>NC_052310.1:50064615-51336057 GCF_016432855.1 Salvelinus namaycush
CAAGTAACCATTTCAATAGAATGTTCATGATGTCACTGTGACAACTATCGATATACGTAGCTAATAAATTCACTCTGGCTATCTACTCCGATTTCAGAGCATTCTCATCCGAGTGTGCCCGAGCACAGAATAACTGACAAATTTATGAACGCTCAACACCCGTTGAATATGGCCGGTGTCAGTAGACATTGGCAAAAAATTGCCAGCAGCCATGTTACAGTCACCAATGCTCTGGATAACATAAAAACAGCCTAACCAGCTCTTCTAGGGAGAGTGAAATAGTCAGAGTGAGCTGTTCTCTCATTTGTGTCTGGAAGTAGCTAGCAAGCTAGCCAACATTAGCCAATTGGCTTTGGTGCTTGACTGCTTTTGTTAGGTCTGAACGCTCGGATCAACCCTACTCCTCAGCCAGGGCGTCCAGTGTATGCTCCGAGAGCAATCTGACAACACTCTGAGTTTACAAACGCCCAGAGCGCACTCTGGCACTCCAGATTGAATTTACGACACACCCATAGTATAAACTAGTCTTTAGTCTTGACATTTTTGGTTGTTTAGTACATGGCCTCACATGTGAATCCTTAAAGAGATGGGTGGGGCTAAGGCTTAAGAGGGTGTGAATGATGCTGAATGGGTGTAGACAAAGAAGAGGTCTCCAGTAGCTTTACCAAAACATTCATGGGCCATTTTCTCAAAAGTAAGGTTACAAATATTGTCACGTTCCTGACCTGTTGTCTGTTATTTTTGTATGTGTTTAGTTGGTCAGGGCGTGAGTTGGGGTGGGCATTCTATGTTTTGTGTTTCTATGTTTAGGCCATTGGTAATTAGCCTTATATGGTTCTCAATCAGAGACAGGTGTTTGTCGTTTCCTCTGATTGGGAACCATATAAAGGTAGGGTGTTCACACTGTTTGTTTGTGGGTGGTTGTCTTCCGTGTCTGTATTGTATGTTCGTACCACATGGGACTGTAGCGTTTTGTTTGTAGTCTATTCCTGTTCGTGAGTTCTTCGTGTTATATGTAAGTTCTCTATTTCAGGTCTGTCTTCGTTCGTTTTGTTATTTTGTAATTATTCCAAGTGTTGTTTCGTGTTCGTCTTCGTGGTTGAATAAATTCATTATGTTCTCAAAACCCGCTGCATTTTGGTCTGATCCCTACTCCTCCTCTTCGGACGAAGAGGAGGAGAACAAGCGTTACAAATATATCAACTTTCAAAGCAGAATTACTTTCCCATTGTTCCTCAACCGTAGTGTGTGATATTGCATTTTCTAGCTCTGTCGCTACTTTTATCCAATGTAAAAAACACAATTTCTAATTGTGCTACCTAAGACCGAATAGAGCTGGTCAGTCACATTTTCTCATGGCTTTCTCCTGTCCCTCTCCAGCAGACATACAGTATATGAGCAATATGTTTGGAACAATGAATCTCAATAGAATCACAGTATTGAATTGCAATACATATAGAATCTTGATACATATAGAAAAATCTAATCAAATTTGATTGGTTACATACACGTGTTTAGCAGATGTTATTGCAGGTGTAGCTAAATGCTTGTGTTTCTAGCCCCAACATTGCAGTAATATCTAACAACTAATATCAAACAATTTCCCAACAATACACACAAATCTAAGTAAAGGAATGGAGTTAAGAATATACTAATTACAAAAAAAAAGTCTGTGCTAATAATGTAATAATGTAAGATATAACACATAAAAAGATTAAATACTGCGAAGTTGCCAAGAAGCCAGAAGCACGATATCTATCTCTGCCATTTCCATTGGCAATACATATCGTATCGGCACCTAAGTATTGTGAAATCGTTTTATGGCTTTTCCCAGAACCTAGTACTACTGTGGCCTATGACCCTGGCAGTGGTCAGACTGCAGGACCTGACCCAGTAGGCATACCTAAAAATGACAGCTTGTTCCTCTACCCTTCTCTCAGGGTGTCAAGTTCTTCTCCTGTTGAGGCAGGCCATTCTGACTGCTTATATTATGGCTTGTGGGGCTATAGTTCAAACTCAGATATGGTTGTGTGAGGCTGAAATACAGATATGGGGTATTACTGTAAGTTACAGTGTGCTTTCCCTGGATGGAGCCACAGCTGACACAAGTTTTGCAAAACAGACGCCTGATAACATTTACCTGTGAGTGTCTTTGGCATATTCACTTTATAGATTTTGCCAAACGGAATTGATCCTGGACAATTAACCTGGCCCTGCACTCGTTCAAATTCACAACACAAAATATTTTCCATCAGACACAGAACTTCCTTTGTGAGAGTAAATACCTCAAAAGGAGAAGTTTATTGCTTGTGACAAGACAGTAATTCTCACAAATAAATAGAAACACAACATAACGTTATCAACAGTTACATTACATCTGAACTGTAACCTGATGTCTCATCATAGACTGCTCTACAGATCTACAGTATAACTGTACATTTGAAATAGAGAACACATTTTCAATAATTCATGTGACAGACTATGACATTGATTTACTGTATGATTAGTTAGTTTGTAAGACAAGAAAGTGATAGATTCACTTCTATTGCCAGATTAGTATATCGGTATGATAATTTCGAACCGACATGTTGACGAGGTCTGATACAGATGTAGGATCTTATTTCAGCCAGTTTGCTACAGCAGTAAATAATCCAACAGCAAAAGGAAATGTGAATTATTATGTGGATTATAATGAATGGACATTTTTGTAGGGGTTGATGCACTTTCTGTAAGGGAAAATCAAATCTGAAATTTCAAAATAGAAATTACAAACTTCAGAAGCCTTTTCAAACATCAAATACACAACAAGTTTTAAATGTTCTGCATTGCAGGAAAGTTCTCCTTCAACAGGATGATCAAATGAAGATCCTTTATCTGTACTGTCTATCAGTCTTAGAATGAGATGTTTTTATAGTCACAGGCTACTTCTATGATAAATGTGTCAAACATCTATTGCTAGCTTCCTGAAAATTGTTAAAGGCAGGATTGTGTCAAGTTACTGAATTACCCAACCAATCTGGGTTTGATTTACATTTAATCTTCTGTTTGTTTAAACAATAAGGCAGGTGTATGTGGATTTACTTTTCAGGTTTATGTTGATAATGTTTTGTCTATCCAAAGATCCTACACAACGTTTCTGACCAAAGGTTTCTCTTTAAATCTACCAGGCAGGCAGAAATAAGGCCACAAAGCTATTTACCTTAATTGAGCCTATGGGGGGTGCTATTTCGATCTTGGAAAAATTGGTCCCCAAATTAAACTGCCTCGTACTCAATTCTTGCTCGTACAATATGCATATTATTATTACTATTGGATAGAAAACACTCTCTAGTTTCTAAAACCGTTTGAATTATGTCTCTGAGTGAAACAGAACTCATTCTGCAGCACTTTTCCTGCCAGGGAGTGAGATTTCAGAAATCTCGGCCTCTGTTCCCAGGTCAGTTTATAAGTCCCTGTGAACGCTGTGGGGCTACAAACACTGCATACGCCTTCCTCTAGATGTCAGTAAATGGTAACAATTTGAATGGAGTCGATTGCGCAATCTGGGACCTTATATTAGACCCTGGAGCGGAAGTACCTTTCTTTTCAACGGTGCGCTCGACGCAGAATGGACGTCGGACTGGCCTCCTTCCAAGCTTTGGTTTAGCCAGTTCTATATCCCCGGTCATGTTTTTATTCGTTATAGGTGTTAAAGACATCATAAGGTAGTTAATTTAAACCGACTTATAGCAATTTATATCAGTTTATTGCGATTTTCTGGCATTTCTTTGTGACGCACTTTCAAGAGTTGGACACTTTTCCGGTACATGCCGAACGTTAGTGGCCATTTCGACAGGACAAGAGGACATCTTTCGACCAAAAGACGATGGTTCTGGAGAAAGGACACCTTGCCCAAGATTCTGATGGAAGCTCAGCTAATAGTAAGAACTATTTATGCTGATAAATCGTTGTTCTGTTGAAAAATGTTAAATGCATAAGCCGCCATTAATTTTTGGGTAGCTTCGCTTTAGCGCACCCTGTATTGCGCAGTAAGGTTAATTTTAAAAATGTAATTCAGCGATTGCATTAAGAACTAATTTGTCTTTCAATTGCTGTCCAACCTGTATTTTTTTAGTCAAGTTTATGAATAGTTTTCGATAAAAATAGGTGTCTTTCCAAGATGGCGCCGGACAGATTGCTTGAGTAGTTGGAAACTATTTTCATTTTATAAGCACGATTTGTGCCGCTAAATATGCACATTTTCGAACAAACTCTATATGTATTGTGTAATATGATGTTACAGGACTGTCATCTGAAGAATTCTGAGAAGGTTAGTGAAAAAATTAATATATTTTGGTGGTGATAACGTTATCGCTCTTTTTGCCTTGAATCAATGCTGGGGTAATGTTTGCACATGTGGTATGCTAATATAACGATATATTGTGTTTTCGCTGTAAAACACTTAGAAAATCTGAAATATTGTCTGGATTCACAAGATCTGTGTCTTTCAATTGCTGTACGCTGTGTATTTTTAAGAAATGTTTTATGATGAGTAATTAGGTAATACACGTTGCTCTCTGTAGTTATTCTAGTCGAGTTGTGATGGTGGCTGCAATGGTAAACTATGATTTATACCTGAAATATGCACATTTTTCTAACAAAACATATGCTATACAATAAATATGTTATCAGACTGTCATCTGATGAAGTTTTTTCTTGGTTAGTGGCTATTTATATCTTTATTTGGTCGAATTGGTGATAGCTACTGATGGAGTGAAAAAATGGTGGAGTAAGAAAAATTGTGTCTTTTGCTAACGTGGTTAGCTAATAGATTTACATATTGTGTCTTCCCTGTAAAACATTTTAAAAATCAGAAATGGTGGCTAGATTCACAAGATGTGTATCTTTCATCTGGTGTCTTGGACTTGTGATTTAATGATATTTAGATGCTAGTATTTACTTGTGACGCTATGCTAGGCTATGCTAGTCAGCTTTTTTACTGGTGGGGGTGCTCCCGGATCCGGGTTTGGGAGGAACTAGAAGTTAATAGTCAGAGATAAAGATTCCAACATACAACCTGACACAGTCATGGTCCCACTGCTACCATAGAAACAGCTGCTCACATGTTCTATTATTACCAATCCAGTGAAAGAGCTATAATTCTGCTGTGCCTAGAAATAGATAGCAATGTTAAATATATATCCAGGACCTCACAAGACAATCTATATCTCATGACAAAAGTAACATTCTTTAACCAGCAAAGCCTTAGTTTTGAATACTTATGTAACAGTGTATTACAAATCAAGCAAAGAAAATACACATTGTGACCTCACAAAAATATATCTGAATCCATTGAAGCACATTTGAGAAGTTTGAAAAATCACCAACTCTCATCTTACTGTGAATCTCATAGCTGCAGACTGAGTCACTCTAAGCCAAAGCCCTCTGCGTTGGAGATGGCGATGGTTAACTTCTGCTTCAGTTCCGCCCTACTTTTATAAGCTGGGAGGCAGATCTGGTTGAAGCAGGTGTGTGATATGGGTAACCTGAAAAAGACAAAGATAACATGTCAGCAATGAGCTCTCAAATTACTTTAAGGGCCCTTCTGTTGCCATAGCACTAAGCAGGCTGCATTATAACAGATTAGAGAGTGACACCACTATTTGTCTACTCAAACTATACAATACTGTAGCAATACTGTATGATGCTCAACATATAGCATTTGCAGTCAACTAGTGAATTAAATTGACATATAATAGCCGCTCCCTTTCACTCAGTCAACTTTGGTAGAACATACTATTGTGAGTCGCACTCTCGTGACAGTTGAAGGATCTACTAGGCCAATAAAATCAGTGTCTTGCTGAAGCCCCGCCTTCCACTTGTGATAAGGTTGAGGCTCGGATTCATTCATTCAATTATTCCGCTATTCAGGGTGAAGAGGAACAATGCATGCTACTAAAAAAGAAATTGGAAAACGAGTGTCTTACGTTATGCCAACTAAACTGTCCCATAGTGGTAGACTGTGCTCACCCCATGGATGTTGTGTGCTGAAGGTTGTACTTGTTCTCATAAATTAATCTTATGAGATCAAACAATTAGTTATTCTTTAATTTGCTGGTGCAATGAGTAAGATGGCTAAGAAAACAACCGAGAAGATGATAGCGAAGCTGGGTTCGGGGATGAATCATGCCTCCAGTCACGCAGTTAAAGCGTTTCTCTTAAAGATACTAAAATCAAATCTAATTGTATTTGTCACATGCGCCGAATACAACAGGTATAGACCTTACAGTGAAATGCTTACTTGCAAGCCCTTAACCAACAATGCAGTTTTAAGAAAATACCTAAAAAAAGTAAGAGATAAGAATAACAAATAAATAAAGAGCAGCAGTAAATAACAATAGTGGGGCTATATACAGGGGGTACCTGTATATCAATGTGTCAATGTGCAGGGTTGCATTGGTGTTGAGGTAATTCAGGTAATATGTACATGTAGGTAGAGTTATTAAAGTGACTATGCATAGATAATAACAGAGAGTAGCAGCAGCATAGAAGGGGGGGGCAATGCAAATAGTCTGGGTATTTGATTTGATAAGATGTTCAGGAGTCTTATGGCTTGGGGGTAGAAGCTGTTTAGAAGCCTCTTGGACCTAGACTTGGCGCTCCGGCACCGCTTGCCGTGCGGTAGCAGAGAGAACAGTCTATGACTAGGGTGGCTGGAGTCTTTGACAATTTTTAAGGCCTTCCTCTGACACCGCCTGGTATAGAGCTCCTGGATGGCAGGAAGCTTGGCCCTGGTGATGTACTGGGCTGTAGGCACAACCCTGTGTAGTGCCTTGCGGTCAGAGGCTGAGCAGTTGCCATACCAGGCGGTGATGCAACCCGTCAGGATGCTCTCAATGGTGCAGCTGTAAAACCTTTTGAGGATCTGAGGACCCATGCCAAATCTTTTCAGTCCCCTGAGGGGGAATAGGTTTTGTTGTGCCCCATTCACGACTGTCTTGGTGTGCTTTGACCATGTTAGTTTGTTGGAAATGTGGACGCCAAGGAACTTGCAGCTCTCAACCTGCTCCACTGCAGCCCCGTCGATGAGAATGGGAGAGTGCTCGGTCCTCCTTTTCCTGTAGTCCACAATCATCTCCTTTGTCTTGATCACGTTGAGGGAGAGGTTGTTGTACTTGCACCACACGGTCAGATCTCTGACCTCCTCCCTATAGGCTGTCGCATTGTTGTCGGTGATCAGACCTACCACTGTTGTGTCATCGGCAAACTTAATGATGGTGTTGGCGTCGTGCCTGGAATGACTGAACAGGGAGTACAGGAGGGGACTGAGCACGCACCCCTGAGGGGCCCCCGTGTTGAGAATCAGCGTGGCGGATGTTTTGTTACCTACCCTTACCACCTGGGGGTGGCCCTTCAGGAAGTCCAGGATCCAGTTACAGAGGGAGGTGTTTAGTCCCAGGGTCCTAAGCTTAGTGATGAGCTTTGAGGGCACTATGGTGTTGAACGCTGAGCTGTAGTCAATGAATAGCATTCTCACATAGGGTGTTCCTTTTGTCCACGTGTGAAAGGGCAGTGTGGAGTGCAATAGAGATTGCATCATCTGTGGATCTGTTGGGACGGTATGCAAATTGGAGTGGGTCTAGGGTTTCTGGGATAATGGTGTTGATGTGAGCGCTGACCAGCCTTTCAAAGCATATCATGGCTACAGACGTGAGTGCTACGGGTCAGTAGTCATTTAGACAGTTTACCTTTGTGTTCTTGGGCACAGGGACTATGGTGGTCTGCTTGAAACATGTTGGTATTACAGACTCAGACAGTGAACATGTCAGTGAAGACACTTTCCAGTTGGTCAGTGCATGCTCGGAGTACATGTCCTGGTAATCCGTCTGGCCCTGCGGCCTTGTGAATGTTGACCTGTTTAAAGGTCTTACTCACATCGGCTGCGGAGAGCGTGATCACACAGTTGTCCGGAATAGATGATGCTCTCATGCATGTTTCAGTGTTACTTGCCTCGAAGCATGAATATAAGTTATTTAGCTCGTCTGGTAGGCTGGTGTCTCCGGGAAGCTCTCGGCTGTGCTTCTCTTTGTAGTCTGTAATAGTTTGCAAGCCCTGACACATCCGACGAGCGTCGGAGCCGCTGTACGATCTACAGCATGTGTAGTTTGTCTCGTCTTGGAGCAAGCTCAGGGGGTCCTCGCTCAAAACAATCCGTTGCATTGCCACGTACTGCGTACAAACTCCTGTAGCATTCTTGAGGAAGCTTGTAATTACTGATGGTGACTTTCCTTTCCCAGATGCCAGTACCTCTACTGGGACTGAGGCGCAAAAAGCGGAGATGTATTGGACAAATGTTTTGTCTGGCGATCTCTAGCCGGTTACGGGAGGCCCCCACCGCCTGTGTCTGCTTTGCTCAAGCACTGCTTGCCTCTCTTCCCAGACTTGTTGATGAAGGGTCCAGTCCCACCTCAGTGATCTGGTCCTAGGTGGACTTTCGATACCGGGCTAGCAAAATGAGCACTGGATAGTGTGCTTGTCAGGTTGGCTAACTCGCCGAGGTGAGCTACCTACTACTAGCTATACCTCCCTCCCCACATGGAGTTGATGGGTTAATTATCTTTTTTAGTATACGTAGCGCTAAGTCAATTGGTTATTCTAAACGGACTGTGCTGCGGTCAAAGAGGCTATCTAGCCTAGCTTATGCTAAAAATCCTCCTGGCTAACATAGGCTAGCATGCTTAACTTGCGGCAAGTGAAACTTACTAAGTTTCCCCAAGCGTTATGGCTACCCCATTCCTATTTTCAGTTGCTGGAGTTGGAGGGTGTGAGGGAAATGGGGTTTGCGTGCAGCCCGTAAAGGGGCTGGGCTTCATGCAGGCTATACAGTCTCATGGAAGCACAACGTATGTTGGAAATGTGTCTATGTTTAATTTAATGCTGCCCCCTCCGGTACCACGTGTTCCACGGTGTTCAAAGGGTTCAAGCAGTATATCAATCTCCCGAGGGTGAGTGTGACAAGTTTAGTCACTTTAGGCAAACCTTATAGTTTTTTCAACCGAGTTCCAGTGTTCACGGGTGCTAAGTGTTGTCTCCCGAACGTGAGTTCGATGAAGAGTGTGGTGGAAATGGAAGAACCAATCTCTCCCAATCCACATGGTGGCGTCACGCCCCTTCAGATGGCACTTCACGGGAGTCGCGCTGTCTGAGCCAACCAATGGCTCGCAAGTGCAGTGTCGCCCTGGATCATGCGAACAGTGACGTCAGGTTACAGGCTGCAATTTGTTATGCAAACCCCACACTTCTGCAGCGTCATCACGACAACTGTTGCAAGGCCTCAGTGCCTGTTTTGAGGAAGGAAATATCTTCCGGTCAGTCCAAGTTGCTAATATATGCATATTATTATTCGTATTGGATAGAAAACACCCTGAAGTTTCTAAAACTGTTTGAATTATGTCTGTGAGTATAACATAACTCATATGGCAGGGAAAAACCTGAGAAGTTCCACTTCCTGTTTGAATTTTTTCTGAGGTGGCAGAAGCTCTCATTGAAATTACAGCGAGATATTGATGAGTTTTCACTTCCTACGGCTTCCACTAGATGTCAACAGTCAATAGAACTTTGTCTGATGACTCTAATGTGAAGGGGGGCCTAAGGAGACAGGAATTAGTCAGGTCTGCCACAAGCTGACCATGCTTTCACATGCGCGTTCACATGAGGAGGACCTCCGTTCCACCGCTATTCTGAAGTCAATCTAATTCCCCGGTTGGAACGTTATTCAAGATGTATGTTAACACCATACTAAAGATTGATTCAGTACATCGTTTGACATGTTTCTACTGACTGTTACGGAACTTTTGGATATTTCGTAACGTTATAGTGGACGCGCTTTGTGACTTTGGAATTGTTTACCAAAGGCGCTAACCAAAGTAGCTAATTGGACATAAATAACGGACATTATCGAACAAATCAAGCATTTATTGTGGACCTGGGATTCCTAGGACTGCATTCTGATGAAGTTCATCAAAGGTAAGGAAACATTTATCATGTATTTTCTGGTTTCTGTTGACCCCAACATGGCGGCTAATTTGGCTATTGTTCTGAGCTCCGTCTCAGATTATTGCATGAAATCTGACACAGCGGTTGCATTAAGGAGAGGTATATCTATAATTCCATGTGTATAACTTGTATTATGATCTACATTTATGATGAGTATTTCTGTTGAAACGATGTGGCTATGCAAAATCACTTGATGTTTTTGGAAATAGTGAATGTAACGCGCCAATGTAAACTCAGATTTTTTGTTATAAATATGAACTTTGTCGAACAAAACATGCATGTATTGTGTAACATGAAGTCCTATGAGTGTCATCGAATGAAGATAATCAAAGGTTAGTGATTAATTTTATCTCTATTTCTGCTTTTTCTGACTGCTATCTTTCGCTGGAAAAATGGCTGTGCTTATTGTGGTTTGGTGGTGACCTAACATAATCGTTTGTAGTGCTTTCGCTGAAAAGCATATTTGAAATCGGACACTTTGGTGGGATTAACAACAAGATTACCTTTAAAATGATATAAGACACATGTATGTTTGAGGAATTTTAATTATGAGATTTATGTTGTTTGAATTTGGCGCCCTGCACTTTCACTGGCTGTTGTCATATCAATCCCGGTAGCGGGATGCAGCCATAAGAAGTTAACCAACTAATTGCGCCCACTTGGGACTTGGCTCTGGTTTTGGAGACACGGTGTACGGCCCCCTTTGAGCCTCTGGAGTCAGTGGATCTGAAGATCCTCTCCTACAAAACCTCCCTGCTCAGGGCTTTGGCCTCCACGAAATGTGTTGGGGTTGTCCGTTATCTGTACACCCTTCCTGTACTCAGTTCGCCCTGCATGACTCTAAGCGGTCGTTGCATCCAAATGCAGCCTTCGCCCCAAAAGTAATGACTATGTCCTAAAGGTCCCTTTTCGCCTCCTACTTTTGCTTCCGGAGAGCAACATTGGTTACATGCCCTGTGTCCAATGCAAGCTTTAAACAGACATGGGATATCCATAACTTTTTGTCTGTTTTGCTAATCCAGTTTCTAAGAATATTTTGAAGATAAATACACAACGCAGAGGATGAGAGGACAAGAGTACTAAAAACTAAATTGAGTACTAATGGTCAATAGGGAATTGTCAGAGCTGTAGTTGCTTCTCAGTTCAACAGCTGTTTAGAATCTGTGGAATGTTAGTCCTGAACTCAGAGCTACGTGTGCTACGTTCTGTACATTGAGTCTGGAGCAGGATACTTGTTATTTGGCCATTGGCCCAGTTGTACTGCAATGACTTCTGATTGCTCAACCCCAGGCTAGGGTGGGGGGTTATAAATGTCATCCTGTTTCTTTGTTCTGGGGAGAAGAGCTGAGGACAGGGGTGACTGAAAATCTACCTCCCAGCATAATATCTATGATTTGTCCTTTTCAAATAAATACATTTTTCTCCCCTTGATTTGCTTTGGGGTTTGTGTTTAGGAAGAATAACATCAACTGCTAACACTTGGTGCCGTGACCTGGATGAATTGGTCTGAATAACAACAAGAAAAACGTATCAACTGTGTGTTGATCCAGAGGAAAGAGAGAAGGCTGTGCGCAACCCACTTTGGGGAGTCAACTCTTAATCTCCTGATTGATGGCATAGTTGCTGGGTGAGTCTTAGACCAATATAATTTTAAATAACCAAATCAGGTTAAAATAGTGGATGCAATGAGTGATACGTATCTGTGATGTATAAGGTTCAAGTCCTTGGTTCTCTATTAAAAGGTTCAAGTCCTTTCTCTATTATAGGGGTTCGAGGCTTCTATTAAAAAGTTTAAGGCCTCTGTTTTTGTGAAACCTTGTTGTATAGAAGTGAGTTGCTAGTTGAGTAGCAATTTTTACACATGTGGTAAATGTTAACCTTGTAAGCATTCAACAAGCCTTGAAGTGAACACAAGTTTTTATGGATAACCAGGCCCTACAGAAACAATGTGTTCTAGAAGAGGTTTGAGTCCTCAAAAGGGGTTATATTTTTTTTTGTGGGGGGGGGGGGGTTAAATAAATATATAAACATAGAGATATATATTATACAACTATTGACGTTAAAACCTCTCTTGGGCACGTGAGACGGTAGCGTCCCACCTCTTCAACAGCCAGTGAAACTGCTGGGCGCCAAATTCAAATACAGAAATATTCATTATAAAAATTCAGAAAACAAAACATATTTTACATAGGTTTAAAGATTAACTTCTTGTGAATCCAACCACAGTGTCAAATTTTAAAAATGCTTTACGGCGAAAGCATACCTTACATTATTTGAGAACATAGCCCACTAGACAAATCATTACAAACAGTAGCCAGCCAGGTAGAACAGTTACACAATTTAGAAATAGAGAAATTAATCCGTTACCTTTGATGATCTTCATATGGTTGCACTCAGCAGACATTAATTTACTCAATAAATGTTCCTTTTGTTCGATAAAGTCTCTTTATACCCAAAAATCACAGTTTTTTTCGCGCGTTTTCTTCAGTAATCCACAGGCTCAAACGCAGTCAAAACAGGAAGACAAAAAAATCCAAATTGTATCTGTAAAGTTCATAGAAACATGACAAACGATGTTTATATTCAATCCTCAGGTTGTTTTTAGTCTAAATAATCGATAATATTTCAACCTGACAATAACGTTGTCAATTTAAAAGGTAAACAAGAAACGCACTCTCTCGGTCGAGCGCAAGAAAAAGCTCTGTGACACGGCAGGGTCCACTCATTCAGACTGCTCTTACTTCTTCATTTTCCAGAATACAAGACTGAAACAATTTCTGAAGACTGTTGACATCTAGTGGAAGGCATAGAAACTGCAAGTCCTAAGTCAATGGATACTGTAATGGCATTAAATAGAAAACTACAAAACCAACAAACAAAAAAAAACTTCCTGAATGGATTTTTCTCAGGTTTTTGCCTGACAAATCAGTTCTGTTATACTCACAGACACTATTTTAACAGTTTTGGAAACTTTAGAGTGTTTTCTATCCAAATCTACCAGTTATATGCATATCATATCTTCTGGGCCCGAGAAGCAGGAAGTTTAATTTGGGCATGCATTTCATCCAAAATTCCGAATGCTGCCCCCTACCCTAGAGAAGTTAATGTAATGCCATTGTTAAGTGAGAAAACCACTCTGGAAAAGGGTGGATCAGCTCTTCCGGATGTGAGCGTGACACAGATGTTAAATTCACTGTCTAGTGATATAAAGAACCATTTAAAAGTAGAGGAGGAGACATGGGTGAAAAAGTCAGACGTGACCCCCACCTGTGGCCTCTCTGTTCCCTCTGTCTATCCTCACACTGAGTTGTGCAAGGCAGATCAGGTTTCAAGCATCTGGTCAGCATTGCCTGGCTTTGAATCAACAGATTTGGACAGCAGCGACGAACGATGTCTTAGGCCAACCAGAAAACAGGCTGTAAAAGATAGTAAAGATAAACTTCTAGTGACAGTAATCACACATAAATCAGCACCTCCAAAACTGTTGCATGAATGGTCAAAAACTTTTAAGCATCCACGAGATGAGGGTATCAGAGTTGTGCAGTTTCCGAGTGAAACCAACAACATTATTCGTTCAGTAGAAGAGAAACCTGGTGTATGTCGTAATTTCGGGATTTCTGGTCACTGGCAACAAGACTGTTGGAAAAGAAAATGTGATTTCATGAGAAGTGGCCAGGAGAAGCAGGGTCGGTCTAAAGGAAAATGGAATCAAGAAAACAGCCCCAACGACACAATGCTGGTGTAGAAATGTAAGAAGCTCTCTCTGGCTCAGCAGCAGAGTTTGCTGGATGCTTTAAAGGTAAACTAACAGACCCCCTCTTACATCCAATCTCAGCTGGTGTACATATGAAATCGGTTGGAATATTTGTGAACATGATGGTTAACATCTTTGCAGTATATTTTTTAGTAGATACGGGTGCTGACGTCACTGTATTGCCTATATCTTATGCAAAACATATACAGTGGCAATAAAAAGTATGTGAACCCTTTGGAATTACCTGGATTTCTGCATAAATTGATCTATAAAGTTGATCTGATCTTCATCTAAGTCACAACAATAGACAAACATAGTGTGCTTAAACTAATAACACACAAATTATTGTATTTTTCTTGTCTATATTGAATACATCATTTAAACATTCACAGTGTAGGTTGGAAAAAGTTTGTGAACCCCTAGGCTAATGACTTCTCCAAAAGCTAATTAGAGTCAGGAGTCAGCTAACCTGGAGTCCAATCAATGAGACGAGATTGGAGATGTTGGTTAGAGCTGCCTTGCCCTATTAAAAACATGCACAAAATTTGAGTTTGCTATTCACAAGAAGCATTGCTTGATGTGAACAATTCCTCAAACAAAAGAGATCTCAGAAGACCTAAGATTAAGAATTGTTGACTTGCATAAAGCTGGAAAGGGTTACAAAAGTATCTCTAAAAGCCTTGATGCTCATCAGTCCACGGTAAGACAAATTGTCTATAAATGGAGAAAGTTCAGCGCTGGTGCTACTCTCCCTAGGAGTGGCCGTCCTGCAAAGATGACTGCAAGGGCACATTGCAGAATGCTCAATGAGGTTAAGAAGAATCCTAGTATCCTAGTATCAGCTAAAGACTTTACAGAAATCTCTGGAGCAGGCTAACATCTCTGTTGACGAGTTTACAATACGTAAAACACTAAACAAGAATAATGTTCATGGGAGGACACCATGGAAGAAGCCACTGCTGTCCAAAAAAAACATTCCTGAACGTCTAAAGTTTGCCAAAGTGCATTTGGATGTTCCACAGTGCTACTGGTAAAATATTCAGTTGACAGATGAAACTATAGTTGAGTTGTTTGGAAGGAACACACAACACTATGTGTGGAGAAAAAAAGGCACAGCACACCAACATCAAAACCTCATCCCAACTGTAAAGTATGGTGGAGGGAGCATCATGGTTTGGGGCTGCTTTGCTGTCTCAGGGTCTGGACAGCTTGCTATCATCGACGGAAAAATTAATTCCCAAGTTCATCAAGACATTTTGCAGGAGAATGTTAGGCTATCTGTCCGTCAATTGAAGCTCAGCAGAAGTTGGGTGATGCAACAGGACGACGACCCAAAACACAGAAGTAACTCAACAACAGAATGGCTTCAACAGAAGAAAATATGCCTTCTGGAGTGGCCCAGTCAGAGTCCTGAACCCGATTGAGATGTTGTGGCATGACCTCGAGAGCAGTTCACACCAGACATCCCAAGAATATTGCTGAACTAAAACAGTTTTGTAAAGAGGAATGATCCAAAATTCCTGACCGTTGTGCAGGTCTGATCCGCAACTACAGAAAACGTTTGGTTGAGGTTATTACTGCCAATGGAGGGTCAACCAGTTAAATCCAAGGGTTCACATACTTTCCCCACCCTGCACTGTGAATGTTTACACGGTGTGTTCAATAAAGACATGACAACGTATAACTGTGTGTTATTAGTTTAAGTAGACTGAAACCTGTTTCAGATTGTTCAAGTTATAAACCTGTATCAGAATGTTCAAGTTAAAGACCTGTATCAGAATGTTCAAGTTATAGACCTGTATCAGAATGTTCAAGTTATAAACCTGTATCAGAATGTTCAAGTTATAAACCTGTATCAGAATGTTCAAGTTATAAACCTGTATCAGAATGTTCAAGTTATAAACCTGTATCAGAATGTTCAAGTTATAAACCTGTATCAGAATGTTCAAGTTATAAACCTGTATCAGAATGTTCAAGTTATAAACCTGTATCAGAATGTTCAAGTTATAAACCTGTATCAGAATGTTCAAGTTATAAACCTGTATCAGAATGTTCATCTGGATGTTTTCTGACCACAGTGACGTGAATATCTCTTATTGTACTTTACAATCTGAAAGACCTCCAAGAACCTGAGAGCTGAGCTGACTATTACCCCACCCCCCACAGAACACAGAGAGAAGTCCTGACTCACCATCATAGCGTCTGATGCACACACACTATGGAAGCCATGATAGAAGGCTGCAAACTGCTTGTAAATTGACTTATTCAGTAGGAAATCAGTGTACAGCTGAACATATTCTGCAGAGAATGAAAATAATTTTATAAACCACTCACGCCCACAAATAGAGGAGACATATACTCAAACACAAAGAGGAGCCTTGTGACATAACCTGTGGAACAGAAAAAGACACACTAAGGGGAATTAGATTAAAGTGAATGGCACGTCTCTGTTTTTCGAACAGAACTGTAGTCCTGGAGGTTCAAAGCTTGATTTCATTGTAATATGTTTTAAATTGACAACCATGACCATTTGATTCGTTGAATAAGCTGTGTTAGAGATGGGATGGAACAAAACAAAGCACATCCTGTGGCCCCTGTATGTCTACCTCTCATAGTTTGGCCTACAGCATAGGCCTACTTACCCTTTCTGTTCTGTTTGTTGACTAGGATCTTGTCACCTCCAGGTTTCAGGTTATAGGACTTGACTACGCCAAGCTCCTCTTGAAAAACCTAGATACAATGACACACTCATTATCTTTAAAAAAAGAGAGTGGATTTCCTGTGAAAGGCCAAAGCTTATATTAGTTAATGGGCAACATTCACTTATGGTAAACATGTGGGCTTAAAAATAGCCTACTGTAATCAGTAACCAGGGGTATAGATAATGTATTTGCTCTGGAGTTTAACTCAGCTGGTGAGTGAAGGATATAGCATATAGAAGCTGTTGTTTAGAGGGGTAATGGATGATGGTGTGTGTGAACTGAATAAGGTTCAGTGAGTACACTGTTCCTCTGCCTCAGTAAGAGTGAAAGACACTTCACCCAGTAAAATGGTGAAAGACCGTGAAACCTTGGGCCTTGACTCAGAGGCCAAAATGCACATTACAGAGATCTTTATCTCAGTACCATAAAAGTTCAGAGGTGTGACAACTTAACTCATGATAAGTGGTGATGAAGATAGATTGATAAAAGAGTGCTGACTGAATTTGACCTCATACATTCTTACCTTACTAATGCAAGGCATAGAAATGTAAATAAAGACACTCCCAGGCTGTCTAAAATCACAATAATGACATATTCACAGTCAGTTGATTAGTTATTGTTGTTCCAATACTGAGATTAAGGTTCACATCCCATCCAATGATGAAAATCAAGGCCTCGCCCAGGTAAGAGTTCAGAACTTCAGACTTCGGAAAGCATTCACACCCCTTGACTTTTTCCACATTTTGTTATTACAAAGTGGGATTAAAATGTATTTAGTTGTAATTATTTATTAATGGGAAATAAAACACTAATGTATTTTGATTAGATGGGTATTCAACCTCGTGAGTCAATTCATGTTAGAATCAGATTTTATTGAACATACTTATTTCCTTATGAAATATTATAGTTTATTTACATTTTAGGATACCTGAGGATTAAATGGAAACATAGTTTGACTTGTTTGAACAAAGTTTAGCGGTAGCTTTTTGGACTCCTTTGTCTACATGCTGAACGAGTGGATTACTTAAATCGATGGCGCAAACTTAACAGACTTTTTGGGATATAAAGAAGGATTTTATCTAACAAAACGATCAATCATGTTGTAGCTGGGACCCTTGGGATTGCAAGCAGAGGAAGATTTTCAAAAGTAAGTAATTTATTTAATCGCTATTTGTTATTTTATGAAGCCTGTGCTGGTTGAAAAATATATTGATGTGGGGCGCCGTCTTCAAACAATCGCATGGTATGATTTCGCTGTAAAGCCTATTGTAAATCAGACAATGTAGTTAGATTAACAAGAATTTAAGCTTTTAAATTATATAAGATTCTTGTATGTTCATGAATGTTTAATATTACGATTATTTATTTGAATTGCGCGCCCTCCAATTTCACCGGATGTTGTCGACTGGTGTCCCGTTGGCGGGACGCCTATTAAACAACAATGCAGTTCAAGAAATAGAGTTAAGAAAATATTTACTAAAGAAACTGAAGTAAAAAAATAACCTGGAAGGTCAGATAGAAGTCTTCCTCCACATTGCCCTCATAGCTGAGCAGCTCTCCAAGCCCATGTGCTAGGTCCTGAAATGGAAAATACTGTATGTCACTTTTATTACTTACTGTCAACGGACTGCACACGGGTGATTTATTACTATTTTTGCCTGCATGAATGTGCACATTATGTTACCAAGCTTCTATTTGAAAGCTAATCATCAGTGTCTGGAGAAATGTGTATTTAGAAAACCATTCAACCATTCAACACAATTGAATTTTCAGATGGGACTGTACTGCAAACAACTTTTAACTGTCTTCTTATTCAGCCCAACTGCAAATTAATTACATAAGGTGAGTGCACGATTTCTGATCGGTCTTACAGTGTCATGGCTGTGCCTGTCTGTCACACCCCAAGGGAGCCAGTGCAGAATTACTGTGGCACTTAGAGTATGCCAGGCCCGCCACCCCGCTTCATTGAAGCCACAGTGTTATTAAAAAAGGTTTTTTTAGGACAGATAGGGGAATGCCCCACTCTTATGTAACTGTGAACAAAGCCAAAATATAAATTAAAAAAAGAGGCAGGAATCTGGCACAATTTAAAAATTAAAACCAAACTCTTATACCAAAAAAAACAATGTCCGCAATGGTGACCTGAGAGTTGTTTCACATTGGACAGATTGAATGAACATTTCATTTATTCAGAGGAGTTTCAGAGGTTGGATCCAGTCCAGAGGAAAACGTTTGGGAGTAAAGACAGAAAGCTGAACGGTTGGTCCCCCTGCTGGTTAACTGGGGTATTGTGATCCTCACTTTAACCCCCTAAAACCCACACTGGTCTGCAGGCTAATTTACCTATTCTAATGAGGATGCCTATCCTCAGAGAAAGTGTATTATTCTAAATGCTGTGCTTGAGATGAAGCAATCATAGAAGACGAACTGGCATAACCTGAATCAGGTCGCCCAGTGTAGTGGTTGCCATGCCGACAGGAGTATTCTGGTCACATGGCACGATGTGTGGAGTCAAGAGCTTGTTGTAGCAGTATGGAGGGAAGTGGATGTCCAGACAAATGCTGTTGTACACAGCGAGACTCATGAGCTGACGCACAGAGTTAAGGACAATACACTGATTCACAGACAGTTTAGACCATTTTAGGTGATCGGTTTTTACCAAAGCAGGACCAGTGTCTTATGTCAAAAATCTATTATCCTGAGCCATCTAACAATGCCCAGACAATATGAAATCACTACACATCACTCAGTGACAATTAATATATTAGTGCAACACAATAGCACAGGAAATTTGAACATAACGTACGGTACCATACAACTGTGAATGTTTGGGCTAATGCCCAGTAAACACACAGAGGCTGTGTTTCTGCACAGTGTTTCTGAACTACACCAGGACAGAGCAAATTACTATATTGTGTTACTGTGTGTGTTCGGTCTACGTCAGCCACCGCTCCTTTCCTACAAAACCCAGCAGGTGCACAGAACATTTAGTCCATTAATTCTCCATCACCTACACACACACACACAGGCACGCACACACACAGGCACGCACACACACACTCACGCATGCACACAAACACAAGCAGTAACGCATGCAACCTTGCACGCACACAGACAGAAAATGTTCCCAGCTGTCTAGTCTCCATATGGTCTCCATATGAGGGAGCCACTTTGGTTGTATTTCATAGGAATAGCACACAGATCCCTTTATAATGTGTAACTGCAGGTAGAGTGGGTGCCTTGATTCAAGAGTACAAACACATAAGCACATGTAACCGATGTGAAATGGCTAGCTAGTTAGCAGGGTGGCTGTTGTCGATGTGTGCAGAGGGTCCCTGGTTCGAGCCCAGGTTGGGGTGAGGATAGGGACGGAAGCTATACTGTTACACACACATGCATGCAAACTGCTCAGACACACACAATGCTCTAACGAACACATGCACACTTACACACATTTAAAGACCATTGGAAATTAAACAGGGTTTCTGTAGCGAAGGGAATGCACCACCACCTACTACAAAACTCAATGTCATTGATTATTTCCATGGTTGATTCTTGGCCTTACATAAGAATAAGATTCTCACTTTACAATGTTAGGCAACACAAAGGGAAGGAGCTTCACACGTGTTTCTTTCGGGGAGTTTGAGGGCAAAGACATAATAGTAGGCTATAGGGAACATACTGTATTACACATACATGTGCTGTATCATGTGCTTTGAGAGAGTGGTACAGTAGCGTGCCAAGCTATATCAGTACAGGAGCTGACAGACTGACTTCTTGACATTGCGTATTTGACCCCAGGGCAATCAGAGAGGTAATGCCAGGACAACCGGCTGCCTTCAACTGTCTCTATATTTCTCTCCCTCTCACTTTCTCTCTCTGTCCAAATAGCTCTCCTCTGAATCTCTCCCTGTCCCTGTAGTCTCATTTTGCAACGTGTCTCTATCCATCTCATTGGAAGTGATTTAAAAAATATATATATATTTAACCTTTATTTAACTAGGCAAGTCAGTTAAGAACAAATTCTTATTTACAATGACGGCCTACACCGGCCAAACCCGGACGACGCTGGGCCAATTGTGCGTCGCCCTATGGGACTCCCAATCATGGCCGGTTGTGATACAGCCTGGATTTGAACCAGGGTGTCTGTAGTGACGCCTCAAGCACTGAGATACAGTGCGTTAGAAAGCAGGCTCAATTTCAGCACAACACTATTGAAACGTGTACAAATTCCAAGCAACATGCACAAAGTAAGAACGGCATGCTGCGTGCACAGTCTCTGCACTGTGCAAAACGTAACTGTAACGTAACACAGAGCTTTGACAAGCCCCAGCTCACCTGTAGGTAGGAATTAACTGGATATGATCAACTTCCCAATGTAGTAATACATCACTCCCTTGAAACACACATAAGGGAAAACGTGTTCACTCTATTTACTTA
The DNA here is from genome assembly GCF_016432855.1 of Salvelinus namaycush. Classification (NCBI taxonomy): domain Eukaryota; kingdom Metazoa; phylum Chordata; class Actinopteri; order Salmoniformes; family Salmonidae; genus Salvelinus; species Salvelinus namaycush. The sequence goes on from NC_052310.1 coordinate 50,085,547, forward strand.
CCACTTTCTATTGCCATCTCTTGAAAACACACTCATGTAATTGACTTTAATTAAATGACACCCTATGGCAGTTAATGAACAGAGATGCTGCACTAAAGAAAACACTATAAACTGGACAAGATGTTGACAGAATGCTATTCAGAGGGCTGAGAGGTCAACTCACTCAAAATGTTTGATATGATTTCAACTACTGAGGTGAAAGTTAATATTTCCTACTTCCCCAGAGTCAGATGAACTCATGGATACCATTTTTATGTCTCTGCGTGCAGTTTGAAAGAAGTTGCTAACTAGTGTTAGAGCAATGACTGGAAGTCTATAGGAGCTGTTCCCATAGCCTTCCAGTCATTGTGCTAATGCCAGTTAGCAATGGCTCGCAAAACTACCTTCAACTTCATTCAAATTGCAAGCAGAGACATAAAAATGGTATCCGTGAGTTAATCTGACTCTGGGCAAGTAAAAGGGGCTTAAGTGACAAAATCTTACACTATCCTTTTAAATTTCCACCACGTACAACAAGAAAAGGACTGCCCCCCCCCCCCCCCCCCCCCCTCGACGCCTGGTTCCTCTCTAGGTTTTTTCCTATGTTCCAGCCTTCCTAGGGAGTTTTTTCTAGCAACTGTGCTTCTGCATCTGCATTGCTTGTTGTTTGGGTTTTTAGGCTAGGCATCTCTAACGCACTTTGTGAAAACTGCTGATTTTAAAAAGGGCTTTATAAAATACATTTGATTGATTGATTGTGACATCCCACTAGAATGCAGACGCACACCGGGCCGACCAATCGCAGCACAGTGGTTTCTGTGTTGGCGCTGCGGTTACTCGTGATCAGTCCTAACAGCACTAAATCCACACCCATGGATTACATTTTTTGTATCGACAGTAAGTCTTCTTCAGGCAGTGCAACCAGGTAGACAGGTAGATCAAGTCGAGAGGACAACCCTATAAATTAATGTATTGTTATATGAGGTCAAAGTTTGTAAGTCATGAGTACTCCAGGAAAGGCTTTACAGACAAAGGACTATCTACAGGTTGTTTACAATGTAAGTATATGTTACCTAAATATGTTATGTTAACTAAAATACAAGAGTCAGCTTAATGGACTTAACCTAGATAGAATCTAGCTCGTAGATAAATAGGAATGTACAGTGGGTCAAGTGAGGACAAAAGGCTTGGTTGGTATACCGTGTACCGGGTTATTTGGAAATAGCCACAGGATGCTTTTTCAATACAGTCAATACCGCTGAAACTATTTATTTGAAGTTTTGTAATAAATTTGAATATTTGTATCTACTTTTTAAGTAAATACCAGCAGTGAACTTGTGCAATACATTAGGAGATAAAGAAGATCGTATTTCATTTCACCTGTCACATCATTTTTCATTATGAAGATTACCAGTAGTCCCCAGTCACATGGTATGTGTTTACAAGCACACAACGAGGAAAGAACATAGCCTTGTGAGTCACTCACTGTTGTGCAGCACGCGCCAGGTGATCTAGTTACATTATGTAATTCACAACTAAATGTTTGCCAGCAAGATACACTAAATTGATATAAAGTATGTGGACACCCCTTTAAATGAGTGGATTCAGCTATTTCAGCCACACCCCTTGTTGACAGGTGTATAAAATCATCGGGCACACAGCCATGCAATCTCCATAGACACACATTGGCAGTAGAATGGCCTTACTGAAGAGCTTAGTGACTTTCAAGGTGGTACCGTCACAGGATGCCACCTTTCCAACAAGTCAGTTGGTCAAATTTCTGCCCTGCTAGCACTGCCCCGGTCACCTGTAAGTGCTGTTATTGTGAAGTGGAAACGTCTAGGAGCAACAACAGCTCAGCCACGAAGTGGTAGGCCACACAGCTCACAGAACGGGACCGCCGAGTGCTGCAGCGTGTAAAAATCGTCTGTCTTAGGTTGCAATACACACTACCAAGTTCCAAACTGCCTCTGGAAGCAACTTCAGCACAATAACTGTTTGTCGGGAGCTTCATGAAATAGGTTTCCATGGCCGAGTAGCCTCACACAAGCCTAATGTTACCATGCGCGATGCCAAGCGTCGGCTGGAGTGGTGTAAAGCTCACTCTGGAGCAGTGGAAACGCGTTCTCTGAAGTGATGAATCACGCTTCACCATCTGACAGTCCGACAGGACAAATCTGGGTTTGGCAGATGCCAGGAGAACGCTACCTGCCCCAATGCATAGTGCCAATTGTAAAGTTTGGTGGAGGAGGAATAATGGTCTGGGGCTGTTTTTCATGGTTCAGGCTAGGCCCCTTAGTTTCAGTGAAGGGAAATATTAACGATACAGCATACGATGACATTCTAGACAATTCTGTGCTTCCAACTTTATGGCAACAGTTTGGGGAAGGCCCGTTCCTGTTTCATCATGACAATGCCCCCGTGCACAAAGCGAGGTCCATACAGAAATGGTTTGTTTAGATCGGTGTGGAAAAACTTGACTGGCCTGCACAGAGCCCTGACCTTAATTAAGGTGTCCACATACTTTTGGCAGTGTAGTGTATCTTATAACTATTAAGTTAACTCTGTAAAAGTTGCTAAATGCTCTGTAGTTGTGCATTTGGTTTTCTAATCACTCAGTGACAATGGCAGCTTCATTAAATAGTACAAAACATCAGTCTCAATGTCAACAGTGAAGAGGCGACTCCGGGATGCTGGCCTTCCAGGCAGAGTTCCTCTGTCCTGTGTCTGTGTTGTTTTGCCCATCTTAATCTTTTCTTTTTATTGGCCAGTCTGAGTTATGGCTTTTTCTTTGCAACTCTGCCTAGAAGGCCAGCATCCCGGAGTCGCCATTTCACTGTTGACGCTGAGACTGGTGTTTTGTACTATTTAATGAAGCTGCCAGTTGAGGACTAGTGAGGCGTCTGTTTCTCTAACTAGACACTCTAATGTACTTGTCCTCTTGCTCAGTTGTACATTGGGGCCTCCCACTTCTCTTTCTATTCTGGCTAGAGCCAGTTTGCTCTGTTCTGTGAAGGGAGTAGTACAGAGTGTTGTACCAGATCTTCAGTTTCTTGGCAATTTCTCACATGGAATAGCCTTCATTTCTCAGAACAAGAATAGACTGACGAGTTTCAGAAGAAAGGTCTTTGTTTCTGGCCATTTTGAGCCTGTAATCGAACCCACAAATGCTGATGCTCCAGATACTCAACTAGTCTAAAAGCCAGTTGTATTGCTTCTTTAATCAGAACAACAGTTTTCAGCTGTGCTAACATAATTGCAAATGGGTTTTTTAATGAGCAATTAGACTTTTAAAATGATAAACTTGGATTAGCTAACACAACATGCCATTGGAACACTGGAGAGATAGTTGCTGATAATGGGCCTCTACGCTTATGTAGATATTCCCTAAAAAAATTGCCGTTTCCAGCTACAATAGTCATTTATAACGTTAACAATGTCTACACTGTATTTCTGATCAATTTGATGATTTTTTATTTGACAAAAAAAGTGCTTTTCTTTCATAAACATGGACATTTCTAAGTGTCCCCAAACTTTTGAACAGTAGTGTATGTATGTATGTATGTATGTATGTATGTATGTATGTATGTATGTATGTATGTATGTATATATACAGTGTGTATGTATGTGTATATGTATGTATATTGTTTTTACTGCTCTATGGATATAATTATTGTTTGGATAACCTTATTTACTATTATGTGTTGATTTTTACCTTACATTTTTTCACTCTTTATGCGATGCTCACTGCAGATAACACCGGAAGAAGAATTATCACTGAATTACCACAGTGAATTATTGTATTGTTTGTTTGTGTCAATTAATCCCATAAGTGATGGGTTGCCAATTGGCGATTTGACACAAATAAATGTTTCATTCATTCATTGTAGGAAGGGGTAAAGTGACTATGCATAGATAATAAACAGCAAGTAGCAGCAGTGTAAAAACAAAGGGGGATTAATTGTTCAGCAGTCTTATGGCTTGTGGGTAGAAGCTGTTACGGTGCCTTTTGGACCTAGACTTGGCGCTCCGATACCACTTACCATGCGGTAGCAGAGAGACCAGTCTGACTTGGGTGACTGGAGTCTTTGATCATTTTTGGGACCTTCCTCTGACACGGTGTCATGTTGGTATGAATGATTCGGGAGACAGGCGCAGGAATGCATAATTTTTTTTTTTATTACACCCAATTACGGCGTGCCGTGTAAAGGAACGGGGACGAAGACCAAACAAACACGTAACAAAACACAGGGTTGAACCCCAAACAAAAGAGCGAGGAGTACCTCAAATAAATAACACACGAGCACAATGATTAGCACATGGAATGAGACCTGTAATCATCTGCGTAATTCACAAGTGCAAGAAAGCCCAAAACACACAGCACAGGTACGCACACGCACCAACGGACATTGTAACAATAATCAACCCCCAATGGAAACCAAAGGGCACATATATACAAGTACTAATCAGTGGGAATAGGGGACAGGTGTGTGTGATGAAAGTTTCGGAGGGATCCGTGACACACCACCTAGTATATAGGTCCTGGATGGCAGGAAGCTTGGCCCCAGTGATGTTCTGGGCTGTACGCACTACCCCCGGTAGCGCCTTACAGTCGGATGCTGAGCAGTTGCCATACTAGGCGGTGATGCAACCGGTCAGGATGCTCTCGATGGTGCAGCTGTAGAACTTTTTGAGGATCTGGGGATCTGGGGGCCTATGCTGTCTAATATTTGTTTTGTGCGTGAAGCAAACTGTGAGTAGCATTTTTGAGTTACTTGTATAACTTTATGAGCTTGGATGTTTGTCTTGCAAATAGTTTAGGTCAGAGACTGTATAAAATGTTCGCAATGCGCTCGTTAGCATTTAGTTAGCATTTTCTATGGGATTTTAGATGTACTTGTTTACATAATATTGCTAACCTTAGGATTACAAAGGCTCAGTAGGGTTTTAAAATAGTGCCCCTTGTGTTCAGTTCTGGTATTACCGAATATATCTTGATATGGCACAAGGTTGGTATGAAGGTATGACAATCTGGATACCGCCCAAGCCTAGAGGACAACCAACCCTAGGAAAGTTATGTCAGATAACGTTGGCTTACAATGCCATTACATGTGAACGATTGGGTCAATATAATGATTATGTGGCCACTGCCTTCCTAATATGCAGACAGAGCAGCAGTCCAGATCAGCTTTATTGTCGGAGGGTTAGGAATGTTATGTTCAGTGGTTTGAAATTTTACTTTTTTGTATCTCTTACTTATTAATCGCAGGAAATATCATGCTTGACATTATATCATGAAGATTCTGTTATTGTTCATGTCTCGCAAAAGTGGTTTACATAAGTCCTATGGTTAGACAGATTTATAGCATCAAAAATACATTAAGGTATCTGTTTCTCCAGTGTGGTTTTCAAGCACTGCCTCATCTGTTGTGTGTGTGTGTGGTGCAGATTGCTGTATATCTGAAAACGTTGACACAGTAATTCCTAGGTTGGGAATGAAAGGACACAGTCCCGACCAATTGAAACTCAAGAGTAGTTGTCACACTTCCAGCTGCTGAACCAATGACAACAGGAATCCTTCAAGTAGGTGAACATGCCTGAATTTTTTTTTTTAATAAATATTTCATCCAGTGAAAGGGCATAAATGCGACTGGGAAAACCCCTCTATAGGCCTAATGTAACACAAACGTCTATTCAATGACTACTCTGATAATATTTTATATAGTAGTTTTCTAAAAGTAGACTGAAAACATTCCCAGGAGCATTCAGCAGCATTCCTTAACCAGACGAAAACACTGACCTTCAAACATGAAGCATTATTGTGCCTTTCACAGCTCGGCTATGAAAAGCTGACATGAACTTTCTGGCACAAAAAAAGCAGTTTTAATGAGCGGGCCACAGTTTTCATTAAGTCTAGGCAAGCAGCCCGCAATTCTGAAAATCTATCTATGAAAAGAGTAACACAGCTTGGAGGACTGTGAGTGAAGGAGAAAGAGCGACTCCGTGCCTCCAAAAGCAACAAGCACACTCACAGTTATTGTGTTTTTATTGGCAGTGTGAGTGTGGCTTAATGGCTAGTATTCGAATTCTGCTGAGATTTCAATTAAAGCTGATTTACTTCCCATTGCATTGCATACAGTATCTAAAATGAAAGAGAGAAATGTTTGAAAAATCTTGCATGGGTTTTAAGAAATATATGGATTCTATGTAAATTTTGATTAGCCATGGCAAAATGTGAATATTTGCAAGAAATAAGAAACTGCAATTTGTCTCACAGCCCCATGACAAACTTGTATAACAGCAGGAAACTAGCTTTACAACTGTAAAATGTTCTCTCTGACCCATGAATGACAAAATGTGGTAATTATCTTTAAAACAGCAAATGTGCATCCAAGAGGTCCTCTTTACCCCCCTGACTATGTCTCACCATACTCAGTGTGAATAATCTGTTGAAGCAGCAGCAGGAACCATCCTTGGTGAGGCCTCCCATGTCGAGCCCTGCCTCTCCTATGAAGGTCACCTTGAGCTTTTTCTTTAGGTCCACTTTCTTCCTGCTCAGCTGGACAGGGCGACAGAGGGTTGGAGAGGAGGGGAGGAGGAGTGACACAAACCCTGCATTTTACAGCCAGGCAGGTTTTTCAAATCAAGCCATGGTGACTGTCACGGCCGTTGAAAGATGAGGACCAAGGTGCAGCGTGGTGAGCGTACATACTTTTAATAGTAGATGTCGCCAACAAAACAATAAACAATACCAAAACAAACCGTGAAGCTTAAGGCTATGTGCCATCAAACAAAGTTAACTTCCCACAAAGACAGGTGGAAAAAAAGGCTACCTAAGTATGGTTCTCAATCAGAGACAACGATAGACAGCTGCCTCTGATTGAGAACCACACCCGGCCAAACACAAAGAAATACACAACATAGAACACAGAAAACATAGAACATAGAAACATAGAACATAGAATAACATAGAATACTCACGCCCTGACCAAACCAAAATAGAGACATAAAATGGATCTCTAAGGTCAGGGCGTGACAGTGACAGAATACTTTCTAGAGCAAAAGACCAGATGGGCTTTAGGGGGGAAGAAATGGGCCCACTAATGGCTCTGTGCTTTAGTGTTATGTATCACCGTTAGAAGGCAGAGTGCTGAATAAGCTGTCAGACAGTTATAGTGCTCATGGGACCAGACAACTTCATAAAGAAGAGCATACTGAGTGGGATTTTTTTTTTTTTTTTTTACAGAGGACAGTGTCTCAACAATGTCTCGACCAGTCCCAACGCTTGGGCCACCCAGGCTTGGTGTGTTAGGTCTTACCTCATCCAGTGAGTCGTTGAGTAGCTGGGCCCGTCGTACCTTGATGTTGAGGAACAGCAGGTTCATGTCCACTCTTTGCCTGCGGGAGACCTTGTTCACCAGGCTTTGCTGGAAAAACACATACTGCATTTTTTAAAAATATGAAAGCAGGTTATCTCAGTTTATGCACAGCTCAGAGTCAGCGGTGTCGATTATAAAGGAAAGTTGACAGAAGACAATATGCTGTGTGTCTCACTCTGGCCATGCTGATCATCTGCTATTCTGAGTCCCTCTGGATGATGGCTCTCTTCACCATTGTTGACAGGATAAATGGGAACTGGCATAAAGAGAACCTGAGGAGGAGAAGAGAGGAGGAAATAATGGACTTGGGAAAAATAACTGCAAATATGGAAGCAGGAAGATTTCCGTGAAGAGGAAGAGAGCAACCCACAGTCTCTGGTCTGATCCATATCCATAATAATTTCCATCTTTAGAATGAGGAATGATTGTGCTATATCCTTCTCTCCATAACATGTGTCCCTTTACGGTCACACTTCATATGGAGGCGTGGTGCTCTGTTTTGAGTTTCGGCTCTGACTCACAGAGCTGTTCCACTGAGGGTAGTCACAGTGAGAGAAGAACTGGGGGAGGCTCACCTTCTGTAGCACTGCATTAGCACTTTGAACTGTTCATATGAGGTATGGCACACAAGAGGGAGCTCTATCATCAAAAACGTGGAATGGACAAGCAGGGAGAAAGGAAAAACGTGAAGCTTATGAGAAGTACAGAGCATTCGGAAAGTATTCAGACCCCTTCACTTTTTCCACATTTTGTTACGTTACAGCCCTATTCTAAAATGTATTAAATTAATTGTTATCCTCATCAATCTACACACAATGTCCCATAACGACAAAACAAAAACAGATGTTTTGACATTTTTGCAAATGTATTACAAATAAAAGAACAGATACCTTATTGCTATGAGACTCTAAATTGAGCTCAGATGCATCTGGTTTCCATTGATCATCACAACTTTATTGGAGTCCACCTGTGGTAAATTCAATTGATTGGACATAATTTGGATAGGCACACACCTGTCTATTTAAGGTTCCACAGTTGACAGTGTATATCAGAGATAAAACCAAGCCATCAGGTCAAAGGAATTGGCCGTAGAGCTCCGAGACAGGATTGTGTTCACAGATCTGGGTAAGGGTCAGAAAAAAATTCTGCAGCATTGAAGGTTCCCAAACATACAGTGGCCTTGATCATTCTTACATGGTAGAAGTTTGGAACCACCAAGACTCTTCCTAAAGCTGGCCGCCCAGTTTTTCAGAGGCAGGGACTGGGAGAATAGTCAGGATCGAGGGAAAAGATGAACGGAGCAAAGTACAGAGAGATCCTTGATGAAAACCTTCTCCAGAGCACTCAGGACTTCAGACTGGGGCAAAAGTTCACCTTCCAACAGGACAATGACCCTAAGCACACAGCCAAAACAGCGCAGGAGTGGCTTCGAGACAAGTCTCTTGAGTGGCCCATCGAGAGCTTGGACTTGAACATCTCTTTATTAAAAATCCAGAATGGAATGCAAGTGTGCTTCAAAATGGACATGCACCAATATAGGGAAAAGAGAGACTTAAGCAAAAGCATTAAAAGCTGATGATGGTCCAGTCTGTTTTATTTGGTTTCTATGCACTCAACTTCAGCGAAAACCATAAAACATTCAGCCTCCGAAAAAACAGCATCCCACAGGAAACTGACATTCCAGCAATCCAGGATGACCTCACCCCGTTTCCATGGAGAACATGGAACATGACATCAGGGATATGGCTGATCAGACGTGTGTCTCCACGTCCAACAACCATCCCAATTCTTTACATTAACATTTAACAAAAGAATAGGCCTACACTTAAAGATAGGAAATTGAATACAAAACAGAATTGTTGTAGCCTATCTTTTTTACAATTGTCCTACACTGTCAGTTACAGAAAGTACAGATTTATTCTGAGGAGTTAAATTAATGACATCACCAGCATTTTCCTTAGGTTGACTAAGGTTACTAGATTTTAGGTGACAACGACTCTAGTAACACAGCTAGCTCAGGGCACAGAGAGTAACTGTTGCAGTACTGCTGTGCACTGACTGACTGAGATGACTGGAGTCAATGGGCTGTATGGAAGGGGAAGAGGCCTAAGTATTCCAGCGTGTCTTGCTTGGCCTGGCCCACTGTAATGTAAAGCTAGGCATTAGACCAACAGACAGAACTACTGCTTCAATAAAACGTACTCAGGTGTAAGAGGACAGAGACACAGTGTACTGTAGGGATTAAATTAACATCCACTGCCACAGTACACTGAAACGAAACATTCTGAACCAACAAGACTACCAGCTTATATAAGCACCTAGACATCTGTCTCACTATAAAAAACACAGACATTTAGACCACAAAATAAAGCAGAGACTCAGTACACTACAGCCAGAACTATCTTCAGAACTGATGCGAGAACAGACAGTAATCCTGCCAATGAATCTAGTGAGCCAGAACGGCTGCGTTCTCTGTAACCCAGAGGCTAGAATACTACAGGGCATATGGGATCCTTACAGTTTCTTTAAGCCTGTGGCATTGTTGGTTTGGAAAGCACAAAATAACCCACTTTCTGCAGGAAATGACATGGATTAATGAAAACCCAAAATCTGATGATGGGAGCAGTATAGGCATTTTATTTCTTTCCTTAAATTAACGGTTTAACAACATAGGGATTTACTGAGCATTTTTCAAAAGGAAATTAGACACAAAAAAACAAAGCATGAAACAGAAAACATTATTTTATACTTATAAAATGACAGCATTACATAATTTTAAATACAAAATGTACTAGTGCATATTCAGTGCATAGTAAGATGTTCAGTTAAGGAGTAAATGTTACCTGAACTAAGATGAAGTATGCCCTCAGGTCATCTTTCGTTCTGGGTCTGATAACACAACAAATAGTTTTCAGTGAAAGGAGGAAATTAAAATTATACAGTCAGCCAAATGAGACATTATATTTCATTATTTAGAACACCCCAAACTGGCACAACGTGACAATGAAAAATGGCAAAAATGTTACAACATTTTTATTTAATTAGATGCCTAAATATTATAAGGGCGCGTACTCCGAGCATGTACTGACTAAGTGGTAAGTGTCTTCACTGACATTTTCAACCTCTCCCTGATCCAGTCTGTAATACCTACATGTTTCAAGCAGACTACCATAGTCCCTGTTTCCAAGAATGCCAAGGTAACCTTTCTAAATTACTATCACCCCACCGTTAAATGCTTTGAAAGGCTCATGGCTCACATCAACATCATCATCCCAGTCCCCTGGACCCACTCCAATTTGCATACCACATCAGAAAGACAAAGGAGCTGATCGTGAACTACAGGAAACAGAGGCTCGAGCACACCCCCATTCACATCGATGCGGCTGTAGTGGAGTGGGTCGAGAGCTTCAATTTTCTCGCTGTCCACATCACTAAGGATCTATCATGGTCCAAACACACCAACACAGTCGTGATTAGGGCATGACAACACCTCTTCCCTCAGGAAGCAGAAAAGATTTGGCATGGACACTCAGATCCTCAAAAGTTACACAGCTACACTATTGAGAGCATCTTGACTGGCTGCATCGCTGCTTGGTATGGCAACTGCTTGGCATCCGACCACAAGATGCTACAGAGGGTAGTGCGCACTGTACAGTACATCACTGGGGCCGAGCTCCCTGCAATTCAGGACCTCTCTATTAGGCGCCAGGACCTCTCTATCAGGCGGTGTCAGAGGAAGGCCCTAAAAATTGTCAAAGACTCCAGCCAATCAAGTCATAGACTGTTCTCTCTGCTACCACATGCCAAGCAATACCGATGCACCAAGTCTGAAACCAACAGGACCCGGAACAGCTTCTACCCCCAAGCCATAAGACTGCTAAATAGTCTGGGTAGCTATTTGGTTAACTATTTAACTATCTGCTTTGACCCTTTTTGCACTAACTTTTTTAACTCATCACATACGCTGCTGCTACTGTTTACTGTCACTTTGTTCCTAATTATATATACATATCTTCCTCATTTACCTTGTACCCCTGCACATCGACTCAGTACTGGTACCCCTTGTGTATTACCAAGTTGTCATTACTCATGTTTATCTATTAATGCTTTTCTAGTATTTCTCTATTTTCTTTCTCTCTGCATTGTTGGGAAGGGCGGTAAACATTTCACTGTTAGTCGACACCTGTTGCTTACGAAGCATGTGACGAATAACATTGGACTTCATTTAATTTGTATGATTGTCCTTAAAGGAAAACTCCACCCAAAAATGATATTTTGGAATTTGTTTCATTAGTCCATAGGTGATATAGTCCCAAAATGTTTTGCATGTCAGCAATCAAGTTTTCAAGATACTTTCATATATCTGACATGCAGATGTCAGATATATGAAAGTATCTGACATGTAAAACATTTTGGGACTATATCAACAATGGACTAATAAGCAATGCTGTATGAATGGTAAACAGTTGCTGCAGTGTAGCAACAGTTATCATAGTAACAGTAAATGGTAGTAGAGGTGTAAATTGAATGCAGCACTCACCCTTTCCATTCACTCAATAAGCTGCTAAAGATTCCCTTCAAAACTGATTTCTGGATGTCTTGGGTCTAAAAGAACATAAACAAACATGAGGTAACCTTTAAATCGGGAGAATATGACCCAAATGCTGCTAGTTTCAGGAAAAACTTTCAGGGGAAAAATTCTGAAAAGGATTTAATTTGTTTATTTTGCCATACGATATCCTTTTCCATAGAAATGTCATGTACTTACATGTACTTACATGTACTTACAGTGCAGAGTAAAGCATCATAAACAGCATTCACACATTTGGAGTTGACTCCAGAATCCTCTATTGTGTTAAATGAGCCATTAGCTTCTAAGATAGGAGGAAAAGAGGGTTTCCCGCTGTTATATGGTTTTATTTAAGGGCTTTTTAACGACAACTCAAATGGTTTTCTCACAAGGGGCACCTGCTAGTGCCTAACCCTGGACTTGTTTGGCAGGGAGAACATATGTGTGTGTGTTGAACTATTCTCGCATGATGCCGAAAAAACAAGGCTTGAACCGTTATGAGCAGTATGGATTACACATTCTTTTACTCTTACATTACACACTGTTGGTTTCCTCATTAATAACACTTTCCAGAACGAGTACATGCTGTTCTGTATGCTTTCCATCTTAAGAGAATTCACAACAGAGAAACAGGTGCTGCAAATATCAATAATTTAAGAAATAGAACTAATGTAAACCAAAGGATTTAGAATATTATAAAATGAGTAAGGTATCTTTGGGAAAAGCCACAACATAAAACAAAAAGACAACATGAATCCTTTGAAAAGCCATTACCTTGAAGGCAGCATTGATCTCTAGAAAGGAGTCAAAGGTAGTCAGGTAGAAATCCCACACATTCCTCCAGTCCCCTGAGACTGTGGCTCGCTCTATGTCTTCCCTGCAGCACCGTGGAAAGAATACATAAATAGATCATTGTCATAGCAAATCAAAGGTCATGGTGATCATAAGAGGGGATTAAGGTAGGCTTCTCACTGTTACACAAGGTCAAAGGAAGGTCATAATGTAGCTAATTGGGAGAGGTGTTACTCACTGGAACTCTTTGGTGGTTTTAGTGAGGAGAGAGATGATAGGGTCAGAGGGGAATGGGGCCTTCACCTCGGGGGGGAAGTGTGTCGATGGAGAACCTCTGTTTCTGCATCACATTCCAGCAAATAGGAGGTAGCTCCCTCCCTGGGAAATTACAAAATACATACATAGTTCTCTATACATAGAGTATAATACACATGACTAATGTTTACTGTGGCAGATATGTAAATAGTTTTTTCACTGTTGCAAAGACACAGATGGGATACATACAGTAGTTCCACAATGCACATGATTCACAAGGCTTTTATAGCAAGATCCTCAGACTGCGAATTGTTCAGATTAAGATAACCAAGCCATTAACACCTCTTTGGGCTAGGGGGCAGTATTCGGAAGTTCGGATGACTGACGTGCCCACAGTAAACTGCCTGTTACTCAGGCCCAGAAGATAGGATATGCATATAATTGGTAGCATTGGATAGAAAACACTCTGAAGTTTCTAAAACTGTTAAGATAATGTCTGTGAGTATAACAGAACTGATATGGCAGGCGGAAATCCGAGGAGAATCCATCCGGAATCTTTTTTTTTTTGAGGTCACAGGCCATTCCAATGCTTGTCTATGGGATATTCAAAAGAATTCCTCCCAGATTGCAGTTCCCATGGCTTCCACTAGATGTCAACAGTCTTTAGAAAGGGTTTCAGGCTTGTTTTTTGAAAAATTAGCAAGTAGCTGTAGTTTTTCAAGGTGTCTCTCATTAGGACTCTAGTCTTGTGACGCGCGTAAATGAGGGCGCACACTTCGTTATTTATCTCCGGTATTGAACATACTACATTCTTAAATTTGATCGTTTATTTACATATTAGGGTACCTGCGGATTGATTCGAAATGTTGTTTGACTTGTTTGGACGAAGTTTACCAGTAACTTTTGGGATTCCTTTGTCTGCATGTTGAACGAGTGGAACGGTGGATTACTGAATCAAATGTGTGAAAACAGTGCAGGCATGGAACCAATCAAAAGGAGCGGCAGCCCTGGCCATAACTACACATATGTGTTACTTAATTTTTCTTCTCATACCTTTTTTTTCTCCTCATTCAGATACTGCTAAATAATAAGTACATTTAGGGTTGAATTTTGTGAACTAAATCCAGTTCATCACTGAGTTGTCCAGATGAAAATATAGGCTACAGTGTATTTTACTCCTCAAATATATGGAAGTGGCTTGAAAATAGATGAACTTCTGTGGAAATACTAAAGTTATCCCAAATGTGAGTCATACAAGGTTTACATTTGGGGAGGAATGGACTTCCACCCACTGCAGATGGAAGAAGTACCTTCATAGTTCCAACTTAACCCCTGAGCATAGGCACACATTTTATGGTAAATTCTATATCTTCGCTTCACCTATACTCCTATTATTTGAGCACAAACCCTATTTTAATTTGAATACTGAGGGAAAGTTGATTTGTAGCTAACACCATAAGACATTGTCCAAGCATGACAGTGGCACAGATAAAAGCAGGGCCTAGGAATGTTACAGCCTAGGTTTCGTTTTGTGGTTACAAAGTGTTACAAATGCCTATCTGTATACCTTTCTGTTAGGAGTAATATTTAATTTCATTCATAGCAACCCAAAAAACATGGGAGTTTAGTCTCTTCACAGAGCCTCCAATTATATTTTCTTACAGCATGCTTCATTCATCGTGTTGGGCAGTTGTGCACACAAGCACAAGGTTACTCCAGTTCATAGCCTGGGTGTGGCTGTTTGTGTTTGTTAAGTGAATTAGGCCGGCATACAGTGCCTTCAGAAAGTATTCACACCACTTGACTTGTTACACATTTTGTTGTGTCACAGCCTGAATTTAAAATGTATTAAATTGAGGTTTTGTGTCACTAGCCTACAAACAATACCCCATAATTTTTTTCAACAAATTAATTAAAAATAAAAAGCTGAAATGTCTTCAGTCAATAAGTATTCAACCTCTTTATTATGGCACGCCTAAATAAGTTCAGGAGTAAAAATTTGCTTAACAAGTCACTTAATAAGTTGCAGTAATAGTGTTTAACATGATTTTTAAATGACTACCTGATCTCTGTACCCCACACATACTATTATCTTTAAGTTCCCTCAGTCGAGCAGTGAACTTAGAACATGGATTCAACCACAAACACCAATGCCTCGCAAAGAAGGGCACCTGTTTGTAGATGGTAAAATAAAAAAAATGTAAAAGCAGACATTGAATATCCCTTTGAGCATAGCGAAGTTATAAATTAATCGCTGTGATAGGAGAAAACTGAGGATGGATCAACAACATTGTAGTTACTCCACAATACTACCCTCATCTATAAGTCTTTGCTAGGTAAAGCTCCGCCTTATCTCAGCTCACTGGTCACCATAGCAACACCCACCCGTAGCACGCGTTCCAGCAGGTCTATTTCACTGGTCATCCTCAAAGCCAACACCTCATTTGGCCGCCTTTCCTTACAGTTCACTGCTGCCAATGACTGGAACGAATTGCAAAAATCCCTGAAGTTGGAAACTTACATCTTCCTCACTAACTTAAAGCATCGGTTGTCAGAGCAGCTTACCGATCGCTGCTGCTGTACACAGTCCATCTGTAAATAGCCCATCCAAACAACTACCTACCTCATCCCCATATTTGTTTTTTGTTTTTTTCTTGCTCTTTTGCACACCAGAATTCATATCAGTATTTATACCTGCACATCCTCATCTTCACATCGATCATTCCACTGTTAACTTATGGCTGAAGGGGCAGTATTGAGTAGCTTGGATGAAAGGTGCACAGAGGTGCCCATATTAAACGGCCTGCTCCTCATTCCCAGTTGCTAATATATGCATATTATTATTCATATTGGATAGAAAACACTCTGACGTTTCTAAAACTGTTTGAATTATGTCTGTGAGTATAACAAAACTCACATGGCAGGCAAAAACCTGAGACGTTCCACTTCCTGTTTGTATTTTTTCTGGGGGTGCCAATTTTCAACCAAGCTCTCATTGAAATCACAGCGAGATATTGATGAGTTTTCACTTCCTACGGCTTCCACTAGATGTCAACAGTCAATAGAACTTTGTCTGATGAATCTAATGTGAAGGGGGGCCGAAGGAGACAGGAATTAGCTCTGGCAGGAGGTGATCACGCATTGAACATGCGCGTTCACGTGAGAGTGAGCTCCGTTCCTTCGGTCAACTGAAGTCGATGAAATTCTCCGGTTGGAACGTTATTCAAGATGTATGTTAACAACATTCTAAAGATTGATTCAGTACATCGTTTGACATGTTTCTACTGACTGTAACGGAACTTTTGGACATTTCGTCACGTTATAGTGGACAGTAGTGGACGCGCTTTGGGTTTGGCGTTTGGTAAACATGTCCAAAGTAGCTAATTTGACATAAATAATGGACATTAACGAACAAATCAAGCATTTATTGTGGACCTGGGATTCCTAGGACTGCATTCTGATGAATTCATCAAAGGTAAGGAAACATTTATCATGTATTTTCTGGTTTCTGTTGAGTCCAACATGGCGGCTAATTTGGCTATTGTTCTGAGCTCCGTCTCAGATTATTGCATGGTTTATTTTTCCGTAAGTTTAAAAAAAAATCTGACACAGCGGTTGCATTAAGGAGAGGTATATCTATAATTCCATGTGTATAACTTGTATTATCATCTACATTTATGATGAGTATTTCTGTTGAAACGATGTGGCTATTCAGTCACTTGATGTTTTTGCAACTAGTGAATCTAACGCGTCAATGTAAACTCAGATTTTTTTATATAAATATGAACTTAATCAAACAAAACATGCATGTATTGTGTAACATGAAGTCCTATGAGTGTCATCTGATGAAAATAATCAAAGGTTAGTGATTCATTTTCTCTATTTCTGCTTTTTGTGAAAGCTTTATTTCGCTTGAAAAATGGCTGTTTTTATTGTGGTTTTGTGGTGACCTAACATAATCGTTTGTAGTGCTTTCGCTGAAAAACACATTTGAAATCGGACACTTTGGTGGGATTAACAACAAGATTACCTTTAAAATGATATAAGACAAATCTATGTTTGAGGAATTTTAATTATGAGATTTCTGCTTTTTGAATTTGGCGCCCTGCACTTTCACTCGCTGTAGTCATATCATCCCGGTAGCGGGATGGCAGCCATAAAAGGTTTTAATTGCTAAATTGTAATTACTTCACCACTATGGCCTATTTATTGCCTTACCTCCTTACTTCATTTGCACACACTGTATACAGATTTTCTATTGTGTTATTGACTGTATGTTTGTTTATCCCATGAGTAACTCTGTGTTTTTTTTGTCGCACTGCTTTGCTTTATCTTGGCCAGGTCGCAGTTGTAAATGAGAACTTGTTCTCAACTGGCCTACCTGGTTAAATAAAGGTGAAATAAAAATAAATAACTGACAGAGTGAAAAGAAGGAAGCTTGTACAGAATAAAAACATTCCAAAATATGTATCCTGTTTGCAATAAGGTGCTAAAGTAAAACTGTAAAAAACGTGGAAAAGAAATGTACTTTATGTCCTGAATACTAAACATTTTGTTCGTGGCAAATCCAACACAACACACTTCAGTGTGCCACACTTCATATTTTCAAGCATGGTGGTGGCTGCATCATGTTATGGGTATGCTTGCCATTGGCAAGATCTTGGGAGTTTTTTTGGACTGCCTAGTTACAGTTTTGACTTAAATCAGCTTGAAAATCCTGTAGGCTACAGAAAAGGGCACATACTCTTTTTACCATATGCTATATCTGCTACATGATCTGTATGTTAGATTTTTTGGGGGTGACAGAACATTGGTGGAGCGCTACAGAGATGCGCCTCTCCAACAGCACACTGGAGAGGCATGCTGGGAATGGACAAGCAAAATATTTTGTGCCCCTGCCTTTGACAAAATGGGCATTGTTTACCAAAGGGCGACATCAACGCTCACCTAAGAAGCACATATGCCACTGGTTGAGAGAAATTGTTTTTGGGCAGAATTATGTGAGATTTTGTGTTTTTGTTGGAGGTGCGTCTTGGTCAGTTTAGCTCAGAAAATGCCGCCCTCGTCAATCTGCCGCCATAGTCGAGCAGTGAATTTCAAACAAGGATTCAACCACAAACACCGATGACTCGCAAAGAAGGGCACCTATTGGTAGATGGTTAAAAAAAAACACAAAAATAGCAGACAATGAATATCCTTTTGAGCATGGTGGTTATTAATTAATCGCTGTGATAGGAAAAAACTGCTTAATTATGACTAGGCCGGCCGTGTAAACAACCAATTTGACTGAGCTTGAATATTTATTTATTTTTGTATTGACTTAGGAGTGTAAAATACTTATGTAAAGGAGATATTTCTGTATTTCATTGTCAATACGTTTGCAAATATTTCTAAAAACATGTTTTCACTTTCTCATTATGGGGTATTGTGTGTAGATGGGTGAGACATTATATTTAATTAATTTTGATTTCAAGCTGTAACACAAGAATATGTGAAATAAATCAAGGGGTATGAATATTTCTGAAGGAACTGTATTATGTATTGTACGTGCTGGTTTTTATTCTCACAGCACAAAGAAGCTTGTTGGTCAAGAATAAGTAATGAAAAGTTGCTTTTAATTATGCAAATATAGAAACAGACTGAGAAGTATTCTAATTAACCTAGATCATTTCAGTGACATTTCTGGGGGAAACAATAAAAGAGTGTACAATAGAATAAAGATGGCAGTTAATTTATTCCCCGTGTTACCTGTCCTTTCTGTAGTAGAGTAATGCCTACTCAGACTTGCCGCATGCAAATCTAGTCCATGGGTCTTAGAAAGAGACAGAGCTGAGCCCAGAAGAGAACCTGTGGTACTTCTTCATTCCTTTGTGAGTCACTATGGTCAACAACTCTTGTGATTCCCGGTCAACAAGCATCTGTAGATGGACTCATGTCAGACCGATCTTTTCTGTTCTCCAGCTAAACCTCAAAAAGTAATCCATGAGAATGAGACGGCGGTGAAGTTTTCTAATGAATGCCAGCATTTATTAGATCACATCTACTTGGACTACTATAGATCCTGAACCCGACTCAGTCAAGTTCCATTATGCTATACATTGTCCTCAGTAAAGCAGCATTTTTTGGAAAACAGCTACACCTGCTGAATTATTGCAGATATTACTGACATACTGTAGGCTTATGCAGACTCTAGTACAATGCAGTTTTCAAAATGTTGAGTGCGATTCATAAAGAGTGTGATGCCACAGCAACTTTTCTAATGCAATACATTTCTAATATATTTTTTATGCAAAATATCTCACACTATTGTATGAATGCCTAATAATAAACCACCACATGGTTGAGGCAGATCGCTAATAGTGATTTATTTCTGTATTCCCATCAGCCCATTCATTGTAGCAGAAGTGCAATTCATCAACACACATATCCTGGACACATTTGTAACCCCAGTCACACAAAGGTCATGCTCACAATGGTGTTGGAGACAATAATATTATTCAATGGAGGGTCATAACTCTTTTCAAGGTCATGACTTTTCCATGGAACTGCAAGGGCACGTCAGGAGATCAACACAAGAGCATATTCTCTCATGACCCCAAACTCACATTGGAATTTTATTCAACGTATCCGCTACTGTTTTGTATCCTCATGAGTTCAGTGGAAGATAATTATAGTGGTCAGCAGATCATTTTGGCCAATCTTACTTAACTGTCAAGAATCTTACACTTTAGTTACAATTAGAGATTGCACATATAGAGAGATTGCACATATAACCCTTCAAATAGTTAGTCAGTGCATAATAGTGCAGAATGATGTGTGGATAGTACAATGCCAGCAGATGGCGGCAAGCTCCAGATATGATGAGAAGTCATAATTTCATTATCAGCTGATAGTGTAGCCTAAACTACTAGATATATTGCAATATGTATCGTATATATACATTATATATGTGCCAATAGCCAATATGTCTGGCTGTGAGAAAGCTTAATGGAACTGACCTGTCTTTTGTCTTTTTTTTGTTGCATTACACCCTTGCAGAGTGTGTTTGTGTGTGTGTGTGTGTGTGTGTGTGAATAACTATATGTATGTGTCATGTGTATAGACCCTTGCAGTGTGTCTACAGAAGGACATCTACAGCACCCAGTGCCACAGGCAGGCAAATAAGATCATCAAGGAGCTCAACCACCTGAGGCACGGCCTATTCACCTCACTACCATCTAGAAGGCAGAGACGGTACAGGTGAATCAAAGCTGGGACAGAGAGACTGATAAACATCTTCTATCTCCAGGCCATCAGACTGTTAAACAGTCATCACTAGCCGGCCTTTGCCCAGTACTCTGCCCTAAACCTTAGACACTGTCACTATCTGGCTAACACCCGGTACTCTATCCTGCACATTAGAGACTGCCCTATGTACACAGAGTCACTGAACACTGGTAACTTGAATAATGTTTACATACTGTTTTACCCACTTTAGAAGTATGCTTGAGATCATTGTCCATTTGGAAGACCCAAGCTTTAACTTCCTGACTTATGTCTTGAGATGTTGCTTCAATATATCCACATAATTTTCCTCCCTCATGATGCCATCTATTTTGTGAAGTGCACCAGTCCCTCCTGCAGCAAAGCACCCCCACAACATGATGCTGCCACCCCCGTGCTTCACGGTTTGATGATGTTCTTCGGCTTGCAAGCCTCCTCCTTTTTCTCCAAACATAATGATTGTCATTATGGCCAAAAAGTTATACTTTTGTTTCATCAGACCAGAGGACATTTCACCAAAAAGTATCATCTTTGTCCCCATGTGCAGTTGAAAATCATAGTCTGGCTTTTTTTGTGGCGGTTTTGGAGCAGTGGCTGCTTCCTTGTGTAACCGATGTGAAATGGTTAGCTAGTTAGCGGGGTGCGTGCTAATAGCGTTTCAATCGGTTACGTCACTCGCTCTGAGACCTTGAAGTAGTTGTTCCCCTTGCTCTGCAAGGGCCGCTGCTTTTGTGGAGCGATGGGTAACGATGCTTTGTGGGAGGCAGTTGTTGATGTGTGCAGAGGGTCCCTGGTTCGAGCCCAGGTAGGGGCGAGGAGAGGGACGGAAGCTACACTGTTACACTTGCTGAGCAGCCTTTCAGGTTATGTCGATATAGGACTTGTTTTACTGTGGATATAGATACTTTTGTACCGGTTTCCAAAAGCATCTTCACACTGTTTGCTGTTGTTCTGGGATTGATTTGCACTTTTCGCACCAAAGTACGTTCATCTCTAGGAGACAGAATGCGTCTCCTTCCTGAGCGCTATGACGGCTGCGTGGTCCCTTGGTGTTTATACTTGCGTACTATTGTTTGTACAGATGAACGTGGTACCTTCAGGCGTTTGGAAATTGCTCTCAAGGATGAACCTACAATTTTTTTTCTGAGGTCTTGGCTGATTTCTTTTGATTTTCCCATGATGTCAAGCAAAGAGGCACTAAGTTTGAAGGTAGGCCTTAAAATACATCCACAGGTACACCTTCAATTGACTCAATTGATGTAAATTAGCCTATCAGCAGCTTCTATAGCCATGACATAATTTTCTGAAATTTTCCAAGCGGTTTAAAGGCACAGTCAATTTAGTGTATGTAAACTTCTGACCCACTGGAATTGTGATAGTGAATTATAAGTGAAATAATCTGTCTGTAAACAATTGTTTGTCAACAAGACATTTGTGAAGTGGTTGAAAAACGAGTTTTAATGACTCCAACCTAAGCGTATGTAAACTTCCGACTTCAACTGTATATATTGCATTTGGATTGCTGTGCTATTTGGCTTGTTAATTGGATTCGTTGAACATATCTTGATTTCAGTGTTATTTATTATTATTTTAAAATAATTGTTCTACTTGTTTGACATTTTACAGCATTTTTAGGCGCTAGTAACATAACCATTACGCTGCACCCGCTATAACATCTGCTAAACTGTGAAAATGACAAATAAACTATTTGATGTATCAGTGTCATTTATTGACCATATTAATTTGTGATGTGTCCATCTTTGAGTGTTTTTTTGATTTCCATAAAGTTGATTTGTTGAGTTTTCATAGCTAAGTGCTAGCTAAAGTTGATTTGTTGAGTTTGCATAGCTATGTTGCTAGCTAAGTGATAGCATTATGAACATGTAGCTGGATAAACAAATAATGTTATATTATTACCTAATCAAATATCAATTAAAGTTCTAACGTGTAACTTTTGGTAACACGAAAACAAAAACAGGAGAAAAGTGGGTGTGGCCTGCTGCCCTTACAGGAAGTGGAGTAAAAAAGTCTCCAAAGAGTTTTCGAAACTCAATCAAGATATATTTTTTTGTCAACAGGCAGTGCAGCGCTAAACAAAGCCGCGGTGAGTTGTTGATAATGGGAAAGTTGATAGGTAGCAACGATTAAAATAAATATAAAAACTTTGTTTTTGTAACGTAGATACTTTATCTATATTGAAAATGTGAAGTTTGCCGAATATTTCGTTTTTTGAGCAAGATAGCTAAGTTAGCTAGTTAAACGAACACTGTCTTAATCGCTACGCTAGCTAGCCACGAAGCTAACATTGAGTCCTAATCTTTGACTAACGTTAGCTAATTTCGCTAACTAGTGAATGAACGGCTTCTGTTTACAAGCATATATTTATTTTCCGGATAGCCACTATGGCTGTACTTAGTTAAGTTAGCTGTGTTTCCATCTGTATCATAGCTAGCTGGCTATCACTAGATACTATCTAGCCACAGTATAAATGAAATGTGTTGACCAACTAACGTTAGCCAGGTAACGAATCCGTTAGTAAACTGTCTAACGTTAGCTAGCTACAGTCATGTTAACTCTGCTAGTAGCTATTGTTATCTCGCTGTTGGTGTTCTGACAGTGTGCAGCAAATCGAATGATGGTTAGCTAGCAGGCTAGCTGGCCAAACTACCGTTTGTTAGCTAACTGGTTATCTGGCTTTTTCTGGCCAACAACAGTCAGTTGTAGCTACCATTTCAGTCTTTGATTCAGTGTTTCAGATGAGCTAGCTAACGTTAGCTAGTGAGCGAACTATGTTGCTAGCTAAGTGATTGTGAACATGTAGCTGGGTAAACAAATAACGTTAGATAATTATCTAGCTAGTAGGTCAACCTTTAACATCTTGTTCCATCTGTGTGCTAACTGTCATCGTCTCGCTCCTGTTTCCCAACACAGGGGAAAATATGCACTACTATCGTTATGAAAATGCAGAAGTCAGTTTCTGTTACAAGTACCTCATGTTCAGCTACAACATCATATTTTGGGTAAGTAGCACAAGCAGTAGGTAGCCCTGTAAACCATGAGTAATACAGACATGCTGTGACACCCCGTTGTCTCATTTGGTGCTATGCTATGAATGTAGTTATGCATATGCTGTATAGTTGGCCTGAGTTAACCTAGCGGACTAAACTCCACTCGATGGTGAAGGAAGTTTATGATGAACTTTACCAAGAGAGTGGAGCAGAGACCAGACTTTGTGGAATCTAGCTCAGACTACATCGATTTGCCCAATACTTTAAAAAAGGTAAATCCTGAAATGCCTACATTGTTCCAATGTTTGACCTCTAGTTGCGTGCCTTTCTTTTATTGCTGAAATTCATACCTTTTCAATAAACAATCAAATACAGCCACTGACTTTTTGCTCGTTTCTGAAGATGGCTACTTCCATCAATTGAATCTCTGATGTTTGTAAATTAAATATAGGCTATTAAAAAGGGGTTGCCAACCATTTCTAGCATGAGAGCTACTTATAATAAATTAAACATGTTGTGTGCTACTCATGCTTCTCATCTCGCCTGCAATTCTTCCCCGGGTCCTTAGTGTACAAGAGAAAGTAGTACACTACTTGTTTTGTTTTTTACTCTAAAATGTACAATTGTTCATAGATAAACAACAAAATTGGATGTCCTGAGTCAATGTGAAGACCATTTTTTAGCGTTATTTCTCAGTATCTCTGGATAGAAAATGCGGCAAGTCAATAAAGTAATGTGCCAAATTTTGGGTTTGGGCACCTGTAATGATCTGCAAGATTCGATTGGTCGGCACACCATCTGTAGATTGTGTGATTTGATTGGACAATGAGTATTTGGAGCACTAGGCTTACGTCATCGGATAATCAATTGACACATGCACATTCGCGCTAAATTGCCATCTTTGAGAAACAGACATGAGCAAAACGTTGGTGGTTGTATTTTATTAACATTTATTGAAAAAGTGTGGATTTCAGCAAACAACACCCGCAACTACAGAGGACAAACATAGGTACACGGTAGGCGTTTCATGATAACACATTTTTTGAAGTATTGCCCGTGAGTGAATTGTTGTAGTCTGAGCTAGATTCCAAAAAGCCTGATCTCTGCTCCACTCTGTTGGTGAAGTAAATCATAAACTTCTTTCACCTTGGAGTTTAGTTTGGTAGTCAGCCATTAGCAGTAAATCAGATACTCAAGAATACTGCAACTTTAAAGCCAGGCGTACACTACATGATTTTGACCCCAAATTAGCTGTCCCAAACAAGTTTTTGAGATTGGAGACAAAATCATCATGTTGTTGCCTACGCGGGGTGCGTGGCTGTCACCGACGCAATCTGAGGGCTATCGATCCCGTCTTTGGGCCGTCCCAGACGTTCCCATATTTTCAAACACATTTTATCAGCACAAATCTGCAGTGCTCTTGTAGTGAGATGTGCAACGGCAGGTTTTGAGAACGCTGATCAGCAATGAGAGCTTGCCAGAGAAGAAGCCAGTGAGATGATGATGTATCGCCACACCCAGAATGTGTAGACTGTCGAGCCAGAGCGATTACTACTAGTATGTGTTTGTACTTGTCTTTAACCAAAGCCAGTGTCAAATCACTACAGCTCTGAAGTTCACAAGCAATTTTACTCAATTCAAAATGTGTAGGATAGGGGATTCAACTCTGTATGGCAAGTGTGAATTTCTGATTTGAATGTGTTTGTGGCTGCTTTTAGCCACCGCTTGTTGCAGCTACGTTTACAATCTAATCACTCATTGTTTTCAGAAGACAGCATGGTATCGAGAATCCTCACGACCAAGTGAAGAATCTTGTAGTGTGTGACCCCCAGTCTGTGCCACATCGTTTAGTGTGTGCACCACTACGTTGGCAAGACAACAAAAAAAAACTACAAGAAAGACATTTGTTTAATGTGAGGCTCAGCAATGTTAGGATTTTGAAAGTCGTGTAGTTTACGCCCGGCATGAGGTTGAGCATATAGCAGTCCCTCCAGGATTCTGTAATCACAACATATTTAGCAAAATCAATAATTTCCTGCATATTATACGAGGGCTTGCAGATTTGACCAATCACTGCACTATTTCTGTCAGTCAAATCATCACAATATTATTGCATAAAACTGACCCATCACCGCAGTACAAAAATAGGGCTCGAAATTTCAACCAATCACTGCACACTTTTGCCTGCAAATATCACAAATTCCAGCAAAATCCTGGAGGGACTAATATGGTGTTCTTTTAAGGCAAGAATGTCTGGGAAGCCCATGTAGAGAACATATTGATTTATTAAAACCATTTTCCACCTTTGAGGGCAGATGGCAGCCCCTGCTGGCTGACCTGGTGCCCCCTGCCGCTATCTTTCTACACAGAGCACTTTTTCAATAGCCATTCCCTCTGATAACATCCTCCACTGGTAACAGCCCTTTTCTGTTTTATTTCTAAATTAAAGAAGTGTGAGCATTTGTTTTGTTTCTTTAGTCTACATCTCTAATGTCCGTCCAACATCGAGTTGAGAAATAACCTTCAGAGCCCCTACTTCCTGTTTAAGTGAGTGAATGGGAGACTCACTAAGATATTTGCTAGCTTCTTCTCTTGGTCTGTGTCAACAGGAAATGTAGAAACGCTTCTGTTTTGGATTTTGGTTAAGCTCGTTAATTCATCTCTTGATAGGGCAGTTGGATTCTGAGTTCAAAGATACGCAATAACCACTTATGACCCATCTCTTCCTGTTTTTTTGTTGTTGCGATTTCTTGAGAATTTTGGTGTCCGTTGAAATTAGACATTGTCATTGTTTTCGTTATTAGCAAGCTCCCTCTTTTATACCTAGTAATGCTTTAATATTATTTCGTGGCAGAGTTTTCCCTAATGCCTATGTGAAAATGTTAAAAGTAAACAACTGAACACACCAGAAAAAAAAGTTGGTCTGCTTCCTTCCTCAGCTGGCTGGAGCAGCATTCATTGCCATTGGGTTCTGGGCCTGGAGTGAGAAGGTGAGGGAGCAGCTTCTCCCATTGTCCTGTAAATGTTTCACCACCGTACAGACAGCTTATCTCTACTCATTGACTCTAATTGTGTTTGTGCCAGACCTTCAGCCCACAGACTTGTCACTTGTCATCACTGCCATCACATCTTTTTTTAAACATTCACAACCATCAAATTCACAGTTAATTTCCCCTATTGTTACACACAGCTTGAAGCTGATAACACATTTTAATAAATTTCTGTTCTGTAGGGTTGAACCGCTACATTAGAGGTTATTCAAATCCGTATTGGAGATATTAATGTTACTGGATAACACGCCAGCTTTTAATCAGATACGCCATGTAATTTAGTCAATGCATTAAATAATTGAATTCTTTATAATGTGGCATTCATTATTCTCGGAATGACTGTCTACTTGCATGTTGATGCTTTGCTTGAAATGGTCTCAGCCTCTCATCCATGTCATACAGTATTTTATGTAATTCACCCGTCGTCCTGTGTCGCCATGCACAATACCCCGGGGATCTGTTAGCTCAACGGTTAACTCAACTGTTCTCACTCCTGTAGGGAGTACTGTTGGACCTGACACAGGTGACACGGCTGCATGGCTTTGACCCTGTGTGGCTGGTGCTGTTGGTGGGAGCGATCACCTTCATCCTGGGCTTTGCAGGATGTGTCGGAGCACTCAGGGAGAACATATGCCTCCTCAAGTTTGTGAGTACTGCACCACCACAACAATACTCTTTATATTTCTCTTGCTCTTTCTCTCTCTCTTGGTCTCATAGCATACCGATAGAATACTGGTACACATTTTAGCTGCTCTTTCAAGTGGGGCTGTGACGGTCATTGGTCAGCCAAATGACCGAGGTCACTGTAATAACCGTTTGAGTAGAAAAAAGTAATCATTCTCTCCTCTTGACTGCATGTGCTGTTGTAGAAATATCATGAATAGAAGGGGCGTCCCCATTCAAGCGTGCTGGTATATGGGGTGGACTGGTGGCCATTGTGAGTTTACCCATAGTTGCAAGGCAGGAAGTATACCCATCAATATGTGTTGTGGTTTGTTGATTCAACTCAAGTGACTTTACAAAAAATGTATTCCAAATTATGAGCCACATAAGTTAACATCATACATTCTACTTTACCATGGAAGTTATTGCATCAATATACCAGGCAACCATTTTTGAGTTCATGAAATTACCGGTCAAATTGCCAGGGTTAGAAGTTCCAAGCACGTTTTATTCATTCTATTTTTCTCTGCTGCTGGTGCAGGGAGGGGGCATTACCTAGGCAACACCTTGCTTGTTTTAGCAAGAAGCAGTAAAGTTTCATCACGTTAAGCATCCATGTTACCACAGAAACTGGCTCAAACTGACTCTTCAGTCAGCTGTTCGTTTCACAAAAATATTTTTATATATATACAGTATCAGTCAAAAGTTTGGACACCTACTCACTCAAGGGTTTTTCTTATTTTTTTTTTACTATTTTCTACATTGTAGAATAGTAGTGACGACATCAACTATGAAATAACACATGGAATCATGTAGTAACCAAAAAAGTGTTAATAAAATCTAAATATGTTATATTTGAGATTCTTCAAATAGCCACCCTTTGCCTCAATGACAGCTTTGCACTCTTTGCATTCTCTCATGAGGTAGTCACCTGGAAAGCATTAATTAACAGGTGTGCCTTAAGTTAATGTGCGGAATTTCTTTCCTCCTTAATGCGTTTGAGCCAATCAGTTGCGTTGTGACAAGGTAGGGGGGTATACAGAAGATAGCCCTATTTGGTAAAAGACCATATATATATATATTAGCAAGAACAGCTCAAAGAAGCAAAGAGAAACGACAGTCCATCATTACTTTGTAAAACATGAAGGTCAGTCAGTACGGAACATTTCAAGAATGTTGAAAGTTTCTTCAAAGCAGTCACAAAAAACCATCAAGCGCTATGATGAAACTGGCTCTCATGAGGACCGCCACAGGAAAGGAAGATCCAGAATTACCTCTGTTGCAGAGGATAAATTCATTAGTTACCAGCCTCAGAAATTGCAGCCCAAATAAATGCTTCAGAGTTTAAGTAACAGACACATCTCAACATAATCTGTTCAGAGGAGATTGTGTGAATCAAGCCTTCACGGTCGAATTGCTGCAAGGAAACAACTGCTAAAGGACACCAATAATAAGAAAAGACTTGCTTGGGCCAAGAAACACGAGCAGTGGACATTAGACTGGTGGAAATTTTTGTCTGGGGTCCAAATTTGAGATTTTTGGTTCCAACTACCGTGATGATATCCGCATGTGTATTTCCCATGCGAAGCATATTTTAGATTTTTCAAAGTAGCCACCCTTTGCCTTGATGACAGCTTTGCACACTCTTGGCATTCTCTCAACCAGCTTCGTGAGGAATGCTTTTCCAACAGTCTTGAAGGAGTTCCCACATGCTGAGCACTTGTTGGACCGCAGAGTGAAGGAAAAGCAGCCAACTCATCCCAAACCATCTCAATTGGGTTGAGGTCGGGTGATTGTGGAGGCCAGGTCATCTAATGCAGCACTCCATAACTCTCCTTTGTCAAATAGCCCTTACACAGCCTGGAGGTGTGTTTAGGACATTATTCTGTTGAAAAATAAATGATAGTCTAAGCGCACACTAGATGGGATGGCGTTTCTCTGCAGAATGCTGTGGTAGCCATGCTGGTTAAGTGTGCCTTGAATTCAAATAATCACAGACAGTGTCACCAGCAAAGCACCCCCACACCATCCCACCTCCTCCATGCTTCACGGTGGGAACCACACATGCGGAGATCATATGTTCACCTACTCTGCGTCTCACAAAGACACGGCGGTTGGAAGCAAAAATCTAAAATTTGGACTCATCAGACCAAAGGACAGATTTCCACCGGTCTAATGTCCATTGCTTGTGTTTCTTGGCCCAAGCAAGTCTCTTCTTCTTATCGGTGTCCTTTAGTAGTGGTTTCTTTGCAGCAATTCAATTATGAAGGCCTGATTTATGTAGTCTCTTCTGAATAGTTGATGTTGAGGTGAACTCTGAAGCATTTATTTGGGCTGCAATCTGAGGTGCAGTTAGCTCTAATGAACTTGTCCTCTGCAGCAGAGGTAACTCTGGTTCTTCCTTTCCTGTGGCGGTCTTCATGAGAGCCAGTTTTCTTCATGCACCACATCCTTCATTGATTAGGGCATGCAATTGTTTAATCTTTAAGCTGGTTTTTTTTCTACCCGTGCAGAGCACTACCAAACCATACTACCAAGATTACTACTGTCCTGTATTTGAGTCTGTTGTCTCTGACGCTTCTCTCTGTCTCCCACCACGTATAGTTAACTTGTTTTTCTCTTCTAGTTCTCAGGGGTGATCGGGTTAATCTTCTTCCTGGAACTGACTGCGGCCGTGCTGGCGTTCGTCTTCCAGGACAACGTCAGAGAGTGGATCAACGACTTCTTCCTGGCCAACGTCAAGGCCTACAGAGAGGACATCGACCTGCAAAACCTCGTTGACTCCCTGCAAAAGCTGGTGAGAGAGGCACAGAGCGAGAGCTATGTAGCGTGTTGTGTTGGGTGGTGGGTAATGGGATATAGAGGCAGGGAGAATGTGAGACACGAAGTTACTTAATCACCTGCTGTCCCTCACATCGGTTCTGTCACATTAATTTCCTTTCCTCCTAACCCCTTCCCGAGATGGTTCATACATCCTAGTGTTAGTGTGTAATTGTGTGCTTGCTACGATGGCCTGTTGTTCTCTAGGGACCTGATGATACTTGAACTGCTCTCCTCTAAGTGACTGTGTGCTCAGTCCTACACTGTCAGATGTATGGTATGGATATCATAAGGTGAATGCACCAATTTGTAAGTCGCTCTGGATAAGAGCGTCTGCTAAATGACTTAAATGTAAAAAATGTAAATGTATGGAAACACACCTCAGGAGTTGGTGTGTGTTTGGGTTCGTTAGAACCATCTGACTCAAACTTCCCGCTTGTCTGTCCTAGAACCACTGCTGCGGAGCCAAGGAGCCTGATGACTGGAACCTGAATGTCTACTTCAACTGCACCAACAACAACCCCAGCAGAGAGAGGTGCGGAGTGCCCTTCTCCTGCTGCCTCAGTGACCCTGCAGTGAGTAATCTGCCTGCCCTTACCTTCATGTCTCTCTTGGTGTCATTGCTCCTTCAGTATCTGTCTCCTCTGAATAAGTCACTCTGTACTAGTTGTTATAACTGCCATGCTCATTTTTAGGTATGCCTCTTGTTAGTCCTTGACACTTACCGGACTAATTTGAGCTGTTTCTTTCTCTCTCTCTGCAGGACTCAGTTTTAAACACCCAGTGTGGCTATGATGTCCGTAAACATCTAAAGGTATGACCCTAACCAGTGCACACATCACATATACAGTTGAAGTTGGAAGTTTACATACACCTTAGCCAAATACATTTAAACTCAGTTTTTCACAATTCCTGACATTTAATCCTAGTAATAATTCACTGTCTTAGGTCAGTTAGGATCACCACTTTATTTTAAGAATGTGAAATGTCAGAACAATAGTAGAGATTTATTTAAGCTTTTATTTCTTTCATCACATTTCCGGTGTGTCAGAAGTTTACATACACTCAATTAGTATTTGGTAGTATTGCCTTAAACAATTTAAACTTGGGTCAAACATTCGGGTAGCCTTCCACAAGCTTCCCACAATAAGTTGAGTGAATTTTGGCCCATTCCTCGTGACAGAGCTGGTTTAACTGAGTCAGGTTTGTAGGCCTCCTTGCTCGCACACGCCTTTTCAGTTCTGCACACAATTTTTCTATGGGATTGAGGTCAGGGCTTTGTGATGGCCACTCCAATACCTTGACTTTGTTGTCCTTAAGCCATAACTTTGGAAATATGCTTGGGTTCAATGACCATTTGGAAGACCCATTTGCGACCAAGCTTTAAGTTCCTGACTGATGTCTTGATGTTGCTTCATTATATCCACATAATTTTTCTTCCTCATGATGCCATCTATTTTGTGAAGTGCACCAGTCCCTACTGCAGCAAAGCACCCCCACAACATGATGCTGCCACCCCCTTGCTTCATGGTTGGGATGGTGTTCTTCGGCTTGCAAGCCTCCCCCTTTTTCCTCCAAACATAATGATGGTCATTATGGCCAAACAGTTCTATTTTTGTTTCATCAGACCAGAGGACATTTCTCCAAAGTACGATCTTTGTCCCCATGTGCAGTTGCAAACCGTAGTCTGGCTTTTTTATGGCTGTTTTGGAGCAGTGGCTCCTTCCTTACTGAGCAGCCTTTCAGGTTATGTCGATATAGGACTCGTTTTACTTTGGATATAGATACTTTTTTACCTGTTTCCTTTAGCATCTTCACAAGGCCCTTTGCTGTTGTTCTGGGATTGATTTGCACTTTTCGCACAAGTATGTTTTTCTCTAGGAGACAGAACGCGTCTCCTTCCTGAGCGGTATGGCGGCTGCGTGATCCGATGGTGTTTATACTTGCATACTGTTGTTTGTACAGATGAACGTGGTACCTTCAGGCGTTTGGAAATTGCTCCCAAGGATGAACCAGACTTGTGGAGGTCTACAATTTTTTTTCTGAGGTCTTGGCTGATTTCTTTTGATTTTCCCATGATGTCAAGCAAAGAGGCTCTACGTTTGAAGGTAGGCCTTAAAATACATCCACAGGTACACCTCCAATTGACTCAATTGATGCCAATTAGCCTATCAGAAGCTTCTAAAGCCATGACATCATTTTCTGGAATTTTCCGAGCTGTTTAAAGGCACAGTTCACTTAATGTATGTAAACTTCTGACCCACTGGAATTGTGATAGTGAATTATAAGTGAAATAATCTGTTAACAATTTTTGGAAGAATTACTTGTCATGTGTAACAGTATAGCTTCCGTCCCTCTCCTCGCCCCAACCTGGGCTCGAACCAGGGACACTCTGCACACATCAACCACAGTCACTCACGAAGCATCGTTACCCATCGCGCCACAAAAGCCGCGGCCCTTGCAGAGCAAGGGGAACAACTACTTCTAGGTCTCAGAGCGAGTGACGTCACCGATTGAAACACTATTAGCGCGCACCACTGCTAACTAGCTAGCCATTTCACATCAGCCACACATGCACAAAGTAAATGTCCTAACCGACTTGCCAAAACTATAGTTTGTTAACAAGAAGTTTTCAGTGGTTGAAAACCGAGTTTTAATGACTCCAACCTAAGTGTATGTAAACTTCCGACTTCAACTGTATGTATACATATAATAATATATGCTATTTAGCAGACACTTTTATCCAAAGCGACTTTTGATATCCACACATAATCTGGAGAAATTGCTATTTGTATTTCCGATAGCCTACTGCATCTCTTAACTATGTTTATATGGCCTTTATATGCACCCATGTTTATTGTTTGCAAAAATCCACCTCTGTACTATCTGTAATAAGACTATTTCTGTGAAAGGTAAACATTGTAAAGCAATAGATTAGATTTCAGGGCAATTTCAGTGCAGAAAGTAAACTTCCATTTCTTCTTAAGGGTGGATAATGCAGGCTTTAGTGTCAGGTCATTTAAACTGTATCAACAGTGCTTTTTCTTCCCATTACCCAAATGGGAGAAACACAAATTTGGTGTTATCACTGCTGAACGAAAGGCAGGCTTCCTCCTGTCCCTGTTAATCTCTTGTCACTACGAAGAACGGCAGGCTGAAAATAAATGATCCTTTATCTATGTTTTGGCCTAGTGTTCCAGTGGTCGCTCTCAAATCTGGGGCTTAAATTAGTTTTTCTGCAAATCCACCCTGGTTTACATCGGTTCTGGTCTCCTGGCTCAGAATGAACTATTCATCTTCATTGTTATTCAAAGTTATGAGGCAAACTGATGTCTTTTTTGTTTATCAGGAAAAATGTCTTAGACCGAGCAGATGCTTCTAGATAAATGGGAGTTTTTATGTTGAAATGGAAGAGCTGGGTTTCACTATTCATCATAGATGACTCATCAAATCTTCATATTTTTTGTTTGTCACATACACCGGATGGGTGCAGTGAAATATGATGTTTTACAGGGTCAGCCATAGTAGTACGGCACCCCTGGGGCAAATTAGGGTTAAGTGCCTTGCTCCAGGGCACAAATATATTTTTTGCCTTGTTGGCTCGGGTATTCAAACCAGCGACCTTCCTGTTACTGCCGCCAATTAATTTCAGAATAACTACCTATTTGCTAATTTTGACCTTTCCTCTGCCCCTTGTGATGGTCAATATTAATTTCACTGAGATATTGCCATAGGCTGTCATGGATAATAGCTATACAATAGCAGAATGCATCCGTTTGACTTAAAAAATATATATATTCTAATTCGGGAAACTTCTTGGCAACAAACACTTGGTGTCAAATCTTCTTCGGTATTTGAAAAAACAATCAGTTTGATCTACCCCTACAAGATACATTAAGTGCACCAAGACTTGTACTTCGTGTAAGGTGATTTGAGTAAGCCGGTATATATCAAATTTATTTATATAGCCCTTCGTACATCAGCTGATATCTCAAAGTGCTGTACAGAAACCCAGCCTAAAACCCCAAACAGCAAGCAATGCAGGTGTAGAAGCACGGTGGCTAGGAAAAAGTCCCTAGAAAAGCCAAAACCTAGGAATAAACCTAGAGAGGAACCAGGCTATGAGGGGTGGCCAGTCCTCTTCTGGTGGAGATAACAGAACATGGCCAAGATGTTCAAATGTTCATAAATGACCAGCACGGTCAAATAATAATAATCACAGTAGTTGTCGAGGGTGCAGCAAGTCAGCACCTCAGGAGTAAATGTCAGTTGGCTTTTCATAGCCGATCATTAAGAGTATCTCTACCGCTCCTGCTGTCTCTAGAGAGTTGAAAACAGCAGGTCTGGGACAGGTAGCACGTCCGGTGAACAGGTCAGGGTTCCATAGCCGCAGGCAGAACAGTTGAAACTGGAGCAGCAGCATGGCCAGGTGGACTGGGGACAGCAAGGAGTCATCATGCCAGGTATTCCTGACGCATGGTCCTAGGGCTCAGGTCCTCTGAGAGAAAGAGAGAATTAGAGAGCATACTTAAATTCATACAGGACACCGGATAAGACAGGAGAAGTACCAGATATAACAAACTGACCCTAGCCCCCCGACACATAAACTACTGCAGCATAAATACTGGAGGCTGAGTGGTCAGGAGACACTGTGGCCCCATCCGATGATACCCCCGGACAGGGCCAAACAGGAAGGATATAACCCCACCCCAAAGCACAGCCCCCACACCACTAGAGGTGGTGAGACAAGGCTGAGTATAGCCCACAAAGATCTCCGCCACGGCACAAACCAATGGGGGGCGCCAACCCAGAAAGGAAGATCACGTCAGTGACTCAACCCACTCAAGTGACGCACCCCTCCTAGGGACGGCATGAAAGAGCACCAGTAAGCCAGTGACTCAGCCCCTGTAATAGGGTTAGAGACAGAGAATCCCAGTGGAGAGAGGGGAACCGGCCAGGCAGAGACAGCAAGGGCGGTTCGTTGCTCCAGAGCCTTTCCGTTCACCTTCACACTCCTGGGCCAGACTACACTCAATCATATGACCCACTGAAGAGATGAGTCTTCAGTAAAGACTTAAAGGTTGAGACCGAGTCTGCGTCTCTCACATGGGTAGGCAGACCATTCCATAAAAATTGAGATCTATAGGAGAAAGCCCTGCCTCCAGCTGTTTGCTTAGAATTTCTAGGGACAATTAGGAGGCCTGCGTCTTGTGACCGTAGCGTACGTGTAGGTATGTACGGCAGGACCAACTCGGAAAGATAGGTAGGAGCAAGCCCATGTAACGCTTTATAGGTTAACAGTAAAACCTTGAAATCAGCCCTTGCCTTAACAGGAAGCCAGTGTAGGGAGGCTAGCACTGGAGTAATATGATTAAATATTTTGGTTCTAGTCAGGATTCTAGCAGCCGTATTTATCACTAACTGAAGTTTATTTAGTGCTTTATCCGGGTAGCCGGAAAGTAGAGCATTGCAGTAGTCTAACCTAGAAGTAACAAAAGCATGGATTAATTCTTCTGCATCATTTTTGGACAGAACATTTCTGATTTTTGCAATGTTACGTAGATGGAAAAAAGCTGTCCTTGAAACAGTCTTGATATCAAAGGTATATACAAAGGTATGGGAGAGCATTCCATATTGCTCTCATTTCCTGTTGCAGGGGGACTGGATCAACTATATTTACATCAAGGGCTGCATCCCAGCCTTAGAGGAATGGCTTCCACGGAATCTCTACATAGTAGCTGGAGTATTCATCATTATATCTCTGCTTCAGGTAAATATATTGAAATGAGTACATTTTTATATGCTGATGGGATTCATATCTATTAGCTAATGCTGTGAATTCTTCCCCCTTTTCAGATGATGGGCATCTTCTTGGCTCGGACACTGATTGTCGACATTGAGAAGGTCAAGTTTAACTACTAGTGAGGGGTGTGGTGGAATGCATAGGCCTACAGGGTACTGTACTGAGAGAGAAACTATCCACCATCCATTCCGCCCTCTCTTTGATCTCCCTCTCTGAGGCCCGGCAAGGGATGAGAGAAGAGGACAAAAATACTTCTTCCATACCTATGGCTCGTTATCTTTGGACTGTTCTGTCAGTCTCTGGAGACTGATACCTCTGCAGAGCCTGCACAGTGGACATGAAGCTGCCTTATTCAACTAGACTCGTATGTGCCTTCTCTCACAGGATTGCAGTCAGACTTCAACGAACCACTTAAAAATAGCCTCTGGGTTTCCCTTTAAATATGTTTCTGAATTAGATACATTCTTGTATTGTTTGCCTCAGACACTCTGAACATCTCTCCCGGGAACAGTGTCTTAACCAATCCACCCAGGTAGAATCCTGGGTGAATTCATCATACCTCAACAATGATCAAAAAACAACAATGAAGTCGTCGCAAGTGTTTAAACGGTGTGCTCTCTGGCCTGCAGCATTCCATGACTAGAATTGTTGAATATCAGACTGTGTGAGCAGTAAGAGTTGTCTTCCACATCAGTGAAAATGTAATTGCTCCAATGAGACTTTGCCCTAGAGCTCTTTCTGAATCAACACGATCTCAGCACCGCATTGTGTGACGGCTAATATCATCCTCCAGCCGGCTCTGTCTCTGTTGAACCGTCTGGTTTCACAGCGCCTCAGAACTTGACTCGACTGGAAGTCTATGGCAGGAGCGGACGAAACAACCATTTGTTTTAATTGGCTAATCTATCACCATCTAGCATAACCCTTAGAAACTCCCCCTACATTGAGCACTTTAAAGCTCGAGCAGCACAGGTGATTTAAACAAGTACTTTCAGATTTTCTGAACTCACACTTCGTGAAATATTTTTTCAGATATAAACTTTAAATCCTGAACTCTGAATCAATTGAGCTCCTCAAAAATATGGCAATGTGATAGAACATTTATATTGATTGGCTATTTTTGCCATAGTTCAGTCTCATCTAATACAGCTGTATCAGGCTTGCTGTCTCCCACCTCGATTTTATCCACACCCCTTTCAAATCCCACTTTGTTGCTCAGTGTTACCAGGCTCTATGCAACAGCAATTTGACCCTGGGGACTAGGTTAGGACAAGCTTTCAACTGGAACCACCATTGTACCTTAGCTCTCAGCTAAACATTGGGGAAATTCTGCTGGCTCTTAACCATTTAATCAGTCTGCAGCTGTTCAAACCCACATGTGCACTGCTGAACCTCTGACTGGTTGTCAGTCAAGCCATGTCTTTTCTATAAGTCATGTCTCATAACTTGTCATACCAACTTGTAAGTCCACAACGTGCATCAAATGCTTCTGAGCAGAAGTTGAGTATTGATCATTGAGATACATACTACTTTCCTTAAGGGAAAGTGAATTGTGGATGCAATGCGTATGTAAATAGTTGACATGTTTTATTTTGATCAGTGTTAGATGACCTGTCAGTGAAGTATTAGTTAGTTGTTAGCCCTCAGAGTAGCGGAGTTTGATTATTTTGCTGTTGTGTTGATGGGGCTGCCCGATTGAACTTTATGGAGAAGATATACAATTACAACTGTACTTGATGCCCAACCCACCAGCGTCTCTCCTCAGTCCAGACCATATACCTCAACAAGGCCCCCAGCAATCATCCAAGTGATCACGCCTAACATTATTCAAAGCGTTCTGAATGCATATCTGGCATGAGGTTTTTGCCTCATGCCAGTTAACTGCCAGTCCCTCCATACATTGAGCTTGCTTTACTTCCATCCTGTCCAAAGATACTCTGCTCGTTCCCCCTACTCTGCTGTCCTCGTACTAGAAAGGGGAGCTTTACAGAGGCATCTATGGAGGGTTATGGAATGTTGATTGAGGATATATTTCATGGGATTTTATATCTCATGAATGCTAGAGTTGAGCTATATAAGTTACAAGATAAAAGAAGCAAATAAAAGCAATGGAGTTGACGGTCATTCAGGCCTTCAACTGCACATCTGCTGGTGAATGTCTCTCATGTAGTTTGACAAAAAAAAAAAGTGTGTTACTGATTGTTTCCATGTAATCATGAGTGTTTTTAACAAAAGGGATGTTCTGTAATGACATTTTGTAAATGTGAATTTTCTTAATTCTGGATAGGTTTTTATAAACAATAAAGTATGTTTGTCCATTTTGTTAAACTTCCCAGTGTTATTAATCATCACATAACAATATAATTTAGTCACATTATCTTCACCAGGCATACACTTACAAGATGGTCGTTGGATATTCTGAAAAGTGCAAAGGCTACTACTTGCTTTTGTGCCTTGGTTGAAGGATTTGACATACTCTAAACAGTACTGATTTAGCTGTGTTTTAGAGCCCTCTTGTGTTCATTGTCGGAAGTTAATAGAAACCCTGAACAGCCTTCATGGCTGACTGTTTTTTTTTCTTCTAATAACAAGGAATAGGTCTATTGCCACATTGAGACAGTCTTGCAACTTTGATGGGGTTGGGTGCCACAAAGAGGGGGGGGGGGGGGGGGGGGCCTGGTCGATAGCTGGCTAGACTAACTTACCAATTCGATTTTTTTGTTGTTGACATCGGCTAATTGAGTGACTGACAACAAGATCAAAGCTGCTGATGAGTAAGTTAAGTTTAAAAAAATTATTTTACCAACACATCTATTTCTGTGACTACCTGGATCTACCATTTGGTATTGAAATCAAACCATAGGATTTGAATGTAAAGTATTTTTAATAAACGACATAAAAAGATGACTAAAGGGGTCCTGTCCTCATACTTCCCAGCTGAAACAGTTTAAGAGTTTGTGCATATGTTAAGTTTTGGACTTCGGCGAGACTTCGGATGTTCGGGCACATTTTTTTCTGGAGGCTACACCCCTTCGTCAGTGATTGGTCAACAGTAAGGATTCTTCAATAAAGTCTTTGCTGTCATTCAACGAAGACGACTCGTTTTCAAGCATTGTTTTAAATAAAAAAAATACTGCACAAAACAGTAAAATTGCGCCTCTAAGATCTCTTCATTAAAGACGTCAAAATGAATGACAGATTTCTTGAGTTATCTTACATTCATTCTGAATATTTTGAGGAAGTGGCTATGGCGTCTCAAAATGGACAAACAATACGATTGGAGCTTTTTTTTCTTGTTTTTCAAGCGAATGTCTTTTATTAACCTTTCTGAACCACCCATCCCGGTATCGGGATAATTGTCATCAGCAACGCTGAATAGCATAGCGCCACAGTCAAATAATATTACTAAAAAATATTCATATTCATGAAATCACAAGTGCAATATTGCAAAACACAGCTTAGCCTTTTGTTAATCCACCTGTCGTCTCAGATTTTGAAATTATGCTTTACAGCGAAAGCAATACAAGCGTTTGTGTAAGTTTATCGATCGCTCGACAAAACATTAAGTACACTTAGTCAGGTAACTTGGTCACGAAAATCAATCAAATTAATCGTTTACCTTTGATGATCTTCGGATGTTTTCACTCACGAGACTCCCAGTTAGACAACAAATGTTCCTTTTGTTCCATAAAGATTATTTTTATATCCAAATACCTCCGTTCGTTTTGCGCGTTATCCTCAGAAATCCACAGGAAAGAGCGGTCACGACAACGCAGATGAAAATTCCAGATAATATCCATAATGTCCACAGAAACATGTCAAACGTTTTTTATAATCAATCCTCAGGTTGTTTTTCAAATATCTATTCGATAATATATCAACCGGGAGTGTTGGTTTTTCAGTAGGACCGGGAGAAACAATGGCCACCTTTCTCTGTTGCGCAAACTCACTCAGAGCCCCCACCTATCCACTTACGCAATGTGATCGTTCTCGCTCATTTTTCAAAATAAAACCCTGAAACTATGTCTAAAGGCTGTTGACACCTTAGGGAAGCCATAGAAAAAGTAATCTGGTTGATATCCCTTTAAATGGGTGATCGGGATGCATAAGAACAGAGAGGTAAAAAAAAAAAAAAGGGCATTTCCTGATTGGATTTTCCTCAGGTTTTTGCTTGCAATATCAGTTCTGTTAAACTCACAGGCAATATTTTGACAGTTTTGAAAACTTTAGAGTGTTTTCTATCCTAATCTGACAATTATATGCATATTCTAGTTTCGGGGGCTGAGAAATAGGCAGTTTCAAATGGGTACGTTTTTTAGCCAAAAACGAAAATACTGCCCCCTATACTTAAGAAGTTTTAAGGGAGAATGGGAGCACACTCATTCGGTTCGGCTAGGCGCCAGCCGAATTTAAGCATGCTGAGGTCTTTAGAAGCGCTCATTATTTCAAACAGGCTACATCTATTAACTGCCCCCTAGACTATATTGATGCACCCACGCACCAATCTAAGTAAAACAATAAAAACATATCCATCAAAATCTGTCAGTTTAAAATAGAGATATGCTATTTTGCATCCACTGCATTCGCCCATGCCGGCTATATGCGGTGGAAGGTAGACGAGCTACAGCGGTGTTTGTTAGACCATGAGACATCCTGAAAATTGGTCTTCTCAGGAAAAAGTCTGTAGCGTCCGAATGGTCCATTGTGACTTGTCTGAAAACAGTAAACGCTGATGTGCCAACTCTGTCTGTAGCGTCTGAACCGTTTGGGCTAAAAACTAATATGACCCCACTGTGAAAACGGGATACTCTCACGAACACAATGTTGTCCTTTTCTCCTGTCACTGGACTCGTCTGAAGGTAACCCATACAAATTAATGGAAGTATAAAGGTAGTTTTGTGCCAACAAAAATAAGTATGTATTTTTTGACATTTATGAATGTGTCATTCAATGTGTTTTTATTGGCTATAGTAGTAAATGCCAAATTCTGTATTTTATCAAATACATGTTTATAAAATATATATTTTTAATACCTAAAGGGGTCCTAAAATTCCAAATCAAATAGCCAAATGTATGACAATTTTAAAGCAATTCCATATGTTCGCTTAGTAGACCCCCCCCCAATACTTTTCTTTAAACACATTTGTTCACCAAGATGCAATTTGAAGCGTGGTAAATTTACTGTTGAAGAAAAAGCCCTTTATAATAAATCCATAATAACATAAGCTACAGTTGAACAGAGGTGTTTTCCGAAACAAATCAACCTTTTAAAAGCGCATTTCATGCAATTTGTTGTTTACATGACAGAATACATTATCTGAATCCTTTTTAATACCACACAAATGACCTAAATGAGTGGCTACTCTAACACTGACAAACTGAGATCAATCTGGTCTTGATTTCAAACAAACAATAGCCCAGGCCAATGAAGCAACACACAGATTGTGCAATATTAGGGGAAATATACTGTGTACTGTATACAGTATATATATCATAGGCTACAGTAAGCTACTAAATACAATTTCCAGTGGCACACTGACTCAGCTAATGATGAAGTTGAAGCTATAGGCTACTCACGGTGATGGCCAATGTGCTCTTCGTGGCGATAACCTCAAGATCTCAAGATGAACAACTGCAAAAGTGCTGCTGTTAGCTACACATTGGGAGTTGTTGAAATTGTATTTTTTGCCTGCGATTGTATTTTGAAATCTGCAAAAGGCAAACTGACAGCCGCAATCAACCATAGAAAAAGATTTCATAGATGGCAGTTCCCATTCAAGTCAGGACTGGCATCCATTGCTACTGTACCCATGAGTTTAAAGGCTTGTAAGTAGGCATTTCACTGGAAGGTCTACACCTGTTGTATTTGGCTAATGTTACAAATAAAAGTTGATTTGATTTTGTTTAACAGTCAAATTGACAGGGTAAAAGGTTAAAACACCCTTCTATGGATTATATGGTTATGGCTTAAACACAACAAGCTGTAGCCTATATTTGGCGCACATGCTGCCCAAACTGCAGCCTTCCCGACTGTAGGCATACCCCTTACATTTTTCCACATTTTGTTACGTTACAGCCTTATTCTATAATGGGTTAAATAAATACAAATCCTGAGAAATCTACACACCCATAATGATGAAGGGAAAACAGTTTTTTAGAAATGTTAGCACATGTATTAAAAATAAAAAACAGAAATACCTTATTTACATCAGTATTCAGGACCGTTGCTATGAGACTAAAAATTGATCTCAGGTGCATCCTGTTTCCATTGCTTATCCTTGAGATGTTTCTACAACTTTATTTGAGTCCCCCTGTGGTAAATTCAATTGATTGGACATGATTTGGAAAGGCACACACCTGTCTATATAAGGTCCCACAGTTGACAGTGCACGTGAAAGAAAAATCCAAGCCACGAGGTCTAAGGAATTGTCCATAGAGCTCCGAGACAGGATTGTATCGAGGCACAGATCTGGGCAAGGGGACCAAAACATTTCTGCAGCATTGAAGATCCCCAAGAACACAGTGGGCTCCATCATTCTTAAATGAAAAAGTTTGGAACCACCAAGTCTCTTCCTAGAGCTGGCCACCCAGCCAAACTGAGCAATCGGGGGAGAAGGTCAGGGAGTTGGGTTCCTCTGTGGAGATGGGAGAACC
The DNA here is from genome assembly GCF_016432855.1 of Salvelinus namaycush. Classification (NCBI taxonomy): domain Eukaryota; kingdom Metazoa; phylum Chordata; class Actinopteri; order Salmoniformes; family Salmonidae; genus Salvelinus; species Salvelinus namaycush. Next base: position 50,127,783 of record NC_052310.1, read on the forward strand.
TTCCAGAAGGACAACCGTCTCTACAGCACTCCACCAATCAGGCCTTTATAGTAGAGTGGCCAGATGGAAGCCACTCCTCAGTAAAAAGCACATAACAGCACATAACAGCCTGGAGTTTGCCAAAAGGCACCTAAAGACTCTCAGAAACAAGATTCTCTGGTCTGATGAAACCAAGATTGAACTCTTTGGCCTGAATGCCAAGCGTCACATCTGGAGGAAACCTGGCACCATCCCTATGGTGAAGCATGGTGGCGGCAGCATCATGCTGTGGGGATGTTTTTCAGCGGCAGGGACTGGGAGACTAGTCAGGATTGAGGCAAAGATGAACAGAGCAAAGTACAGAGAGATCCTTGATGAAAACCTGCTCCAGAGCACTCAGGACCTCAGACTGGGATGAAGGTTTACCTTCCAACAGGACAACGACCGTAAGCACACAGCCAAGTTAACGCAGGAGTGGCTTCGAGACAAGTCTCTGAATGTCCTTGAGTGGCCCAGCCAGAGCCCGGACTTAAACCCGATCAAACATCTCTGAAGAGACCTGAAAATAACTGTGAGCGACGCTCTCCATCCAACCTGACAGAGCTTGAGAGGATCTGCAGAGAAGAATGGGAGAAACTCCCCAAAAACAGGTGTGCCAAGTTTGTAGCGTCATACCCAAGAAGACTCGAGGCTATAATCGCTGCCAAAGGTGCTTCAACAAAGTACTTACGTAAATGTGATATTTTAGCAAAAAAACATTGATAGAAACTTCTGTGGTTGGATAAAACATGTGAATAGTATAAACAATGTCATTTACATGTAAGAAATAAAAAGAAATGCCTCTTGGGCCCTCTACGAGCTTGAGTCCCCTGTGAGCTTGGGCCCAGCCCCTGACTCACACATTTGACCAGTCAAATTTATTATTATTTTTTTTTTTTTGTATTAATCAGTTACCCATTCAAGTTACCCAATGTTGGCCCCCTACTTCCACTCCTCCCACAAACTGACGATTAGCAGAGCGGCAGCAGCAGGTTGTCTACTGTACAATCATTGAGAGTGGACTCCTGAGTGTTCCTGTGGTTAGCGGTTACAGTGGATTTTCTTTTTATATATACTATATACAGTATATAATATATACTGTATACATAATACATAAAGTATATATTTCCTAAATATAATTTTTTTGCTGCCTTTTTTTGCTGCCATTAATCCGGCCCTGCATGTGAGACAGGAAGGACAGTCAAAACCATTGAGAGCAGAGACTGGCAGTAACTCTTATGGTGGAAAATTACAAGATTATGTTTTAATACTGTTTATGCATCGAATAAGGTTTCTCATTACTCTCTCATCTGTGTCTGTGGGACTGAGTTGGGCCTCTGGTGCTTGGCACTGGCAATTGATTTATGATGGCTTGGTGATAACCTACAGCCTGCACTCCATTGAATGATTAGTGTCTGAAATGTTGGCCTGTCTGCCAGGGACAGGTGAACCCTCCCTCCAGTTTCTCTCCCACATGCAGATGAACACTGGACTTCAGAAATTGTGACGACCCAGTGTCCCATGTTGCATTAGTATCTGTGTGTTAAGGAGTGCGAAACTGAGAAGATATCCCTGTATAAACATACAGTAAATTACCTAGAAACAGAAACCTGACACAATGTAAATCTTGCTGTCTGTTGCTTGATATGACAATGTACCTTTGTATAATTTTACACATCTGTTGTTTGTCATGAACATTCAGGAGGATGTACTTTGCTATAAAGAGCTGTAACACAAATCTGCTCGTTGGGCTCTCAGCGAACACCTGGTCGTTGACCAGCTCCATTATTGCAATAATTAATAATAAAGTTTGATTGTTTTGAAAGAAATCTAAAAGTCTCTCTCCTTTGAATCAGAAATATTCCACGATAATTTGGCGACGAGGATAATGGGTGACTAACTCCATTTTGTTGCTGATAGATCCCGGGGAAACCCTGGAGGGAGTTTTGGCGGATGGATACGTCATTTCGAACAAATAGATTAAGGTGGGAGACTGATTTCTTTCAATAATTAAACTAGAAAGGTCACAGAATGAATAGTACTAATTGAACATTAATTGAATATTGTTAGTGTTGAGTGGGTAGTTTAGTCGAAAATGTTTAGTGGGCAAGAAAAAATTTCGCATAGCTAATGATATATTTATTTCTTGAAAGAAATGTTACCCTTATAAAATCCTAGATTGTGAGGTTGGAAAATATCATTTGGTCTCTTGTTTTTACCAAGGTAGGAAGTGGGCAGTTAGGAATTATTTAAAGACAATGAACACCATTTTCACCTAAAAGACATGGAGTAGGTTTGGAAAAGAGAAATAGGTATCTTATTATGAACCCGAGGAATAAGGAGAATAGGTGTCTTATGCAGTTACATGGTATAACCTAGTGAGTAGTAGAAAGTTTTAGAACAACTCATTCAAGGGTTTTTCTTTATTTTTAATATTTTACATTGTAGAATAATAGTGAAGACATCAAAGTGTTAAACAAATCTAAATCTAAATATATTTTATATTTGAGATTCTTCAAAGTAGCCACCCTTTGCCTTGATGACAGCTTTGCACACTCTTGGCATTCCCTCAACCAGCTTCACCTGGAATGCTTTTCCAACAGTCTTGAAGGAGTACCCACATATGCTAAGCACTTGTTGGCTGCTTTTCCTTCACTCTGCGGTCGATTCATCCCAAACCATCTCAATTTGGTTGAGGGATTGTGGAGGCCAGGTCATCTGATGCAGCACTCCATCGCGCTACGTCTTGGTCAGATATTCCTTACACAGCCTGTAGGTGTGTTGGGTCATTGTCCTGTTGAAAACAAATGATAGCCGCACTGAGCCAAAACCAGATGGGATGGTGTATTGCTGCATAATGCGGTAGTAGCCATGCTGGTTAAGTGCCTTGAATTCTAAATAAATCACAGACAGTGTCACCAGCAAAGCACTCCCACACCATTACACATCCTCCTCAATGCTTTACGGTGGGAAATACACATGCAGAGATAATCTGTTCACCCACACCGTGTCTCATATATACACAGCGGTTGGAACCAAAAATCTCAAATTTGGACTCCAGACCAAAGGACAAATTTCTTGTGTTGCTCGTGTTTCTTGCCCCAAGCAAGATTCTTCTTCTTATTGGTGTCCTTTAGTAGTGCTTTCTTTGCAGCAATTCAACCATGAAGGTCTGATTCATGGAGTCTCCTCTGAGCAGTTGATGTTGAGATGTGTTTTTTACTCTGTGAAGCATTTATTTGGGCTGCAACTTCTGAGGCTGGTAACTAATAAACTTATCCTCTGCAGCAGAGGTAACTGTAGTAAATAGTCAAAATAATGAAACCCTGGAATGAGTTGGTGTGTCAACTTTTGTTTGTGTGTGCGTGTGTGCGTGCGTATTTGGATAGTTGTCAGACCCCTTGACTTTTTCCACATTTTGTTGCGTTACAACCTTATTCTAAAATGGATTAAATAAATCAAGTTTTTGGAACTGTAGTGTGAATGTGATATGAGAGCTATGGGAAATAACTTTTAATCTGAAGATTGGACAATAAGATATAGAATGTGTATAATAAGCTGATTTACATTTTATAATATAGTTTTGATATATAACGTTATCTTGGGGTTCCATCCACCACTGCCCATCATATTCCCAGACTACTAGTAATATCGCGGGATGTTATTTTAGAAGGTAACGGTAAATATATAGGCTTTTCTGGAAGGCTAGGGAGTCCTTGAAGACTACCGGGGTCTTTGGGTTCCGCTGGGAGTATGGTTGGACAGCTGAAACTTTGTAGCTGTTTATTTTTTTTATTTTTTTTCACCTTTATTTAACCAGGTAGGCTAGTTGAAAACAAGTTCTCATTTACAACTGCGACCTGGCCAAGATAAAGCAAAGCAGTTCGACACATACAACAACACAGAGTTGCACATGGAATAAACAAATATACAGTCAATAATACAGTAGAAAAAGTCTATATACAGTGTGTGCAAATGAGGTAAGATAAGGGAGGTAAGGCAATAAATAGTCCAATTAAATACTGGAGTGATTGATGTACAGAATATGAATGTGCAAGTAGAGATACTGGTGTGCAAAGGAGCAAGATAAATAAATAAATACAGTAAGGGGATGAGGTAGTTGGATGGGCTATTTACAGATGGGCTATGTACAGGTGCAGTGATCTGTGAGCTGCTCTGACAGCTGGTGCTTAAAGCTAGTGAGGAGGATATGAATTTCCAGCTTCAGTGATTTTTGCAGTGCGTTCCAGTCATTGGCAGCAGAGAACTGGAAGGAAAGGTGACCAAAGGAGGAATTGGCTTTGGGAGTGACCAGTGAGATATACCTGCTGGAGTGTGTGCTACGGGTGGGTGCTGCTATGGTGACCAGTGAGCTGAGATAAGGTGGGGCTTTACCTAGCAAAGACTTGTAGATGACCTCGAGCCAGTGAGTTTGGCGACGAGTATGAAGCGAGAGCCAGCCAACGCGAGCATACAGGTCACAGTGGTGGGTAGTATATGGGGCTTTGGTGACAAAACGGATGGCACTGTGATAGACTGCATCTGTCACGCCCTGACCGTAGAGAGCTTTTTATGTCTCTATTTTGGTTTGGTCAGGGTGTGATTTGGGTGGGCATTCTTTGTTCATTTTCTTTGTTTTGTTTTTCTTTGTTGTTTGGCCGGGTGTGGTTCTCAATCAGAGGCAGCTGTCTATCGTTGTCTCTGATTGAGAACCATACTTAGGCAGCTTTTTCCCACATGGTTTTTGTGGGTAGTTGTTTTCTGTTTTTGTGTCTTCACCAGACAGAACTGTTTCGTGTTGTTACATTTTGTTATTTTGTCTCAGTGTTCAGTTTTTTAAAATAAATAATCATGAACACTTCCCACACTGCGCTTTGGTCCACACCTTCTTCATACGACGGCCGTTACAGAACTACCCACCACCAAAGGACCAAGCAGCGTGGAAGCGAGGACTGGACATGGGAGGACATCCTGGACGGCAAGGGATCCTACACATGGGAGGAGATCCTGTCTGGATGGGAACAGGTGGAGGCAGCCAGGAGAGCAGAGGCAGCAGGAAAAGGGAACCAGCGGTATGAGGGAACACGGCTGGCAAGGAAGCCCGAGAGGCAGCCCCCAATTTTTTGGGGGGGGGGCACACAGGGGGTGTGGCAGAGTGTCCACATGCTTTTGTATATACAGTTGTCGTGACGTGAACTAAGCATTAATCTGATGACTTATGTATCGAATCAACTAACTAGATTTAATTGTTACTCAATTAAATTAATCATGATAACAATTAACTCATTAGGATTTGGGGCACCACGGAAGAAGTTGTTTAACAAGTTACCATCTCCCAAATGAAACTCTAGATGATATATAAGATATGTATTGATAACAGTCATGTATTAATCATTACCTCATATCAGTCTCATAATTCTGAATGTTGAGTACTCCTCGCATCTGGACAAACCCCAGCTTTACTGATCATTCCGTACCACAAAAATGGATTTAATTATTTATTTACTAACTAAATAATAACACAGGATACACACACACGGTAAGGTTATTGATTAGAAACTTAATACGATGGAAACAGGTCCCTAGCGGACTAACGACAACATGACTGCATGTTTATCAAAAGAGGGCGGAGTAGAGAGGGGAAACGGGAGAAAGAGAGACAACACTTGTAACTATGCTCACAGTAATTCTAATACTTAGCCCCAGAACTGCCGACCATTTGGGGTAAGAAATAATGAATGTATTTACGTGTTTAAATGTCTTCCTTCGTCATTTATCTCTGTTGGACCAAGGCCTTTGTGAAAAGGGTTAAGTTGGGCCTTCTCTCGAGCTCTTATGTGTAAGGCTCTGATTGTCCACAAGAAGTCACAATGTCCTTCTTCTTAGTTGGCCGGGGCTTCAATGCCTTGTCCTGTAGTCTGATGCAGAACTAACAGGGTGGTGTTTACTTTCACTCATTCTGGACGAGTGGTCCTCTGAAGACAGCTAATCAGCTGTCGATGATCTCCAGTGGGGTGATGAGGGCAGTGTAGTCAACAATGGTTTGAAGAGAGTAACAGGATGGTCCTACTTAAATTCACTTTCTTAGATACGGTACTTAGAACAGATACTCAGCCGTAACATTGATTGTTAGAAAGGCTACTTTGTCGTCTTCACCTCGTGTTGATTTTCAGGGTTGGACAATGGAGACCTAAGCTGCAGCTTGAGTCTCAACTCATCCTTTATACACTCTGGTAAAAAGGGGGCGTTTCTGTCATGCTGACACACTCTCTGAGCTCCCTCGGGCCTGGCAACTTACTGGGGCAAAGTATCATCAAACCTATGATTTCGTTAGAAAACTAAAATCACATTCCTCTTTTAACAAAAATACTCTCATTATCTTTGATATTTCCTACACAACGTAAAGGATGAAAACCTGATATATACAATGTGTATACTGTTCAAGTTACAATATTTTCATTATAAAAATGTTATACAATTTTTAATGACATCACAAAATATACATTTGTTTTCCATAGACCATCTCTCATCATTCCCCACATTCGGATGTTAGGAATATTGTTCCAGTGTTCACTTTTGGACTATAGAGTTTTTGGGCAGCAAAACGTCTCTGTAACAAAGCTACATTCCAATCACCAATACTAAAGGGTAAAAAAAGAGGTGTCACAACACCCCCCACACATCAATCCCTCATCCCCTCTACGGGTGAGAGGGGTCTGGTAGAAGTTGATCCATTGTAAACCTTATCTTTGGATCCTCAAAGGAGAGTCATGACACAGTATAGTGTACCTCATCCAACTGGTATGCTATTGTATGTAGACGTATGATACTATAGGTCCTATAATTTGTGTGATATTGTACGACTGCTATTCCATTCATAATGTAACCCAACATAACCTATTATAACATACTAAATGGAGTTTCACAGTTTTACATAGAGAATAATACTAATTGCCCTGAGACCACATAGATATTTTGGCAAAGTATTAGAAAAAACTGCATCCCTCTCTCCGATGACCTTTTGTCTCTGTTTTTGATGAGGTTGATGTTCAGAGTGGTACTTTAATGTAACTTAATGGCTGTGTGGCTGTGGCTGACTACTGGCTGCTCTAAACAGACTGACTGCCTGGCTCACTGACTCATGCTGGATCTACAGCCAGTAAACTGATACCTAAAGCTGGACAAATCGAGCTGCCTGCCACACAACAATCTCTCATGCTGCTTACTACAGCAGCACATCTCTACTAGCCAGGAAAATGCATTCTTCACAGTGTTGTGGAAACCTGAGCTTATGATTGAATGTGTGTCTGTGTGTGTTTTTGGGGTGCGTGGGGGGCGGGGGGTGCTGATGATGTTAACAAAACTATTGGCTGTCTTAACTGCTGAATGATACTGGCTGTTGGAAAAGAGGAGCTCTGGTTACCCACTCGGGACCAGTGAGGCTATCACTTGCATAGAAAAAGCTGTCAGTGCTACTGCAGAAATAGCCTTATATCCTGAACAGGAGGGCACTTGCACCATTCATTCAAGAGATAGGTGGATCTCAGTGAATAATTGCACCGTTTGCATTATGATTAATTCCTTCTCATAGTAGCTTTAACCTATGGGAGGAGGATGTGCATTCATTCGATATACGTAGTTTGATTTCTTTGCAAATGCTCTCTTTCAACTGCAGTCTGGCCCAGGAACAAAGCCCTATCAGGATGACAACAGATTCCATATAGGGATGAGTGCAGAAAAACATGTTCAAATTTCTCTATGACTCTACGTTAAAGCTGTAGTACTCCCTAAGACCTTTGTTTTGTCTAATTGTGTTTAGCATCTTACTGTCACACCCTGGCCTTAGTTATCTTTGTTTTCATTATTTTAGTTAGGTCAGGGTGTGACATGGGGAATGTATGTGTTTTGGTTTGTCTAGGGGTTTGTACGTTTAATGGGTCAGTGTCTTGTCTAGGTGTTTGTATGTCTATGGCTGCCTAGATTGGTTCTCAATTAGAGGCAGCTGTGGTTTATTGTCTCTGATTGAGAGCCATATTTAAGGCAGCCATAGGCATTTGGGTTTTGTGGGTAATTGTCTATGTTGAACGTTTGTTGCTTGTCATTGCACTTACGTCATTTAGCTTCACGGTCGTTTGTTGTTTTGTTTAGTTTGTATTCAGTGTTTGTTTCGTTTGTTCTTCTTCTAATAAAGAGAGAATGTATTTTGCACACGCTGCGCCTTGGTCCTCTCTCTCACCCATAGACGATCGTGACAGAATTACCCACCAGAATCGGACCAAGCGGCGTGTCAAGCGGCAACAGGAGCAATACACACAGGATTTATGGCAAAGGGAGCAGGATATGGGCTACACTACGTGGGAGGAGATCGACAGGTGGGCGATCGACCCAGGGCGAGTGCCGGAGCCTGCCTGGGATTCTCTGGCGCAGTGCGAGGAGGGATACCAGCGAATGGAGGCAGCACGAAGACGCGGTAGGAAGCCTGTGAGTCAGCCCAAAAAATTTCTTGGGGGGGGCTAAAAGGGAGTGTGGCGAAGTCAGGTAGGAGACCTGCGCCTACTCCCTGTACTTACCGTGGAGAGCGAGAGTACGGGCAGACACCGTGTTACACAGTAGAGCACATGGTGTCTCCTGTACGTGTGCATAGCCCGGTGCGGTACATACCAGCTCCTCGTATCGGCCGGGCTAGATTGAGTATTGAGCCAGGTGCCATGAAGCCGGCTCAACGCGTCTGGTCTCCAGTGCGTCTCCTCGGGCTGGCTTACATGGCACCAGCCTTACGCATGGTGTCCCCGGTTCGCCTACATAGCCCGGTGCGGGTTATTCCACCTCCCCGCACTGGTCGGGCTACGGGGAGCATACAACCAGGTAAGGTTGGACAGGCTCAGTGCTCAAGGGAGCCAGTACGCCTGCACGGTCCGGTATTTCCGGCGCCACCTCCCCGCCCCAGCCCAGTACCACCAGTGCCTACACCACGCACCAGGCTTCCTGTGCGTCTCCAGAGCCCTGTTCCTTCTCCACGCACTAGCCCTATGGTGCGTGTCTCCAGCCCATTAACACCAGTGCCTACACCACGCACCAAGCCTCCTGTGTGTCCCCAGAGTCCTGTGCGTCCTGTTGCTGCTCCCCGCACTAGCCCTGAGATGCGTGTCCCCAGCCCGGTACCACCAGTGCCGGCACCACGCACTAGGCCAAATGTGCGTCTCCAGGGTCCAGTATGCCCTGTTCCTTCTCCCCGTACTAGCCTTCAGGTGCATGTCCCCAGCCCGGTACCACCTGTTCCGGCACCACGCACCAGGCCTACAGTGCGCCTCAGCCGGCCAGAGTCTGCCGTCTGCCCAGCGGCGCCTGAACTGCCCGTCTGCCCAGCCCCATCTGAGCCATCCATCTGCCCTGCGCCATCTGAGCCATCCGTCTGCCCAGCGCCATCTGAGCCATCCGTCTGCCCAGCGCCATCTGAGCCATCCGTCTGCCCAGCGCCATCTGAGCCATCCGTCTGCCCAGCGCCATCTGAGCCATCCGTCTGCCCAGCGCCATCTGAGCCGTCCGTCTGTCCCGAGCCATTAGAGCCGCCCGTCTGTCCCGAGCCGTCAGAGCCGTTCGTCAGTCAGGAGCCGCTAGAGCCGCCAGTCAGTCAGGAGCCGCTAGAGCCGCCAGTCAGTCAGGAGCCGCTAGAGCCGCCAGTCAGCCAGGATCCGCCAGAGCCGCCAGTCAGCCAGGATCCGCCAGAGCCGCCAACCAGCCAGGATCCGCCAGAGCCGCCAACCAGCCAGGATCCGCCAGAGCCGCCAGTCAGCCAGGATCCGCCAGAGCCGCCAGTCAGCCAGGATCCGCCAGAGCCGCCAGTCAGCCAGGATCCGCCAGAGCCGCCAGTCAGCCAGGATCTGCCAGAGCCGCCAGTCAGCCAGGATCTGCCAGAGCCGCCAGTCAGCCAGGATCTGCCAGAGCCGCCAGTCAGCCAGGATCTGCCAGAGCCGCCAGTCAGCCAGGATCTGCCAGAGCCGCCAGTCAGCCATGAGCAGCCAGAGCCGTCAGCCAGCCATGAGCAGCCAGATCCGTCAGCCAGCCATGAGCAGCCAGATCCGTCAGCCAGCCATGAGCAGCCAGATCCGTCAGCCAGCCATGAGCAGCCAGATCCGTCAGCCAGCCATGAGCAGCCAGATCCGTCAGCCAGCCATGAGCTGCAGTCCCTCAGTCCGGAGCTGCCGTCCCTCAGTCCGGAGCTGCCGTCCCTCAGTCCGGAGCTGCCGTCCCTCAGTCCGGAGCTGCCGTCCTTCAGTCCGGAGCTGCCGTCCCTCAGTCCGGAGCTGCCGTCCCTCAGTCCGGAGCTGCCGTCCCTCAGTCCGGAGCTGCCGTCCCTCAGTCCGGAGCTGCCGTCCCTCAGTCCGGAGCTACCCATCCGTCCGGTGGCGCCCTCTGGGATGGTCTTCAGTCCGGGACTTGCTACAAGGGTCGCCGCTCCAGAGGCGCCACCAAAGCGGGTATTGACAATGGTGGAGTGGGGGCCACGCCCCGCACCCCCGCCATATTAAGGCCCACCCCGGACCCTCCCCTTCAATGTCAGGTTGTGCGGTCGGAGTCCGCACCTTTGGGTGGGGGGGTACTGTCACACCCTGGCTTTAGTTATCTTTGTTTTCATTATTTTAGTTAGGTCAGGGTGTGACATGGGGAATGTATGTGTTTTGGTTTGTCTAGGGGTTTGTACGTTTAATGGGTCAGTGTCTTGTCTAGGTGTTTGTATGTCTATGGCTGCCTAGATTGGTTCTCAATTAGAGGCAGCTGTGGTTTATTGTCTCTGATTGAGAGCCATATTTAAGGCAGCCATAGGCATTTGGGTTTTGTGGGTAATTGTCTATGTTGAACGTTTGTTGCTTGTCATTGCACTTACGTCATTTAGCTTCACGGTCGTTTGTTGTTTTGTTTAGTTTGTATTCAGTGTTTGTTTCGTTTGTTCTTCTTCTAATAAAGAGAGAATGTATTTTGCACACGCTGCGCCTTGGTCCTCTCTCTCACCCATAGACGATCGTGACACTTACCATAAATTTGCTTAAGTACAAAGTGAGAATCATATCATTCAAAAATAAATTGTGTCAGTTGGAGTATTTGACAGATGCTAGACACTTTTATCAATCCACCTCTGTTCCCTGTTGCCTCCGGTGTCTGGGTGTCTGTCTGCTTATATTTGTACACTACACAATGTTATACTGTATGTGTAATGTCAAAGAGACATGCGAATTCTTGCAAACCAAGATGCATCCTCCTTTTCAAATTAGCATATAACTAATGTCACACATTCACACACAGTTCAAACATTCCGTTCTGTCAGCCTCCGCATATCATGTTTCCATGGTTACAGCAGTATTATTGAAGATAACGCAGGTCAGCCGTGTATGTGATTTGTTGCTACATCAGTTGTGATATGAAAAGATCACTGGTGTACTGTATATCCAGCCACACACACTCCAGCCACACACACTAGCATGCACGAACAGACTCACTTTTTTTCAATGCTCCTTTCCTGAGGAATACTTTTGAGTTAGATCGTTTGCATGTGGTAATAGTAGTGAAGAGAAGTAGTTTGGTGCAAGAGGGGAAGCTAGGAGAGATCCATATTTGGTCGAGACAACATCCCAGTAATGACCGTGGAACCAGGGGGCAATGGTGGTGCTGTTGCACTCATAGCCAGCCTGTTTGAGCATTTGCTCCTCTTTGAACCATAGCAGAACACATTCTCTGGAGCTGGGCCGGGGGGCTCTCACCCAGGCGAGACAGGAGAATATAGAGAAGTGAAGCATGCATAATCACATGATATTATAATAAGAAATAAATACATAATATATAAGATTGCCCAAAGCCTTTTAATGGTGCCGTGATAAAGGTGCATCATGCTTTAGATGAGTTCCAGGCACAAAAAAAGCCTTGCGGGTCTATCGGGTCTGCTTCTGTGTATCTCTCAATATATATCATATACTTTTTTTACTTCACCATTCTATGCATCTTATCTGTATATGGATTGGGTGCTGCATAGTAATTATGCTATATCTATCCATGTACATATTCATGAATAGTAGGCCAATTCTGTATCTGTCCTGTACATCATTGGCTGTGTAACAGTGAGGCTGTGTCTTCGGGCACTGTCCGCGGTGGTACAGCGGAGGAGCAGCAGGCTGGAGGCTGGGGCAGTGGGTACGCTCTGTGCTGTGGGCGGTGGAGGAGGATGACTCTAGCACAGTGCTGTGTCTCCTGAGGGAGGCTGCTGTTTGTCCGTTCCCCACCACAGGGCCCTGCTGGAACAGCCAACTGAGCACCGCCACACGGCCCTTCTCTATTGCCCACAGGGACTGTCGGGTTGTACTCGACACGTGCCTACAACTTATGAAGGCTTTATAAGCAGTAGAAACATGGGTCATAATTCATCTGTAACCGTATTTCATGCTCTAGAATGATTCATAATGTGGCATAACTGTGTGACATAACCATCTAATTTATTTGTTCACATGTTTTGATCCTTTATAGAGCATGAAATAAGGTTACAGATGATTTGTGAGCCATTTATGTAGTGGTTATAAAACATATATGAATGCTTTATGAAGCCTTCATAAGATGTACTTCAAATAAAGTAGGACCATGTTTTTTAAACACAACTGCATACTTCAAGGAGTAGGGCTTTCAAATAGTTGGTTTGATGGAAAGTTGTGATGTCATCAGCCTCCCCCTTGCTTGAGCAACAATAGAAGACCAATAGAGAACAAACGGGGAAAGGCCCAGCCCCCCACTTGTGGTATGTCATGACTTATCTGAACCACCTATTGAGATGTGACTTTTGTTATGTAAATCAGGTGTTAAATGAGGTAAAAAGGAGACTGGATTCACCAATTGTGAATGTTATATATTATTTGTGCATCCATGAGTGATGTTCTATCGATTGCCGGGGGTCATTTAATGTTTTCAGATGTAGGAAAGTTTGAGGATTAACAACAAAAGTTTTGGAGTTGACATTTAGGGAGGGACAGAAATGAATAAAAGAGGTTCATGTAAAAATGAGGGATGGAGAAGGAGGTGATCAATGGAAAGGAAAATAGGTGTAGAGAGAAAAGGCAGGGAAGACTTGACTTACGTTGCGCCTCCCATTCCTTCTCATCCTTCTCACTCCTTCTTTGTTCCTGCTCTAGGGAGATATACAGCTCCCTTGCTCTCTTCTCTTCTCCTCTACACGTTTTATCTCCTCCTCACCTTGATGTCTCTCCTCCTCCTCGCGTTTCTGTCAGAGGAGAAATATGTGAGGAATTGTGAACAAAAGACAGGTGGGTGTACACATTTGCATATCATTTTGTAACAAAACAATAATAATTGTCCAGGACTGTCGGCAGTAAACACAGGACCTGTATGTCCCCGACGGTCATGATTGCTGCATCTTCTAATGTACCCTGGCCTGCTGAGAAATGTAGGCCTATTATAATATTTAGGGTTTGCTCCCTTCCCCTTCCTTAGTCCAACTTGGCTACCTTCTAATTGACTTCATTAATGACCTCATCCTACAGTATGATATTCCAAACACAAGCATTCAGCTCATCATCTGTACTGAAGTGGAAATAATTTACTTCCCGGGAAATAAATTGGCCTTGTAATTCATTGCATGGAGGTAATTACCATTTAGCTGTAGAGTGAAAACAGGCAGCTTTTGACCGGGACAATTGTTAGCTGTTATGTTTTGTTGTAGCTAAAATGCTTTTTTCCCCTGCTGGAGAGTGACAGTTGTGACAGCAAGATTGTTGGTGTTGTTTGATGCTGTGGAAAGAACATACAGTATAGAACCTCAGTGAACATATTCAGAGTTTCAGACCACACAGGGTTCTTTTTTGCAAAGCAAGCATTCACCACATGTGCACAGCAATTGGGTTTCTCTAGGTCAAAGGCTACTCTTCTGTGAATGTAAAAAATAGGGAATGTAACCCATCATATTATTATTATTATTATAACTACTTTTTCTATGATAATACATTTTTTATTGGGTGGGGGGGGGGGGGGGGGGGGTAAATCAGTTTTAATATTGAATATAAATTGTGGGCTCTATCAATGTATTTGTCTGCATCATTTTCAATCCCCCATATATTTTTTTTCTCATTTAAAAAAACATATATTTTCCTTCTTTATTATTTTCCCCTAACACCCCTCCCCTAATTGGAGTAAACCAACAGACAACAACACTTAGGCTTTTACTCTCAGCTTTTACATATTATATACATTTTATGGACATTGTAAACAGACACGGTATATTTTACATTTGTTATCTTTTTTAGTTTTTAGTTTTTTTGCTACCCTTTAACCCTCCCATCTATCTCTGAAAGCATTCCAGTTTTGAAAACCATCCAGTTTTCTACTTGCCATATATTTTTCAATTGTGCTGTGATGTTTCACGAAAGTTCTGAACCTTTGTATTGTCATAGTTTCTACAGATTGTAAATTAGATATGAAAATATTTACTAAGAGTATTATTATAATATTGATTGATTGACTATGGCTTTTCAAAATCACCCAACTGTGCTATTTGCAGAGATAGCTTTAAGTAAATGTTGTGATCTTTAAGCCATACCTGCACCTGCGACCAAAAACAAGCTACAGTGCCTTCCAAAAGTATTCATACCCTTTGTCTTATTCCACACTTTGTTGTGTTACAGCCTGAATTCAAAATGGATTAAACAGATTTTTTCTCGCCCATCTACACACAAAACCTCATAATGACAAAGTTAAAACATGTTTTAGAAAAGGTTGCTAATTTATTGAAAATTAAATACAGAAATATCACATTTGCATAAGTCTTTCTGGGTAAGTCTAAGAGTCTTGCACACCTGGATGTACAATATTTGCACATTGTTCTTAAAATAATTATTCAAGCTCTGTCAAGTTGGTTGTTGATCATTGCTAGACAGCCATTTAAGTCTTGACATAGATTTTCAAGCTGATTTAAGTCAAAACTGTAACTAGGCCACTGAGAAACATTCAACATTGTCTTGGTAAGCAACTCCAGTGTATATTTGGCCTTGTGTTTTTGGTTATTATCCTGCTGAAAGGTGAATTTGTCTCCCAGTGTCTGTTGGAAAGCAGACTGAACCAGGTTTTACTCTAGGAATGTGCCTGTGCTTAGCTCTATTCCATTTATTTTTATTCCAAAAAAACACCATAATCCTTGCCAATGACAAGCACACCTATAACATGATGCAGGCACCTCCAACTCAGTGTTGTGTTGGATTTGCCCCAAACATAATGCTTTGTATTTAGGACATACAGTTAATTTCTTTGACATTTGTTTTGCAGTTTTACTTTAGTGCCTTATTGCAAACAGGATGCATGTTTTTGAAAATTTGTATTTATTACAGGCTTCCTTATTTTCACTCTGTCATTTAGGTTAGCATTGTGGAGTAACCCCAGAGAGGTTTCCTTCCTCTCTGACAACTGATTAGGAAGGCTCCTGTATCTTTGTAGTGATTGGGTGTATTGATACACCACCCAAAGGGTAATTAATAACTTCACCATGTCTGTTTTTAATTTATTTTTACCCATCTAGCAATAGGTGCTCTTTACGAAGCATTGAAAAACTGTCACGACTTCTTCCGAAGTCGGTACCTCTCCTTGTTCGGGCGATGTTTGTTGGTCGACGTCACCGATCTTCTAGCCATCACTGATCCATTTCTCATTTTCCATTGGTTTTGTCTTGTCTTCCTTACACCTGGTTCCAATCCCATCAATTACATGTTGTGTTTCTAACCCTCTGTTTCCCCTCATGTCCTTGTTGGAGATTGTTTTATTGTATTGATTGTACTACTAACAGTAGTGTGGCGTTGCACCGTGCAGCTTAAATACTTACATACACTGCTCAAAAAAATAAAGGGAACACTTAAACAACACAATGTAACTCCAAGTCAATCACACTTCTGTGAAATCAAATTGTCCACTTAGGAAGCAACACTGATTGACAATACATTTCACATGCTGTTGTGCAAATGGAATAGACAAAAGGTGGAAATTATAGGCAATTAGCAAGACACCCCGAATAAAGGAGTGATTCTGCAGGTGGTGACCACAGACCACTTCTCAGTTCCTATGCTTCCTGGCTGATGTTTTGGTCACTTTTGAATGCTGGCGGTGCTCTCACTCTAGTGGTAGCATGAGACGGAGTCTACAACCCACACAAGTGGCTCAGGTAGTGCAGCTCATCCAGGATGGCACATCAATGCGAACTGTGGCAAGAAGGTTTGCTGTGTCTGTCAGCGTAGTGCCCAGAGCATGGAGGCGCTACCAGGAGACAGGCCAGTACATCAGGAGACGTGGAGGAGGCCGTAGGAGGGCAACATCCCAGCAGCAGGACCGCTACCTCCGCCTTTGAGCAGGAGGAGCACTGCCAGAGCCCTGCAAAATGACCTCCAGCAGGCCACAAATGTGCTTGTGTCTGCTCAAACGGTCAGAAACAGACTCCATGAGGGTGGTATAAGGGCCCGACGTCCACAGGTGGGGGTTGTGCTTACAGCCCAACACCGTGCAGGACGTTTGGCATTTGCCAGAGAACACCAAGATTGGCAAATTCGCCACTGGCGCCCTGTGCTCTTCACAGATGAAAGCAGGTTCACACTGAGCACATGAGCACATGTGACAGACGTGACAGAGTCTGGAGACGCCGTGGAGAACGTTCTGCTGCCTGCAACATCCTCCAGCATGACCGGTTTGGCGGTGGGTCAGTCATGGTGTGGGGTGGCATTTCTTTGTGGGGCCGCACAGCCCTCCATGTGCTCGCCAGAGGTAGCCTGACTGCCATTAGGTACCGAGATGAGATCCTCAGAGCCCTTGTGAGACCATATGCTGACACATGCACATTTGTGGCCTGCTGGAGGTCATTTTGCAGGGCTCTGGCAGTGCTCCTCCTGCTCAAAGGCGGAGGTAGCGGTCCTGCTGCTGGGATGTTGCCCTCCTACGGCCTCCTCCACGTCTCCTGATGTACTGGCCTGTCTCCTGGTAGCGCCTCCATGCTCTGGACACTACGCTGACAGACACAGCAAACCTTCTTGCCACAGCTCGCATTGATGTGCCATCCTGGATGAGCTGCACTACCTGAGCCACTTGTGTGGGTTGTAGACTCCGTCTCATGCTACCACTAGAGTGAGAGCACCGCCAGCATTCAAAAGTGACCAAAACATCAGCCAGGAAGCATAGGAACTGAGAAGTGGTCTGTTGTCACCACCTGCAGAATCACTCCTTTATTCGGGGTGTCTTGCTAATTGCCTATAATTTCCACCTTTTGTCTATTCCATTTGCACAACAGCATGTGAAATTTATTGTCAATCAGTGTTGCTTCCTAAGTGGACAATTTGATTTCACAGAAGTGTGATTGACTTGGAGTTACATTGTGTTGTTTAAGTGTTCCCTTTATTTTTTTGAGCAGTGTATTTAATGGGACTGATCTGGCAAGCAAGTCCAGCAAATAAATGTTTTGCCCTCAAGGTGGGCATCAACACAATCTCTGTAGAAGACATTGACCACTTGGATTGTATGGAGAAAGTAATCTGACTCACATTTCCAAATCACAACCAAAGATCCCCATCACTTTTCCCCTGCCCCACAGATCCCTCCCACAGAAACACACACTGCCTTTGCCCTACCTTGAGCTCCTCCTGGATGCGTTCCACTTCCTGCTTGGCAGCCTTCCTGTCCTCTGTTTCTTCCTTCCACTTCCCTGCCACAAAATGGGCCTTTTCCTTCGGCATAGCATCCCGGAACTTCTTCTCAATCTCAGCCTCTTTGATTTGTCTGAGCAGGAGGGTTGTTGAAATATACTGTCGTGAAGGAAGGGGTAGGAAACCTACCCAAAGCCCAAATTGACATGGGTCTTTTTACATCAAGGTGCATGCTGTTATGTATAAGACATGTTTGGAGAGTTTGTGTCTAGTTATGGCTCTATAACACACAACAGATATCTCCTTATCTGCCCCTCTCATCCCTCATACAATATAATCTCTCACTGGCACATTTTCCCTTCCTTCTATAACATTTATCACAATCGTTTACCTTTGGCATTCAAATCCCTGCACTGGGTTATGTGGTCATCCTTCCTCCTCCCCAGTCACCAGAGCTCCTTGGCCTCCTGCTGAGCCTGCTGCCTGGCTTTCTCCCCCTATCAGCTCCTTGATGATGTCATCATAAGGTTCATCTCCAGGGGCGTCGCCCATCACCCACACGCATCCCCATCACTGCCCTGCAGCTACTGGATACTTCTCCTGCTGCCTGAGCGGGTACAGTGAGGTAAGCATGTCAGCATCACCTTTGACTGTCTATGACAACAACAAAAAACACGGCAAACACAACCTCTCCAGTTTCTTTTGGGAATATTGTATTTAACCATACTTACCAGTACCAATATCAAACATTCCTGTGAAATCATAATTTAGACACAGCTAAAATCATGTCTAAATCTACACTCCGCGATTTCAGTACAGTACACCCAGATTCACCCTACTTGGCCTGGTCCTGGTTCTGGTTCTCCCTCTCATCCCAGCGCCTTTCCTGCTCCTTATAGAACATGATCTGCTTCTGCTCCTCGTTGAGCTCTGCCAGCAAGTCCAGATCGATGTACATGTCCCTCAAAATCTGCTGCATCATCTTGTCAACACACAGCTTCTAAACACCCAAGATATCTCAGGGTAAACCTGAGGTTAGGATTTTGGGGCCATGAACCCCTTTTATCAGTTCACTACATGTTTGGGAGATGTAGTTCTCATCTTCCTCTCTCCTTCTATTTTGTCCCGTCACCTAATATCAGATGAGTGTCAGAGTGATCCAGAATTGCACATTGGTATCTGAGTGAGTCTGACAGTCAGCTCTTCAGTCTCCCCCTTCTGTCATTCACTCTGCCGATACTCCTGTGACTGTGTTCATACAGCCCTCAGAGACCCTGCTGGGCTGTAGAGTTCAGATCCTTGTTCCTCTTCTATCACCATCATACTGGATCCAGCACCGGAACAAACACAGGGGGGGGGGGGGGGGGGGGGGTGAGCACAGATCCCTTTACCTGATGTGTAACATGATAACAAGTCTTTACTGCAGGAGAGGGAAAGAATGAAACTCATGCCCATCTTCCATATACAGCCAATGGAAATTTGAACACATGCTTTTAATGTCAGATTAGTGTTGTTTTCTTTCCATTCTTCCTGATATCTTGTAATTACGTTTCTGTATCCATGTTTTATTTATGTTCAGAGCTAGAAAACAGGTTATTCAATATTATAATTAAATTATATAAACAGCCTAATGCCAGTCAAATGCCTTATTCATGAAAGTCATTATACCATCCATGTGTACTGTAATCTGCCTTGGATTTATGACAATCCCTTTGATTTGATTTAGCAACAACATCTCCTCCCACCAGCTAAATAAACCATCCACAGTACTGTAAATAGGGCAGACATAAAGTTTACCTGTCCCCTAGTTCTGCTCTGTTTCACATGGATGTAATTAGGAGAATGACTTCCTCTACCATTCCCTGTGCTGTTAGTCTGCCTGCATGCTCCTAGTCATTTCAGACAACACTCATACATACACAAAGCGGATAGGGACCCTGTTCAGGGGTGGACAGGACGGTTTTGTCTTCATAGGCCAACAATGAAAATGGATACTGCAGCAAACACCAGGTGGCCATGGCTGTCAGCTGCGTGCGTGCATGTGTGTGTGTGTGTGTGTGTGTGTGTGTGTGTGTCAGGGTCTTAGTATTCAGAAAACATACAGCCCAACATAATATGCTCTGCTGGGGACTGCCATCCATAAACTGCTATGAGGCGCATTTCTCTTTCTCTCGATCTCTCTCGAACACACAGAACATTAGGCAGCTTGATTTATGAAGGCATCGGGGGCTGTGAATATGGAGCCACCTCCCCAAGTGGCAAGCATCTGAAGCATAATTCCACAGCTATATAGTGAATCAAACTTCGGATTTCCCCTGCCATTTTAGTGGAGAACACACTGCTGGTGTGCATCCATAAACACTTTAAAGTGTAAAGACACACTGAGATATACAGTACACGGCTCATACAAGCATACATACTGTATACATCATGGGTAGTAAAGCATGCACACATATGCACGCACACACACGATTTATTGTAAAATGTTTTCACTCAAAAAAACTTCACAGGCAGACAATAAAACTTCCTAACCCTTTGTTTCCATAAAGCTTTGCTTGCTGTTGTTACCTGTATGTACAGAGTGGTTTTCAATCTGAATGGAAAAGCATCCTTTGTGTGATTGCACACATTGTAAACAACATAAAGCATGCAAACAGTACCAGCATAGACTATAGGCCTTCTGGTTTCAGCTCCTGTGTTAGGAACACATTGAACTTGAGTGGATGTGATAACTAAAGAGTCTGTGTATTGACTCTTTAGTAAGGGCATTGGTGATCAGGAAATGTTCTCAGCTGGTTATTGTCATGCAAAAGTCTGCCGGTCTCATGGTAACTGACCTAATTAACATAAACATGTTTAGTATCTCCAGGCCTCCACACATACAAGCCGCAGATGCGTGCCTTTCAAACATCTACATTTAAAAAAGTTTAATAAATCAATTTAATATACACCATCACAATAAAGCCATTATTTATTTTAGGCATGTCTAAAGAAACATTATGAAATGAAGAAAATGTATTTCAGAAGAACAGAAT
Organism: Salvelinus namaycush; assembly: GCF_016432855.1. NCBI lineage: Eukaryota > Metazoa > Chordata > Actinopteri > Salmoniformes > Salmonidae > Salvelinus > Salvelinus namaycush. The sequence goes on from NC_052310.1 coordinate 50,148,499, forward strand.
ATCAGTTGGCCCAATGTATGTTATCTGGCGATGCGCCATGCCATAGGCTGTAGGCTTGTTCATTTAGCAGACAAGTTATGTTTATAAGTCCCATGCCATTATTTTATATTATATGATTTTATAGTAAGAAGAATATAATTGAACTTAGCAAACTGAAATAGAAAGGATATTTTTCCCATTCCTGAGCATATGAAGTGGCTATGTTGAGCATTAAAGTGATCATTTGAAACAGGTCATATACACTAGATTTACAGCTATTTGGCAACTTTAGTTGTGAATGATAAACCTTAAAATGTCTTAGAAATCAAAACATTTATGGGATGCATGATGTGACTATAGCTATTGATGATTTGAGAAAGTAGTATAAAAAGCTTGCACTCTATTCGTGGAATCTGGCTGCACAGCTGTTCTCTCATCACGTGACCCTATTTTCACCCATCAGACTATTCTCAATTTAAGCTTATCTTTAGTAATATGTAAACATTTGTTTAGGTCGTGGCAAGGGAAAAAAAGAAATTATCCATATGCACTCGAATAGCGAATGGAGGTCACTTTCCCGCTGGTGCGTTTTTCAATCATGTTGGCTACTCCGGTTTAATAGCAGAGCATGTGCTTCAAACGAACAGCTGGGAATTAAATACAGTAGCAGCTGGGATCCTCCTCTTTTTAGTGGCAACCATCAAAACTCTTCTTTCATGGATGAGTCTATTTTGCATACCATGTACAGCATATCATATACTGTACATGTGTACTTGTGACATAGTACATCACATATGATTATGTTACACGACAATTATTTTACACTACACAATGAAACAGTGTGCACGCTACATGCAAAAGACTAGCATAGGCTACATCTCCACTGTTAGATCATGCACTGCAACTGTCACGGCAGGCTGATGTAAGTATACTTTCATCCTGAACTACAGTACTGTATCTGCCGTGGGCCACTATATAATATTTTGCTGGTCTATTCTATGGGGGAACATCAAAGCAGCTCTCTGTGTAAACCTGATTAATAAAGACGGTTGATTTTCTTTTATACACTATGGATGTGGACACCTGCTCGTCGAACATCTCATTCCAAAATCATGGGCATTAATATGGAGTTGGTCCCCCCATTGCTGCTATAACAGCCTCCATTCTTCTGGCAAGGCTTTCCACTAGATGTTGGAACATTAGTGCAGGGACTTGCGTCCATTCAGCCAGAAGAGCATTAATGTGGTCGGGCACTGATGTTGGGCGATTAGGCCTGGCTCGCAGTCAGCGTTCCAATTCATCCCAAAGGTGTTCGATGGGATTGAGGTCAGGGCTCTGTGCAGGCCAGTCAAGTTCATCCACACCAATCTTGACAAACCATTTCTGTATGGACCTCGCTTTGTGTGGCCAACCACTTCGCGGCTGAGACATTGTTGATCCTAGATGTTTCCCCTTCACAGTAACAGCACTTACAGTTGACTGGGGCAGCTCTAGCAAATTTGATGAATTTACTTGTTGGAATGGTGGCATCCTATGACGGTGCCACATTTTGTCCCCTGGGAAGTCCTCACTAAACAACTCCTAATGCTGAGGAGAGAGATGAATCTGGCAGATGACACCTCCCTGCCAACCCAGAATTAGGAAGAGACATGGCATAAGCCTCAAGAGCCTGATATACTGAGGAAACAAATTGTGCCATTGAAGAGAGAAACAAAGAGGGAGAGAGAACAGAGAGAACTAAGGGGATAGAGAAAACTAAGAAGAGTATGCAGAAAGAGGGGAGAAAGAGAGAGAGATGGAACTGCTGGCTAGAGGAAAGAAACAAAAACACAAAGGAAGGAATACAAGATCAAAGGATGAGGAAAATTTAAGAAATGGAGTGGCAAGGTGGCAGAGATGAAAAGGGATTTATGGAATACGAGATAGATAGAGAGAGCTCTACGGCTGAATGAGTGAAAGGAGGGAACAGATAGCAGGAGAGAGACTTTCATTTAGTGAGAGGACCTCTCTGTCTTTCTCTGGGACAGATTTAAAAGATCCTTTGGTGTGCTACCACACACTGGCTGAATATGAGAATGGTGCCGGAGGTAATGGCGGACGTTTTACGGGTTCTTGGCCAATTGTGCTATTTTGTGTATTTTTTTGCGTTGATCATAACCTTTTTTGTACATAATGTTTCCGCCATTGTTTCCTATGAACAAAACATTAAAACAGCTATCACTAACCTTGATTTGGACGAGGAATTATACTTCAATGAGTCGGAGGCGAAAGACCTATTGATTATCTTGGACCAGGCCCTAATCCCAGACACTCATAAAAGGCGAAGACGGTGCCCTCTGTTCTATTGGTGAATGTGCAATCTCTGGAGAATAATCAAATCAAATCAAAGTTTATTTGTCACGTGCGCAGAATACAACAGGTGTAGACCTTACAGTGAAATGCTTACTTACAGTCTCTAACCAATAGTGCAAAAAATATGTTAGGTGAACAATAGGTAAGTAAAGAAATAAATCAACAGTAAAAAGACAGGCTGTATACAGTAGCGAGGCTATAAAAGTAACGAGGCTACATACAGACACTGGTTAGTCAGGCTGATTAAGGTAGTATGTACATGTAGATATGGTTAAAGTGACTATGCATATATAATGAACAGAGAGTAGCAGTAGCGTAAAAGAGGGGTTGGCGGGTGGTGGGTGTCGGGACACAGTGCAGATAGCCCGGTTAGCCAATGTGCAGGAGCACTGGTTGGTCGGCCCAATTGAGGTAGTATGTACATGAATGTATAGTTAAAGTGACTATGCATATATGATAAACAGAGAGTAGCAGCAGCATAAAAAGAGGGGTTGGGGGGGGGGCACACAATGCAAATAGTCCGGGTAGCCATTTGATTACCTGTTCAGGAGTCTTATGGCTTGGGGGTAAAAACTTTTGAGAAACCTTTTTGTCCTAAACTTGGCACTCGGTCTATGGATCTGTCATACAGTGAGTACAATTTTACCTAGCTAAAATGCTTCTTAGCCTAACTTCCTTGCATGGGCAACAATGAACCAGCTAAGTTAGCTAGCTAGCTAGTTAATGTCAGCCTAAAAGGCTACATATTGAACTTCAGTCGTCTCAGGCCAGTGGCACAACATACACTGGCTTGCGAAAGTATTTTTCCTATTTTGTTGCCTTACAACCTGGAATTAAAATGGATTTTTGGGGGGTTTGTATCATTTTATTTACACAACATGCCTACAACTTTGAAAAAGCAAACTATTTTTTGTGAAACAAACAACAAATAAGACAAAAAAACTGAACTTGAGCGTGCATAACTATTCACCCCCCATAGTCAATAGTTTGCAAAGCCACCTTTTGCAGCAATTACAGCTGCAAGTCTCTTGGGGTATGTCTCTATAAGCTTGGCACATCTAGCCACTGGGATTTTTGCCCATTTTTCAAGGCAAAACTGCTCCAGCTCCTTCAAGTTGGATGGGTTCTGCTGGTGTACAGCAATCTTTAAGTCATACCACAGATTCTCAATTGGATTGACATCTGTGCTTTGACTAGGCCATTCCAAGACATTTAAATGTTTCCCATTAAACCACTCAAGTGTTGCTTTAGCAGTATGCTTAGGGTCATTGTCCTGCTGGAAGGTGAACCTCCATCCCAGTCTCAAATCTCTGGATGACTGAAACAGGTTTTCCTCAAGAATTTCCCTGTAATTAGCGCCATCCATCATTCCTTCAATTCTGACCAGTTTCCCAGTCCCTGCCGATGAAAAACCCCACAGCATGATGATTCCACCACCATGCTTCACTGTGGGGATGGTGTTCTTGGGGTAATGAGAGGTGTTGGGTTTGCGCCAGACATAGCGTTTTCCTTGATGGCCAAAAAGGTCAATTTTAGTCGCATCTGACCAGAGTACCTTCTTCCATATGTTTGGGGAGTCTCCCACATGCCTTTTGGCGAACACCAAACATGTTTGCTTATTTTTTTCTGGCCACTCTGTTGTAAAGCCCAGCTCTGTGGAGTGTACGGCTTAAAGTGGTCCTATGGACAGATGCTCCAATCTCCGCTATAGAGCTTTGCAGCTCCTTCAGGGTTACCTTTGGTCTCTTTGTTGCCTCTCTTATTAATTCCCTCCTTGCCTGGTCCGTGAGTTTTCGTGGGCGGCCCTCTTGTCATGTTTATTATTCATTCCATTTGGTTAATAATGGATGTAATGGTGCTCCGTGAGAAGTTCAAAGTTTCAGATATTTTTTTATAGCCCAACCCAATCTGTACTTCTCCACAACTTTGTCCCTGACCTGTTTGGAGAGCTCCTTGGTCTTCATAGTACCACTTTCCTGGTGGTGCCCCTTGCTTAGTGGTGTTGCAGACTCTGGGGCCTTTCAGGACAGGTGTATATATACATGTGACAGATTATGTGACACTTAGATTGCACACAGGTGGACTTTATTTAACTAATTATGTGACTTCTGAAGGGAATTGGTTGCACCAGATCTTATTTAGGGGCTTCATAGCAAAGGGGGTGAATACATATGCACGCACCACTTTTCCATTTTTAATTTTTTAAATTTCACTTAACCAATTTGGACTATTTTGTGTATGTCCATTACATGAAATCCAAATAAAAATCCATTTAAATTACGGGTTGTAATGCAACAAAATAGGAAAAATGCGAAGAGGGGTGAATACTTTTGCAAGGCACTGTATTCATTTGTGGTTAGATCAGAATATCTGTCATAATCATTGGCCTTTACAGAGAAATAAGTCAAAACCACAAGTCCAAATCCCCATGTCCATCCATGTCTTAGGAAAAGGCAGATTTAGCAAGCTAGCTACTACAGGACATCAACAGAAGCAGACCAGAAACAGACATCTTTTTCTGAAAATTACGTTTTGCAAAGGAAGTGATTTGATTGGTCTGAAGCCAAATCCAAACTGGCTTCCGTTGGGGGGAGTTTTGCTGCACCAGGACAACCCACAGTTGAGCTCAGCTCAAGGCTGATTGGCTATTTATTTTATAATTTTTTTATCAAGAGAGGCCAAATTCTTGCTGGCATCAATCAATCAAATGCTACGGCGGCAACAGGTTATACTCTTTTGGTCCAGACAGCATCAGATACATGGGCTACACATACTTAGACAGATGAGTTTTTCCGGTGAAATTCAACCACTTGCGAATTGACAGAAAATTATGAAAACACAGAGAGAGAGATGAAATATAAATCATTTATTTATTGGATTAAATATTTGGGGAAGCCTGGCTTCCCTTAACATCCATGAATACTCACCACTGTTCCCAGCTCACCTCTCCAGGGTGCTGTTTGAGAGACGCATCGCTGTGGCACTTGTCAAAAAACGTGATCTAACATAAATCACGTAGCAGATATAGCAGATGGCAGAAAGAGTATGTGGCCTTTTCTGTAGCCTACAGGCTGGAGATCAAATGTATGACAATGTAATGAAATGTAAACTTTTTACATCATGCAGGTTTCTCCAATCAAATAGCCTAACCTAAATGGCACCCAATCAAATAAAAAAGGCGCTGACATGTTATCAAACAACATCCTAAAAACAGGACAGGTCGAAGTAAAATGGACAACATGGAATGGACAATCAGGCTACTCACAACTGCTGTCAAGGAGTTTCATCCCGTGGTCTAAATTGTCATGATCAGTGGTTTGTTTCAAGTTAATATCCGTCAATTTTTCATGAGCTGATCGTAGTTCTGTATTTATCGCTTTGTAAACACATTGCAAATAGGCTCAGGATAACTCCTCCTATTAAAGTTGGGTAGCTGCTTTTCAGAGCTTAGATAGCCAAATTGATGAGTCACAGGAATCAGGAAACATAGATTGGCATTCCTAATATTACATTTCAGGCGACACTGTATGCCAGAGATGGGCAACTCCAGTCCTCTGGGGCCTGATCGGTGTCACACTTTTATCCCCCGGGCCCCAGCTATCACATGACACCAATAATCAACTAATCATGATCTTCAGTTTAGAATGTAATTTGTTTCATCAGCTGTGTTGACTAGGAATGGGGAAAAAGTGTGATACCACTCCGGCCCCCGAGGACTGTAGTTGCCTATCCCTGCTGTAGGCTATACCTCAGTAAGCACTTTCATTCAGAACTGAAAATGAACCTGATTTCAACATTCTTAAAATATCTATTTTCAACTTTCAATCAGAACCGAAAAGCAACCTGATTTCAACGTCCGGACGATACGTCTTCTCACTTTTCATTCAGAATCTAAATTGAACCTGAAAAATACCTATTTTAGACATCTTTTCAAGGTAATTTTGCTTACTGGGACTATTCTTGTAGCGTGTCAATTTTTTTGTCTCGCCTAGGGCAGCATAACGGCCAGGACTGTCCCTGCTAGAGTCGATTGACGCACCAGATGCATCTCAATCCGCCGCATCCGCCAGTATCACACTTCTGCATCTGCGGTGAAAGATGGCAGAGCTAGAGCGGTGTTTGTCAGACTATGAGACATCCCGAAAATTGGTATTAGACTAAAGAATTAAGAGCTGTAATATACAGTGCATTGTGAAAGTATTTTGTTACGTTACAGCCTTATTCTAAAATCTATTTCCCCCTTTCGTCAATCTACACACAATACCCCATAATGACAAATAAAAAACAAGTTTTTAGATTTCTTTTGATGAATTTATAAAAATAAAAAAAACTGAAATATACTTTGTTGAAGCCCCTTTGGCAGGGATTACATCCTCTAATCTTCTTGGGTATGTTGCTACAATCTTAGCACACCTGTTTTTGAGGAGTTTCTCCCATTCTTCTTTGCAGATCCTCTCAAGCCCTGTCAGGTTAGATGGGGAGCGTCGCTGCACAGCTATTTTCAGGTCTTTCCAGAGATGTTCGATCGGGTTCAAGTCCCGTCTCTGGCTGGGCCACTCAAGGACATTCAGAGATTTGTCCCGAAGCAACTGCTGCATTGTCTTGGCTGTGTGCTTAGGGTCGTTGTCCTGTTGGAAGGTGAACCTTCACCCGAGTCTTAGGTCCTGAGCACACTGGAGCAGGTTTTCATCAAGCATCTCTCTGTACTTTCTTCCGTTCATCTTTCCCTTGATCCTGACCAGTCACCCAGTCCCTGCCGCTGAAAAACATTCCCACAGCATGATGCTGCCATCAACATGCTTCACCATAGGGATGGTGCCATGTTTCCTCCGGATGTGACGCTTGGCAACTTGGTTTCATCAGACCAGAGAATCTTGTTTCTCATGGTCTGAGAGTCACTTTAGGTGCCTTTTGGCAAACTCCAAGCAGGTTGTCATGTGCCTTTTACTGAGGAGTGGCTTCCGTCTGGCAACTCTACCATAAAGACCTGATTGGTGGAGTGCTGCAGAGATGGTTGTCCTTCTGAAAGGTTCTCCCATCTCCATAGAGGAACTCTGGAGCTCTGTCAGAGTGACCATTGGGTTCTTGGTCACCTTCCTGACCAAGGACTCCCCCCCCCCGATTACTCAGTTTGGACGGGCGGCCAGCTCTAGGAAGAGTCTTGGTGGTTCCAAACTACTTCCATTTAAGAATGATGGAGGTCACTGTGTTCTTGGGGACCTTCAATGCTGCAGACATTTTTTTTAGTACCGTTTCCCTGATCTGTGCCTCGACACAATCCTGTCCAAGAGCTCCACGGAGAATTCCTTCGACGTCATGGCTTGGTTTTTGCTTTGACATGCACTGTCAACTGTGGGACCTTACAGTATATAGACAAGTGTGTGCCTTTCTAAATCATGTCCGATCAATTACATTTGTCCACAGGTGGACTCCAATGAAGTTGTAGAAACGTCTCAAGGATGATCAATGGAAACAGCATGCACCTGAGCTCAATATCGAGTTTCATAGCAAAGGGTCTGAATACTTATGTAAATATGGTTTTTCATTTTTAATACATTTGCAAATATCTGTTTTCGCATCGTCATTATGGGGTATTGTGTGTAAAATGTTTTTTAATCAATTTTAGAATAAGGCTGTAACGTAACAAAATTTAGAAAAAGTCAAGGGGTCTGAATACTTTCCAAATGCACTGTACTTTGCTTCTCGGAGTCATGGCTGAACATGGAAATGGATAATATACATCTCACTGGTTTTTCTATGCATCGGCAGGACAGAACGGCAGAGTTTGGTAAGATCAGGGGTGGTGGTGTGTCTTTAATATTTAGGAAGTCTTGAGGTTTTGCTCACCTGAGTTAGAACACCTCATGATAAGGTGTAGACCATACTATTCAGTTTTCAACTTGTAGCTGTCTATTTACCACCACAAACTGAGGCTGACACTAAGACCACACTCAACTAGCTGTATAGGGACATAAACAAACTAGAAAATGTTCATTCAGAGGTGGCGCTTCTAGTGGCCGGTGATTTTAATGCAGGAAAACTGGAATCCATTTTACCTAATTTCTACCAGCATGTCACCTGTGCACCTAGAGGGATAACAACTCTAGACCAGCTTAACTCCACACACATTAATGTATACCAAGTTCTCCCCTGCCCTCCATTGGCAAAAATGGACCATAACTCTGTCCTCCTGATTCTTTCTTACAAGTAAAAACTCAAACAGGAATTACCAGTGACGCGCTCAAAACGGAAGTGGTCAGATGAAGCGGATGCTAAGGTACAGGACTGTTTCGCTAGCACAGACTGGAATATGAGGAGTTTACCACATTAAGGAATCCTGTGATGACTGATAAGTGCATCGACAGGCCTCCCGAGTGGTCAAAGGGACTGCATCGCAGTGCATGAATAATCACTACAGACCCGGGTTCAATCCCTGGCTGTGTCACAACCGGCCGTGACCGGGAGTCCCATAGGGTGGCGCAAAATTGGCCCAGCGTCGTCTGGGTAAGGGGAGGGTTTGGCCGTGGGGACTTTACTTGGCTCATCGCTCTAGCAACTCCTTGCTGCGGCCGAGCGCCTGCAGGCTGACTTTGGTCGTCAGTTGAACAGTGTTTCCTAAGACAAATTGTTGTGGCTGTCTTCTGGGTTAGGGTTAGGGTTATGTTTCGGAGGATGCATGACTCCCGAGCCCGTTGGGGAGTCATGCAGAAATGAGACAAGATCGCAATTGGATATCACGAAAAATACAAAGAGGAGGATGTCAGAGACCTGGCAGTGTGATGCCATGACAACAATCTGTCCCTCAACATGGGCAAGATAACGGAGCTTATCGTGGACTACAGAAAACGGAGGGCCAAAAACACCCCCATTCACATCGACAGGACTGTAGTAGAGCGGGTCGAGAGCTTCAAGTTCCTCGGTGTCCACATCACTAAGACCTACTGTAAGTCACACTTTATTCTGTTTATCTTAGTTAGTTTTTAAATGTAGACCTATATATTTTTGTTTCAACATAGTGATGGAAGAACCTTATATGTATTTTTAAACGCATGAAGGTACGCGCGGACACACGCAAACACACTGAGGTGAAAAACACACACACCTGTTGTGAGCTTAGTGAAGGAAAATGTTTATCTACACACACGCACACCAACACACACAGAGGGAGAGTGTGACTAGGAGATTTCAATTAAGATTATGGCCGACACTACCAGCTGTGTCTGTATATCTTGTGGGGGCCTCCATCCTACATCTCAACCTCTCTCACCCCCAACACATATGCACGCACTTACACATGCTTACACAGCACGCACGCACGCACACATCACAGCTATCTATCATAGCTTGGTCAGTGAATAAGTGGACATGCAATAGAAGTTTTAACCCACTAGAGTTGATTGACGCACCCTTTCATCAATCTAATTAAAACTTCTTATGGCTGCAGGGGCAGTATTGAGTAGCTTGGATGAAAGGTGCCCAGAGTAAACGGCCTGCTCCTCAGTCCCAGTTACTAATATATGCATATTATTATTAGTATTGGATAGAAAACACTCTGAAGTTTCTAAAACTGTTTGAATTATGTCTGTGACTATAACAGAACTCATATGGCAGGCAAAAACCTGAGAAAAAATCCAAACAGGAAGTGAGAATTCTGAGAGGGGTCGATGTTAAAGTCATCGCCTATTCAATACCCTGTAATATATGGATCTGTTTGGACTTCCTACGCCTTCCACTAGATGTCAACAGTCAGTAGAACGTGGAATGAAGCTTATGCTGTGTTGTGGGACCGGATGGGAGGTGTTTGAGCCAGTGGTCTGGCAGAGTGCCAGTTCTTGGTCACGCACTTTCCTCATGATATCGCCATGCGTTCCATTACTTATTGAGACTGAAAAGAATGCTCCTGTAGGAACGTTATTGGATATAGATGATAACAACATCCTGAAGATTGATTCTCTACTAAGTTTGACCAGTTTATTCGACTTGTAATATAACTTTTTGAGGTTTTCGTCCGACGTTTGCCTGCATCTGCGCGAGCGTTTGGACACGTGTACACATGCTAGCAGAATTAGCTAATTGGACATAAGTAATGGACATTATCGAACAAAACAACAATTTATTGTGGAACTAGGATTCCTGGCACTGCATTCTGATGAAGATAATCAAAGGTAAGGGAATATTTATGATGTAATTTCGTATTTCTGTTGACTCCAACATGGCGGCTAATTTGGCTATTGTTCTGAGCTCCGTCTCAGATTATTGCATGGTTTGTTTTTTCCGTAAAGTTTTTTTGAAATCTGACACAGCGGTTGCATTAAGGAGAGGTATATCTATAATTCCATATGTATAACTTGTATTATTTACATTTACATTTAAGTCATTTAGCAGACGCTCTTATCCAGAGCGACTTACAAATTGGTGCATTCACCTTATGATATCCAGTGGAACAACCACTTTACAATAGTGCATCTAACTCTTTTAAGGGGGAGGGGGGGGGTTAGAAGGATTACTTTATCCTATCCTAGGTATTCCTTAAAGAGGTGGGGTTTCAGGTGTCTCCGGAAGGTGGTGATTGACTCCGCTGACCTGGCGTCGTGAGGGAGTTTGTTCCACCATTGGGGTGCCAGAGCAGCGAACAGTTTTGACTGGGCTGAGCGGGAACTGTACTTCCTCAGAGGTAGGGAGGCGAGCAGGCCAGAGGTGGATGAACGCAGTGCCCTTGTTTGGGTGTAGGGCCTGATCAGAGCCTGAAGGTACGGAGGTGCCGTTCCCCTCACAGCTCCGTAGGCAAGCACCATGGTCTTGTAGCGGATGCGAGCTTCAACTGGAAGCCAGTGGAGAGAGCGGAGGAGCGGGGTGACGTGAGAGAACTTGGGAAGGTTGAACACCAGACGGGCTGCGGCGTTCTGGATGAGTTGTAGGGGTTTAATAGCACAGGCAGGGAGCCCAGCCAACAGCGAGTTGCAGTAATCCAGACGGGAGATGACAAGTGCCTGGATTAGGACCTGCGCCGCTTCCTGTGTGAGGCAGGGTCGTACTCTGCGAATGTTGTAGAGCATGAACCTACAGGAACGGGTCACCGCCTTGATGTGAGTTGAGAACGACAGGGTGTTGTCCAGGATCACGCCAAGGTTCTTAGCACTCTGGGAGGAGGACACAATGGAGTTGTCAACCGTGATGGCGAGATCATGGAACGGGCAGTCCTTCCCCGGGAGGAAGAGCAGCTCCGTCTTGCCGAGGTTCAGCTTGAGGTGGTGATCCGTCATCCACACTGATATGTCTGCCAGACATGCAGAGATGCGATTCGCCACCTGGTTACTAGAGGGGGGAAAGGAGAAGATTAATTGTGTGTCGTCTGCATAGCAATGATAGGAGAGACCATGTGAGGATATGACAGAGCCAAGTGACTTGGTGTATAGCGAGAATAGGAGAGGGCCTAGAACAGAGCCCTGGGTGACACCAGTGGTGAGAGCACGTGGTGCGGAGACAGATTCTCGCCACGCCACCTGGTAGGAGCGACCTGTCAGGTAGGACGCAATCCAAGCGTGGGCCGCGCCGGAGATGCCCAGCTCGGAGAGGGTGGAGAGGAGGATCTGATGGTTCACAGTATCAAAGGCAGCCGATAGGTCTAGAAGGATGAGAGCAGAGGAGAGAGAGTTAGCTTTAGCAGTGCGGAGCGCCTCCGTGACACAGAGAAGAGCAGTCTCAGTTGAATGACTAGTCTTGAAACCTGACTGATTTGGATCAAGAAGGTCATTCTGAGAGAGATAGCAGGAGAGCTGGCCAAGGACGGCACGTTCAAGAGTTTTGGAGAGAAAAGAAAGAAGGGATACTGGTCTGTAGTTGTTGACATCGGAGGGATCGAGTGTAGGTTTTTTCAGAAGGGGTGCAACTCTCGCTCTCTTGAAGACGGAAGGGACGTAGCCAGCGGTCAAGGATGAGTTGATGAGCGAGGTGAGGTAAGGGAGAAGGTCTCCGGAAATGGTCTGGAGAAGAGAGGAGGGGATAGGGTCAAGCGGGCAGGTTGTTGGGCGGCCGGCCGTCACAAGACGCGAGATTTCATCTGGAGAGAGAGGGGAGAAAGAGGTCAAAGCACAGGGTAGGGCAGTGTGAGCAGAACCAGCGGTGTTGTTTGACTTAGCAAACGAGGATCGGATGTCATCGACCTTTTTTTCAAAATGGTTGACGAAGTCATCTGCAGAGAGGGAGGAGGGGGGAGGAGGGGGAGGAGGATTCAGGAGGGAAGAGAAGGTGGCAAAGAGCTTCCTAGGGTTAGAGGCAGATGCTTGGAATTTAGAGTGGTAGAAAGTGGCTTTAGCAGCAGAGACAGAAGAGGAGAATGTAGAGAGGAGGGAGTGAAAGGATGCCAGGTCCGCAGGGAGGCGAGTTTTCCTCCATTTCCGCTCGGCTGCCCGGAGCCCTGTTCTGTGAGCTCGCAGTGAGTCGTCGTATTATCATCTACATTTATGATGAGTATTTCTGTTGAAACGATGTGGCTATGCAAAATCACTTGATGTTTTTGGAACTAGTGAATGTAACGCGCCAATGTAAACTCAGATTATTTTATATAAATATGAACTTTATCAAACAAAACATGCATGTATTGTGTAACATGAAGTCCTATGAGTGTCATCTGATGAAGATAATCAAAGGTTAGTGATTAATTCTATCTCTATTTCTGCTTTTTGTGAAAGCTATCTTTCGCTGGAAAAATGGCTGTGTTTATTGTGGTTTGGTGGTGACCTAACATAATCGTTTGTAGTGCTTTCGCTGAAAAGCATATTTGAAATCGGACACTTTGGTGGGATTAACAACAAGATTACCTTTAACTTCTTATGGCTGCAGCCCGGCGTCGGTACACTTATGACAACAGCCACTTCAAGTGCAGGGCGCGAAATTCAAAATATATATTTTTTAAATGTTTAACTTTCACACATTAAACCTCTTATGGCTGCACTGGAAAGTATTGAGTAGCCAGTTAAATCGTGCCCATTTCAAACGGCCTCGTACTCAATTCTTGCTCGTACAATATGCATATTATTATTATTATTGGATAGAAAACACTCTCTAGTTTCTAAAACCGTTGGAATTATTTCTCTGAGTGAAACAGAACTCCTTCTGCAGCACTTTTCCTGACCAGGAAGTGAAATGTCAGAAATCGATGCTCTGTTCAACTTCTTGCCTATACATGGGCATAAGACGTAAGAGCCTACGTACATTTCATACACCTTCCCCTGGTTGGTCAAGAGGTGGTGAGAGAAAACAATTTGTGTTTATCTTGGTCTAAGGTGGAATAAAAGCTCTTTCTTTGAGGTGACCGTCCACTTCCGGTTTCTGGAGCGCGCAAAGGGGACATGGATTTGGCTTCTTTTTAGCTGTTGTTATGAACGAATAACTTCTCCGTCTTAGATTTTTTTTGATACATGTGTCCATATCATCGTAAAGTATGTTTTTTCAATATAGTTTAATCAGATTATTGAAATTTTTTCGGGAGTTTTGCCGTAATCCGTTCTCTGACTTTGATTACGTTGGAGATATATGTAGCACTTGGCAAGTGCCCATGCTAAATGAAGAGGGGAATTTGCCGTTCCAGTTCAAAACAACGACTTTTCTGGACAAAGAACACCTTGTCCAACATTCTGACGAAAGATCACCAAAAGTAAGAAACATTTTATAATGCTATTTCTAATATCTGTCGTGCATGTGAACTGGTCGTGGGCGCCCAAGTGTTTCTGGCTATTGTGGCTACGCTAATATAGCGCTACATTTTGTTTTCGCTGTAAAACATTTAATAAATCGGAAATATTGTCTGGAATCACAAGATGCCTGTCTTTCAATTGCTGCACACTATGTATTTTTCTGAAATGTTTTATGATGAGTAATTAGGTATTTGACGTTGGTGTCTGTAAATATTATGGCTGCTTTCGGTGCAATTTCTGATTGTAGCTGAAATGTGAACTATGATTTATACCTGAAATATGCAAATTTTCCGAACAAAACATATGCTATACATAAATATGTTATCAGACTGTCATCTGATGAAGTTTTTTCTTGGTTAGTGGCTATTTATTTCTTTATTTGGTCGAATTTGTGATAGCTAGTGATGGAGTAAGAAACTGATGGAGTTAGAAAAGTGGTGTCTTTTGCTAACGTGGTTAGCTAATAGATTTACATATTTTGTCTTCCCTGTAAAACATTTTAAAAATCGGACATGTTGGCTTGATTCACAAGATGTGTACCTTTCATATGCTGTATTGGACTTGTTAATGTGTGAAAGTTAAATATTTAAAAAATATATATTTTGAATTTCGCGCCCTGCACTTGAGCTGGATGTTGTCATAAGTGTACCGGTGTCGGGCTGCCGCCCAAACAGGTTAACAAGTCCAATACAGCAAATGAAAGGTACACATCTTGTGAATCCAGCCAACATGTCCGATTTTTAAAATGTTTTACAGCGAAAACAGCACGTATATTTATGTTAGCTCACCACCAAATACAAAAAAGGACAGACATTTTTCACAGCACAGGTAGCATGCACAAAGCCAACCTAACTAACCAAGAACCAACCAAACTAACCAACAAACAACTTCATCAGATGACAGTCTTATAACATGTTATTCAATAAATCTATGTTTTGTTCGAAAAATGTGCATATTTCAGGTATAAATCATAGTTTACATTGCAGCTACAATCAGAAATTGCACCGAAAGCAGCCATAATAATTACAGACACCAACGTCAAATACCTAATTACTCATCATAAAACATTTCTGAAAAATACATAGTGTACAGCAAATGAAAGACAGGCATCTTGTGATTCCAGCCAATATTTCCGATTTATTAAGTGTTTTACAGCGAAAACACAATATAGCGTTATATTAGCTTACCACAATAGCCAGAAACACATGCCATTTCCCAGTAGCAAAAGGTTAGCGATCGTAACAAACAAGCAAAAGATATATAATTTTTGACTAACCTTGATATTCTTCATCAGATGACAGTCCTATAACATCAGGTTATACATACACTTATGTTTTGTTCGAAAATGTGCATATTTAGAGCTGAAATCAGTGGTTATACATTCTGCTAACGTAGCTACTATTTCCCACAACGTTCTGATATTTTTCTGACACTTTTTCTGACACACATATTCTGACCAAATAGCTATTCATAAACATAACTAAAAAATACATGTTGGATAGGAAATGATAGATCCATTAGTTCTTAATGAAATCGCAGTGTTAGAATTCTAAAAAATAACTTCATTACGACATCCAGCTTCGGTATAGCTAGAGTACCCAAAACTTGGGCGCCGACGACTAGTTCACATCTACGACAGATATATGAAATAGCATCATAAAATGTTTCTTACTTTTGCTGATCTTCCATCAGAATGTTGGACAAGAGGTCCTTTGTCCAGAACAGTCGTTGTTTGGATTTAGAACGGCCACTTTCCCTCTCGATTTAGCAAGCGCACTAGCCAAGTGGCACGGATCTCTCCATCGTCAACAAAGTCAGAGAACGGAACACGGCAAAACTCCCGAAAAAAATTCAATAATCTGATTAAACTATATTGAAAAAACATACTTTACGATGATATGGTCACATGTATCAAATAAAATCAAAGCCGGAGATAGTAGTCGCCTATAACGGCAGCTAAACAGAAGGCAAATCCAGGTACCACCTCGCGCTCTCCAGAGTACCGGAAATGGGGGACACGTCATACAAAGAGCTTGTATTCCACTTCAGACCAAGATAAACACCCCATTTCTTCTCTCACCGCCTCTTGACATCCAGGGGAAGGTGTATGACGTGCATGTATACTCATACGTATCATGCCCATTTATAGGCAGGAAGAAGAACAGAGCCTCGATTTCAGACTTTCCACTTCCTGGTCAGGAAGTTTGTGCCAAATGAGTTCTGTTTGACTCACAGATATAATTCAAACGGTTTTAGAAACTAGAGAGTGTTTTCTATCCAATAGTAATAATAATATGCATATTGTACGAGCAAGAATTGAGTACGAGGCCGTTTGAAATGGGCACCTTTTATCTGGTTACTCAATACTGCCCCTGCAGCCCAAACAGGTTAAAATGATATAAGACACATGTATGTCTGAGGAATTTTAATTATGAGATTTCTGTTGTTTGAATTTGGCGCCCTGCACTTTCACTGGCTGTTGTCATATCATCCCGGTAACGGGATTGCAGCCATAAGAAGTTATTAACATAATAGAAAACAATTCTGTCTGTTTAAGCTAGATATATCAGGTTTTTTGCATGGGCTCAATCCACGGATGTCGGCCTTCCGCATCTGCGGTGGAAAGCGGAAGAGCTACAGTGTTGTTTGTCAGACCAGGAGATCAAAAATTGGTCTTCTCATGAAAAAATCCGCAGTGTCTTTATGGACCACTCTATAGAAAGAGGAGTCTTTCATGAACATATTGTGCTCTCTGTTTTGTTCTACGACCCCCACAAGCCTCATCTAAAGTCAGTACCACTGATGTGCCAACTTCTGCCAATAGCGTCCGAACCATTTGGGCTACAAACTAACCCACCATAGAAAGGGGAGCCTCTCATAAACACGATGGTGTTCTCAGTTTTGTTCTAGGACCCCCACAAGTCTGACGAGCCTTGTCTAATGGTAACCCTGTACTGGTTAAAATGAATGGAAGTATGGATATATATTCCTGAGCTTTCTTATATCTCCAAGATATAGGACAGACACTTCAAAAACTTATCCCTTATGATTTATTTTTTGACTGTTTTGTCATGGTATGAATGTGTTAGACTAACGGCTTAGAGTTTTAGGGGAGGACATGCAATAGTTTAGAAGTTTTAGGGCTCATATGACATCTCCTGAGAATTTCCCATCCCTAGATAGTCAATGTTGGCTGAAAGGGAACGCGGGGACAAATGTGTTGGAGTACGCCCTTAAAATATAATAGCACATTAAGTGCAGCTGTAGCATGAAAATATACTTTCTTCTCACTCCGACTGGCCTCATCTATCCCTCTTAGGGCATCAAATGCAATTCTGGGAAGTACAGGTATGCAAGTATAATGAGCCATCATGAGAATTGTAGTGTTTGGTTTAGGCTCAGAGCCTTTTTCCAGCTCATCTGCACACATCATCTTTCTGTATGCCCATTGGGTCATTTATATAGATGGATTGAGAGTGTCCGTCTCTTTCACAATATCATGATTTCTTCTTCAGCCTTCCCTTAAGGCTTGTTGCTGTTGTTATTTCCACTTGAGATGATTCACTTACACTAACTTAATTATTTATATCTTTCTCACGTCATTATGTTTATTTGACATACTGTATCATTACAAAAAGACTGGAGCGTGAATTTCATTTCTGTCATCTCCGTGACAGGCTCTCATTCACTGCATATCGCCATGGTGACTTTGGACATAGCTGTGAGAGGCTGACATACGGAGGGATCCCTGGGTAATTGCAGTTTTGGGTGCCTTTTACGGATATCAGTTGCAATTACTGTTTAACTTCAAATTACCATCATTTCTCTGAGGCTAGTGGAGACTGTCTGAATGAGTGTAGCAGTGGCATCTCAAACAGTGTGGCTGCACTAAGGTAGTGTTTTAACACCGCTGGAAACCCAGGCATGGCTCACGTCATGCAGCCCTTCAGGAATAATGTTGATGCCACATGTTCTCTATGTGGTTTCTAAAGCCTGAATACAATGAAATCCCTTATTTATGTCAGTAGATACAGAGGAAAAGTTCAGCACTCTGATTTATGCAATGAACATTTTGTCATGAGACAATATTTACTTGCAAAACTATATAGCTGTCCATCAACAAGGTGGGTATGCTAAAGGAGCTACCATCAACAAGGTGGGTATGCTAAAGGAGCTACCATCCACCTGTTGGCCTCTATGAAGACCGCTCTATAATTGAACATCAATTTACCATATTTGTTGCCTCATTTACCGTAACAATAACCCTCCCAAATGCACCTTACTATGCTCCTTTTAACACTTACTCCATGCATATAATTTTCATAAACAGGAACCCCAGAGCTCCTGTTCACTGTGATGTACATATAGAGGGAGGGCCTCTCCTTCTCGCACTGTAAATTGCCTCCAAATCACCTTATACATGTTAGACTTGTTAGATGGAAAAGTGTTCCCAAATCATTACACAAGATAAATATTTCACCAATGGAGGTAAGTGATGTGAGGGGCCTTGAGATGTTCAGAAATGCAGCTTTTACTGTTATTGAAGCATGTCTCTTGATGGTTCCTAATGACAGCCATTCTATCATTCATCAAAACAACATTCTATCATTCATCAAAACAACATTCTAACATTCATCAAAACAACATGCTATCATTCATCAAAACAAAATTCTAACATTCATCAAAACAACATGCTATCATTCATCAAAACAACATGCTATCATTCATCAAAACAACATGCTATCATTCATCAAAACAACATGCTATCATTCATCAAAACAACATGCTATCATTCATCAAAACAACACGCTATCATTCATCAAAACAACATTCTATCATTCATCAAAACAACATGCTATCATTCATCAAAACAACATGCTATCATTCATCAAAACAACATGCTATCATTCATCAAAACAACATGCTATCATTCATCAAAACAACATGCATGGCCGACTCAGCAAGCAGAGCTGTTGGGGGAGTTACAGGAAAAACAAAAACATTCAAAGATATTTGTTATGCTGCGTATTCCCAACTGTATCAGACGTGCGTGTCCTGTTCTGGACTATTCAGCAGGAGTGTGGGGTGCTAAGAGGTATTTTAAATGTCCATAACAGAGCAGTACGTTACTTTTTAGGTGTCCACAAGTTTGCACATATACTTGCAATTACTGGGGACATGGGCTGGGAACCCTGTGAGGTGAGATGGAAGGCATTTAGTGTGAGACTTTGGAATAGACTGTTGGATATGTCAACTGCCAGAATAACAAGTAAAGTTTTTAAATGATATCTAGCCATAGGGGGAGCCTGGGAAACAAAACATGTCTGATCTTTATCAACAGTCTGACTGTGACCATCTGTAGGAAAACCTAATTAAGGGAGACATACTGTAGATATGATTAAAAAACAACTGTTAATGCAATATGAAAAAAAATGGGTGGAGGAGATTAATCATAAACCCAAATTGAGAACATTTGGTTTGATTAAGGGTAAATTCGCGTGTGAGCGATATATTATGTATAACCTACCTAAACGCAAGAAATCGCTGTATGCACAGGTAAGATCAGGGATATTGCCTCTGAAACAGGTCAGTATTGTGGTGAAATGGAAAAGGAAATACTATGTAACTATTGTGACCTTGAAGAAATAGATAAGGAAACTCATTTTATCCTCTGTTGCCCTTTCTACAACGATATACGCTTGCTCTTATTCCAGAAAGCACACCAGATATACCCTGGCATTATGTGGCTGAGTGATGAGGATAATTTTTATTTATTTTTTGTCCATTGTGTATTTCCATTTGCAAAAATATTTAGATAAAGCCTAGAATAAAAGAAAAAGGGCTGCCTATAATTAAATTGTAAAAAAATGTAGCTTCAATGTGGTAAATGGCACGTGCGTATATCGATTGTGTGTAGGCTTGTCTCCCATACGAATCTTTTCTTTGTGGCAGACTGGGTTCAAATTACTTTGTTTCTTTTTTCTGTATTTATTTATCTGTACATGTTATATACAGTTGAAGTCGGAAGTTTACAAACACTTAGGTTGGAGTCATTAAAACTCATTTTTCAACCAGTCCACAAATTTCTTGTTAACAAACTATAGTTTTGGCAAGTCAGTTAGGATATCTACTTCGTGCATAACACAAGTAATTTTTCCAAAAATTGTTTACAGACAGATTATTTCACTTATAATTCACTGTATCACAATTCCAGTGTGTCAGAAGTTTACATACATTAAATTGACTGTGCCATTAAACAGCTTGGAAAATTCCAGAAAATGATGTCATGGCATTACAAGCTTCTGATATGCTAATTGACATAATTTGAGTCAATTGGAGGTGTACCTGTGGATGTATTTCAAGGCCTACCTTCAAACTCAGTGCCTCTTTGCTTGACATCATGGGAAAATCCAAAGAAATCAGCCAAGACCTCAGAAAAAAAATTGTAAACCACAAGTCTGGTTCATCCCTGGGACCTGGTTCATCCCTGGGACCAGATGAACATGGTACCTGAAGGTACCATGTTCATCTGTACAAACAATAGTATGTAAGTATAAACACCATGGGACCACGCAGCCGTCATACCGCTCAGGAAGGAGAAGCGTTCTGTTTCCTAGAGATGAACATACTTTGGTCTGAAAATAGCAAATCAATCCAAGAAATCAGCAAAGGACCTTGTGAAGATGCTGGAGGAAACAGGTACAAAAATATCTATATCCACATCTATATCTTCATTAAATAGTACTCACAAAACACCAGTCTCAACGTCAACAGTGAAGAGGCGACTCCGGGATGCTGGCCTTCTACGCAGAGTTCCTCTGTCCAGTGTCTGTGTTCTTTTGCCCATCTTATTCTTCAATTTCTATTGGCCAGTCTGAGATATGGCTTTTTCTTTGCAACTCTGCCTGGAAGGCCAGCAACCCGGAGTCGCCTCTTCACTGTTGACATTGAGACTGGTGTTTTGCGCATACTTTTTAATGAATCTGCCAGTTGAGGACTTGTGAGCCGTCTGTTTCTCTAACTAGACACTCTAATGTACTTGTCCTCTTGCTCAGTTGTGCACCAGGGCCTCCCACTCCTCTTTCTATTCTGGTTAGAGACAGTTTTTGCTGTTTTGTGAAGGGATTAGTACACAAAGTTGTACGATATCTTCAGTTTGTCAATTTCTCGCCATCATTTCTCAGAACAAGAAAAGACTAACGAGTTTCAGAAGAAAGGTCTTTGTTTCTGGCCATTTTGAGCCTGTAATCGAACACACACATGCTGATACTCCAGATACTCAACTAGTCAAGTTAAATAAAAATAAATTTTAAAAAGTCTAAAGAAGGCCAGTTGTATTGCTTCTTTAATCAGAACAACAGTTTTCAGCTGTGCTAACAATTGCAAAAGGGTTTTCTAATGATCAATTAGCCTTTAAAATGATAAACTTGTATGAGCTAACACAACGTGCCATTGGAACACAGGAATGATGGTTGCTGATAATGGGCCTCTGTACGGCTATGTAGATATTCCATTAAAAATCAGCAGTTTCCATCTACAATAGTCATTTACAACATTAACAATGTCTACACTGTATTTCTGATCAATTTGATGTTATTTTAATGGACAAAAAATTTGCTTTTCTTTAAAAAAAATACATTTCTAAGTGACCCCAAACTTTTGAATGGTAGTGTGTTGTATATATACAGTGTGTATGTATGCATGTATATTATTTACTGCTCTGGGAGTATAATTATTGTTTGGATAACCTTATTTACTATTATGTATTGATTTTTACCTTATTTGTTTTTCACTCTTTATGCGATGCGCAATGCAGAGAACACCTGAAGAAGAATGATCATTTAATTGTAATGTTTGTTTGTTTGTCAATTAATCCCATAAGGGATGGGTTGCCAATTAGCGATTTGACACAAACATAACACTTCATTCATTCATTCAATCATTCATGCATCATGGTGTTACTATTCATCCAGTTCAATTGTCAAAGATATCAAAGACATGCATACTGTAGTAACACCAATGTCGAGTACTTAGAAAGATTTTATTCCAGAAGAGGACTCTAAATCATCCAGACTTGTCCAACATCATGTCTCCCACCCTGCAGCTGTGTTCTCTAAACACTCTTCAGGGCCTCTATGTTTCCGGCTTTGGAAGTGGAAAATAGGACCTGAGATACGCATGGAACAAATTGGTTCATCACACTGGAGTGTGTGGCTGTCATCGTGGCTGCGTCCCAAACAAGCTTGGCTCTGTATTGGAGGGTAGATTTTGTGTTGTTTCTGTGTGGTCAGACAGACCCTCTACACTCAGCCGGACTAAACCTTCCCTCTTTTACACACATCTGGGGAAAACCAAAAGCTGCATGGAAACACATCACAACGCTCAATTAAAACCCACTGGCCATAATCCTGCCCGGATTAGGTTGTGACTATCGCAGCCTTATCTAAATAATGCTGTGCTTTGAGTAAATAAAGTTCTCTCAGTCTGGAGATGGGCTGTGGCTGCAGTGAGTGGTGTTGGCCACTGGGAGCTGCTGTTTTAAAGGCCATAAGTGCCAGTTCTGCAGTCAGTCCCTGCTCAAGGAGTGTTTGTAGAGACTGCGGTGAACTCTTTTTCTGCTATTCTGGGTATTCTCCCACCCTGTATTAAAAGGTTTGCTGGTCCTCATTAAAGTTCCGTAGATCACTTCATTACCTATTTACAAAGCTCTACTACACAAGCTTCTGACCTACCTCACTTCTTTGTTAAAATGTAAAATTACGAGACACCATTCCCGTTCATAGGGATGGTTAACGCTCAAGGTTCCAGTACTACGTACCGATCTAGGTAAATACATTTTTGGAGTAGCCTACAAAACTCTCTACATCTTGACTTTCCGGTGCCTCTAGGGTAGTTTAGGACTTTAATGTTGAATGAATTTAATGAGGATTGCAACTGTTTGGATTTAATGTAAATAGTTGTATTTGTGGTTTTGAAACTCTAGTGTGGATTTGTAGCTGATTTGATTTTTATTGATCATTTTGAATTTGTTGTTAAATAAATAAAAAATCTCGCTCTCTCTCATAATAATTAACCAAGAAAACAGGGCAGTCAGAAAACCCCTTGTTTATCAAGCGCACACAGAAGTATCACTGTGGCTCTGAACCACGAATGTGCTGAATGTTGTAAAATAAAACGGTGTGCAAGAAAATCTATCAACACTTGGGAGAATAAGGAAGAACAGAGACACAGAAAACAGCTGAGACTTTGAGGAACTGGGAAGCTGGTGTTCCCTCTGCCTCTCCCCTTCTCTCTATTCCTCTTCCTTCTCACCCTCTGTATATCTCTCCATCAAGGCATGTGGCCATGAATTATCTTAAATAACTAGAGGGGGAGACCTTGGCAATGTCACATAAGGACCATTGTTGTAAAATAATCTATACACCAGCAAGCTACTGATCTTACATTGCCAACCACCTACAGACCTGAAAAACTTGTCTGCTGGTTATGCCAAATATAATCCAATGAGAGTCAATTTGCATTGGTACTAAAGGACTAAAGCCAAGAGAAGACAAGCATACAACCAATGTATCAACTACAACTTCTTAATCCTCCCAAACCACAGTATTCCAATTGGTGCTTGCTTTGATAGAGCTGAAAGCAAGAAGCTATACAGACATAAAGCCTGTAGTCATTTGGATGAAGTGAGGGTTACTCTCCTAAACACATCCCCTGCTGGGTTGCTTCTGTTGCCTCTCTGGTCCTTCAGCTCTCCTTATATTTAATGGCTAAAAGCTAGCACCACAACCATAAGGATCTGTGGTTGTGGTGATGATGAAGGCCACACAGGAGGGTAAGGGTACCTCTGAAGCCTTTTGGGGGCACTAAATGAGATTTGCTTGTATACGTAATGTGATGTGTGTTTGAATTTGAAAATTTAAAATACGAGGTAGACCAGATCCGTTAGGTGGAGAACATTGAGGTTTTCAGAAATGTTTTCCTTATTTCTGTTAACTAAATATTTCAGTAGGAGGATTTTTCCATGTGATGATCATCACGTGCTAGAGTGAGAGCAGCGAATAGTTCATTTTTGTCTGTAACCTAATACTCTGTAGGCCTATTCATCCAAGCAAATGTGAAAAACGCATATTGGACACAATCGGTGGAGACCCTCTTCTTCTGTAAACAGGAAGAGCGGTGGGTGGAAACCACAAGGGCGCAACAACCACAGTTGCATTGGCATAAAGGCAGGGTTTGGTTAACAAGGTGCCTAGGACAACCCTGGGGCAAACTGTAGGCAGGAACATTGGACTGACTGTTTGCAGCCCACTCACTCACTTTGCAGGCTTAAGGGCAGATGGTAAAGCGATAAAGAAGGAGAAGTATATCTCCTCGCTTTCCAGCAGCTCAAGCGACTGCCGCGAGGAAGCCTCAAGCACAATAGACAGGTCCCAATGACAAGGCTTGGAGTGATGCGCACCCTTCATCAATGGCATAACAGAGGGTGTTACCCTACTGAGTAACGGTCAATAATAGTGGCTAAATGGACCTTGAAGTGGAGATCTTCCCCCTGTCCAAAAAGGTCCTGAAATGAAGCATAGCAACCTCAGATACAGAGCATTTAAGGAATTATCTGTGTAGGTCACACCACTTTTCGAAAATGCCTATTTTTCCAAACAGTGAGCATGTAGAATGCTCACTGGCATCTAGATTGTCAATGATCTTGAGTGGCAGGCTTGTCACATTCAGAGGGCCATTGTTACTGGGTGAGGGTGGCAAATCTCCCGCTACGCTTGGGTCAGAAGATCCCTGTGTAACGGTGGCTACAAGGACTGGTTGTAAAGCAAATAAAATAAAATAGTATTTGTCACATGCTTTGTAATCAACGGGTGTAGACTAACAGTGAAATGCTTACTTCCCAATAATGCAGAGAGAAAGAAAATAGAAAAATTATAGAAAAGTAAAATGCGTAATAATAAATACACAATGAGTAACGATAACTTGCCTATACAGTATACACACAGTACCAGTACCTAGTCGAAGTGGAGGGGTACGAGGTAACTGAGGTAGATATGTACATGTAACTTGGAATGAAGTGACAGATAATAAACAGTAGCAGCAGTGTACGTGCTGAGTAAAAGAAGTTAGTGCAAAAGGGTCAATGCAGATAGTCCAGGTAGCTATTTAGTTAACTATTTAGCAGTATTATGGAATGGGGGTAGAAGCTGTTCAGGGTCCTGTTGGTTCCAAACTTGGTGCATTGGTACTGTTTGCCGTGCAGTAGCAGAGAGAACAGTCTATGACTTGGGTGATTGGAGTCTTTTACAGTTTTTAGGGACTTCCTCTGACACTTCCTGGTATAGAGGTCCTGGATGGCAGGGAACTCTGCCCCAGCGATGTACTTGGCCATACACACTACCCTCTGTAGCGCCTTACGGTCGGATGCCAACCAGTCGCCATACCAAGCGGTAATGCAGCCAGTCAACATGCTCTCAATGGTGCAGCTGTAGAGCTTTTTGAGGATCTGAGGGCCCATGCCAAATCTTTTCAGCCTCCTCAAGGGGAAGAGGCGTTGTTGGGCCCTCTTCATGACTGTGTTGGTGTGTGTGAGCCATGATAGATCCTTAGTGATGTGGACACAGAGGAACTTGAAGCTCTTGACCTACTACACTACAGCACTGTAAGTTTGAATGTATTCCAAGATCAGCTCCTTTGTCTTTGCTGATGTTGAGGGAGAGGTTATTGCCCTGGCACCACACCTCCATGTCTATGACATCCTCCCTATAGGCTGTCTCATCATCGTCGGTGATCAGCCCTACCACCATTGTGTCGTCGACAAACTGAATGATGATGTTGGAGTCATGCGTGGCCACGCAATCGTGGGTGAACAGAGAGTGCAGGAGGGAACTAAGCACACACCCCTGAGGGGCCCCCATTTTGAGGGTCAGTGTGGCGGATGTGTTGGTGCTTACCCTCATCACCTGGGGGCGGCCCGCCAGGAAGTACAGAATCCAGGTGCAGAGGGAAGTGTTCAGTCCTGAGGTCCTTAGCTCATTGATGAGCTTGGAGGGCACTATAGTTTTGAATGTTGAGTTGTAGTCAATTAACAGAATTTTCATGTAAATGTTCCTCTTGTCCAGGTGGGAAATGGCAGTGTGGAGTGCAATAGAGATCTGTGGATCTGTTGGGGCGGTATGCGAATTGAGGTGGGTCCAGGATGTCTGGGATGATGGTAATGATGTGAGCCATGGCCAGCCTTTCAAAGCATTTCATGGCTACATATGTGAGTGCTACAGGGCGATAGTCATTTAGATAGTCCCTGTGCCCAAGAATGTGAAGGTAACCTATGACGGTTTGAAACATGTAAGTGTAACAGACGGGGTAGGGAGAGGTTGAAAATGTCAGTGAAGACACTTGCCAGCTGGTCAGTGCATACTCTGAATACACGCCCTGGTAATCCGTCTGGCCCTGCAGCCTTGTGAATGTTAACCTGTTTAAAGGTCTTACTCACATCAGCTACGGAGAGCACGATCACAGTCATCCAGAACAGCTGGTGCTCTCATGCATGGTTCAGTGTTGCTTGCCTCAAAACGAGCATAGGAGGCATTTAGTTCATCTGGTAGGTGCGTGTCACTGGGCAGCCGGCGGCTGGGTTTAACTTTGTAATCCGACGAGTGTCAGAGCCATTGTAGTAGGATTCTTGCCTCTTTGATGGTTTGTCAGAGGGCGTAGCGGGATTTCTTTATAGCATCCAGATTAGTTTCCTGCTCCATGAAAGTGGTAGCTCTAACCTTTTGATCATTGCGGATGTTGCCTGTAATCAATGTCTTCTGGTTGGGATATATACCTATGGTTACTCTCGGGACGATGTTGTTGATGCACTTATTAACTTCTACTTGGTACTCATCCCGGATCCGGGAGCACCCTCATCAGTAAAAAAGCTGACTAGCATAGCCTAGCATAGCGCCACAAGTAAATACTAGCATCTAAATATCATGAAATCACAAGTCCAAGACACCAGATGAAAGATACACATCTTGTGAATCCAGCCATCATTTCTGATTTTTAAAATGTTTTACAGGGAAGACACAATATGTATTTCTATTAGCTAACCACGATAGCAAAAGACTCAACTTTTTTTTCCCACCATTTTTTTACTGCATAGGTAGCTATCACAAATTCGACCAAATAAAGATATAAATAGTCACTAACCAAGAAACAACTTCATCAGATGACAGTCTGATAACATATTTATTGTATAGCATATGTTTTGTTCGAAAAATGTGCATATTTCAGGTATAAATCATAGTTTTACATTGCAGCCACCATCACAAAATCTCACCAAAGCAGCTAGAATAACTACAGAGACCAACGTGAATTACCTAAATACTCATCATAAAACATTTATGAAAAATACACAGTGTACAGCAAATGAAAGTCAAACATCTTGTGAATCCAGCCAATATTTCAGATTTTTTAAGTGTTTTACAGCGAAAACACAATATAGCATTATATTAGCTTACTACAATAGCCAACCACACAGCAGCATTGATTCATGCACGTTAGCGATAGCGAATAAACCAGCAAAAGATATACATTTTTTCATTAACCTTCTCAACTTCATCAGATGACAGTCCTATAACATCATATTACACAATACATATATGGTTTGTTCGAAAATGTGCATATTTAGCGGCACAAATCGTGGTTATACAATGAGAATAGTAGCCAAACTGCAAACAAAATGTCGGGAGAAATCTTGGGAGAGGCACCTAATCTAATCAATAACTAATCATAAACTTGACTAAAAAATACAGGTTGGACAGCAAATGAAAGATACATTAGTTCTTAATGCAACCGCTGTGTTAGATTTTTAAAATTAACGTTACTACGACATACAGCGTGCGTTAAAGCGAGACCGCACCGAAATTAATGGCGGAATAATAGTTTAACTTTTTCGACAGAAATTACGAATTAACATCATAAATAGTTCTTACTATTTGATGAGCTTCCATCAGAATCTTGTACAAGTTGTCCTTTGTCCAGAAGAATCGTTGCTCGGTTGTAGAATGTCGTCTTCAACTGTGGAATTAGCAGCAAACGTTAGCCATGTGGTGCAGACGTGGCCAACCCTCCATAACGCAGAACAAAGAAAATCCCGAAAATCGCAATATACTGATATAAACTGATATAACTCGGTTAAAATAACTACATTATGATGTTTTTAACACGTATATCGAATAAAATCAGAGCTGGATATATCTAGCGCCTATAACAACAGCTTTTCAGGACGCAATCCTGAGGTCTGTCTCGCGTCATGACGAACGTAGAAAAGACTGCACACCCGGTTCCAACATCTCTTGTTCGGCCTCATATCTACCTAGACACCCCATTCCAATTCTCACTGCTTACTGACATCCAGGGGAAGGCGTATGCAGTGCATGTCGACCCATAGATTACATGCAAATTTATAAACTGACCCTGGAACAGAGCCCCCGATTTCAGATTTCTCAGCTCCTGACAGGAAGTTTGCTGCAAAATGAGTTCTGTTTTACTCACAGATATAATTCAAACGGTTTTAGAAACTAGAGAGTGTTTTCTATCCAATAGTAATAATAATATGCATATTGTACGAGCAAGAATTGAGTACGAGGCAGTTTAATTTGGGAATGAATTTTTACAAAGTCGAAATGGCTCCCCCCTATTGAGATTAATGAAGCTGGTGACTGATGTAGTAAGCTCCTTAATGCCATCGGATGAATCCCGGAACATATTTCAGTCTGTACGAGCGAAACAGTCCTGTAGCTTAGCATCCGCTTCATCGGACCACTTCCGTATTGAGCACGTCACTGGTACGGTCTGTTTGAGTTTTTGCTTGTAAGCAGGAATCAGGAGGATAGAGTTATGGTCAGATTTGCCAAATGAAAGGGGAAGGTTAGCTTTGTATGCGGTTCTGTGTGTTGAGTAAAGTTGATCTTGAGTTTTTTGCCTCTAGTTGCACAGCTGACATGCTTGTTGAAATTAGATAAAACTGATTTGAGCTTTCCTGCATTATAATCCAATGGCCACTACAAGTGGCATTTCTGGATGAGCATTTTGTTATTTAATTATGGCCCTATACAGCTTGTTGAGTGAGGTCTTAGTGCGAACATTGATTTATGGTGGTAAATAGACAGCTACGAAAAATATAGATGAAAACTATTGCTAAATAGTACGGTCTACACAGCTTATCATGAGGTATTCTAACTCAGGTGAACAGAACCTCAAGACTTCCTTAATATTATATATCGCTCACCAGCTGTTGTTAAGAGACACACACCTCCTCCTTTGTGCTTACCCAACGCTGTTGCTCTGTCCTGCTGATGCATAGAAAAACCAGCTAGATGTATATTATCCATGTCCTTGTTCTGCCACGACTCCAAGAAACATAGAATATTACAGTCCTTCAGGTCCTGTTGATAGGATAGTCTCAAACAGAGCTCGTCCAGTTTGTTCTCCAGTGATTGTACGTTCGTCAATAGAATAGAATAGAGGTTAAAGGCGGTTTATGTACTCACCAACGTAGTTTTGTCAGGGTGCCCACGCGTGGGCCTCTCTTACGCCGCCTTTTTCTTTTTAGAATCTCTGGGTTTAGGGCCAGAGTGAACAGTATGACTCGTTGAAGTAGAAATTATCATCCAAATCTTGCGTGTACCAGATAGCTGTCTGGGGCTTCAACTGACCAAAGAGTAATAGTAAAGAAATATTGTACTGACTGTCCTCTAGCTCAATAGAAAGGGTTTTCAAAGTTGCCATGAAATTACAAAAAAAGCTGTTTCCCAGTTTATCGTTTATGAACGGGGAATTGTGTCAGGTCTTTTTCCTGCCTCGCTCACCTAGACAAGTGTTTCCCAACTCCAATCCTTGACTATCCCGAACTGCACACATTTTTGTTGTAGCCCTGGACAATCACACCTGATTCAACTTGTCAACTAATTATCATGCCCTCAAAGAGTTGAATCAGGTGAGTTTGTCTGGGGCAACAAAACAATGTGTGCTATAGTGGGCTGGAGTTGGGAAACACGGACCTAGAGTTATGGCCCCTCCTGGTGGTAGTTCCGAGGAGGCGCACTTGTGAGCCTGTTCTACTGACTTGCTTGCACATAAGACAGAGGCAATCGAAAGGGGCCATGAAGGATGATGGCAAATGGCAATCTGTCATCCTGCTCCATATGTCATAAGAGACCGGAGGGAGAGCGGACTTGCTGAGTTTCGTCCCTGGCTAGAAGATGAGAAGGTGCAGAGGGGAGAGTCCAAGGGAGGATGGCACTTGGGGGTAAGAGTGCATATCCTCCATTTTACCATGTGAGCAATGTCTTGAAAGTGCGCTGCTATACAGGGAATATATTTTTTTTTTAACGTAGACCTGCCTCCCCATTGAAGAGGGGATGGATGGCTGGCTCACGTTAAACCCGAAAAGAGGGTCGCTTAGGGCTGTGCTCTAGATTGGCTGACCCTTCTTGCCCCCCTTAGGGGGGTTAAGAGGGCAGAACCTTGCTGTGGCCGTAGCAAATGACTGTTTACCTTCAGGTTTGCTTTGGTTCAAGAGCTTAACATGGATATTGGCAGTCTAATGTGTCGCCGGGGGTTTTGGTCCTCCAAGGCCAGCTTGTTTCCCCCTCCCTGCTGTGAGGCTGTGCAAGTCGCAGTGACCAATGGGCTGCCACGGGGCCCGGGTTTGGCGGAGATTTTTGTCGAGTCGCTGTTGGTTATTGAAAATAGAACCCAGTAGAAAATGGGTGATTTCATAGTGAACTGAAGCTTGTATCTCCTTGTAACAGTAGACAGCACTTATGCTGGGCGTACACCACACGACTTTCAAAATCTTAACTTTGCTGAGCCTCTCACATTAGACGACAGTATTTCCTGTAGTTTTTGGTATTTTCAACATAGTGATGCACACACTAAACGATGTGGCACAGACAAGATTCTTCACTTGGTCCTTAGAACTCTTGATATCGCCTTGTGATTAGATTGTTAAAGTAGCTAGATCGAGCTGTGGCTCAAAGCAGCTTTAAACGTTTTCAGTCAGACATTCACTCTTGCCATACAGAGTTGAAATATCTAACCAACATTTAGAATTTAATAACACCGCTTGTGAATTTCAGAGCTGTAACAATCTGACAATTTTAGCTTTTTTTAACCTTTTATGGCTGCAAGCCCTAAGTCGGGATCAATATGACAACAGCCAGTCCAAGTGCAGGGCGCCAAATTCAAAAACCATAAATCTCATAATTAAAATTCCTCAAACATACATGTGTCTTATATCATTTTAAAGGTAATCATGTTGTTAATCCCACCAAACTGTCCGATTTCAAATAGGCTTTTCAGCGAAAGCACTACAAACGATTATGTTAGGTCACCACAAAACTAAAAATAATCATAGCATTTTTCCCAGCTAATGATAGCATCACAAAAACCAGAATAGAGATAAAATTATTCACTAACCTTCGATTATTTTCATCAGATGACACTCATAGGACTTCATGTTACACAAAACATGCGTGTTTTGTTTGATTCAATTCATATTTATATAAAAAAATCTGAGTTTACATTGAGGCTACAAGAATCACTAAATGCAAAAACATCAAGTGACTTTGCATAGCCCGTCGTTTTAACATGAATACTCATCATAAATATAGATGATAATACAAGTTATACACATTGAGTTATAGATATACCTCTCCTTAATGCAACCGCAATGTCATATTTAAAAAACACTTTAAGGAAAAATAACTGTACGCTATAATCTGAGACGGCGCTCAAATTAGCATGTCACAGCTGCACAGATAGCGTCACTATAAACAACAAAATATATTATAAATATTTCATTACCTTTGTTGGTTTCGATCAGAAGGCTTAGCAGAAACTCCAGGTCCACAATAAATGTTTGTTTTGTTTGAAAAAATCCATTATTTATGTCCAATTGTTAGCGCGTTTGGTAAACATATCCAAACGCTAATTCTGGTCAGCTTCATATCGGACAAAAACTTCAAAATGTGATATTACCGGTCGAAGAAACATTTCAAACTAAGTACTGAATCAATCATTAGGATGTTTTTAACATATAGCTTCAATAAAGTTCCAACCGGAGTATTCCTTCGTGTCTGCGTGAGCCATGGAACACAAGTGACTTGCATGAAGAAAATGCATGATCAGGAAATGGGTGCTTG
This sequence comes from Salvelinus namaycush, assembly GCF_016432855.1. Classification (NCBI taxonomy): domain Eukaryota; kingdom Metazoa; phylum Chordata; class Actinopteri; order Salmoniformes; family Salmonidae; genus Salvelinus; species Salvelinus namaycush. Next base: position 50,180,717 of record NC_052310.1, read on the forward strand.
ATGGACACCTGACTGATTCTGCCCTCATTCTCTCCAACAAGACCATAGAAGTCTCATTGGAATTTCTATTGATTGCTGACATCTAGTGGAACCCCTAGGCAGTGCAACCCCTGTCATACGTCATTTGGACTTCTTTTGGGACTCTGTTGAATACAGACAATCTCAGATTTCTGACTTCCGGTTTTGATTTCAACTCAGGATTTTGCCTGCCAATATGAGTTCTGTTAATCTCAGAGAAATAATTCAAACAGTTTTAGAAACTTTGGAGTGTTTTCTATCCAATATTAATAATAATCTGCAAATATTAGGAACTATGACTAAGGAGCAGGCCGTTTGAAATGGGCACCTTTTCATCCAAGCTACTCAATACTGCCCCTGCAGCCATAAGAATTAAAGGCAAGTACAAACACATTCTGGTAGTAGTCATCGCTCCTGATCAAGTGTCAACACATTCTGGATGATGTGAAACAACGTCATCATCTCACTGGATTCCTCTCTTGTGATCTCTCATTGCCAAAAATAAGATGGCGCTGCATTGGATAGTAGCCGTTTTATGGGTTCTTACCAATTCTGATATTTTGTGTGTTTTTTATCTTAACTTTTTTTGTACAGTAATGTTTCCGCCATCATTTCCTATGACCAAAAACAGCTTCTGGACATCAGAACAGCAATCACTAACCTCGATTTGGATGAAAATGTATCCTTCAACTAGCTGGCAGCTTTGGACGTTCTGCTTACTCCTGACAAGAGGGTCGTGAGCACGACCCAGTACATCACTGCGGCCCAAGCTCCCTGCCATCCATACAGCGCAAAATACCCCTTTATCAAGATCGGACAGGTCTCGACACACATCCAACACAGCATATACTGCGACAACAAAAGTTGCAAAAGTTGAGTTACACCCCCCCTTTTGCCCTCAGAACATCCTCAATTCGCCAGGGCATGGACTCTACAAGGTGTTGAAAGCGTTTCATAGGGATGCTGGCCCATGTTAACTCCAATGCTTCCCACAGTTGTGTCAAGCTGGCTGGATGTCTTTTGCATGGTGGACCATTCTTGATACACACGGGAAACTGTTGAGCGTGAAAAACCCAGCAGCGTTGCAGTTCTTGACACAGTGTGTGAGCAGTTGAACGGTCAAAAATTCTGTTCACTGCACCAGCGCTCCACATACTCTCCAACTGTTCTGCTAAAACCAGTCCTTGCTCACAGAAAAAAAACTGCAGCTCCAAATTTACTCCATTCATTAAAATAACAATTTAACCAACACCCAACTATTTGTGACTACCTGGACCTACCATTTGGTTTTGAAGTTTTGAAACAAAACCATATGATTTATTGAAAAGTATTTTAATAAACAACATGAACAGTTGACTGTAAGAAGCGCTCATAATTTCAAATAGGCAACATGTCCCATTTAACATCATATAAACACTCTTAATAGGTCAGGTGCCAGACAGGTAGAAATTAATTATTTAGGCTATATGATTAGCATGTTATTAAAATTATTTCAAGGTTATAGCCTACAAAGAAATAAATTGTGAAGCATTTGCAAGTGCGACACATTAGGCTGGCAGGAACATTAAGCGCTCAGCATTTGAACAACATTTCGTTGTATTAAATTATTATAGTCTATAAATTGCCCATATAGGCTATGACTTACTTAGAATTTATTTATTTACGAAAAATGCCTCATTAGGCTCAGTCTACAGTGCCTTTGAATTCACTTTTAGAAACACGAGTCTGTGGCTTCAGGCTCATGCAATGGTGCCTGGAGAGCAGGTCAGAAGTGGAGAATACCCTCTACTCGCTTGGAGAGCCACTGGGGATGCTAAACACCCTTTGGGCCACTCTTACCAGGCTACGCAGGGATGCAGATTATATATATATATTTATGCAGATTTTATATATATATATAGGTAGGCCTAAAGGGTTTTTAGGCAAAATAACACTATCAAAACAGAAAACTCTATTTAAGAGGTAATATGTCAGTCCTATTGGGCCAAAATCAATGATTGCCTACTGTATAGATAATAGAACGAAAATGAACTAAACGTTAAATATCAGATTTATTGTTTTTAAATACTTTGCTACAATCTCACACTTAGCTAGCTACCCATCCCATTCCTTTCTGTTAGCATGTGCATGTAGTACATCATCATGATTTCGGGATATGCGTCTTTTCAGATTCCATAGTGATTCTTTAGTTGTGGACATTACATCACTGCACTCTCTCTTTTGTTCTTGGTCCTCCTCTTCTTTGTAAGTCACCTTGATTTTGCACCTGTGTGTTTTAACTGTTTCTTTATGAAAATATTTAGCCAACTCAACGACAGTAGCTAAAGCAAATGGCTATAGCAGCACACAAGTAGTCTACAAATGCATGCTGGGCCGGGCATGTCCTGAGCTGGTGAATCAAAGTAAGCGCTACTGGAGAGATTGCTGCCCATGAGAAGATCAATGCTCCAGCCTTTGGGAAACTTGTTCTGTGCTCCAGTCAAATTGGGCATGCCTAGCTCCTCGCTCTGCTCCAGCTCCGCTCACATACTCTGCATACTACCATACCCCGTTCAAAGGCACTTCAATCCTTTGTCTTTCCCATTCACACTCAGAATGGCACACATACACAACACTACTTTGGGATAGGGGGCAGGATTTTCACGTCCGGATGAAAAGCGTGCCCAAAGTAAACTGCCTGTCACTCAGGCCCATATCCAGAAGCTAGGATATGCATATAATTGGTAGATTTAGATCTAAAACTGTAAAAAATTATGTCTGTGAGTATAACAGAACTGATATGGCAGGCGAAACCCCGAGGACAAACCATCCCCCCCCAAATAATATCACCTTACCACTGTTTTCAATGGCTAGTACTATAATTATAAGCCCAAGTCCTCCCAAATTGCAGTTCCTAGGGCTTCCACTAGATGTCAACAGTCTTTAGAAAGAGTTTCAGGCTGGTTTTTGGAAAAATTACCCAGAAATTGTAGTTTTTCTAGGTGGCTCCCATTTTGGCTGTGGTGTTTCCAAGCGCGTGGAGGAAAGTGCGTTCTTTCTTATTTATCTGCTGTAATGAACATACTATTCTCAGTCTTAAATGTTATCGTATATTTGCGTATTAGGATACCTAAGGTTTGATTATAAACATTGATAGACTTGTTTGGAAAAGTTTATTAGTAACATTTGGGATTCATTTTGTATGCATTTTGATGGATGGAAACTGAGTCGATTATTGACTGAAGCGCGCCAGCTAAACTGAGTTATGGATATAATGAAGGACATTATCGAACAAAAGGACCATTTATAATGTAACTGGGACCTTTTGGAGTGCCAACAGAAGATCTTTAAAAGGTAAGGCATATATTATATCGCTATTTCTGACTTTCGTGTCGCAACTCCCTGGTTGAAAATGATTTGTTATGCATTTGTGTGCTGGGCGCTGTCCTCAGATAATCGTATGGTTTGCTATCGCCGTAAAGCCTTTTTGAAATCTGACACGGCGACTGGATTAACAACAAGTTAAGCTTTATTTTCATGTATTGCACTTGTGATTTCATGAAAGTTTAATATTTATAGTATTGAATTTGGCGCTCTGCCATTTCACCGGATGTTGTCGAGGTGTCCCGTTAGCGGCACACCTATCCCAAACAGATTTAAGGTCTCAATTGTCTCAAGGCTTAAAAATCCTTCTTTAGCCTGTCTCCTCCCCTTCATCTACACTGATTGAAATAGATTTAACATCAATAAGTGAGATCAATAAGGAATCATAGCTTTAACCTTGATTCACCTGGTCAGTCTATATCATGGAAAGAGCAGGTGTTCTTAATGTTATGCACACTCAGTGTATGTCCAAATGTGTCCAGGTCCGATACGGGCCATATCAACAGTTGGACACACCAATAAACGGACAACCTTGTGTCAGACTCAATTAACACATTCTGACCCATCTGGGTTACATGCTGTGTCAAATGCTTCGATCCACCTTGGTACAGCCCATCCCTCGCCACTTCATATTCATTGAAACATCATAACACCTCAAAAGTAAGCATTTGATCCCTAATTGAATGATTGTATTATATATGTACTGTACTTTATCTTTCAATTAAGGGTGCTCAGTACAGTCACCATGAAAATAGTGTCTGTTCCACCCCCTATTAGAAATGTAACAGTGGGATACAGTAGAACTTAGACCAGGCGACCCCACAAAATTCACATAGAAATGTGAGTTATAGATCTCAAATCAAATTGTATTAGTCACATGCGCCGAACACAACAGGTGTAAACCTTACAGTGAAATGCTTACTTACAAGCCCCCAACCAACAACACAGTTTAAAAAATACAAATAAGAATAAGAAATAAAAGGAACAAGTAATTAAAGAGCAGCAGTAAAATAACAATAGCGAGACTATGTACAGGGGGTACCGGTACAGAGTCAATGTGCGGGGGCACCGGTTAGTCTAGGTAATTGAGGTAATGTACATGCAGGTAGAGTTATTAAAGTGACTATGCATGGATAATAACAGAGCGCAGCAGCGGCGTAAAAGAGGGGGTGGGGGTGTAGGCAATGCAAATAGTCTGGGTAGCCATTTGATTAGATGTTCAAGAGTCTTATGGCTTGGGGGTAGAAGCTGTTTAGAAGCCCTTTGGACATAGACTTGGCGCTCCAGTAACGCTTGCCGTGCGGTAGCAGAGAGAACAGTCTATGACTAGGGTGGCTGGAGTCTAACAATTTTTAGGGCCTTCTTCTGACACCGCCTGGTATAGAGGTCCTGGATGGCAGGAAGCTTGGCCCTAGTGATGTACTGGGCTGTATGCACTACCCTCTGTAGTGGCTTGCAGTCGGAGGCCGAGCAGTTGCCATACCAGGCAACGATGCAACCAGTCAGGATGCTCTGGTGCAGCGGTAGAACCTTTTGAGGATCTGAGGAACCATGCCAAATCTTTTCAGTCTCCTGAGGGGGAATAGGACATTCTCATTGAAAGCAAGTCTAAGAAGCGGTAGATCTGTTCTATGTGCGCTATTTCTATGCATCCCATTTTTTTTTTTTTTTGCGTCTTTTGCTTTCGGTTTTATATACCAGGTTCAAATAGCTGAAAATACATTATTTTTGATTATTGAAAATATATTTCACAGCGATTTAGATGGTACAATGATTCTCTACACTATTCTTGCTTGTTTTGTCACATAATCTGAAATTAGGCGAACTATTAAAATTTTAGCAACTAGGAAATGGCGGAGCGATTTCTGCATAGTGCATCTTTAATTAAACGTATAAACAGTTCTAAAAATAATCAATTAAATGTTCACATGTAGAGCAGTATCATATACGCCATGTGGATTCATGATGAGGTCTTTAAAAGGAGAAAATATTTAAATTCATACCTCTTTCAATCAAATTACAACATTTAAGTCATAGGCATACTGTACTTGATGCATTGACACTACACACATTTAAAGCCAACAATTGTATTATGTTGACTAATATTGCATTTGTTTACAATAACAAAAACAACACAAACCTGTTTCACAAATCACAATCTATACCTCCAACAACCCAAATAAAGAAGGAAAAGGTGTTGCCTAAATAAAATCTAAATACATTTATTTACAGAACAAAATACTTCATTAGGTATTGAAGAGCTCTGGAAAGGGCAATATAGTGTTAACGCTTAAATGGAAATGCATCAACTCTGGTCTAGCTCAAGCAGTCAAACAAAGTCATGTTTTATTCCTAAGTAATGCCAAGATGTGGAGTCTTCCGGTCCAGGTTCATCTTCAGAGATCCTTTTCTCTGTCTCAGCTTCTGGTCATGAGCTGTGTCGTGGAATTATTCTAACTAAAAGAGAGAGTTTTAGATTTCTTCAGAACCATCAAACTTTATTAATAATTATTGCAACAATGGAGCATTAACGGTCACCCAATGGTGATTGTTAAAAGCCCTACGTCCTCCTGAGTCTTCGTGACAAACAGATGTGTGGAATGGGTCGAGAGGTGAAGTTTTGTATGTAAGAAAGGAGTAACCCTCCCAGCCAGATAACAGTCTTCACAGCAAATGCTCTTATTGTATAGAAACCAGGGTTTGGCCCCAAAGACAAGGTTCTTCTTATCAGCTGTCCATACCAGAGACATCTCCTCATAGTACACAAACACCAACTCATTCTATGGAATGCAGGCTATAAGTTTTATTACCAAATCATCATAAATCAATTGCCAGCGCCAAGCCCCAGAGGCCCAAGTCCACACAGACACAGATGAGAGAGTACTGAGAAACCTTATTCGATGCATAAACATTGAAACATAACCTTGTAATTTTCTACCATAGCTGTCAGATGTAAATTACAGAGTTAAGAGTGTAGGCCAGGGGTATCCAACACTGATCTTGGAAAGCAACTCGGTGTAGGTTTTCTTTCCTGCCCCGCAGTAACACACTTGATTCAGCTTATCATAGACCAGACTTAAAAAGCCACTGAACACGCTGATTGGCACATGTGTTTTTCCGGTGCTCATTAGAAAAATGAGATTTCAGTCTTGGAGGTGTGTTTTCTGACCGATTCCTCATTTGGTTAATAATATTTGTCCTCCATGAGACACATTGAAGCCTATTTAATTTCCTCAAAATCCCCAGAATGAATCTAAGATAAAATTAATTACAGATTTCTTGAGTTAAATGTTTTTGTCAAGGATGTTTTGGTTAACAATTTTACAACTAACTAAGGTGTTTGGTGCAGTATTTCTCAAGTTAAAAAATGTACAACGTATTGTCATATGTTAACAAAGTTGGAGCTGCTGGACAGGTCTGTCTCTATGTCTATGCTATTGGATAGAGAGCAATCACTGCAGCTGTTCACCCCATGTTATTGGGCAAATGGACACGATCAAATCAAAACCAAACCTAAATTTACCCGCTGTGATGCGTGGATGTTCCAAACTCTGTTTAAGACGAGTCTGACTTTATGACCAAAATTATCCTATTTATACTTTGTAGTTAATTTTGACAGTAGAATAACTGTTTCAGACTCGAATCGATGCCACACAGGCTGCTTTCAAAGGGATTCATTGCTTTTTAAAGGCAGTTGCTCTTTAAGACCATGATTCTTTGAATGTGTGTTAGTGATGGGATGGAGCAAAAGCCTGCACACATTATCTCTCTAGTACCAGAGTTAGTTTAAAACTTTGGTTTAGGCTTTAACTTACAATATATTGCTGCAGGGTAAGTGTAGATAGGGAATGAAACAATATGGCAGAAAATAAATAGACTTCTTGATATGAAGCAGTAATGTGAAGAGAGGAAAAACTCACATGATTCTAATCCTTCCCTCCACTTCAAAGCCAGCAAAAGTATTTCCCCTCATGATGCATGGACACGTCTGAAGCACCTGATGAAAGCACATTTATAACACTGTATTAGCCATTGATCTAAATTTGACTATTTCCCCCCCGCAATTATTTTTTTTGTTTGTCAAAACGTACCCAGTCTGTTTGTGCTTAGTCAACACTATTCTCAGTTGAATAACTTACCTCACATTACTTAGAAAAAAATGGAACATGAGGAAACATTAGGAAGGGAATGAGAGACAAACCATGATTATGTAACTTACCCCACTGTGCCTGTTTCCTCCAATTCGTGTATCCATTTGCTGGTGTAACTGCCTAGTTCTTCCCTCTGAAGGAAACAGGATAGAAAGCACATGATGATGTAATGTGTCCCTCATGTCAGTAAGTCAACACAGGAAGGAGCAATGGATGGATAGTTAATTTATTTCCAAAGCTGCAATGACGGGACACACACAGTATGGATGAATGGTCAGTAGTCGACGGGATATAAATAGCACTCCCACAGCAATTCTCCATAAATCTGCTGTATAGTATACCTACAAAAAATACTATTGAAATGTCTATCAAAGTCATTGCAATCTGATAATGGTTGCCGGAGGGGAAGGCTGCCATTTTACGGGCTGTGCTATTTTTTTTTTTTTTTTTGCATTGTTTGTAACTGTTTTTTTACATAATGTTGCTGCTATCGTCTCTTATGACCGAAAATAGCTTCTGGACATCAGAACAGCGATTACTCAACTCGAACTGGATGAGAAAAAAAAATGTATGAGTCCCATGCTAAGGATATACTGCTTTGTCAAGACAAGGCCCAAATCACCGTCATCAGCGTGAAGAAAAGACGGAGGAAAAGGGGGAGAGGAATGTAAGAATTTGCAGACGAGTAGGTAAACCACCACTTCCCTCCATATTATTGGCCAACGTGCAATCATTGGAAAACAAACTACACGATCTACGATTAAGACTATCCTACCAACGGAACATTAAAAACTGTTATATCTTATGTTTCACCGAGACGTGGCTGAACAATGACACAGATAATATAGAGCTGGCTGGCTTCTCTGTGCATCAGCAGGACAGAGCAGCTACATCTGGTAAGACGAGGTAGAAAACCTCATGACAAACTGCAGACCACACTATCTACTAAGATTATTCTGATCTATTTTATTCGTAGCTGTCTATTTACCACCATAAACCGATGCTGGCACTAAGACCGCACTCAACGAGCTGTATAAGGCCATAAGCAAGCTAGAAAATGCTCATCCAGAAGCGGCGCTCCTAGTGGCCGGGGACTTTAATTCAGGCGAACTTAAATCCGTTTGACCTAATTTCTACCAGCATGTCACATGCGCAGAGAAAAAAACAACAATTCTAGATCACCTTTACTCCACACACAAAGTTCTCCCTCGCCATCAATTATGGCAATCTGACCAAAATTCTATCCTCCTGATTCCTGCTTACAAGCAAAAACTAAAGCAGGAAGTACCAGTGACTCGCTCAATACGGAAGTGGTCAGATTATGCGGATGCTACGCCAAAGGACTATTTTGCTAGCACAGACTGGAATATGACCACCGGTGACCACCTCAGTTCCGGCTTCCTCAATAAGTGCATTGACGATGTCATTCCCACAGTGACCGCATGTACATTTCCCAACCAGAAGCCATGGCTTACAGGCAACATCTACACTGAGCTAAAGGCTATACCTGTCACTTTCAAGGAGCAGGACCCTAATCCAGACACCTATAAGAAATCCAGCTATGCCCTCAGACAAACCATCAAACAGGCAAAGCATCAATATAGGACTAAGATTGAATCCTACAAAACTGTCTCTGACACGCGTCAGATGTGACAGGGCTTGAAAAATATTACGGACTACAAAGGGAAACCCAGCTGCGAGGTGCCCAGTGAATCGAGCCTACCAGACGTGCTGAATGCCATTTATGCTCACTTTGAAGCAAGCAACACTGAAGCATGCATGAGAGCACTAGCTGTTTCGGACGACTGTGTGATCACGCTCTCCGTAGCCAATGTGAGCAAGACCTTTAACCTCTACAGGATCGGTGGGTCCCCCGCTGGACGTTTGAGCTAACGTAGGCTAATGTGATTAGCATGAGGTTGTAAGTAACAAGAACATTTCCCTGGACATAGACATATCTGATATTGGCAGAAAGCTTATATTCTTGTTAAACTAACTGCACTGTCCAATTTACAGTAGCTATTACAGTGAAATAATACCATGCTATTGTTTGAGGAGAGTGCACAGTTATGAACTTGAAAATGTATTAATAAACCAATTAGGCACATTTTTGCAGTCTCACAAATTTTTTCGCAGAAATGCAATGGTTCATTGAATCAGTCTAAATTTTACACATACACTGCTATGGCCAAAATATAAATTGTGCCTGGGCTGGCATGATACATTATGGCCTTTCTCTTGCATTTAAAAAATGATGGTACAAAGAAAATACATATTTTTTCTTTGTATTATCTTTACCAGATCTAATGTGTTATATTCTCCGACATTAATTTATATTTTCCACAAACCTCAAAGTGTTTCCTTTCAAATGGGATGAAAAATATACATATCCTTGCTTCAGGTCCTGAGCTACAGGCAGTTAGATTTGGGTATGTCATTTTAGGCGAAAATTGAAAAAAGGGGCGAATCCTTGTAGGTAAGCATTTCACAGTATTTGGCGCATGTGACAAGTACATTTTATTTTATTTGATTAGTGGATTTAACAATTTTTAATAATTCCTAATTTACTAAAATTAAAATAAATACTATGTTTCCATGTGTAATCTCATATTTACAACATCAGAATAAACTATCATGCATTTTAGTATTCAAAATATATGGCCAGACAGAAGCCACTCCTCAGTAGAAGGCACATGACAACCCGTTTGGAGTTTGCCTAAAGTCACCTAAAGGACTTTCAGACAATGAGAAAAAATATTATTTGGTCTGATAAAACCAAGATTGAACTCTTTGGCCTGAATGCCAAGTGTCACATGTGGAGGAAACCTGGCACTATCCCTACGGTGAAGCATGGTGGCAGCATCATACTGTGGGGATGTTTTTCAGAGGCAGTGACTGGTAGACTAATGAGGATCGTGTGGAGGAAGAACGGAACAAAGTACAGAGATCCTTGATAAAAACCTGCTCCAGAGTGCTCAGGACCACAAACTCGGGCGAAGATTTACCTTCCAACAGGACAACGACCGTAAGCACACAGCCAAGACAACACAGGAGTGGCTTTGGTACAAGTCTCTGAATGTCCTTGAGCAGCCCAGCCAGAGCCGGACTTGAACTTGATCAAACATCTCTGGAGAGACCTGAAAATAGCTGTGCAGCGACGCTCCCCATCCAACCTGACAGAGCTTGAGGAGATCAGCAGAGAAGAATGGGAGAAACTCCCCAAAGACAGGTGTGCCAAGCTTGTAGCGTTATACTCAAGAAGACTCGAGGTTGTAATTGCTGACAAAGGTGCTTCAACAAAGTACTGAGTAAAGGGTCTGAATACTTATGTAAATTTGATATATCTAAAATGTCTAAACCTGATTTTGCCTTGTCATTATGGGGTATTGTGTGTAGATTGATGAAGGGGAAAAAAACAATTTCATCAATTTTAGAATAAGGCTGTAACGTAACAAAATGTTGAAAAATACATTCCGAATGCACTGTATGCTGCTGCTACTGTCTATCTATGCTGTTGTCTAGTCACTTTACCCCTGCCTACGGTATATTTACAGTACATAGCTACCTCAATTACCTCGTACCCTTTCACATCGACTCGGCACTGACACTCCCTGCATATAGCCATGGTATTTTTACTCGTTATTGTTATTTATTATTCACTGTGTATTCTTTCCTCAAGTCACTTTTTCAATGTTTACATTTTTTAATTTTTGTCTTTAACTTCTAGTTCCTCCCAAACCCGGATCCGGGAGCACCCCCACCAGTAAAAAAGCTGACTAGCATAGCCTAGCATAGCCCCACAAGTAAATACTAGCATCTAAATATCATTAAATCACAAGTCCAAGACACCAGATGAAAGATACACATCTTGTGAATCCAGACATCATTTCTGATTTTTAAAATGTTTTACAGGTAAGACACAATATGTAAATCTATTAGCTAACCACGTTAGCAAAAGACACCATTTTTTTTACTCCACCAGTTTTTGACTCCATCAGTAGCTATCACAAATTCGACCAAATAAAGATATAAATAGCCACTAACCAAGAAACAAATTCATCAGATGACAGTCTGATAACATATTTATTGTATAGCATATGTTTTGTTAGAAAAATGTGCATATTTCAGGTATAAATCATAGTTTACCATTGTAGCCACCATCACAACTCGACTAGAATAACTACAGAGAGCAACGTGTATTACCTAATTACTCATCATAAAACATTTCTTAAAAATACACAGCGTACAGCAATTGAAAGACACAGATCTTGTGAATCCAGACAATATTTCAGATTTTCTAAGTGTTTTACAGCGAAAACACAATATAGCGTTATATTAGCTTAGCACAGTAGCAAACCATACAACAGCATTGATTCCAGCCAAACATAGCGATAACGTATTCACCACCAAAATATATTAATTTTCACTAACCTTCTCAGAATTCTTCAGATGACAGTCCTGTAACATCATATTACACAATGTATATAGAGTTTGTTCGAAAATGTGCATATTGAGCGGCACATTTTCAAAGTGGTAGGCGTGTTGCATAAATCAAATGATACAAACCCCCCAAAAATCAATTTTAATTCCAGGTTGTAAGGCAACAAAATAGGAAAAATGCCAAGGGGGTGAATACTTCCGCAAGCCACAGGTACATCCCACACTACAAGTGCATTGCAGATTTTGTGCCGATAAAATCAAACATGTTTAAAAATATCGGTAGCCAATCTCAAAAACTTGTCTTGGACAGCTCAATCGGTGCCAATATTGTGTAGTGTACGCCCGGCTTTTGTGGGTAACTGCATATGCGCATAAATTCTCTGTCATGAGAAAGAGCTATCCACAAGCCTCGGGCTCACCAGAGATGGTGTGGTGGCACTCTCTGGTGGCGTCAAAGAGAGCCACTTATATCAAAATAACACAGCCCTGTGCCCCTACTTTTAAGGGGACAGAGAGTGATATATTTCTGAAGGCAATGTGCCGTCAGTGTATGCTGGCAACTGACATTTACTTGTCCAGAGAGTTTTAACTTGGAGGGCACTTGGGTAAGTAAGCGCAAAAACGACTGAACGTTATGTGAACAATGGCAGAGAGCCAAGCTATCAGTGTGCTAGATGGCTTAAGTTTAGCACATGTGGTAAAACCTTACAACACTCGCCGGACTCATTCGAGAAGTGCCTGAGTATGATTGTTTCCCATGGGGTATGGGTGCTCACAGTAGCTCCGGGGGGAAAGCATTGCTTAACTGGGTTATGAGTGTGCAAGTCAACGCTTAGCCGTGAGGCTTTTGGTGTTAGCTTGCTGGTGTTCACCTTGTTGGCTAATAGCCTAGCTAGCTAGTACCACGTCAGACGAAGGCAACTGTGAATAGCATTAGTTCTTCGATCTTGAGAGTATCTTTTGACCATAGCACCATTAGGTGTAGCTGGTCAGTTTAGCCAATGATTAAAAAGTGAGGCAAAGGTTAAGCTATAGCTAGAACAGTACTAGCCGATGGGAAAAGCGTTGGTGCCTTCTTCTAATTTTGGCTGAAAGTCTACCTTGACCCTAATGCCTTGAGGCTTAACTGGTCAGTCTAAGAAACACAAACGAGTGAACATAGGTTGTGCTAAACTAGAGAAGGGAGCTAGCAACACTACCATTTGGGCAGGTAGGGAACTCGTTTATGAGTTATATAGCTATGCTTATGCAATCGTATGTGCGGGTAGGAATGCTAGTGCGGTTAGCTTGCTTTCCAGAAAGCTAGCCACCATAAGCTAGCTAGTTAGAAAGCCTTGTCTCTAATGCTAGCTAGGGTGTGCACAGTGAGAAAACTACAGCCGCAAGGCTAGTAATGTATTAGCTAGCTATCAGCTACCTCGCTGTAGCTAGCACAGTGCTAGCCAAAGGGAACCACGTGGGAGCAGTTCGACTTTGTATAGGTATTCTCCCACAACCGTAGAGCCGTGAGGCTAACCAGTCGGTCTAGTTAACAGACTGACTGGTTAAACTAGATGAGGGAAGGGAGCTAGCAATATTACCGTGGGCTAAACAAGTATTGATAGTTAGCCGTGTGACGCTAGCTATCACCAGAGACAGGGGTAGAAACTATTTTTTACTCGAAGCAAAACGTTCCTTTTGGTCAGTACTCAACATTATCAACAGGAGCTGAGGTCATACGTTCGGCCAAAAATAACTGAGGTTGCCAAAAATAACTAACTGAAAGCCACACCCCTAATAAGCCACAGATATGACTGCATTGAGGCACTCAGTGGCCAGTTTATTAGGTAGACCACCTCGTTAACGAAAATGGCTCGCTCCTACAGACAGTGAGTCACGTGGCCGTGGCTTGCTATATAAACTAGGCAGACAGGCATCGAGGTATTCAGTTAGTTTTCGATTGAATGGGCAAAACGAGTGACTTTGAGTGTGGTATGAATGTCGGTGCCAGGCGCACCGGTTCCATTATCTCAGAAACATCCGGCCTCCTGGGCTTTTCACGCAAGACAGCGTCTAGGGTTCAGTGGCATGGATGCCAAGGGAAGGCAGGCTTCCCATTTTTTAAAACAAAAATACAAAATAAAAATATCCAGTTATTCATCTTTCATCTGTCTGTGTTTAATAATTTCCCTTCAATTCAAAAGTGGCTGAATGTATCGCACCGGAGAAACCATTAGAGCGAGTGAAACAGCGCCCCTCTGTCTGTATGTGTAGGCCTATCTATCTGATGCTGTCTGGTCAAAAAGAGTATGACATTGTTGCCCACCCGTAACATTGAATGCAAGGGAAGACAGCGAGCTTTTAGTCTACCTTGATAAAAAAAGTATAAAATAATAGTCAATTAGCATTGAGCTAAACTGAGTGAGCTCCGCTGTGAATGGTCATGCTAACCATCAAGGGAAGCCAGTTTGGATTTGGTTTTAATCTAATTTAATCACATCGACAGCAATACATCATTGATAGAAACAACTTGAATTGTTGCCCCTCGTTGTGTTCTTGTCCTCCAGTGGCTAGCTAGCTAAAATTGTCTCTTTCCTAAATTTGAAATAGATGGAAATAAGGATTTGGACTTCTGGTTTTACTTAATTCTCCGTACTGGCCAATTATTATAACGGCAATTCTGATCCAACTATAAATTCATACATTGTGCCCCTGGCAAAACAGGTTTGAAGTTCAATATGTAGCTAGACGTAGAAGGCTAATGTTAAGTAGCTAACGTTGCCCATGAAATTAAGTTAGGCTAGCAAGGATGCATTTAAGCCAGGTAGCATAGGACAACAACAAAAAATAAAAGCATACTGAATGACAGAGTCATAGACCGTTTTATCAACATGAAAGAGAGGAGCATGGCATAGGCGCTTCTCAACAAGGTGAGTCAACATGTTTTTTCCACTTGCACGAATGAATGCACACACACACACACACACAGAAATCAGAACCAGCGACAACCACATCATATTTAGCTTACGTTTATTGGACTAAATTGTTTTTGGTATCTATTAGTTGTCACTGTATTAGAGTAAGCATAGGTCATTTGATGATGTTGAAATGGTGCTTTAGTTTAAGTAGTCTAACCATGCTGTAGGTCATGTAACTGTTTGTTACATGCAATATGCACTGTGGACTTCAACAGACAGAGGTTGCGCTCCGGTTTTGTGATGAAACAAAGGTGTGGTTGAATTTATGCCACAGTTTTATTATTGTCTCGGCCTTAGACCTAAATATCACGATTGCAACTAACAGGTTATAGAGCAGAAACAACACAATTAACACAGGTTGCAATATAACTTTTTTTCTGGCTTCCCCAGGGATTTTACCCATGCACCGTTACTGCTAGGGTTTACCGAGAATGTTGCAACAAACAAATAACATCCACTCAGTTGCAGTCCTGTAGGTGAAAACAGCTTGTTGATGAGGAGTCAAAGGAGAGCGGCAGGAATCGTGCAAGCTAACAGACGGGCCACAAACAGGCAAATAACGGCGCAGTATAACAGTGGTGTGCAGAATGGCTTCTTGGAACGCACAACCCGTCAGTCCTTGTCACGGATGGGCTATTGCAGGTGACGACCACACCGGGATTCCACTTCTATCAGCTAAAAACAAGAAGAAGTGGCTCCAGTGGGCACTCGATCACCAACACTGGACAATTGAGGAGTGGAATTTTTTTGTTGCCTGGTCTGACGAATCCCGGTTCCTATTGCATCATGCTGATGGAAGAGTCAGGATTTGGAGTAAGCAGCATGAGTCCATGGCCCCGTCCTGTCTGGGGGCAACGGTACAGGCTAATGGCAGTGGTGTAATGGTGTGGGGAATGTTTCCCTGGCACACGTTAGGTCTTTCATAGCAATTGAGAAACGTCTCCATGACCTAAAGAATTCAGGCTGTTCTGGAGGCAAAGGGGGGCCTGACCCAGTACTAGATGGGTGTACCTAATAAACTGGCCACTGAGCGTATGTCACTGCTTCTAAGGCTATATGCAACATGCAACTGCCTATTTTATGTATTAATTTAGAAAACAAGAGATCTCATAATCCAGTGCCTTTATCACAGTCAACACATATTTTAGCTTTAATCAGCTTTAAAAATTCCGAATTTTCTTTCAGCCTCACGGCAAAATGTGTACAATAGCATGATGAGTTATAAAATGGCACATGTTCCTATCTGCCCCATTGCAAAATGTGTAGAATTGCAGGAAATGTGCTTTAAAACAGTAACATTTTCTCTCAGCCTCATGGCAAAATGTGTAGAATAACATGAGATTAGCTGTAAAACTGCAAATTGTTCTCTTTGCCCCTTGGCAAAATGTGTAATATTGCAGGAAGTTAGCTGCTTCCCCCTCCCCCTCCAATTATTATTATTCTTTAAAAAAAATTGAGCTCACCCAAAGTTCTGCATGCCCCCCACCAATGAATTTCTTACTACGCCACTGCCTCCCTCCTTCCATTTCTCTTTCTCTTTGCTGTATGAGAGAGTCCGGTGAATCACATATCTCTCTGTTTTTCTCTCTGTGAATTGGGGACATCCCAGGTACCTCCATCTCTCTGAGGCCCAGAAGAGACAGATAAAGAGCTGGCCACCATGCATGGGATGGGATTTACAAATCCCTCTCAATCTGGATAGAGTGTCCGTTCACTGCCTCTCAGATGGAAGACATAGGCTACAGGAGTCCTCATGTGTGTTAGGACACTGATAGATAATGTGTCAAAGAACAGTCACATGTAGCATAAAAGATGGTTAGCATTGTGAATTTAAATAACGTTTTTTGAGGATCTCAAAGTCCCTTGCCTCCTCGGAAATACTATTCCATCTTAACCACAATTCTTGCCAGAATAGCTGTTGTTGCATGAGACCTGATTGGGGTGAAGCCAAACAACATACAGCAGGGTATCTACATCTCTTACACTTAATGTCACCATGCCACACATCAACTGAAGGCTTCAAACAATAGAGCCATTGGTCAGCTCTGCCATGACCCTGAAATAGAGGCAAGGACTTCCCTGCAGGACACAGTGGGTATAAGTGCTAAGATTAATGTAGCCTATTACATCCATGTATGATTGTACACTACCATCCATCCTCATTTGTCATTTATCTGCCCCCTCCCCCCCTTCTTGTTCCTTGCAGCATGTCATCTCTACAGTTCACATATTTTGGCCCCCACCCCATGCCCCTGCCTGTGCACTTAAATACAGGACATAATCTGTCATGCCCCCTTCCACTGTAAATACCTCTTACTACATCTCTGAGGTAATGTTGTCTGTCATTTATGAGATCATGTGAAACACACTCCATGTCTATAATCAGTGTCTACTCTGTTCCCTATCCCAATTGTATTTATTTAACCTTTATTTAACCTTTATTTAACTCGGCAAGTCAGTAAAGAACTAATTTTTATTTACAGTGACGGCCTATCAAAAGGCAAAAGGCCTCCTGCGTGGACTGGGACTAAAAAATATATATAAATAATAATAATATAGAACGAAACACACATCACGACAATAGAGACATCACAACACTACATAAAGATAGACCTAAGACAACAACATAGCAAGGCAGCAACACATGACAACCCAGCATGGTAGCAACACATGACAACAACATGGTAGTAACAACATGGTAGCAGCAAAAAACATGGTACAAATATTATTGGGCACAGATAACCTCACAAACGGCAATAAGGTAGAGACAACAATACATCATGCAAAGCAGCCACAACTGTCAGTAAGAGTGTCCATGATTGAGTCTTTGAATGAAGAGATGGAGATAAAACTGTCCAGTTTGAGTGTTTTTTTGCAGCTGGTTCCAGTCGCTAGATGCAGCGAACTGAAAAGAGGAGCGACCCAGGGATGTGTGTGCTTTGGGGACCTTTAACAGAATGTGACTGGCAGAACGGGTGTTGTATGTGGAGGATGAGGGCTGCAGTAGGTATCTCAAATAGGGGGGGAGTGAGGCCTTCTTCTTGCCGAAAAAGGTTATAACAAGAAAGGTTAACATCAGTGTTCAAAACACCCTTTCTTAACCATGTCTCAGTAATAACCAACACAACTGGATTGGCGCTGTGAACCCACACTCTGCATTAGATGGCAACAAGATCATTTTGTACAGCAATTTCATCAGGTAACATGAATACAAGCCGGTGAGAGGTGGTTACAATAGGATGGGAGGCCAAGAGTCTGTGTAACCAATAGAGAGTCAGAGTCCCGACTGTGGGAACAAACAGTCTGTCCCACGGTTGGGTAAACAAGCAAATTATTAGTCAACAAAGCATGCAGGAGTCAAGAGGCAAATAGCATAAAGCACAAGAAAAAAAATATAACGACTTGGGGTTAGCCATTGTAAGTTCAGAGTCACTCACCCCAACAGTGTGTGCTGGAGGTGTGGCGGGGGTACCTGTACCAGACAGGGGGATACAGGCCAGGGCAGACGGTGAACAGATTGCCAGGTGGAATCCAAGCAGAAGTCAAAAATCAAATAAAGTTTATTTGTCACGTGCGCCAAATACAACAGGTGTTTTTTTTTTACTAACCAATGAAGCTAGTCACTCTCAGGCTACCTATACATACAAGCTGGTCCTTATCTCAATGTGAAACGATTAGGAGGGGGGAAAGGAGGTTGGAATGGAACTGTTGTAGAGGAATGAGCTACCTTACAGTGAAATGCTAACTTACAGGCCCTAACCAACAGTGCAATTGTTATGTAAGTAGTAGGTATTAGGTGAACAATATATAAGGAAATAAAAAACAACAGTAAAGAGACAATGAATAATAACAGAAGCGAGGCTATATACAGTAGCTGTTTGAATGTTAGGCTATAACAGTAGCGAAGTTATATACAGGCACTGGTTAGTCGGGCTAATTGAGGTAGTACGTACATGTAGGTATGGTTAAAGTGACTATGCATATATGATAAACAGAGAGTAGCAGTAGCGTAAAAGAGTGGTTGGCGGGTGGTGGGTGGAGGGACACAATGCAGATAGTCCGGGTAGCCAATGTGCGGTGGCACCGGTTAGTCGGGCTAATTGAGGTAGTATGTACATGAATGTATAGTTAAAGTGACTATACATATATGATAAACAGAGAGTAGCAGCAGTGTAAAGAGGGGTTGGGGGGGGGGACACACAATGCAAATAGTCCAGGTAGCCATTTGATTACCTGGTAAGGAGAATTATGGCTTGGGGGTAAAAGCTGTTGAGAAGCCTTTTGGTCCTAGACTTGGCGCTACGGTACCGCTTATCATGCGGAAGTAGAGAGAACAGTCTATGACTGGGGTGGGTGTGGTCTTTCACAATTTTTAGGGCCTTCCTCTGACAACGCCTGGTGTAGAGGTCCTGGATGGCAGGCAGCTTAGCCCCAGTGATGTACTGGGTCGTACGCACTACCCTCTGTAGTGCCTTGCGGTCGGAGGCCGAGCAGTTCCCGTACCAGACAGTGATGCAACCAGTCAGGATGCTCTCGATGTTGCAGCTGTAGAACCTTTTGAGGATCTGAGGACCTATGCCAAATATTTTTTAGTTTCCTGATGGGGAATAGGCTTTGTTTGTATTTGGGATGTTTTACAGATTTTTCATTCAATGTTTTATTTAAAAATTATCTTATTTAAATATTTCATATATTCTACATGTGATAAGGCCACACAAAGGGCCAGAGATAAATTACAGGCCCCTGTGATAATCTGAAGTACCCAAAATGGCCAATAGATGTCATATAAAATTCTAAATAAAAAGTTCAAAGAATTCTGTTAGTTTACTTGCAATCTTAGATCTTTTCCAGTAATATACCCCCCCTTTGCAACCCTAGTCAGTAATGACACAAGGACACAGTCCTGCCGAGATGTCATTTCATATCTATTGTTGTGGACACATTTACATTAAACTAACTAAGGTGAAATATGAAATATGAATGCAATCTTCTGTTGTATACAACTCCCAAGATAGTTGCATAGAATACTTGATGTATTAAGTTTAACGTAAACACCATTGAGGTGTCCACCATGGTTGTCCTTGGTGTGCACAGCTCTAAAGGATACAGTAGGAACAAAGGAGTAGTTGATCATCCAAGGGAAAGAGGCTTGCCATATAGGATATGTACAGTACCATTTCTATAGAGCTGCTGATGTAAGGTTATTTCATTCTAGGAAACTCTGTGTCTAGCTGCCCTCCAATTAAAGGGACAATCAGCAGTAAAAACAATAGCAAAGCGTCCTGTTTTTACTGGGGGCTGGAGAAAGGGGCTGGAGAAATGTAACCATTCTCATGTTCATAGACAGAATTATGGATACAAGGACTCACCATTCATGATATAAAAATGATAGTTTTAGCCATGTTTTGAGGCTATATTGTGTTTGTTTTTTTACATTTACTTTGTTTACAAACAAGCTGTACTTTGGGTTTTGATGGGGTACGGCAGTTGAACTAAGCCCATGAGACATTTATATGTTTTATTCTTCAAGAAACAAATGGGTACATATCTTTGATTAATTGTCCAAAAATGGATGTAGCAACTGCTAATTTCCCCGTTAAACAACTCTAGGCAGTCACATAGGGTGACAAATGAGAGAACTGTACCACAGTGAAATCTCTAATGATCAACAAAAAATAATTACAACTCAATTATTCTATTCTTTGTAATCCCCTTGATGGGCACAGTAGTTTGCCTGTTAACCTGCCCATGCCTGTGCTGATGTAATACTCTGTAAATTTCAGTTAAGTTTGACTTGACATAGAGCTATCATTGAAAGTCAAAGGACAAGAAGTGATTCACCTGTTGCAAGGCATCTCTTGCTGTTGTGATGGCACTGGAGCCAGAACTCTGCAGTCAAGCCCTGCTCTCTGCACTCTTCTCGTCAGCAAACTCTCTTCAACGGCCTTGGCTGATTATGTGTAATGGACTACCATCCTGCTGTCTGATAACGTCCCCTCTTGCTGTTCTTAAATGTTGAGCTTGCTGCCACGGCAGGTTCCTCCCTGGTAGCAGAGACGCGTGACATCCCTAGACACTCTCCCTGTGTGGTTTCTGGGCACAGTGATTCGTTTGCTAACAGGATTATCCTTCTCTCTCTTCCTTCCCGCTCTCTTCATCCCCCCTCTCCTTCTCTCTTCTTTTATTTTGCGGTGCTGGCATTAGGCCACCCTCCACAGGTGCCCAAGGTGATGCAAGGGCCTGTAAGATTAGGGAATTCAACAGGGAATTGAACAGCACGGGAAACAAAGGCATGAACGCGAGTGTGAAATGAAGGCTTCAGTAGGGATATGCTGCTTTAGTGCCTCAACCACCGTGACCCAATCAGCATAGAAGATTCCGGTTCACATCTCTCTTTCATTCCACTTTTGTACCAAACTAAGCTGGGCCAACAAACAGGTAGTGATGTTTTTCCAATGTATTTTCATTAAACATTGGAATAACATCACTACCTGTTTGTTGGCCCAGCTTAGTTTGGTACAAAAGTGGAATGAAAGAGAGATGTGAACCTAAACCTCCTATGCTGATTGGGTCAGGGTGGTCGATATGCTGACTAGTCAGTGTCAAACACAACCACTTCCTGTAGCCCGGGGCAATTTGGTGGGCCAGGTTCCCAACTCAGCTGATGCAAGAGAGACTCTCTATGACTGTAGCCAAGAGGTCAATAGGAACCCTTGTGGGTATTCTGGCAAAGGTCATTGTCGTTAAGCCTCTGCGTTATTAGCTTTTAGTCAGGTTTGATGTGAATTAGCCTGATGAAGTGGGACAAGTGGATCGGTGGTGGAGCGCAGAGTGGCTAACTATCACAGAGACGAAGAGACAGGCATCTGCGTGGCGTTGGTGCCGGGCACTGAGGTGGGCAGAAAGTCTTCTCTTCACCATGTCCTTAGTAAGGAGGAGGAGATGCACATATGGCATTATTATGTGCTAGCTGTTCTCATTGGGCTGAGACATTGGTGAGACATTGATCCCATGCTCGTTTACGTCTTTAAAGTCACACAGGTCAGTTATCATGCTGATTTGTCATTATTTTGATGGAACACACCAACCAATACATTTTCTATATAGACACTGTTTCCCAAAATTACACAAGGCATTTCACCCAAGCAGACAGTGAAACAAACAAATTACCCAGAGTTGTGGTATTGAGTAAAATATTTTCCCCATGTTGAGCATGTTGATGCTACATTATGTGTTGTTTAGCATACAGGTAAATACCAACATAATGGAAACACTTGAATAAATGAAGGTTCTGGCAGATCTGTTATGGGGTCCATTTTCCTGGAATGGTTTAGGTCCACTCAACCCGCCTTAGAGGGAAAGGTAAACAGCAATAAATACACAGCCATTCTGAGTGATCACCTTCAATCTATCTTGAATCATTTCTATCCTGATGGGAGTGGATGACAATGCCCCCATCCACAGAACATGGGTGGTCACCAAATGGTCTGATGAACATGAAAATGATGTAAATCAGATGCCATGTCCGTCTCAGTCACCAGATCACAACCCAATTGACACTTATGGGAGATTCTGGAATGGTGCCTGACATGGCGTTTTCCACCACCATCAAAAAAACACAAAATTATAGAATTTCTCGCAGAAGAATTGTGTCGCATCCTTCCAATGAGTTCCAGACACTTGTATAATCTATGCCAAGGGGCATTCTAGCAGCTTGTGGTGGCCCAACACCCTATTAAGTCACTTTATGTTTGTGTTTCCAATATTTTGACAGTTACCCATGTCTCTGATAGTCAGAGAGCAGCCACTGGCTCTGCCTCAAGGGGCAGATTTGATCAGGACTCACAGTGGATCTGACAGCCATGTATGAGAGGTCCTCTCGGGTTATAGATTCTCTCCCCTGCCTGCTGGTGGGTGTTAACTACAGCATGGTGGTGCCTGGTCAGCGTCTGTGTGTTCCCCAAGGGCCCCTAGCAAGCTGAATACATACCAACACAGTTAGGTTTCCTGATTCTTATGCAGAACTTCTCTTTTCCTTTGGCTTCAGGTTCTCTCTGCAGTGCATGGTTCGCATTGCTTACAGTGCCAGCCCACAAGCAGTCCACAAGCTGACATCCGCAGGCACAAAAGTATTTGTCATTCATTGGAAAGACCTATGGTTTCTGAATACTAATGCAAGGTAAAAAGGATTGTTAAAACTCTTGAGAGTTGGTGGCATTATTGAAGAAGCAAGAAGTCATGCCATGCATTACAGCGTGGCTGGCTAATTTGAGGCATAAGCACTGAGCACTGAGGCAAACAAAGAGAGCCCAAATCCATCCACAGTCCTGTGGGAGCAGAATGAGTCAGGCAAAAGCCCCCCCCCCACCCCAAGCACTAACCCATTCTCCCCATAAAGTAGACAGTATCTCCTGCTGGGGGTCCACTCCCACTCATGGCCGTAGAGACTCTAACATTGTCACTTTAGATCAGTGCACCGACTTTCTCCACAGTAAAACAGCTCTAGGTTGTTTCACCCCCGAATGCCAACCATTCCTATCTCCTTCCACTCCTGCTGTCAGCATGTCTCAAACTTGTCAGTTTGTGTTCCAGGATGCAGTCTAGACAGGATTTCTTGACCCCGAACAAACCCACATAAGGAGTTAAACTGAGGGATTTGGCGTTTCCCAGGGCTCTGTGTGATGTCCGCTGTGCTTTGCCTGTCCACAGTGAGTTGAGTTGGTAACCAAGACAGGAAGAATGACTGACAGCAGAGAACACAGCCTCATCTGACCTAATTAACACACTGGGGCAAGTCAAGTGCAGATACAGTGTATTCGGGAAAGTATTCAGACCCCTTGACTTTTTCCACATTTTGTTATGCTACAGCCTTATTCTAAAATGGATGAAATGTAATTCCACACACAATACCTTATAATGACAAGGCGAAAACAGGTTTTTAGAAATACCTTATTTACATAACTATTCAGACTCTTTGCTATGACACTCGAAATTGAGCTCAGATGCATCCTATTTCCACTGATAATCCTTGATGTTTTGATAATTTCTTGATGTTTCATCGGACATGTCTTGGAAAGGCACACACCTGTCTATATAAGGTCCCACAGTTGACAGTGCACGTTGACAGTGCACGTTGACAGTGCTTGTCAGAGCAAAAACCAAGCCATGAGGTCGAAAGAATTGTCCGTAGAGCTCCGAGACAGGATTGTGTTGAGGCACCGATCTGGGGGAAGGGTACCAAAAAACTTCCCAGACGTCCCAGAGAACACAGTGGCCTCCATCATTCTTAAATGGAAGAAGTTTGGAACCAACAAGACTTTTCTTGGAGCTGGCCACCCGGCCAAACTGAGCAATCGGGGGAGAAGGGCCTTAGTCAGGGAGGTGACCAAGAACCTGATGGTCACTCTGACAGCGCTCTAGAGTTCCTCTGTGGAGATGGGAGAACCTTCCAGAAGGGCAACCATCTCTGCAGCACTCCACCAATCAGGCCTTTAACAAAGTACTGAGTAAAGTGTCTGAATACTTATGTACATGTTAAATTACTTTCTTTTTTATATATGTTTGCAAAAAAATATTAACCTGTTTTTTCTTTGTCATTAGGGGAGACCAAAACAGCCCAGAGGCAGGTTCTAGAAGTGGCACTGGTGTAACACATAAAACAGTTTTATTTTGATTTGTATTCCTTCACCAAGTTTATTATTTTTACTACCCGATAAGGTAACACTTTAAAATGATGTTCAGTACTAAACCATTTTTAAGGCATTTATAAATAGTTCTCACCATAACTTGAAATTATACTTTTTTTATGTTGTTACAAGAAAAAGTAGCATTTGCACTTGATGATTTGTAATTATGGTGTACCATTTACGAATATTGTATCTTATGAAAAGTGACATGATTTTGATAGTTTTAATGGACTTTTAAAATGAAAATGTAATGCAAATTAAATCCTTTACATTTTTCCTTGTCATCTTCAGAATTAATAAATAATGTGTCTGCTGTACTCCACATGGGTTTGTCTTCCTGACTGATGGAAAATGTCCTTAACCACGAGGAAAAATAGAATTTAGACAATGCATTCATTTTGTACATGTGTGGCTGTCCATGATTGTGTTGACATGTTACTGATATGTACTTTACATGGAAGCCACTGATTAACAAACCAAGATTACGAAAGGGGAAAAGGTCACTGCTGTTTATCTTTGCAGAGAACATTAATCTGATAGCAGGGTGTGTGATTAAAGTGTGTAATAATTAAAGAAGCCTGGAGAGCAAAAGACAGGCCGCGTTGACGTGAGGAGAGAGCCATAGAACTCTGAAACATTTGTACTTAACAAGGGACTATCTTTCATGTTGCACTCTGCTTAGGTTAGTCTTTCAAGGATGCCACATCTGTTGGCCTCAGATATAAGATAAACAAGCAATTAATAAATGGAATCACCCCCAAATACGCGCGCACACGCACGCACGCACGCACACACAGACACACGAGATGGTAGTTGAGGTGGGTTGCCCACCTTTGTCATATCAGTTTGACCTCTATCCGGGGTCAGGGATTGTCATGCCTTATCTGGTCTTGGTGACATCCTGATAAATCTTTGGGCGCTGCAGTCCTGTGACCTTTGCATTTCAGTGAGTATGATAATGGATTGTATGCTGGGAGTGTTGTCACAAAAGGCTCACTTTTAAAACACCTGCATACAGCAGGCTATTTGTAATTCGTTATAGAGACGGGACTTACTATCTCTAGACACAGCCACACTGGTCATACTGTATTCTCTGACAGGACCTGATAATGTCACAAGATACAAACGTCTCCATTTGGCTAGTCCTGCATAGGGCCCGGCTAAGCCACATACAGTGAAATGCTGCTATACAGCCTGTATGTTTTCATATACTGTATAGCAGTCACAATACACATGATTCATTTAAGTATGATTCTGTAACTGTTCCTCCAGGCAAGCCTTTTATAACAAACCATTGACAGGGCATGACATAATTGTATGTCTAATCCAGGCCCTGTCAATGGCTTGTACAGACCCAATATGTGGTGATAAAAAAAATGATAACGTCATTACTTTAAGAACATTGCATTGTTATAATGTTCCACATGTTCTATACTATACTGACATCCTAAAGACTAAGCCAACATTGGTGAAGGAAATGACCCAACAACAAAGGAGAACATGGCTGGTGTGTTTTTAATCTTAATGGCCCAGTGCAGTCTAAAACTAGATTCTCTGTGTTTTATATACATTTCCACACTATGAGGTTGGAATAATACTGTGAAATAGTGAAAATTAAGATCATGCCCTTTTAGTGTAAGAGCTATTTGAAAAGACCACCTGAAATGTCTGCCTGTTTTGATGGGATGACATCACCAAGTGATAACTTAGTTAATAGACCAAAAGGAAAGAGTTTCAAACCTCTCTGCCAATAACAGCTAGTTTCTTTTTACCCTCCCAACTCAAACCAATCACAGACAGTGATTGCAAAATTCTTGCTTGAGAAATTGCTCTTTGCTAAGAAGCAATTTTTCTTTATTTTTGACCATTTTAATTGAAAACAAACACAGTAAGGTACTTAATTGTTAACCAGAAATAATTTGATATTGAGATAAAAATGCCTGCATTGGAACTTTAATGTATATAAATGGCTCTTCGCCGACTAATGGAAAAGAGAACTGTACATTGAGGGTAATCAACTGCTTGGCTGATGTATCAGTAATGGAAAATAGGTTTAGCATCAGAGATGTGTCACCCTTGCCAAAATCAAATCAAATGTATTTGTCACATACACATGGTTAGCAGATGTCAATGCGAGTGTAGCGAAATGCTTGTGCTTCTAGTTCCGACCATGCAGTAATATCTAACAAGTAATATAAAAAACAATTTCACAACTACCTTATACACACAAGTGTAAAGGAATTAATATGAATATGTACATAAAAATATATGAATGAGTAATGCCCGAACGGCATAGGCAAGATGCAGTTTATGGTATAGAGTACAGTATATACATATGAGATGAGTAATGCAGGCTATGAAAACATTATATGAAGTGGCATTGTTTAAAGTGGCTAGTGATACATTACATCAAGATGGCATAGAGTACAGTATATACATATGAGACGAATAATGTAGGGTATGAAAACATTATATAAAGTGACATTGTTTAAAGTGGCTAGTGATACATTACATCAAGATGGCAAGATGCAGTAGATGGTATAGCGTAAAGTATGTACATATGAGATGAGTAATGTAGGGTATGTAAGCAATATATAAAGTGGCTAGTGATAAATTGATTACATCAATTTTTCCATTATTAAAGTGGCTAGAGTTGAGTCAGTATGTTGGCAGCAGCCACTCAATGTTAGTGATGGCTGTTTAACAGTCTGATGGCCTTGAGATAGAAGTTGTTTTTCAGTCTCTCGGTCCCCGCTTTGATGCACCTGTACTGACCTCGCCTTCTGGATGATAACGTGGTGAACAGGCAGTGGCTTGGGTGGTTGTTGTCCTTGATGATCTTTTTGGCCTTCCTGTGACATCGGGTGGTGTAGGTGTCCTGGAGGGCAGGTAGTTTGCACCTGGTGATGCGATGTGCAGACCTCACTACCCTCTGGAGAGCCTTCCGGTTATGGGTGGAGCAGTTGCCGTACCAGGCGGTGATACAGCCCGACAGGATGCTCTCGATTGTGCATCTGTAAAAGTTTGAGTGTTTTTGGTGACAGGCCGAATTTCTTCATCCTCCTGAGGTTGAAGAGGCACTGCTGCGCCTTCTTCACCACGTTGTCTGTGTGGGGGGACCATTTCAGTTTGTCCGTGATGTGTACGCCGAGGAACTTTCCACCCTCTCCACTACTGTCCCATCAATGTAGATAAGCGGGTGCTCCCTCTGCTGTTTCCTGAAGTCCATGATCATCTCCTTTGTTTTGTTGACATTGAGTGTGGGGTTATTTTCCTGACACCACACTCCGAGGGCCCTCACCTCCTCCCTGTAGGCCGTCTCGTCGTTGTTGGTAATCAAGCCTACCACTGTAGTGTCATCTGCAAACTTGATGATTGAGTTGGAGGCGTGCATGGCCACGCAGTCGTGGGTGAACAGGGAGTACAGGAGAGGGCTGAGAACGCACCCTTGTGGGGACCCAGTGTTGAGGATCAGCGGGGTGGAGCTGTTGTTACCTACCCTCACCACCTGGGGGCGGCCCGTCAGGAAGTCCAGGACCCAGTTGCACAGGGCGGGGTCGAGACCCAGGGTCTCGAGCTTAATGACGAGTTTGGAGGGTACTATGGTGTTAAATGCTGAGCTGTAAACGATGAACAGCATTCTTACATAGGTTTTCCTATTGTCCAGATGGGTTAGGGCAGTGTGCAGTGTGATGGCAATTGCGTCGTCTGTGGACCTATTGGGGCGGTAAGCAAATTGGAGTGGGTCGAGGGTGTCAGGTAGGGTGGAGGTGATATGGTCCTTGACTAGTCTCTCAAAGCACTTCATAATGACGGAAGTGAGTGCTACAGGGCTGTAGTCATTTAGCTCAGTTACCTTAGCTTTCTTGGGAACAGGAACAATGGTGGCCCTCTTGAAGCATGTGGGAACAGCAGAATGGGATAAGGATTGATTGAATATGTCTGTAAATACACCATCCAGCTGGTCTGCGGATGCTCTGAGGACGCGGCCGGGGATGCAGTCTGTGCCTGCAGCCTTGCGAGGGTTAACACATTTAAATGTTTTACTCACGTTGGCTACAGTGAAGGAGAGCCCGCAGGTTTTGGTGGCGGGCCATGTCAGTGGCACTGTATTGTCCTCAAAGCGAGCAAAAAAGTTGTTTAGTCTGTCTGGGTGCAAGGCATCGTGGTCCGCGACGGGGCTGGTTTTTCTTTTGTAGTCCGTGATTGACTGTAGACCCTGCCAACATACCTCTCGTGTCTGAGCCTTTGAATTGCGACTCCACTTTGTCTCTATACTGACGCTTAGCTTGTTTGATTGCCTTGCGGAGGGAATAGCTACACTGTTCGTATTCGGTCATGTTTCCGGTCACCTTGCCCTGATTAAAAGCAGTGGCGCGAATGCTGCCATCAATCCACGGTTTCTGGTTGGGGAATGTTTTAATAGATGCTGTGGGTACAACATCACCAATGCACTTGCTAATAAACTTGCTCACAGAATCAGCGTATTCGTCAATGTTGTTGTTCGCCGCAATGCGGAACATATCCCAGTCCACGTGATCGAAGCAATCTTGAAGCGTGGAATCCGATTGGTCGGACCAGCGTTGAACAGACCTGAGCGCGGGTGCTTCCTGTTTTAGTTTCTGTCTATAGGCTGGGAGCAACAAAATGGAGTCGTGGTCAGTTTTTCCGAAGGGAAGGCGGGGGAGGGTTTTATATGCGTCGCGGAAGTTAGATCAACAGTGATCTAGGGTTTTGCCAGCCCTGATAGAATTTGGGGAGCCTTGTTTTCAGATTAGCCTTGTTAAAATCCCCAGCTACAATAAATGCAGCCTCAGGATATGTGGTTTCCAGTTTACATCGAGTCAAATGAAGTTCGTTCAGGGCCGTCAATGTGTCTGCTTGGGGGGGAATATACATGACTGTGATTATGATCGAAGAGAATTCTCTTGGTAGATAATGCGGTCGGCATTTGATTGTGAGGAATTCTAAGTCAGGTGAACAAAAGGACTTGAGTTCCTGTATGTTGTTATGATCACACCACGTCTCGTTAATCATAAGGCATACACCCCCGCCATTCTTCTTACCAGAGAGATAATTGTTTCTGTCGGCGCGATGCGTGAAGAAACCAGGTGGCTGTACCGACTCAGATAGCATTTCTCGAGTGAGCCATGTTTCCGTGAAACAAAGAACGTTACAGTCTCTGATGTCTCTCTGGAATGCTACCCTTGCTCGGATTTCATCTACCTTGTTGTCAAGAGACTGGACATTGGCGAGTAGTATATTCACTTACTTTTCGAAAATCTTCCTCTGATTTGTCATCCAAAAGGGTCCCAGCTATAACATGTAGTGTCACTTTGTTAGATAAAATCCTTCTTTATATCCCAAAAAGTCAGTTTAGTTGGCGCCATCTATTTGAGTAATCCACTCGTTCAACATGCCAAGATAGGAATCCAAAAATCTACCGCTAAACTTTATTTCAACAAGTCAAAATACATTTCTAGTTAATCCTCAGATACCCTACAATGTATTCAAACTAATATTTCATACGGAAATAAGTATGTTCAATAGAAAAACGATATTAGTAGGTGCGTGTCCTCTTCATCGCGCGCGCATACACGAATTTCCAAGTCTGTGTCCCTGTAGTAAAACTCATATTTCTTACTCGTTTTGGAAGAAACAAGCCTGAAACCTTGAATAAAAACTACTACCCAGTGGAATCCATAGGAATTGCTTACTGGGAGCTAGATTTAATTATTTCCCTATACGTTCCATTGGAAGAGCATGGGCTCTCAAAAAAATAAATAATTCAGGTTGGTTTCTCTTGTGTTATAGTCTCCTACATTATTTTAACATTTACAAACTTCAAAGTGTCTTCTTTCCAATGGTACCAATTATATGCATATCCTGGCTTTACTTTGGGCACGTCAGTCAGGCGGAAATTGAGAAAAAGGACCCTAGCCCTAACAAGTTAAAGTATTACTTTTAAGTAGTTTTTTGTGGCATCTGTACTTTACTATTTATATTTTTGACAGATTTTACTTTTACTCCACTACATTCCTAAAGAAAATCATGTACTTTTCACTCCATACATTTTCCCTGACTGAGGGAAATGGTCCAATTCACTCACTTATTCACTCACTTAAAAGAGTTTCACTTTTATTGAAGTAAATTTACATGAATGTATCTTTACTTTTACTCAAGTAAGACAATTGGGTACTTTTTCCACCACTGCTTATGTGAATAAAAACTCCTGAAATTACATACATCATTTATCACATGGCTTTTAATGTGAAAGGATGTTAGCCACCCAGAGTGGCTCATCTGGCTTCTCAACTTGGCCTAAAACCAGTGTTTTATGTTTTCATAATTTAGATCTGGGAGAGAGGAAATACCATCTCTTCTGAGATTGCAGTATCAACTGTAGGGGTGAGAGATTTAATTTATTCCTAGTACAGGGATCTCCTATGTGTGCACACGCGTGTGTGTACAGATTTGTTCTTCAGAAGATAAAGACAAATGCCCCTAGGCAAAATGGCAGACTGAACACAGCGGTGCAGATCGCCTCAAGATAAAAACGTAATATTCAAGATCTGTAAGTTTGACTAAATATTATCACTTCACTCCACATACTCATGGGTAATAACCTTCAATCTGGATAACAACACAAAACAAATAATAAGACTAGAGAAATGTATCAAACAATATTACCAAAACAAACATCAACCAAACATGACGGAGAGTAAACATGAAAATCCAATCCCCAAAAGCATAGGGTGACTCCTCGACAGACACAGACGATTTATGCTTTTCACCACCCGGAATGGTAAGGTTGGAAACTGATCTGTTGAAGTTGATAAATGATGAACTGGGCATTCTTGAATTAGTCAGTAAAGATAAAGAAGTTGAAGGCAAGCCTCGAGATCAGTGACAAAAAAGCTACAACAATGGAGAAGGAAACAAATAAGCTTAAAGGGACAGTTAAGATGGAAACGGATGTTAATTAACTTAAAAAGCAGAACATGTTTCTGAGAGAAGTGTTACTTGACATACAGTCTAGATCTATAAGATACAATCTGGTACTTACTGGTATCAAAGGGAAAAAAGGCGAAAATCCTGAAATCGTGGTGATATAAGTCCTTCTTACATAGTTACAGATCCCAGGCGATGTTGTCGACACAATCCAACTCGAACGTGTACACCGTTTAGGACAGAGAGGAGAGAGATATGAGCGCCCAATCGTTGCCAAATTTGCATTCTTTAAAGATAAAATAATGGTTAAAAACCTGGGTAAAAGACTCTCTGGCACAAAAATATGCATGAGTTCCCGAAGGAAATTGCAGAGCGGGACAAAGTTCTGTACCCACTCTTCAAGAAGAATAGATTAAAAGGGAAATGTGTAGCTTCTCGTAGTCTATAAACTGCATATTGATAACCAAATGACACCAAGACTACTCCACGGCTATTCTAAATATTACAAAGTTCCCATAGAGGAGTCGAATAATGGAACACCCAAAACTATCCATGGTAGGGATAGTTATAAAAAATATATATCTAGGAAAACAATCAAATTCAACAATTGATAAAGAAATAAACTACTACTACACCATTCAAGATAGGGAAAATTTGACTTTAAGTTAGTTAAGAACAAATTCTTATTTACAATGAGGCCTACCAAAAGGCAAAATGCCTCCTGCGGGGATGGGACCTGGGATATATATATATATATATATATATATATATATATATATATTGTCATATATATATATATATATTGTCATATATAGTGTACCGTCTATATATATATATAGGACAAAACACACATTATGACAAGAGAGTCTACCTTCTATATATATATATATATATATATATATATATATATATATATATATATATATATATAGGACAAAACACACATTATGACAAGATAGACAACACAACAATACATGAAGAGAGATCTAAGACAACAACATAGCAAGGCAGCAACACATGACAACATGGTAGCAACACAACATGGTAGCAGCACAAAACAAGGCACAGATATTACGGGGCACAGACAACAGCACAAAAGGCACAAAGGTAGAGACAATAATACATCACAACTGTCAGTAAAAGTGTCCATGATTGAGTCTTTGAAGAGATTGAGATAAAACTGTCCAGTTTGAGTGTTTGTTGCAGCTCATTCCAGTCAATAGCTGCAGCGAACTGAAAAGAGGAGTGACCCAGGATGTGTGTGCTTTGGGGACCTTTAACAGAATGTGACCTTTAACAGAATGTGACTGGCAGAATGGGTGTTGTATGTGGAGGATGAGGGCTGCAGTAGATATCTCAGATAAGGGGGAGTTTTAAGAGGGTTTTATAAATAAGCATTGGTGGCAAATCTGATGGCCAAATGGTAAAGAAAATCTAGCCTTACCTGCTGATCTATAAATTATGTCTCTAATCTAGCATGGGTAGCATGGGTAGGATGGTCATCTGAATCTGGATTAGTTTGGCAGCTGGGGTGAAAGAGGAGCGAATACGATAGAGGAAACCACATCTAGATTAAACTTTAGCCTGTGCTGTGGAAGGACAGTGTACCGTCTAGCCATACTCCCATGTACTTGTATGAAGTGAATAACTCAAGCTCTAAACCCTCAGAGGTAGTAATCACACCTGTGGGGAGAGGTGCATTCTTCTTACCAAACCATGACCTTTGTTTTGGATGTATTCAGAACAAGGTTAAGGGTAGAGAAAGCGTGTTGGACACTAAGAAAGCTTTGTTGAAGAGCATTTAACACAACATCTAGGGAGGGCCAGCTGAGTAGAAAACTGTATCATCTGCATAAAAATGAGTGAGAGTTTCCTACTGCCTGAGCTATATTGTTGATGTAAATTGAAAAGAGTGTGGGGCCTAGAATCGGGCCTTGGTGTACTCCCTTGGTGACAGGCAGTTGCTGAGACAGCAGATTTTCTGACTTTATAAACTGCACTCTTTGAGAGGGGTAGTTAGCAAACCAGCCCAAAGATCCCTCAGAGACACCAATACTCCTTAGCCGGCCCAAAATAATGGAATGGTCTACCGTATCAAAAGCTTTGGCCAAGTTAATAAAAATAGCAGCACAACATTGCTTAGAATCAAGGGCAATGGTGACATCATTGAGGACCTTTAAGGTTGCAGTGACACATCCATAACTTGAGCGGAAATCAGATTGCATACCAGAGAGAATACTATAGACATCAAGAAAGCCAGTCAGTTGATAAACAGGGCAAAATAGAAACAGGCCTATACCAGACTGATACCTGTCAGGATAACATCGAGGAGACTAGCCTTTTCCGGGTGTTTGGAGTCATACCTTGTGGGATTGGTAATAATCTGATAAAGATTTAGGGAGTCCCTTTGCTTTAGGACTTGGTCAAGTGGTTTAAGCATGTCCTAGTTTAGGTCACCTAGCATGACAAATTCAGACTTAGTGTAAGGGGCCAGGAGAGAGCTTAGGGCAGGTAGGGTACAGGCTGGTGCTGATGGAGGACGATAGCACCCAGCAACAGTCAACAAAAAGCTATTTGAAAGTTTAATACTTAAAACCAGCAAATCAAATTGTTTGGGGACAGACTTGGTGGAGACAACCGAGCACTAAAGGTGATCCTTGGTAAAGATTGCCACTCCCCAACCTTCGGAAGCTATGTCTTGCCGAAAAAGGTTATAACCAGAAAGGTTAACATCAGTTTTCAAAACACTCTTCCTTAACCACATCTCAGTAATGACCAACACATCTGGATTGGAGCTGTGAACCCACACTTTCAATTGATCTATTTTAGGTAATAAGCTTCTAGTGTTAACGTGCAGAAAATCCAGGCTTTTATGAGAGCAGAAATCAGTGAATCAGATATCAGAGCACGAGTCAGAATTGGGGCTAGCAACAGTAGATGGGCCAGGGTGTACATGCGTATTTCCATATATCATCAACAGTAATAAAATCAGGGCACGGCATAGGACAGGGAGAGCTCATAGGACATGGAGAGCTCTTTGTTGATTTATGACATCTGAATGTGCATTAGATGGCAACAAGATCATATTGTACAGCAGTTTCATCAGGTAACATTTATAGTATTTCATAAATTGACAAAGCATTAGAAGAAAGGATAATTAGCTAAATAATACATCTTTAAATAACTGGAAGGAACTGGAACACAAATGTACTCACAATCAGGATAAAAACACAGAAAACCGAGGACATAGAAAGCACAGTATGTGTGTAAGGCGTCTAGGTGTAGCAGGTAAGGCGAAGTCAGGCGCAGGACACAGATGAGTAATTCACGTAACTTTACTTTAAACAACAAATATTCCAGGAAGGAAAATAATCAAGCTCACAAATACAGACCAACTTACAACGAACAAACACACACAAAACCATGGGGGAAACAGAGGGTTAAATAAGGAACATATAATTAATGAAAATGGAAACCAGGTGTGTACAAAGAAGATGTCACGACTCCGACCGAGGCAGGCTCTCCTTCCCGTTCGGGTGGCGCTCGGCGGTCGTCGTCACCGGCCTATTAGCTGCCACTGATCCTTTTCTCCCCCTCCTTATGTGTTTATTGGTTACACCTGTTTTGTATTTGTTTGTAATTAGTTGGGCTTATCAGTCAGCCGGCCCGCCCGTTTCTTTGTGCGGGATTGTTAGTTGGTAAGCGTGGTGTTTGTGTCAAACTACGTGTGTACGTTGTTACTGGACTGTTTTCGTTCCCCCCGTGTCTGGGGTAGTTTTATGAGAGCACCCAGTGTATAGAAGGGTGGCCTAAGTTTCACAGTGTTCATTAAAAGAACATTTGTTATTGCACCCTCTGTTTCCTGCGCTTGACTTCGCACTACGACACCCAGTCCTTACAGAATCATGCACCAAAAGAAATGGAGTCAGCAGGAGCAGCGGCGAACCCTCTCCCATCGATGGAGGAACGGGTGCTCCATCATACCACCGTTCTCGTATCGGATCGGCGATGGATTCAATGATGGAGCGAATGGACCGATGGGAGAGGAGTGGTCTCCTCTCTCCACCTTCGGCTCTTCCAGCCCAGGACTCTCCATCCCCCGGCTCCAGCGCTCTCCGTCTGACACTCCCGAGGGATTATGATGGAGCGGCGGCGGGGTGCCAGGGGTTCTTACTCCAACTGGAACTGTACCTTGCCACCGTAAGACCCACTCCCTCGGGAGCGGAGAGGGTGAGTGTCCTCGTCTCCTGCCTCACGGGTCGTGCTCTGGAGTGGGCGAACACAGTCTGGAATGGCCCAGACTCAGCGAAGGAGCACTACCCAGAGTTTACCCGCCGTTTTCGTGCCGTGTTTGACCAGGATCTGGGTGGAACGACAGGGCCCTTATTGACCATTACCGGTGTAGTCTCCGGGAGGACGTCATTTTTTTCCTTACATTTTTTCCCTCTTCCCAGCATAGGGCGCTAGTCGATTCAGGCGCAGCTGGGAACTTTATGGATCGCGGACTCGCTCTTAAGTTAGGTGTTCCGCTTGTGCCGATAGATTCTCCCTTTCCCGTGCACTCCCTAGATAGCCGGCCATTAGGGTCAGGGGTGGTCAGGGAGACCACGGTTCCCCTGGACATGGTGACGCAGGGGAATCATAAGGAGCGTATCAGTCTTTATATTATTGATTCGCCTGCGTTTCCAGTGGTGCTAGGGATTCCCTGGCTGGCCCGGCACAATCCTAAAATTTCGTGGAGACAGGGGGTTCTCCAGGGGTGGTCAAAGGAGTGTTCTGGAAGGTGTTTGGGAGTTTCCATCGGTGCCACGTCGGTGGAAAGTCCAGACCAGGGTCCCACGGTGTGCATTCCCCCCGAGTATGCCGATTTGGCAATCGCTTTCAGTAAAACAAAAGCGACTAAATTACCACCTCATCGACCGGGAAGGGATTGTGCGATATATCTCCAGGTAAATGCTGCGCTTCCCAAGAGTCACGTGTACCCATTGTCCCAAGAGGAGACGGTGGCTATGGAGACATATGTCACTGAGTCTCTGGGACAGGGGTACATTCGGTCCTCCATCTCACCCGTCTCCTCGAGTTTCTTTTTTGTGAAGAAAAAGGAGGGAGGTGTGCGTCCGTGTATTGATTATAGAGGTCTAAATGCCATCACCGTGGGGTTTAGTTACCCACTACCTCTCATTGCTACGGCAATGGAATAATTTCACGCAGCGCAGTTCTTCACAAAATTGGATCTCAGGAGCGCGTATAGTCTGGTGCGTATTCGGAAAGGAGACGAGTGGAAAACCGCATTTAGTACCACATTGGGCCATTATGAGTACTGCGTCATGCCGTATGGGTTAAAGAATGCTCCAGCCGTTTTCCAATCCTTTGTAGACGACATTCTCAGGGACCTGCACGGGCAGGGAGTGGTTGTTTATATCGATGACATTCTGATCTACTCAGCCACTCACACCGCGCATGTGTCTCTGGTGCGCAAGGTGCTTGGTAGACTGCTGGAGCATGACCTATATGTCAAGGCTGAGAAGTGTGTGTTCTCCAAACGAGCCGTCTATTTTCTGGGTTATCGCATTTCCACCTCGGGGGTGGTGGTGGAGGGTGACCGCATTAAGGCCGTGCGTAATTGGCCGACTCCGACCATGGTAAAAGAGGTGCAGCGGTTTTTGGGTTTTGCCAACTACTACCGGAGGTTTATCCGGGGTTTTGGCCAGGTAGCAGCTCCCATTACCTCACTGCTGAAGAGGGGTCCGGTGCGGTTGCAGTGGTCAGCAAAAGCGGACGGAGCTTTCAACAGGTTGAAGGCGCTGTTCACGGATGCGCCCGTGTTGGCGCATCCGGACCCCTCTCTAGCATTCATAGTGGAGGTGGACACGTCCGAGGCTGGGGTAGGTGCCGTGCTATCACAGCGCTCTGGTACGCCACCAAAACTCCACCCCTGCCCTTTCTTCTCGAAGAAGCTCAGCCCAGCGGAGCGTAACTATGATGTGGGGGACCGGGAGTTGTTAGCAGTGGTCAGTGCTCTGAAGGTGTGGAGACACTGGCTTGAGGGGGCTAAGCACCCTTTTCTCATCTGGACCGACCACCAGAATCTGGAGTATATTCGGGCAGCTAGGAGACTGAACCCACGTCAGGCAAGGTGGGCCATGTTCTTTACCCGATTCCGGTTTACGTTATCGTATAAACCGGGCTCCCAGAACGTAAAGGCGGATGCACTGTCCCGTTTTTACGACACGGACGATCGGTCCACTGAACCTACTCCCATCCTTCCCGCCTCAAGGCTGATAGCACCAGTGGTGTGGGAGGTGGACTCGGACATCGAGCGGGCGTTACGGGCGGAACCCGCTCCTCCTCAGTGTCCGGTGGGTCGGAAGTACGTGCCGCTTGGTGTTCGGGACAAATTGATTCGGTGGGCTCACGTTCTACCCTCCTCGGGTCACCCTGGGGTGACGAGGACAGTGGGGAGCCTTCGGGGGAGGTATTGGGGGCCTACCTTGGCTAGGGACATTAGGGTTTATGTTTCCTCCTGTTCGGTATGCGCCCAGAGTAAGGCTCCTAGGCACCTTCCTAGAGGGAAGTTACAACCCCTCCCCGTTCCACAACGGCCTTGGTCGCATCTGTCTTATCGCATCTATTTTCTGACCGATCTTCCCCCGTCTCAGGGGAACACTACGGTACTGGTGATTGTGGATCGGTTCTCTAAGTCCTGCCGTCTCCTCCCGTTGCCCGGTATCCCTACAGCCCTGCAGACTGCGGAGGCATTATTCACCCACGTCTTCCGGCACTACGGGGTGCCGGAGGACATCGTTTCTGATCGGGGCCCCCAGTTCACGTCCCGAGTATGGAGGGCGTTCATGGAGCGTTTGGGGGTCTCGGTCAGCCTGACCTCCGGTTATCACCCCGAGAGTAATGGGCAGGTGGAGAGAGTGAACCAGGAGGTGGGTAGGTTTCTGCAGTCGTATTGCCAGGACCAGCCAGGGGAGTGGGCGAGATACATCCCCTGGGCCGAAATGGCCCAGAACTCACTACGCCACTCCTCTACTAACGTGTCCCCCTTTCAGTGTGTATTGGGGTACCAGCCGGTCCTGGCACCATGGCATCCGAGCCAGACCGAGGCTCCTGCGGTGGAGGAATGGGTGCAGCGCTCCAAGGAGACATGCAGGGCCGTCCAGGAATCCCTCCAACAAGCTAGTGGACGGCAGAAGAGG
This sequence comes from Salvelinus namaycush, assembly GCF_016432855.1. NCBI lineage: Eukaryota > Metazoa > Chordata > Actinopteri > Salmoniformes > Salmonidae > Salvelinus > Salvelinus namaycush. The sequence goes on from NC_052310.1 coordinate 50,219,488, forward strand.
AGTGCTGACCGCCACCGCAGTGAGGCCCCCGTGTTTGTACCGGGGGACAGGGTCTGGCTCTCGACCCGAAACCTGCCCCTCCGCTTGCCCTGCCGGAAGCTGGGTCCGCAGTGTGTAGGGCCCTTCAAAGTCCTCAGGAGAATAAACAAGGTGTGTTATCGATTACAACTCCCTTCCTATTATCGTATTAACCCCTCGTTTCATGTGTCTCTCCTCAGGCCGGTGGTAGCTGGCCCCCTGCAGGACGGTGAGGTGCCTGGAGGTCCCTCCTCCCCCTCTGGACATCGAGGGGTCCCCGGCGTACACGATACGGGCCATTCTGGACTCGAGATGCCGGGTGAGGGGCCTGCAGTACCTCGTGGACTGGGAGGGGTACGGTCCGGAGGAGAGGTGCTGGGTACCGGTGGGGGACATTTTGGATCCGTCTATGCTGAGGGATTTCCATCGCCTCCATCCGGATCGCCCTGCACCTCGTCCTCCGGGTCGACCTCGAGGCCGGTGTCGGTGCGCTGCGGGAGCCGCGCACCGCGCACCAGAGGGGGGGTACTGTCACGACTCCAACCGAGGCAGGCTCTCCTTCCCGTTCGGGTGGCGCTCGGCGGTCGTCGTCACCGGCCTATTAGCTGCCACTGATCCTTTTCTCCCCCTCCTTATGTGTTTATTGGTTACACCTGTTTTGTATTTGTTTGTAATTAGTTGGGCTTATCAGTCAGCCGGCCCGCCCGTTTCTTTGTGCGGGATTGTTAGTTGGTAAGCGTGGTGTTTGTGTCAAACTACGTGTGTACGTTGTTACTGGACTGTTTTCGTTCCCCCCGTGTCTGGGGTAGTTTTATGAGAGCACCCAGTGTATAGAAGGGTGGCCTAAGTTTCACAGTGTTCATTAAAAGAACATTTGTTATTGCACCCTCTGTTTCCTGCGCTTGACTTCGCACTCCGACACCCAGTCCTTACAGAAGACAAAACAAATGGAAAATGAAAAGTGGATTGGTGGCGGCTAGAAAACTGGTGACGTCGACCACCGAACGCCGCCCGAACAAGGAGAGGGACCAACTTCGGCGGAAGTCGTGACAATGTGGGTATGCGCGGGTGTATTGTGATGGAAGGTGAGGTGTGCGTTTTTGTGTTTGGAAAGTGTGGAGTTAAGTGAGTAAAAAAGGAAAATGGTTATTAATACCAGAGCCCATTTGTGTCTGCAAGCAGAGGTTGCAAGAGAGAGCTTTCAATTTTGTACAGATATGGGATATACATTTGAAAATAAATGATAATATAGTTTAGTTATTTATTGTCCTATCATGATGGAACAGTGCCCAAACCCTATACACCCACCTGAGAGACCCATACACCAAGGAGAAGTCCTTATCTGTCTTATGGGCCTACTGTAAGTAGCCTATACGCAGCCAAAACAGAAAGATAAATGCCATCAGAGACCCACTAAAGCAGCACCGCCCCCTCAAGATTCTGAGCCTGCCTGGCAGAGTTGGTCCTACAAAGCCAAAGCCCCCTGATGGGTGAGCATGATATACAAGCAGTTCTTCAAAGCTTCTAATGAGAATCTTGACAACATTGTACCATTGTACCCCCACCCAGGTAGTGACAGTGTTGGCAACACTAGCTGCAGTAACCCATGCGGAGGGGGTCACACTCAGACAATCAGAGAGGGGGCAAATTACTGTGGTCCTATTGGCACGGAATGATCAAAGGACTGCACAGAGTTTCTTGGAAAAATGGTCGAAAAATGGATTTGACATTGGTTAATAAAATTACCAAATTTTTGCACATTTTAGCTACATTTCTCATGCCTTCTCAAACAACTGCAACTGTATATACATTCACACATCAAGTCCTTTCTTGAGGGGATGGAACAACTGTTGAACATCTGAGCTTGTGGTTGTTTGTGGGGGAAAGGGGTTGAGTGTGTATGAGTATGTGTACTCTGTGTGTATGTATCCCACATCTGTTGCTATGGGGTCATGATGTTAAGGACAATATAGGATGAATCATAATATTTGTTTGCAAAAATAATAATTGCTTGCCAAACATGTAATCTTTGTAATGGCAATACTGGTTATAAGTAACAATCATTTGCATGAACTGGCTACATTATTACGCATACTATTCGTGAATATTTTTTATATATGTCTTGATAACTATATATATAACTAATCAAGGTGAGGATGGGTGGCACTGTATGCTCTTTTCGAAGGATGGGTCCTGGTCTTTCGGGGACCAAGGGATCCGGGCGAACAGAAGTGGTCTGTTGAAGCACCTTTGGCAGCAATTACAGCCTCAAGTCTTCTTGGGTATGACGCTACAAGATTGGCACACCTGTATTTGATGAGTTTCTCCCATTCTTCTCTGCAGATCCGCTCAAGCTCTGTCAGGTTGGATGGGGAGCATCGCTACACCCCCACAGCATGATGCTGCCACCCCCATGCTTAATCATAGGGATGGTGCCAGGTTTCCTCCAGATGTGATGCTTGGCATTCAGGCCAAAGAGTTCAAGCTTGGTTTCATCAGACCAGAGACCAGTTTCTCATGGTCTGAGAGTCTTTAGGTGCCTTTTGGAAAACTCCAAGCGGGCTGTCATGTGCCTTTTACTGAGGAGTGGCTTCCGTCTGGCCACTATGATAAAGGCCTGATTGGTGGAGTGCTGCAGAGATGGTTGTCCTTCTGGAAGATTGTCCCATGTCCACAGAGGAACTCTCGGGTTCTTGGTCACCTCCCTGACCAAGGCCTTTCTTCCTCGATTGCTCAGTTTGGCAGGGCGGCCAGCTCTAGGAAGAGTCTTGGTAGTTCCAAACTTCTTCCTTTTAAGAATGATGGTGGCCACTGTGTTCTTGGGGACCTTCAATGCTGCAGAAATATTTATTTTGGTACCCCTCCCCAGATCTGTACCACGACACAATCCTGTCTCGGAGCTCTACGGACAATTCCTTCGACCTCTTGACTTGGTTTTTGCTCTGACATGCACTGTCAACTGTGAGACCTTATATAGACAGGTGTGTGCCTTTCCAAATTATGTCCAATAATTTAAATTTAGCACAGGTGGGCCTCAATCAAGTTGTAGAAACATCTCAAGGATGATCAATGGAGACAGGATGCACCTGAGCTCAATTTAGAGTGTCATAGCAAAGGGTATGAATACTTATGCAAATACATTGTTTTTTTTTAAATAGAAATTTGCAAAAATATCTAAAATCCTCTTTTCACTGTCATTATGGGGTTGCGTGTAGATTGAGGAGGAACAATTTTAATTTCATCCCGTTTAGAATAAGGCTTTATCGTAACAACATGTGGAAAAAGGGAAGTGGTCTGAATACTTTCCGAACGTACTGTATGTGGTGAGAGTGTGTGCATGTGTGGTGTCAAAATCCATGTGCGAGCATGTTATGTGTGTGGGCATATGCAGTGTGTGTGTGTGTGTGTGTGTGTGTGTGTGTGTGTGTGTGTGTGTGTGTGTGTGTGTGTGTGTGTGTGTGTGTGTGTGTGTGTGTTGGGGTGTCAGTGTAAGTAGGTGTGAGTGTGTGGGTGTGTGTCCAGTGTGTGTACACACAGTCAGTGCAAGAGAGTTGGTGCAAAAAAGGGTAATTGCAGGTAGTCTAGGTAGACATTTGATTAGCTATTTAGCAGTCTTGTTTAGCAGTCTTATGGCTTGGGGGGTAGACTGTGTTCAGTGTCCTGTTGGTTCCAGACTTTTTGTTATTTTTAATACATTTTCAAAAATGTCTATAAACCTATTTTTGCTTTGTCATTATGGGGTATTGTGTGTAGATTGCTGAGGATTATTATTTTTCGAATAAGGCTGTAAAGTAACAAAATGTGGAAAAAGTAAAGGGGTCTGAATACTTTCCGAAGGCACTGTATATGGACACTCAATTAATATGGCACTTTTTAATGGTAAGTTTACAAACATATGATAAATAGAATTTAAACTTGTATCTCATTATGGTAAATGGTGAAATAAGTATAGACAGCTATAATTGTAATGATCTAGCAGATAATAAGAAAAGACAATCAGTATTTAACTGGCTAAAATACAAAGAATATAATAAAGGAAACTCATTCAACAATTTTAGATGAAGCTGTGTGGAAAGAGGGCTGGGGGGGATCCGTAAGGTAGATGGATGATTTTAAGTATGTTATTGGACCTTAAACAGATATGGCTCATTAATCTATACGGTCCAAATGATGATGATCCATGATTCTTTGAAAATATATATAATAATTTATCAAACCTACAAGCAATACAAGACTATTATTATGGTGGGAGATTATAATATGGTTTTAAATACCTCAATGGACTGTTAAGGAAATCACACTACAAACTATCACCCTCATGCGCTTAAGGAAATCACAAATGTCATGGATATATTGGAACTAGTGGATATACGGAGGCTTAAAAATCCTGACCCTCAGTGGTGCATACTCATTCCCCTCCTGTACTCCCTGTTCACTCATGACTGCACAGCCAGGCACGACTCCAACACCATCATTACATTTGCCGAAGACACAACAGTGGTAGGCCTGATCACCGGCAACGACGAGACAGCCTATAGGGAGGAGGTCAGAGACCTGGCCATGTGGGGCCAGGACAACAACCTCTCCCTCAATGTGAACAAGACAAAGGAGATGATTGTGGATTACAGGAAAAACAGGACAGTGGAGCAGGTTGAGTGTCCACATCACCAACAAACTAGCATGGTCCAAGCACACCATGACAGTCGTGCAGCGGGCACGACAAAACCTATTCCCCCTCAGGAGACTGAAAAGATTTGGCATGGGTCCTCAGATCCTCAAAAGGTTCTACAGCTGCACCATTGAGAGCATCCTGATTTGTTGCATAATGGCAACTGCTCGGCCTCCGACCGCAAGGCACTACAGAGGGTAGTGCGAACGGCCCAGTACATCACTGGGGCCAAGCTTCCTGCCATCCAGGACCTTTATTCCAGGCGGTGTCAGAGGAAGGCCCTAAAAATTGTCAAAGACTCCAGCCACCCTAGTCATAGATTGTTCTCTCTGCTACCGCACGGCAAGTGGTACTAGGTCCAAGAGACTTCTAAACAGCTTCTACCCCCAAGCCATAAGCCTTCTGGACATCTAGTCAAATGGCTACCGAGACTATTTGCAGTGCCTCCCCTCTCACCCCCTCTTTACAAACACTGCTACTCTCTGTTGCCATCTATGCATAGTCACTTTAATAACTCTACCTACTTGTACATACTACCTCAAATAACCGGTACCCCCCTGTATATAGTCTCGCTATTGTTATTTTACTGCTTCTCTATAATGACTTGTTACATTTATCTCTTATTCTTATCTGTATTTTTTTAAACTGCATTGTTGGTTAGGGGCCCGTAAGTAAGCATTTCACTGTAAGGTCTACACCTGATGTATTCGGCGCATGTGACTAACATTTGATTTGATATACATGGAAGAGGCTCAATCAAGCTAGTCCTCTTGATTACTTTCTTATGTCATTCTCTCTTCTCCAAAAGTTAAAAAAAAAGTGTTGATAGGGGACAGAATGTGGTCGGACCATCAACTATAATTAGCATATATATTACTCTTACAGAATTTCCACATGGGTGAGGATATTGGAAATTTAATCAAAGCCTATTGGATGATAACTTGTTTTTAACTAGGACAGAATAATTTATGATGGACTTTTTCCTGACATAACATAGGTACAGCATATCCCCTTGTTGTATGGGACACTTTTAAATGTGCCTTTGGAGGCCATGCAATTCAGTACTCATCTCTATAACAAAAGCAATTTAGGTCAAACTAGACATAATAAACGGCTCTCTATCCACCGGATGTGTACCAAACTCACTAAAAGTGGCAGTAATAAAGCCTCTCTTGAAAAAGCCAAACCTTGACCCGGAAAATATAAAAAACTATCGGCCTATATCGAATCTTCCATTCCTCTCAAAAAATGTTGAAAAAGCTGTTGCGCAGCAACTCACTGCCTTCCTGAAGACAAACAATGTATACGAAATGCTTCAGTCTGGTTTTAGACCCCATCATAGCACTGAGACTGCACTTGTGAAGGTGGTAAATTACCTTTTAATGGCGTCAGACCGAGGCTCTGCATCTGTCCTCGTGCTACTAGACCTTAGTGCTGCCTTTGACACCATCGATCACCACATTCTTTTGGAGAGACTGGAAACCCAAATTGGTCTACACGGACAAGTTCTGGCCTGGTTTAGATCTTATCTGTCGGAAAGATATCAGTTTGTCTCTGTGAATTTCGGTGTACATTTCGGTGTTCCTCAAGGTTCCGTTTTAGGACCACTATTGTTTTCACTATATATTTTACCTCTTGGGGATGTTATTCGAAAACAATGTTAACTTTCACTGCTATGCGGATGACACACAGCTGTACATTTCAATGAAACATGCTGAAGCCCCAAAATTGCCCTCGCTAGAAGCCTGTGTTTCAGACATAAGGAAGTGGATGGCTGAAAACGTTTTACTTTTAAACTCGGACAAAACAGAGATGCTTGTTCTAGGTCCCAAGAAACAAAGAGATCTTCTGTTAAATCTGACAATTAATCTTGATGGTTGTAAAGTCGTCTCAAATAAAACTGTGAAGGACCTCGGCGTTACTCTTGACCCTGATCTCTCTTTTGACGAACATATCAAGACTGTTTCAAGGACAGCTTTTTTCCATCTACGTAACATTGCAAAAATCAGAAATTTTCTGTCCAAAAATGATGCAGAAAAATTAATCCATGCATTTGTTACTTCTAGGTTAGACTACTGCAATGCTCTACTTTCCGGCTACCCGGATAAAGCACTAAATAAACTTCAGTTAGTGCTAAATACAGCTGCTAGAATCCTGACTAGAACCAAGAAATTTGATCATATTACTCCAGTGCTAGCTTCCATACACTGGCTTCCTGTTAAGGCAAGGGCTGATTTCAAGGTTTTACTGTTAACCTATAAAGCGTTACATGGGCTTGCTCCTACCTATCTTTCCGAGTTGGTCCTGCCGTACATACCTACACGTACGCTACGGTCACAAGACGCAGGCCTCCTAATTGTCCCTAGAATTTCTAAGCAAACAGCTGGAGGCAGGGCTTTCTCCTATAGATCTCCATTTTTATGGAATGGTCTGCCTACCCATGTGAGAGACGCAGACTCGGTCTCAACCTTTAAGTCTTTACTGAAGACTTATCTCTTCAGTAGGTCATATGATTGAGTGTAGTCTGGCCCAGGAGTGTGAAGGTGAACGGAAAGGCTCTGGAGCAACGAACCGCCCTTGCTGTCTCTGCCTGGCCGGTTCCCCTCTCTCCACTGGGATTCTCTGCCTCTAACCCTATTACAGGGGCTGAGTCACTGGCTTACTGGTGCTCTTTCATGCCGTCCCTAGGAGGGGTGCGTCACTTGAGTGGGTTGAGTTACTGACGTGATCTTCCTGTCTGGGTTGGCGCCCCCCCTTGGTTTGTGCTGTGGTGGAGATCTTTGTGGGCTATACTCGGCCTTGTCTCAGGATTGTAAGTTGGTGGTTGAAGATATCCCTCTAGTGGTGCGGGGGCTGTGCTTTGGCAAAGTGGGTGGGGTTATATCCTTCCTGTTTGGCCCTGTCCGGGGGTATCATCGGATGGGGCCACAGTGTCTCCTGACCCCTCCTGTCTCAGCCTCCAGTATTTATGCTGCAGTAGTTTGTGTCGGGGGGCTAGGGTCAGTTGGTTATATCTGGAGTACTTCTCCTGTCTTATCCAGTGTCCTGTGTGAATTTAAGTATGCTCTCTAATTCTCTCCTTCTCTCTTTCTTTCTCTCTCTCGGAGGACCTGAGCCCTAGGACCATACGTCAGGACTACCGGGCATGATGACTCCTTGCTGTCCCCAGTCCACCTGGCCGTGCTGCTGTTCCAGTTTCAACTGTTCTGCCTGCGGTTATGGAACCCCTACCTGTCCCAGACCTGCTGTTTTCAACTCTTAATGATCGGCTATGAAAAGCCAACTGACATTTATTCCTGATTATTATTTGACTATGCTTGTCATTTATGAACATTTTGAACATCTTGGCCATGTTCTGTTATAATCTCCACCCGGCACAGCCAGAAGAGGACTGGCCACCCCTCATAGCCTGGTTCCTCTCTAGGTTTCTTCCTAGGTTTTGGCCTTTCTAGGGAGTTTTTCCTAGCCACTGTGCTTCTACACCTGCATTGCTTGCTGTTTGGGGTTTTAGGCTGGGTTTCTGTACAGCACTTCGAGATATTAGCTGATGTACGAAGGGCTATATAAAATAAACTTGATTTAGACCATATTAACAAAGGAAATGGAAGGACTAATAGTACAGATTGATAGCAATAAAAACTGTACCATAGAGGCACAGAATATGTTAGAGGAAAAACAAATATAAATGTAGGAATCTATTCAATAAAGATCAAGTGTAATATATTATAATAATATAGCGAACTGGATGGAATATCTAGAAAAATGTACAAAATTATTTTTTCATCTTCAACATAGAAATGCAACCAAAAATAATTTACTGACACTTGTTACAAATGATGGAGTCCCCCATGATTCACCAAACAATATTTTGAAAGAGGAAGCAAAGTACTTTAAGCACATGTTTTCGTTTCAGTCTCCGCCATCTCCATTACCTGCAAATAATTGTAAGAATTTTCTTCTATTAATAAATGTAAAATTAACAGCTGTACAGAAAGACTAATGTGAAGGCCAAATTACAGAGGAGGTTTGGATCACATACCATTGGAGGTATATCAAACCTTTTTTGATATACTCAGAGGACCGTTATTAGCATGTTTTAACCACTCCTACAAACATTTTTGTTTATCAGATACTCAACAAGGTCTGATTTCATTATTAATGAAACAGGATCCAAGTGGGAAACAAAGTTCCTGTCCATTTAAAAAAATGGAGGCCCCTTACACTTCAGTTGAGTGATGAAAACATTCTCGCAAAAGGCATAGCGCATGGAATTAAAAAGGTATTGTCAGATATTATTCATCCTAATCAGACAGTTTTTTTTTACATGAATGATACATTGGTGATAATATAAGACTGGAAACAATATAACTATGAAAAATCTGGTAAACCAGGCCTGGTATGGATAGCTGACTTTGAAAAGGCTTTTGATATAGTGCGACTGTAATTTATTTATCAATGCCTGGAATATAAACATTTGAGAATCTCTTATAAAATGGGTGAAATTTATTTAAAATAGAAATAAAATAGTAAATATTGGCTACTTCTCAGAAAGTATTAAACTGTCAATAGGAGTAAAACAAAGTTTTCCACTATCGGCGTATCTATTTATTATGGTCATCAAAATGTTAGCTATTAAAATCATATCCAACAATAATATCAAGAGGTTAGAAATCAAGGGCTTAAAAACAAATGAGTACGCTGATGATCCATGCTTTCTTTTAAATCCACAGTTTGGATCCCTCCACAGCCTCAGAGGATCTAGATACTTTTTCTAAACTCTCTGGATTATAACAAAAGTATGATAAGTTTACTATATTACGCATTGGATCACAATTTTTTTTTTTTACTTTTACATTACCGTGTAGTTTACCAATAAAATGTGACCGACTGCCTCTGTTCGGTCCTATGTAGCAACATTTTAAATTGTGTATTTTACATTTTATAAAAATAGAGGCTCAGAGCTTGAACATTTTATATTATACAATGCAGTGTCTCTGGACCCTCCCGTTCAGTAATTAAAGGTGGAAATTCAAACAATGCAGATTGTAAAATAAATGTTTGATGCAACAAAATGCAAGTTAGCTACCAATAGACTGTTTTTGAATATACAATTGTTCTGTATAGCCTACCTGAAACTGCATGACATGATCCATCCTGTGCCCTCTCCCAGCTTGTATAGGAAGTTGTGGGGCGTAAAACCAGTCTATTAATATCAAATAATACAGTCAGTCCCCCTCAAAACATTAGCTTATTAGGAATTGTTTCATTATGCAGTGTAACACAACACATTTTAGCTACAGTGCCTTCAGAAAGTATTCACTTTGTGTTGTGTTACAGCCTGAATTTAAAATGTATTAAATTGAGATGTGTTATTGGCCTACACAGAATACGTCATTATGTTTTTAAAAATGTTTATAAATTAATAAAAAATGAAAAGCTAAAATGTCTTGAGTCAACAACTATTCAACCCATTTGTTATGGCATGCCTAAATCAATAAGTAAAAATGTGCTTAACAAGTCACATGATAAGTTGCATGGACTATGTGTGCAATAATAGCGTATAACATGATTTTTGAATGACTACCTTCTCTGTGCCCCACACATACAGTTATCTGTAAAGGTCCCTCGGTCGAGCAGTGAATTTCAAACACAGATTTAACCACAAAGACCAGGGAGGTTTTCCAATGCATTGCAAAGAAGAGCACCTATTGGTGGATAGGTAAAAATACACCCAGTCACTAGAAAAATACAGGTGTCCTTCCTAACTCAGTTGCCGGAGAGGAAGGAAACCACTCAGGGATTTCACCATGAGGCCAGCGGTGACTTTTAAACAGTAACATAGTTTACAGGTTGCGATAGGAGGATGGACCAACAACATTGTAGTTACTCCATAAAACTAACTTAAATGACAGAATAAAAATATCCTAAAACATGCATCCTGTTTGCAATAAGACACTAAAGTAAAACTACACAAAATGTGGCAAAGAAATGAATGTTATGTCCTGATTAAACTGTTATGTTTGTGACAAATCCAACACAACACCTCACTGGGTGCCACTCGTCATATTTTCAAGCATCAAGGTTGTTGCATAATGGTATGTGCTTGTCATCAGCAAGGACTAGGGAGTTTTTTAGGATACAAATAAATAGAATAGAGCTAAGTACAGGCAAAATCCTAGAGGATAACCTGGTTAAGTCTGCTTTCCAACAGACACTGGGACACTGGGAGACAAATTAACCTATTAGCAGGACAATAACCTAAAACTCAAGACCAAATATACACTGGAGTTGCTTACCAAGATGACATTGAATGTTCTTGAGTGGCCTAGTTACAGTTTTGATTTAAATTGGCTTGAAAATCTATGGCAAGACTTGAAAAAGGCTGTCTAGCAATGATCAACAGTTTGAATATTTAAAAAAAATAATAATGTGCAAATATTGTACAATCCAGGTGTGCAAAGCTGTTAGATACTTACCCAGAAAGTCTCACAGCTGTAATGGCTGTCAAAGGTGATTCTAACATGTATTGACTCAGGGGTCTGAATACTTACAATAATTACAGAGGGCACTGTATACTGTAACAGTGAATCATTTTTACTTATTTTGGCTCTATACTGCAAAAGTTTGCAAATCAATAAATGACTATGAGGTTGAAGTGCACTGACAACTTTAATTTGAGGGTATTGTCATCCACATCCAATAGATATGAATGGAGAAAAATTGTGTCACTTTGGAGGCACTTTTATTTTTATTAAAGAACTTGGCAGTAGCTACTCTTCCTGGGTTCCAGCAACATTAAGGCAGTTATCTACAGTACCAGTCAAAAGTTTGGACACACCAACTCATTCCAGGGTTTTTCTGTTTTTTTTCTTCTACTTTCTACATAGCAGAATTATAGTGAAGACGTAAAAACTATGAAATAACACATATGGAATCATATAATAACCAAAACAGTGTTAAACAAATCAAAATCTATTTTAGATTTGAGAATCTTCTAAGCAGCCACCCTTTGCCTTGATGACAGCTTTGTACACTCTTAGCGTTCTCTCGTCCAGCTTCATGAGGTAGTGGCCTGGAATGCATTTCAATTAATTGGTGTGCCTTGTTAAAAGTTGATTTATGAAATGTATTTTCTTCTTAATGCATTTTAGCAAATCAGTTGTGTTGTGACAAGGTAGGGGTGGGTATACAGAAGATAGCCCTATTTGGTAAAAAACAGAGTCCATATTATGGCAAGAACAGCTCAAATAAGCAAAAACAGTCCATAATTTCTATATGACATGAAGGTCAGTCAAGCCGGAAAATTTCAAGAACTTTGTAAGTTTATTTAAGTGCAGTCGCAAAAACCATGAAGCGCTATGATGAAACTGTTTCTCATGAGGACAGCCATGGAAGGAAGACCAAGAGTTACCTCTGCTGCAAAGGATAAGTTCATTAGAGTTAACTGCACCTCAGATTGCAGCCCAAATAAATGCTTGTTAGGAATGTTAGGACACTATATTGTAGCCAAACGTATTTTTTGCTATCCCATGATTGTTTGCGAATTATCAGACGGATCAGTGCAGACAGCAGTCACACTACCTGACGTGAGACAATATTCTATTCTCCCAAAGATCATTCCTCTCCACTCCTAAAATAATTCAGAAAGAAACATTGTAACAATTCACCCAAGACTGTAAGGATTCATGTTTGATGAGGGTCTGTGTTGTGTTTGAGACCACCTAAAGCGAGACTGATCCAAGACCAAGACCAGAGCATATCAAGTCAGAGTCAGGATCACGACCTGAGGGGGACCAAGACCTGAAAATGTCCAATTCATGATCATGACTGTAATTTTGTGTTTCTTTGTTAAAATTTCTGAACATACTGTATGGATTCTTTAGACATTCAGAATAGTGAAGAACTGCAGGCTGAGGGATAATAGAGCCACTCTACAAAGTATTACTAACCCAAACACAGTGGGGAAAAATGGGCCTTCTAAGGGCTAAGGATTTCTAAAATTATATATAAATAATAATAATAATTCACTTATGTATTGATTTAATTGCTTCAGTTTAACACTGAAGAGAAAAAACATGAAATCAGATTTTTTCTTTGCTGGTCTCTGGAGAGATAAATCCAGCTAGCTAAGTCAGCCATTGGCTAGGCCATCATAAGCTAGATAAAGGCAACTGTATTAGGGCAAACATTATGGAGTGACAGTGGAATCAACCAATCACATTTTGATGTAATGGTTGGGACAGTTTTTACAAAAACATATGGAAACTTTAGAGCAGTAGTTTTCCCACGGTCTAGCTAGCTTTTTTGCAGTGACTGCAGCAGGTGTTATCAAAGAGTATGTTGTTCATTAATTTGTTAGCTTCTCCCTTTTCAAGAATAACTTTCAACAAAAATGTACGTTTCAAATTACACCGCGTTTTTTATTGCACCGCGTTTGCTGTGGTTAGCCATCTCTTTGAAAATAACTTGTATGTGAAACATTGTTGCATTTGAAGTTGAACTGAAACCATTTTAGCAACATAAAAATCACACAAACACCCAGGAAGAATGGCACTTTTTAAAAAACATGTTCTAACAAGCAACCACTTAGATATAGTCATTGTCATGTTTTCATAAATTCTTAGAATGTTTCGGAATTACGTATGCTAAGGCATTTGTGAAAATTCTATAGTAATAGAGAGTGGGAAACCAGCTGTGCGTTTGGACAATTAATAGACACTGCAGTAAATAAAACGGAATAAAAACACTGGTGTGCTATAGCCAATCAGAGCTACTGTAGGCCTTTGTACAAACAAGCCATTTGCCACACGGACCTGCCATCATTCACTTTGAACTGGACTGTGTGTTTACAGGCAATTGCAACAGCACGACATTAGATCATTAGAACACATTTGCCAAAAGCCACAAAATACACCTAGATTTCTTCAAATATGTAAACACCACGAGAGTCCTCTAACATTTGGGAACTTTACAGTCCTATTGATCAAACAACCATTAAAAAGGTAGGCTCTCTCTCCCTCAGTTATGCACATTAACAACTAATGCTAGCCAAAGCAAGATGAGCTAAAATCTAACAAGGAACATTAGATAAACCCTCTCAAACTTTTTCAGCTAGTTGGCTGTCAAAATTGTACTGATAAACGATGGGGAATTGAAGCCTCTTCATTCTTCTGCAGCTTGCCTGCCAATGAATGCTTGTCCCAACCAAGCACCTAAGCTAACTGGCTAAAGTTGGCTAGCTTGCTAGCTAGCTACTTCCAGACACAAATGAGAGAACACCTCACTCTGACCATTTTACTTCCTTAGCAGAGCTGGTTAGGCTGTTTACGTGTTGTCTAGAACTATAACTTATTTTTTTTTGCTGTTTACCGACACCGGTAATTTTTGTATTTTAAGGAAGCTTGAGCTTCCTTATCAAGGTCTCTACATGCACAGTGCTTATCATCAACCCACACACCCAAGTATTTGTACACTTTAACTTGCTCTATAGTGTGTCCAGCCAATGTAGCAATGACATGATAAGTAACATGCCTGGCATTTGAAAATACCATGCATTTTGTTTTACCCGAATTTAGAACCACCTTTAAATCATACAGATTCTGTTGTATGTTAAATGCTCTTTGGGGATTTTCGAAAGCTAAAGAAACTACTACCACTTGAATAAAGAACAGTATAATCTGCATAAAAATGAACATCCGCTGTTTCAATAAGATCCCCAATGTTGTTGATATACAAAATTAACAACAGTGGACAGTCATATTCATCAGTTGTTCTGCGCTCTGGCACACTCAGACTAGAGTGCTCTGAAATCGGAGTAGATAGCCAGAGTGAATTTGTGAACGCAAGAAATATGCTAACTGGATAGCAGTCGTTCAAGTTCTTGCTAGCTAACCAAATGACACCTGCATCTCTAGCTGTGTATAGCTGCCTAAAAACAATATGACGGGAAAAAGTCAGTCACTCACCCACTCCTCCACTGGCATTACGTTAGGCTCTGTGTTAGGCTCCGTGTTTTTAGCTTGCTACATAAATAGATATGCTAGCCTATTAGCCACGTTATGACTGATTTGTGATCATTGCCTTTGCTAGTTTGAATGTATTCACATTCACAGTCTTAGTTACATTCGTCCGTTTTTGTCTAAAGTATTGAATCATTGAAACTGAAACAGTCCATCCCGAATGGAGGCAGCAAACAATGTACCAGGCCAGCTGTGATTGACAACCTGATAGCAATATTTTTTGGACTACCAAAAAATGTATTGGTGAATTATATTAAATTAAAGGCCAACAATGCCTTAGTGTGTGTCATGGAACGTTAAGTCAAATAGAACCTATTTTTAAAAACTCTTATAAAGTTGGTTTTGTTGCATAAACTGGGATTTGCTATTTTTTTACTGATATTATGATTGTCTGTTTCATATCTGCAAAATAGTTAAACACTGTCAGTCCCACTTTAATCTTCAGGTCACCGTTTTTTTTTGCAATGGGAAGTAATAGTTGTCCATTTCAATTGGGAAATGCTTAATGGTTGTGTTTTCTTATTCGTATGATTGGGACCTACTGGTTTATAATGTCCGTGTTAATGGACGGCTTATCCCATAACATCACGCCGTGTGCGACTGCCGTCTTTCCATTGGCTCTAAGCAATGGTGTAGTGGTGTCTGGAGAAGTGGGTATACTCAAATGTTGCCAAAAAGTTCCTGAAGGAAAGGCACCCTGTGGTTCTTTTATGAGTTTATATAGATTTTTCAGATTTTTACTCTCAAAATCCCACAATTTATAGAAAAAAACACAAAAATGTGATGTCTAAGTCTACAACAATGCTTAAGTCCGAGACCGAATCAAGACTGAGTACAAATGTGTCACTCAATATGTGGTCTCGAGACCGAGAATGGTCTGGAGTACTACAACACTGATTGACAGCTGGCTAGCTAACCTTAATCAGTCCTTTTTCCCTTACCGTTTAGAGTTGTGTCAGAGAGGACTCTCTTGGCCGGTTGAATAGGTTTGCGACAGGGGTTCCGTCTCAATCACGGACACGAATTCAGCTCATGACAATATACATAACCACCCAATTCAATGCAGTAGGCTAATTACCAAAAAAGTCACGAGAATTAATAAAGACGAAAAGAAATAAGCATTTGCTATCCAGCTAGTATTACTGTGACCAACTTTTTGCTACCAGCTAACGGATTAAAAACACACGTTCCAGAACAAACAATTCAACAAAAATACTCTCTTGCGGCTTAGAACTTAAAATTCACCAATACCTCGCAGCTAAAAATGGATAATTCACCAATAATTATTGCGGGTAATATTAACTATCAAAATAATACATTTAACAGCAAAAAGCAGAGACCAAGACTTTACAATGACAATTCTGATTAAGAAAATGAAGGAAAATCTGTAATATAATTTGTAACATATGCAGCATTAACACCAACACTTATATTGTATACAAATATTGTACATTTGTTCATTCTTTGTAACATTTAAACTTCCTGTGAGGTCTGTCATCGAGCCAAACACTGCTAGTACCACCTCTAGGGCTGGTGATAATGAGCTGGTGTTGCTAGCTATTAGCAGTTTCGGGAGAGAACAGGGTCGAATAGTGAGAGGTCAGTAAATAAATTAGTTTTGGCATCAAGAAATTCTGTCTAAAGCGGGTGCTCAAAGTTGTGACAAATGATGTTTACACAGAGTCCGCTGGAACAGAATCATGCTGCACTTGCACCTGCTCTTGCCATCAGAGACAAGAGCCAAGTGCTGCTTCATCATGTAAGAATACTCACTCACACGTTTTGAGACATCTTAAAGACACAGGTAATGGCTGGGTATGTACAGAGGAGCTATCCTTCTTAAGGTCAGTCTCGTCTGTGCTTGCACAGATAGGGGAGGGGAGATGGAGGTAAACCTGCTGGAACTATAGAGGTCAAAGATCAGAGATGCAGCTTGCACTAACGTGTTCACCAGAATGACAATAGGGGACGAAGTTATTGTAATTATAATGTATCTCACTGCTATAACAAGATAATTGACTGTCTCTAGCACCAATATCACCATTACTATCTGAAAGCTATTACCTGCCAGTTTATAGCCTCTCTGTGACCATCCATCTCTAGCATTAACCTCACTTATGACGCTCTGTGTTCCAGAAAGCAGCACAACTGACATTTTGCACTCTAACCCACACAGGGCCTTGATAGCGCTCAACCACAGTAGCTAATGACAACTGGTGGTCTGCTGCTGAAAACTCACAGCCTCTCTCTCACCTTGGGCTCAGTGCATCATTTTGCTGGAAACAAAAGGAGCTGTTATCCTTGTGCTCAGTAAAGGAGAGACTGCCTTGTGTGGGTGTTGAACGGGTGAAGGTGTAAGAAGCAGTAGGAGGCTTAAATTGATAAACAGAGCCTGCCCCTGTTGATGGATTGACATTGGGATTGAGAGACTGTCTCTAGGCTTGAATGGCTGTTACCTATGAGGGTGGCAGGGGGGTTTGCACTTGGTTAGCCACCTCCATTCATCTGAATTAAAGCCACTTATTAAAAAGGCAGCTATTTATATTCTCCCCTTAGCTGGGAGGAAAAAGAGGGAAAATGTGCCTTGGAAATAATTGATTTTGTAGAGTGAATGGAGCCAGTTTGGTGTAATATTTATCTCCACCTGATTAACGAGCCACTTGGTGGCAAGTAGGGGCTAGAACCGGTTCAGAAAACAGAACTGAAAACCAGAAAAATGACATTTTTCAAGGTACATAATCAGAACTGGGAACGAAAGTGATGTTTACTGTTCCGGAACAGAACCGTTATTTAAAGAGCATGGGAACCGGTTAAATTATTTTTTTTACATTCCAGGCATTTTCTTCCAGTCCCACAAAAAACTCAAAGTGCCTATGCAAAGCCGTCCCTCTGTCAACCAGAAACGTCTTCCAGCATCTGCCTGCCAGCTGAAAATATTTGCCAGTGTGTGTGGGTGTATGCTACCTGCCCCTCCCCCTCCGAAGCATAGCTGTAGCCTACTGACATTATAAGAATGATTCAGAAGATAGAGAGAGATTTATAATTAGAGAAGAATATTCACTTTTTCAATGATAGCTATAGTTTCCCAAACTTTCACTTTTTACATTGGATTTATGAACTACTAAAAGGTAAAAACCTCTTAGGCCTTTTGAGATACCTACTGCAGCCATCATCCTCCACATAATAACACCCGTTCTGCCAGTCACATTCTGTTAAAGGTCTGCAAAGCACACACATCCCTGGGTCGCTCCTCTTTTCAATTTGCTGCAGCTAGAGACTGAAACGAGCTGCAAAAAAAATAAAAAAATACTCAAACTGGACAGTTTTAGCTCCATCTCTTCATTCAAAGACTCAATCCTGGACACTCTTACTGACAGTTGTGGCTGCTTTGTGTGATGCATTGTTGTCTCTACCTTCTTGCCCTTTGTGCTGTTGTCTGTGCCCAATAAAGTTTGTACCATGTTTTGTGCTGCTACCATGTTGTTGCTACCATGTTGTCATGTTGTGTTGCCACCATGCTGTGTTGTCATGTGTTGCTGTCTTAGGTCTCTGTTTATGAAGTGTTGTGGTGTCTTGTTGTGATGTGTGTTTTGTCCTATATTTTTAATCCCAGCCCCCGTCCCCGCAGAAGGCCTTTTGCCTTTTGCTAGGCCGTCATTGTAAATAAGAATTGACTTGCCATGTTAAATAAAGAATAAATAAAACATTTGTAAAAAAAAATATCAAAAAAAATCTGATGTCGCTCTGCACACACAAACTTGTTACCTCAATTACCTCGACACCGGTGCCCCTGCACATTGACTCTGTACGGTACCCCCTGTATATAGCGCCGCTTTTGTTATTCACTGCTGCTCTTTAATTTTTTGTTATTCTTATCTATTACTTTTTTTGTTGTTGGTATTTTCTTAAAACTGCATTGTTGGTTAAGGGCTTGTAAGTAAGCATTTCACTGTCAGGTCTACACCCGTTGTATTCGGCGCATGTGACAAATAACATTTTATTTGATTTATCTAGCTTCTCTGGTCCAACGTTAAATCAACTCTGAAGTTCAAAGACATTCAAAGTTCCTCCATAGAAGCTTCTCCTCAGATATAATTCTGTTGGTCTAATTCAGATAATGCATGTCATCACAAGATGCCCAGTGCTTCAAGCCAAGCCTCATCCTCCACCCTCTCTTGCTCTTGCCCCACCCATAAAATTTCAGTTACATCTCACGCCTGACAATTGTCTTTCCATCATGCATGTAAACAACTCACTGAGCTACAAGCTTGCCCGCTCCATAGCAAGCTGCTATTGAATGATTGGTGAAGTAATTTAAAGTTGAGCTAAATGTAAAGAAAACTATGATTTCAGATGTTTAAAAAGGAATGATATAAACCAGTACTTTAGGGTTTGAACCAGTTCAGATCTTTATATTGCTGGTCTGAACAGTGGAACAGAAAAAAAAAACAATTGTTCCAACCCCTGGTGGTGAGGGAAACTTAATTGAACATCTCCCACAACCCTCTTTCTCATTCTGTTGTTCGCTCTCTATGTGTCGTTTTCTTTCTACACCAGGACTCCCACCTAACACATGATGCTGGTTCTCGGCTCTCAAAGATGAATGATGATCTCGCAGCAGCTTTGGCAGGTTTATTACAATTGGCATCATATTATACAGATCTGCATGTTGAATGCTTACCCACTCACATGAAAAGTGACTTTAATGAGCCAGTCAAGCAGCCTCATAAGCCTGTGTGAAGCCTGTGTGAAGTGTTGCAATGCTCTCTCATCCACTGCAATTCACACACTCCTCACAAAACAATGGCATTTGTCAAGCATCTGTTTCTTCTGTCAACAACAGAATGTGTGATAGGTAATAAGGCAGACCCAACCGTGTTATTCTGACTGTGCTTTCAAGGAAATATAAATAGGTGTTGGAATAGTTTGGTGCTATATCAAATGTGTTGACAAGTAAAGGTTGAGAATTAGTACAGTGCTACATTTCTTAGTCATGACTTGAATACAGTATTTTTTTGCCACAATCATGTTTGGGTATCAGCTATACTATATATTGTTTCCTATTAATCAGAATACTGCATCTATTGAATAGCTGCCATTGACTCTGACTGACAACATTATTGTGCAGCCATGCACGTGCGACACTGGCACTAGACTGCCCTCCATTTGTCAGCTTAATGAGCGGGGAACCATGATACATTCTGTTTCAAAGCAGAGCAATATGCACCTTCACAGAGAGGCTTATTAGGGAGCACACAGCTATTGCAGGACTGACTCAATGATGCTGGGAGAGGGACAATAGGGGGTCTGAAACGTAGACCTGCTGGGTGGCCCCTCTTTTCCTTGATTATTAGTGTGAGTTAGAGACGCTGCAGGGTACTGGCCGTACACCACTGGCTCCCAGCACAGAAAACAGCTTGGCCTTGCCCTTCAATAAAGCAAGCAGGCAGGCCCCCTTTAGTGCTCTGATAGAACATTTCTGATGAGGTCACATTTGCACCACACAAAATGCAGTACAGCTACAGGGTACAGAACTTGTCAATACTAAAAAAAGATATCTAAGCCTACCTCAAATGCTGCACTGTTACTTAGGGTGTTTTCACATAGTCCTCTTTAAAATAACCGATCTCAGTAATCTTTAAAAAGTGAACTCTGGGGTTAAAAAAAGCAAAATAACTCAGTTCCCTTCGTATTCACACTGCCCTTGCCTTTGGATGAGGACTCAACAGTTGTCAGTTCACTTCCCCTATTTGCATTCACATTGCTATGTTTAGCCTCTTAAATGTACAGTCGTGGCCAAAAGTTTTGAGAATGACACAAATATTAATTTTCAAAGTCTGCTGCCTCAGTTTGTATGATGGCAATTTGCATATACTCCAGAATGTTATGAAGAGTGATCAGATGAATTGCAATTAATTGCGAAGTCCCTCTTTGCCATGCAAATGAACTGAATCCCCCCAAAACATTTCCACTGCATTTCAGCCCTGCCACAAAAGGACCAGCTGACATCATGTCAGTGATTCTCTCGTTAACACAGGTGTGAGTGTTGACGACGACAAGGCTGGAGATCACTCTGTCATGCTTATTGAGTTCGAATAACAGACTGGAAGCTTCAAAAGAAAGGTGGTGCTTGGAATCATTGATCTTCCTCTGTCAATCATGGTTACCTGCAAAGAAACACGTGCCATCATCATTGCTTTGCACAAAAAGGGCTTCACAGTCAAGGATATTGCTGCCAGTAAGATTGCACCTAAATCAACCGTTTATCGGATCATCAAGAACTTCAAGGAGAGCGGTTCAATTGTTGTGAAGAAGGCTTCAGGGCGCGCAAGAAAGTCCAGCAAGCACCAGGACCATCTCCTAAAGTTGATTCAGCTGCGGGATCGGGGCACCAACAGTACAGAGCGTGCTCAAGAATGGCAGCAGGCAGGTGTGAGTGCATCTGCACGCACAGTGAGGCAAAGACTTTTGGAGGATGGCCTGGTGTCAAGAAGGGCAGCAAAGAATCCACTTCTTTCCAGGAAAAACATCAGGGACAGACTGATATTCTGCACAAGGTACAGGGATTGGACTGCTGAGGACTGGGGTAAAGCCATTTTCTATGATGAATCCCCTTTCCGATTGTTTGGGGCATCCGGAAAAAAGCTTGTCCGGAGAAGACAAGATGAGCGCTACCATCAGTCCTGTGTCATGTCAACAGTAAAGCATCCTGAGACCATTCATGTGTGGGGTTGCTTCTCAGCCAAGGGAGTGGGCTCACTTACAATTTTGCCTAAGAACACAGCCATGAATAAAGAATGGTACCAACACATCCTCCGAGAGCAACTTCTCCCAACCATCCAGGAACAGTTTGTTGACGAACAATGCCTTTTACAGCTTGATGGAGCACCTTGCCATAAGGCAAAAGTGATAACTAAGTGGCTCGGGGGAACAAAACATTGATTTTTTGGGTCCATGGTAAGGAAACTCCCCAGACCTTAATCCCATTGAGAACTTATGGTCAATCCTCAAGAGGCGGGTGGACAAACAAAAACCCACAAATTCTGACAAACTCCAAGCATTGATTATGCAAGAATGGGCTGCCATCAGTCAAGATGTGGCCCAGAAGTGAATTGACAGCGTGGCAGGGCGGATTGCAAAGGTCTTGAAAAAGAAGGGTCAACACTGCAAATAGACTCTTTGCATCAACTTCATGTAATTGTCAATAAAAGCCTTTGACACTTATGAAATGCTTGTAATTATACTTTAGATATTTTTGTCAGATGTTACTATGGAATACTGAAGACACTGAAGCAGCAATCTTTGTGGAAATTAATATTTGTGTCATTCTCAAAACGTTTGGCCACGACTGTAATGTCTAAATTTAGATCTCCGCCTAAGACATACTTTTGGGTAAGTGTACCTAAACCACTCCAAACAGGGATATGTCGGTAAATTAGATAATTCCAGTGCTATTACATATTTGCAATCCCTAAATGCTATTTGTTCAGTATAAAAACACAATTTCTACCATATCAACCTCACTCGTACATTGTGGTGGTGGTATGGGATATCCAGGGTACATTCACGTGTCCTTTTAATGAATATGATGTCAGTTCGGTTGTCATCTGGGACATTCTCATCAATGATAGGATGACAAACTCTACAGTGGAAGGTCTGCACATTGTAGTTATCGGAGTCACATGGAATTGTTGTTCAATTTAAATGTTTGAATATAAAATTATTGGTGAAGAGATGAAATGTAATTTTAGCTTCCAAATGAGAGATTTGGGTTTTCATAAGGTTAGGGCTCTGCTCAATCAGTGGCCCGCCCCTGTGAAGAGACATGGGTTATACAACTTTTCAGACACACCCTTCTCGCTCCACTATATAAGGCCTTGACGAAAATGTAACCTCCGGTTGCAAGTACGTGAGGTCTGCAGCCTCTGCGTTAAAAGGACTAACATGTCAACTACAGAACTAAGCCAACATCAGCGTGAGCTTTGGTTGCGAATGGTATGAACTTAGCACTCTTATTCACTACAGAAGTGATACCTCCTAGCCGTTGAGTTCGCAACAGCAGCTGCAAACGCGGGCTAGGAAAGAACAGACAGAGTATCCCGTCTACCACACAACGACGTTACTACAACGTATCCAATTGACCACCAGAGACATTCTTCAAAGGACAAAGGACTCGGTTGGGCAACACGGCCTCCCATCTACCACCAACTGTCACGCCCTGGCCTTAGTTATCTTTGTTTTCTTTATTATTTTAGTTAGGTCAGGGTGTAACATGGGGGATGTTTGTGTGTTTTTGTCTCGTCTAGGGTGTTTGTATTGTCTAGGAGGTGTTTGTAGAGTTCATGGGGTTGTGTTCATTGTAGGTGTTTATGTAAGTCTATGGTTGCCTAGATTGGTTCTCAATTAGAGACAGCTGTCTATCGTTGTCTCTGATTGGGAGCCATATTTAGGCAGCCATAGTCATTAGGTAGGTTGTGGGTGATTGTCTATGTGTAAGTTGCCAGTGTCTGCACTTATTGTTTGTATAGCTTCACGTTTGTTGTTTTGATTAGTTTGTATCAGACACTGTGTTATGCGGAAGAGCGCACGGTGTCTCCTGTACGTGTGCTTAGCCCGGTGCGGTACATTCCAGCTCCACGTATCGGCCGGGCTAGAGTGGGCATCGAGCCAGGTGCCATGAAGCCGGCTCAACGTATCTGGCCTCCAGTACGTCTCCTCGGGCCGGTGTACATGGCACCAGCCTAACGCATGGTGTCCCCGGTTTGCCAGCACAGCCCAGTGCGGGCTATTCCACCTCGCCTCATTGGCCTGGCTACGGGGAGCATTAAACCAAGTAAGGTTGGGCAGGCTCGGTGCTTAAGAGCTCCTGTACGCCTTCACGGTCCGGTATATCCGGCGCCACCTCCTCGCCCCAGCCCAGTACCACCAGTGCCTACACCACGCACCAGGCTTCCAGTGCGTCTCCAGAGCCCTGTTCCTCCTCCACGCACTCTCCCTGTGGTGCGTGTCTCCAGCCCGGTACCACCAGTTCCGGCACCACGCACCAAGCCTCCTGTGCGTCTCCAGAGCCCTGTGCGCCCTGTTGCTGCTCCCCGTACTAGCCTTGAGGTGCGTGTCCTTAGCCCGGTACCACCAGTTCCGGCACCACGCACCAGGCCTACTGTGCGCCTCAGCCGGCCAGAGTCTGCCGTCTGCCCAGCGCCGTTTGAGCTGCCCGCCTGCCCAGCACTATCTGAGCTGCCCGTCTGCCCAGCGCCATCTGAGCTGCCCGTCTGCCCAGCGCCATCTGAGCTGCCCGTCTGCCCAGCGCCATCTGAGCTGCCCGTCTGCCCAGCGCCGTCTGAGCTGCCCGTCTGCCCAGCGCCGTCTGAGCTGCCCGTCTGCCCAGCGCCGTCTGAGCTGCCCGTCTGCCCAGCGCCGTCTGAGCTGCCCGTCTGCCCAGCGCCGTCTGAGCTGCCCGTCTGCCCAGCGCCGTCTGAGCTGCCCGCCTGCCCAGCGCCGTCTGAGCTGCCCGCCTGCCCAGCGCCGTCTGAGCTGCCCGCCTGCCCAGCTCCGTCTGAGCCGTCCGTCTGTCCCGAGCCGTCAGAGCCGTCCGTCTGTCCCGAGCCGTCAGAGCCGCCCGTCTGTCCCGAGCCGTCAGAGCCGTCCGTCAGTCAGGACCTGCCAGAGCCGCCCGCCAGTCAGGAGCCGCCAGAGCCGCCCGCCAGTCAGGAGCCGCCAGAGCCGCCCGCCAGTCAGGAGCCGCCAGAGCCGCCCGCCAGTCAGGAGCCGCCAGAGCCGCCCGCCAGTCAGGAGCCGCCAGAGCCGCCCGCCAGTCAGGAGCCGCCAGAGCCGCCCGCCAGTCAGGAGCCGCCAGAGCCGCCCTCCAGTCAGGAGCTGCCCTCCAGTCATGAGCTGCCCTCCAGTCATGAGCTGCCCTCCAGTCATGAGCTGCCCTCCAGTCATGAGCTGCCCTCCAGTCATGAGCTGCCCTCCAGTCATGAGCTGCCCTCCAGTCATGAGCTGCCCTCCAGTCCGGAGCTGCCCTCCAGTCCGGAGCTGCCCTTTAGTCCGGAGCTGCCCTTTAGTCCGGAGCTGCCCTTTAGTCCGGAGCTGCCCTTTAGTCCGGAGCTGCCCTTTAGTCCGGAGCTGCCCTTCAGTCCGGAGCTGCCCTCCAGTCCGGAGCTGCCCCTCAGTCCGGAGCTGCCCCTCAGTCCGGAGCTGCCCCTCAGTCCGGAGCTGCCCCTCCGTCCAGTGGCGCCCTCTACGATGGTCTTCAGTCCGGGACTTGCTGCAAGGGTCCTCGTTCCTGGGAGGCCACCTAAGCGGGTATTGACTGGAGTGGGGTCCACGTCCCGCACCGAGCCACCGCCGTAGGAAGGCCCACCCGGACCCTCCCCTTCTGTGTCAGGTTTTGCGGCCGGAGTCCGCACCTTTGGGGGGGGGGGGGGTACTGTCACGCCCTGGCCTTAGTTATCTTTGTTTTCTTTATCATTTTAGTTAGGTCATGGTGTGACATGGGGGATGTTTGTGTGTTTTTGTCTCGTCTAGGGTGTTTGTATTGTCTAGGGGGTGTTTGTAGAGTTCATGGGGTTGTGTTCATTGTAGGTGTTTATGTAAGTCTATGGTTGCCTAGATTGGTTCTCAATTAGAGACAGCTGTCTATCGTTGTCTCTGATTGGGAGCCATATTTAGGCAGCCATAGTCATTAGGTAGGTTGTGGGTGATTGTCTATGTGTAAGTTGCCAGTGTCTGCACTTATTCTTTGTATAGCTTCACGTTCGTCTGTTTGTTGTTTTGATTAGTTTGTATAGTGTTCGTTTCGTTTTCGTCTTCATTAAAGAAGAATGTATTGTTATCACGCTGCGCCTTGGTCTTCCTCACTTAAATGTTACGACGAACGTGACACCAACCTACCGAAGCGCAGCTCAGAGTAAATATTTATTGCATTTTCCTTTTCCAAATGGGCGGTAATTTAGAATGCATAAGATACTGTATTTATGATAGCACAGCTTCGCCCTTTGTTCCTCAGTCTTCCCGCTCTTTCACTCAAACCCAGTCCCTTTTCTTTTGTGTAACCAGCTGTCATATCTGGTCCGCCCGCTAGGGACGTTTTCCTTTATGACGTAATTTGTAATCAAGGTATGATTCATTCTGTGTATATGTAATTCTGTGTGATTAGTTAGGTATTTAGTAAATAAATAATTAAACCCAATTTTGTATTGCTGATTCAACTTGTTAGCCAGGGTTCGTGAAGATAACCAAGAATTTACAACTTTCAGATGAGACTGAATTAAGGTGACGATTAATATTGACTGCTATTGATGTAAAATATTACTAGGTCTTTAAGAGTTTATTCGGAAGATAACAGCTCTATACATATTATTTCGTGGTGCCCCGACTCTCTAGTTAATTACATTTACATGATTAGCTCAATCAGGTAATATTAATTACGGAGAAACTATTTTATAGAATAGCATGTCATATCACTTAATCCGGCATAGCCAAAGACACGACAGTGGGTTCAAACTTCTTCCATTTAAGAATGATGGAGGCCACTGTGTTCTTGGGGACCTTCAATGCTGCAGAAGTTTTTAGGTACCCTTCCCCAGATCTGTGCCTTGACACAATCCTGTCTCAGAGCTCTACGGACAATTCCTTCGACATCAAGGCTTGGTTTTTGCTCTGACATGCACTGTCAACTGTGGGACCTTATACAGGCAGGTGTGTGCTTTTCCAAATCATGCCCAATCAATTGAATCTACCGCAGGTGGACTCCAATCAAGTTGTAGAAACATCTCAAGGATGATCAATGGAAACAGAATGCATCGGAGCTCATTTTCGAGTCTCATAGCAAAGGGTCTGAATACTTATATGAATAAGGTATTTCTGTTTTTTATTAATTTGCAAACATTTCCTAAAACCTGTTTTCACTTTGCCATTATGGGGTAGTGTGTTTAGATTGATGAATTGTTTCAAATATTCAATCAATTTCAGAATAAGGCTGTAACGTAACAGCATGTGAAAAAGTCAAGGGGTCTGAATACTTTCCAAATAAACTGTAGATGAGCTGAAAAAAAAACTCTGCTGGGGGTATCTGCCAGCCTGGAGAAGGATGCTGACAAATTTGCAGAGCAAGCTGAGTTCAAATCCGGCACCTTGATGGCTCAGCTCATCAGCAAGTCCAACACCCTCAGGAGGAGATATAAGGAGAAAATATTCTAATTAAAACAAGTTGAGGCAGAGTTGGAGAGTAAGGCTACAGAACTAATACCATTACCATGATAAAAGAGAGTGAGAGGAGAGCAAGTCAAAGAGGTCCTATGCTTTTTCCCTCCATTTTGAGCATCTGGTAGGTAGTGGAATAGTATCAGCAATGTTTTATATGTAGCTTACATTGCACTGTTGGTTACCATTTACGTGAAATGTTTCCATGTTAAAAAACACATTTGGACATAATGTCCCTACACATATGTATGTACAGCACCAGTCAAAAGTTTGGACACTTTCATTCAAGGGTTGTTCTTAATTTTTTACTATTTTCTACATTGTAGAACAATAGTGAAGACATCAAAACGATGAAATAACACATATGGAATCATGTAGTAACCAAAAAAAGTTTTTAAAACTTATTAGGGCTGCAATCCCCGTTAACGGGATCAATATGACAACAGCCAGTGAAAGTGCAGGGCGCCAAATTCAAACAACAGACATCTCATAATTAAAATTCCTCAAGCATACAAGTATTTCACACCATTTTAAAGATACATTTCTTGTTAATCCCACCACAGTGTCCAATTTCAAAAAGGCTTTACAACGAAAGCACCACAAACGATTATGTTAGGTCACCGCAAAATCACAGAAAAACACAGCCATTTTCCCAGCCAAAGACAGGAGTCACAAAAAGCAGAAATATAGATAAAATGAATCACTAGCCTTTGATAATCTTCCTCAGATGACACTCATAGGACTTCATGTTACACAATACATATATGTTTTGTTCGATAAAGTTCATATTTATATCCAAAAACCTCAGTTTACATTGGCGCCATGTTCAGAAATGCCTACAAAATAACCGCATCAAATAACACCACATCAAATAACAGAAATACTCATCATAAACTTTGATGAAAGATACATGTTTTACATAGAATTAAAGATACACTTGTTCTTAATGCAACCACTGTGTCAGATTTCAAAAAAGCTTGACGGCAAAAGCACAATATTCAATAATCTGAGAACAGCGTTCAGCCACAAAAGCAAGCCATACAGTTACCCGCCAAATTGTGGAGTCAACAAAAGTCATAAATAGCATTATAAATCTTCACTTACCTTTGCTGATCTTTGTCGGAATGCACTCGCAGGACTCCCACTTCCACAAGAAATGTTTGTTTTGT
Organism: Salvelinus namaycush; assembly: GCF_016432855.1. NCBI lineage: Eukaryota > Metazoa > Chordata > Actinopteri > Salmoniformes > Salmonidae > Salvelinus > Salvelinus namaycush. The sequence continues at coordinate 50,247,570 of NC_052310.1, forward strand.
TCGGTAATGTCCATCATTTATGTCCAAATTGCTACTTTTGTTAGCGCGTTTGGTAAACAAATCCAATGTCACGAAGCGCGTTCACTAAAAGCAGATGAAATGTCAAAAAGTTCCGTAACAGTCAGTAGAAACATGTCAAACGATGTATTGAATCAATCTTTAGGATTTTTTTTAACATAAATCTTCAATAATGTTCCAAGAAGAATTCCATTGTCTTCAGAAGTGCGATGGAACAGAGCTCGCTCTCACATGAACGCGCATGGTCAGTGCATGTTCAGGTCATGGCAGACCTTACTCATTCCCCTCTCCTTCGGCCCCACTTCACAGTAGAAGCATCAAGGTTCTAAAGATGGTTGACATCTAGTGGAAGCCATAGGAAGTGCAAACTGACCCATATCCCACTGTGTATTTGATAGGCGATGAGTTGAAAACCTACAAAGCTCAGATTTCCCACTTCCGGGTTGGAATTCTTTCTCAGGTTTTTGCCTACCATATGAGTTCTGTTATACTCACAGACATCATTCAAACAGTTTTAGAAACTCCAGAGTGTTGTCTATCCAATACTACTAATAATATGCATATATTAGAAACTGGGACTGAGGAGCAGGCAGTTTACTCTGGGCACCTCTGGGCACCTTTTCGATTATTCAAAGTAGCCACCCTTTTCCTTGATGACAGCTTTGCACACTCTTGGCATTCTCTCAACCATGAGGAATGCTTTCCTAACAGTCTTGAAGGAGTTCCCATATTTGGTGAGGACTTGTTAGCTGCTTTTCCTTCACTCAGAGGTCCAACTCATCCCAAACCATCTCAATTGGGTTGAGATAAGGTGATTGTGGAGGCCAGGTCATCTGATTCAGCACTCAATCACTCTCCTTGGTCAAATAGCCTGATTCACCCAGTCTCCTCTGAACAGTTGATGTTGAGATGTGTCTGTTACATGAACTTTGCAAAGCATTTATTTGGGCTGCAATTTCTGAGGCTGGTAACTCTAATGAACTTATACTCTGCAGCAGAGGTAACTCTGGGTCTTCCTTTCCTGTGGCAGTCCTCATGAGAGCCAGTTTCACCATAGCGCTTGATGGTTGTTGCGACTACACTTGAAGAAACTTTTAAAGTTCTTGACATTTTCCATATTGACTGAACTTCATGTCTTAAAGTAATGATGGACTGTTGTTTGAGCAGTTATTGCCATAATATGGACTTGGTCTTTTAGCAAATAGGGCTACCACCCCTACCATGTCACAACACAACTGATTGGCTCAAAGGCATTCAGAAGTTAAAAAATTTCACAAATTAACTTTTAACAAGGAACACTTGTTAACTTCTTAGGGCTAGTCGTCGGACAACTTCCGGTGAAACTGGAGGGCGCGCAATTCAAAAAACAATCATAAACAGTATGGATATTAAACATTTAGGTAGATACAAGCGTCTTATATCGGTTAAAAGCTTAAATTATTTTTAATCTAACTGCACTGTCCGATTTACAGAAGCCATTACAGCGAAAGCATGCCATGCGATTGTTTGAGGACGGAGCCCCACATCAAAATGTTTTTCCACCGGCACAGGTTTCATAAATTCACAAATAGCAATTAAATATTAACTTACTCTTTGAAAATCTTCCTCTGATTTGTCATCCAAAGGGTCCCAGCTATAACATGTAGTGTAGTTTTGTTAGATAAAATCCTTCATTATATCCCAAAAAGTCAGTTTAGTTGCCGCCATCGATTTGAGTAATCCACTCGTTCAACATGCAGAGAAAGGAATCCAAAACACTACCGTGAAACTTTGTTTCAACAAGTCAAAATATGTTTCTACTGACTCCTTAGATACCCTAAAATGTAATCAAACTTTAATGTTTCATACGGAAAGAAGTATGTTCAATAGGAAACCGATTTTAGCAGGTGCGTCTTCTCTTCATCGTGCGCCCAAAAACGTATTTCCAAGAGTGTGTCCCAGTACTCAAACTCATATTTCTTATTCGTTTTGGAAGAAACAGGCCTGAAACCTTGAACATAGAGTGCTGACACCCTGTGGAAGCCATAGGAATAGCATACTGGGAGCTATATTTCATTATTTCCCTATACTTTCCATTGTAAGACCATGGGCTGAAAAAGAAAAATCTGGTTTTTCTTTGGATTTCCTCCTACATTATTTCAACATTTCTACAAACTTCAAAGTGTTTTAATTACAATCGTACCAATTATAGTCATATCCTGGCTTCAGGGCCTGAGCAACAGGCAGTTTACTTTGGGCACGTCAGTCAGGCGGGAATTGAGAAAAACAGACCCTAGCCCTAACAAGAAAAAGTCTTAATTATAACTTTCTGAAAGCTGCAGATACCCTGAGTATACAGTCATGAGTGCAGCTTACTTTGGAGAGATCGCAGGTAGTTGGTCCTTGGAATATTCTCTCTGTAGCACCTGTAGAATTCTGCCTCTATTTCTCTGTTACTTATAAAAGTAATATATTACTGTAATATATTGCTGTAAGTAACTATTACTGGCAACACTTGTCCCAAGTGATTCTCTTGCAATTTGTATATTTTTCAACCTTAAGACTTGGAGATGGAACTTATGTTTGTATTGTTTTGGTATAACTGGCATCATCATTGCTTAAATGACAAATATGAGAAAGTATAGACATGCTACTGTAAATATACACATTTCTGATATTCTGAGAATATGGCAACCATGTTCTGGGTGGGTTTCTATCAGAAGCAACACTACCACCTGGGCCATGTTACAGATAGAAATGCAATGACAATAGCTGATGTGATTCCTTATCAGAGACACATTTGTTCTACGTGGTATATGTGATGTAGATTTCAAAAAGACGATAGAGAGTCCTCGTGTAGATGCTCATCTATCTAGAATTCTACCAATTCCCATCTTTCAATGAGAAACACATTTTAATAGATCAGATAGGTGTGTTGTAACTGTTGACAAATAATGACTTTAACATACATTGCTAAGAATGTGTGATTAGGGTGACTCCCTTAACAGGTCTCGAGCACTGTCCAACATCACCAATGACTAATGCCGTAACCACTGTCCCAATAAGGGATATTTCTGAAGCATGTGCTTATTGGGCCCTGTCCAGAAGAAGCCCTAATATACCTTGGCACTTGATAGGTGTAAGCAATAGGGTGAATACACTTTGAAGTAAATCTCAGCTCTGTTAAAAGTACACTCAGGAAAACCGTTTATTTCTTATAGTGATTCAGGGGTATCATTAAAACAGGTTAATGTGCCCCACCAACATTAGATAACTATACAGAAAGCCCTTAAATTGTTGAAATAAGTTAATCAAATCAGTGATGAGGGCATAGTCAAATTAACTTATAACTAGTGTACAGCCATCTTTAAGTTATACCACAGATTCTCAATTGGATTGAGGTCTGGACTTTGACTAGGCCATTCCAAGACATTTACATGTTTCCCCTTAAACCACTCGAGTGTTGCTTTATCAGTATGCTTAGGGTCATTGTCCTGCTGGAAGGTGAACCTCCATCCCAGTCTCAAATCTCTTGAAGCAGGTTTCCCTGAAACAGGTTTCCCTCAAGAATTTCCCTGTAATTAGCGCCATCCATCATTCCTTCAATTCTGAACAGTTTCCCAGTCCCTGCCGATGAAAAACATACCCACAGCATGATGCTGCCACCACCGTGCTTCACTGTGGAGATGGTGTTCTCGGGATGATGAGAGGTGTTGGGTTTGCGTCAGACATAGTGTTTTCCTTGATGGACAAAAAGCTCAATTTTTGTCACATCTAACCAGAGGACCTTCTTCCATTTGCTTGGGGAGTCTCCCACATGAATTTGGGCAAACACCAAATGTGTTTGCTTATTTTTTTCTTTAAGCAATGGCTTTTTTTCTGGCCACTCTTCCGTAAAGCCCAGCTCTGTGGAGTGTACAGCTTAAAGTGGTCCTACGGACAGATACTCCAATCTCCGCCCTGGAGCTTTGCAGCTCGTTCAGGGTTATCTTTGGTCTCTTTGTTGCCTCTCTGATTAATGCCCTCCTTACCTGGTCTGTGAGTTTTGGTGAGCGGCCCTCTCTTGGCAGGTTTCTTGTGGTGCCATATTCTTTCCATTTTCAATTAATGGATTTAATGTGAGATGTTCAAAGTTTCAGATTTTTTTTTATAACCCAACCCTGATCTGTACTTCTTCACAACTTTGTCCCTGGCCTGTTTGGTGAGCTCTTTGGTCTCCATGGTGTCGCTTGCTTGGTGTTAACCCGTGCTTAGTGGTGTGGCAGACCCTGGGGCCTTTCAGATCAGATGTATATAAATACTGAGATCATGTGACAGGTCACGTGACACTTAGATTGCACACAGGTGGACTTTATTTAAGAAAATATGTAATTGGTGACACCAGATCTTATTTAGGGGCTTCATAGCAAAGGGGTGAATACATATGCACATTTTGAAACAAGTCATTTTTTCATTTCACCTCACCAATTTGTACTATTTTGTGTATGTCCATTACATGAAATCCAAATAAAAATCAATTTAATTTACAGGTTGTAATGCAACACAATAGGAAAAATGCCAAGGGGGTTGAATACTTTTGCAAGGCACTGTAAGCACTGCTGCTTGGATTCCACCTGGCGATCGGTTCACCGTCTGCCCTGGCCTGTCTCCCCCTGTCTGGTACAGGTACCCCCACCACACTCACCCCTCTCTCCCGAGCTTTCGCTCACCTCCAGCACACACACACTGTTGGAGCGAGTGACTCTGAACTTAAAATGGCTAGCCCCAAGTCGTTATATATATTTTTTTGTGCATTTTGCTATTTGCCTCATGACTCCTGCATACTTTGTTGACTACAAACTTTCTTTACCCAAACGTGGGACAGACTATGTTTGTTCCCACTCTCGGGACTCTCTATTGGTTACACTGACTTTTGAACTCCCATCCTTTTCTAACCACCTCTTCTCGGCTTTGAATTCATGTTACCAGATGAAATTGCTGTACAATATGATCTTGCTTCTATCTGATGCACATTCAGATGTCATAAATCAGCACTGCAGAGCTCTCTGTCCTATGAGCTCTCCCTGTACTATGCCGTGCCCTGATGGTATTACTGTTGATGATACATGGAAATATGCATGTACACCCTGGCCCACATACTGTTGATAGCCCCAATTCTGACTTGTGCTCTGATAACTGATTCACTGATTTCTGCTCTCATAAAAGCCTGGGTTTTCTGCACGTTAACACTAGAAGCTTATTACCTAAAATAGATAAATTAAAAGTGTGGGTTCACAGCTCCAATCCAGATGTGTTGGTCATTACTGAGACGTGGTTAAGGAAGAGTGTTTTGAATACTGATGTTAACCGTTCTGGTTATAACCTTTTTCAGCAAGACATAGCTTCCGAAGGTTGGGGAGTGGCAATCTTTACCAAGGATCACCTTTAGTGCTCGGTTGTCTCCACCAAGTCTGTGCCCAAACAATTTGATTTGCTGGTTTTAAGAATTAAACTTTCAAATAGCTCTTGTTGTCTGTTGCTGGGTGCTATCGTCCTCCATCAGCACCAGCCTGTACCCTACCTGCCCTAAGCTCTCTCCTGGCCCCTTACACTAAGTCTGAATTTGTCCTGCTAGGTGACCTAAACTGGGACATGCTTAAACCACCTGACCAGGTCCTAAAGCAATGGGACTCCATAAATCTTTCTCAGATTATCACCAATCCAACAAAGTATGACTCTGAACACCCAGAAAAGGCTACTTTCCTCGACATTATCCTCACAAATAATCCTGATCAATCTGGTGTTTTCTGTAATGACCTTAGTGATCACTGTTTCACTGTTTTACAGCCTGTGTTCGTAACGGCTGTTCAGTGAAACGACATGTCTTGATTTGTCATAGACTCTTGCTTAAAAACATGAACTGGCCTCTGTAAAATGGTATAGAATCAGCTCTGTTGAAAACGCTTGGACCTTCTTTTTATTTTATTTTCAATGGTATTGTTAAAAAGCACACTCCCATTAAAAAAAAGAGAATTAGAAACAGGTTCAGCCCCTGGTTCGACTGTGATCTTGCAGAGTTACTCCACCTCAAGAATTGCATTTGGCAAAAGGCTCGGCACATGCATACTCAGGCTGACTGGCTATCGTTCAGGCAAATGAGAAATAAGTGCACTCAGGCTATCCGGAAGGCCAAAGTTAGTTACTTTAACTAGCAGTTCTCTCTCTGTGGGTCTAACCCCAAGAAGTTCTGGAAAACGATTAAAGACCTGGAGAATAAACACTCCTCCTCACAGCTGCCCATGTCCCTTGATGTTGACGATGTGGTTGTTATTGACAAGAAGCACATGGCTGAGCTCTTTAATCACCACTTCATTAAGTCAGGATTCCTATTTGACTTAGCCATGTGTCACGATCGTCTTCTTTAGAGAGAGTGGACCAAGGCGCAGCGTGTGCAAAATACATCTTCTCTTTATTTTGAAGAAGAAGAACAAACGAAACAAAACAACAAAATGACAACCGTGAAGCTATATAAACAGAAATGGTGCTGACACTGACCACTACACACTGACATAGACAATTACCCACAACAGCTAAAGCCTATGGCTGCCTTAAATATGGCTCCCAATCAGAGACAACAATAACCAGCTGTCTCTAATTGAGAACCAATTCAGGCAACCATAGACTTTCCTAGACACCTACACTGAACACTAAACCATCTACTCTACTTAACCCCCTAAACCATACAACACCCTAGACAATACAAAAAACACACAAAGACAACCCACCCCAACTCACGCCCTGACCAACTAAATAAATAAAAGAAAAAGGAACAATAGGTCAGGAACGTGACATAACCCCCCCTTAAGGTGCGAACTCCGGGCGCACCAGCATAAAGTCTAGGGGAGGATCTGGGTGGGCGTCTGTCCACGGTGGTGGCTCTGGCACTGGTCGTGGTCCCCACCCCACCATAGTCACTACCCGCTTTCGTAGCCTCCTCCAAATGGCCACCCTCCACATTAACCCTACCGGACTAAGGGGCAGCACCGGACTAAGGGGCAGCACCGGACTAAGGGGCAGCACCGGACTAAGGGGCAGCACCAGGATAAGGGGCAGCACCAGGATAAGGGGCAGCTCCGGACTGAGGGACGGCAGCTCCGGACTGAGGGACGGATCCTGGCTGGATGGCGGATCCTGGCTGGCTGGCTCTGGCGGATCCTGGCTGGCTGGCTCTGGCGGATCCTGGCTGGCTGGCTCTGGCGGATCCTGGCTGGATGACGGCTCTGGCGGATCCTGGCTGGATGACGGCTCTGGCGGATCCTGGCTGGACGGCTCATGGCTGGCTGACGGATCTGGCTGCTCATGGCTGGCTGACGGATCTGGCTGCTCATGGCTGGCTGACGGATCTGGCTGCTCATGGCTGGCTGACGGATCTGGCTGCTCATGGCTGGCTGACGGATCTGGCTGCTCATGGCTGGCTGACGGATCTGGCTGCTCATGGCTGGCTGACGGATCTGGCTGCACATGGCTGGCTGACGGATCTGGCTGCTCATGGCTGGCTGACGGATCTGGCTGCTCATGGCTGGCTGACGGATCTGGCTGCTCATGGCTGGCTGACGGATCTGGCTGCTCATGGCTGGCTGACGGATCTGGCTGCTCATGGCTGGCTGACGGATCTGGCTGCTCATGGCTGGCGGAAGGCTCTGGCTGATCCGGTCTGGCGGAAGGCTCTGGCTGATCCGGTCTGGCGGAAGGCTCTGGCTGATCCGGTCTGGCGGAAGGCTCTGGCTGATCCGGTCTGGCGGAAGGCTCTGGCTGATCCGGTCTGGCGGAAGGCTCTGGCTGATCCGGTCTGGCGGAAGGCTCTGGCTGATCCGGTCTGGCGGAAGGCTTTGGCTGCTCCTGTCTGGCGGAAGGCTCTGGCGGCTCCTGTCTGGCGGAAGGCTCTAGCGGCTCCTGTCTGGCGGACGGCTCTGTAGGCTCATGGCAGACGGGCGGCTTTGCAGGCTCATGGCAGACGGGCGGCTTTGAAGGCTCAATACAGACGGGCAGTTCATGCGGCGCTTGGCAGACGGACAGTTCAGACGGCGTTGGGCAGACGGGCAGTTCAGGCGCCGCTTGGCAGACGGGCAGTTCAGGCGCCGCTTGGCAGACGGGCAGTTCAGGCGTCGTTTTGCAGACGGGCAGTTCAGGCGCCATTGGGCAGACGGGCAGTTCAGACGCCGCTGGGCAGACGGCAGACTCTGGCCGGCTGAGACGCACTGTAGGCCTGGTGCGTGGTGCCGGAACTGGAGGTACCGGGCTAAGGACACGCACCTTCAGGCTAGTGCGGGGAACAACAACAGGGCACACTGAACTCTCAAAGCGTTCTATAGGCCTGGTGCGTGGTACCGGCACTGTTGGCACCGGGCTGAGGGCACGCACATCAGGACGAGTACGGGGAGAAGGAACAGTGTGTACAGGGCTCTGGAGACGCACAGGTGGCTTAGTGCGTGGTGCCGGAACTGGAGGCACTGGGCTGGAGACACGCACCATAGGGAGAGTGCGTGGAGGAGGAACAGGGCTCAGGAAACGCACTGGAAGCCTGGTGCGTGGAGTAGGCACTGGTGGTACTGGGCAGGGGCGGGGAGGTGGCGCCGGAAATACCGGACCGTGCAGGCGTACTGGCTCCCTTGAGCATTGAGCCTGCCCAACCTTACCTGGTTGAATGCTCCCCGTTGCCCGACCAGTGCGGGGAGGTGGAATAACCCGCACCGGGCTATGTATGCGAACCGGGGACACCATGCGTAAGGCTGGTGCCATGTATGCCGGCCCGAGGAGACGCACTGGAGACCAGACGCGTTGAGCCGGCTTCATGACACCTGGCTCAATGCCCAATCTAGCCCTACCAGTGCGGGGAGGTGGAATAACCCGCACCGGGCTATGAACACGTACAGGAGACACCGTGCGCTCTACTGCGTAACACGGTGTCTGCCCGTACTCCCGCTCTCCACGGTTAGCCTGGGAAGTGGGCGCAGGTCTCCTACCTGCCCTTGGCCCACTACCTCTTAGCCCCCCCCCCCAAGACATTTTTGGGGTTTCTTCGCGGGCTTCCAGCCACGTCTCCTTGCTGCCTCCTCATACCACCGCTCCTGGGCTCTCGCTGCTTCCATCTCCTCACGAGCGCGGCGATATTCCCCAATATGAGCCCAGTGTCCTTTTCCCTCCATTACTTCCTCCCAAGTCCACGAGTCCTGATTACTTGGTCGCTGCTCGTAGTCCCGCTGCTTGATCCGGGTTTGGTGGGTGGTTCTGTAACGAATCTCTAGCTCTTCCTCCTCCTCGGACGAGGAGAGGAGAGAGGGATCGGAAGACCAATGTGCAGCGAGGTATGATGACATAATGAATTTATTTAACAAGACAAAAAACGAACTATACTTGATACTAAACAAAATAACAAAACGAATGTAGACTGACCTGAACGTAAGAACTTACATGTAACGAAGAACGCACGAACAGGAAAAACAGACTACACAAAACGAACGAACGAACGAACGAACGAACGAACAAACAAACCGAAACAGTCCCGTGTGGCGCAACATACACAGACACAGGAGACAACCACCCACAACAGCTAAAGCCTATGGCTGCCTTAAATATGGCTCCCAATCAGAGACAACAATAACCAGCTGTCTCTAATTGAGAACCAATTCAGGCAACCATAGACTTTCCTAGACACCTACACTGAACACTAAACCATCTACTCTACTTAACCCCCTAAACCATACAACACCCTAGACAATACAAAAAACACACAAAGACAACCCACCCCAACTCACGCCCTGACCAACTAAATAAATAAAAGAAAAAGGAACAATAGGTCAGGAACGTGACACCATGTCTACTTGCCCATCCAACATTACCACATCTCCCACCCCTTCTAATGCGACTATCCTCGATGCTTCTCCCTCTTTTTCCCCTGTCCCACTACAAAGTTTCTCCCTGCAGGCAGTCACTGAGTCTTAGGTGCTAAAGGAGCTCCTTAAACTTGACCCCCAAAAAACATCTGGATCAGATGGTTTAGACCCTTTCTTCTTTAAGGTTGCTGCCCCTATCATCGCCAAGCCTATCTCCAACCTTTTTAACCTCTCTCTCCTTTCTGGGGAGCTTCCCATTGTTTGGAAGGCAGCCAGAGTGGGAGATCGAGCTAATCCTAACTGTTATAGGCCTATTTCTATTTTGCCCTGTTTATCAAAAGTGTTGGGAAAACTTGTCAATAATCAACTGACTGAATTCTCTCGGGTATGCAATCTGGTTTCCGCTCAGGTTACGGATGTGTCACTGCAACCTTAATGATGTCACCATTGCCCTTGATTCTAGGCAATATTGTGCTGCTATTTTTATTGACTTGGCCAAAACTTTTGATACGATAGACCATTCCATTATTTTGGGCCGGCTAAGGAGTATTGGTGTCTCTGAGGGGTCTTTGGCCTGGTTTGCTAACTACCTTTCTCAAAGAGTGCAGTGTATAAAGTCAGAAAATCTGCTGTCTCAGCCATTGCCTGTCACAAAGGGAGTTCCCAAAGGCTCAATCCTAGGCCCCACGCTCTTCTCAATTTACATCAACAATATAGCTCAGGCAGTAGGAAGCTCTCTCATCCATTTATATGCAGATTATACAGTCCTATACTCAACTGGCCCCTCCCCGGATTTTGTGTTAAATGCTCTTCAACAAAGCTTTCTTAGTGTCCAACAAGCTTTCTCTACCCTTAACCTTGTTCTGAACACCTCCAAAACAAAGGTTGTGTGGTTTGGTAAGAAGAATGCCCCTCTTCCCAAAGGTGTTATTACTACCTTTTGAGGGTTTAGAGCTTGAGGTATTCACCTCATACAAGTACTTGGGAGTATGGCTAGACGGTGCACTGTCCTTCTCTCAGCACATATCAAAGCTGCAGGCTAAAGTTAAATCTAGTCTTGGTTTCCTCTATCATAATCGCCCAACTAACCCTGATTCAGATGACCATTCTACCCATGCTAGATTACAGAGACATCATTTATAGATCGGCAGGTAAGGGAGCTCTTGAGCAACTAGATGTTATTTTTTTATATATTTTTTACCTTTATTTAACTAGGCAAGTCAGTTAAGAACAAATTCTTATTTTCAATGACAGCCTAGGAACAGTGGGTTAACTGCCTGTTCAGGGGTAGAACGACAGATTTGTACCTTGTCAGCTGGTGGATTTGAACTTGCAACCTTTCTTGCCACCCCGTCTTTACCACTCGGCCATCAGATTTGTCACCAATTCTCCTTATAGGACACATCACTGCAATCTATACTCCTCTGTAAACTGGTCATCTCTGTATACCCGTCGCAAGACCCATTGGTTGATGCTTATTTATTAACCTGTTTGGGCTGCAGGGGCAGTATTGAGTAGCCAGATAAAAGGTGCCCATTTCAAACGGCCTCGTACTCAATTCTTGCTCGTACAATATGCATATTATTATTACTATTGGATAGAAAACACTCTCTAGTTTCTAAAACCGTTTGAATTATATCTGTGAGTAAAACAGAACTCATTTGGCACAAACTTCCTGACCAGGAAGTGGAAAGTCTGAAAACTATGCTCTCTTCTAGGTCCTGCCTATAAATAGGCATGATACGTATTAGTATACATGCACGTCATACACCTTCCCCTGGATGTCAAGAGGCGGTGAGAGAAGAAATGGGGTGTTTATCTTGGTCTGAAGTGGAATAACAGCTCTTGGAATGACGTGTCACCCATTTCCTGTTTTCAGGAAGGCGAGAGAAGGAACCTGGATTTGCCTTCTGATAAGCTGCCGTTATGGACGACTAATATCTCCGGCTTTGATTTTATTTGATACATGTGACCATATCATCGTAAAGTATGTTTTTTCAATATAGTTTAACTTCTTATGGCTGAAAGCCCGACGTCGGTACACTTATGACAACAGCCAGCTCAAGTGCAGGGCGCGAAATTCAAAATATATATTTTTTTAAATATTTAACTTTCACACATTAACAAGTCCAATATAGCAAATGAAAGGTACACATCTTTTGAATCCAGCCAACATGTCCGATTTTTAAAATGTTTTACAGCGAAAACAGCACGTATATTTATGTTAGCTCACCAACAAATACAAAAAAGGACAGACATTTTTCACAGCACAGGTAGCATGCACAAAGCCAACCTAACTAACCAAGAACCAACCAAACTAACCAACAAACAACTTCATCAGATGACAGTCTTATAACATGTTATTCAATAAATCTATGTTTTGTTCGAAAAATGTGCATATTTCAGGTATAAATCATAGTTTACATTGCAGCTACAATCAGAAATTGCACCGAAAGCAGACAGAATAATTACAGACACCAACGCCAAATAACTAAATACTCATCATAAAACATTTCTGAAAAATACATAGTGTACAGCAAATGAAAGACAGGCATCTTGTGATTCCAGACAACATTTCCGATTTATCAAGTGTTTTACAGCGAAAACACAATATAGCGTTATATTAGCTTACCACAATAGCCAAAAACACAAGCAATTTCCCAGTAGCAAAAGTTAGCGATCGTAACAAACAAGCAAAAGATATATAATTTTTTACTAGTCCCGTTTTACCTGGTCCTGTGTGGCTCAGTTGGTAGAGCATGGCGCTTGCAACGCCAGGGTTGTGGGTTCATTCCCCACGGGGGGACCAGGATGAATATGTATGAACTTTCCAATTTGTAAGTCGCTCTGGATAAGAGCGTCTGCTAAATGACTTAAATGTAAATGTACTAACTTTGATTTTCTTCATCAGATGACAGTCCTATAACATCAGGTTATACATACACTTATGTTTTGTTCGAAAATGTGCATATTTAGAGCTGAAATCAATGGTTATACATTCTGCTAACTTAGCTACTTTTTCCCACAACGCCCGGATTTTTTTCTGACACTTTTTCTGACACACATATTCTGACCAAATAGCTATTCATAAACATAACTAAAACATACATGTTGTATAGGAAATGATAGATCCATTAGTTCTTAATGAAATCGCAGTGATAGAATTCTAAAAAATAACTTCATTACGACATCCAGCTTCGGTATAGCTAGAGTACCCAAAAGGTGGGCGCCCACGACTAGTTCACATGTACGACAGATATATGAAATAGCATCATAAAATGTTTCTTACTTTTGCTGATCTTTCATCAGAATGTTGGACAAGGTGTCCTTTGTCAAGAACAGTCGTTGTTTGGATTTAGAACGTCCACTTTCCCTCTTGATTTAGCAAGCGCACTAGCCAAGTGGCACGAATCTCTCCATCGTAAACAAAGTCAGAGAACGGAACACGGCAAAACTCCCGAAAAAAATTCAATAATCTGATTAAACTATATTGAAAAAACATACTTTACGATGATATGGTTACATGTATCAAATAAAATCAAAGCCGGAGATAGTAGTCGCGTATAACGGCAGCTAAACAGAAGGCAATCCCACTGTCCACCTCGCGCTCCCCAGAGTACCGGAAACGGGGGACACGTCATACAAAGAGCTTGTATTCCACTTCAGACCAAGATAAACACTAAATTTCTTCTCTCACAGCCTCTTGACATCCAGGGGAAGGTCTATGAAGTGCACGTATACTCTTACGTATCATGCTCATTTATAGGCAGGAAGAAGAACAGAGCCTCGATTTCAGACTTTCCACTTCCTGGTCAGGGAAGTTTGTGCCAAATGAGTTCTGTTTGACTCACAGATATAATTCAAACGGTTTTAGAAACTAGAGAGTGTTTTCTATCCAATAGTAATAATAATATGCATATTGTACGAGCAAGAATTGAGTACGAGGCCGTTTGAAATGGGCACCTTTAATCAGAGCTACTCAATACTGCCCCTGCAGCCATAAAAAGTTAATCAGATTATTGAAATTTTTTCGGGAGTTTTGCCGTGTTCCGTTCTCTTCCGTTTGTTGACATGGAGAGATTCGTGCCACTTGGCTAGTGTGCTTGCTAAATCAAGAGGGAAAGAGGCCGTTCTAAATCCAAACAACGATTGTTCTTGACAAAGGACCCCTTGTACAACATTCTGATGGAAGATCAGCAAAAGTAGGAAACATTTTATGATGCTATTTCATATATCTGTCGTACATGTGAACTAGTCGTCGGCGCCCAGCTTTTGGGTACTCTAGCTATACCGAAGCTGTATGTCGTAATGAAGTTATTTTTAGAATTCTAACACGGCGATTTCATTAAGAACTAATGGATCTATCATTTCCTATACAACATGTATTTTTTTGTTATGTTTATGAATAGCTATTTGGTCAGAATATGTGTGTCAGAAAAAGTGTCAGAAAAAAATCCGGACGTTGTGGGAAAAAGTAGCTAAGTTAGCACAATGTATAACCATTGATTTCAGCTCTAAATATGCACATTTTCGAACAAAACATAAGTGTATGTATAACCGGATGTTATAGGAATGTCATCAGATGAAGAATATCAAGGTTAGTCAAAAATTATATATCTTTTACTGGTTTGTCACGATCGCTAACTTTTACTGCTGGGGAATGGCTTGTGTTTCTGGCTATTGTGGTAAGCTAATATAACGCTATATTGTGTTTTCGCTGTAAAACACTTAATAAATCGGAAATATTGGCTGGAATCACAAGATGCCTGTCTTTCATTTGCTGTACACTATGTATTTTTCAGAAATGTTTTATGATGAGTATTTAGGTATTTGGCGTTGGTGTCTGTAATTATTCTGTCTGCTTTCGGTGCAATTTCTGATTGTAGCTGCAATGTAAACTATGATTTATACCTGAAATATGCACATTTTCCAAACAAAACATAGATTTATTGAATAACATGTTATAAGACTGTCATCTGATGAAGTTGTTTGTTGGTTAGTTTGGTTGGTTCTTGGTTAGTTAGGTTGGCTTTGTGCATGCTACCTGTGCTGTGAAAAATGTCTGTCCTTTTTTGTATTTGTTGGTGAGCTAACATAAATATACGTGCTGTTTTCGCTGTAAAACATTTTAAAAATCGGACATGTTGGCTGGATTCACAAGATGTGTACCTTTCATTTGCTGTATTGGACTTGTTAATGTGTGAAAGTTAAATATTTCTAAAAAATATATTTTGAATTTCGCGCCCTGCACTTGAAGTGGCTGTTGTCATATTGTGGGCGGCCTCGGGCTTGCAGCCAGAAGAAGTTTAAACCCTCTAAGGCCTCACTCCCCCCTATCTGAGATATTTACTGGAGCCCTCATCCTCCACATACAATACACATTATGCCAGTCACATTCTGTTAAAGGTCCCCAAAGCACACACATCCCTGGGTCACTCCTCTTTTCAGTTCGCTGCAGCTAGCGACTGGAACGAGCTGAAACAAACACTCAAGCTGGACAGTTTTATCTCCATCTCTTCATTCAAAGACTCAATCATGGACACTCTTACTGACAGTTGTGGCTGCTTTGTGTGATGTATTGTTGTCTCTACCTTCTTGCCCTTTGTGCTGTAGTATGTGCCCAATAATGTTTGTACCTTGTTTTGTGCTGCTACCATGCTGTGTTGCTACCATGTTGTTGTTATGTTGAGTTGCTACAATGCTGTGTTGTTATGTTGTTGTCTTAGGTCTCTCTTTATGTAGTGTTGTGTTGTCTCGTTGTGATGTGTGTTTTGTCCTATATTTATATTGTATTTTTTTTTTTTTTTTTTTATCCCGGGCCCCCGTCCCCGCAGGAGGCTTTTTGCCTTTTGGTAGGCTGTCATTGTAAATAAGAATTTGTTATTAACTGACTTCCCTAGTTAAATAAAGGTTAAATAAAATAAAATAAACATATAAACATGGAAATGTTCTTGCAACGTTCCCATGAAACGTGTCTAGAACATTAATATTTCATTTTCTGAAAACCCTGCATAATGGTCTCACTGTCTGGAGGGTCTGGCTGCTATGATTTGATCGAGCACGAGCAGCTGATTGAGCGCAATCAGCAAAGCTGCTTCTCTCTTGTTAGTGGACACTGGGCAAGTGGGCATGGATGTAATCCATACCCAACACTACATTAAGTCTTGACAAACTCACTTACAAAACTCAGTTTTGAACTAGAAAAATTATCCTATTTACACTTTGTAGTCAATTTTGACACTATAATTAATGTTTCTGACTCATATCGATGCCACATAGGACATTTAAAACCAGATAAGTTGGTTCTAAGGGGCAGTTGACTTTTAAAGTTGGTAAGCCATACTCTCTCCCGGCTTACACAACCAATAAATTGGTGTCAATGCTGCGTCTCACAGACAGCGGTGATTACTTCCCAAAACAGCGTTGAACATGTCACTAAAACACAAATTATTGTTTTACATAGCTGTCATATACTTTAGCAAGCGGTAAAACATTCACAGAAGGAAAAACTAAAGTTAGCTTAGCCAAAGTTCGCCAAACTTTCACAAACACAGCCAACGCGTCAACAGGTAATGTGCACCGTTTCCTAACCTCCGGGAAGGAACAAATGTTCAAACCTTTACACCTGAGGTAAATATGCAAACTGCTCACCTCAGATCACAGCAGCCGCTAGGTGCCACTGGCTACAAAATAATGGAGGATCTTCTCTATTGATTGGAAGAAGGGGATGGGCTTGATGTCCCTCTTGAAGTTTTGATGTGGTCCGGAATGTCTGTCTGTTGAGTTGTGGCTCACCTAGTAGAGTATAGTATAGGTGTTGTGGAAGGTGTCAGAGTGTATTTGGAGTGTGATCTACAGGTAACAATTCTAGCTCTGTTTGTGCCTCTTTTAGAAACACACAATGCCGTGAGGATAAACCTTTCCTCACACTGCAAAGAGCTCTACCGTCCCTGGAACATCTAACCAAATGTTTCAGAGTCTGAAAATGATCTTGTTAACAATGACAGTCTGTCTCGTGCTCGCTTACCCCTTCACACTGTGCTCACCTGGGGCCTTACTAGAGCAACAGGTAATATAGTTATCAGTAATCACACTCCTAATACACTCCGACACATTATACATACCTCTAATATCCTCTACTGGGTGAGCCACAAATCAACAGACAGATTTTCCCTCCATTATCGCCTAGGTAAAAGGAGAAAAGATATTGGGTTGATGGGATGTTGGAATAATATTGTATTTAGATTTGACAAGATTAGATTATTGTCAGTTTATGATTTTTGGGAGTATATTAATACCACTCTTAAATCACAGTTTATTCCAATCCTATCTAGTTGCTCAGGTGTGGTCAAATAACTATTTTCATTTGTGGCTTCCCCAGGCTTCCATTGAATGTGTTGATGAGGTGGCAACATCAGAGGGTGAGACAGGTTCACATGTTGTGAACAGAGCCCAGAGACGAATGCAGACCACACAGTCAATTGAGGGGGACATCTTCTCTTCAATTGATTTGGAAAAGTAGATGGTCTTGACTGCACCTCCAATTCCATGTCCCTCTGGGAGTTTTGATGTGGGTGTGGCAGAAACGGACAAATTCACTTATTAGAAAGGGTGTCCACATACTTTTGTATATAGAGTGTATATATTAGAGTGTGCCTGGGTGTGTGAGAAATACCAACTACAATGTATGGGCAAGGTAGTATGCTCCATTGTTTTTTTGTAAATACCTCTGCAGGTCCAGCAAATTTAGCAAGTTTGTGCTTGTGCATAAGCAACCCACTACCTATGACACTTCCAACTGTATGACAGTGAGTCTCCCTCAGTTTTTTGGTAAAATAAAGTAAAATAAATATGGTGCATAGCCCAGTCTGACCTCTTAGCTTCCTCAGTAGCTCCAGGTATAAACAGTAGATAAAGCAGTGTCCACAGGGCCTGGCTGTACATCCTGTTCAACAGAGTTCCAGCAGCCTGCTCCAGCCCTGACCCCCAGCGTCGGTCTGTCTATCACCCGACACGGTGAGCTCCAGCTGGGGTCAGCAGTAATAGAGGACACTGGGAAGTCTACAAAGCGCCACAGGAAAGATGACGTAAACATGTCTGAGTCTGATACTTCTCCCACCTTACTGAGCCTGGTCTACCTGTGTGGACAAATGTGATAGACATAAAAGCATTTTAGTATCAGTATGGCCAGGAGCGGTGATATTGGAGAAGAGCTTACTGTTTTCTTGCAAGAAACGTTGATACTCTGGGCAGTTTTAATCCTAGAAGATATCAATATATGTTTTGATCTGTAGTTTCTCATTTATGATATAGACTAGAAGGCACACAATAATACAACCATTGTCATTATTTAATTATGTTTAGAGAGGAGAGCATTCCTTGTAGCTATTTATGATAGCAAGTCAAGATGGTCATAACAGGGAAACTCAAAATTATAGTTTGGCCTCTCCCATCCTTTTCTCTCCACCAAGTGCAGTTGCCATGCAGATGTAGGATCTTCATTTAATCACCCTGTTGCAGGAGAACTTTCCGTATACTGTATTTGAGGTTTATAAAGGCTTCTGAGGTCAGTAATTTCCACTTTGATATGTCTGACTTGATTTCCCCTTACGGAAAATGTATCAACCCCTCCAAAATGCAGATTTAATTATAATGCACATTTCATGCTGCTGTAGGATAATTTTCCTTCTGTAGTAAACTGGCTCAAATTAAGGTCCTATACCTGTAGAAACCTTGTATTCTTCAACATAACTTGGTAACTGACACTATCAAATGGTCTCATTAATCATAAGCACCAACAGCGAAAAGAGGTTGACCAACCGGTGTGATTCAGACAAAAACTATTTGAAAGGGATTATAGGTTGTGTATTACAAGGACATTTGTGGTGTCAATTTGCTCGGACTTCTTGATGTGAAAACAGTGTCTTGTGTCTGTTAAACTCAAGGCTCTACCCATCAATCCTCTCATTCTCACAAAGGTGAGACACAGACTCTCATGGTCGCAGTTGGCTTTGCCAAATGAGGCAGATACAATAGACTCTCAAGGTATATGTCATAAAATTCCAGGCAGAATGATGGCAGATAAACTGAGATGGAGCTACAGTGTTGACAACATTTCACAAGTATATTTTAATCGTCTATGCTTCTTGCATTTTTTTAATGTACTCCTATCAGTAATGTAATCATTACAGTGGTGATCAGATCTGGACTGCCTTATTCATGACAATGTAAATAGCCACAGTCTTTCAGAAGGCCATTTCGATTCGGCCTACCTATTGAGAAGCTTTAGAAGTGCTGGATCTGATGTGTACACAGGAAACTTGGGTACATTGAAGTCATGGAAGCATAACTTTTCATCCTTCAATTCAAACCATAGAAAGACATACATAAAAGTGTTATAATTCTGTGATTCAACCTGTCTCAGCCTACATATCAACATTTCCAGGCTACTGTCTCAAAACCATTCTCAGCAGGTGAGGAATACTGAAAGTAACCCTTTTCTCAGAGTGTTCCTGTGTGCGTGCTTTCACTCATTCATCTGTGAACGACCCCCTACTGGTCCAGGCTTGCTTTTAAGAGCTTTTGTGAAAGTCAGACAAATGTCAGGCAGTCAGAGTGGAGAGAAATGTGAGGCTACACTGAACTCATTTATGTAAATACAATAAATACACGTGTCACCATTTAAGAAATCCATCCAGACA
Source organism: Salvelinus namaycush (assembly GCF_016432855.1). Taxonomy (NCBI): domain Eukaryota; kingdom Metazoa; phylum Chordata; class Actinopteri; order Salmoniformes; family Salmonidae; genus Salvelinus; species Salvelinus namaycush. The sequence continues at coordinate 50,267,140 of NC_052310.1, forward strand.
TTCTACTGAACTCAATATGACAATAGATACAATTCCTTTAAAGAGCATTCACAACCCTTGACCTTTTCCACATTTTGTTGTTACGGCCTGAATTTTAAACAGATTAAAATTAGATTTTTGGTCACTGGCCTACACACAATACCCCATAACGTCAAAGTGGAATTATGTTTTTCGAAATTAATTAATTTAAAATGAAAAGCTGAAATGTCTTGAGTCAGTAAGTATTCAACCCCTTTGTTATGGCAAACTTAAATAATTTCAGAAGTAAAAATGTGCTTAATAAGTTGCATGGACTCACACTGTGTGCAAACATAGTGTTTCATTTATAATGATTTTTTATGATTTTTTTTCTCCCCAATTTTGTGATATCCAATTGGTAGTTACAGTCTTGTCCCATCGCTGTAACTCCCGTGCGGACTTGGGAGAGGTGAAGGTCGAGAGCCGTGCGTTTGCCGAATCACGACCCCGCCAAGCCGCACTGCTTCTTAACACAATGCTCGCTTAACCCAGAAGCCAGCCGATCAATGTGTCTGAGGAAATACCATAAACCTGGCAACCGTGTCAGCGTGCACTGCGCCCAGCCCGCCACAGGAGTTGCTAGAGCGCGATGGGACAAGGACAACCCAGACGTCCAACCCTCCCCTAACCCAGGTGATGCTGGGCCAATTGTGTGCCGCCTCATGGGTCTCTCGGGCAAGGCCGGCTGCACCACAGCCTGAGATCGAACCGGGATCTGTAGTGACACAGCTAGCACTGCGATGCAGTGCCTTAATCTGCTGCACCCCTCTGGAGGTCACAATAATAGTGTTTAACATGATTTTTTTATGACTACCTCATCTCTGTACCCACACATACAATTATCTTAACCCTTGTGTTGTCTTAAAGGTCAAAAATGACCCGCCACTATGTTTAACAGCAGAGAAAACCCCCTAAATTATATTTTTTCAAATAGAAATTTTATTACTTTTTCTAGAGTGACCCCAACATTAGAAAAAGTGAAACATCGCCCATGTTCATATTTCCATGAAAACTGTACACAACCAGGGTACAAAGATTGTCTTAGGGTCATTTTTGACCCGGCAGTTGTAAAATAATGTACTCACCACACACACACACACACACAATGAGAATTTGAGATGATGTGTGCTACTGATTGAACTTTCTTGTGCATGTGCAGCATCTCCCCTCCACGACCCCACACGACTCAAGTTCACAGACAAAATAAAAATAATTTCTGACAAAATAAAAACTATTTCAGACAAAATAAACATTTCTTGAAAGCATTGTTTACTAATGGGGAATGCAGTCAGAGGCTATAAAGGTGCTGCAGATTCTATTCCTCAACATTCTACGTTCATCACACCAGCCATCGGAAAAATTATCCTGGAGATGACAAATTTGGAGGGTTTCCGTTAATATGGAGACAACTGGGAAAAAGATGGATGAGATTGACCTGCGTGCCTACATAGGGCTGCTAATCTTAGCGGGTGTGTATAGGTCCCGAGGTGAAGCTACATGTAGTCTCTGCAGATTTTCACATCTGCAAATATTAGCTCTGGTTTTGACGTCCTCGTTCCACGCTAGTCACTCACCTATTAAAAATGTCTTAAGGTTTGGACCCATTTCTTTTCAATTTTCGCCTAAAATGACATAACCAAATCTAACTGCCTGTAGCTCAGGACCTGAAGCAAGTATATGCATATTCTTGATAGCATCTGAAAGAAAACACTTAATCCATTCTTTACTAAGATGTATTTAGGGTATATCTTGTGAAACTGTTAGATATTACTTGTTAAGATATTACTGCACTGTCGGAGCTAGACGCACAAGCATTTCGCTACACCCGTAATAATATCTGATAAACATGTGTACAGTTGAAGTCGGAAGTTTACATAAACCTTAGCCAAATACATTTAAACTCAGTTTTTCACAATTCCTGACATTTAATCCTAGTAAAATCCCTGTCTTAGGTCAGTTAGGATCACCACTTTATTTTAAGAATGTGAAATGTTAAAATAATAGTAGAGAGAATTATTTATTTATTTCATCACATTCCCAGTGGGTCAGAAGTCTACATACACTCAATTCCACAAGCTTCCCACAATACGTTGGGTGAATTGTGGCCCATTCCTCCTGACAGAGCTGGTGTAACTGAGTCAGGCTTGTAGGCCTCATTGCTCGCACACACTTTTGCAGTTCTGCCCACACATATTCTATGGGATTGAGGTTAGGGCTTTGTGATGGCCACTCCAATACCTTGACTTTGTTGTCCTTAAGCCATTTTACAACAACTTTAGAAGTATGCTTGGGATCATTGTCCATTTGGAAGACCCATTTGCGACCAAGCTTTAACTTCCTGACTGATGTCTTGAGATGTTGCTTCAATATATCCACATAATTTTTCTTCCTCATGATGCCATCTATTTTGTGAAGTGCACCAGTCCCTCCTGCAGCAAAGCACCCCGACAACATGATGCTGCCACCCCCATTCTTCATGGATGGGATGGTGTTCTTCGGTTTGCAAGCATCCCACTTTTTCCTCCAAACATAACGATGGTCATTATGGCCAAACAGTTCTATTTATCTTTCATCAGACCAGAGGACAAAGAGGCACTGAGTTTGAAGGTAGGCCTTGAAATACACCCACAGTTACACCTCCAATTGACTCAAATTATGTCAATTAGCCTATCAGAAGCTTCTAAAACTATGACATAATTTTCTGAAATTTTCCAAGCTGTTTAAAGGCACAGTCAACTTAGTGTATGTAAACTTCTGACCCACTGAAATTGTGATACAATGATACAAGTTAAATAATCTGTCTGTAAACAATTGTTGGAAAAATTACTTTGTTCACAAGAAATTTGTGAAACTCAGAAAAAATGAGTTTTCATGACTCTAACCTAAGTGTATGGTAACTTCCGACTTCAACTGTATGTGACCAATAATTTAGATTTGATTTGACTTTGAAGTTTGTGGAATTGTGAAATGAATGTACAAGAATATAACACATTCGATCTGGTAAAAGATAATACAAAGAAAAAAATGTGTTTTATTATAATTTTTTTATTCTATCATCTATGAAACAAAAAATAAAGGTCACAATGTATTATTCCAGGTTAGGTGCAATTTTGATTTTGGCCACTAGATGGCAGCAGTGTATGCACTATTGTTTAGACTGATTCAATGAACCAATGCCTTTCTGTTCAAAATGTTGTATCAAGACTACCCAAATTATCCTAATTGGTTTATTAATACATTTTCAAGTTCATAACTGTGCACTTTTTTCAAACAATGGCATGGTATTCTTTCACTGTAATAGCTACTGTAAATTGGACAGCACGGTTAGATCAACAAGAACTTAAGCTTTCTGCCCATATCAGATATGTCCTGGGAAATGTTCTTGTTACTTACAACATGCTAATCACATTAGCCTACGTTAGCTCAACCATCCCTCAGAGTGGACACCGATCCTGTAAAGGTTAATTATAAGCTGTTTAAGACAAATGTGTGTTATAGTTTCAAGTTAGAGTGGTGTGTGTGTGCATGTGTTTGGGAAAGCATGCGTTTAAATGTCTATAGGCATGTGTTTTCCTTTTTATACCTGTGCTATGTACCTGTGTATGAGTGTAAATGGGTGTGTTTAAGTGTGTATAGCTAGTGTATGGCCACATGTCAGGGCAAGGCCCAGGGCTATGTCAAATAAACCAGTCGCTGACATATGGAGATTTGATCGGTCTCTGTAATTGGTCCATGCTCCACTCGTGCGATTGGATGAGCTACCATCGGCCGAAATAAGCACATTTAACCATAGGTAATGGAGTCACGGTTGACTGCAGGCCAAACACACCTGGGAATGTGTAAATAAACAGAGTGAGTTACAGTAAGTACCCTATGGAGAGTGTATTGTATCCCTTAGTACAGTGCTAGTTGCTTATCCACCTCTCCCTTCTCCCTTCTGTCACCCCCATCATCATCATCATCCTAGCTTACAATATACATCTCATTACATAAACCCAGACTCTTCAGTACTTTTGGTCAGAGTTTAATGGGAAATTTGCTCATGCAGAACATGGGACTTAATCAAAGTTGTTTGATCATTGGATTTAGAATATGAGGGATGAGAATGTCTGATGACATAAAATAAAGTATGACTAAGTTCAAGAAAACACAAGGTAATCCTACAATTCTAAACAATCACTCTGTCATTCCAGACAATATTGGTCAGTTCTTCCAGATTCTTTTACTGCCTTTTATTCCTGACTCTTTAGAAAAAGAAATACTTGAAGCATGAAATTAGTTTATGACATCTACAAGACAAAAAAGTCAATACAGACTTGGAGAAAATTACACTAGTAATTTTTATATTATTTAATTTAATCTAACCTTTATTTTGACAGGGAGTCAATGCTGAGACCAAGGTCTTTTTTCCGGATGAGCCCTGTATAGCACCACAATACATATCAAAATCCAATGAACACAATAAACTACACATTCATATACACATTCAGTTAGTCTAAGATGTGGGGGGGGGGGTGCTAAGATGATGTATAGAATTGTTTTAAGATGGTCATACTATCGATAATTTAGCTGTTTGATTTGAATTTTTAGGACCCCTTTATATATATTTTTTTATATACCTAGAGTACCAGTCAAAAATGTAGACAAACCTACTCATTCCAGGGTTTTTATTTATTTTTACTATTTTCTACATTGTAGAATAATAGTGAAGACATTATAACTATGAAATAAAAGATATGGAATCATGTAGTACCCAAAAAAGTGTTAAACAAATCAAAATATATTTTGTATTTGAGATTATTTAAAGTAGCCATCCTTTTCCTTGATGACAGCGTTGCACACTCTTGGCATTATGTCAACCAGCTTCATGAGGTAGTTACCTGGAATGCATTTCAATTAACTGGTGTGCCTTGTTAAAAGTTAATTTGTGGAATTTCTTTCCTTCTTAGCCAATCAGTTTTGTTGTGACAAGGTAGTGGTGGTATGCAGAAGATAGCCCTTAGAGTTAACTGCACATCAGATTGCAGCCCAAATAAATGCTTCACAGAGTTCAAGTAACAGACACATGTCAACATCAACTGTTCAGAAGAGACTACGTGAATCAGGCCTTCATGGTCGACTTTGCAGCAAAGAAACCACTACTAAAGGACACCAATAAAAAGACGAGACTTGCTTGGGCCAAGATACACGAGCAATGAATATTAGACCGGTCCAAGTAGGAGATTTTTTGGTTAGGTGAGTAGGTGAAAGGATTATCTCTGCATGTGTGGTTCTCTCTGTGAAGCATGGAGGAGGAGGTGTGATGGTGTGCTTTGCTGGTGACACTATCTGTGATTCATTTAGAATTCAAGGCACACTTAACCAACATGGCTACCACAACATTCTGAAGCAATACGCCATCCCATCTGGTTTGCGCTTAGTAGGAGAATCATTTGTCCAGAATGTCCCCAGAGATCCAAGTTTCAGTCAATACCAGAATGTCTGGATTTGTCTACATAGCCCAGATCTTGATGTAATCTAGTTTCGGAAGTAAGCTCCTAATGTTCAGATGCATCAACCCAAGTCCTTTACGATTTGTAAAGTCACATGGTCTCCAACTCAAACAAGCTATGTTCAATAGACGGTTGCAGGCCTTGTCTGATGGTTGATATTGATATAGTTAGTATAGCTATATGATTGCATAGAACTGCCCCATTTGGTCGATCCCTATTAGTAATAGAGGAAAGAGTATAAATTGGAATTACTTTTCCAAAGTTGGAAATGGTCTATGTTGGGTGAATGGAAGTGTTTGTCGGGGTGAAGGAAAGGTTGAAAACAGCCAGACTCCACTCTTTCACTTAAGACCATGACTAACATGTCTAAAAAGTGTACACACCAATTATTTACAGGAATGACTAATTGCATTATTATATAGTTGATATGTCGATTTGACATTTTGCCACAGAGAATGCCTTATTTCATTCCCTGGGATGTGTACAGAGATTGGATGTTATACAGCATGCCAAATGAATCCAAAAGTACAACAAATGACATTAAACTAGAGCTAGGATTCAATTAGATCAGCGGTAACCTGCGGTAACCGACAAACACATATCTTATCATCGGTTTCGTTCAGGCAGTGTTTGAGGTGTAACTTCCTCGGAGCTGTCAAATCCACAAGAGGCTCCCGGCGTTATACTGTACCCATCATAGACATTGCCATTGGATGCACTGAGTTGCATTTGTAGAAATCCCATCCAACCGTGTAAATAGAGCAAGATCATTTGTTTGTTAATTGGCAGCTAAGCACTGATCAACATGTCACTAGCATACAAATGTATATTTATTGTAAAGGAATATCAAGGTCATCACTTTCACCACCCTGTAGCGGTAGCCTAAACTGTGCAACAATTGGATAATTCATTTTACAGACACAAAGAGATCCCACCATGTCGAACTAACAAATTTGACATTTACAAAATTGTACCTACACTTCCCTTTTCCATCACACTTTTCTTATATGCCATGACTTACTCGCATAAAAACTAAGGATGAAAAAGGGGCTAGGAACATAAATCTTTCCAGTCTCCACTCACCCTCCACAGTCATATCACTTACAAGAGGCCCTGTGTTTCTGTGTCGGTGTTGACTGTGAGTAGAACTGTTTCTCACCACTTAGAACATGTTTTCTGCCAGAGTGGTCTTTGTCTCAACAGCCTATCTGTCCTCCCTAGGACATTAATGCAATGGAATCTGTGTGTGTCACCTCCAAAGTATGCCTGTGTCTTTGGCTAGGACTGGGGAGCTAATGCTGACACTGCTGCCATTGCATTGTCGCTCAATACAGGGCAAACTTGCCATACCCTTTCTTTCTGATAAGTGCATGCACTCCAGAATGGGCACGGATCTGGTCCCTCGGGCATTGGGGGCATGTCGCTATGTCACTTATTGATTTTGCACTTCATTCACATTCAAATGAGCACCTAGATCCATAATTGTTCCCCCTGCATCTCTTGGATCAATCCTTATTTTGTAATGGCTCATGTTTATTGAAGAATAAGCATTGTAATGCCTTAGGATTGTAATCCAAAAGCGTTGAATCAGAGCGGACTGCTGACAGTGGCAAAGCACGGTAACAGTGCCATGGAAAATTTAATAGATACATTTTGATTTACTTGTTACAACTTGGTGTGTTGTTCTCAAAAAAGCTTTTAGAAAACAATTTAACCCTGCGCTCATAGTAATGTGCTAATGACAGATTATATTATGTTACTGAATCAGGTCTCCATATAAATAATAGAACCAAATGTGCAACTCAGCTCTTACTAAACTGGAGTGAGTCTGTAATGTTTTCACTCCACTCATGTGGGTATTACATTTCATGTGAGCACTTAGATTTAACTAGATGCAATAAGCCGGTTGTCGAGTGTTTTCTTTTGGCCAAGGTCATTTCTGTTATGCTGTACAAATGGCTGTGTAGCGATAGAGACAACTGTGCTGATATCCCCAATTGCATTTGGGTTACCATCTGTAAGAGGAAATTGATCAGAGCCTTGGAACCGGAGGCTCATGCATGCCAAACATGAAAACAAGTCATGTGTAACATGCTCCAGTTAGTGGTTTGATTGAAATTTCACATGCACAGGGGTCTCATGCCATGCAATGTAATAGATGTTTCACACGTAAATGAGGACTACCCTTGCACACTAACACACACACACACACACCCTGCACACAAACTAGCCAGGTCCCTGTGAACGGATGTCATGAGATAATGTGGAAACCGTCCACTAGGGGCAACAGTGAGCGCTGTGACTTTCAAATAGGTTTCTGTTTTGCAAGGGCGATGGGGATGGCAGATAGGCGTAAGCAAAAGATTGCATGTTTGAATCCAGGGATAAAATTTCATTTTGGAAATTGTTGTTTTAAGCCTATCCAAAACCTTAACCCTTACCTTAACTCTTCGGAGTTAATGCCTAAACTTAACCCTAGCCTTAAAAATGTGGAGTTAATGCGTAAACTTAACGTTAAACACAGAAATTTGACATTTGGAAAAATTTCGAAATTTGATGTTTGAGAAACATGAATGAATGTCTAATTCTGACATGAGACTGTGAGAGCTTGTAGCACACACACACACACACACACACACACACACACACACACACACACACACACACACACACACACACACACACACACACACACACACACACACACACACACACACACACACACACACACACACACACACACACACACACACAATGACAAATCCCTTTCCCTCTCCTGAGGTGTGATAAAGGTAATCTGATGTTATCCTTAATGACTGTCTCTTGGCTCACGTGTGTCCCTTTCATTCGCATGGAGGTACTGTACGTGGTGGCGATAGCTGACTGAAGCAGAATGTGTGGGACCAAAGAGAGCAGAATTAAGTCTTTTTAAAAGCCCTGTTTCTGAGATAAATGTCACTGTATCTGTATCATGTGACCTTACTTGATCCTAGGCTCTCTCCTCACAGTGATGTTTGATAGGCTGTCCTAATTGTGTCTCTGAAGGAGAGTGCAGAATGCTGTCCTGTCACCCACTTGCCCTTTCCCACACGCAAACCCATCGCTTGCTGTCTGGCTATGACCAAAGTCCACAAAGCAGAAGGCATTTTCTTCTCCATGTCTGACAGAGCGCATCAAAGACAATAATGAAAGACAATAATCCTTTCATGCTTTTTGAGTTATTTCACATACAATTCATTTTGGGCTCCAGGAAGAATTTGTCAATGAAACAGGTCTAAATAAATACCCAATTTCAAGTTATTATTATTCAGCTTTGATGCATTGTCTCCTTTTGTAGCTTCAGTGTGTGCCTTTCCCTTCATTTGTACCAGCTGCTATGCTCTCCAGACTCTTACAGAATAACACTGTAGTATTGAGTATAGTGGTCAGTTCCATTCCCACAGCACACTTCAGACTGTTAGGAAGTGGCAGTTAGCCAGCTTCATCCTCTGATATTTCCCCCCAAATATGTGATGTCTTTCCAAAAGAATGGTGAGAATTACTTGTTGTCCTTACATGGAACAGGTGCTAACTTGCACTCTCTGACCTCATTATACACTGCGAAAAAGATCATGATAATATACTCCATAGGGAAAAACAGGGTCTTTCCCTCTAATTTGGAATGGAGATATTTCAAGCAGTGTGGCATTGCCTCCTTCATTTGGATTGGAGATAAGATGAGATGTATCATAGCCTAAGGGAAGTATACTGCATCACATTGCCTAAGACTCTTATCATCAGCCTGCAGTCCCTCCTGCTCTGCAAAATCGATAATAACCTGTTCGGAAGGAACCGGTTCATAAAAGGTGCTGAGTGTGTGTATGTAGCTCATGTTTATTAATGTGTTTGCCTGGATGAAGGCATGCACGTTTTGTGTGTGTGTGCATAATTGGACATGTTTAACTGTACTTGTGGGGACCAGAAGTCAGCAACTGGGGACATTTTATTAGTCCCCACAAGGTCAAATGCTATTTCTAGTGGGTTTAGGGTTAAGGTTAGGGTTAGGGTTAGGAGCTAGAGTTAATTTTAGGATTAGGGTTAAGGTTAGGTTTTGGGGTTAGTGTTACGGTAAGGGTTAGAGTTAGGGTTAGGGGTGTCACACCCTGATCTGTCTCATCTGTCTCTGCGATGGTCTCCACCCCCCTCAAGGTGTCGCCCATCTTCCCCATTATCCCCTGTGTAAATCAAATCAAATGACATTTTATTGGTCACATACACATGGTTAGCAGATGTTAATGCGGTTGTAGCGAAATGCTTGTGCTTCTAGTTCTGACCATGCAGTATCTCCTGTGTATTTATACCTGTGTTCTCTGTTTCTATGTTGCCCGTTCGTTTTGTTTCGTCAAGCCTACCAGCATTTTTCCCTCTGCTCCTATCTCTCGTTTGTTCTTGTTTTCCCGGTGTTGAGCCTGCCTGCTGTCCTTTTCCCCACCTCTCTGGATTACTGACCCCTGCCTGCCCTTGACCGACATTTTGCTTGCCCTTTTTGGATTAATAAACTGTTGTTACTTCGACGTTGTCTGCATTTGGGTCTTACCTTAAACGTGATAAGGGGTTAGGGAAAATAGGATTTTGAATGGAACTTGTGTGCATGTATTAGCATCCGTGTGTGTGTGTTAGAGAAAATCTTGACGCTGAGCTTGCTGAACAGGAGTGCAAGACTAACATCTTGTTATTTACATGCAAATTAGATAAGTCTGGCTCTGAGTAGAGTGCACCTTTCATTTGTAATGCTGCAGCTGAACGCTGTTGCAGTTCAAACTTGAGTGATGGTTTTGGATCCGGTATCAGGTTTGGCAAGTTTGGGGGGATACCTCCCCCCTAATAAATGTGTCCGAAAATATAAAGTGACACTGCACTTTGAAAATGTCTGTGTTCCTATTGGAATCGTATTGGAATTTGTGCGCGTTTAGAGCCATCATTAGGAAAAATATCAGATTTGTTTTCTTAAATGTATAATTCTTTTGGAACAGTAATTGGTGACATATTTGATTTCAAACCTACTTTCAAAACCTTATGTATCCTATAGAGTTTCCATTTTCTATCACTATTAAATTCTCAAATGGTTTAATGTGCTCTGGTGTATGAGTTTAAGCCTGAGTTAGTTTCCCCTAGGGAGGATACTATGTGAGAATGTGGGATCCTCTTGCATTAATGTGTCTTTAATGTAGCACTTTAGAGATAGCATTGTGTAAAGACCAATCTCCTCATGTCAAGTTGTGACTATTGGTGTGTGCATAGTGAGTAATGTGATATGAATTTATAACTCAACTTCATACCGTCTTTACATTTTGCAGAGGCCTGCCATTGTGCTGGGTGATAAGAGCATAGTGTGTTCAGTGTTATGGAATAGACAGATTATTTATTCTGTGTCTAATATGTTGACCATGAAAATGAAATAAATTAACTACAGAATGCAATTTTTACAAAAGTATTTGAAACTAAAAGTTGCTCAACAAGTGTTCGTTTTTCATTTAAGCTATTCGCTACACCCGTAAGAGATTAGCCTTAAATGGAGGGATGTGGATCCTATATGAAGAGCTGATATTCACATAAATGAGCCAACTGGGGAGAGAAAACGACACCCAATCCACACACAAACACCATCTGGAAGCCATCTTTTTAGAGCAAGATGGCTGAGTGGGAAGTATCATACTGTAGGACTAGAAATCAGTGTGGGAGGGGTTGGGCGAGTCTGTCTATGACAGTCTGTAAGAGTCATGAACCCATTTATGGATCTCTGAAAGGAGAATGAACAAAGGCAGCCCTTGAGAGAGAAAGGAGGGACATTCGTGACTTTTTTCTTGGAATCTGGTCTAAACGTTATCGTATACGTTATGTGGAAGTCCTTGAAGCTCTTCTTATTACCAGCTTTCATATGTTCTAGTCAGACACACCCCTCACTTTCGCCCTCGCTCCTATTATCTGTCTTTGTATCTCTCTCCCTACACTCTCTCAAATGAAAATACATCTGTCACCAGTTTCAAAAGCCATCCAGAGATTAAATGTGACTTGGATGTCATGAGGAGGGAATGAAAATTCAATGGATTCAAGATAACCTTTTATAAGGTGCAGCCATATTGTCCTTCTAACAACATAAGAAAGGTCTATATCACTGACATTCTCATTGTTTAAATCAGAGGGTCATCTTAGACCAATTGCTTTCTTCCTGTCCCTATCCTCATTGTCTCACTTTTATTGGAAACTCATTGTGTATCTTAATTCACATCACAATTTAGCTGTCTGCTGCAATCTCTGTTCATGTACTGTATTTGCCTGTGATCAATATGGGGCATATGCCTCACCTGAAACAACGAGAAAAGTCTGAGAGCGAAGAATGAGTGATCAAGAGGCTGGAGAACAGCCTGTCTGTATGAGATTGGCGACTTACCAATGTGGAAGGAAAGTATGCAGTGGACTCCTGCTGCAGGAGAAAGTCATATTCACATGTTCCTATTTTACACACATGTAATCCTTTTGAGATTTGTTTTAGGTTGTTACATATTGTTTTTGTTTTCGGTGAAAATTGTCAAAAGGGGGCTCTTAAGGATAAGCCCCCTTTTCCCCCATTTTTGTCTAAAATGACATACCCAAGTTTAACTGCCTGTAGCTCAGGCTCTGAAGCAAGGATATGCATATTCTTGGTACCATTTGAAAGGATAAACTTTGACGTTTAAGGAAATGTGAAAGGAATGTAGTAGAATAATAGACAATAGATCTGGTAAAAGATAATACAAAGAAAAAACCAACCGTTCTTTTCCATTTTTTTTTGTACCATCATCTTTGACATGCAAGAGAAAGGCCATAATGTATTATTATAGCCCAGGTGCAATTTATATTTTGCCCAAAAGATGGCATCAGGGTATGTGCAAAGTTTTAGACTGATTGCATTTCTGTAAAAAAAAATGTATCAAGACCGCCCAAATTTCTTTATTTATACCTTTTCATGTTCAAAACTGTGCACTCTCCTCAAACAATAGCATGGTATTATTTCACTGTAATAGCTACTGTAAATTGGACAGTGCAGTTAGATTAACAAGAATTGAAGCTTTCTGCCAATATCAGATATGTCTATGTCCTGGGATATTTTCGTGTTACTTACAACCTCATGCTAATCGCATTAGCCTACGTTAGCTCAACCGTCCCGTGGAATGGACACCGATCACGAAGAATAGCTCTTTGATGGTTAAGACATGACATGTCACCATGACACTGTCAGGTTCCACATTAGCATATATTCATTATTTAGACTGCGTTGCAGGGTGGGGTAAGGCAATGCCAGAGTGTGTGGTTACACACATTTCTCCTTTGCCAAGATAATCTATCCACCTGACAGGTGTGGCATATCAAGCAGCTGATTAAACAACATGATCATTACACAGGTGCACCTTGTGCCGGGGACAATAAAAGGCCACTCTAAAATGTGCAGTTTTGAGGGAGCGTGGAATTGGCAGCTGACTGCAGGAATGTCCAACAAAGCTGTTACCAGATAATTTTATGATAATTTCTCTACCATAAGCCACCTCCAATGTCGTTTTAGAGAATTAGACAGTGTGTCCAACCGGCCTCACAACCGCAGAACACGTGTAACCACGCCAGACCAGGACCTCCACATCTAGCTTTCTTACCTGCAGGATCATCTGAGACCAGCCACCCGGACAGCTGATGAACAAACAAAGAATTCCAGCCCAACCTGTCAGAAACTGTCTCATGTTAGCTAAGTGGCTAATAATGAATATATGCTAATGTGAAATCTGACAGTGTCATGTCCCATGCATTAGTAGGCAAGTTGTATATGGTGACATGTCATGTCTTAACCATCAAAGAGATATGCAAGCAGATGATTATAACTAGCATGCCCTCCAGCTTACAGAATGCTGAATGATGACGTCTTAAATTGCAGCATATCTAATATATCTTCAGTGATTTGTTAAGTTGACAGATATCTGCTTAACATGTACCAAGGTAGCAACCTAGCTTCAGCTCTAGAAATCCATCTGCCAGTAGTGTTTGCCATACAGATATGTTGTGCCTGGATGCTATGTCTCAGTGCCCAGCTCTCTATCCCAGTGCCAACTCTTCTAGCTGTGTACAGGATGATGCCACTGAATAATTCAATGTGGGACTCGGTGTGTCTGCATTCAGACAGTAAAAAAGCAGCCCACTGCAGTTCCATCAACATGTAAATAGCACGCCTTCCCATGACTTTTGACTCATTAATCTTAAGCGGGTTACGGCATTTGTGATCAATATCAGCTCCACTTAATAAGTGTTTAATCAACGTCGCCGCATTATCGGCTTGCATCATTCAGAAAGGCCCTCCACATTTTTAACCGGAGAGAAGAATCTGGATATTGATGATGTTTCCCTGGTGAATATTCTTCCATATGAAAACACAGGTTAACTTCTTGAGCCTATGGGGGCGCCATTTCGACTTTGTAAAAATGAGTTCCCAAATTAAACTGCCTCGTACTCAATTCTTGCTCGTACAATATGCATATTATTATTACTATTGGATAGAAAACACTCTAGTTTCTAAAACCGTTTGAATTATTTCTCTGAGTGAAACAGAACTCATTCTGCAGAACATTTCCTGTCAGGGAGTGAGATTTCAGAAATCGAGGTCCCTGTTCTGAGGTCAGTTTATAAGTCCCCATGTAAGCCATCGGGCTACATGCACTGCATACGTCTTCCTCTAGATGTCAGTAAGCGGGGAGAATTTGAATGGAGTAGATTGCGCAATCTGGGACCTTATATAAGACCGTGGAACGGAAGTACCGTCCTTTTCAACGGTGCGCCTGGCGCAAGAAGACATCACAATGGCGTCCTGCAAACGCTTTCGTTTTAGTAGTTCTATATCTCCGGTCATGTTTTTATTCGTTATAGGTGTTAAAGACATAAGGTAGTTAATTTAAACCGACTTATAGCAGTTTATAGCAGTTTATTGCGATTTTCTGGGATTTCTTTGTCATGCGCTTTCACGAGTTGGACACCTCTCCAGTTGGTGGCTAACATTAGCGGCTATTTCGACCGGACAATAGGACATCTTTCAACCCAAAGACGATTGTTCTGGAGAAAGGACACCTTGCCCAAGATTCTGATGGAAGCTCAGCTAATAGTAAGCAGTCTTTATGCTGTTAATTCGTACTTATGTTGACAAATGTTAAATAATAATTCCGCCATGAATTATGGGGCGGTCTCGCTTTAGCGCACGCTGTATTGCGCAGTAACGTTAATTTTAAAAATCTAACCCAGCGATTGCATTAAGAACTAATTTATCTTTCATTTGCTGTCCAACTTGTATTTTTTAGTCAAGTTTATGAATAGTTTTCGATTACAATAGGTGCCTTTCCCAAGATTTCTCCTGACATTTTCTTTGCAGCTTGGCTACTTTTCTCATTGTATAACCACGATTTGTGCCGCTAAATATGCACATTTTCGAACAAACTCTATATGCATTGTGTAATATGATGTTATAGGACTGTCATCTGAAGAATTCTGAGAAGGTTAGTGAAAAAATTAATATCTTTTGGTGGTTTATACGTAATCGCTATGTTTGGCTTGAATCAATGCTGTTGTGATGTTTGCTATTGTGGTATGCTAATATAACGCTATATTGTGTTTTCGCTGTAAAACACTTAGAAAATCTGAAATATTGTCTGGATTCACAAGATCTGTGTCTTTCAATTGCTGTATGCTGTGTATTTTTAAGAAATGTTTTATGATGAGTAATTAGGTAATACACGTTGCTCTCTGTAGTTATTCTAGTCGCTTTGGTGAGAGTTGTGATGGTGGCTGCAATGGTAAACTATGATTTATACCTGAAATATGCACATTTTTCTAACAAAACATATGCTATACAATAAATATGTTATCAGACTGTCATCTGATGAAGTTGTTTCTTGGTTAGTGGCTATTTATATCTTTATTTGGTCGAATTTGTGATAGCTACTGATGGAGTAAAAAACTGGTGGAGTAAAAAAAGTGGTGTCTTTTGCTAACGTGGTTAGCTAATAGATTTACATATTGTGTCTTCCCTGTAAAACATTTTAAAAATCAGAAATGATGGCTGGATTCACAAGATGTGTATCTTTCATCTGGTGTCTTGGACTTGTGATTTAATGATATTTAGATGCTAGTATTTACTTGTGACGCTATGCTAGGCTATGCTAGTAGCTTTTCTACTGATGGGGGTGCTCCCGGATCCGGGTTTGGGAGGTGTTAGAGGTTAATAAATTATGTTAAATGAAAACACATGTCCTAAGGTGATGTGTGGTGAGGAATTGGAAGCAGCCCCAGGTTGGGTCCTCTATAGGCAGGCCTTTAGGCAGGCCTAAGCTAGCTGCACTTTATTGAGTCTCAATGTAGTAGGCTAATACTCAAGTAGCAAAGCTATCTACATGATGTTTGACCACATCTAATTTTAATAGCTGTATACTGAAGGTGAAAAGCACAAAAACACTTCAGTGTGTCATGACATAGTATTGAGGGGGGAGAAAGAATTGGTGGGGGTTTGACAGCTCACGCCCTATTGTAAATCAAGGACAGAACATTCAGCTATCTTCCTCTCCAAAAACACCAAAGGAATGTGCCTTTGTCTACACAGACATTTTCCTGCTGAAACTCTAACACGTTCTAAAGAGAATACTGGAACAACATTTCTAACATAGAACGTGTGGAATGGGCAGAGGTGACCTAAAAAACACTGATGTCGGTTTGGTTGCTATTTTGTGATGTCATAAAAAATGTTAGTGGAAATACTGGAACTGAAAAGTATACACACTACATAGACGAATCCATCCTCTATGTTGTGTAAGAAATAGGGAAAATTATGATTTTAAGAGAGGGATGTAATCTTATAAACTATAAGAGGAAATTGTTTCTATAACTCTGTACAAGAAAGTAGTCACCTCCCCTTGAGTGAGGTCAGAGAGAGTGCCAGCCTCAAGCACTGCCCCTTTTTGAACAAACGATAGGTTAAGAATTAACATGTCAGACCAGAGAGACGTGGAGCTGCAGCTCGCGTCCAAAGTGGTTTGAATTCTGAATATCAACACGAGGTAGAGACAATAATGTCACCTGGTACAGCTGACTAGCTGTCCTAAGTAAAGTATCTAGAAAAGTGAACTTAAGTGGGAACATTCTACTACTTTTCTCAAATCACCGTAGTACGCTACTCTCATCACCGCAATGGGAACCATCAACACGGCTGGCTAGCCTATCTTCAAAGAGGCAACTTCAGGAACGAAAGGAAGGGAAATCAACTCTACACGACAAGTCACAGGATACCGGATGATGGCAGACGAGAACAACAGTAGAAGATGGGTGGGGACCGCTTTTGGACAACCAGAACCTTAAATGCGTGCCGGGGAAAGTCCCAACACCCTTTCCAGAAGGCCTGGTTCCGACAGAAATACACGAAGAGCCAAGACATTTACACGTAAATAAATTCATGATTTCTTACTCCAAACAGGCGGCGGTTCATGTGCAAAGTATATGATTATTGTGAGTGTAGTTTCTAAATTTATGTAAGTATTTATATAAGTATTATGTCTCTGTCTGTCTCTCTCTCGCCCTCTCCATCTCTTCTGTAACAAGCCACCATATTGTGTCAGTCCACTAGGGACTTGTGTCTAATGTATTAAGTGTGTATCCTGTGTTACCTCAAGCTCCGGTTTTTGCAGATGCAGGTTACGAATTTTCAGAATGATGATATGATACGAGGTTATGATTGATTGATTAAACAGTCAATTTATTAATCAAATTTATTCATAAAGCCCTTCTTACATCCGCTGATGTCACAAAGTGCTGTACAGAAACCCAGCCTAAAACCCCAAACAGCAAGCAATGCATGTGTAGAAGCACGGTGGCTAGGAAAAACTCCCTAGAGAGGCCGGAAAGTGGATGTGATAGGTAAAGACCTTTAGAGTTTAATTCGGGAGATGGTAACTCTTTAAAGAACCACTCTCGTGGTGCCCCAAATCATAATGAGTTAATTGTTACATGATTATTTTAATTGGGTAACAATTAAACACAGTTAGTTGATTACATAAATATCATTCATCAGATTAATTAAAGTCACGACATTACATACCAACTGTCATGCCCTGACCTGAGAGAGCTTTTTTATTTATCTTTTTGGTTAGGTGAGGGTGTGATTTGGGTGGGCATTCTAGGTTGTATATTTCTTTGTTGGCCGGGTATGGTTCCCAATCAGAGGCAGCTGTCTATCGTTGTCTCTGATTGGGGATCATACTTAGGCAGCCCTTTTCCCACCTTCAGTTGTGGGATCTTGTCTTTGTATAGTTGCTGTTTAGCGCTACAGAGCTTTACATTCGTTTTGTGTTTTGTTGTTATTTTAAAGTAAAATGTACGCCTACCACGCTGCACCTTGGTCTCCTTCGAACAACGGACGTAACACCAACAATTAGAGCCACATTCAATAAGACTCATTCTACAGAGTATCAGAGTGCAACCTAACATCAAGACCCAAAATCCTGGTTGACATACATTTATGAATGCGCAAGGGACCATCGAGACATGGATACTACAAAACTCTTTACAGGGGGATGGTTGAGCATCTTTCTTTTAACATAAACTACAAATAAGATGCCCAATATTTTGCTCACGTTTGACTAATTTCAAGTTGAAATTAAAAGTCCAATCTAATAACTATAAACAGGTTAGAAAAATATTTTTGAAGTCAAGTCAATTGGAAATCTATCCAAAGAAGCCCACTGCATCCTTTTACTAAATCAATCAGGGATGGGCAACTCCAGTCTTCGGGGGCCTGATTGGTGACACAATTTTGTCCCAGCCCCTGTTATCACACCTGATTCCAATCATCAACTAATCTTCAGTTTAGAATGCAAGTAGTTGAATCAGGTATGTTGGCTACAGGGCTGGGGGATTAGTGTAACACCAAACTGTTTCCCGAGGACTGGAGTTGCCCATCACTGAAATAAATTAGAATAATTAAGTTCAACTCGTTTTTGGTATGTAAGTCTCACTTGCTGAGTGTGGGTCTTCCCAGTCTGTTTGTGGCTGCTAGAAGAAGCACAACTACACACATTCAATGGAGCGTTAATGGAGCTGCCACTAACATCTTTTTTTTCAGTGGGAATATTGATTTTTTTTTACCCCTTTTTTCAAATTCCTTTTACTTCAATATTCAGTCACTGTTATAGCCTCAGGCCTTTTAAATAGCAGCTTTATGGCTGTGTTTTTCGGGGTTAGTTATGTTTTATTTAAACATAATCTATAAAATTTCACACATGCTGCTTTAGAAGCTCAAGGACATATTTATCAAGCAAAGCATTTGAAGCTGCATTTGATGCCACTAATGAGTAAGAGCTGCGGTGATCATTGCGTGCGTGTGACAATTCTTCTTTCTTCTCCACATTTGATGCACATGCATTGGTAATGACTGTCCCCACTGCAATTAATTTATTCTCCACCCACAATAAAACATTGTGTAGGTATAGGATCTCATTTTACTGTAAGTGAGGGAAGATACGTGATTCACATAATAATGACTCACTAAATTATATCTGCAATGTCGCTGTCTCAAGAATATGAATTCTACATCTTAGAGGTCACACACGCATGCATTCACACAGAAAACATGTCCACACACACACACACACCTGTCAGAGGTATTTTTGTCTGAGAACCCAGATGTGTCCCAGGTGGATATCTGTCAATGGAGAGGAAGCTGCATGTGTCCTCCCTATCCCATCACTTCCATCGACGTGTCGTTCCTCCTGTCACCTGCTCAGAGACTTGCTCAGAGTCTTCCCTGCAGAAACCTGCTTTCTCCCCGCTGTCCCCTGAGTGAAAAGATGCATAACAAAGAGTGTGGAGAAATGTATGATGCAGCCCAAAATTGCCTGAGGGCTTGGTGTCATTGACTTTTCTCCTTCACTTGGGAGGCATTACCCTGACAGGCAAATATGCAGATGCTGAATTGCACACAAATAATAAATAAGTGAAAAAAGGAGAAAAGCCAGGGTAATGTGACCCAGAAATAATAATAGCAAATGTATGACTGGCACCTACTTCCAGAGACAAAAAATGATGAACCCCCAGCGTTTTTAAGAAGCTGTGGCGGTTTGGATTTCATCAGAAAAAGCTAATTCCACTTATCTCCTCTGCTTAAGGCTTCACCGCAGGGGATAGCTTCAGCATTTATATCTGATTGAGATTTAGGGCTGGATCCGATCCGTATAGCAGAAATATCGCGGAAGAGCCGCATTATACCTTGATTGAAATTTAAACACAATGTTCCCGCTGATACAGTATGCAGTGTTTACCTTGAACGCAGTATGTCTGCTCAATAAGAAAGTACCTTTATATTTTAACGCTGATCTTCCGCGATACTTTCCGCAATACGGATTGAATCAAAAAAAATAAAATAAATAAAAATAAGCAAACCATGCAATAATCTGAGACGGCGCTCAGATAGAAACAAAATTTCTCCGTCATGTTGGAGTCAACAAAAATACGAAATTACATTATAAATATTCCCTTACCTTTGATGATCTTCATCAGAATGCACTCCCAGGAATCCTAGTTCCACAATAAATTGTTGTTTTGTTCGATAATGTCCATTATTTATGTCCAAGTAGCTACTTTTGTTAGCGCGTATAGTACACATATCCAAACGCTCGCGCAGATCCAGGCGAACGTCGGACGAAAACTTAAAAAAGTTATATTACAGGTCGAATAAACTTGTCAAACTAAGTAGAGAATCAGTCTTTAGGATGTTGTTATCATAAATATTCAATAATATTCCAACCGGAGAATTCCTTTGTGTCTATAGAAGTAATGGAACGCAAGTCGATATCATGTGGAAGTCGCATGACCAGGATCTGGCACTCTGACAGACCACTGACTCAAACAGCTCCCATCCGGCTCAACATCACAGCAGAAGCTTCATTCAACGTTCTACAGACTGTTGCCATCTAGTGGAAGGCGTAGGAATTGCAAACAGATCCATATCCCACTGGGATTTCAATAGGCGATGAGTTGAAAATCGACCAGCCTCAGAATTCCCACTTCCTGTTTGGACTTTTTCTCAGGTTTTTGCCTGCTATATGAGTTCTGTTATACTCACAGATATCATTCAAACAGTTTTAGAAACTTCAGAGTGTTTTCTATCCAATAGTATTAATAATATGCATATATTAGCATCTGGGACAGAGTAGGAGGCAGTTCACTCTGGGCACGCTATACATCCAAAGTGAAAATGCTATCCCTAAAAAGTTAATTTACATTACTCAGACTCTGTCAGGTCTTAACAGCAAGTGGAGAGATAACCTTTAAAGAAAAAAGAAAGCCAACACATAAATGTAAGGCGTGGGAGCCCGACGAGCCGGCTGAGGCATGGGAGCCCGACGTTAATGCTGACACTGGGATCAGACTGAGGAACAGGCAGATATAGAGGAGGCAATCAACAAAGTGAAGGAGTCCAGGTGAGTCCAATGAAGTGCTTATGTGGGTAATGATGGTGACAGGTGTGCATAATGATGGGCACCCTGGCGCCCTCGAGCGTCAGAGAGGGGGGGTTAGAGCAGGCGTGACAGTCATATTGTTTTTTGGTGTCATTAAAAATGGAAGAAATACTGTAACTTGAAAAGTATTTACACTACAGGTATGAAGTCTCCATCCTTGACGTTGTATATGAAATATGAGAATTTAGGAAAATATTTTTGTTAAGATAGAAATGTGATTTTAGGAGGTATAAGATAATCTACCTCCTATAAACTGTGCCTTGTAAGTAGCCATGCCCCCAGTGAGGTCAGAGAGTGTATCAGACTGACTGAACTGTCCCCTTCCGCCAGAGTGGATAAAAGGCTTGGTAACAGAAATTAACATTCAACCAGGAAACTTGAGGCGGGAGCTACATGTTTGAAATGGTTGGAACTTTGAACCTCAACACTTTGACAAAATTAACTCTCCTTCCTTTGGACCAAAAAGATGGCTGGTTCCAACAGAGATAAACGGCGAAAAAAAGCATTCACACATAAATACATTTATGATTTCTTATTCCAAACGGGCGGTGGTTCGTGTGCAAAGTATATGATTACTGTGAGAATAGTTGTACAATGTATCCACGATAAGTGTCCCTTTTTCTCTCCCCACCCTCGTCATTTTCTGTGTAACAAGCTGCCATATGAAAAGAGTACGCTAGGGACCCTTTTCTCATGTATTAACTTCTTGACGCTAGGAGGCAGAATTATTTTCTTTGGAAAAATAACGTTCCCAATGTAAACGGCCTATTTCTCAGGCCCAGATGCTAGAATATGCATATAATTGACAGATTAGGATAGAAAACACTCTAAAGTTTCGAAAAATGTCAAAATATTGTCTGTGAGTATAACAGAACTGATTTTGCAGGCGAAAACCTGAGGATATCCAACCCGGAAGTGCCTCTTATTTTGAAAAATCCCTGTTCCATTCCTGCCTATCCTCCATTGAAAGGGATATCAACCAGAGTCTTTAGATATAGTTTCAAGCTTTTATTCTGAAAAATGAGCGAGATTTATCAAATCGCGTCAGTGTCCTGATTAGTTCTTGCGAGCGAAAGTTGTAGCTCGACATTTTATTTCTGTCTTGTATTGAATTACTTTACCCTCCGGTTGAAATATTATCGAATATTTATGTTAAAAACAACCTGAGGATTGATTATAAAATCGTTTGACATGTTTCTACAAACTTTACGGATACTATTTGGAATTTTCGTCTGCCCTTCAAGACCGGCACGAGCCTGTGGATTACTGAACATAACGCGCAAACCAAATGGAGGTTTTTGGATATAAAAATTATCTTTATCGAACAAAAAGAACATTTATTGTGTAACTGGGAGTCTCGTGAGTGCAAACATCCGAAGATCATCAAAGGTAAGCGATTCATTTTATTGCTTTTCTGACTTTCGTGACCAAACTACATTGCTGCTAGATGTTCGTAATGTTTTGTCTAGTGATCGATAAACTCACACAAACGCTTGGATTGCTTTCGCTGTAAAGCATATTTTCAAAATCTGACATGACAGGTGGATTAACAACAAGCTAAGCTGTGTTTTGCTATATTGCACTTGTGATTTCATGAATATAAATATTTTTAGATTTTTTTTTGAATTTGGCGCTCTGCAATTCAGCCGTTGTTGATGACAATTATCCCGCTAAAATCAAATCAAATCAAATGTATTTATATAGCCCTTCTTACACCAGCTGATATCTCAAAGTGCTGTACAGAAACCCAACCTAAATCACCAAACAGCAAGCAATGCAGGTGTAGAAGCACGGTGGCTAGGAAAAACTCCCTAGAAAGGCAAAAACATAGGAAGAAACCTAGAGAGGAACCAGGCTATGAGGGGTGGCCAGTCCTCTTCTGGCTGTGCCGGGTGGAGATTATAACAGAACATGGCCAAGATGTTCAAATGTTCATAAATGACCAGCATGGTCAAATAATAATAATCACAGTTGTTGTCGAGGGTGCAGCAAGTCAGGACCTTAGGAGTAAATGTCAGTTGGCTTTTCATAGCCGATCATTAAGAGTATCTCTACCGCTCCTGCTGTCTCTAGAGAGTTGAAAACAGCAGGTCTGGGACAGGTAGCACGTCCGGTGAACAGGTCAGGGTTCCATAGCCGCAGGCAGAACAGTTGAAACTGGAGCAGCAGCACGGCCAGGTGGACTGGGGACAGCTAGGAGTCATCATGCCAGGTAGTCCTGAGGCATGGTCCTAGGGCTCAGGTCCTCCGAGAGAGAGAAAGAAAGAGTGAAAGAGAGAGTTAGAGAGAGCATACTTAAACTCACACAGGACACCGCATTAGACAGGAGAAGTACTCCAGATATAACAAACTGACCCTAGCCCCCCGACACATAAACTACTGCAGCATAAATACTGGAGGCTGAGACAGGAGGGGTCAGGAGACACTGTGGCCCCATCCGATGATACCCCCGGACAGGGCCAAACAGGAAGGATATAACCCCACCCACTTTCCCAAACCACAGCCCCCACATCACTAGAGGGATATCTTCAACCACCAACTTACCATCCTGAGACAAGGCCGAGTATAGCCCACAAAGATCTCCGCCACGGCACAACCAAAGGGGGGCGCCAACCCAGACAGGAAGATCACGTCAGTGACTCAACCCACTCAAGTGACGCACCCCTCCTAGGGACGGCATGAAAGAGCACCAGTAAGCCAGTGACTCAGCCCCTGTAATAGGGTTAGAGGCAGAGAATCCCAGTGGAGAGAGGGGAACCGGCCAGGCAGAGACAGCAAGGGCGGTTCGTTGCTCCAGAGACTTTCACACTCATGGGCCAGACTACACTCAATCATATAACCCACTGAAGAGATGAGTCTTCAGTAAAGACTTAAAGGTTGAGATCGAGTTTACGTCTCTCACATGGGTAGGCAGACCATTCCATAAAAATGGAGCTCTACAGGAGAAAGCCCTGCCTCCAGCTGTTTGCTTAGAATTTCTAGGGACAATTAGGGGGCCTGTGTCTTGTGACCGTAGCATACGTGTAGGTATGTACGGCAGGACCAAATCGGAAAGATAGGTAGGAGCAAGCCCATGTAATGCTTTGTAGGTTAGCAGTAAAACCTTGAAATCAGCCCTTGCCTTAACAGGAAGCCAGTGTAGGGAGGCTAGCACTGGAGTAATATGATAATTTTTTTTGGTTCTAGTCAGGATTCTAGCAGCCGTATTTAGCACTAACTGAAGTTTATTTAGTGCTTTATCCGGGTAGCCGGAATGTAGAGCATTGCAGTAGTCTAACCTAGAAGTAACAAAAGCATGGATGAATTTTTCTGCATCATTTTTGGACAGAAAGTTTCAGAATTTTGCAATGTTACGTAGATGGAAAAAAGCTGTCCTTGAAACAGTCTTGATATGTTAGTCAAAAGAGAGATCAGGTTCCAGAGTAACGCAGAGGTCCTTCACAGTTTTATTTGAGACGACTTTACAACCATCAAGATTAATTGTCAGATTCAACAGAAGATCTCTTGGTTTCTTGGGAGCTAGAACAAGCATCTCTGTTTGTCCGTGTTTAAAAGTAGAACGTTTGCAGCCATCCACTTCTTTATGTCTGAAACACAGGCTTCTAGTGAGGGCAATTTTGGGGCTTCACCATGTTTCATTGAAATGTACAGCTGTGTTTCATCCGCATAGCATTGAAAGTTAACATTATGTTTTCGAATGACATCCCCAAGATGTAAAATATATAGTGAAAACAGTAGTGGTCCTACAACGGAACCTTGAGGAACACCGAAATGTACATTTGATTTGTCAGAGGACAAACCATTCACAGAGACAAACTGATCTCTTTCCGACAGATAAGCTCTAAACCAGGCCAGAACTTGTCCGTGTAGACCAATTTGGGTTTCCAATCTCTCCAAAAGAATGTGGTGATCGATGGTATCAAAGGCAGCACTAAGGTCTAGGAGCACGAGGACAGATGCAGAGCCTCGGTCTGACGCCATTAAAAGGTAATTTACCACCTTCACAAATGCAGTCTCAGTGCTATGATGGGGTCTAAAACCAGACTGAAGCATTTCGTATACATTGTTTGTCTTCAGGAAGGCAGTGAGTTGCTGTGCAACAGCATTTTAATTTTTTTCTGAGAGGAATGGAAGATTCGTTCGTTTTTTAGTTTTTTATATTTTCTGGGTCAAGGTTTGGCTTTTTCAAGAGAGGCTTTATTACTGCCACTTTTAGTGAGTTTGGTGCACATCCAGTGGATAGAGAGCCGTTTATTATTTTCAACATAGGAGGGCCAAGCACAGGAAGCAGCTCTTTCAGTATAGTTGGAATAGGGTCCAGTATGCAGCTTGAAGGTTTAGAGGCCATGATTATTTTCATCATTGTGTCAAGAGATGTAGTACTAAAACACTTAATTGTCTCTCTTGATCCTAGGTCCTGGCAGAGTTGTGCAGACTCAGGACAGCTGAGCTTTGGAGGAATACGCAGATTTAAAGAGGAGTCCGTAATTTGCTTTCTAATGTTCATGATCTTTTCCTCAAAGAAGTTCATGAATGTATTACTGCTGAAGTGAAAGCCATCCTCACTTGGGGAATACTGCTTTTTAGTTAGCTTTGCGACAGTATCAAAAATACATTTCGGATTGTTCTTATTTTCCTCAATTAAGTTGGAAAAATAGGATGATCGAGCAGCAGTGAGGGCTCTTCGATACTGCAAGGTACTGTCTTTCCAAGCTAGTCGGAAGACTTCCAGTTTGGTGTGGCGCCATTTCCGTTCCAATTTTCTGGACGCTTGCTTCAGAGCTCGGGTATTTTCTGTATACCAGGGAGCTAGTTTCTTATGACAAATGTTTTTGGTTTTTAGGGGTGCAACTGCATCTAGGGTATTGCGCATGGTTAAATTGAGTTCCTCAGTTAGGTGGTTAACTGATTTTTGTCCTCTGACGTCCTTGGGTAGGCAGAGGGAGTGTGTTGTCTGAGAATTTATAGCACGACTTTTGATGCTCCTTGGTTGGGGTCTGAGCAGATTATTTGTTGCGATTGCAAACGTAATAAAATGGTGGGCCGATAGTCCAGGATTATGAGGAAAAACATTAAAATCCACAACATTTATTCCATGGGACAAAACTAGGCCCAGAGTATGACTGTGACAGTGAGTAGGTCCAGAGACATGTTGGAGAAAACCCACTGAGTCGATGATGGCTCCGAACGCCTTTTGGAGTGGGTCTGTGGACTTTTCCATGTGAATATTAAAATCACCAAACATTAGAATATTATCTGCTATGACTACAAGGTCCGATAGGAATTCAGGGAACTCAGTGAGGAACGCTGAGAGTTCCCTAAAGGGATCCGTGCGCCAAGAGGTTAAGGGTGTATGTTTATTCTGTGTTATTATTCAGTTAGGTTTAATTATTTATTTACTAGCTATTTGTGTAGTACTGAATCATGAGTAAGGCTGGGTTTTTTGCAGATGCATGAGGTTACGACTGTTCAGAATGTTATAAGGTGAACATATATCAACCCAAAGGTTGTGAGTTTGAATCTCATCACGGACAACTTTAGCATTTTAGTTAATTAGCACCTTTTCAAGCACTTACAGTGGTTCCTCCTTTAAAAGTTGCGAGCTTGCACCGCGGGTCTTAGAGGTACCCAGTGTCACGGCTTCATTGCTCCAGACCACCACAAGGGGAAGTTAGAGAACTCATTATGCATTTGGGCCCATAGGTTTTTATATGACCAATCATATCGAGTGGTTCCAATGACGAATTTTGATGCGAGCCACCCGTCCCTGGGTGAAGATGGCTGACAAAATGTACAATTCAGAGGAATATGTTAATGTAGAGACAAATGTTTGTGCATATTTTTTTGTCATAAAGTAAATTTACGAATATCGCTATTTAGCAAGTTAGCTGCTGAGAGAATGAATTTGTAATTCATGTTGTTTAATGTTTTAGATACTCCTGAGAAAACCAGCAAACCAGGCTGGCGTCTTGTTAAACAGTGGATGTAAAGAATCTAGCTAGCTAAAGCATTTACAGCATATTGAATGTACAATTGTGTAAGTTTGCCTTGCAATGCAGCTGAAGTAACATAGCTAAATATTTACTTGCTTATTGTGTAGTGGAGGATTAAAATAACTTTATGCCTGTGGATGTGTAGCTAGCTACAGTATGTAGCCAATCTGCGTATGGACCCTAAAATGTTTGGTATGAATATTAGTTCAGAACCTATCTATGAACCTCAGCTATCATAGTTGTTGTATCAACTTCAAGTCTGAATGGCATTAATGAAGCCTATGTGAAACCGGTGTGAAATGGCTAGCTAGTTAGCGGGGTGCGCGCTAATAGTGTTTCAATCGATGACATCACTTGCTCTGAGACCTTGAAGTAGTTGTTCCCCTTGCTCTGCAAAAGCCACGGCTTTTGTGGAGCGATGGGTAACGATGCTTCGAGGACGGCTGTTGTAGATGCGTGCAGAGGGTCCCTGGTTTGAGCCCAGGTTGGGGCGAGGAGAGGGATGGAAGCTATAGTGTTACATATGGATAGAGTAGAATATAATAACTTTATTGTGCCAGGGATGCAAGTCCTATATACATGGACTGTAAATATGCAATAGACTAGAAACATGACTGATTTGTAATTCATATATACAGGAAAAAAAACTATGCATATCGAACTCCCTTCATCTGCATTAATCTGAGGACACAGGATAGTATTTCAATAAGATACTTAATTTCAACTAGTGGAGAATGTGAAACGCTTTATTGAAAGAAGTTCATTATCCAGGTGTTATAAGTACATAATAAATGCATTATAATTGTGATAATTATAATATTATTAAAACAAGTTCAATCTGTACTTCAATGCACATATGGTGTGCATTATAAAACGAGGAAGAACGATGAGGTTGGGAGAGAGGTGTAGAAGACAGAAAGGGAAAGTTAGTGCTACCCTAATATTCTCTCAGTTCATCACAATTGCGGTGTCTCCTAACCAGCTTTGGGTCCCCAGTTGTTCCGAAAGTTATCTTAAGTGCGGTTGAGGTGGCGATGATGGGACTGGCTTCCTCTCTCACATCTAAACATACCTGCAGACGAGTGACAGATGGATAGAGAGAGAGCATGATTAAGCCTGCTTTTTTTCTTATTCTAACACGGTCAGTCACTCTGGGACTACTACATCTCTGTCTGTATTTCAATGTAAAGCATCTCTTTAATAATACTTCCTGTTGACCCGACCAAGTGACATCTCATCTATGATCATGCTGTTCCCTCTGTGTCAGCCAGTTCAGATGCGGGAGGGGTTCACCAAAACAGCTGATATAACCTAGAGGATTTAGGGAGAAGGGGGAGAGGGATGAAGTGAAGAAGAGAGACTGTTATTGTGTGTGTGGTCTCACCTGGTGTCCACACTAAGTGGCTACAGTGTACTTTATGCTGAAAAACAGACACATGAAGACAAACAACAGAAGATAATGTCAATAGAAGATACTGTATGTGACGCAGACACCTATCGGAGTGTACCTGAAACATTTAAAATATAGAGGGCTATGTGTCTCACCACTTGGTTATTGCAAGGCTAACCCCCAGGGAAATCATGACTTGGCAGCAACAGATAAACACAGCCATTTTCACTGGACTAAGTGGTGTAAATCTGAAAATTAGCAGCTGACATCTTAAGGGTTTTTTAATTAATGCATGTGAGACAGGTTACATGTACAACAAGACAGGCAGAGATGGAGAAAAAGAACACAGAACAGTTTAATTACCTCCGATTAAGGACAATTTTTCCAGCAATAAAGCTTCCACGGCCTGTTCTTCGGACAGTGAACATCTGGCAACATCTACATTTTCGACCCCTTGATGAGCTCGCTCTCTGAAAGTAAAGGAAACAGCTTATTTTTTAAAGATATAAAAACAATAACTGAGGTATGACCGTTCAATCTAAAGCAGCAGATGTCATTTTTAGGATACGTCAATACAGCCCAGTGCTGCTTACCTGAGATGCCATCTGCGTAGGTGACTCCTTCGACTTCCTTTGTGTCGGAAAAAAAGTTGCTTTCAGAAGAATTATTTTTGATTGAAAATAAAAAAGGTTTTGCTCTCGACAAAAAGACACAAATGTACCTCCATAGCATATAACAATTTGCCTGTGAATAACCACACCTTCATATAAACGTGCTACTGTATGCAGAATTCCATATCCTGCCAGCACGCCCACATGCGAGCCACTCAGGAGCAGAATGATGACACGTGGAACAGGGAAAGGAACGAGACGGGGACAACAATTTGTTGCAAGTTGGGGAGGGGGGCTAAAAGCTGAACAGTAGACTATTCAACCTTTACTAAAGAATAGTCTAATAGCCGAGCTAGGTGTGAAAAACCCCACCCCTATCACAGACCAGATTGCCCTAACGACCAAGGGGTAGCTTGCTACTCAATGTAATTAAGTAATGACTTTTCAAATAAGTTACCTTACAAGTTATGTTGGCTGACAATTTGTTAGCTACGCTGTCCTTACGAACCACATAGCATATCATTACAGCAGTACGTACCGGTATGCTACCTAACGTTAGTAGTTATACATCAAACTTGCCAGTATATTAACTATAGGCTAACTACCCAACATTTATTGACTTGATTATTCTCATCATTCTTAGCTTAGCTAAATGGTATAGTCATTGTGCTTTCTCAATGGACATCCGGGTGCTTTCGTAAATTCGCTCTACCTATAGGCTAGACAATAGAACGAGTCAGAATTCACCCAAGGCGGAAAAACGGCTTAAGAGCATCGTTACCCATCGCTTCCGTCCCTCTCCTTGTCCCTACCTGGGCTCGAACTAGGGACCCTCTGCACACATTGACAACAGCCGCCCTCGAAGCATCGTTACCCATCGCTCCACAAAAGCCACGGCCTGTTTTTGCACTAAAATGCACTAAAATACGTCCTGTTTTTTCGCGATTATTATTCTCATCATTCTTAGCTTAGCTAAATGGTATAGTCATTGTGCTTTCTCAATGGACATCCGGGTGCTTTCGTAAATTCGCTCTGGCTACCTATAGGCTAGACAATAGAACGAGTCAGAATTCACCCAAGGCGGAAAAACGGCTTAAGAGCGTTGGCTAAACTGGAACACTAGAGCGAGCTCATAGCAAATTAATGGAATTGAACGTTCGCAGAGCCTGTTTTGACTGGAGTGATGCTTAGAATTCTCTTTTTATTTTACCACTACAGTCTGTTCGTCAGACGAAACCGGAAAAAAACTACTTGTGTAGGATGTAAACATCCGCACCTCGATGGTGTCAATGTCACGATCGTCGTAACCTTGAAGAGAGGACCAAGGCGCAGCGTGATAGAAAGACATCTTTTTATTATGAAGACGAAACAAACGAACAAAAACAACAAACAGACGACCGTGAAGCTATATCAAACAAATAGTGCTGACACTAAAAACTACACATAGACAATTACCCACATTAACCTAATGCCTATGGCTGCCTTAAATATGGCTCCCAATCAGAGACAATGAATGACAGCTCTCTGATTGAGAACCATTCAGGCAACCATAGACATACCTAGACACCTACACTCAACACAAACCCATACACTCTACTAAACCCCCCTATACCATACAACCACCCAGGACGAGACAAATACACACACACATCCCCCCTGTCACACCCTGACCTAACCAAAATATTACAGAAAACAAAGATAACTAAGGCCAGGGCGTGACAGTCAACTGTGCTTATGTCTGTGTAATGAAAAAGTAGGGAAAAAATTAAAACTTCTGACTATTTCTGCTCTAGCGATCGATAACAAACAAGCTCACTGCCAAGACTTACATAATTACAAAGAGGAGATTCTCCCGATTTTAAAATGGTGCCCATGTAACAGTTTTGCTTCCGTCCCTCTCCTTGTCCCTACCTGGGCTCGAACTAGGGACCCTCTGTACACATTGACAACAGCCGCCCTCGAAGCATCGTTACCCATCGCTCCACAAAAGCCACGGCCTGTTTTTGCACTAAAATGCACTAAAATACGGCCTGTTTTTTCGCGATTACTTCAAAATGACGGCAATCAGCTGGGAAATATGGTCATATTATTAAACTGGGCTCCACGGCGGATGCAAGGAACTTGTTTTCATTAGAAAAGAACGTTGTTAAAATTTCATGTTTCCAGCCTACTATCTACATAGATTTCAGAGCACTCTCGTCTGAGTGTACCAGAGCACAGAATACCAGAGCACAGTAGCCTAATAAACAAATAACCACATTTTGTTAATAAAATAAAGATTTAAAAAATACTTTCAAATTTCAAAATGCAAGATGTTGATTTAGTTATGGATCCATCACGAATTACTATGGGATTAAATATCACTGATTTACAGAAATATTGGAACAAAGTTGTCTAATGAAGGCAAACAATTTAGAATTCTCCAATCCTGTAGCCTACTCCTGACAATCACGTTGTACAGCGCCATATTTTCCATTCCATCCTAACGGAAACCCAAAGGGTTTCGTTTTTCTCTGAATGGAAACACCATAATATTAGTCAAATTAATTAAGCCAAATTTCTTCAAATCAATCCCATATACTATGTTATTACAAAAAAGGTTTTTGGAACCACTGTATTACTTTTTAGCTACTTTGCAACTACTTAGCATGTTAGCTAACACTAAGCCTAAACTTAACCCTTGTAGGTTACCCTTCCCATAACCTTAATCTTAATCTAACTGGTATACTTAACCCAAACCTTAACCCTAGCCTAGCTAACGTGAACCAGCTAGCTAACGTTAGCCACCTAGCCAGAATTTTCAACATATTGTATGTTTTGAAAAATCGTAACATATAATACAAATTGTAATTTGTAACAGATCATACAAAATGTGTGCTGGACATCCACAATATAATACATACACTATATATACACTAAAATTTATGGACACCCATTCAAATTTAGTGAATTCGGCTATTTCAGTAACACCCGCTTCTGACAGGTGTAGAAAATCGAGCACACAGCCATGCAATCTCCATAGACAAACATTGACAGTAGAATGGCCATACTGAAGAGCTCAGTGACATTCAACGTGGCACAGTCAAAGGATGCCACCATTCCAACAAGTCAGTTCGTCAAATTTCTGCCCTGCTAGAGCTGCCCCGGTCAACTGTAAGTGCTGTTATTGTGAAGTGGAAACATCTAGGAGCAACAACGACTCAGCCGCGAAGTGGTAGGCTAAACAAGCTCACAGAACGGGACTGCCGAGTGCTGAAATGCGTAGCGTCTGTCCTCGGTTGCAACACTCACTACTAAGTTCCAAACTGCCTCTGGAAGCAGTCAGCCCAATAACTTTTCTTCATGAGCTTCATGAAATGGGTTTCCATGGCCGAGCAGCTGCACACAAGCCCTAAGATCACTATGCGCAATGCCAAGCGCGGGCTGGAGTGGTGTAAAACTCAGACGGACAAATCTGGGTTTGGCGGATGCCAGGAGAACATTACCTGCCTCAATGCATAGTGCCAACTGTAAAGTTGGTGGAGGAGGAATAATGGTCTAGGGCTGGATTTCATGGTTTGGCCTCGGCCCCTTAGTTCCAGTAAAGGGAAATCATAACGCTGCAGCTGTGAGCCAGGCCTAATCGCCCAACATCAGTGCCCAACCTCACTAATGCTCTTGTGGATGAATGGAAGCAAGTCCCTGCAGCAATGTTCCAACATCTAGTGGAAAGCCTTCCCAGAAGAGTGGAGGCTGTTATAGCAGCAAAGGGGGGACCAACTCATATGAATACCCATGATTTTGGAATGAGATGTTCGACGAGCAGGTGTCCACATACTGTTGGTCATGTAGTGTTCCATACGAAACGTAAAATTTAAGATGTTTTGCAAGTCAAGCTAAAGGTAATGAGAATACTTCATGTGGTGTATATGATGAACAGACTCATTATTAATTTTAAGGCATGTGAGCAGTGGGAGTATTGGGATTTATCTCAGGGGTTGTCGTGGAATTATAATATACAAACTCCCATTTACCAGAGGAAAATTTCAGCACTCCAACAGAGAGAGATCCATACAAAGTTGTTCACATGAGGCCAGAGGGATTGTGTTTATTTAACTGTTTGAGGCCCAGATGAGGAAATATATTCCTAAAATCTCAATGCTAAGTAAGCGTTGAGGCACCCTGGCAATAACTGGACACAGAGTTTGGTTGTCATCAATATTCTACCACCATTAGAGTTATAATTGCAACTAGAATTGAACATGCAGCTTAGACTTGGCTGGATTACAACCCTAACCATTGATCCTCTAGCAGTTTGTTATTTAACAAGGATGTAGTGAATGTTGGTTGGGTGAGCAGTAAATCTAGCAGAGGCCTGAGTTTATTTTATTCGGTTTGAAACGGAATATTGAAAATGTTTAATTATCCATAAAAGATTACCCCTTTCTCTACAACTATACCATACTGATATATGAACTATGGAGCACTCTCCTGTGTGTGTGTGTGTGTGTGTGTGTGTGTGTGTGTGTGCGTGTGCGTGTGTGCGTGTGCGTGTGTTTGTGTACACGCACTGTATTTAAACTTGTCAAAGTTTGTCTCATTATCCATGATCATCGAATGTATCTAACAAAAAGCATCACAAAAAAAGATTGTGGGCAACAAATACATGCTGATAACGACAAGGCTTTGACCTAATCCATCCTTTTAAAATCCTGCTGGGTTGGTTAGACTTTGTTTTGTTTCTATTTCTTTAGTTTTACAGTTGATAAAATCCTGTTATGGGTTTGGGTTGTGTTATCCACATTAGCACGATCATGAATACATTGCAGATGTTAATGCCAGAGAAATGATGGTTTGGCCCTTAGTTCTCTTATTAGCTCTGAATAAGATCTTGGCGGCCTGTGACAGATCAAAAGTCTGGCCAAATCTGGCTTTAAATAGGGATGTCCAGAAATTCCTCTATTCCTCATTTCAAATAAAATTATGCAACGCAATGGGCATGATGCCCCAAGCGAATCAACAAAAATGATGCCATCTGCATTGCTGAGTTACTTCCACCCACTCTGTGTTTTACATGCTTAGCCAGACTAATCCCCGATTATGCTGGCTGCAGAGCTCTATCACCATAACGGAAGTTTTGCTGAACAAATGGCTGGAAGAGCCCAGAAGCAGAAGTGGACATATTTTAGGAAAAATGCATGGGTTTTTCTGGTTCACTTAATTCAAGCGTACAGTGTGTAGTCAAAAGTCATGAAAGCAGCTGGAAGATACATCTCTGAATTGTAAAATATAACATCATGGACCATTTATTAAAAGGGTGGCTATTAAATAAATAATACTTAAAATTGAGAGACATTTTGTTTTTTATACACAAAAGCCCTGGCATAGCTA
The DNA here is from genome assembly GCF_016432855.1 of Salvelinus namaycush. Classification (NCBI taxonomy): domain Eukaryota; kingdom Metazoa; phylum Chordata; class Actinopteri; order Salmoniformes; family Salmonidae; genus Salvelinus; species Salvelinus namaycush. Next base: position 50,301,565 of record NC_052310.1, read on the forward strand.
TAGAATAACTATCTTCAAAGTAATGACTCGGGACGTCGGGTTTGATATGAAAGCTTCTTTTAGTTTGAATACTTGATCACGTTACATTTAACAACTTTAGATTCTACAGAGCAATGCAAATAAGATGCTAGCGCAAAGGAGCCAAATAATCACCTGTTAATTGCACTCAACTAGCGCGTTCACTATCTACTTCCTGTCGCAAGGCATTCTGGAACTTGCAGTCAAAAGCGTAATTCAATACTAACCAATACAATTACATACGTAAATAACTGTAAAGAAATATCTTTAGATACAGCTCAATGAATTAACTTAAACATTAACTCTGTAACACATTAAAGTTACAACATCCTCCCCCCCCGATGAACAACTGTGTTCATCTAGATCTCTAGGCAGTATATCAACTGAATAGGTCTCCTCAACAAAGTCCCTGAAGCAGTACGAACTGAACATGATCTAACTAGGCCATCTCGGCCTGGAAACAGTTCCTCAATCTTTCCTAGTTTCCAGGTTTGTCTGGGTGTGTTATCTTCTCCAATGAGTACAACGTCACCCGCTTTCAGTGGGGTGGGCTGTGGTGTATCACAGCGGTGTGCTGACTTTAGATCCAGCAAGTAGTCTCTTCGCCAACTGTTCCAGAAGCTGGTCACAAGTCTCTGCCTGTACTTCCATCTGCGTGTCATGTCCTCCTTGTTTAGCGTTGGGTGCTGAGTGTCAGCTGGAAATGGCTTTGGAGGTAAAGCGGTTAGTCGTTTACCCACCAGGAAGTGTGCTGGGGTCAGGGGTTGTGGTTCATCCACTTCATTGTGCACGAAGGTCAGAGGCCTAGAATTTAGAATTGCTTCAACCTCTGTCAGGACTGTGCACATCTCTTCAAAGTTGAGTGAAGCTCTCCCAAGAACCTTTCGCAGGCATGTTTTCACTGACCTGACAAGTCTTTCCCAGAATCCGCCCCACCAGGCTGCTCGCTCGGCGATGAACCTCCAGGTGATGCCCCTTTCTGAGAAGAAAGCCAAAAGTTGGGGCTCTTCGATTGCCTTCCACAGCTCTTTCAAGTCCTGATCAGCTCTCTTGAACGTTTTTGCATTGTCTGAGTAGATTACCTTGCATAATCCTCTCCTTGAGATGAATCTTTTTAGAGCTAACAGGAATTTCTCTGTGGACTGATCTGAGACCAGTTCCAAATGCACTGCTCTGGTTACCGCACAAGTGAACAGTGCAATGTATGACTTCTTCACAGACCCATTTTCTTTCACATATGGCGGTCCTGCAAAATCCACACCTGTGACTTCAAATGGTGGCGATTCAGTTATTCTGTCTTTTGGTAAAGGCGCAGTGACCTGCTGTCCGGCTCTTGCCTTGAATCTTTTGCACACTATACATCTTGCCACTGTGCTCTTGACTAGCTGCCTAGCACGCAAGATCCAGTATCGCTCTCTGATTTGTACTAGAGTGTCTCTTGCTCCAGAATGCATCACCTTCTCATGGTGGTACTGTATCAGCATTTCTGAGTATCTGTACTTGTTGGGCAGAACCCATGGGTGCTGCTCTCTGAATGTGAAGCTGGACTGTTGCAGTCTTCCTCCTACACTGAGTAGTTCGTGTTCGTCCAGGAACGGTTTCAGTTCTCTGATTTTACAGTCATTGTTTAGGCTTTTTCCTGCCTTCAGTAGTTTGATCTCCTGTCCAAAACTCTGTTGTTGTGTTACCTTAATCCAGTACTTTTCTGCATCGAACAGTTCGTCAGCAGTCAGTTCACCTTGTATCTTTATGGTTGTACGAGCATTGGCTATGAATCTCTTTATCCAGGCGGTGACTCTGAACACTCTTTTCAGTTTGCTGTACCTTTCAAGCTCCAACACAGGTTCAGTGATTGCTGTGCTGTTTGCTGCGAGTTGTACAGTAACCTGGCAGCTGGACTTGAGTTCTATATTCACCTCTTCCGGAACCTTGTTATCATCAGTCTCTTCGGACTGATATCAGAATTCTGGGTCCATTCCACCATAGCTCGCTCTGTGTCAAGTTTCGAACAGTTTGTCCTCTTGTAGGGAGGTCAGCTGGATTAGTTTTCCCTTCAATATGTGACCATGACTCTGGATTGGTCAAGGACTGGATCTCCGTCACTCTGTTCGCAACAAACTGTTTCCATTTCTGAGCTGAGCTGCAAATCCAATGCAGCACGATCATCGAGTCTGTCCACATTTGGATCTGTTTTTCTTCCAATTTCAGTGTGGTCATCAAGTTGTTTGCGAGTCTCGCTCCAATCACAGCTCCCATGAGCTCCAGGCGTGGCAGCATCATTTTCTTGACAGGGGCTACCCTGGACTTGGATGCGACTAGACTTGTTGTTTCCCTGTCTTGTGATTCACCTTGCAAGTAAGCTACTGCACTGTAAGCCCTTTCACTTGCATCACAGAACACGTGTAGTTTCAGAGTGTGGCTATTCTGTGGCCGCATGTCTGTTCTGTACCACCTTGGTATGGTGAGCTGGTGTAACTGGGGTAGTTCTGAACACCACTGTTGCCATTCTCGTGTCAGATCAGGTGGTAATTCTTCGTCCCAGCTGAGTCCCCTCTCCCACATTTCCTGGAACATGCACTTGATCCTGATGGTGAAGGGAGTTAAGAAACCAAGGGGGTCGAAGATACGTGCAGACGACTGTAGAACACTTCTCTTTGTGTTTTCCCTTTGCTTTAGAATGCTCAGTAGCGGCCTGAGGTCAAACACAAAGTCATCTGTTTCCGGTCTCCATACTAAACCTAAAACCTTCAGCACTAATCCTTGTGTTTCTAGCGTCAACGGGTGGTCAGTTGTCGTACTCTCCTCCCATTTTGTTTTTAATTCAGGAGAGTTGGTCATCCACTTGCAGAGGTCCATGCCTGCAATCGACAACATTCGCTTTGCAGTTGTTGTCACAAGGTAAGCCTCTTCAACATTGCGTGAACTTGCAATGAAATCATCTACATAGAGTGACTCTCTCAGTATCTCTACAACTTCTGGTTGTTCTGTTTCATATTGTTTCAGGTGCTTCCTGATTGTAGCTGCCAGCAAAAATGGACTTGGGGAAGCTCCAAATACCACTCTTTTCATCCTCAGCACACGCAGCTCCTCTTCATTTTCTCCCCTTGGTGGGCCTGTGAGCCATAGAAATCTCACGGCGTCTCTGTCTCTCTCTGCTAGGGATATCTGCAGGAAAGCTTTCTTGATGTCTGCCATGAATGCGATCTCATGTAGTCTGAACTTTATCAGAACGCTGAGCAGATCCGGATTCAGGTTCGGTCCTGTGAGTAGACAGTCATTGAGGGATGGACAGCCATCTTCATGGGACGAGGCATCAAACACCACTCTCAGTTTTGTTGTCACCTTATCTTCTCGGAGTACTGCATGGTGAGGTAAGTAGTATTTTACGTTGTCTGCACTTGATGCGTTGTCCTTGGGCACGTCCTCTGCCATATCCTGTTGTAAGTAGTCCTCTACCACTTCATTGTATCTGCTGTACAACGTCACATCCTTCTTCAGTCTTTTCTTCAGACCTTCAAACCGTTTCTTGGCGATTCTATAGTTGTCTTTGAGTTCTGGCATTTCTCGTTTCCATGGCAACTCCACGTGGTATCGACCATCTTTGAAGGTGGTTGTTTCCTCGAACCTCTGTAGAGCCTCAGTTTCCTCTGGGTTCTGTGTTTTCTCGCTTATAATACCCAGAGACTCAAGCTCCCAGAATGCATGCAGTTGTTTGGAGACTAGTGTGTCTTCAAGTGGGATGAACATGCAAGTTACCTCGGCGACACTTGACATGAACACGGGTCCCTGCACCGACCATCCAAAGGTGCTCTCTAAAGCAACCAGCGTCTCCGTCAGTCGCTCCACTCTGCCTGATACTATCTGCCAGTAGTAGTCTGCTCCTATCAGGACAGAGAGTTCAGGATCATTGTCATCTCCTGGAAAGTCTGCAAGCTGCAGTCCCTTTCTATTGAGCTCATGTCGAATCTGTTCACCAGGAACCTTCATCACAGCTGTGCACACTTGTGGGGTTTCAATTGCCTCTATCTCTATTCTCTGCTGTTTGTCCCAGACATTCTCCAAGATTACTTTCACTGTGTTGCGTTGGGACGTTGCTGGGGCAGAGGAGCCAAACGTGTGAAGAGTGAGTGCCTCTTGTCTGATTACTGGTAGCTTCAAGCCCTTCACAAGGTTTTCATGTATGAAGCTTCTCTGACTGCCTCCATCTAGTAAGCAACGAGCTATCTTCCTGCCCGATGGGCCTTCTACCCATGCCTTTGCCGTTTGTAGCAACACAGTGTTCTGTCCATCTGGTTTCATCTTCACTGAATGGGGAATAACTGAGGAAACAACAGCATCTACAGAAACAGTAGGGGGTTGCACCTTACTCCTCTTACCGGTACACATAGCAATGTGATGTCTGCTTCCACATGTTGCACATGACACATCTTTGACTTTACAGAATTTTGCTATGTGTCTCTGTCCTAAACATACAAAGCATCTTCCCATTTTCTTTAGTTTCTCTTTGCGTGCAGCAATATTGTGGTCAGGGCAGTTTTCTGATTTGTGGTCTGCACTGTCACAGAATAGACAGTTTTGTTCCTTCTGGCTGGCTGTATGCAGTGCTGCAACAGAGGGCATGTTGGGTCTTTTTGTTTTCATTTCATTGGAGAAGCATGACTTGTTCCATGGTTTGCTCTCTTTCTGTTGGTTGCATGATCTTGTCATTTGTAGCACTCTCTCCCTGCTCTGAACCTCCTTCTGTAGGAAACTGACACTCTCAGACACTTTCCATTCATCATCTACTCCCCTCTGACGACTATAGTCAAGAGCTATGTCCTCTGGAATCATCTGCAGTAAGATTGGGCATAGTAGGCTTCCATAGGTTTCTGACACTACACCCAGTGATTCCAGGCTCCTAATCTGAATTTCACATTCATCATATAGCTGCCTCAATGCATTTAGATCAGAGGATTTCTTCACAGGGGTGAGATTCAGCAGCTTTGACATATGAGCACTAATCACAAGATCTTTCCTTCCAAATCTGCTCTTGAGTAGAGCGATTGCATCATCATAGTTACTGTCTGTTAACATCAGTCCTGCTACTGCCTTTGCAGCTGGTCCAGTGAGATATGTTTTCAGATAGGTAAACTTCTCTTTATTACACAGTGAATCATTGTTGTGAATAGCAGTCTCATACTGACTCCAAAACTCCTGCCACATACTGACATCTCCATAGAATTTCTCACTAATCAACTTTGGTAGCCTTACTGATTGTCTCTGTGATCTGTTGGAGTTAGCGTCACTCACCCGTGCTGCTAGTGGATTGAGATCCTGTTTTTTCTTTATCACTCGTTGTGCACGGCTCTTCAGCATGATCACGCGCTCTTTGTAATCCTCCGTGCATGCAATCTCTGCCTCCAATCCGTCCAATGGGGTTAACTGTTCAATTCCACGATCAAGTTCAAACAAACTGTTCTCCTTAGCTAACAGCAATTCCAACAATGTACTCAAGTGATCGGTATCCGGATTTGACTGGGTTATTTCCACGTCAATCTGATTCAAAATCCGTGTTGTGGCACCTCGAATGGTACCCCGCTTTCGTCTCATTCTTTCGGTTTCATGCCGACGTTCCTCCTCAGCCATTTCAGCCGCTTCTTCGTCGCAGCTCATTTCCCGGGTTTCGGCACCAAATTATAGAATAACTATCTTCAAAGTAATGACTCGGGACGTCGGGTTTGATATGAAAGCTTCTTTTAGTTTGAATACTTGATCACGTTACATTTAACAACTTTAGATTCTACAGAGCAATGCAAATAAGATGCTAGCGCAAAGGAGCCAAATAATCACCTGTTAATTGCACTCAACTAGCACGTTCACTATCTACTTCCTGTCGCAAGGCATTCTGGAACTTGCAGTCAAAAGCGTAATTCAATACTAACCAATACAATTACATATGTAAATAACTGTAAAGAAATATCTTTAGATACAGCTCAATGAATTAACTTAAACATTAACTCTGTAACACATTAAAGTTACAACAATAGCCATTAGTCTACAATGAGTATACAAAACATTAGGAACACCTGCTCTTTCCATGACATAGACTGACCAGGTGAAAGCTATGATCACTTATTGATGACACTTGTTACATCCACTACAATCAGTGTAGATGAAGGGAAAGGGGGATACCTAGTCAGTTGTCCAACTGAATGTATTCATCTGAAATGAGTCTTCCACATTTAACCAAACCCAGTGGTGGGCCGTCAGGGCCAGCAAGGCCTTCTCTGCTGGCCTAAACATCATCAGAATATAATTTTTTTTTAAATATATTTTCCCACAAATATGTATTAAATTATTCCCCAGAGTAAGAGTTATACTCTTCATTTCATAGCTTTCCTCTTGGTTGCACTGCTTCCAGCCCCAGGTTGAGATTTGGAGGGCTGGTCTTTATGTTAGATCTTTTATCCAATCATATTCAGCCATCATGTGTTGCCAGGGGTCTAAAATCTGCCCTCAGGCCTTCAGAATCAACAGTGCGGGCGCTTGTAGCTTATAGTGAATGGAAATGAAAATTTTGTGTCAACCAATCCGCTTTAGAGTTGGCTATTGTACGCCTGCTGGCTGGCTCCAGTGTTACACAGGAGCCAGCTAGCAGGCGTAGTGCGTGCACGTCTTTTGATTGGATTACCAATATTGAGAGGCAGGTCCTATGGGCAGGTCTATGCAGATCTAGGAAACTGAATTTGATAAACGAATTTATTCGCGTACTACTAAGCTGTTTTTTCAACCCACAATGGCGGAAGGAGGAGAAGATATCGATTTGGTCGAGGATATAATTATAACGCCATTCTCAAGACGAACTTTTCAAGAAAAGTTAGACATTGTAAGGAGAGGTCGCCCGACGCCGACCAACAGCGCTATCAATGGCTCACAGGCTCCGAGAAGCACTGCAAACTGTACTGCTGGGAATGCCTATTATTTGCAAGTGATCGATTTGGTGTTTGGAGCCACACTGGCTTTGCAAACTTGAGTTGTCTAACCAAGGCAGCAACGAGACACCAAAGTACGGCTGGGCACTTAAGCAATGGTGCTTTTGAAAACTTTTTGGGACACCGGAGTGGATCTACAGCTCAACGAACAAACGCGCAGGGCAACGGAGCTGCACAATGAAAAGGTGAAGGGAAATATTGAAAAGACTCATTGATTGTGTCATGTTTTTGGGTAAACATTGTTTACCCAAAAATTTCAATTCTTCAATTTCAAGGTGACGCAACGCCTGGTTATACTGCGTTTCTGTCTAAATGTATAGTGTCTAGAGCCATGGCATCATAATGATGGTAATAAGAGGTGGATTAATTCGGGTGGGACTGTGTAGTACCTCACTGAAGGCCCAGGCCCCAGGCCCACGGCACGCCACTGACCAAACCCCTCTGAATCAGAGAGGTGCAGGGGGCTGCCTTAATCGACATCCACGTCTTTGGCGCCCGGGGAACAGAGGGTTAACTCCCTTACTTTACCTTGTCAGCTTGGGGATTCGATCCAGCAACCTTTCTGGTTACTGACCCAATGCTCTAACCACTAGATGAAGGGGAGTAGACAGGTTAAATAATGATTTTTAAGCCTTGAGACATGGATTGTGCATGTGTGTATTCAGAGTGTAAATGGGCAAGATGTAAGTGTCGTTGAACAGGGTAGTAGGTGCCAGCCGCACCGGTTTGTGTCAAGAACGGCAACGCTGCTAGGTTTTTCTGTAGCAAGAATGGTTCACCACCCAAAGGACATCCAGCCAACTTGAAACAACTGTGGGAAGCATTGGAGTCAACATGGGCCAGCATCCCTATGGTACGCTTTTGAAACCTTGTAGAGCAACTCAATATTAGGAAGGTGTTCCTAATGTTTGGTATACTCAGTGTATAAAAGTCTGAATTCACTACCAGGAGGACAAAAGTGGGCTGTGGCTACACAACCATATTAATCATCAACATTTCTGTTCACTTGAATGAATGTCAATAGACAAGTAATTAACTGAGAGTGGAAAAAAGGGTTGGGAATGAAATGAAGCAGGCCTAGTATCATTATTCATCAAAATGGATACTTCCAGTCCTGCCTAATGCAGAATTGCAGTTTGATGTCAGAATAGTAAACTGGGGAATGCAAGCAAACACAATGTGTCCACTCCCATCTGGGCATGTCTGTCCTCAGAGCTGCCTGACCTGCCTGCTAGTAAACGTTTAATTATAGCTCTGTTGGCTTTTTACAAGCCTTAAATTGATCATTTGTGCATATACAGATGGCTTATGAGTATCAGTTTATATTTACATGTGGTTTTAAGAGATAGGATATTAGCCTCTGGATGAAAATGGTGTGTGGGGGCACATGGGGCAGATACCATTGTTAGTATGAATGTGCCAGCTTGTTAGGTAAATAAATCACATTCTATGATTCAAATATCTAAATCCACTGAAACTTATTAAAGTTCTCATAAATGTGCAGATTCCTTACCCCATTGAAAACTGGCAATTTCTTTGTTAATATATACTCTTAAAACTTCTCTAGGATAGGGGGCAGAGTTTTCACTTTTGTAAAAATAGCGTGCCCAATTTCAACTTCCTTCTACTCATCCCCAGAATATAAGATATGCATATTATTAGTAGATTTGGATAGAAAACACTCTGAAGTTTATAAAACTGTTTGAATCATATCTGTAAGTATAACAGAACTTATGTAGCAGGCAAAAGCCCGAGGACTAACCATAATTTTTATTTTATTTTTTAAGTCACTGTCTGTTCAATGAAATTTCATTGGGAAGCCAGATTTCTAATCACTCTGTTCTCAGTTCCTACTGCTTCAACTGGATGTCACCAGTCTTAGGAAATAGGTTGAGGTTATTCATTTGTGCAATGAAGAAGAAGGCCATCAGGAAGTAGAGTAACGTCATGTGTACTGTTTGAGAGATGCGCAAGACTAAAGAAAGTAGCGTTAGTTTGTTTATCTCCTGTATTGAAAACAGATAGACCCGTCTTCAATTTGATCGATTATTAACGTTTACAAATACCTTAAGTTGTATTACAAAAGTACTTTGAAATGTTTTGGCAAAGTTTAGAGGTAATTTTTGAGATATTTTGTAGTGACTTTGCGCAAATTGGAAGCTGTTTTTTTCTGGATCAACCGCGCCAAATAAATGGACAATTTGGATATATATGGACGGAATTAATCGAACAAAAGGACCATTTGTGATGTTTATGGGACATATTGGAGTGCCAACAAAAGAATCTCGTCAAAGGTAATGCATGTTTTATATTTTATATCTGCGTTTTGAGTTGCGCCTGCAGGGTTGAAATATGCTACTCTCTCTTTGTTGACATTGTGCTATCATCAGATAATAGCATCTTATGCTTTCGCCGAAAAGCCTTTTTGAAATCTGACATGTTGGCTGGATTCACAACGAGTGTAGCTTTAATTTGGTATCTTACATGTGTGATTTAATGAAAGTTTGATTTTATATAATATTTTTGAATTTGGTGCTCTACATTTTCCCTGGCTATTGGCCAAGTGGGACGCTACCGTCCCGCTATCCCAGAGAGGTTTAAAGTGAAAACATACCATGCTATTGTTTGAGGAGAGTGCACAATTATGTACTTTAAAATGTATATATTGACCAATTAGGCACATTTGGGCAGACTTTTTGAACAGAATTGCAATGGTTCATTGAATCAGTCTAAAACTTTGCTAATGCACTGCTGCCATCTATTGGACAACATTTAAATTGCGCCTGGGCTGGAATAGTACATTATGGCCTTTCTCTTGCATTTCAAAGATGATGTAACATAAAAAATACAAAAGAACGCATGTTTTTTTCGTTGTATTATCTTTTACCAGATCTAATGTGTTATATTATCCTACATTAAATTCACATTTCCACAAACTTCAAGGTGTTTCCTTTCAAATGGTTCAGGTCCTAAGCTACAGGCAGGTACATTTGGGTATGTCATTTTAGGTGAAAATTGAAAAAAAGGGTCCAATCCTTAAGAGGTATTAACATGAGACTTTTGCAGAGGATATACTCCGATGACAATGCTGTCAATTCATTAGTGTCTGAATGCCTCAGTCCCTCCTCTTGGTCCTGTTGGTGGGTGTCATGAATCATCCTTTAACCTCTGCCACTTTCTGTTTTAACCCATTGCGTGGGAACTGTACTATTTTCCTTTATAGATTCATAATTATTAAGCACTCCTCTGCAGAATGGTGCTGACAGGATTAGTCATTGGTTGATGCAATAACCTCCTGTTGTCTCCGATAATCTGACAAACACAGAGTTATGTTTAGTGGCGGAAGCTAGCGTCTCCTTGGCAACCTCATCACTTCTCATCTAGACTGACACCATGGTACAGCACCAGGATGAAATGTGAAATTTCCCTTTGCCAATGGCTCCCAGTCCTGGTATTCTACTGAAGGCCTCTACTAGTGATTTCCTCCAAAACCTGTCTCCAACTGTTCCCATCTGTATTACTAGACTACAGTAGTCTACCGAGGTCTACAAAGTATCTACCCTGGCCTGTGAGGCATATCATCCCTCTGTATGCCTCCTCAGTACACTTTACTATACTATTAATATCTTAGCCTTTTCATGAACCTATTGTGTAAGTGTAACTACAGTAGTGTCCCCTTATATATTTGTAAAAGTAAGTGTGGTGACAGGTCTAGGACACTACGGTTATTATGTGAGCATAATATATAATTGTGTTCCTAGATCTATTCAAAGTGCATTAGGAAAGTGGATTCGGGTGAGAAACCCTGTTTATGGGTGCATTTAAACCTGTAGGCAGATGAGGCAGTTGGTTTGAGTCTTGATATTTATTAAACAATCCAAAAGGGGTAGGCAAAAGAATGGTCGTGGACAGGCAAAAGGTCAAAACCAGTTCAGATTCCAGGAGGTACAGTGTGGCAGGCAGACTCGAGGTCAGGGCAGGCAGAATGGTCAGGCAGGCGGGTACGGAGTCCAGAAAACAGGCAAGGGTCAAAAAAGGTAGGGAAGTGATCACCGACAACAACGAGACAGACTATTGGGAGGAGGTCAAAGACCTGGCCGTGTGGTGCCAGGACAACAACCTCTCCCTCAACGTGATCAAGACAAAGGAGATGATTGTGGACTACAGGAAAAAGAGGACCGAGCACACCCCCATTCTCATCAATGGGGCTGCAGTGGAGCAGGTTGAGAGCTTCAAGTTCCTTGGTGTCCACATCACCAACAAACTAACATGGTCCAAGCACACCATGACAGTCGTGAAGCGGGCACGACAAAACCTATTCCCCCTCAGGAGACTGAAAAGATTTGACATGAGTCCTCAGATCCTCAAAAGGTTCTACAGCTGCACCATCGAGAGCATGCTGACTGGTTGCATCCCTGCCTGGTATGGCAACTGCTCGGCATCCGACCGCAAGGCACTACAGAGGGTAGTGCGAACGGCCCAGTACATCAGCGGGGCGAAGCTTCCTGCTATCCAGGACCTGTATATTCCAGGCGGTGTCAGAGGAAGGCCCGACTGTTCTCTCTGCTACCACACGGCAAGCGGTACCGGATCACCAAGTCTAGGTCCAAGAGGCTTCTAAACAGCTTCTACCCCCAAGCCATAAGACTCCTGAACATCTAGTCAAATGGCTACCCAGACTATTTGCATTGCCCCTCCCCTCTCCACACCACTGTCACTCTCTGTTACATACTACCTCAACTAACCGGTGCCCCCGCACACTGACTCTGTACCGGCACCCCCCTGTATATGTTGTTATTTTTTACTGCTGCTCTTTAATTACTTGTTACTTTTATCTCTTATTCTTATCTGTATTTTTTGAAATTGCAATGTTGGTTAGGGGCTCATAATTAAGCATTTCACTGTAAGGTCAACACCTGTTGTATTTGGCGCATGTGACTAATACAATTTGAATAGAATTTGATCTGATTTGAGTCCATGGCCCCATACTTCCTGGTGTAAATGGTACAGGCTGATGGCGGTAGTGTAATGGTGTGGGGAATGTTTTCCTGGCACATGTTAGTTCCCTTGATACCAATTGAGCAATTTTTCAGGATGTTCTGGAAGCAAAGAGGGGTCCGACCCACTCCTCCATGGGTGTACCTAATAAACTGGCCACAAAGTGTACATAACACAGGGAAAATCACTTTTTGGACTGCACTGGGCCTTTAAATAAAACCAATAATTCAGTTTTTACTCTCACTCCGTTCAAGCACTCCGGTCATGCGAGTTTCAGTTGAAAACTTTGTAGATCACAACCATGGAAAACACTTCCGCAAATGGTTTCAATATTTGAATGTATGTCCACTCCTGTCTTCTGTGAAATTGGAATGCTAACTCAAGGAAGAATGAAATAAAGGGGCACCTTGAAATGTATCTCTACGTTACCTCATCTCAGAGACTATAGAGGACTATAGAGTTATTGGAAAAGTGAATTATCTTCAGAATATGAATTGGATTCAGCTTAAAAGGATCCTGAGTAAAGGCTGGAGTATAAAATGTGCCGGACATGATGGCTAGATACAGGGGCGGAATTAGTCATTTGGAGGCCCCAGGCAGAAGCCTGTCTGTATCTGATGCTGTCTGGCCAAAAATTGTGTGACTGTGTGACTTGCCTTCTTGGCCAGACAGCATCACATACTGTACATAGGTTACGCTACACAAACATGTCCTCTGCCTTGACGACGATGGCAGTATTATCAAGAGCACCTGTCTTTTTACTAAAGAAATGCTTATTGTATCACTCTAGAGCAGGCCTGGGCAATTATTTTCCATGGAGGGCCACATTAGAATATATTTTTGACATCGCGGGCTAGAATCATATTACAGGATTACACATCATGTGTATGACTGTGTTAACAGATATATCTACTGTAAATCACGTCCAGATATTCTACTTACTTTATTTTTTTAACATACACAGAAATAAACCACATCCATGGTCTCTTTTTGGTAGGTATTAACATTATTAAACATGCAATGAACTACACGGAGGGAAAAGTACACTGTGCATTCAGCACCACGGACAGAACTCTTGTTAACGGGTATGCATAAAATCACAAGAACGAGAGAGAGCTCCACATTACATTTAAACTACTCAATCAGTGTGAGGAGTGAAGTCTCTAATGGGCATTGACTAGAGCAGTGAAGTCAGGTATAGTTTCTGACGTTGCTATGTGCAGGATTGCTGTGAGGTGAGAGTCAGTAAGAGATGATCTGTGCCTTGACCTGTTATATTTCATCACTGAAAATGTCTGTTCACATACATAGGTTGACCCAAACAGTACAAACATCTTCTGAGCATGACTCCTACTCTTTGGAAGGTTTTGTTCATCGAGAGACGCATAGAACCTCATCAGTGATACTGTTTTGAATAGTTCTTCAAACCCTGAATCAGACTGAAGATTGATAAGCTCAAGTTGCAGGTCAGTGGGAACGTTATCCACATTGAAGGTGAAAGGAGAGGAAACCAACAGCATGTCATTTTCCAACACTTTGAAATCCTCAAAACGACGAGAAAACTCACTGTCCAAACCACGCAGCAGCGATGTATACTTCTCCCGCTGTCCATCTGATAGGGAACAGACTAGTAGTGTCGGAAGGTGGGTGAGATTGTTGGCTTCTACTTGGCGGGTCAGGAATAGTAATTTTGCCTTGAACGTTTTGACAAGGTTATACATCTGAAGTGCAAAAAGGCCCTTCCCTTGTAGTTTGGAATTCAGTTCATGAGGGCCATGATGTCCACAGTGAAGGAAAAATCTGCCAACCATTATTGCAGTCCAGAGAAATCCACATATTTTCCTTTCATTTGCAAAAACTCAGCAATCTCCGACTTCAGGTCCCACACACTTTTAACAATTTCATTCATATTTACAGATGGCATACAAGTTTGTTGTTAAGGCACATGAAAATTCACATGTTCGAGAAGGCATTTATGCAAAAAACACGGCATACACCTAGTTTACTGAAAAGGGTCACATCTGTGCTTCCTTTAACAGAAGCAGTGCCTCCGCTTGACAAATCTTCGCTACAAAATATTCTTAGCTTTGTGGTCGCAGGCGTGAACCTATTCAAGTAAGTATGTACATACATTAAAAATATATACATATATATATATATATTGTTAGCTAGCTATCTAGTTACAGCAGGCCACTGTGTGTAGGCTAATGAGCTGCTTGTTAGCTGGTAGCTAGCTAGCCAACTTTACAAACTATAGATAAGTGAAATAACATCAGCTACAGTGGCTTGCGAAAATATTCACCCCCTTGGCATTTTTCCTATTTTGTTGCATTACAACCTGGAATTAAAATTGATTTTTGGGGGGTTTGTATCATTTGATTTCCACAACATGCCTACCACTTTGAAGATGCAAAATATTTTTTATTGTGCAACAAACAAGAAATAAGACAAAAGAACAGAAAACTTGAGCGTGCATAGTTATTCACACCCCCAAAGTCAATACTTTGTAGAGCCACCTTTTGTGGCAATTACAGCTGCAAGTCTCTTGGGGTATGTCTCCAAAAGCTTGGCACATCTAGCCACTGGGATTTTTGCCCATTCTTCAAGGCAAACTGTTCCAGCTCCTTCAAGTTGGATGGGTTCCGCTGGTGTACAGCAATCTTTAAGTCATACCACAGATTCTCAATTGGATTGAGGTCTGGGCTTTGACTAGGCCATTCTAAGACATTTAAATGTTTCCCCTTAATTCTTGTGGATAGGGGGCAGCATTTTCACGTTTGGATGAAAAGCGTGCTCAGAGTAAACTCCCTCTTACTCAGTCCCAGATGCTAATATATGCATATTATTATTATTATTGGATAGAAAACACTCTGAAGCTTCTAAAACTGTTTGAATCATGTCTGTGACTGTAACAGAACTTATTTGGCAGGCAAAACCCAGAGGACAAACCATTCAGATGTTTTTTTTTTTGAGGTCACTCTCTTTTCAATGGGTTTTCATTGGGAATCCAGATTTCTTCCTGCAGTTCCTATCACTTCCACTGGATGTCAACAGTCTTTAGAAATTGGTTGAGGTTTTCCTTTGAGAAATGAAGAAGGAGCCATGTTCAGAATGAGGCTCCAGTGAAGTGTACTGTTTGTTAGTTGCGCCTTGACCAGAAAGCATGCTACACATTGTTTTCCTCCGGTATTGAACACAGATCATCCCGAACATCAATTTTATCGATTATTTACGTAAAAAAATACCTAAAGTTGTATTACAAAAGTAGTTTGAAAAGTTTGGACAAAGCTTACAGGTAACTATTGAGATATTTTGTAGTCACGTTGTGCAAGTTGGAACCTGTGTTTTTCTGGATCAAACGCGCCAAATAAATGGACATTTTGGATATATATCGACGGAATTAATCGAAAAAAAGGACCATTTGTGATGTTTATGGGACATATTGGAGTGCCAACAGAAGAAGCTCGTCAAAGGTAAGGCATGAATTATATCTTTATTTCTGCGTTTTGTGTCACGCCGGGAGGGTTGAAATATGATGGTCTGTGTTTGTTTGCTTGGTTGCTATCCTCATATAATAGCATTGTTTGCTTTCGCCGTAAAGCATTTTTGAAATCTGACACGTTGGCTGGATTCACAACAAGTGTAGCTTTAATTTGGTATATTGAATTTGTGATTTCATGAAAGTTTAATTTTTATAGTAATTTATTTGAATTTGGCTCTCTGCATTTTCACTGGATGTTGGCCAGGTGGGACGCTACCGTCCCACATATCCCAGAGAGTTTAAACCACTTGAGTGTTGCTTTAGCAGTATGCTTAGGGTCATTGTCCTACTGGAAGGTGAACCTCCATCCCAGTCTCAAATCTCTGGAAGACTGAAACAGATTTCCATCAAGAATTTCCCTGTATTTAGCACCATCCATCATTCCTTCAATTCTGACCAGTTTCCCAGTCCCTGCCGATGAAAACATCCCCACAGCATGATGCTGCCTTCACCATGCTTCACTGTGGGGATGGGGTTCTCGGGGTGATGAGAGATGTTGGGTTTGCGCCTGACATAGCGTTTTCCTTGATGGTCAAAAAGTTCAAGTTTAGTCTCATCTGACCAGAGGACCTTCTTCCGTATGTTTGGTGAGTCTCCCACATGCCTTTTGGCGAACACCAAACGTGTTTGCTTATTTTTTTCTTGAAGCAATGGCTTTTTTCTGGCCAGTCTTCCATAACGTCCAGCTCTGTGGAGTGTACGGCTTAAAGTGGTCCTATGGAAAGATACTCCAATCTCCCCTGTGGAACTTTGCAGCTCCTTCAGGGTTATCTTTGGTCTCTTTGTTGCCTCTCTGATTAATGCCCTTCTTGCCTGGTCCGTGAGATTTGGTGGGCGGCACTCTCTTGGCAGGTTTGTTGTGGTGCCATATTCTTTCAATTTGTTTATAATGGATTTAATGGCACTCCGTGGGATGTTCAAAGTGTCTGATGTTTTTTATAACCCAACCCTGATCTGTACTTCTCCACAACTTTGTCCCTGACCTGTTTTGAGAGCTCCTTGGTCTTCATGGTGTCGCTTGCTTGGTGGTGCCCCTTGCTTAGTGGTGTTGCTTAGTGGTGGGGCCTTTCAGAACAGGTGTGTATATACTGAGATCAAGTCAAAGATTGTGTGACACTTGGTTTTCACACAGCTGGTATTTCTTTAACCTCTTGAAGCTAGAGGGCAGTATTTTTATGTTTGGGAAAAAAATGTTCCCAATGTAAGCTGCCTATTTCTCAGGCCCAGATGCTAGAATATGCATATAATTGACAGAGTAGGATATAAAACACTCTAAAGTTTCCAAAACTGTCAAAATATTGTCTGTGAGTATAACAGAACTGATTTTGCAGGCGAAAACCTGAGGAAATCCAACCCGGAAGTGCCTCTTATTTAAAAAATCCCTGTTCCATTGCCTGCCTTTCCTCCATTTAACCTGTCTGGCACCGGGGTTCCGCTAGCGGAACTCCTCCCACATTCCACTGAAAAGGCAGAGCGCGAAAATCAAAAAATATTTTTGAGAAATATTTAACTTTCACACATTAACAAGTCCAATACAGCAAATGAAAGATATACATCTTGTGAATCCAGCCAACATGTCCGATTTTTAAAATGTTTTACAGCGAAAACACCACGTATATTTATGTTAGCTCACCACCAAATACAAAAAAGGACAGACATTTTTCATAGCACAGGTAGCATGCACAAAACCAACATAACTAACCAAGATCCAACCAAACTAACCAAGAAACAACTTCATCAGATGACAGTCCTATAACATGTTACACAATAAATCTATGTTTTGTTCGAAAAATGTGCATATTTGAGGTATAAATCAGTTTTACATTGCAGCTACCATCACAGCTACCATCAAAAATAGCACCGAAGCAGCCAGAGTAATTATAGAGACCAACGTGAAATACCTAAATACTCGTCATAAAACATTTCTGAAAAATACATGGTGTACAGCAAATTAAAGACAAACATCTTGTGAATCCAGCCAATATTTCCGATTTTTTAGTGTTTTACAGCGAAAACACAATATAGCATTATATTAGCTTACTACAATAGCCTACCACACTACCGCATTCATTCATCAAGGCACGTTAGCGATAGCAATAGGCACGTTAGCGATAGCGAATAAACCAGCAAAAGATATTAATTTTCACTAACCTTCATAAACCTTCATCAGATGACAGTCCTATAACATCAGGTTATACATACACTTATGTTTTGTTCGAAAATGTGCATATTTAGAGCTGAAATCAGTGGTTATACATTGTGCTAACGTAGCATCTTTTTCCCAGAATGTGCGGATATTTTTATGACACTCAACTATTCTGACCAAATAACTATTCATAAACGTTACTAGAAAATACATGTTGTATAGGAAATGATAGATACTAGTTCTTAATGCAATCGCCGTGTTAGAATTCTAAAAATAACTTCATTACGACATCCAGCTTAGTTATAGCGAGAGAGTGCCCAAAATCTGGGCGCAAACTACTAGTTCACATGTTCGACAGATACACTGCTCAAAAAAATAAAGGGAACACTTAAACAACACAATGTAACTCCAAGTCAATCACACTTCTGTGAAATCAAACTGTCCACTTAGGAAGCAACACTGATTGACAATAAATTTCACATGCTGTTGTGCAAATGGAATAGACAAAAGGTGGAAATTATAGGCAATTAGCAAGACACCCCCAAAAAAGGAGTGATTCTGCAGGTGGTGATCACAGACCACTTCTCAGTTCCTATGCTTCCTGGCTGATGTTTTGGTCACTTTTGAATGCTGGCGGTGCTCTCACTCTAGTGGTAGCATGAGACGGAGTCTACAACCCACACAAGTGGCTCGGGTAGTGCAGTTCATCCAGGATGGCACATCAATGCGAGCTGTGGCAAAAAGGTTTGCTGTGTCTGTCAGCGTAGTGTCCAGAGCATGGAGGCGCTACCAGGAGACAGGCCAGTACATCAGGAGACGTGGAGGAGGCCGTAGGAGGGCAACAACCCAGCAGCAGGACCGCTACCTCCGCCTTTGTGCAAGGAGGTGCACTGCCAGCGCCCTGCAAAATGACCTCCAGCAGGCCACAAATGTGCATGTGTCTGCTCAAACGGTCAGAAACAGACTCCATGAAGGTGGTATGAGGGCCCGACGTCCACAGGTGGGGGTTGTGCTTACAGCCCAACACCGTGCAGGACGTTTGGCATCTGCCAGAGAACACCAAGATTGGCAAATTCGCCACTGGCGCCCTGTGCTCTTCACAGATGAAAGCAGGTTCACACTGAGCACATGAGCACATGTGACAGACATGATAGAGTCTGGAGACGCCGTGGAGAACGTTCTGCTGCCTGCAACATCCTCCAGCATGACCGGTTTGGTGATGGGTCAGTCATGGTGTGGGGTGGCATTTCTTTGTGGGGCCGCACAGCCCTCCATGTGCTCGCCAGAGGTAGCCTGACTGCCAATAGGTACCGAGATGAGATCCTCAGACCCCTTGTGAGACCATATGCTGACACATGCACATTTGTGGCCTGCTGGAGGTCATTTTGCAGTGCTCTGGCAGTGCACCTCCTTGCACAAAGGCGGAGGTAGCGGTCCTGCTGCTGGGTTGTTGCCCTCCTACGGCCTCCTCCACGTCTCCTGATGTACTGGCCTGTCTCCTGGTAGCGCCTCCATGCTCTGGACACTACGCTGACAGACACAGCAAACCTTTTTGCCACAGCTCGCATTGATGTGCCATCCTGGATGAACTGCACTACCCGAGCCACTTGTGTGGGTTGTAGACTCCGTCTCATGCTACCACTAGAGTGAGAGCACCGCCAGCATTCAAAAGTGACCAAAACATCAGCCAGGAAGCATAGGAACTGAGAAGTGGTCTGTGGTCACCACCTGCAGAATCACTCCTTTTTTGGGGGTGTCTTGCTAATTGCCTATAATTTCCACCTTTTGTCTATTCCATTTGCACAACAGCATGTGAAATTTATTGTCAATCAGTGTTGCTTCCTAAGTGGACAGTTTGATTT
Organism: Salvelinus namaycush; assembly: GCF_016432855.1. Classification (NCBI taxonomy): domain Eukaryota; kingdom Metazoa; phylum Chordata; class Actinopteri; order Salmoniformes; family Salmonidae; genus Salvelinus; species Salvelinus namaycush. The sequence goes on from NC_052310.1 coordinate 50,321,101, forward strand.
CACAGAAGTGTGATTGACTTGGAGTTACATTGTGTTGTTTAAGTGTTCCCTTTATTTTTTTGAGCAGTGTATATGAAATAGCATCATAAAATGGGTCCTACTTTTGATGATCTTCCATCAGAATGTTGTACAAGGGGTCCTTTGTCCAGAACAATCGTTGTTTGGTTTTAGAATGTCCTCTTCTCCAGTCAATTAGCACGGAAAGCTAGCAAAGTAGCGCGAAGCTCTCCTTCCTGAACAAAGGCACACAACGCAACACGCCTAACGTCCCGAATAAATTTCAATAATCTAATAAAACTATATTGAAAAAACATACTTTACGATGATATTGTCACATTTATCAAATAAAATCAAAGCCGGAGATATTAGTCGTCTATAACGACAGCTTTACAGAAGGCAATACCAGGTCCCTTCTCGCGCGTTCCAGGAAACAGGAAATGGGTGTCACGTCATGCCAAGAGCTTTTATTCCACCTCAGATCATGTTATACACTCCATTTCTTCTCTCACTGCCTGTTGACATCTAGTGGAAGGCGTATGAAGTGCATGTATACTAATATATATCAAGCACATTTATAGGCAGGCCCTAGAACAGAGCATCGATTTCAGATTTTCCACTTTGCTGCAAAATGAGTTCTGTTTTACTCACAGATATAATTCAAACGGTTTTAGAAACTAGAGAGTGTTTTCTATTCAATAGTAATAATAATATGCATATTGTACGAGCAAGAATTGAGTACGAGGCCGTTTAAATTGGGCACGATTTTCCCCCAAAGTGAAAATAGCGCCCTCTGTCCTCAACAGGTTTTAAAGGGATATCAACCAGATTCCCTTTCCTATGTCTTCCACAGGGTGTGAACAGTCTTTAGACATAGTTTCAAGCTTTTATTCTGAAAAATTAGCGAGATTTATCAAATCACGTCAGTGGATTGCCAGATGTCCTTCGATTAGTTCATGCGAGCGAAAGTGGTAGCTCAACATTTTCTTTCTCTCTTGTATTGAATAGTTTACCATCCGGTTGAAATATTATCGATTATTTATGTTAAAAACAACCTGGGGATTGATTATAAAAAACGTTTGACATGTTTCTACGAACTTTACGGATACTATTTGGAATTTTCGTCTGCCCTTCATGACCTGCCTGAGCCTGTGGAATACTGAACATAACGCGCCAACCAAATGGAGGTTTTTGGATATAAAAATAGTCTTTATCGAACAAAAGGAACATTTATTGTGTAACTGGGAGTCTCGTGAGTGCAAACATCCGAAGATCATCAAAGGTAAGCGATTCATTTTATTGCTTTTCTGACTTTCGTGACCAATCTACATTGCTGCTAGGTGTTTGTAATGTTTTGTCTAGTGATCGATAAACTCACACAAACACTTGGATTGCTTTCGCTGTAAAGCATATTTTCAAAATCTGACACGACAGGTGGATTAACAACAAGCTAAGCTGTGTTTTAGTATATTGCACTTGTGATTTCATGAAATTACATATTTTTTGTAATTTGTTTTGAATTTGGCGCTCTGCAATTTAGCGGATGTTTACGAAAAGGATCCCGCTAAAGGGATCTGTGCGCCAAGAGGTTTCTTTAACTAATTATGTGACTTCTGAAGATAATTGGTTGCACCAGATCTTTTTTAGAAGCTTCATAGCAAGGGGGTGAATACATATGCATGCACCACTTCATTTTTTATATATTTTAAATTTTTTGAGCAAGTTATTTTTTTCATTTCACTTCAGCAATTTTGACAATTTTGTGTATGTCCATTGCATGAAATCCAAATAAAAATCAATTTAAATTACGGGTTGTAATAAAACATGATAGGAAAAACGTCAAGGGGGCTGAATACTTTTGCAAGGCACTGTATGAGGCTAACCATTAGACAGATTTTCTACATTATTTTTCTGAAATGAAATTGTTTAGTGCAAATCCAACCCTTGTATTCTAGGTTGGGTACTGTACCTGAAAGTAAAGAGTTGGCAATTTGTAGGCTAATTAAAATGAAAATAATCTGGCGTGGGGAGTGTTGTAATTATATCTTGTTTATTTGCTGAGAACGATTTTAGAATACCGAGACAAAATCAGAAGGTCAATGGCATGGAGGTGGATTCCAGAGATGTTGGTGTTGATTGTGGGTAAATAAATATTTGCACAACAATGTTTGCAAGTCAAAGCCACAATTTCCTTTTTCTCAAAGTACAAATTCATCTGCATGTAGGCCCAGGTATTTTACAGGAAATGAGCTGTAATCATCAATTTCATGACACAAGTATAATGAAAGAGCCATAAGTTATAATATATGAGAATCATAATGTTAAGAGCCAATTGGTAGCATATTACATGGGAAATTAATGCTTAGTGTATAATTTACGATATTATAATGTGTGTTACTGGTGATTTAAATTTTTTGGTGGGTAAAATTAGCAATTTAATTTACTCAACATGTTCACAAACTATGTTTAATGAACGGAAGATTTTCAAACAAACATCTGCTCATCACCTGATTGGTTAACGGCAGTGGTGGCCGCATGCAATTGACATAAAGTACAGCAGAGCTGAACTTTTTATATTCCTCCGCAAGCAGGGTTCACGCCGCTCACCTTCCCACAATCCCCTGCACATTGCTCCGCATGCTTCCATTGAACATGAATGGGGGCAGCATTTTGTCTGGCGAATTCAGAAGTGGTAGAAACGCTATGTAAGGCAGAAAAGGAACCAGGTGCTACTAATGGAAAGTGATGACTTCTGTTGGCTGCTCCCTGTGGCAAGCTAAAGCTTTGCTAATTTCCCTCCATCTTGATTCAGCTCCGTGCACTGCTCGCTGTCTTTAAGATATTTAAAATTGGGTATAGACAGGTGTTAAGTAGAGAGCCAAGGCTTCAACAAACCACTGGTGGTCGTTATACAGTACACAAGAGATGGGCAGTTGGCACCTCAGTGCTGTCTTTGGACAATTCTTATCAGACATTTGTCACCTTTGTTTTCCTCTTTAAATCTTCTCCCTAAGTGGTTTTAATGTCAGCGTCAACATCGGTCTCTCTGGCTGCTTAGCTGGATTCTGCTGGTGATTTGGAGTGACACATTTAGCTGGTGCCTGTCACAGCAGCTAATAGACACACTCACACAAGAGCATCTCCCCCGTTCCTCCTCTGAACACCCATCTCAGTTCTCGTCAAGACTTACTGTACCTGATCCACCTTCCTGTGTCCCTATCTTGCCAACTGCCTCCTTGCCAATAGAGAACGACTGGGAAAGCCGCATGAGGAGAGTGGCGGTTGGCTTTCACCTTTCACGTCACCTCAGTGACAGCTCTCATCATGCACTGCCAGGAGGTGAGGCTGTACCGTTCAAAGAGTTGACTTCCTATGAGAGTGGGGCGAGGAGGAGATATTTACTCCAAATGCAGTGTGCTTTTCTTATGAGCTCAGTAAAGTAGACTGGAAAAGTTGTGCTTCTCTGAGTTAGTCATCATCTCTCTGCCCCTCAGCACTTCTGGTCTTGGTCTCTGAACAATTATATAAAAAAGAACAAAGGGTTCACAGGGGGGATGGGGGATGGGGAGCCCATTTCAAATTAATCTATTCTGAGGAGCGCCCATGGTCAAATTCTAAGTTGACTTTGTTTGCCTATGAAAATCTATTAATTCAACAGAATTAATTTCGTAATCAATAAAAGTAATTTGTATGTTACTAACATGCCTTTGTTGATATGTTCAGGTATATTTTTTTTATCCAATTCAAAATCTTCAATTGTGTTTGTATTTGTCTGTTATGATTTAATACACTGCATTCGGAAAGTATTCAGGCCCCTTGAATTTTTCAACATTTTGTTACGTTACAGCCTTATTCTAAAATTTATTAAATTGTTGTTTTCCCTCATCAATCTAGACACAATACCTCGTAATGACAAAGAAAAACAGGTTTTTAGAATTTTTGCAAATGTATTAAAAAAAACTTACATAATACATTTATATAAATATTCAGACCCTTTACTCAGTACTTTGTTGAAGCACCTTTGGAAGCGATTACAGCCTTGAGTCTTCTTAGGTATGACGCTACAAGCTTGGTAAACCTATATTTGGGGAGTTTCTCCCATTCTTCTCTGCATATCCTCTCAAGCTCTGTCAGGTTGGATGGGGAGCGTTGCTGCACCGTTATTTTCAGGTCTCTCCAGAGATGTTCAATCGGGTTCAAGTCCAGGCTCTGGCTGGGCCACTCAAAGACATTCAGAGACTTGTCCCAAAGCCTCTCCTGCACTGTATTGGCTGTGTGCTTAGGATCGTTGTCCTGTTGGACGGTAAATATTTGTCCCAGTCTGAGGCCCTGAGCACTCTGGAGCAGGTTTTCATCAAGGATCTCTCTGTACTTTAATCATTTCATATTTCCCTCGATCCTGATTAGTCTCCCAGTCCTTTCCACTGAAAAACATCCCCACAGCATGATGCTGCCACCATCATGCTTCACCGTAGGGATGGGGCCAGGTTTCCTCCAGACGTGACACTTGGCATTCAGGCCAAAGAGTTCAATCTTGGTTTCATCATACCAGATCATCTTTTTTCTCATGGTCTAAGGTGCCTTTTGGCAAACTCCAAGCGGGCTGTCATGTGCCTTTTACTGAGGAGTGGCTTCTGTCTGGCCACTCTACCATAAAGGCCTGATTGGTGAAGTACTTCAGAGATGGTTGTCCTTCTGGAGGGTTCTCCCATCTCCACAGAGGAACTGTGGAGCTCTGTCAGAGTTACCATCGGGTTCTTTGTCACCTCCCTGACCAAGGCCCTTTTCCGCCAATTGCTCAGTTTGGCCGGGCGGCCAACTCTAGGAAGAGTATTGGTGGTTCCAAACTTCTTCCATTTAAGAATGATGGAGGCCACTGTGCTCTTGGGGACCTTCAATGCTCCAGGATATTTTTTTGTACCTTTCCCCAGATCTGTGCCTCTACAGAGTTCTACAGACAATTCCGTTGACCTCATGTGAGACCTTCTATAGACAGGTGTGTGCCTTTCAAAATCATGTCCAATCAATTGAATTTACCACAGGTTGACTTCAATCAAGTTGTAGAAACATCTCAAGGATGATCAATGGAAACAGGATGCACCAGAGCTCAATTTCGAGTCTTATAGGAAAGGGACTGAATACTTATGTAAATAAGGTATTTCAGTTTTTTATATTTAATACATTTGCAAAAACTTAAAAAAAACTGTTTTTGCTTTGCTATGGGGTATTGTGTGTAGATTTATGAGGAAAATATATATTTAATCTATTTTAGAATTAGATTGTAACATAACAAAATGTGGAAAAAGTCAAGGGGTCTGGATACTTTCTGACTGCGCTGTATTGACAGCATCAAATTCAAGTTTAGGGCTTCACTGATAAGGTATCTCTTTATTATGAAATGTGTGCTGAGCTAATATACCTGGTTTCCATCTTTAGTTGGAACAATGATTAGGAGTGTCACACCCCGATCTGTTTCCCCTGTCTTGTGATTGTCTCCACCCCCTCCAGGTGTCGCTTATTATCCCTGATGTATATATCCCTGTGTTACCTGTCTCTCTGTGCCAGTTCATCTTGTATGTTTTCAAGTTAATCAGCTTTTTTCCCGTACTCCTGCTTCTATTCTCTTTTGCTAGTCCTCCCGGTTTTTGACCGTTGCCTTTTTTCTGGACTCCGTACCTACCTGCCTGACCACCTGCCTGACCATTCTGCCTGCTCTGACCTCGAGCCTGCCATTCTGTACCTCCTGGACTCTGACCTGGTTTTGATCTTTTGCCTGTCCACGACCATTCTCTTGTCTACCCCTTTTGGATTGTTTCATAAATATCAAGACTCAAACTATCTGCCTCCCATGTCTGCATCTGGGTCTCACCTTGTGCCCTTATAAGGAGCTTATCCAAAACATATCTTCATTGGCCTTTACAGCTTTATGCTCATTCTGTATGTAACGAACGTCTTCGGGAGAAGGAGAAGAGGACCAAGGTGCAGCGTGGTAAGTGTTCATATTACTTTTAATAAAATACAAAACACTTGACAAAACAACAAAAACGACAAACAAACAGTTCTGTAAGGTGACGAAACACAAAACAGAAAACAACTACCCACAAACACAGGTGGGAACAGGCTACCTAAGTATGGTTCTCAATCAGAGACAACGATATACAGCTGCCTCTGATTGGGAACCATACCAGGCCAAACACATAGATATACAAAACAAGGACAACATAGAACACCAGACATAGAATGCCCACCCAAACTCACGCCCTGACCAACCAAAATAGAGACATAAAAAGGATCTCTAAGGTCAGTGCCACAGTACCCCCCCCCCCCCCCCCCAAAGGTGCGGACTCCGACCGCAAAACCTGAACCTATAGGGGAGGGTCTGGGTGGGCATTTCACCGCGGTGGCGGCTCTGGTGCGGGGCGTGGACCCCGCTCCACCTTAGTCTTGGCCCACTTAGGTGGCGCCTCTGGAGCGGGGACCCTTACCGCCGACCCCGGACCGGGGACCCTCGCCTCGGGCCCCGGACAGGAGGGCGACTCTGGCTGCTCTGGACAGGAGGGCGACTCTGGCTGCTCCAGGCAGGAGGGAGACTCTGGCTGCTCCGGACAGGAGGGAGACTCTGGCTGCTCCGGACTAGAGGGCGACGCTGGAGGCTCCGGACTAGAGGGCGACGCTGGAGGCTCCGGACTAGAGGGCGACGCTGGAGGCTCCGGACTAGAGGGTGACGCTGGATGCTCCGGACTAGAGGGCGACGCTGGAGGCTCCGGACTAGAGGGCGACGCTGGAGGCTCCGGACTAGAGGGCGACGCTGGAGGCTCCGGACTAGAGGGCGACGCTGGAGGCTCCGGACTAGAGGGCGACGCTGGAGGCTCCGGACTAGAGGGCGACGCTGGAGGCTCCGGACTAGAAGGCGTTGCTGGAGGCTCCGGACTGACGTCCTTCGTTGGAGGCCTCGTGCCATAACTCCTCACTGGAGGTTTCATGCAATGGATCCTCACTGGAGGCTTCGTGCCATGGATCATCACTGGAGGCTTCGTGCCATGGATCATCACAGGAGGCTTCGTGCCATGGATCATCACTGGAGGCTTCTTGCCATGGATCATCACTGGAGGCTTCGTGCCATGGATCACCACTGGAGGCTTCTTGCCATGGATCATCACTGGAGGCTTCGTGCCGTGGATCATCACTGGAGGCTTCGTGCCGTGGATCATCACTGGAGGCTTCGTGCCGTGGATCATCACTGGAGGCTTCTTGCCATGGATCATCACTGGAGGCTTCGTGCTATGGATCACCACTGGAGTGGAGAGATACACAGGAGGCCTGGCTCTGGGAGAAGGCACAGGACTCACCAGGCTGGGGAGACATGCAGGAGGGTTAGGGCTTAGCACAGGCACATAACTCACCAGGCTGGGGAGACATGCAGGAGGCCTTGTCCTTGGCTGAGGCTCCGGATGCACTGGACCGTGGTGGCGCACTGGTGGTCTCGAGCGCAGCGCTAGCACAACTCGTCCTGGCTGGATCCCCCCTGTAGCCCGGCAAGTGCGGGGAGTTGGAACAGGCCGCACTGGGCTGTGCTGGCGAACCGTGGACACTGTGCGTGGGGCTGGTGCAGTATACACCGGGCCGAGGAGACGCACTGGAGACCAGATGCGCTGAGCCGGCATCATCCCTCCTGGCTCGATGCCCACTCTAGCCCGGCCGATTCGAGGAGCTGCGATGTAGCGCACCGGGCTATGGTTCTCAATCAGAGACAACGATATACAGCTGCCTCTGATTGGGAACCATACCAGGCCAAACACATAGAAATACAAAACAAGGACAACATAGAACACCAGACATAGAATGCCCACCCAAACTCACGCCCTGACCAACCAAAATAGAGACGTAAAAAGGATCTCTAAGGTCAGGGTGTGACAATGTAATGCTCAGATATAACCTATTAGATCAATAACTCAATAATACTCTCAATAACCATTCCATTCAGAGTGAGACATCTATGAAAACAAATATTCAGTCATATCTCTGAAGCAATTCACACAGTTACTTCTGTCTTTGGATGTTTTGGTCCAAAATGTGTTTTCTTTTTGCCTTGATATTCCATGCCTGGGTTTTTTTTACCTCTAGCTGAAGGATTGAAAGGTTGGAGTGGCCCTAGTCAAATAGATTTATGTTCTTGACTAGAATGTTTTATTGAGCTGTGTTTTTTGCCTGCTGTGCTGTCAATAATCTGAACTTTTGAAGACTGCCCTTGATTTCCTCACTCCAGTGACTTTGCTTTGACCTATTATTAAGAGGAGTGTGTGTGTGTGTGTGTGTGTGTGTATGTGTGTGTGTGTGTGTGTGTGTGTGCGTCTGTGTGTGTGTGCGTGTGCGTGTTTGTTTACTTTCCAACTCTCTTTGTGACATGTACATTTCAGCTTTTGTCACATATAAAAATGTCAGAGTGCAGTTTTAAATACTGTATTTGATTGTACATGGAATGGTAATAGCAGGACTTATGAATCCCCATTGGTAATTACATAGTTGAAACCCCATTAATGACATTTTTAAAAGCAAATGTATTCCACTAGCAACATTTATGCTATGCTTTATGTTTAATCTTAAAATCAACTCTAGACACATTTCTTTAAACTCCTTGTCTTATCATCTTTAACGTCTCTCTCTTTATATTTTACTTTCCCCACCTCTTAGACCCATAGATCCAATACATTCAAACAGCTCGCCATTTCAAGAGTTTGCTCTTCAACATTCATTCAACATTTACAGTAAGTGCAGCAACAGTTTCATATCTACTGTAGTGTTATTGAAAGGGACATTCTATACATGTTTTCTGACTTGCCTTAATGCATTTTCCTCCTTCTGTCCCGCTCCTTAAGTGTGTCCATATGTACTCACCAATCAGCATGCATACCATATCCTGGTTAGTGCCTCTTAATTTCAGCCAACATGGTGTCAAAAATGTAGCCGTTTGGCTAACCTATGTTACACCACATATATCTGTTCATGCTTGAAACTGATGTTGAAACCTGAATTAGTCAGTAGTACATTCAATCAAACCAAACATACCCAAACAACAACATTTATTTCATAATGAGTATATGGACGAAGTGCATAACATTTTCCAAAACCTAAATGCACGTTGTTCTAATTGTGGCAGGTTGTATGAACACTTCCCTTGTAATTCATGGTCATTCAACGCCACATTTCAATTGGCCTTGTAAACAAAATAAAGACTTTAGTTTGATTCCATTCTATAGCTGCAGCTTGCCTTTCCCCTCATAAGCCCCATCTATATCTAGTGCTAACATGCGTCCTTTGTCGTGATCTTGTCCACATTCTGATTGTGACTTTTCTACAGAAATGTTTGTTGATCGACAAGGAATGCTATCAACCGGTTGGTCACCACTGCTATATCATATGTTCACGCAGCTCCAGCCATTTTGTTAATGGGTTTTGTATAGGAGAGTTGTTCTGGCACAAGTAAATCTTCTCACACCAGACTTTATTATATACATGTTCTCCACAGCACTGGGTGGTAAAAGATAGAACAGGAGTGTCAGTGACAAAGTGACAACACGTCAATAGATCACCTGTAGGATGTTGTCCTTCACAGCCCTGGGTGGTAAAAGATAGAACAGGAGGGTCAGTGACAAAGTGACAAAATGCCAATAGATCACCTGCAGGATCTTAAGGTGCTTTGTAGAAGGAGGGGACAGGCTGTTGTTACTGAAACACCTGGGTCAATGGTGTCAGCAAAAGAAAGAGAGACAGACAGACAGACAAAGGTGGTAGATACATATTGTATGTCTCAAAAGTAATGTTTTTCTCAACAAACAACAGAATAAACTGTCAATAGTAAGAGCAGAGAGAGTAGATACTTATCTGCTAAGTGGCATCAAAGTATATTAGGTCTGTTTTTTGTGAATACTGAGGTGGACATGACATGAGACTGCATGTTTTCTTTCCATTTGGCGGTGGTTTCTTTCCATTTCCTCTCCTTGTTCGGGTGGTGCTCGGCGGTCGGCCTCGGCGGTCGGCCTCGGCGGCCTACTAGCCATCACCGATCCATTTTTCTTTTTCGGGTTGTTTTGTCTTTGGTTCATTCACATCTGGTTTTCATTTGCTTTCATTTTTCTGTGTGTGTATTTACCCCTGTTTACCGCTTAGGTTTGTGCGTGATTATTTTCATGTTGTTCGTTGAGGTTGTCCTCAGTTTATTCACGTGTGTGGCGTGTTATAGGATAAGTAAGGAGCGTTGTTTTTCTCCTTCCGTGAGTGACTGTGTGTTCCTATGTCTTGGGCGTTTTATTGGTATTGTACCTGAACCGTTTTTAGGACTTGCCTATTAAAGACGCTAATTTGACATCTCTGCTCTCCTGCGCTTGACTCCTAACTACCTTCAGCACAGAGTTGCAACACATCTAAAGTGTCTTCAAAGAAAATGAAGGTGGCATCAGAAGCAATGGCTAAAGTACCAGCCTCTATTGGAGGAGGAGAGTGGCTTTGGGTTCACCTAATGTTGTTCCAGCTGAAAATACAGCCAGTGCCTGAAACAAAACACATCAGTTTGAAACAGAGCTTTTCTATTGAGCCAGGTGGGAAACTCACTCTGAAATAGTTACAGCTATCCTCCTGAAGTTAGCGGAAACAACCAATGTGACGTCGGCCAGACTAAGACAAAGCTTGACTCTGGGTAATACATTTTAGGTGGTAAGAAATCAAACACATTTGTCAACATCAACAGCTGTGATGGCAGTAAAACTAGGCTACCCACGACATGCAGTGTTGACTTATGAGGAGCTCTGCAACACACAGGCCTCTTTTAAATGTTGAGGCAGATTTTCCAAGTCCTTTTTGAATTCAGAGCAAATTTAGAGTGATTATACCTTACAAAAGCCAAATCGTGTTAAGTTTCTGAAATATGGAGGCGAAGGGTGCTGTCCATGGTGCTGGACACTTGCGCTTGAGTGTTTTGAAACTGTGCTGTTGTGAATGTTTTCATGTCTGCATATAATAGATATTTTATTGACAGTTGATTTACCACAATTATCACAATTCACAACCTATGTCAAGAAAATAATAAACTGTGAATTGCTCGGTATATAGTCATTTTTATTGAAACACTGGACATTTTTTCTAACCATAGCTTAATTTATATGATATTATACTGTATGTAAAATTTACCTCACTGAACAGAGTGTGGATATATTGTTGAGGGTTTATTAAGTTGCAGAAGCCATAAGAGTAGACCATTTGCCACAGCCCACCCCAATTACCCACTAGCATATCAGACAGGTCTAGCATTGAACAAAAGTAGCATCAATGTGATCCGATTAACAAGGGTTTGCTCAAACGATCTGAATCCTAATTAGGTTTTGTTGAACAAGGTAAAGCTTACATGAAGCCGAAGTGATCAAGATTAATCAAAGACTGCTGCTGCCAAAGATGGTGGTGTTTGGGCTTTTTTAATGCAATGTTAACCTGTTTGGCGTGCAAGCCCGACACCGGTACACTTATGACAACAGCCAGCTCAAAGTGCAGGGCGCGAAATTCAAAAGATATTTTTTTTAAATATTTAACTTTCACACATTAACAAGTCCAAGACACCAGATGAAAGGTACACATCTTGTGAATCAAGCCAACATGTCCGATTTTTAAAATGTTTTACAGGGAAGACACAATATGTAAATCTATTAGCTAACCACGTTAGCAAAAGACACTATTTTTACTCCATCAGTTTTTTACTACATCAGTAGCTATCACAAATTCGACCAAATAAAGATATAAATAGCCACTAACCAAGAAACAACTTCATCAGATGACAGTCTGATAACATATTTATTGTATAGCATATGTTTTGTTAGAAAAATGTGCATATTTCAGGTATAAATCATAGTTTACATTGCAGCTACAGTCAGAAATTGCACCGAAAGCAGACAGAAAAATTACAGACACCAACGCCAAATAACTAAATACTCATCATAAAACATTTCTGAAAAATACATAGTGTACAGCAATTGAAAGACAGGCATCTTGTGATTCCAGATAATATTTCCGATTTATCAAGTGTTTTACAGCAAACACAATATAGCGTTATATTAGCTTAGCACAATAGCAAACATAACAACAGCATTGATTCAAGGCAAAAATAGCTATAACGTATAAACCACCAAAATATATTAATTGTTTCACTAACCTTCTCAGAATTCTTCAGATGACAGTCCTGTAACATCATATTACACAATGCATATAGAGTTTGTTCGAAAATGTGCATATTTAGCGGCACAAATCGTGCTTAGACAATGAGAATAGTGTCCATAACGTCAAGCAATCTGTCCGGCGCCATCTTGTAAAGGCACCTTTTCTTATCGAATACTATTCATAAACTTGACTAAAAAAATACAGGTTGGACAGCAATTGAAAGACAAATTAGTTCTTAATGCAATCGCTGAATTACATTTTTAAAATTAACCTTACTGCGCAATACAGGCTGCGATAACGCAAGGCTACACTGCAGGAAATGGCGTCTTATGCATTTGACATTTTTCAACAGAACAATGAATTATCAGCATAAATAGTTCTTACTTTTAGATGAACTCCCATCAGAATCTTGGGAAATGTGTCCTTTGTCCAAAAGAATCGTTGCTAGGTTGGAGAACGTCGTCTTCAACGTTGCAATTAGCAGTAAACAATAGCCATGTGGGCCAGAGATACCCAACTTCCTAAAACGTCACGAAAATAAATACCCGAAAATCGCAATATACTGACATAAACTGATATAATTCGGTTTAAAATAACAACATTACGATGTCTTCAACACCTATATCGAATAAAAACAGAGCCGGATATATCTAGGAGCTAATACGGGAGCTTCTAAAATGACATGCCAAGACCCTTCCTGCGTCAGAGCGAAGAGTGGAAAGATGGGACACTTCGGTTCCAAGCAATTTATAACCTTTGGGACCTACGTAGAAACTCCATTTCAACTCTCCCTATTCGCTGACACCCAGTGGAAGGCGTATGCAGTGCATCTCAACCAATAGAGGACAGGCAAATTAATACACAGGTCTCAGAACAGCCAGCAAAATTCTGCATTCTGACATACACATAGGAAAATTGCTCTAAGTCCAGTTCTGTTTCACCCACAGATATAATTCAAACGGTTTTAGAAACTAGAGAGTGTTTTCTATCCAATAGTAATAATAATATGCATATTGTACGAGCAAGAATTGAGTACGAGGCCTTTTTGAAATGGGCACCTTTTATCTGGCTACTCAATACTGCCCCTTGAGCCCAAACAGGTTAAGTAATTTCCACACACTCAAGCATGTGGGAGAGCTAATAAGATAGTATGCTCAATGTGCTAGCTTTCTAATGTGTAAGATGCCCTGGGGAGTGGTACAAGCTTTTACATAAATGTATTTATTAGAAAAACAAGTTTAGGAGAAGCTTTTCAGGCTTGTACGATGCCATTGCCTGATGCCCTCAAATACGTATTTGTCATATTAGCCGAATACCACAGGTGTAGACCGTACCGTGAAATACTTACTTACAAGACCTTAACCAACAATGCAGTTACAAGAAAATAGAGTGGAGAAAATATTTACTAAATTAACTAAAGTTAAAAATAATATTTTTAGTAACACAATAAAATAACAATAATGAGGCTATCTACAAGGAGTACTGGTACCGAGTCAATATGCGGGGGTACAGGTTAGTCGAGGTAGTTTGTAGGAAGGGGTAAAGTGACTATGCATAGATAGTAAACAGCGAGTAGCAGCAGTGTAAAAACAAAGGGGGAGGGGTTGTCAATGCAAATAGTCCAGGTGGACATTTGATTAATTGTTCAACAATCTTATTGCTTGAGGGTAGAAGCTGTTAAGGATCCTTTTGGACCTAGAGTTGGCGCTCCGATACCGCTTACCGTATGGTAACAGAGAGAACAGTCTATGACTTGTGTGACTGGGGTCTTTGACAATTTTTTGGGCCTTCCTCTGACACCTAGTATATACTGTACATAGGTCCTGGATGGCAGGCAGCTTGGCCCCAGTGATGTACTGGTGTGTACGCACTACCCTCTGTAGCGCCTTATGGTCGAATGCAAAACAGTTGCCATACCAAGCGGTGATGTAACCGGTCAGGATGCTCTCAATGGTGCAGCTGTATAACTTTGTGAGGATCTGGGGACCCATGCCAAATCTTTTCAGTCTCCTGAGGGGGAAAAGGCGTTGTCGTGCCCTCTTCACGACTTTCTTGGTGTGTTTGGACCATGATAGTTTGTTGGTGATGTGGACACCAAGGAACTTGAAACACTCGACCCGCTCCACTACAGCCTAGTCGATGTGATCACATTGAGGGAGAGGTTGTTGTCCTGGCACCACACTGCCAGGTCTCTAACCTCCTCCCTATTGGCTGTCTCATCGTTGTTGGTGATCAGGCCTACCTCCGTTGTGTCGTCAGCAAACTTAATAATGGTGTTGGAGTCATGCTTGGCCACGCAGTCATGGGTGAACAGGGAGTAGAGGAGGAGACTAAGCACGCACCCCTGAGGGGCGTCCTGTGTTGAGGATCAGCTTGGCAGATGTGTTGTTGTCTACCCTTACCACCTGGGGCGGCCCCTCAGGAAGTCCAGGATCCAGTTGCAGAGGGAGGTGTTTAGTCCCAAGGTCCTTAGCTTAGTGATGAGCTTTGTCGGCACTATGGTGTTGAACGCTGAGCTGTAGTCAATGAACAGCATTCTCACATAGGTGTTCCTTTTGTCCAGGTGGGAAAGGGCAGTGTGGAGTGGGACTGAGATTGTGTGATCTGTTAGGCCGGTATGCAAATTGGAGTGGGTCTAGGGTTTCCAGGATGATGATGTTGATGTTAGCCATGACCAGCTTTTCAAAGTACTTCATGGCTATCGACGTGAGTGCTACTAGGGGGTAGTCATTTAGGCAGGTTACCTTCGTTTTCTTGGGCACAGGGTCTATTACAGACTCGGTCACACTCTCACGCTCTTTCTCTTGCTGTTTCTCTCTCTCACACACACACACACACACACACACACACACACACACACACACACACACACACACACACACACACACACACACACACACACACACACACACACACACACACACACACACACACACACACACACACACACACACACACACAGAGAGACACACATGCTCATATTGCACATAGCATGCTTGTACACTATTTCCACCTTCATGCTAAATAAAGATTTTTTAAATTATAGATGTGCTGCCTGGGCAATCATCCATTATCCTCTGCATTGTCAAGAAATTTGGAGGGATTATATATCGCAATCAGGAGATCTCTTTTTTTTGGCAAATATTGAGACCCAAGTTATGCATGTGTAAATGTGAAATAATTCCCTTTTTATTCTTTCTATTCGTATTCTGACCTTAAACTTAAGTATGAGAATATGCTATTTACCTGCTATTTGTTTGAGGTGGAGCTCGAATAAATTAAGGTGTGGCAGAGGTGTGTCTACAGATCCGCCGTAATCTGTCATTTATTTAATTCCCTAATAATTCCAACACCTTTACACACGAGGAAACGATGAACAAGGTCTAGCAAACCTACCGGTTCCAAGTGGAAAGAGCATCTATTTATTTTTGTCCGAAATAAATAACACAGTTCTCCATGAACTGTAATTTACATCTTGATAAGATTTATTGATAACATTTCGGTAAATGAGTAATCAATTTGAAGAAGGGGATTGTAAAGACACATAGCAATTATTTTAAATAATTTTTCCATATAATACCTGGAGACAAAGGTGAAACCAGCCATATGGAAACAGGCTCTGTTCCCTGATGGCGACAATGTTGCAGTAGAGGGAACGCATCCTCATGGGGGGACCTCTACATTTTTTATTTAACCTTTATTTAACGAGGCAAGTCAGTTATGAACACATTCTTGCTTACAATGATGGCCTAGGAACATTGGGTTAACTGCCTTGTCCAGGGGCAGAATGACAGATTGTTTACCTTGACAGCTCGGGAATTTGTTCTAGCAACCTTTCGGTTACTGGCCCAACGCTCTAACCACTAGGTTACCATCCGCCACCATGTCCTCGATCTGCTGGACTCCCCAGTCCTTCTTTTCATGCCAGCGTGTGGCCTGGGGCATGACATGCAGCATGAACTGCATCCTTTCACTAGTGGTCATAGTCCAGGACAATTGCACCTATCCGGCTTGAAGGACCATGAAAAAGAGCATCACCATGTTGTGGTCTCTGATAGAGGTGCCGGTTTAGATATATGTGCATCTGTCCCGGTGTCTCCCGGTAAGAGGATGGAAATGACCAGTAGGGAACAGGGATACAATTCAAACTTTATTTCCATACACCACACACACACACACGCACACGCACACACACACACACACACACACACACACACACACACACACACACACACACAGCAAAGAGAAAGAGGACTGATAGTAGTGAATAATGATAGTAATAGTGTTTTTATGTTCAGTGACGCGCTAACACATGGTTGGGAAAGTCCAAGGAAGGCCAGAGAGAGGGTTAACTTCTTTGATATAGGGGGCAGCATTTTCACTTTTGGATGAATTGCGTGCCCATAGTGAACTGCCTCCTACTCTGTCCCAGATGCTAATATATGCATATTATTATTACTATTGGATATAAAACACTCTGACATTTTTAAAACTGTTTGAATGATGTCTGTGAGTATAACAGAACTCATATGGCAGGCAAAAACCTGAGCAAAAATCCAAACAGGAAGTGGGAATTCTGAGACTGGTCAACGTTCAACTCATCGCCTCATCGCCTAATTCCCTGTAAGATATTGATTTGTTTGCACTTCCTACACCTTCCACTAGATGTCAACAGTTTGTAGAACGTGGAATGAAGCTTATGCTGTGTTGTGGGGCCGGATGAGAGGGGAATGAGTCAGTGGTCTGGCAGATTGCCAGTTCCTGGTCACGCGCTTTCCTCATGATATCGCCTTGCGTTCCATAACTTATATAGACACGAAGGAATGCTCCGGTTGGAACGTTATTGGATATTTATGATAACAACATCCTGAAGATTGATTCTCTACTTAGTTTGGCCAGTTTATTCGACCTGTTATATAACTTTTTGAAGTTTTCGTCCGAGTTCGCCTGCATCTGCGCGAGCGTTTGGACATGTGCACTAAACATGCTAGCAAAAGTAGCTACTTAGACATAAGTAATGGACATTATCGAACAAAACAACAATTTATTGTGGAACTAGGATTCCTGGGAGTGCATTCTGATGAAGATGATCAAAGGTAAGGGAATATTTATGATGTAATTTCGTATTTCTGTTGACTCCAACATGGCGGAGAAATGTTGTTATTTTTTAGCGCCGTCTCAGATTATTGCATGGTGTGCTTTTTACGTAAAGTTTTTTTTAAATCTGACACAGCGGTTGCATTAAGAACAAGTGTATCTTTAATTCTATGTAAAACAACATTTTTCATTAAAGTTTTGATGAGTATTTCTGTTATTTGACGTGGCTCTCTGCAATTTCTCTGGATATTTTGGAGGCATTTCTGAACATGGCTCCAATGTAAACCGAGATTTGTGGATATAAATATGCACATTATCGAACAAAACATAAATGTATTGTTTAACATGATGTCCTATGAGTGTCATCTGATGAAGATCATCAAAGACTAGTGATTCATTTTATCTCTATTTCTGCTTTTTGTGACTCCTATCTTTTGCTGGGAAAATGACTATGTTTTTCTGTGGCTATGTACTGAGCTAACATAATCGTTTGGTATCGTTTTCACAACATGTGTAGCTTTAATTTGGTGTCTTTCATGTGTGATTTCATGAAAGATAGATTTTTATAGTAATATATTAGAATTTGGCGCGCGACATTTTTTCTGGCTTTTGGCCAAGTGGGACGTTACCGTCCCACATATCCCAGAGAAGTTAAGGAGAGAGTTTTTTTTTTACACATTTTCTAAAGAAGTTCGTTCTACTTTGATATTTTATTAATCCTTGGAACTAACAGATCTGCAAAACAATTGTAAACCGTAAATACTTAAGCTGTCCCCAAGTATTAAATGATGTGACACATGTAGAATAACTTTACTGTAGTGCTAATAGAGAGTAGCATGTTAGCACTTTTGAGGGGAGTAACCAAATACAATCATTTTTTAAATTAAAGTGCTTGACGTTTTTTCATAATATTTTATATAGGATTGATAATCTAAATCCTTCTGAGTAGCTCTCAGCTTCAGCTCTAACCACATGCATGCAGTACTTGCTCAGTAAGGCCACAATCTCCAATCAGATTTTCCCCAAGCCTCATTCGTCTGAGTGTTCCTTAGTGCACAGTGTCCTTCTATTTCATTCCTCCCCCTAATTGTCAATCATCCTTATCGCTCCTGTGAGCAGCGAGGCGAGCCGCTACGTCTTCCCCTCCTAGTTTCCTGTGTCTCATTATCCCTATCGCATCTGTGCTTTCATTTGGTTAGATGTGAGGAGGTCTGATTTGGTCTCTTGCTCACTATCTATCTCTCTCTTGCTCAGTCTTAAAGTGTGAGCATGTCTCTGTGTATTACTGCATGCTTGATTCAGTCTAGCCTGAATTGTAGTATTTACGTAGTAGCTTTAGGGAAAACTGTGGTCAAATAAACCCACAAAATGGTTTGACTGTAATAACCTTTTCCTCTTTTCCGCCTCCTCCTCCTCTTCCCCCTCTACAACAAAGCTTTCTAAGTCTCCAACAAGCTTTCTCTGCCCTTAACCTTGTTCTGAACACCTCCAAAACAAAGGTAATGTGGTTTGGTAAGAAGAATGCCCCTCTCCCCACCGGTGTGATTACTACCTCTGAGGGTTTAGAGCTTGAGGTAGTCACCTCATACAAGTACTTGGCAGTATGGCTAAACGGTACACTGTCCTTTTCTCAGCACATATCAAAGCTGCAGGCTAAGTTTAAATCTAGACTTGGTTTCCTCTATCGTAATCGCTCCTCTTTCACCCCAGCTGCCAAACTAACCCTGATTCAGATGACCATCCTACCCATGCTAGATTACGGAGACGTAATTTATAGATTGGCAAGTAAGGGTGCTCTCAAGCGACTAGATGTTCTTTACCATTCGTCCATCAGATTTGCCACCAATGTTCCTTATAGGACACATCACTGCACTCTTTATTCCTCTGTAAACTGGTCATCTCCGTATACCTGTCGCAAGACCCACTGGTTGATTCTTATTTATAAAACCCTCTTAGGCCTCACTCACCCTTATTTGAGATACCTACTGCAGCCCTCATCCTCCACAAGCAACACCCATTCTGCCAATCACATTCTGTTAAAGGTCCCCGAAACACACACATCCCTGGGTCACTCCTCTTTTCAGTTTGCTGCAGCTTGCAACTGGAACGAGCTGTAAAAAAACACTCAAACTGGACAATTTTATCTCCATCTCTTCATTCAAAGACTCAATCATGGACTCTCTTACTGACAGTTGTGGGTGCTTTGTGTGATGTATTGTTGTCTCTACCTTCTTGCCCTTAATGCTGTAGTCTGTGCCCAATAGTGTGTGTACCATATTTTGTGCTGCTACCATGTTGTGTTGCTATCATGTTGTTGTCATGTTGTGTTGCTACCATGCTGTGTTGTCATGTGTTGCTGCCATGCTATGTTGTTGTCTTCGGTCTCTCTTCATGCAGTGTTGTGGTGTCTCTCTTGTCTTGATGTGTGTTTTGTCCTATATTTTTTTTCCCCAGAAGGACTTTTGCCTTTTCGCAGGAGGCCTTTTGTCTTTTGGTAGGCCGTCATTGTAAATAAAAATGTGTTGACTAGTTAAATTAAGGTCAAATAAAAAATTGAAAAATACTCCTTCTACTAGACTACTCATCCTAGTCGTCCTCCTCCTTCTACTACTACTACTACTACTACTTCTTTCAGGTTTCTAAATAAGTGAGTGTACAGTACAAGAGCAGTAGTTTGCAAACAAAGACACTTTGTAAACGTTGCTATGATGTGTTCGATTGATTTTCCACCAGAGTGCTATGTGTGAAGCATGTGCCCTATGTGTGAAGCACGTGCCCTATGTGTGAAGCATGTGCCCTATGTGTGAAGCATGTGCCCTATGTGTGAAGCACGTGCGCTTGAAAGAAACGGCCCTTCAAGTGCATGACGCAGCCTGTGATTTTGACTGTGATGTTCATACAGGTGAAGACTCAGGAGTGGACTGGAGACAACATCTGGTGATGACGCCGGTTCCACAAACAAGTAGCTATTACTGCTCGGTCTGAATTCCTAGAATAAATCTACAATTATCTGCTTGTCTCTTTTATACGTGTACATGAGTTTTGTTGGTAAAAGGCATGAACTTGGCATTGCTAGCTGGCTTCTAACTTATTTATCCTACTTTACTAGCACTGGCAAGCTGTATCAGGCAGCTTTAAATGCGAGGGAAACACTAATAGCTATATTTGCCAAGCTATCCATCTGATTGATGACCTTAATAAAAATGCCATTAGCTAGCTAGCTAGATTGAAACTGCTGGGAGAAAAAGTTAGCTAACGTTAGCTAACTCCCACCATCAGTCTGAGTTCACTAGCAAGGTGGACTATAGCTTGGTTTCTAGAAAATAACAACTATATATTTAACAGCTATAATACTGACTATTGTGAAACGCTTTATGTCAAACTACTTCGTTCCCCTACCTGTTTATTGACGCACTGGTGACTGAAAAAGTTGGCAAGAGGAACGCTCCTCTTGATTTCACTGCAAATAGGCTGTTGTTTTTGTGTCATTTGGCTGAATAGGCTTGTGCACATTTACATGAGTGTTTCATTAGTTAACTAAATTACTGACTTACTAGGCTAATTCTTATTCATGTTTTTGCTGTTGTTGCATTTCAGATTAAGAGGGAGTTAGAGCTCTAGAAAGCAGCATGCAGACATAAAGCATTTCAGAGTAGGAGTACTGATTTTAGGATCAGTTTTGCCTTTTATATCACAATGAATGATTACATCGACAAGGGGGAGCTTGTCCTAGATCACTATTCCCACTCTGAAGACGCTTTGTGAATATGGGCCCGAGAAGAAAGCTTTTGCCGAATACCTTGCACACCATTCTTTCACCACAGGACCCTAGAGTGGTTCCGGAAGCAAGGGCCTTACTTGAGAGTACAGCACCAGTTTCTATGTCTCGCAGCCATCCTGTCAACATGTATTGTATGTAACCACTCAAATTCATACAAACTACTATGGACCCAAGCACCGACTTATATTCACTTTGTCACATTGTTTAATCTTGTCTGGGAGATGTATTTTAGTTGAGACACCTGTATGATTTAGATTAATAACAATCTATTCACTCTGAGACTTGCATTTATTTATTTGAAACATAGTTTTTAAGTATTCTATTCAATATGGCACATTCAAATCTCACAAATATAATGACTATAATTACTATTTATGATAACAATAATTATGTCATTTTTGAACAGGTATGTTTTCATTTCCATTATGTCATGCAGAGTTTTCATAGAAATCTGCTCATTTGTGTCTTGTCTCAGCTATTGCCTCGAAATGCAATGGCCAACAATGAATTGTTCAACAGTGATCGAAGCTACTTTGTAAAAGAATGTACATAGAACACCTTTCCTTTGGGGAAGTCTCTTCCATCTACAGAATAAATGTTCACTGCATTCTCTCTTATTGTTTGAGTGTTTGTAACCATACACAGTACCAGTCAAAAGTCTGGAAACACCTACTCATTCAAGGGTTTTTCTTTATCTGTACTATTTTCTACAATGTGGAATAATAGTGAATACATCAAAACTATGAAATAACACATATGGAATCATGTAGTAACCAAAAAAGTGTTAAACAAATGAAAATATTTTTTATATTTCTTCAAAGTAGCCACCACTTGCCTTGATGACAGCTTTGCACACTTGCTTGTCCAACAGTCTTGAAGAAGTTCCCACATATGCTGAGCACTTGTTGGCTGCTTTTCCTTCACTCTGCGGTCCAACGCATCCCAAACCATCTCAATTGGGTTGAGGTCGGGTGATTGTGGAGGCCAGGTCAAGCAAGTCTCTATTTCTCATTGGTGTCCTTTAGTAGTGGTTTCTTTGCAGAAATTTGACCATGAAGGCCTGATTCACGCAGTCTCTTCTGAACAGTTGATGTTGAGATGTGTCTGTTACTTGAACTCTCAGAAGCATTTATTTGGGCTGCAATCTTCGGTGCAGTTACCTCTAATGAACTTATCATCTACAGCTGAGGTAATTATGGGTCTTCCTTTCCTGTGGCGGTCCTCATGAGAGCCAGTTTCATCATAGCTCTTGATGGTTTTTGCGACTGACATTCATGTTGTAAAGTAATGATGGACTGTAATTTCTCTTTGCTTATTTGAGCTGTTCTTGCCATAATATGGACTTGGTTTTTTACCAAATAGTGTTATCTTCTGTATACCACCCCTACCTTGTCACAACACAACTGATTGGATCAAACGTATTGAGAAGGAAAGGAATTCCACAAATTCCCTTTTAACAAGGCACACCTGTTAACTTATTTGGGAAAGGGGGGGGCAGTATTGAGTAGCTTGGGTGAATAAGGTGCCCAGAGTAAACTGCTTGTTACCCAGGCCCAGAAGCTATGATATGCATATATGTAGTAGATTTCATTAGAAAACACTCTACAGTTTCCAAAACTGTTAAAATAATGTCTGTGAGTATAACAGAACTCATATGGCAGGCGAAAACCTGAGACAAATCCAACCAGGAAGTGGGAAATCTGAGGTTTGTAGTTTAATTAATTAATTTAGTTTAAGTTATTGCCTATCCAATATGCTGTGTCTATGGGGCCAGATTGCACTTCCCAAGGCTTCCAGCAGATGTCAACAGTCTTTAGAAAGTTGTTTGAGGCTTCTATTGTGGAAGGGGGTCGATTAACCTTTCTGAACCACCCATCCCGGATCCGGGATAATTGTCATCAGAAACGCTGACTAGCATAGCCTAGCCTAGCGCCACAGGTATATAATATAATATAATTTCATGAAATCACAAGTGCAATATTGCAAAACACAGCTTAGCCTTTTGTTAATCAATCTGTCGTCTCAGATTTTGACATTATGCTTTACAGCGAAAGCAATACAAGCGTTTGTGTAAGTTTATCGATCGCTCGACAAAACAATAAGTACACCTAGCATCAGGTAACTTGGTCACGAAAATCAGAAAAGCAATCAAATTAATCGTTTACCTTTGATGATCTTCGGAGGTTTTCCCTCACGAGACTCCCAGTTAGACATCAAATGTTCCTTTTGTTCCATAAAGATATTTTTTATACCCAAATACCTCCGTTAGTTTGATGCGTTATGCCCAGGAATCCACCGGAAAGAGCGCTCGCGACAACGCCGACAAAAATCCCAAATTATATCCATAATGTCCACAGAAACATGTCAAACGTTTTTTATAATCCATCTTCAGGGTGTTTTTCAAATATCTATTCGATAATATATCAACAGGGACAGTTGGCTTTTCACTAGGACAGGGAGGAACAATGGCCGCCTTTCTCTGTTACGCAGAACTCAATCTGAGAGCCCCCACCTATCCACTTACGCAATGTGCCCTGAAACTATGTCTAAAGGCTGTTGACACTTCAGGGAAGCCATAGAAAAAGAAGTCTGGTTGATATCCCTTTCAATGGGCAATAGGGATGCTTAGGAACAGAGAGGTTTCAAAAACAGGGTCACTTCCTGATTGGATTTCCCCCAGGTTTTAGCCTGCAATATCAGTTCTGTTTAACTCACAGACAACATTTTTACAGTTTTGGAAACTTCAGAGTGTTTTCTATCCTAATGTGACACTTATATGCATATTCTAGTTTCAGGGGCTGAGAAATAGGCAGTTTCAAATGGGTACGTTTTTTAGCCAAAAACGAAAATGTCGCCCCCTAGTCTTAAGAAGTTTAAGAGCTGTTTCAACAAGTGAACTAGGCTAAGGTCAATGAGTTGTTTACTGCGCGGTCATGCGGGTGCACCGTTCCTTCTTTTTCCTCTGTAATGAATACGCTATTGTCCGGTTGGAATATTATTGAATATTTATTATAAAAAGACCCTAAGGATTGATTGTAAACATTGTTTGACATGTTTCTACAAACTGTAATGGAACTCTTTTTACTTTTCGTCTGGATTTTACGCTCGCGCATTGTGCCTTTGGAATAGTGAACTAAACGCGCGAACAAAACGGAGGTATTTGGACATAAATATGGACGTAATCGAACAAAACAAACATTTCTTGTGGAAGTGGGAGTCCTGGGATTGCATTCCGACGAAGATCAGCAAAGGTAAGTGAAGATTTATAATGCTATTTCTGACTTTTGTTGACTCCACAATTCGGCGGGTAACTGTATGTCTTGCTTTTGTGGCTGAACGCTGTGCTCAGATGATTGAATATTGTGCTTTTGCCGTAAAGCTTTTTTGAAATCTGACACAGCCGTTGCATTAAGAACAAGTTTATCTTTAATTCTATGTAAAACATGTATCTTTCATCAAAGTTTACGATGAGTATTTCTGTTATTTGATGTGGCTCTCTGCAATTTCTCCGGATGTTTTGGAGGCATTTCTGAACATGGCGCCAATGTAAACTGAGGTTTTTGGATATAAATATGAACTTTACCGAACAAAGCATACATGTATTGTGTAACATGAAGTCCTATGACTGTCATCTGATGAAGATCATCAAAGGTTAGTGATTCATTTTATCTCTATTTCTGCTTTTTGTGACTCCACTCTTTGGCTGGAAAAATGGCTGTGTTTTTCTGTGATTTGGCGGTGACCTAACATAATCGTTTGTGGTGCTTTCGCTGTAAAGCCTTTTTGAAATCGGACACTGTGGTGGGATTAACAACAAGATTAACTTTAAAATGATATAAGATACTTGTATGTTTGAGGAATTTTAATTATGAGATTTCTGTTGTTTTGAATTTGGCACCCTGCAATTTCACTAGCTGTTGGCTAGGTTGTCATGTTTTGTCTTTGATCATCATGTCTTGTCCCTGTGCTTCCCTCTGCTGGTCTTATTAGGTTCTTTCCCTCTTTCTATCCCTCTCTCTCCCCCTCCCTCTCTCCCTCTCTCGCTCTCTCTCTCTATCGTTCCGTTCCTGCTCCCAGCTGTTTCTCATTCTCCTAACGACCTCATTTACTCTTTCACACCTGTCCCCTATTTTGCCCTCTGATTAGAGTCCCTATTTCTTCCTCTGTTTTCCGCTTCTGTCCTTGTCGGATTCTTGTTTGATGTTTGCTGTTCTGTGTCCTTGTTCCGCCCTGTCGTGTTTTTGCCTTCTTCAGATGCTGCGTGTGAGCAGGTGTCTATGTCAGCTACGGCCTGTGCCTTCCTGAAGCGACCTGCAGTCTGTGGTCGCGTCTCCAGTCGTTCCTCTCTACTGACGAGAGGATTTCAGTTTCCTGTTTTGGATTTACCTTTGATAATATCCAGGAGAATCATTGTTTGTTTAATACTGGAATAAAGACTCTGTTTCTATTACGTCGCTTTTGGGTCCTCATTCACCAGCATAACATAGGTTGGACTCTAGCGTCCCGAACGATCCCAGAGAGGTTAATTGAAATGCATTCCGAGTGACTACCTCATGAAGCTGGTTGAGAGAATGCCAAGTGTTCATCAAGGCAAAGGGTGACTACTTTGAATAATCTCAACTATAAAATATATTTTGATTTGTTTAACACTTTTTTTTGCTTACTACATGATTCCAAATGTGCTATTTCATAGTTTTGATGTCTTCACTATTATTCTACAATGTAGAAAATAGTAAAAGTAAAGAAAACCTTGAATGAGTAGTTGTGTCCAAACTTTTGATTGGTACTTTATGTTGCTGAGCTTCGATATTTGTACAAAAGCTAAATGGATTCAAACACATCAAAAAGTAAAACCTAAAGCATCCTTGTTAAGCAACATTTATCACACTATCAAGGATCATATCTATCATGACATCTTCCAACAATAATAAATCCTGATAACCTTTGAGAGCTGAGCTGTAATAAAAAAATATTTTATTGTGAGATTATCAAGCTTGTCTCTCCTAAAGCCTAAATGTCTATTCTACACTTGGTTGCACTGCAAAATTAGTTTCTTAAAAAGACCTGTGGCTTTACAGAGAGTTGGAAATGAAGTCAGTTGGGAGTGTGCTGATCCTGATTACCAGATCCTGCCAAAGTTAAGTAATTCAATCATACAACTCGTAATGGCTTTTTTAAGCTCTAAAGCAAACAATACCTTGTTCTTGATTGGTTTTCATGCAAATGGTAGCTATCAACAGCTTTCAGAAATAGCTATTCTAACATTCATGCAAAACCGGGGCAACTGCTTAAAATGTTCTCCAAACAAGACATCAGCTTAGTATTTGTGTTCCAAATCAGCAAATTAATGAATTGTTCCACAGATTTTTGTCTTTTACATTTTTTTAAAGTGCTAATGCTGTCTTTAGACAAGCGAGGAAACAGGACATGGTAAATAATATGTTTTTGTTCTCTAAAAATGCTTGTCAAAATGTAACAAATTAAACTAAAGCCTCCTCATCAAACACAAGTGTTAATTACTGTCCTCTTCAGAAAATCACAAGGTAATTAAGAGCTAAAACACGATGGGAATGCAAAATCAAACTTGAATACATTTCAACTCTATATCTGACATGGTACAGGTGTCTTCTTTTTAAGCCCATAACCATGTGTATGAGGTGTATACTTTTGTTTCAAAGTAGATTTGTTTAAGACTACCAAGAAACACTGTGTGTGGCTCTGATTTAGCCCACTGCAGTAAAAGGTTCATGTGGGAGGCAAACCATCTGCCATGGGAGACTATTTGCTAAAGTTGACTTTAGCCTGGTAGACAGACTGTCTTCATCACATATGAGCCTCCAGAACTGTATCCAGATTAGTGATGTGATTATTAGTGATATGTGAAAGGCATTGGGAAGCCTTTAGGCAGTGATTATGGTAAACAGACTAGTGGCCAGAAAGGGAGTATAGGGAAATGTTGTTTTCGTAAGGCCTGTGGTAAATTTCTAGATCGTCCATCGAGTTAGCTCAGACATGGCATTTGGGTTGTTCCTGTCGATAAATGGAGGGAAAACATGTGTAGTGGGGAACAAGTATAGTGGGGAAGCAGATGTATTAACATAGTGAAAAAGGACATAGCAAGGTGAACTAACAGTTGAACTTGTGATAGGCCTGCCAGGACGGTAGGTAGTACTTTGTTTGTGTATGTCTGGTAATACCAATGACGCATCTAATTTTTCAATTGTCATATTCTGAGTGCGGCAGGTAGCTAGTGGTTAAGAGTGTTTGGCCAGTAACTGAAAGGTTGCTGGTTTGAATCCTCAAGCTGACTTGGTGAAAAATATGTAGATGTGCCCTTAATAACTTCTTGCCACTAGGGGGGTGCCATTTCGACATAGCACAAATTGGTCTCCATATTAAACTGCCTCTTACTCAATTCTTGCTCGTACAATATGCATATTATTACTACTATTGGATAGAAAACAATCTCTAGTTTCTAAAACCGTTTGAATTATGTCTGTGGGTGAAACAGAACTCGACTTAGAGCAATTTTCCTATGTGTATGTAATAATGCAGAATTTTACTGGCTGCTCTCAGACCTGTGTATTAATTTGCCTGTCCTCTATTGGTTGAGATGCACTGCATACGCCTTCCCCTGGTTGTTAGCGAATAGGGAGAGTTGAAATGGAGTCCCTACGTAATTCAGAAAGTCTATAAATTGGTTGGAACCGAGGTGACCACCCTTTTGGATTCTCGCGCTGACGCAGGAAGGGTCTTGGCATGTCTTTTTAGAAGCTCCCGTTTTAGCTCCTATATATATCCGGCTCTGTTTTTATTCGATATAGGCTTTAAAGACATCATAATCTTGTTATTTTAAACCGATTTATATCAGTTTATGTCAGTATACTGCGATTTTCGGGCATTTCATTTTGTGGCGTTGTAGGAAGTTTGGGTATCTCTCTCTCGAATTCCATTCTGTACTGCTAATTGCAACGTGGAAGGAAACATTCTCCAACCCAGCAACGATTCTTTTGGCCAACGGACACCTTTCCCAAGATTCTGATGGGAGTTCAGCTAATAGTAAGTAGTATTTATGCTGATAATTCGTGGTTCTGTTGAAAAAGTAAAATGTATCAGACGCCATTTTTTTCAGTGTAACGTTGCGCTATAGCACCATGTATTGCACCCAGTATTGCGCAGTAAGGTTAATTTTAAAAATGTAATTCAGCGATTGCATTAAGAACTAATTTGTCTTTCAATTGCTGTCCACCCTGTATTTTTTAGTCAAGTTTATGATTATTTACTGATTAGACTAGGTGACGCTCCAAGATGGCGACCGACATTTTCTGTCCAGCTTGGCTTACTTTTCTCATTGTATAACCACGATTTTTGTGGCTAAATATGCACATTTTCGAACAAACTCTATATGTATGTTGTAATATGATGTTACAGGAGTGTCATCTGAAGAATTCTGAGAAGGTTAGTGAAAAAATTAATATATTTTGGTGGTGATAACGTTATCGCTCTCTTTGCCTTGAATCAATGCTGGGGTAATGTTTGCACATGTGGTATGCTAATATAACGATTTATTGTGTTTTCGCTGTAAAACACTTAGAAAATCTGAAATATTGTCTGAATTCACAAGATCTGTGTCTTTCCATTGCTGTGCGCTGTGTATTTTTAAGAAATGTTTTATGATGAGTAAATAGGTAATACACGTTGCTCTCTGTAGTAATTCTAGTCGCTTTGGGGAGATTTGTGATGGTGGCTGCAATGGTAAACTAGGATTTATACCTGAAATATGCACATTTTTCTAACAAAACATATGCTATACAATAAATATGTTATCAGACTGTCATCTGATGAGGTTGTTTCTTGGTTAGTGGCTATTTATATCTTTATTTGGCCGAATTTGTGATAGCTACTGATGCAGTAAGAAAATGGTGGAGTAAAAAAAAGTTGTCTTTTGCTAACGTGGTTAGCTAATAGATTTACATATTGTGTCTTCCCTGTAAAACATTTTAAAAATCAGAAATGATGGCTTTATTCACAAGATCTGTATCTTTCATTTGGTGTCTTGGACTTGTGATTTCATGAACATTTTATTATATGATATCCCTGTGGCTTTAGGCTAGGCTATGCTATTCAGCTTTTGTGATGGGGGGGATCCCGGATCCGGGTTTGGTAGGTGTTAGAGGTTAAACAAAGCACTTAACACTAATTGCTCCTGTAAGAGCTTCTGATAAATGACTAAAATGTCAATTTGATTTGGCTATAAAGACTTTGTTGAGTAATCAATCAGTGTATCTGATTATTTGGTAACTTCCTCATTAGGTTTGGCAGTACGTTATCCCACTGACGTTCTGAGAATTTTGTAGGAACATCAAAACATGACGTTTGGTCACAGTATAACTTTATAATAACACATTTTAATATCCATTAAGGAACCTTATGAAATGGTTCCTATTTGGTTCTGATAGGACGTTATCCATGGGACATTCAATGAACACAAGGGGACATTTAATGATGGTCAAGGGGATGTCACATGATGGTCCCAAGGGAACGTTCTCTGGGGGACCTTTGTGTACTGTAAGTTACCAGAACGTCATTGAGAACCGTGTTTGGACATTTGTAAGATGTTCTTAAAACATTTGTTTTACCAGTCATCAGGACGTCACCTGGTCCCAGGTGTCCCAAACGATTATAAGTAAAGTAATGAAATGGTATTGTGGTTTTGTTGAAATTGGTGCACTGCTCAGCTAAAATAGTGTAAACATCTTTAAAACTTCTTAGTGATAAGAGGCAGTATTTGGAAGTTTGGATGACTGAGGTGCCCAAAGTAAACTGCCTTTTACTCAAACCCAGAAGCTAGGGTATGCATATGCATGGTAGTATTGGATAGAAAACACTATAATGTTTCTAAAACTGTTAAAATAATATCTGTGAGTATAACAGAACTGATTTGAAACCCCGAGGACAATCCATCCAGGAATGGATGTTGAGGTCATTGGATTTTCCAATGCGTTTCTATGGGGAAGCCAAATTATTAGGACCCAGATTGCGGTTCCTATGGCTTCCACTAGATGACAACAGTCTTTAGAAATTGTTCGATGTTTTTGTTTTTTTAAATGAAGAAGTAGTCGTATTCTTTCTAAGTGTCACTCAGGTGAACTCTAGTCTTTTGGAGCCGTGAATGAGAGCCCGCTCCGAGTTGTTTTTCTCCAGTATTGGAAACAGTTTATTCCGTCTTAAATTTGATCAATTATTTACATTTTAGGGTACCTGAGGTTGGATTAGAAACGTTGTTTGAAATGTTTGGACAAAGTTTACAGGTAACTTATTAGATCCTTTGTAGGCATGTTGGGCGAGTTGGAACCGGTGTATTTCTGAATCAAATGCACCAAATAAACTGACATTTTTGGGATATAAAGAAGGACTTTATCGAACAAAACGACCATTCATTGTGTAACTGAGACCTTTGGGATTGGAAAATGATGAAGATCTTCAAAGGTAAGCGATTTATTTTATTGCTATTTCTGACTTTCGTGATGCATCTGTTTGGTAGGAAAATGTTTTTCATGCTTTTGTATGCGGGGCGCTGTCCTCAGATAATCGCATGGTATGCTTTCGCCGTAACGCCTTTTTGAAATCTGACAAAGGGGCTGGATTAACAAGAAGTGAATCTTTAAGCCGATATATAACACTTGAATGTTTATTATGACTATTTATGTATTTTGATTTTGGCGCTCTGCAATTTCACCGGATGTTGTCGAGGTGGGTCGCTAGCAGAACGCCTGCGCCAGAAAGGTTAATCAAGGACATGCTCACTAAAAATTACTGTATACATAAACATACACAATGTAATCATGTATGTCAAAGTTTGTCAAATATGTAAGTTGAAAACACTATGTTAAAAGGACTGTGTGTGTGTGTCCTTAACAGAAAGAGCTGTGAATGGATCAGTGGTTTACCAATCAGGGCCTTGATGGCCTTGGCAGCAGTAACAAGGGGTTATGTGTAATAAAACTAAGGTGAGTGTGCCCTGGGACTGTGAACTAGACAAAAACCTCCAGAGGACTATGACAGAATGTTCTAAGAGCGTCCTATAAACGTCCTTGGGGATGTCCCCGAACAAATCAAAAACATCCAGTGGACCATGACACAACGTCCTGAGAACATCCTTAAATCGTCCTTGCGGACATCCCCGGGACAAACCGGGAACTAGACAAAACCCCCAGGGGACCATGACACAACGGTCTGACTACTTTAGGCTACTGACAATTTTTTTTGCAGGTTGGTCACTGTCACATTCTACAAAAGGTCCAGTTGACAATCAGCCACATTGGCATGTTTTTGCTGGAGGAGCAATTGGCTTTGCAATGCAGTCAAAGTAATTTCTGCCACTCCATTTTCATCTTGTTGTGTTATGACTGAGTAATGATATAGCAATAAAAGATGCAAACAGGCAGAAAAAGCAAGGTCCCTTACACCTCTCACACACACAGTCCAACACACACACACACACACACACACATACTCATATACGCATCCATGCATGCAGGCACGCATGCATGCAGACTCACACGCAAGTTTGATGGGCATTAATGAGTGCCCCGCTCCAGTTGGGTCTTCTTTATCTTGATTACTATAGTGACTGAGAGAGAGGGAGAAGCGGTGCTGGCTGAAGTTACTCTGTCAGCCCATTTGTTTATATAATGTGACTAAAAAGCACTACATGCAGTGCTTTTTAGTTCACAGCTCAGCCAGATTCACAGCTCAGCCAGATGCAATTGATTTCATATTCTGGGGTCAATTTAAGCATTTTAAATGGAAGCTTATGATACTTATCTGAGGGTGTTATGAATGGTAACATCCCTTAGATTGGATGGTTCAGTTACTAATGAACAATGCACATAGTAAAACTTTGTTGTTCTAAAAGTAAATCAGTTGGAGGTAACTGTTATGGCTGAGGTCAGATAGAGATGAACAAATCAGACTGTGATGATGTAGGATCTACTTCTTTACATGTGAACTTTTCTCTTTCACTACAGCAAGATAGGCTACTCCACTGCATCATAATTCTACATAAAATACCTATAGATGTAGACATTGTTTAAAATTCAGATAAATCAGATAATCACACAGAGACACAATTATTTTTGATCAAAAGACAGTCATCAGCATCAGAAATCAATATGGAGCCTTTGTTTTGCATGATGATATGACAAAGACAGAGGTGGATGACTCACCTGTGCTGACACCAATATTTCACCAGCCCCTTTTCCCACAAGAGGGAGGCCAATTTCCTAGCCTATCAGACTTTCAGGAGAGGGGTATACAAAGACCCGAAGAGAAAAGGGGGATTGGAGGTTAAATGTGGTTAGATGTGGGGGAACTATAGGCCTATGTACTCTATGATCACTTTCCAAATCTGCTGTTTTTACCCTATGTTTGGTTCAAGTAGCGGGAGTCTCACTACAGGGAAATTCCCCTCTTCATTTCTGATTTGCCTTCTGGAATGTGCAAGAACGAAATGTGTTTCTTGGAGGACTTTACAGAAGGGTTTTGAAAATTATCCAGCCCTTCACCCCCTCCCTCTCACATGCTGGCAGTTTAGCACCAATCAAGGTTCTCTATCCTCTACCCCCCCCCCCCCACTCCACCAAGCGTACAACTCACTTCCCAGCAGCAGGGGGCGTGTGAGCTGCTTTGATGGGATCTCATCACACTCTCTCTGTGTCAAATCATATCCCTGACCTCATTACTCAGTTGCAGTGAGCACACGGAATAGAGGAGTAGGAGGAGGGTGGATTAGAGAGGAGGTGGGATGGAGAAAGATGAGAGAGAGGAGGAGGAACCCTCTCTAAACCTAAAACACAGGCTTTCTTTCCTGATCTGCCCATCATCCTGGAGCATGTCACAGATTCCAGACAAAAGGCTGCGTCTCAGGCCTTCATCGCCCTCTCGTTGACCCCGTCTAGGAGGAGAGCAGACATGGGTGGCCTGAGTGATTATTCTACTCCCTCCTTTTACGGCTGTTTCTGTGACTGGGCTGGTGTGGAATGAGAGGGATGCCACGTCCAGAGCCAAGAGAGAAAGTGATGGAGGTTGTGATGGAAATGGATAAAGAGGGAACATTGAAAAAGGAAGCAGGGAGTGATAGAGAGGCTCCCTATAGTGAGACTGAGTCATTATGGCCATTCCTGGGACCCTCGCCTGAGGTGTAATTACAGCACTGTGTGTGTGTGTGTGTGTGTGTGTGTGTGTGTGTGTGTGTGTGTGTGTGTGTGTGTGTGTGTGTGTGTGTGTGTGTGTGTGTGTGTGTGTCTGTGTGTGTGTGTGTGTGTGTGGGTATACATTCACAATGTGCCCAAAAAGCTGCCCAAATTGTTGATTATCTGAACATTTTATGATAGAAAATTGCAATATTTAATCTTCAAACAAAAAAGTATATTTACATAGTCATGGATGTGAGCTATTTAAAATGATCTACAATGTCACCCTATTAACTGTTTTCATAAAACAGAGGACTAGAATCTTGTAAAATGCCATATGACTGCCAATACGTTTTAACAATTACACATAGTTAGTTTAAATTAAGATGTATTCTTATTATGGGGCCATAGCAGATTGGTATGTTACTAGAATACTAAAAGTATCAAGGGACACACGTTATTTGGATAGTCCATATGTAGATGTTCTACAGATGGTCATACTATCAACAAACTATCTGTTGATATGCAACTGCTTGCTTAGGTCACTGTTAGGGTTATGGTTAGAATAAGCGTTAGGGTAAGGTTTAAGGTTAGGGTTAGTACCACCGTCAGTACCACCGATGTGTTAACTTCTGTCTGTAGCGTCCAAACGGTTTGGACTACAAATTAATATGACCCCACTGTTGAAAGCTGAGACTCTCACGAATGCCCATACGATGTCCACTAGCCTCACAAAACTCATTTGAAGGTAACCTAGTAGAAGTTTAAAAAATGAATGAAAGTATGGGAAAAAATGGGGAAATATGAGTAAAAAAATTCTGTATATAAATCATTACCTGAGCTTTCTTATATCTCATAGATTTAGGACACACATTTTAAAACAAACTTCCTTTTGATGTATTTTTTTGATTATCTGTTTTGCCATTTTTATGGGCTAATAGCAGTAGCAGTCCAAATTCAATGTTAAATCACATATATTATTTTCTTAATATATTTTTTTAATATCTGCAAAAGGGTCCTAAAATTCCAAATCAAAAAGCTAAATGATCCTTGTTAAGTCCATCTTAAAACAATTCCATATGTTAGCTTAATAGAAACCCAGCCCCGGGCCCTTGGGCCCTTAGACTCTTCGGTGCTGTGCTTGCTAATACCTAATTGCTGTAGGCTATGGCATGTTCTGGAATGTTATGTATGTCCCTTATTGACTGAGAAGAATTAAGCTACAGCAGTGATAATGACTGGAGTCATTTTTGCTTGTTTTTGCTGTTCTCCAAATATAATTTTAGAACTTTAAAATTGTATAGAAATGCAGTAAATCTTTTCCTTGAAGCGGTACATTTTATATATCTTGAATATGGATCAACATGGATCACTTCAAATGAATTTGTTTGAATAAATTAGGGCAGATACAAATTAACAGTTGAAACAGTTATTCAATACAATGAATCATAGTTCAAGTACATTTTCAACACTAGGTGATACAATTTGCTGATTTCCCATGGCCACCACTGACTGGTTCTTCGTCCTCCATAGGCCACCCCATAAAAGAAATCCTGGAATCGCACTGCCCTGCAGATGACAAGGAGCCCACAGGAGTGTTGATTAAGTGATTTTGCTGAACAGCAGCAAACAAAACAGCTCAGAAAGAGAAGGTGATAGGATTTGGCAGCCATTATAGCCTAAGCACTGGCAAAGAGAATATTATTATAGATTTTTAACTTGAGTTACAGGCTATTGAATGCACCTACTCGTTTTTCTATAGCTAACAACAGGACTGGGAGCTATCGCTCAGGAGTAATGACATCATTTGCAAGGAGCTTCTGTTTTGCATGGGCCATAAATGCCTTCTTGGGAGGAGATTATCCATCCAAATGATTTGCTACAATGAATGCTGTGTATCATGTTTGTGTATTATGTGATGTGTATATTAAACACATTTTCCCATCTCTGTCACAATTTAAAAATAGCAACAAAAAAATAACAGTGTCATCATGTCTTAATTTATTAAAATACATGAGGGTTATGACAAATGTTTCTTGGTGTTGGAGATGTTCTTTTAGATCTGCTTACGCAAGCCCCACCTGTACTTTCTTTCACCTAGCGGATGCTCTTTTGTTTCCCCTCATTCTCTTCCCTTTCCCAGAGAGATAATCATGTATCATGTACAATTTCTATTTCAGGAAATGCTTTTCTATTTCCAGAATGAACACATTTAGATTCAACATTGGAGGTTGTGTAAGCAAAAAAAAAGGATGAAAGAAAAGACTGACAACTCACGTGAAACCTTTTAGCCCTAATCACCTGTAGTTGTGTTTCCTGATACCTGTACTATTTTATGTGAATCAGAATGCAGCAATAGGGGGAGCTGTTAGCACTATTTTTTTCTTGACGTTTCCAAATTAAACTGCCTAGTACTCAATTCTTGCTCGTACAATATGCATATTATTATTATTATTGGATAGAAAACACTCTCTAGTTTCTAAAACCGTTGGAATTATGTCTCTGAGTGAAACAGAACTCATTCTACAGCACTTTTCCTGCCAGGGAGTGAGATTTCAGAAATCTTGGCCTCTGTTCCCAGGTCAGTTTATAAGTCCCTGTGAATGCTGTGGGGCTACAAACACTGCCTACGCCTTCCTCTAGATGTCAGTAAGTGGTGACAATTTGAATGGGGTCGATTGCGCAATCTGGGACTTTATATAAGACCAAGATGCGGAAGTACCTTTCTTTTCAGCCGTGCGCTCGACGCAGAGTGGACGTCGGACTGGCCTCCTTCCAAGCTTTGGTTTAGCCACTTCTATATCCCCGGTCATGTTTTTATTCGTTATAGGTGTTAAAGACATCATAAGGTAGTTAATTTAAACCGATTTATAGCAATTTATATCCGTTTATTGCGATTTTCTGGCATTTCTTTGTGACGCACTTTCAAGAGTTGGACACTTTTCCAGTACATGCCGAACGTTAGTGGCCATTTCGACAGGACAAGAGGACATCTTTCGACCAAAAGACGATTAGACCGGAGAAAGGATACATTGCCCAAGATTCTGATGGAAGCTCAGCTAATAGTAAGAACTATTTATGCTGATACATCGTTGTTCTGTTGAAAAATGTTAAATGCATAAGCAGCCATTTTTTTTTGGGTAGCTTCGCTTTGGCATACCCTGTATTGCACAGTAAGGTTAATTTAAAAAATGTAATTCAGCGATTGCATTAAGAACTAATTTGTCTTTCAATTGCTGTCCACCCTGTATTTTTTTGTCAAGTTTATGATTATTTTTGGATTAAACTAGGTCACTCTCCAAGATGGCGCCCGACATTTTCTGGCCAGTTTGGCTACTTTTCTCATTGTATAACCACGATTTTTGTGGCTAAATATGCACATTTTCGAACAAACTCTATATGTATGTTGTAATATGATGTTACAGGAGTGTCATCGGAAGAATTCTGAGAAGGTTAGTGAAAAAATTAATATATTTTGGAGGTGATAACGCTATCGCTCTTTTTGCCTTGAATCAATGCTGGGGTAATGTTTGCACATGTGGTATGCTAATATAACGATTTATTGTGTTTTCGCTGTAAAACACTTAGAAAATCTGAAATATTGTCTGGATTCACAGGATCTGTGTCTTTCAATTACTGTACGCTGTGTATTTTTAAGAAATGTTTTATGATTAGTAATTAGGTAATACACGTTGCTCTCTGTATTTATTCTAGTCGAGTTGTGATGGTGGGTGCAATTGTAAACTATGATTTATACCTGAAATATGCACATTTTTCTAACAAAACCTATGCTATACAATACATATGTTATCAGACTGTCATCTGATGAAGTTTTTTCTTGGTTAGTGGCTATCAATATCTTTATTTGGTCGAATTGGTGATAGCTACTGGTGGAGAGAAAAAATGGTGGACTAAGAAAAATGGTGTCTTTTGCTAACGTGGTTAGCTAATAGATTTACATATTGTGTCTTCCCTGTAAAACATTTTAAAAATCAGAAATGATTGCTGGATTCACAAGAAGTGTATCTTTCATCTGGTGTCTTGGACTTGTGATTTAATGATATTTAGATGCTAGTATTTACTTGTGACGCTATGCTAGCTATGCTAGTCAGCTTTTTTACTGGTGGGGGTGGTGGGGGGTGCTCCCGGACCCGGGTTTCTGAGGAAGTAGAAGTTAATGTGTGAAAGTTAAATATTTCTAAAAAATATCTTTTGAATTTCGCGCTCTGCCTTTTCAGTGGAATGTGGGAGGAGTTCCGTGTTCTGTGTTTTCGCTGTAAAACACTTAGAAAATCTGAAATATTGTCTGGATTCACAAGATCTGTGTCTTTCATTTGCTGTACGCTGTGTATTTTTAAGAAATGTTTTATGATGAGTAATTAGGTAATACACGTTGCTCTCTGTAGTTATTCTAGTCGCTTTGGTGAGAGTTGTGATGGTGGCTGCAATGGTAAACTATGATTTATACCTGAAATATGCACATTTTTCTAACAAAACATATGCTATACAATAAATATGTTATCAGACTGTCATCTGATGAAGTTGTTTCTTGGTTAGTGGCTATTTATATCTTTATATATATCTTTATATCTTTATATCTATCACAAATTCGACCAAATAAAGATATAAATAGCCACTAACCAAGAAACAACTTCATCAGATGACAGTCTGATAACATATTTATTGTATAGCATATGTTTTGTTAGAAAAATGTGCATATTTCAGGTATAAATCATAGTTTACATTGCAGCTACAGTCAGAAATTGCACCGAAAGCAGACAGAAAAATTACAGACACCAACGCCAAATAACTAAATACTCATCATAAAACATTTCTGAAAAATACATAGTGTACAGCAATTGAAAGACAGGCATCTTGTGATTCCAGACAATATTTCCGATTTATCAAGTGTTTTACAGCGAAAACACAATATAGCGTTATATTAGCGTAGCCACAATAGCCAAAAACACAAGCAATTTCCCAGTAGCAAAAGTAAGCGATCGTAACAAACAGGCAAAAGATATATAATTTTTGACTAACCTTGATTTTCTTCCTCAGATGACAGTCCTATAACATCAGGTTATACATACACTTATGTTTTGTTCAAAAATGTGCATATTTAGAGCTGAAATCAGTGGTTACCCATTATGCTAACGTAGCTACTATTTCCCACAACGTTCGGATATTTTACTGACACTTTTTCTGACACACATATTCTGACCAAATAGCTATTCATAAACATAACTAAAAAATACATGTTGTATAGGAAATGATAGATCCATTAGTTATTAATGAAATCACAGTGTTAGAATTCTAAAAATAACTTCATTACGTTATGCAGCTTCGGTATAGCTTAGAGTAGCCAAAACGTTGGCCGCCCACGACTAGTACACAGTTCGACAGATATATGAAATAGCATCATAAAATGTTTCTTACTTTTGCTGATCTTTCATCAGAATGTTGGACAAGGTGTCCTTTGTCCAGAACAGTCGGTGTTTGGATTTAGAACCTTCATTTCCCCTCTCGATTTAGGAAGCGCACTTGCCAAGTGGTACAAAGCTCCGCAACGTCAACAAAGTCAGAGAACGGAACACGGCAAAACTCCCGAAAATTTTTCAATACTCTGATGAAACTATATTGAAAAAACATACTTTACGATGATATGGTCACATGTATCAAATAAAATCTATCCCGGAGATGTTAGTCGTTCATAACGACAGCTAAACAGAAGGCAAATCCATGTCCTCTTTCGCGCGCTCCAGAAACAGGAAATGGACGGTCACGTCAAACAAAGAGCTTTTATTCCACCTCAGACCA
Organism: Salvelinus namaycush; assembly: GCF_016432855.1. NCBI lineage: Eukaryota > Metazoa > Chordata > Actinopteri > Salmoniformes > Salmonidae > Salvelinus > Salvelinus namaycush. Next base: position 50,360,188 of record NC_052310.1, read on the forward strand.
AGATAAACACGAAATTTTTTCTCTCACCGCCTCTTGACAACCAGGGAAAGGTGTATGAAGTGTACGTAGACTCTTACGTATCATGCCCATGTATAGGCAGGAAGTTGAACAGAGCATCGATTTCTGACATTCCACTTCCTGGTCAGGAAGTGTGCTGCAGAATGACTTCTGTTTCACTCAGAGAAATAATTCAAACGGTTTTAGAAACTAGAGAGTGTTTTCTATCCAATAGTAATAATAATATGCATATTGTACGAGCAAGAATTGAGTACGAGGCCGTTTGAAATGGGCACAATTTAACTGGCTACTCAATACTGCCCCTTGCAGCCATAAGAAGTTAACTAGTCTCCTGTGAGTTCCTGCATCCACCCACGTCCTCCCCCACACTCTCCCAACTCCAGGTTGACCTCACCAGGAATCTTCAGATATTATGACTATTCTTTATATTCTATGGATCCCTGAGCTGTGCTTTATTTAACTTTATTAGATTTCATGAATTCTCAAGCATATGCATGAAAATGATGATGAATGATGAGCTGTAAGACTTTCTGTAGCTGATCGTTATTTTGGATCAAGCCCAAAGCATGGCAGATCGTTCTATAATTTGCTGAATTTTCCATACTCTCCAAAAGATACACATTATTATTATTTTTTTTGGATGCACTGAAATAAATAAGACGTGCAACACTGAAGACTCATTTTTATTGAAAAAAATAATAAAAGAGAAACAAAAACAAAAATCCATTATATCATTTTTTTAGGGGTATCACTGAAATAAGGTTTTTCACTGCCAGGAATAAAAATAAGACTGTTTTTCATATCACAACTGGAATATGTTTTAAATTAGCCAGGATATTTTAGGGAAACTCTATAAGTTAACACACACACTCGCACATGGAACATCTCTCGAGTTAAAAACGTGGATTTCAAGACCCATTTTAGACCCATGCTTATTTCAAACAAGAACATTTGCAGTGACATGATATGAAGCTAAAGGATAATGTATATATAGCCTAATCCATATACAGTGGGGAGAAGAAGTATTTGATACACTGCCGATTTTGCAGGTTTTCCTACTTACAAAGCATGTAGAGGTCTGTCATTTTTATCATAGGTACACCTCAACTGTGAGAGACGGAATCTAAAACAAAAATCCAGAAAATCCCATTGTATGATTTTTAAGTAATTAATCTGCATTTTATTGCATGACATAAGTATTTGATACATCAGAAAAGCAGAACTTAATATTTGGTACAGAAACCTTTGTTTGCAATTACAGAGATCATACGTTTCCTGTAGTTCTTGACCAGGTTTGCACACAATGCAGCAGGGATTTTGGCCCACTCCTCCATACAGACCTTCTCCAGATCCTTCGGGTTTCGGGGATGTCGCTGGGCAATATGGACTTTCAGCTCCCTCCAAAAATGTTCTATTGGTTTCAGGTCTGGAGACTGGCTAGGCCACTCCAGGACCTTGAGATGCTTCTTACAGAGCCACTCCTTAGTTGCCCTGGCTGTGTGTTTTGGGTCGTTGTCATGCTGGAAGACCCAGCCACGACCCATCTTCAATGCTCTTACTGAGGGAAGGAGTTTGTCGGCCAAGATCTCGCGATACATGGCTCCATCCATCCTCCCCTCAATACGGTGCAGTCGTCCTGTCCCCTTTGCAGAAAAGCATCCCCAAAGAATGATGTTTCCACGTACATGCTTCACAGTTGGGATGGTGTTCTTGGGGTTGTACTCATCCTTCTTCTTCCTCCAAACACAGCGAGTGGAGTTTAGACCAAAAAGCTCTATTTTTGTCTCATCAGACCACATGACCGTCTCCCATTCCTCCTCTGGATCATCCAGATGGTCATTGGCAAACTTCAGACGGGCCTGGACATGCGCTGGCTTGAGCAGGGGGACCTTGCGTGCGCTGCAGGATTTTTATCCATGACGGCGTAGTGTGTTACTAATTGTTTTCTTTGAGACTGTGGTCCCAGCTCTCTTCAGGTCATTGACCAGGTCCTGCCGTGTAGTTCTGGGCTGATCCCTCACCTTCCTCATGATCATTCATGCCCCACGAGGTAAGATCTTGCATGGAGCCCCAGACCGAGGGTGATTGACCGTCATCTTGAACTTCTTTCATTTTCTAATAATTGCGCCAACAGTTGTTGCCTTCTCACCAAGCAGCTTGCCTATTGTCCTGTAGCCCATCCCAGCCTTGTGCAGGTCTACAATTGTATCCCTGATGTCCTTACACAGCTCTCTGGTCTTGGCCATTGTGAAGAGGTTGGAGTCTGTTTGATTGAGTGTGTGGACAGGTGTCTTTTATACAGGTAACAAGTTCAAACAGGTGCAGTTAATACAGGTAATGAGTGGAGAACAGGAGGGCTTCTTAAAGAAAAACTAACAGGTCTGTGAGAGCCGAAATTCTTACTGGTTGGTAGGTGATCAAATACTTATGTCATGCAATAAAATGCAAATTAATTACTTAAAAATCATACAATGGGATTTTCTGGATTTTTGTTTTAGATTCCATCTCTCACAGTTGAAGTGTACCTATGATAAAAAATGACAGACCTCTACATGCTTTGTAAGTAGGAAAACCTGAAAAATCGGCAGTGTATCAAATACTTGTTCTCCCCACTGTAGTTGTCTGACCAGCCTGTCATAGAATGACTGAGTAATTCACACACATTGAGGCAACAGTGGGTCAAAACAACCTTAGTTCACACTTTATGTGCGGATGCTAAATCATCATGTAACTGCATGTCAATTGTGTGTAATCATTGTATAACAACTATGTAACAACCACTTGTCACATACTTATAACAATGAAAAGGATGTCGGTTTAATTATCTATAATATTATTTGAGGGACACTTGGCTGAAACCAAGGTTATCAAACCTGGTCTGACATTTTACATTAGAAATCCATCTAGCTATAATCCCATGCTTATCTCAAATCTAGCTCTGCCCTGATTATTTTCATTAGAATGTATGTAATAGTTTTGTTGACTGGTTATTGTAACACTTTTACCATTTGAACACCTCTAAACCTTAATATTTGAGTGCAACAGTCAATTCAATATGTGACCTAGACATTTCTGAATGAATACTTGAGTAATCAGAACATCCTGTGACTGAAGATGAGTTCCAGCCCTAGTAATGCATACATTGGTACACTGAGCCTGATGAACATTACTAATGCATTTCACACACACACACACACACACACACACACACACACACACACACACACACACACACACACACACACACACACACACACACACACACACACACACACACACACACACAATAGGTAAAAGTACAGCCATAATGGATTGTTTCTTTCCTTGCTCCGTCACTCTATTTTTGAAAGCTTTACACAAAGGTTTACCCATCCACTGGCTCAGAATCTTCACAAAGGATTAATTTTTCTATATGCCTCACTGCACAGCACTGAACAAACTTTAGAGTAAGAAACACAGGCCTTTTGAAATGGAAATGAGCAATGATCAATACTTTTCCTGCTGTGAGATTGCACCTTGGACCCCCCCCCCCCCCCCAACCTGGATTTGTCTCAGAAGAACAAACCTGATAAGGTATATTTTCACAAAAAAACTCACAAAAACTCAGATTACACCCCCACATTTATCAGGGTATGGGATAAAAGGCTCTGCATCACTGGCATTGGCTGTAAACTGCTCTAGCGATTTGTGGGGATAGTAGACAGTGTACTTGGCCTCCCAGTCTCTGATAGGCATGCAGTTCACACAGCCATGGGGTTGCTTTCCCTGGCAGTCAGAGGTCTTTGTGGATCAAGCTAGACTTATCTGTCTGGCCCGTATGGTCTAACCCTGCCATCAACACCTAACCTCTCTACTGCCGTCTGTCCACTGTCCACTACTTAAACATACACTATGAGCCCACGTATACACTGTATTAACTCATATAACCAAAAGCATGCAGGGAGTCATGCATACACAAACCCATGCACGCACACACACACACACACACACACACACACACACACACACACACACACACACACACACACACACACACACACACACACACACACACACACACACACACACACACACACACACACACACATTCCAATAAGCACTCTGATTTGGAGAAGAAAAAAAACACATACACACAGAAATGCATAAGCATACACATAGATTCACAGACATACAAATGTCTAGAGAAACTTCAAAAGTGAGGAACTCTAATATAGAAAGCCTGACGTGTTCACCCTAGTCTGGAATCATTTGCAGAAAAGGGCAATGAGTTTTTTTTTATAATTTCAAGACAGGCGGTCATATGTCCCTTTTTATTTAAAGTTAACGGAAATAAGTGGAGTGTAGCAGACAAGTGTTCAATTATTGGCACATGTAATGTAGTGTTCAGATGTTCAGAGTGGAAACGAGAGTTGCCGTACTTAAAATTAGTTTTCATGATTGCAAAACCCATTCAGCAGGGTGGATGTACATTAGAGCATGTATGATTTCAATACCCACCATTGAAAATGGATTGCAAATGGTTGCAGGTAAAGTAAAAAGCTTTAGAGGTTTACAGATAATGGCACATTTCCACTTGATGTCTGATGACCAAAATGGGACTGTTGGTCGCCAATGCTTGAAGTACATCATGCAGCATGATTTACGTTCAGTTTGTTAAACATCAAATGGATATGCCCTTCACATAAATCACTCGCTTTTATCTGTAAACCTCCAATGGTTATTATTACTGCTATGTCTCGCTTGACCTCATTTCGGGAGATCACTAGCAATAATATAACTTTAAAATAACATTTAAAAAAACCTCTGTAAGGGTTGTTGGCTGTATGAAACCCTACCCTGCATCTACCAAAGCCCTGGAAAACTATGGCCTGCTTAAAAACCTCTCCGATAAGGGCATATTTGATATGAATGTGAAATTCCAGGCATCGTGAGCTAGATCAGCAAATCACTACAGAATATTGGTGTTAATCTGAAAACAAATAGTATCTGCATGCACAATTTCATGGGTTGGGGAGGGTAGGGGGGGTAGAACCATTGAAAACAATCAAACAATCAACAGCTACAGAATCTCCATCATTATTCTTTTTTTAACATTTGATTTTAAATGAAAAAAATTAATTGACGTCCGCAATCCATAGGTAGCACAGAAACGTTTTTCTTTAACACCCCTCTCCAGTCTTCCCTTACCCCAGAAAGCAGCTGATTGTTCATCACGAACAATATGAAAAGAAAACACAGAAACTCCTCCACTTCCTCTGGCGTGTTGTCCTTGGTCCATTCATCGCTGTGTACCCCCAACACACTGGTACATGTTGTTGTGTGGTGAGGGAATGTGTTTGTGTGTGTACTCAGGGTTGTGTGGGGTAAAACAGAGGAAATAACACCCATGCTAAACATACGACGTGGTCAGCAGAGACGGAAATCCACTCACATACAAAAAAGGAATAAGACACCAAACTATCCAACCGTGTTACTATCAGGTTTGTCTTATCAACACTGGGTACACCTGGAGTAGGTTATCTGCAAAAGTATCTTTATATCAGTCTGCAATTGTTCCTCAATGTACTGCTGTGGTATATCCAATGCAAAGGAAGACTGTTATAATCCTTAGCTGGGTAGACTCACAATGGTAGTTGAGAGTTTTTTCTTTAGAGTAGACACTGTTGCTCTGGCAGCCATGTTTATCTTCGGTTCACAACAGGTAGCAAAATGGAGGGGTAAGGCTGCATGGGGTACATACAACCTTGCTCAAAGCCTGTAAAATGTGGAGGAATTCTTACAAAAAAGGGAAAAAGGTACATTTCCTGTATTCCTCAACTGAACTTGGTCACCTTTCAAATTCCATATATTTATAACCATATATATATATATATATATAGTGTATATATACACTACCAGTCAGAAGTTTTAGAGCACCTACTCATTCAAGGGTTTTTCTTTATTTTGACTATTTTCTACATTGTAGAATAATAGTGAAGACATCAACACTATGAAATAACACATATGGAATCATGTAGTAACCAAAAAAGTGTTAAACAATATATTTTATACTTGAGATTCTTCAAAGTAGCCACCGTTTGCCTTGATGACAGCTTTGTACACTCTTGGCATTCCCTCAACCAGCTTCATGAGGTAGTCACCTGGAATGCATTTCAATTAACTGGTGTGCCTTGTTAAAAGTTAATTTGTGGAATTTCTTTCCTTCTTAATGAGTTTGAGCCAATCAGTTCTGTTGTGACAAGGTAGGGGTGGTATACAGAAGATAGCCCTATTTGGTAAAAGACCAAGTCCATATTATGTCAAGAACAGCTGAAATAAGCAAAGAGAAACGATAGTCCATCATTACTTTAAGAAGGTCAGTCAATGCAGACATTTTCTTCAAGTGCAGTCACAAAAACCATCAAGCGCTATGATGAAGCTGGCTCTCATGAGGATCGCCACAGGAAAGGAAGATCCAGAGTTACCTCTGCTGCAGAGGATAAGTTCATTAGAGTTACCAGCCTCAGAAATTGCAGCCCAAATAAATGCTTCACAGAGTTCAAGTAACAGACACATCTCAACATCAACTGTTCAGAGGAGAATGCGTGAATCAGGCCTTCATGGTCGAATTGCTACAAAGAAACCACTACTAAAGGACACCAATAATAAGACGAGACTTGCTTGGGCCAAGAAACCCGAACAATGGATATTAGACCAGTGGAAATCTGTTCTTTGGTCTGATGAGTCCAAATTTGAGATTTTTGGTTCAAACCGGCGTGTCTTTGTGAGACGCAGAGTAGGTGAACGGATGTCTCCACATGTGTGATTCCCACCTGGAAGCATGGAAAAGGAGGTGTGATGGTGTGGGGGTGCTTTGCTGGTGACAAGGTCTGTGATTTATTTAGAATTTAAGGCACACTTAACCAGCATGGTTAACACAGCATTCTGTAGCAATACGTCATCTCATTTGGTTTGAGCTTAGTGGGACTCTCATTTGTTTTTCAACAGGACAATGACCCAACAAACCTCCGCGCTGTGTAAGGGCTATTTGACCAAGAAGGAGAGTGACAGAGTGATGCATCAGATGACCTGGCCTCCACAATCGCCCAACATCAACCCAATTGAGATAGTTTGGGATGAGTTGAACTGCAGAGTGAAGGAAAAACAGGCAACAAGTGCTCAGCATGTGTGGGAACTCCTTCAAGTCTGTTAGAAAAGCATTCCAGGTGAAGGCGATTGAGAGAATGCCAAGAGTGTGCATAGCTGTCATCAAGGCAAAGGGTGGCTACTTTGAAGAATCTCAACTATAAAATATATTTTATGGTTATTACATGATTCCATATGTGTTATTTCACAGTTTTAATGTTTTCAGTATTATTCTACAATGTAGAAACTTGTAAAAATATAGAAAAACCCTTGAAAGAAAATATAGAAAAACCCTTGTCCAAACTTTTGACTGGTACTGTATATATACAGTTGAAGTCGGAAGTTTACATACACTTAGGTTGGAGTCATTAAAATTCGTTTTTCAACCACTCCACAAATTTCTTGTTAACAAACTATAGTTTTGGCAAGTTGGTTAGGACATCTACTTTGTACATGACACAAGTAATCTTTCCCCAAAAATTTTACAGACAAATTATTTCACATATAATTCACTGTATCACAATTCAAGTGGGTCAGAAGTGTACATACACTAAGTTGACTGTGCCTTTAAACAGCTTGGAAAATTCCAGAAAATGATGTTATGGCTTTAGAAGCTTCTGATAGGCTAATTGACATAATTGGAGTCAATTGGAGATATACCTGTGGATGTTTTTCAAGGCCTACCTTCAAACTCAGTGCCTCTTTGCTTAACATCATGGGAAAATCAAAAGAAATCAGCCAAGACCTCAGAAAAATAATTCTGACCTCCACAAGTCTGGTTCATCCTTGGGAGCAATTTCCAAACGCCTGAAGGTACCACGTTCATCTGTACAAACAATAGTACGCAAGTACAAACATCATGGGACCACACAGCCATCATAGCGCTCAGGAAGGAGATGCGTTCTGTCTCCTAGAGATGGATGTACTTTGGTGCGAAAAGTGCAAATCAATCCCAGAACAACAGCAAAGGACCTTGTGAAGATGCTGGAGGAAACAGGTACAAAAGTATCTATATCCACAGTAAAACGAGTCCTATATCGACATAACCTGAAAGGCCGCTCAGCAAGGAAGAAGCCACTGCTCCAAAACCCCCATAAAAAAGCCATGCTGGAGGAAACAGGTACAAAAGTATCTATATCCACAGTAAAACGAGTCCTATATCGACATAACCTGAAAGGCCGCTCAGCAAGGAAGAAGCCACTGCTCCAAAACCCCCATAAAAAAGCCAGACTACGGTTTGCAACTGCACATGGGGACAAAGATCGTACTTTTGGAGAAATGTCCTCTGGTCTGATGAAACAAAAATAAAACTGTTTGGCCATAATGACCATCGTTGTGTTTGGAAGAAAAAGGGGGAGGCTTGCAAGCCGAAGAACACCATCCCAACCGTGAAGCACGGGGGTGGCAGCATCATGTTGTGGGGGTGCTTTGCTGCTACTTCACAAAATAAATGGCTTCATGAGGAAAGAAAAGTATGTGGATATATTGAAGCAACATCTCAAGATATCAGTCAGGAAGTTAAAGCCTCGTCGCAAATGGGTCTTCCAAATGGACAATGATCCCAACCATACTTACACAGTTGTGGCAAACTGGCTTAAGGACAATAAAGTCAAGGTATTGGAGTGGCCATCACAAAAGAAAATGTGTGGGCAGAACTGAAAATGTGTGTGCGAGCAAGGAGGCCTACAAACCTGACTCAGTTACACCAGCTCTATCAGGAGGAATGGGCCAAAATTCACCCAGCTTATTGTGGGAAGCTTGTGGAAATACAAATACTAATTGAGTGTATGTTAACTTCTGACCCACTGGGAATGTGATGAAAGAAATAAAAGCTGAAATAAATCACTCTCTCCACTACTTTTCTGACATTTCACATTCTTAAAATAATGATAGTAGTGATCCTAGTGATCCTAACTGACCGAAGACAGGGAATTTTTACTAGGATTAAATGTCAGGAATTGTGAAAAACTGAGTTTAAATGTAGTTGGCTAAGGTATATGTAAACTTCTGACTTCAACTGTATATATATTTTTTACAATTAAAAACACCATGGAGATGACAGACTATTTGGTTTATTTTGTCTAAGAAGAAGCATTAAATAAATGCATATACATAATTGCTCTCTTCATAACTTCATAGACCATCCCTCTGTTCATTCTTCCATACAGTATGCACATTGTTTTTTTTTCATTATATTTTTTCTCTATTGAATCATCTCATCCCTCTGATGAAGAAGTCTCTGCAGTCTGGATTTCAAGACACCAGGGTGGTTTTACTGTAGATCCAGACAGGACGTTAGGGCTTATACAGTCTCATTGGCAGGGCTGAGTTGAGTCTGTGTGGGGTTCTCTAGGGCTCAGTAACTGGGTCTCAATAGGTCCATTAGGGCTCAAACCCCTCACTCCTCCGCCATTGAGTGTCAGGAAGCACACAGTCTCTCTGGGCGGTGAAGGGGAAAAGCCGCAGCTTTCTTCCTGCTTCCTGTTGGCCAGAGTCAGAGCCCTGAGATGCTCCTGGGCCTCCTCCAGGATAAGGGCCATCTCATCCTGCTGCTGGCCCCCCGTAGAGGAGGAGCAGGAGGTGGAGGTGTGGTGCAGCGTGATGAGGGAGCATCCTCCTCCTACTTCTATACCGGGCGTGGCGCTGCAGGTGGCTGAGCCTGTGGTGGCCGTTTGCAAACAGGAGACCTCATCCTGGTTGCCCTGGACCGAGGGGATGATGGGGATGGAGCAGGTCTGAAATGGAGGAGGTGATGAGAGGCTGGGATGTCTGGGGCACCTGAGGTTCCTGGTAGAAGTGGAGATATCATGGTCCTGGCCCTGGTCCAGAAGACTGCAGCGCACCTCCACCCTGCTCTCCCATGACCGCTCAATCAACATTGGGGGTTGCATATTTAGAAAGGCATCCTGTCGCGGGTCGCTCCCAGCCCTCACAATCTGGTACCTGAAGGAGGGAAGAGCGGCAACAGACAGACAGACAGACAGACAGACAGAGAGAGAGAGAGAGAGAGAGAAGGAAATTACAATTGCTGTCTATTCTCACGTGTACTCATTTCCCTTCAAGAAAAGGTCATTGTTTTGAGTTTCATTTTAACTCAAGCCTTTAAAGCAACTGCCCAAACAAAACAAGGATACTCAGGGAGACAAAATTCACCTTGCCATCTCAGAGGCATGAAGAGCACACAAAGGAAAAGATGAGCTTGACATTTCTCTTTCATGTCTTTATCTAGCCAAACTCTCACAAAGTATGAACTGGATTATTAGTTGGGAGAGGTAAGAGGGAGTTCAGACACTACATTATTCATTTGACACATGAAATGGGGATACTTTAAGAAATGGAGCAACCATGAATATTTAAATCAGCAACAATGTGTTTGACACATCTGAGTATCTAGGATTATTAACAAAGTCATCAACGTTCAATAATATCCCATTAATATCGACATTTGTTCATGACTTCACAAAACACTTTCAAAGTGATTGTGTTGTGAATATCTAATATAGATTTTTTTGCTCTCTTCTTTTTCTCTTTGTGACGTGGCATAAGCTATCTCACAATAGAGCAACACATCCTCTCTGTAATATCAGTCTCAATCTGTAACGGCAGTCTATTTCTTCCTCCTCCTCGGACGAGGAGAGGCGAGAAGGATCGGAGGACCAATGTGCAGAGTGGTACGTTTCCATGATTTTAATATCCACGAAAACAAGACACAATACAAAATAACAAAAGAACTAACCGTAACAGTCCCGTGTGGCACAAACACTGACACAGGAAACAAACACCCACAAACCAAACGTGAAACCCAGGCTGCCTAAGTATGATTCTCAATCAGGGACAACGATTGACAGCTGCCTCTGATTGAGAATCATACCAGGCCGAACACAAAACCCCAACATAGAAAAACACACATAGACAACCCACCCCAACTCACGCCCTGACCATACTAAATAAATACAAAACAAGGGAAATAAGGTCAGGAACGTGACAGTACCCCCCCCTCAAGGTGCGGACCCCGGACGCACCACCTAAAACTCTAGGGGAGGGTCTGGGTGGGCGTCTGTCCGCGGTGGCGGCTCTGGCGCGGGACGTGGACCCCACTTCACCATTGTTCTTGTCCACTTCTTTAACCGCCCCCGTGGCCTCTTATGGGCGGCGATCTTCGCCGCCAACCTTGGCCTGGGGACCCTAGCCATGGGTTCCGAATGGACAGGATACTCCGGCAGCACCGGAGTGCAAGACGACTCCGGCAGCGCCGGAGTAAAAGGCAATTCCGGCATTGCCGGCTTGACAGGCAGCTCTGGCAGCTCCCGGCTGACTGACGGCTCCGGCAGGTCCCGGCTGACTGACGGCTCCGACAGGTCCTGGCTGACTGACGGCTCTGGCAGGTCCTGGCTTACTGACGGCTCTGGCAGATCCTGGCTGACTGACGGATCTGGCAGGTCCTGGCTGACTGGCTCTGGCAGCTCCTGGCTGGCTGGCGGCTCTGGCAGCTCCTGACTGACGGACGGCTCTAGCGGCTCCTGACTGACGGACGGCTCTAGCGGCTCCTGACTGACGGACGGCTCTAATGGCTCAGGACAGACGGGCGGCTCAGATGACGCTGGGCAGGCAGGCAGCTCAGACGGCGCTGGGCAGGCAGGCAGCTCAGACGGCGCTGGGCAGGCAGGCAGCTCAGACGGCGCTGGGCAGGTAGGCAGCTCAGACGGCGCTGGGCAGGCAGGCAGCTCAGACGGCGCTGGGCAGGCAGGCAGCTCAGACGGCGCTGGGCAGGCAGGCAGTTCAGACGGCACTGGACAGATGAGAGACTCTGGCTGCGCTGGAGAAGAGGAAGGCTCTGGCAGTGCTGGACAGGCGGGAGCAACTGTAGAGAGAAACCGGAGAGACAGCCTGGTGCGGGGGGCTGCCACCGGAGGACTGGTACGTGGAGGTGGCACCGGATATACCGGACCGTGAAGGAGTACAAGAGCTCTTGAGCACCGAACCTGCCCAACCTTACCTGGTTTAATGCTCCCCGTAGCCAGGCCAGTGCGGCGAGGTGGAATAGCCCGCACTGGGCTGTGCTGGCGAACCGGGGACACCATGCGTAAGGCTGGTGCCATGTACGCCGGCCCGAGGAGACGCACTGGAGACCAGATGCGTTGAGCCGGCTTCATGGCACCCGGCTCGATGCCCAACCTAGCCCGGCCAGTGCGGCGAGGTGGAATAGCCCGCACTGGGCTAAGCACGCGTACTGGGGACACCGTGCGCTCCACCGCATAACACGGTGCCTGACCAGTACGACGCCCTCTCACTCCACGGTAAGCACGGGGAGTTGGCTCAGGTCTCCTACCTGGCTTAGCCACACTCCTCGTGTTCCCCCTCCCAAGACACTTTTGGGTCTGACTCTCGGGCTTCCAACCGCATCGCCGCGCTGCCTCCTCATACCAGCGCCTCTCTGCCTTCGCTGCCTCCAACTCTGCTTTGGGACGGCGATATTCCCCTGGCTGAGCCCAGGGTCCCTTGCCGTCCAGAATCTCCTCCCAAGTCCATGAGTCCTGTGTCTTCTGCCGCTGCTGCTGCTGTCCTTTACCACTCTGCTTGGTCCTTTGGTGGTGGGTGTTTCTGTAACGGCAGTCTATTTCTTCCTCCTCCTCGGACGAGGAGAGGCGAGAAGGATCGGAGGACCAATGTGCAGAGTGGTACGTTTCCATGATTTTAATATCCACGAAAACAAGACACAATACAAAATAACAAAAGAACTAACCGTAACAGTCCCGTGTGGCACAAACACTGACACAGGAAACAAACACCCACAAACCAAACGTGAAACCCAGGCTGCCTAAGTATGATTCTCAATCAGGGGCAACGATTGACAGCTGCCTCTGATTGAGTATCATACCAGGCCGAACACAAAACCCCAACATAGAAAAACACACATAGACAACCCACCCCAACTCACGCCCTGACCATACTAAATAAATACAAAACAAGGGAAATAAGGTCAGGAACGTGACACAATCGAGGAACAGTCTATGGCTCTCAGCTCATTATCTTGTATACACTCTTAGAAAAAAAAGGTTCCATATAGAACCAAAAAGGGTTCTATCACTTGCTTCAAATCTGAAAACCTTAAAAGTTCTATATAGAACTCTTTTATAGGCTTCTTTGGTAAGAACCCTAGGGGTGCTTCTTCACTGAACGTAAAATGGTTCAATATAGAAGCCTGTGTGGTGCAATTGATAAATTATGGCTACTAACAAATATAAATATTTCTATGAATATAATATATTAAACTATTAAATAATGGACAAAATAATGCCAGCATAGTTTTCAGATTGTATTGTCATTATATGCAAACATAGTTAGGAAATATGCACTGGTGGCCAGGGAGGAATCTTTGTTTGAATGCTGGGCCTTTATAGAAATAAACATGAGTTAATCTGCCAAAACAAAGACAAAAATGCTATGCAGACATATAATTATTATCAAATCAAATCAAATGTTATTTTTCACATGTGCCGAATACAGTGAAATGCTCACTTACAAGCCCTTAACCAACAATGCAGTTTTAAGAAAAACAAGTGTTAAGAAAAAAATAGATAAGTAAAAAAACAAAAATAAAAGTAACAAATAATTAAAGAGCAGCAGTAAAATAACAACAACGAGGCTATATACAGGGGGTACCGGTACAGAGTCATTGTGTGGCGGAACCGGTTAGTCGAGGTAATTGAGGTAATATGTACATGTAGGGACTATGCATAGATAATAAACAGAGAGTAGTAGCAGCAGTGTAAAAGGGGGGCGATGCAAATACTCTCCGTAGCCATTTGATTAGGTGTTCAGGAGTCTTATGGCTTGGGGGTAGAAGCTGTTAAGAAGTCGTTTGGACCTAGACTTAGCGCTCTGGTACCGCTTGCCGTGCGGTAGTAGAGAGAACAGTCTATGACTAGGGTGGCTGGAGTCTTTGACAATGTTTAGGGCCTTCCTCTGACACCGCCTGGTATAGAGGTCCTGGATGGCAGGCAGCTTGGCCCCAGTGATGTACTGGGCTGTACGCACTACCCTCTGTAGTGCCTTGCGGTCGGATGCCGAGCAGTTGCCATACCAGGCAGTAATGTAACCAGTCATGATGCTCTCGATGGTGCAGCTGTATAACTTTTTGAGGATTCGAGGACCCATGCCAAATCTTTTCAGTCTCCTGTTGGGGAATAGGCTTTGTCGTGCCCTCTTCATGACTGTCTTGGTGTGTTTGGAACATGATAGTTTGTTGGTGATGTTGACACCAAGGAACTTGAAGCTCTCAACCTGCTCGACTACAGCCCCATCGATGAGAATGGGGGCGTGCTCGGTCCTCCTTTTCCTGTAGTCCACAATCATCTCCTTTGTCTTGATCACGTTGAGGGAGAGGTTGAGGGAGAGGTTATGATGTACAAGAACAACTTACAAGCAGTTGTTGTCAGAGATCCCCAGTTGGGTTATTGCCAAACTGAGCTAATATAGATAGTGTTTTAAAAGTAACGTAATGATTAAATTGGCTATTGAATCACCAATATTCGGTTTTACAAATAATGTATTATAAATCATTTTGATAGCTACATACTGTTTCAGTCAGCCCACTTAACATCACGTGCATTCCACAGAGGTCAGCAACAAAAGTCTTCTAATTGCTTCATGAAACATAGTCCCCTCATCTGACTCAATGAAATACAGAAATAAAGTGACAATTAGCAAATTTTGTCAGGCTGTAGTCTATAGCTTTATTTGCCATATTCAATCAGAAAAATGCACATTTATTTGTAAGCGTCAGCTACCTAGAAAGCTAGCTTGTAAAGTGGTTAAATATTAATTTCACTCCATACACACACACAGACAATGTTAAGCAGTGGACTTTGAAAAATAAAAAAGACAGGTTTCAATGTAGAAAAGTATTTAAATGTTATCTCATAAAATCGATTATTTGTTCGTCTAATTACAGTGCTCTATTGCAATTATTCATTCTGTAAGATTTATTTAACCTTTAACGAGTCACCAACCCGGATCCGGGATCACCCCCCACTCCCCCCCCACTGAGTAGCATAGCTAGCATAGCGTCACAAGTAAATTGTAGCATCTAAATATCATTAAATCACAAGTCCAAGACACCAGATGAAAGATACAGATCTTGTGAATAAAGCCACCATTTCAGATTTTTAAAATGTTTTACAGGGAAGACACAATATGTAAATCTATTAGCTAACCACGTTAGCATAAGACACAATTTTTTTACTCCAACAGTTTTTTCCTGCGTCAGTAGCTATCACTAATTCGACTAAATAAAAATATATATAGCCACTAACCAAGAAACAACTTCATAAGATGACAGTCTGATAACATATTTATGGTATAGCATAGTTTTTTTTTGAAAAATTTGCATTTTTCAGGTATAAATCACAGTTCTACATTGCAGCTGCAATCTGAAATAGTGCCGACGCAGCCAGAACAATTACAGAGACCAACGTCATATAACTAATTACTTATCTTAAAACATTTCAGAAAAATACACAGCGTACAGATATTGAAAGCCCAACATCTGGTGAATCCAAACAATATTTCAGATTTATTAAATGTTTTATAGCGAAAACAAAATGTAGCGCTAAATTAGCATAGCCACGCCAGCCAGAACCAGCTGGGCGCCCCCGACCAGTTCACATGCACGACAGATATATGAAATAACATCGTAAATTGGGTCTTACTATTGCTGATCTTTCATCAGAATGTTGATCAAGGTGTCCTTAGTCCTGATGAGTCGTTCAATCCATTCATAATGGCAACTTTCCCTCTTCATTTAGCATATGTACTGGTCGACTGGCCAAAGTAAAAAAAGTCACAGAACGGAACACGGCAAAACTCCCGAAAAAATTCAAATAATCTGATTAAACTATATTGAAAAAACATACATTAAGATGATATGGTCACATGTATCAAACAAACTTCGAGACGGAGATAGTTTTCATCCGTAACGGCAGCAAAACAGTAGACAATCGCACCTCCAAATAGCGCGATTCAGAGAACCGGAAGTTGTCGGTCACGCCAAAGAAATAGGTCTTATTTCACGTCAGTACAAGATAAACAAAAAATTTCTCCTCTGACGTCCTCTTGACACCCAGAGGAAGACGAATTAAGTGTGTTTCGGGTCATAGGTGGCGTGACCATATATAGGCAGAGCGTTGAAGCGAGCATACACATCTTGCATTCTTCTTCTTGGTCAGGGAAAGTGCTGTCAAATGACTTCTGTTTCACTCAGAGACAAAATTGAAACGGTTTTAGAAACTATAGATTGTTTTCTATCCAATGGTATTAATTATATGCATATAGTAAGAGCAATAATTGAATAAGAGGCAGTTTAATCTGTAGAGGAAATTATGCTAATGCGAAAACAGCACCCCCTATAGTGGCAAGAAGTTTTAAGGCAGGGATGCCTTCATCACTATACACAGTAGACTTCTGTGGCAGCTGGTGGGAAGAGCTATAGGAGGACAGGCTCATTGTAATGTCAAGAATGGAATAAATGGAACGGTATAAAACATATCAAACATATGGAAACCACATGTTTGACGCTGTTCCAATTATCCCATTCCAGCCATTACAATGAGCCCATCCTCCTATGATGCTTTTTTCCCCCTCCTGGTCTCCATCTGGCCCACCAGAGGTTGGTTCCCTGGCAAAGGAACTGTAGGAACGGATTTCCTGTAAAATTGATATATTGAATGATTACATCAACTACTTTGAAAAAGTTAATTGAAATTAATATCCCTTTTCCATGAAGTAGAATTTATTTAACTTTTTATGGCTGCAGGGGCAGTATTGAGTAGCTCTGATTAAAGGTGCCCATTTCAAACGGCCTCGTACTCAATTCTTGCTCGTACAATATGCATATTATTATTACTATTGGATAGAAAACACTCTCTAGTTTCTAAAACCGTTTGAATTATATCTGTGAGTCAAACAGAACTCATTTGGCACAAACTTCCTGCCCAGGAAGTGGAAAGTCTGAAATCGAGGCTCTGTTCTTCTTCCTGCCTATACATGGGCATGATACGTAAGAGTCTACGTGCACTTCATAGACCTTCCCCTGGATGTCAAGAGGCTGTGAGAGAAGAAATTTAGTGTTTATCTTGGTCTGAAGTGGAATACAAGCTCTTTGTATGACGTGTCCCTCATTTCCGGTACTCTTGGGAGCGCGAGGTGGACAGTGGGATTGCCTTCTGTTTAGCTGCCGTTATGGACGACTACTATCTCCGGCTTTGATTTTATTTGATACATGTGACCATATCATCGTAAAGTATGTTTTTTCAATATAGTTTAATCAGATTATTGAAATTTTTTCGGGAGTTTTGCCGTGTTCCGTTCTCTGACTTTGTTGACGATGGAGAGATCCGTGGCACTTGGCTAGTGCGCGTGCTAAATGAAGAGGGAAAGTTGCCGTTCTAAATCCAAACAACGATTGTTCCCGACAAAGGACCCCTTGTCCAACATTCTGATGGAAGATCAGCAAAAGTAAGAAACATTTTATGATGCTATTTCATATATCTGTCGTACATGTGAACTAGTCGTGGGCGCCCAACGTTTGGGTACTCTAGCTATACCGAAGCTGCATATCGTAATGAAGTTATTTTTAGAATTCTAACACTGCGATTTCATTAAGAACTAATGGATCTATCATTTCCTATACAACATGTATTTTTTAGTTATGTTTATGAATAGCTATTTGGTCAGAATATGTGTGTCAGAAAAAGTGTCAGGAAAAATCCGGACGTAGTGGGAAAAAGTAGCTAAGTTAGCACAATGTGTAACCATTGATTTCAGCTCTAAATATGCACATTTTCGAACAAAACATAAGTGTATGTATAACCTGATGTTATAGGACTGTCATCTGAGGAAGAAAATCAAGGTTAGTCAAAAATTATATATCTTTTGCTTGTTTGTTACGATCGCTTACTTTTGCTACTGGGAAATTGCTTGTGTTTTTGGCTATTGTGGTAAGCTAATATAACGCTATATTGTGTTTTCGCTGTAAAACACTTGATAAATTGGAAATATTGTCTGGAATCACAAGATGCCTGTCTTTCAATTGCTGTACACTATGTATTTTTCAGAAATGTTTTATGATGAGTAATTAGGTATTTGACGTTGGTGTCTGTAATTATTATGGCTGCTTTCGGTGCAATTTCTGATTGTAGCTGCAATGTAAACTATGATTTATACCTGAAATATGCACATTTTTCTAACAAAACATATGCTATACAATAAATATGTTATCAGACTGTCATCTGATGAAGTTGTTTCTTGGTTAGTGGCTATTTATATCTTTATTTGGTCGAATTTGTGATAGCTACTGATGGAGTTAAAAACTGGTGGAGTAAAAAAAGTGGTGTCTTTTGCTAACGTGGTTAGCTAATAGATTTACATATTGTGTCTTCCCTGTAAAACATTTTAAAAATCGGACATGTTGGCTGGATTCACAAGATGTGTACCTTTCATATGCTGTATTGGACTTGTTAATGTGTGAAAGTTAAATATTAAAAAAATATATATTTTGAATTTCGCGCCCTGCACTTGAGCTGGCTGTTGTCATAAGTGTACCGACGTCGGGCTTGCAGCCATAAGAAGTTAATGTCACTCATTCT
This sequence comes from Salvelinus namaycush, assembly GCF_016432855.1. Classification (NCBI taxonomy): domain Eukaryota; kingdom Metazoa; phylum Chordata; class Actinopteri; order Salmoniformes; family Salmonidae; genus Salvelinus; species Salvelinus namaycush. Next base: position 50,378,976 of record NC_052310.1, read on the forward strand.
ATTGCACTGTATTCTAACTAAGCTTGATTTCAGTTCATAAGTGTAGGTTTCACAATGCACTAGCTAGTTGAAAAAGACAGACACCATGATTGCTGCTTGTCTCTGTATTTGTGAAAGTTATGATGGTGCTAGAATCCATCAATTCTCTCTTTATGCATTGGCCATCCATATGTTATGGTTGGAGAAATGTGTTCATATTGTCGCTGTAGACAGCTCTGTAGCAGAATTTGTAGTTTTTTTACTTTTAAGACAGTGAAATTTGCACCCCAAATATTTGTGAATAATCACCAGCAGTGGAAATAAAATAATATGCCAACGAACATTACTGGACTAACCTTTTCTGAAACTTCAGTGTCCCTTGGCCTTGGGTAGCAGCAGCAGATCGTTTAACCTTTTTTATTTTTGCCAAATACATTTATTCAGTCTAAATTATTAATGTTAGCATGATTGCATCAACCTAGCTAGCTAATGTTAGCTAGCTTGCTACAGTATCTAGCCAGAGATACTTGGAAAGGACGAGATAGGAATCCCAGTGGCAAATAAATGGAGAAAAGTATAACACTCCACCTAGCTGAATGTCGACCAATTGCATTCACATTGTCATGCTGCGTCACACGGTTGCTAAGCTAATCATCATGCAATCCTTTCTAAAAGTCAGGGTATGAGTCGAAAAACCTGCCTATTTTCCTCAAAAGTACGAAATATCATGATTAAAAGCTATATTGCAGAAAACAAATGAATCATCTCACATCTCGGGAAAAGACTTGTAATGTTGTACTTGTTCACGTAATTCGAATCCCTTTCTAGTGAACGCATGAGATCCAATACCAGTAAGCATTATTGATTAGAAACATTGTTGAAAAATGGAAACCAAGCTATCTCGCTAACGTAAACTCACTCACTTTGTACATCGCCTTGGTCCGTACAATTGACCTTATTTTAGCGCCCCAAAAACGTAATACTTCCAGATCAACTGTAATGTCAATACCATTGTAAATCACAATTTCTCCCCTTTCCAACAGAATCAATTACATGACCCCCACACTGCCCGTTTCTGCATGATTCAAGAAGGCAATAAGCCCCGTCGGGTCTTTTTAAAAATGGCGGGTGATAGTGAGAAGGAGAGATGTTGTGTGGGAAAATTGCTTTTTTTCCACTCGATCTGTCCAACCTTGTCGCCTCTAAAATGTAAATAAAACACTATAAAGAGTTTATATAATGTGTCATTACATACCTATTTGAAGGTTTGTGTCGAATTTGAATCGGGTTTTTAGGGCGGTGCTAAAGTGATCTTAGAAGTAAACAGCGGCTTTGAGAATGATGATCGCATGCAATGATGACGCAAAAAATGACTAGGTATCCCCCATTACCCCCGTCACTGTCCATTTCTTGTTTTTAAAGGATGAGAGAAGTGCTACACCTGGTGGAGAGAGATTGTAAGACAGAAATAGTTGCTTTATGCGTGCTGTACGTTACGTCATGACACGTCACGATGTAACAGAGGGTCAGTGTTTTCTCCAATACTATAGCCATTACCATGTCGATCAACGCTTGAATAGAAACCTAGTTCACATCCCCGATTTTGAAGTCAACACAGTCGCCACAGTCCCATTAGTTTTCTTTGCTGCCTCGTTTGAATGTTGCGGTTGCGCACATTTGTACGGAATGGGGTGAATTTACGTTAGATATAGTACCTACCAAAGTTGTCCGCTGCTGTCGGGAGACACCAACTCGACACCGAAAAGTAAGGAACGCAAGATTTAGGATCCCTGTGTCAACACATGCTACCAGCTAGTCAGCTAGCTAGTTGCAATGGAGCCCGCTTTGCTTGGAATAGCTAACGGACATTTCCAGCGCAGTAGAAGCTGTGTTTATTACGCTCTTCTCCGGGACAATATTGACAATCCGGAGTTCCAATGCGGCAATTGTTTGCTACCGGAGGACTACAGGAATGAGGTGGCTATGCATAGCAAGCAAACCTGAATTCTGCGCAAACTTATGGGGAAAACGCAAATTGGAACTTTCTCGTTCTCAACTCCTATGGAGGGATGCTGCTCAGGCCTAATGGATGTTTCCCCCCTTGTCATCTGTTCCTATCCGAATGGCCTGTGCTACCTGGAACTAGCCTGCAAAGGAAATCATCTCCATCTGCTTCTCCTCCTCCATCCTGTAGTGAAGTAGCCGGAGAACAGCAAGAAGAGTGTTCAAATCAGCGCTGGTCCCATGTCACAAGTTGTGGAAACCGAAGGCAGCAACATGCTGCTAAGTGGATGGGGGTGACTGCGAGAGGTTTTGGAGGAGATTGACAAAAGAAATAGCTTCGCTGCACTGGTGCCTAATCTACCTGCTCCATCATCGCTGGGACTGCTTGTGTCTTGCGATGACGGTGCTAACTCCAACTACGCTGACTCCAGCAGCAACTTCGTCGTCGAGTTTGGTTCCTTTCCCTCTCTCTGGATCTGACAGGGCACTGCCTGCTGTGGGAGGGTCTGAACCTATCACCGGGAGCAGCGGGCGTACGCTATCCTGCTTCTTGTGGGCCCGTGAAAGGCTCAACGAATTGTGTGAGGGGTGGGAATGGGCGGATTTCTCAATTCCCTTCACCGGCCGTTGTATAGGGAGGTGAGGCTGCGACAAGCTAGCGTTCAATTGTGAGAAATGTCTCAGTCCCTGGAGCAAAAACTTTGTGCTATCCAGGAGCATGAGTACAGGACATCAATAAGCTGCCCCCAAACATTTTAAACCAGCATCAGGAAATTGAGTCTATCATAGTTCATGTGGGATTCAAATACATTATGAAGGGCAGCTCAGAACAGCTGAAGATTGATTTTAAAGAGCTGATTGGGTTACTACTTGACATCAACAAACATCCCATAATATCTGGCCCTCTGTCCTCCCTAAATCGTGGCATTGAACGGTTCAGCAGAAATGTATCCCTCCATAACTGGCTACGAGACTATTGCAGCTCTATGGGTGTAACATTTATTGACAATTTTGATACCTTCTGGAAACAAAGATCTTATTATAAGGAGGATGGGATCCACCCAACTCATTTGGGATCCTGGATCCTTTCACAGCATTATAAGGCTACGGTGAAACAATGAGCTTGGACACACCTACTCATTCAAGGGTTTTTCTTTATTTTTACTATTTTCTAAATTGTAGAATAATGGTGAAGACATCAAAGCTATGAAATAACACATATGGACTCATGTAGTAAACAAAAACGTGTTAAACAAATCAAGATATATTAAATATTTTAGATTCTTCAAGGTAGACACCCTTTGCCTTGACAAAGCTGTCATCAAGGCAAAGGATGTGTATAATCTCAAGTATAAAATATATTTTAATTTGTTTAACACTTTTGTGTGTTATTTCATAGTTTTATGTCTTCACTATTATTCTACAACGTAGAAAATAGTACAAAACTAACAAAAACCCTTGAATGAGTAGGTTTGGCCAAACTTTTGACTGGTACTGTAAAAAACGATAGTAAAAAGCTTTGGAGCACCTTAAATGAAATTTGGGGCAAAAAAGCAAGCTCAGCTCCATCATTCATTGAATCAGATGGCTCCTTCATCACAAAACCCACTGATATTGCCAACTACTTGTATGATTTTGTCATTGGCAAGATTAGCAAACTTAGGCAAGACATGTCAGCAACAAACGCTGACACTACACTCCAAGTATATCCGACCTAATGTGAGTGTGGAAAAGGTGAACAAATTAATATTGTCTATTAACAATGACATACCATACATTTTTCCAGCAGCAGACTATGATCGATAATCTCAAAAGCCGCACTGAAGTCTAACAAAACAGTCCCCACAATGTATTTTATCATCAATTTCTCTCAGCCAATCATCAGTCATTTGTGTAAGTTCCGTGCTTGTTGAATGTCCTTCCCTAAAAGAGTGCTGAAAGTTTGTTGTCAATTTGTTTAATGTAAAATAGCATTGTATCTGGACAAACACAATTTTTTCCAAAAGTTTACTAAGGGTTGGTAACAGGCTGATTGGTAAGCTATTTGATACAGTAAAGGAGACTTTACTATTCTTAGGTAGGGGAATGACTTTTGCTTCCCTCCAGGCATGAGGGGACACACTTTCTAAACTCAGCAAAAAAATGTACTTCCCTTTTTTCAGGACCCTGTCTTTCAAAGATAATTCGTTAAAATCCAAATAACTTCACAGATCTTCATTGTAAAGGTTAAACACTGTTGCCCATGCTTCAGTGAATGTTTCCCATGCTTCCCATGTTCAATGAACCATAAACAATTAATGAACATGCACCTGTGGAACGGTTGTTAAGACACTAACAGCTTACAGACAGTAGGCAATTAAGGTCACAGTTATGGAAACTTAGGACACTAAAGAGGCCTTTCTACTGACTCTGAAAAACAGCATCGGACTGAGACTGTTGTCATTGCAGGCAATCTCAATGCTGTGTGTTACAGGGAAGACATTCCCCATTCCCCCCAGAAATGTCTGGGAACTTGCAGGTGCCTTGGTGGAAGAGTGGGGTAACATCTCACAGCAAGAACTTGCAAATCTGGTGCAGTCAAAGAGGAGGAGATGCACTACAGTACTTAATGCAGCTGGTGGCCACACCAGATACTGACTGTTACTTTTGATTTTGACCCCCCCCCCCTTTGTTCAGGGACACATTAATCCATTTCTGTTAGTCACATGTCTGTGGAACTTGTTCAGTTTATGTCTCAGTTGTTGAATCTTGTTATGTTCATACAAATATTTACACAGGTTAAGTTTGCTGAAAATAAAGTTGACAGTGAGAGGACGTTTCTTTTTTTGCAACTCACATGTGAAAAGGTTAACAAAGAGCTGCAGTTTGTTTCAGAATGGGTGGCAAGGAATAAGTTAGTCATAAATATTTCAAAAACTAAAAGCATTGTATTTGGGACAAATCATTCACTAAACCCTACATCTCAACTAAATATTGTAAGGAATAATGTGGAAATTGAGCAAGTTGAGGAGACTAAACTGATTGGAGTAACCCTGGATTGTAAAACTGTCATGGTCAAAACATATTGATACAATACTATCTAAAATGGGGAGAAGTCTTTCCATAATAAAGCGCTACTCTTCCTTCTTAACAGCACTATCAACAAGACAGGTCCTACAGGCCCTATTTTTGTCGCACCTGGACAACTTTTCAGTCGTGTGGTCAGTTGCCACAAAGAGGAACTTAGGAAAATTGCAATTTTCTCAGAACAGGGCAGCACGGCTGGCCCTTAGATGTACACAGAGAGCAAACATTAATAATATGCATGTAAATCTCTCCTGGCTCAAAATGGAGGAGAGATTGACTTCATCACTACTTGTATTTGTGAGAAGAATTGACATGTTGAATTCACCGAGCTGTCTGTTTGAACTACAGTACTGGCACACAGCTCAGACACCCATGCATACCCCACAAGACATCCCACAAGACATCCACCAGAGGTCTCTTCACAGTCCCCAAATCCAGAACAGACTATGGGAGGTGCACAGTACTACATAGAGCCATGACTACATGGAACTCTATTCCACATCAAGTAATTAATGCTAGCAGTAAAATTAGATTTAAAAAACAGATAGAAATACACCTTATGGAACAGAGGGGACTGTGAAGCAACACAAACAGGCACAGACACATGCTTACAAACACGTGACAGCATACGCACTATACACACACGTATACATGTGAGTACAAATACCCATACCAACATACTGTTTACTACATACTTAATGAGTATATACTACATACTGTATACTATTATGTCATTTTTATTTTCTTCTTTTTAAAATAAATTTTACCCCCTTTTCTCCCCAATTTTCGTGGTATCCAATTGCTAGTAATTACTATCTTGTCTCATCGCTACAACTCCCGTACGGGCTCGGGAGAGACGAAGGTCGAAAGCCATGCGTCCTCCGAAACACAACCTAACCAAGCCGCACTGCTTCTTAACACAGCTCGCCTCCAACCCGGAAGCCAGCCGCACCAATGTGTCGGAGGAAACACCATGCACCTGGCTCCCTTGGTTAGCACGCACTGCGCCCGGCCCGCCACAGGAGTCGCTGGTGCGCGATGAGACAAGGATATCCCTACCGGCCAAACCCTCCCTAACCTGGACGACGCTAGGCCAATTGTGCGTCGCCCCACGGACCTCCCGGTCGCGGCCGGCTGCGACAGAGCCTGGGCGCGAACCCAGAGTCTCTGGTGGCACAGCTAGCGCTGCGATGCAGTGCCCTAGACCACTGCGCCACCCGGGAGGCCCCTATTATGTCATTTTAGTATACTGTAAACTAACGTTATCATTTCAGTTGAGCTTACTAGCGCTTCGCCTGTCTACCGGAAGTTGATGCTGTTGCTATGCAACCTTTTGCTAGCTAGTTAGCCTAACAAATGACTAGTTAGACATTTTACGATTTCGGGTGTGTTCGTAAATTCAATCTGGAGTGCCAAAGCGCGCTCTGGGCGTTAATAAATCCAGAGCGTTGTCAGATTGTCCGTTTGTAAATTCAGAGTGTTTCGCTCTCGGAGTATTCAGAGTGCCTACTAGATGCTCTGGCCGAGGAGTAGAGTTGATCCGATCATTCAACGGCAGTCAAGCACCCAAGCTAACTGGCTAATGTTGGCTAGCTACATCCAGACACAAATGAGAGAACACCTCACTCTGACCATTTTACTCGCCCTTGCAGAGCTGGTTAGGCTGTTTTTATGTTAGCCAGAGTGTTGGTGACTGTAACTGTGCTGCTGGCAACAATTTATTTACGCTTTTTTGGCCAACGTTTACTGACACCGGCCACCTGCCATATTCAACGGGTGTTGAGCGTTAGTAAATTCTTCAGTTATTCTGCGCTCTGGCACACTCAGATGAGAGTGCTCTGAAATTAGAGTAGATAGCCAGAATTAACAATGTCCATTGAAACATACAACGACTTTACCACTTTTCTAAGAATTCTGTGAATAATCAAGTCAAAAAACGTTGGGTAGGTAGTTAGATAGCAGATAGGTAATATCTGCCTGGCAAGTTCGATGAATTAGTAACCAACAAACGTTAGGTAACTAGCTAACATACCGGTACATACTGCTGTAAGGATAGCGTAGCTAACAAATTGTCAGCCAACGTAACAAAACTTATTTGAAAAGTCATGACTTTATTAAATTGCTCAGCATTTTCTTAACATTTGTCATAATTAGTTAAAGCAATGAATTTGTGTCAGCTCTCGTCAGACTTCGGCTGGATATCTTCCGCCATTTTCTTCAAATCTGAAAACGTTGTGAAGCCACGCCCATTTTCTGAAGAATTGCATTATGGCCCCTAAAAGCATGGAAATAGTGTACACTGCTTGTATACTACGTATTTAGGCCAATTAAGTAAGACATCCGGGAACTTTTGGCATATCTATACTATGACCAATAAGCATACTATATACACAAATCACGTCACAAATAGTACGGTTAGTGTGGTTATTATGAGTACTCGAACACAGCTATGGATTTTGTGTTGTAGATATGTGGTAGTAGAGTAGGGGCCTGAGGGAACACACTTAATGAGTTATGAAATCTGTTGTGAATGTATTGTAATGTTTTTAAAATTGTAAAACTGCCTTAATTTTGCTGGACCCCAAGAAGAGTAGCTGCTGCCTTGGCTAATGGGGATCCATAATAAATACAAATGCTCATGTTGGGTTTTTGAGCTAGCGCCCACTTGACTCCCATTCACTCCTTGTCCCAGAATCACCCAGAATGCACCACGCGGCCCATTGATGACAAATGGGCAATGTACACAATGGGCGTTAGTAAGATTCCAATTTAGTTTCCCATCTCCTCAAAATACTGTATATCTGAACTAGCAAGACCAAGCTAATGCTAACACTAGTAGTTTGGTTTACTAGCTATAGAATGGATTATTTTAGATAGTTTTAGAGGACGACTGTTTTTACCTACACATACCTTGCTTCCTATTAAAATGTGTGTTTGCTTTCTCATTTTTCGCAGCAAACCAGGCAGGCAGGAGAGGATGTTTCCCATTAGATTACACAGATATAAAGTCAGATTCCACAGACTGGAGAGGAGGGTGAGCAAAGAAAGAAACCAAGTGCAGAGTGCAGAGTCAAACAACCAACAAGGTGCTGGGGCAACCAAACATAGTTGTTGAGAGTCGTGGTTGATGAGTCTCTGTAAGCTGTAGCTAGGATACCACTGTGACTGACAAGTGAATCCACCTGTCGCAGAGAGCGTGAGGGTTATTGCTTGAAATCCCAGGTAGAGGGTTGTTTTCACTAGACAAAACAGAGGCAAAAGGGCTGGAATTGGGATAGGTACTAAGTTAACTTGTCCAATAAGAAAGACCTGCTTTATTTTCCATTGAAAAACGTTTTTCTATGACGTGAACTAAGGAATTTGTCTGGTAAACGCGTTCAGTGCTTCTCCGTTGAAAGTGGTGTGGAAAAGTACTGAGGCAAATGTTGTCTCGCCACATTGTTTTCCTGTGGCTCTGGACGTGACTGTCTTAGCTGTTGTTGGCTAAAATCCACATTACACTCTGGGGTAGGGCTAGAACCCTAAAGGTTCCTTGCATTCACTAAGTTAATATACAGTATACAACCTTTTTTTAGAAAAGGGTCTAAATAACCTAAAGGTTATATATAGAATCCCAAATAACCCTTTTTTCTAAGAGTGTAATAATTCATAATCCCTGACAAAGGTTAGCTGCTTTTGTCGCATCAATATGTAACTTTGAGTCAATCTCCTGTAATAGCCTTCAGAGATTTAACCTGTTTGGGGTGCAGCCCGACACCGGTACACTTATGACAACATCCAGCTCAAGTGCAGGGCGCGAAATTCAAAATATATATTTTTTTAAATATTTAACTTTCACACATTAACAAGTCCAAGACACCAGATGAAAGGTACACATCTTGTGAATCAAGCCAACATGTCCGATTTTTAAAATGTTTTACAGGGAAGACACAATATGTAAATCTATTAGCTAACCATGTTAGCAAAAGACACCACTATTCTTACTCCATCAGTTTTTTACTCCATCAGTAGCTATCACAAATTCGACCAAATAAAGATATAAATAGCCACTAACCAAGAAACAACTTCATCAGATGACAGTCTGATAACATATTTATTGTATAGCATATGTTTTGTTCGAAAAATTTGCATATTTCAGGTATAAATCATAGTTTACATTTCAGCTACAATCAGAAATTGCACCGAAAGCAGCCATAATATTTACAGACACCAACGTCAAATACCTAATTACTCATCATAAAACATTTCTGAAAAATACATAGTGTACAGCAATTGAAAGACAGGCATCTTGTGATTCCAGACAATATTTCCGATTTATTAAATGTTTTACAGCGAAAACAAAATGTAGCGTTATATTAGCGTAGCCACAATAGCCAGAAACACTTGGGCGCCCACGACCAGTTCACATGCACGACAGATATTAGAAATAGCATCATAAAATGTTTCTTACTTTTGGTGATCTTCCGTCAGAATGTTGGACAAGGTGTCCTTTGTCCAGAACAGTCGTTGTTTTGATCTGGAACGGCAAATATCCCTCTTCATTTAGCATGGGCACTTGCCAAGTGGCACGGATCACTCCAACGTCAACAAAGTCAGAGAACGGAACACGGCAAAACTCCCGAAAAAATTTCAATAATCTGATTAAACTATATTGAAAAAACATACGTTACGATGATATGGTCACATGTATCAAATAAAATCTAAGACGGAGATGTTAGTCGTCCATAACGAGAGCAAAACAGAAGGCACATTCATGTCCTCTTTCGCGCGCTCCAGAAACAGGAAATGGACGGTCACGTCAAACAAAGAGCTTTAATTCCACCTCAGACCAAGATAAACACGAAATTTTTTCTCTCACCGCCTCTTGACAACCAGGGGAAGGTGTATGAAGTGTATGTAGACTCTTACGTATCACGCCCATGTATAGGCATGAAGTTGAACAGAGCATCGATTTCTGACATTCCACTTCCTGGTCAGGAAGTGTGCTGCAGAATGACTTCTGTTTCACTCAGAGAAATAATTCAAACGGTTTTAGAAACTAGAGAGTGTTTTCTATCCAATAGTAATAATAATATGCATATTGTACGAGCAAGAATTGAGTACGAGGCCGTTTGAAATGGGCACGATTTAACTGGCTACTCAATACTGCCCCTTGCAGCCATAACAGGTTATTAAGAGTCCTCAAAGCTGATGATTCTCTTTTTTACTGGGGTTTTGGAACGAGCCCCGAACAAGCCATATTTAGACAGCCATATTGGGCCATGATCTCTGATAACAGGGATGTGGAAAATGCAATCAGCCAGAAAACATCCATGCACCCAACAGAGTGTGAATATACAGTGAGCTCCAAAAGTATTTGAACAGTGACACATGTTTGTTGTTTTGGCTCTGTACTCCTGTACTTTGGATTTTAAATGATAATGACTAAGAGGTTAAAGTGCAGACTGTCAGCTTTAATTTGAGGGTATTCTCATCCATATCGGGTGAACCGTTTAGAAACTATAGCACTTTTTGTACATAGTCCCCCCATTTTAGGGGACCAAAACTATTGGGACAAATACTGTATATGTGTATTAAAGTAGTCAAATGTTTAGTGTTTGGTCCCATATTCCTAGCACGCAAAGATTACATCAAACTTGTTGGATACCTTTACTGTTTGTTACCATGATTATGGATAGTCCTGAAGGAATTGTGAATAATGATGAGTGAGAAAGTTATAGACGTACAAATATCATACCTCGTCCCAAAAATGCTAACCTCTGTTATTGTAATGGTGATAGGTTAGCATGTCTTGGGGGAATGATGTGCGTCTAACTTTCTCACTCATCTTAAATTCACAATTCGTTCAGGACCAATCATAATCATGGTAGCATCCACATTAATGTAGAAGTGTTCAGAAACATTCTATTCTTATTTATAATAAAAGTTACTCCAAAATGACATAATACATTATTTACCATTAATTTCTACTGGGCACAAAATCTAAATCTAAAACACAATCAAAACAAACAGCAAATCAATAAGTTTGTAGTCACAAGCTTTATGTAATCATTGTGTGCTAGGAATATGGGACCAAATACTAAACTTTTGGCTACTTTATTACACATATAAGTAAATTTGTCCTGATACTTTTGGTCCCCTAAAATGCAGGGACTGTGTACAAAAATTGCTGTAATTTCTAAACGGTTCACCCAACCGATATGGATGAAAATACCTTAAAATGAAATCTGACGGTCTGAAATGTAACATTATAGTCAGTGTATAACTTAAAATCCAAAGTCCTGGAGTTCAGAGCCAAAACAACAGTAAAAGTGTCAATGTCCCAATACCCTTGGCCGCAAAACCTAACACAGAAGGGGAGGGTCCGGGGTGGGCCTTCCTATGGCGGCGGCTCGGGTGCGGGACGTGACCCCCACTCCACCATCGTCAATACCAGCTTTGGTGTCTCTGGTAGATCCTGTCTGACTGGCGGCTCTGGCTGCTCATGGCTGGCGGTAGGGTCTGGCTGGCGACTCTGGCTGCTCCTGGCTGGCTGGCGACTCTGGCTGCTCCTGGCTGGCTGGCGACTCTGGCTGCTCCTGGCTGGCTGGCGACTCTGGCTGCTCCTGGCTGGCTGGCGACTCTGGCTGCTCCTGGCTGGCTGGCGACTCTGGCTGCTCCTGGCTGGCTGGCGACTCTGGCTGCTCCTGGCTGGCTGGCGACTCTGGCTGCTCCTGGCTGGCTGGCGACTCTGGCTGCTCCTGGCTGGCTGGCGGCTCTGGCTGCTCCTGGCTGGCTGGCGGCTCTGGCTGCTCCTGGCTGGCTGGCGGCTCTGGCTGCTCCTGGCTGGCTGGCGGCTCTGGCTGCTCCTGGCTGGCTGGCGGCTCTGGCTGCATCCTGGCTGGCTGGCGGCTCTGGCTGCATCCTGGCTGGCTGGCGGCTCTGGCGGATCCTGGCTGGCTGGCGGCTCTAGCGGATCCTGGCTGGCTGGCGGCTCTGGCGGATCCTGGCTGGCTGGCGGCTCTGGCGGATCCTGGCTGGCTGGCGGCTCTGGCGGATCCTGGCTGGCTGGCGGCTCTGGCGGATCCTGGCTGGCTGGCGGCTCTGGCGGATCCTGGCTGGCTGGCGGCTCTGGCGGATCCTGACTGACTGGCGGCTCTGGCGGATCCTGGCTGACTGGCGGCTCTGGCGGATCCTGGCTGACTGGCGGCTCTGGCGGATCCTGGCTGGTTGGCGGCTCTGGCGGCTCCTGACTGACTGGCGGCTCTGGCGGCTCCTGACTGACGAACGGCTCTGGCGGCTCCTGACTGACGAACGGCTCTGGCGGCTCGGGACAGACGGACGGCTCAGACGGCGCTGGGCAGGCGGACGGCTCAGACGGCGCTGGGCAGGCGGATGGCTCAGACGGCGCTGGGCAGGCAGGCGGCTCAGACGGCGCTGGGCAGACGAGCAGTGCAGGCGGCGTTGGGCAGACGGCCGACTCTGACCTGCTGAGGCGCACAGTAGGCCTGGTGCGTGGTGCCGGAACTGGTGGTACCGGACTGGAGACACGCACCTCAAGGCTAGTGCGGGGAGCAGGAACAGGGCACACTGAATTCTCGAGGCGCACTATAGGCCTGGTGCGTGGTGTAGGCACTGGTGGTAATAGGCTGGAGACACGCACCACAGGGCTAGTGCGTGGAGGAGGAACAGGGCTCTGGAGAAGCACAGGAAGCCTGGTGCGTGGTGTAGGCACTGGTGGTACTGGGCTGGGGCGGGGAGGTGGCGCAGGAAATACCGGACCGTGCAGGCGTACTGGCTCCCTTGAGCACTGAGCCTGCCCAACCTTACCTGGTTGTATGCTCCCCGTAGCCCGACCAGTGCGGGGAGGTGGAATAACCCGCACTGGGCTGTGTAGGCGAACCGGGGACACCATGCGTAAGGCTGGTGCCATGTATGCCGGCCCGAGGAGACGCTCTGGAGACCAGACGCGTTGAGCCGGCTTCATGGCACCTGGCTCAATGCCCAATCTAGCCCTGCCAGTGCGGGGAGGTGGAATAACCCGCACCGGGCTATGCACACGTACAGGAGACACCGTGCGCTCTACCGCATAACACGGTGTCTGCCCGTACTTTCGCGCTCCACGGTAAGCTCGGGGAGTTGGCGCAGGTCTCCTACCTGACTTCGCCACACTCCCTTGTAGCCCCCCCCCCAAGACATTTTTTGGGCTGACTCACAGGCTTCCTACCGCATCGTCGTGCTGCCTCCTTTCGCCGGTATCCCTCCTCGCACTGTTCCAGAGAATCCCAGGCGGGCTCCGGCATTCGCCCTGGGTCGATCGCCCACCTGTCGATCTCCTCCCACGTAGTATAGTCCAGATCCTGCTCCCATTGCCATAAATCATTGCCATAAATCATTGCCATAAATACATATCTTTTATTTGAGACGAGTGAAACACGAAACGAACACTTATAACAAAACGAAACAAAACAACAAACGGCCGTGAAGCTACAAATGTAAGTGCAATACAAAAGCTACAAACGTTCTACATAGACAATTACCCACAAAACCCAATGCCTATGGCTGCCTTAAATATGGCTCTCAATCAGAGACAATGAACCACAGCTGCCTCTAATTGAGAACCAATCTAGGCAGCCATAGACATACAAAACCCCTAGACAAGACACTGACCCATTTAACCTACAAACCCCTAGACAATCCAAAAACACATACATTCCCCATGTCACGCGCTGACCTAACTAAAATAATAAAGAAAACAAAGAATACTAAGGCCAGGGCGTGACAATTACGCCTTAACACCACCAATCTCTTTAAGAAATCACAAGTGAGGCCATGTGCAAAACATAATGTCATAAACAACCAAATAGTTCAAGTCTAAAAGTGTTGAAATTTGTAGCAAAAAGTAGTAGTAAAAATACACTTTATCTAGTCCTTGGCCTATATCCTAATATGACTTTGGCACAGGTCATGTTGTTCTTCACATTATCGTCTCTGGTAAAGACACAAAATATCAAATAAAATCAATGTTTTTTGTCACATGCACAGGATACAGAAGATGTAAACGGTACAGTGAAATGGTTACTGCATAGTGGAGTCTTTTGTTTACACATGTAGCTAGCTACCTTAACAATGAACCATAATCCCAACTCTAATGACGTGTTCAAAACACCTGGGAACTCTGCAATCTCTGACTTCATTGCATTCAAAACAACTGGGAATTCAGAAAAAAACAAGCTCCTACTGGGAAATATCAAGTTGAATGGTCATCCAACTTGGAATTCCAACTAGGGAACCTTTCTAGAGCTCCAACTTTCCAACCTGAAGATCACTGACGTCATGATTTGACATCGTATTTTTCAGAGTTCTCAATTGTTTTGAACACGGCAATACTAGCATGCACCATGCATGAAAATTAAGGTCGCTAAAGCTAACCAAATAGGTTCAATGTTAGCTAGCTAACGGTTAGCTAGCAAATGGTTTTCTGAGATCCAAATAATATTACTACACAGATCATACAAGTAACATTATCTAGCGAGCCAGCTAGCTAACATTAGCTAGCTAGCCAACAGTACTTTCTGACAAAAATGTGAAACTTATAATATCTGAAAATGTAGCTAGACTCTTACCCGTATACAGTACATGGATGACATGATTGACCTTAGTTTGAAGATGTAATCCGGAGACAGGTGTTTTATACAACAGCCTTATGTGTTCTCTTTTCGACTCTTTCCGTATTTGGCAATCATCTCTCTGCTCCCACCGGGCAATCCACTGATTTCAAATCTCCGTCAACTTCTTCTGTGACAACAACACTGTTGATCGCCGTTGCTTCCCCATCACTGTCATCAGAAGACTCTACAATGTCTGGTTCAATTAAAATGTTTTTACCTAAATGATGGATTTCCTCATCGTCTGATTCATTTTCAGAATCAAAGAGAGTCAGCAAGGAACAATCGTCCTCCAGAAAGTGGTCCATCACAACCTTTTCCTTTGTCGATAGCATTATTAACTCCAGGGCAGCAATGTTGAGAGCAGTAGCAACACTCTTTCAGTTCTTCATGATATCTTTCAGAAGAAGCTGCGGTAGAAAGAATTATCCACACATACTGACCAGCTCATGTTATAGAAAGAATCATGCTACATGGCAGACCAATCCGAACTCATCTCTCGGCATATCCAGCCCATCCATTATCTCAGCCAATCATGATGACATACAAGTGTGTTACTAAGGCATATTAAAGTCCACATGTTCCAATAGGCATTTCTGCCCAACAAAAACACATTTTCATAAAAAATACATTAAAATGCCTCTCCTGTGAAGTAGTAACGTGCGACATACACCTAGCTTCCTGGGTCAGATATACAGTACAGTATGGTTTAAGGTATATAATATTTTTTTTATAGTGTATTTTATATTTGGAATATTAGGATTCCACTTTGTATTATGATCTATAAATCCATATAGATCATAATACAGAGATATCTATATGGGTTTTATGGCTATTTAGATAATACTGTAGTGTTTAATTATGGTTTATGAATGCAAATTACAAAGAGCTTGGGATAGTAGAGCCTGGGATAGTAGTGATGATTTTCCAAATTGAACTGATGAATGAACAAGCTATTGCAGCTGTCAGACAGGAGCGTTCCAGAAAATTCTGGGACAGAGACTATTGGCCGGTTCAATCAGGAATAATTTCCTGAGTAAATTAATCCCTAAATAATTAGAAGACCATTAAAGATAGACAGAATAGTGTATTAGAATGCTATTGACCAGTGATGTGTAGGCCCGTGGAGGGTGAGGGACTTACGACCCAGTCTGACGGGGGCAGAACAGCCAAGGTGATCATCAACGCTTCCTTATACTGTATAAGTCACCTTGTCAGAGGAATCAATTACAGTGATAATGACCTTGTAGAAAGGAGCCAAGTTACAGCTAAGGCAGGTACTTTGATATCTGATTTATGCTGAAGTATCTCTACACTCTGTCTGCAACACTTTCACTGCAATGACAGACAGGTATTTGCATATTTCAACTTTGCCTCTGTGAATTCTTCACCTGGGGGATTCAGAGAAAGCCCTGAGAAACCTGACAGGTTTATCTAAAAATACTAGTAACAATAGAACACAAGTGGAGTTCTGTGTCCGTGTAAGTCATTTTGGAGAGATAACGGCAGGTTTTCTGACAGGCATGGAAGAAGAGGGATAGCACTTCTTACTGGTTTGTTTGACTATTGTATGCAAAACATGTAGTTTCTACATTCCTCCTCTCGCTCTCTTTTTCTCTCTCTCTCTCCCTCTTCTCTCACACTATCATTGTGCTCTCACATGTCTCCCTTTACCGCAGAGTCTCCATGGCAACTCAAGCTTGCACTTCAATGGGGATTCTCTCTGCGCTCGTTGTCTGTAATCTAGAAATAGGTCAGTCTTTCCACCTAATCATGTGCTTCTGCCTTCGTGCCAGCTGGAGCCCATGTCTAGCACCTGGTATGTCAGCAGAGTTAGGCAGTTCCCCTGTAATTGCTTATTCTACAAGCACTTGACAGTGGTCTGGTTACCAAGTTGTAGAGCACAAGACATACTTACAATATCAACCAATTAGTTGACTGGAACAGTCCCTGTAACACGTGACCAACCTTATCCACATTTATAAAGCATTGCCCTCTATTTAGAAGTTCCTGCTCAGATGGACCACCCCCAGAGCCTGTCTGTTTTAGTGAGTCATGCCTGGTGTCAAGGTCTCGCTGTTCAGCTGCCCACTGAATCCCTCCCCTCTGTAAGGCACTGACAAACTAAGAGAGAAGAATGGCAGCGCATGACTGTCATTAAAAAGACAATCCACAGCCGACAGGCCAAACACTCCCTATGAGCTAATGACATTTTACTGCAGATCATAACATAACCTTATTTGTATCGTTGCTCAGCACATTGAAAAACAAAGAGAAGGAGCAAAAAACGTGTGTGCAGAGGGTCCCCTCCTTTATTCAGTTCTTAAAACAAGCTGCCTCTGAAATTTCTCCTCTTGAAATTAAATCTAAAGCTTTGTCGGCGCCGAGGCAACAGCGTTCCACATTCTGGGGCTTTTTTTAGAATGACTCGGCGAGGAGAGAAAGAGAAATAGAGAAAGAGACAGAGAGAGAGAGTGAGAGATAATATGGGAGGAAGAGAGAGAGAGGGTGACTTGAAAAGGAGAGAATTAAATGGAGAGGGAAGGGACTTGAGGAGGAGAGAGCTAGAAAAGAACCAGGAAGGAGAGAGGGAGCGCGAGAGAGGCAGACAGAGGGAGAGAAAGAGTGACAAAAAGAGAGAGATAGAGCGAGAGAGCAAGTGAAGGAGAGAAAGCAGCCATCGCCCTGTGGGATTTGGAGAAAGGGACTCTTGTTTAAAGAGTACAGGTGGATCCATAAATCAGAGATGAAAGCTGTCGGTGGTTTGATGACGGAGGCAAACAGAAGGGTCGCACAGCCTGGGATAAGAGCCTGGGATAGGCTGGGCTCATTATGCACCATTCCTCCTCTCCAAAACAGCCACAGCAGTGCTTTCTCTCTGCTACAAAATAATGACTCCGACACCACTGCAGCGAACGGAAACAATCTGAATGTACAAGTACATAAACTCTTGGAGTCTGTGGCTGTGTGTAATCCATTTTGCTGTGATATGTTGCTCTGTCAAAAAAAAACATTGTTTTAAATGTTTTGCTTGGCACACTTGTTGGTTGGCAAAATGTACAAACACATGAATTCTGAGTTAAGTCATGGTTGCAGAAGTAGTATTCAAGGTGAAGGACATGATGTACACGTTTTCACTATTACTGCTAAATTGAATGACAATTGACATGTAGTCATTACTAAATGTATCTGATACACCAACAGTTTAACTTACCCTTTCAACAATTCAACCTCCCTCTCAGACGACTCCAATTCATGGAGGTGTTGGTAGGCGGTGCCAGAATGTTTGGATCCTCCAATTGAATTTCGTCTTCCTCTGGGTATGGGCGGTGTTTTACGAGGTACTGACCAATGGGTGGCTTTACTTATCTGGTCTGGACTATGAGACAGGGAGCTGCTTCTAAAATCAAACACAGGGACAGGGATCAAAAGTGTTTTTTGTCACTTAAAGTATTCTGTATGATACATCACATTAACTGTTTCCTACCATGGTTATGTTACTATCTCTATTGTGAGCCATCACATGGCTGTGGATGAGAAGATTTAACACCAGGAGTTCCCTCGTCCAGAAAATGAACAACTGAAAATTCACATCAAAACTGCCACAAGGCAACACACAGCTAGAAGGCCCTCGCTATTCAGAGGAACAACATAAACTACTAAAGACAGATTATTGGACAAGTGTGGCTGATTGCCACTCCATCTAGGGATAAAAGGAATCATGCCATTTCTCCAGTCAATTAAACTAGAGTTTCCCTTGTCACACAACTTTTGTGTCCCTCTGCTAATATTTCCTGTTTCCTGCTGCAGTGTGGGTTTCTGGGTTTCTGCTGTGTTTTGACATGATTGAGGTTCGGAGTGTGAAGTGATTGATTTATCATGTGCAGTGAGGACTTTGAAGACTTCTCTCTGTGTGCCAGATCATATCTTTATTGGTAGTTTATCGCTAGTGCAAATAAAATGCTTATAGACAATTAAAGCCCATATCATTTGATTTCAGATAAGCCTTGCAACTAACCAGCTGCCAAAGGAGTGAGGATAGAATAATGTGATGCACAAATAGTTCCTAGACACAAAATCCACTTAAGAGCTTGTCAAGTTTCAAGCTGTTTTGGAAACATATCTTCACTTCCATTTGCTGAAAACTGTATCCAAATCCCCCCTAAGCCGACACAATTGCAATCATACAAACTGAGATGATCCTTTAAAGTCCACTTATGGCAAGGTCAAGGACCGTAAGCAAACAAAATACAATCCAGCCACTGAAAAAAAAGGGGAATCAAATTGTTGTCGGATCTTAAAACCTCTTGAAGCTAGGGGGCAGAATTTTTATGTTTGGAAAAATAACGTTCCCAATGTAAGCTGCCTATTTCTCAGGTCCAGATGCTAGAATATGCATATAATTGACAGAGTAGGATAAAAAACACTCTAAAGTTTCCAAAACGATCAAAATATTGTCTGTGAGTATAACATAACTGATTTTGCAGGCGAAAACCTGAGGAAATCCAACCCGGAAGTGACTCTTATTTTGATTCCTTTTCCAATGGCTTCCTCAGGGTGTGAACAGTCTTTATACATAGTTTCAAGCTTTTATTCTGAAAAATGAGCGAGATTTATCAAAACGCGTCAGTGGATAGACGGATGTCCTTCCATTAGTTCATGCGCGCGACACTGGTTGCTCAACATTTTCTTTCTCTCCAGTATTGAATAGTTTACAGTCCTGTTGAAATATTATTGATTATTGATGTTAAAAACAACCTGAGGATTGATTGTTAAAAACGTTTGACATGTTTCTACGAACTTTACGGATACTATTTGGAATTTTCGTCAAGCCTTGATGACCTGCCTAAGGCTGTGGAATACTGAACATAACGCGCCAAACAAATGGAGTTTTTTTTATATAAAAATAATCTTTATCGAACAAAAGGAACATTTATTGTGTAATTGGGAGTCTCGTGAGTGCAAACATCCGAAGATCATCAAAGGTAAGCGATTAATTTTATTGCTTTTCTGGCTTTCGTGACCAATCTACATTGCTGCTAGGTGTTCTTAATGTTTTGTCTAGTGATCGATAAACTCACACAAACGCTTGGATTGCTTTCGCTGTAAAGCATATTTTCAAAATCTGACACGACAGGTGGATTAACAACAAGCTAAGCTGTGTTTTGCTATATTGCACTTGTGATTTCATGAATATAAATATTTTTAGCAATTTTTATTTTATTTTTTGCTCTGCAATGCAGCAGTTGTTGATGAAAATGATCCCGCTAAAGGGATCCGTGCGTCAAGAAGTTAAAACGTAAAAAAGAGGCGGGTGTGGATTGAGCCAAACAGACATAAAAGGATTTGTTTATCTGTAATCCCAACAGACACGCATGGAAGGCAAGGCACACACACACACACACACACACGCACACGCACACACACACACTGACAAGGAAAGGTAGATCTCTAGAGCCACCATAATGACCTTGTAATTATGCAGGCAGATTGGTGTGCTGGTGAAATTCACAATGCGATATGAGTGAATGCGGTTTCCCTAGTCCTGAAGTCATGTAAAGTCAATAGCATTCCCTGGGTCCTGGCTCTCATGCAAGTCACTGAATACAAATGGAATACGAAACCAGAGGATAGCAGGAAATACCACTGAGCAGTTAATGATGGATATCGGTCCTTTGAGTGAGAGAGATCATCTTGACTGTGATTGGACTTCATTGTAATGCTAAGGACTAGCTGTTCCCAGAGCTTTATATATGGCTAGCGCTGACATTTGAATCATATGGGATTTTGAATAATGTAAATCTACACAGTTATACATCTATAGCCTACATGTGGTCTTCCAGTAAGCTAATGTCGTATAATGATTTAAGACACAACAGATCATTCCATTAGTGCATTATTCCGCAATGTGGAAATTAACTCAATGTAATATAGCAGTTGGCTCATAAAGAACATTTAATGTAGTTGGAGTCAGATCTCTGACCCTTCGCTGGCATGTTCAGCCCGGTTACAGATATGTGCATTAAAATGTTTATCAACAATTAGAATTACTATCATTCATTAAAACATTCAATAAATCCACAATTATCTCCGGCTGCACTGTAATGTGGTTAATTTGATTTCTCTCTTCACTGCGTCTCTGAGAATTACTGTAAGGGGCATAGAACCAATTCTCATAGCACATTATTATGATAATCATTATGATTTTTGTCTTTGTAAGATGTTGTTCCACAGAGAAGTATTCATCATTCAGACCACTGAGTTCTATGTTTGAACATCATACCTGTAATGTTTTCCTGTGCCTGGACCTCTGGAGTCGTTGGTAGGAGTGGCGTTGCACTGGGAAAAGCTGGACTTGCAAACAGCTCCCTCATGTGGCTGGGAGGACCTCTTACAATACTGCAAAATAAACAAAGACATTTAAATATATATAACCTATTACTGTATTAGCATTAATCTATATTGATTAGACGGATCATATTGCCTGTTTATGCATACAATAAAAATACGTTTGGACTATGCAAATAGTTAAGTACAGGTAGGCACAGATGTTTTCTTTTTAGCACTCCATTTCCAGAGTCAGAATGGCCATGTTCTTTTGGAGGCATATCTAAAAATGTACATCACTTAACATAACCCAGTGTGCTCACACACAATCCCCCTTTGATTGCCACAGCGTGAGGTAGACCATTACGTGACTAGAGAAGAATAATTACAGGAATCTAAATGGCATTCCTGCTCTCTATCTATTCCACTCTCCTTCCTCTATTTTGCTGTGTCAATGAGGGAGAACGGAAGAGAAATTGAAATTGAAGTAGACTATACATCTCAAGTGTAGCATAGGAATGCTGATTGTTGATAAAGGAGTTGTGTAGAGGAGGAGAGCCACTATAATTGGATATTACGCCCGGACAGACAGCAGATTAACCCAAGGAGGTTCCTGGTACCACTATCCGTGATAGCAACCATGCATTAATCCAAGATAAGATTATATTAAATAATTTCTCAGATTTATTTTATTATTGTCGCCTAGAGCCTGGAGCGCGAGCATGATTTAATAGGAATTCCTCACGCTGAGAGCCATTACTGATAATGGAGCTCCAATAATGAATTCACTGACACAATAGAAATAATACTAGGTCAAATATAAATGGTGCCAATAAGGGTGTAAGAATCTGGGTTAAATAGATGGACTCATGCAGCAATTTGCCATCCAACCAGTTTAACTTGTTGGTGAGCTCAATTAACAGTACACGCAGACAATGATGATCTAGAATTACAGAAAAAGCTATTGGTGTAAGGACAGACGCTTGAAGACCAGAAGCAAGTACAGGGAGTGAACATTTAATAAATAACTGACAAGAAACAAACAAGGACAGCGTCTAAACAGGGGAAACATAACGACAATAATGCTGACACGGGGAACAAACTGAGGAACAGACAGATATAGAAAGGACAATCAACAAAGTGAAGGAGTCCAGGTGAGTCCAATATTGCGCTGATGCGCTTAATGATGGTGACAGCTTTGAGACCAAAGCGCAGCGTGGAAAGTGTCCATGATTAAATGTTCAAAAAACACTCAAAACAAAATGACAAAAGGTGAAAACGAAAGCGCACAGTTCTGTCAGGAAAAAACACTAAACAGAAAACATCCCACAAAACCCAAACGGAAAATGACAACTTATATATGATCCCCAATCAGAGACAACGATAGACAGCTGCCTCTGATTGGGAACCACACTAACATAGAAATAAGGAAACTAAAATGCCCACCCTAGTCACACCCTGACCTAACCAAAATACGGAATAAATACCTCTCTATGGCCAGGGCGTGACAGTACAACGCAAAACCTGACTCTAAAAGGGAGGGTCCGGGTGGGAATCCATTCACGGCGGCGGCTCCGGTGCAGGACGTAGACCCCCCTCCGCCCGCAGATCCCTCCGATTTGGTGGAGCCCTGGTGCATGGACCTTCACTGGAGGAACCGGGCAGCAGATCATCGCCGGAGGATCGAGACCACCGATCATCGCCGGAGGCTCCGGACCGGGGACTGTCGCTGCAGGCTCCGGACCGGGGAACGTTGCTGCAGGCTCCGGACCGGGGACTGTCGCTGCAGGCTCCGGTACGGGGACCGTCGCTGGAGGCTCCGGACCGCGGATCGACGCTGGATGCTTCGTGCCATGGATCGTCACTGCAGGCTTCGTGCCATGGATCATCACTGGAGGCTTCGTGCCATGGATCATCACTGGAGGCTTCGGGGCCATGGATCATCACTGGAGGCTTCGGGGCCATGGATCATCACTGGAGGCTTCGGGCCATGGATCATCACTGGAGGCTTCGTGCCATGGATCATCACTGGAGGCTTCGGGGCCATGGATCATCACTGGAGGCTTCGGGGCCATGGATCATCACTGGAGGCTTCGTGCCATGGATCATCACTGGAGGCTTCGGGCCATGGATCATCACTGGAGGCTTCGTGCCATGGATCATCACTGGAGGCTTCGGGACCATGGATCATCACTGGAGGCTTCGTACGTGGAGCCGGAACAGGTCTCACCGGACTGAGGAGACGTACTGGAAGCCTGGTACGTGGAGCTGCCACAACGCGTCCTGGCTGGATACCCACTTTAGCTTGGTGAGTGTGGAGAGCTGGCACAGGACGCACTGGGCTATGAAGGCGCACTGGAGGCATAGTGCGTAGAGCCGGCGCAGGATATACTGGGCCGTGGATGCGCACTGGAGGTCTGGAGCGTAGAGCTGGCACAACGCGTCCTGGCTGAAAACCCCCTGTAGCCCGGCAAGTGCGGGGAGCTGGAACAGGCCGCACTGGGTTGTGCTGGCGAACTGGGGATACCATGCGTAGAGCTGGCGCAGGATATCCTGGGCCTAAGAGACGAACCGGTGACCAGTAGCGCTGAGCCGGAACAATCCGTCCTGGCTGAATGCCCACTCTAGCACGGCAACTGCGGGAAGCTGGAACAGAGCGCACCGGGCTGTGAATGCGCACTGGAGACACCGTGCGCATCACCGCATAACACGGTGCCTGACCGGTCACACGCTCCCCACGGTAAGCACGGGGAGTTGGCTCAGGTCTAAACCCTGACTCCGCCAATCTCCCCGTGTGCACCCCCCCCAAACATTTTTGGAGCTGCCTCTCGGGCTTCCGTTGTTGTCTCAACTCCTCGTAGCGTCGCCGTTCCTCTCTCGCTACCTCCGCCTGCTTCCATGGCAGGGTCTTGTCCCCTGCCATTACCTCCTCCCAGGTCCAGGATGTCCTCCACTCCCTTTTCTCCCGGGCCCAGGATCCCTGCTCCTCCTGGCTATGCTGCTTGGTCCTTTGGTGGTGGGATGTTCTGTAACGGCTGTCGTCGGAATGAGACCAAAGCGCAGCGAGGAAAGTGTTCATGATTTAATGTTCAAAAAACACTCAAACAAAATTGACAAAAGGTGAAAACAAAAGCGCACAGTTCTGTCAGGAAAAAACACTAAACAGAAAACATCCCACAAAACCCAAATGGAAAATTACAACTTATATTTGATCCCCAATCAGAGACAACGATAGACAGCTGCCTCTGATTGGGAACCACACTAACATAGAAATAAGGAAACTAGAATGCCCACCCTAGTCACACCCTGACCAAACCAAAATAGAGAATAATACCTCTCTATGGCCAGGGCGTGACATGTGCATTCGTTGCATACTGTCTGTTGAAGCTTGCATCGATAAATGTGTCAAAATATGTAAAAATGGAGTACGGATTTGAGAAGTGCCCTCTGTGCTCCATTTCACATACTTCGATTTGGACTCATTTGCGTAGTACGGTAGTATGCATTTTGAGAAACACCCATTAGCTAACGTTACACGTCAGTTACAATACTAGCTCAGCACTGGGAATAAATACTCAAACAGCAGTTGTCTTGCCAGCTAGATCAGTCAAATAAAGAGCAACCAGTTTCTGCTCTGCTTGCTTTTACAACTTTGAGAAAAAATGCAACACACATAGACAGCAGTAGCAGACAGCAGCACCGTGCTGGTCAGAAGCTTTGCCTTCATACAGCCTGTCCACAAGCTCTGTGGTGTCTGTGTGGTCCTAAATAATCTAGCCCGGTTGAAACCGCCAAGCAGTCTACCTGACTGCACTGAGAACTCCACATGTTTCTAAAGCACACCGATGCCACTTTTGTTTTTATAACAGGGCAATGATAAAACTGGGGAGACAAAAATTCAATTTTAGAATATGGGGGGTGGGTCATGTCCCCCCATACCCATTGAAAGTTGCGCCCCTGTTATTATTGTTTGCTGAATGCAATATTTATTTTCAAGTTGATGGTAATAAAGTGTTATGACATTTCAGAAATCTCTAGACTAGAGAGGGAGGGAGGAAGGAAATTAGGATGCATGAAAAAATGTGACACGCTCCCACACAATGGGACTATGAAATGTCTTATTTTCAAAATAGACAGCTTCAAGGGATAAATATTACACAAGGAAGAGTTGCACCATGTCTGCTTTGTAAAAAACAGAGAGAAGCTCATGGTTTTAAAGCTTTTAAAAGAGAGTCAGACATGGCTGCAGACAAGCATCACCTCACTGTTAATCCCTAGAAGCTCTCACAGTCTCACATCAGAATTAGACGTTCATCCATGTTTTCAAATGTCAAATTTCAAAGTTGTTCCAAACGTCACCTTTACGAAAAAAGATTGCAGTCAGAGTGCAGTATAACTGAAGTACACAGCAGTATAACTGCAGTATGCGGAAAATACTCATCCAAAATAAAACATTTTTTACTGCAGTAATTTTGCAGTGTAACTGCAGTTAGAATGCAGCATATTCTGTAATTACTGTGTCCAAAATACCACAGGTGACTGCAGTTACTGCACTTTTACTGCAGTTTCAAATCTGCCCCCAAAATTATAAAGGCACATTTTGAAGTGTTTAAGGTTAAATTTAGGGATTAACTCCACATTTTTAAGGTTAGGTTTAAGTTTAGGCATTAACCCCTAGAGTCAATTGACACACCGGTGCATCAGTCTAAATTACATAACAAAAAAATCCCCAACAAAATCAGTCAGTTTAAGCTGGAGATATCTGTTGTTTTGCATTGGATGCGTCTCAATCAACCGCATCCGCCAGTTTCGCACTTCCGCATCTGCGGTGAAAGGTGGCAGACCATGAGACATCCCTAAAATCGGTCTTCTCACGAAAACAGTCCACAAGTGTCAGGGGACTCGTCTGAAGGATGTAAAGAATGTATGGAAGTATGAAGGTAATTTTTTGCCAAACCCCAAAAAGGGTTGAAATACGTGTAAAATAAATAAATAAACATATATATACAGTATCAGTCAAAAGTTTGGACACACCAACTCATTTAAGGGTTTTTCCAACAGTCTTGAAGGAGTTCCCACATATGCTGAGCACTTGTTGGCTGCTTTTCCTTCACTCTGCGGTCCAACTCATCACAAACCATTTCAATTGGGTTGAGGTCGAGTGATTGTGGAGGCCAGGTCATCTGATGCAGCACTCCATCACTCTCCTTGTTCGAATAGCCCTTACACAGCCTTGAGGTGTGTTTTGGGTCATTGTCCTGTTGAAAAACAAGTGATACTCTCACTAAGCGCAAACCAGATGGGATGGCATATAGCTTCAGAATGCTGTGGTAGCCATGCTGGTTAAGTGTGCCTTGATTTCTAAATAAATCACTGACAGTGTCACCAGCAAAGCACCCCCACACCATCACACCTCCTCCTCCACGCTTCACGGTGGAAACCACACATACCGAGATCTTACATTCATCTACTCTGCGTCTCACAAACATACGGTGGTTGGACAGATTACCACCGGTCTAATGTCCATTGCTATTGTTTCTTGGCCCAAGCAAGTCTCTCCTTATTATTGGTGTCCTTTAGTACGGGTTTCTTTGCAGCAATTCGACCATTAAGGCCTGATTCACGCAGTCTCCTCTGAACAGTTGATGTTGAGATGTGTCTGTTACTTGAACTCTGTGAACCATTTATTTGGGCTGCAATCTGAGGTGCAGTTAACTCTAATGAACTTATCCTCTGCAGCAGAGGTAACTCTGGGTCTTCCTTTGCTGTGGCGATCCTCATGAGAGCCAGTTTCATCATAGCACTTGATGGTTTTTGTGACTGCACTTGAAGAAACGTTCAAAGTTCTTGACTGACTGACCTTCATCTCTTAAAGTAATGATGGACTGTCATTTTTCTTTGCTTATTTGAGATGTTCTTGCCATAATATGGACTTGGTTTTTTTACTAAATAGGGCTATCTTCTGTATACCACCCCTACTTTGTCATAACACAACTGATTGGCTCAAATGCATCTTAGGGCAAGGCCCCTTTTTTTCTCAATTGCGGCCTGAATGACGTGCCCAAAGTAAACTGCCTGTTGCTCAGGCCCTGAAGCCAGGATATGCTGTGCGTTTTGTTGCTAACCTTACTTTTCTACCTGACAACTTTACGGTTTTTACTTTTTAATTACCGTTTATATTTTTCGTTTTTCTCTCACTCAACTTTCTTTTTTTCCCCCATTCAACTTTTTCACTCCGGACTCTTTATCTGGACGTGGTTCGTCAGGACCTCCACCAGCCAGAGCTAAGTAGTAACATTAACATGATGCCTTCTAATTGCAGTCACTGTACTCATACTATACAGGAGAACGATCGCCTTACAGCGAGGATAGCTGTGCTGCAAGCCCAGCTTCAGACGCAATAGTTAGGCAAGGGTAATTTCAGTGTAGGAAAGGATGAAACCGCGTCTGTGCCACCAGTTAGTACAGATAGTAGTATAAATCCCCTCGCACAGTCCCCGCAGCCGGACAACTTTCTCATGGCTTCTGGAGGGAAATGCTGTATGAATGCTCAACCGGTGTCGCTCATTCAGCCGACAGAAACTTTCAACCGGTTCTCCCCATGAAGCAGCGAGTCGGAGTCAGAGGCCGAGCCTTCTCTGGTCACTACTCCTCCCGTTACGGGGTCTGAGACGCCGAAGCCTACCACCATTAGCTCTGACAAATTTAAAACCCTAGTCATTGGCGACTCCATTACCCGCAGTATTAGACCTAAATGAATATCCAGCGATCATACACTGTTTACCAGGGGGCAGGGCTACCGACGTTAAGGCTAATCTGAAGATGGTGCTGGCTAAAGCTAAAACTGGCAAGTGTAGAGAGTATAGGGATATTGTTATCCACGTTGGCACCAACAATGTTAGAATGAAACAGTCAGGGGTCACCAAGCGCAACATAGCTTCAGCGTGTAAATCAGCTAGAAAGATGTGTCGGCATCGAGTAATTGTCTCTGGCCCCCTCCCAGTTAGGGGGAGTGATGAGCTCTACAGCATCGCTGGTTGAAAACTGTTTTCTGCCCCTCCCAAATGATAGAATTTGTAGATAATTGGCCCTCTTTCTGGGACTCACCCACAAACAGGACCAAGCCTGGCCTGTTGAGGAGTGACGGACTCCATCCTAGCTGGAGGGGTGCTCTCATCTTATCTATGAACATAGACAGGGCTCTAACTCCCCTAGCTCCACAATGAAATAGGGTGCAGGCCAGGCAGCAAGCTGTTAGCCAGCCTGCCAGCTTATTGGAGTCTGCCACTAGCACAGTCAGTGTAGTCAGCTCAGCTATCCCCATTGAGACCGTGTCTGTGCCTCGACCTAGGTTGGGCAAAACTAAACATGGCGATGTTCGCCTTAGCAATCTCACTGGAATATAGACCTCCTCCATTCCTGCCATTATTGAAAGAGATTGTGATACCTCACATCTCAAAATAGGGCTACTTAATGTTAGATCCCTCACTTCCAAGGCAGTTATAGTCAATGAACTAGTCACTGATCATAATCTTGATGTGATTGGCCTGACTGAAATATGGCTTAAGCCTGATGAATTTACTGTGTTAAATGAGGCCTCACCTCCTGGTTACACTAGTGACCATATCCCCCGCGCATCCCGCAAAGGCGGAGGTGTTGCTAACATTTACGATAGCAAATTTCAATTTACAAAAAAAAATGTTTTCTTCTTTCGAGCTTCTAGTCATTAAATCTATGCAGCCTATTACAGGCCTCCTGGGCCATATACAGCGTTCCTCACTGAGTTCCCTGAATTCCTATCGGACCTTGTAGTCATAGCAGATAAAATTCTAATGCTTTCAGAGCCATCATCGACTCAGTGGGTTTTGTACAACATGTCTCCGGACCTACTCACTCCCTCAGTCATACTCTGGACCTAGTTTTTTCCCATGGAATAAATGTTGTGGATCTTCATGTTTTTCCTCATAATCCTGGACTATCGGACCACCATTTTATTACGTTTGCAATCGCAAACAAATAATCTGCTCAGACCCCAACCAAGGATCATCAAAAGTTGTGCTATAAATTCTCAGACAACCCAAATATTCCTTGATGCCCTTCCAGACTCCCTCTGCCTACCCAAGGACATCAGAGGACAAAAATCAGTTAACCACCTAACTGAGGAACTCAATTTAACCTTGCGAAATACCCTAGATGCAGTCGCACCCCTAAAAACTAAAAACATTTGTCATAATAAACTAGCTCCCTGGTATACAGAAAATACCCGAGCTCTGAAGCAAGCTTCCAGAAAATTGGAACGGAAATGGCGCCACACCAAACTGGAAGTCTTCCGACTAGCTTGGAAAGACAGTACTGTGCAGTATCGAAGAGACTGCTGCTCGGTCATCCTATTTTTCCAACTTAATTGAGGAAAATAAGAACGATCCAACATTTCTTTTTGATACTGTCGCAAAGCTAACTAAAAAGCAGCATTCCCCAAGAGAGGATGGCTTTCACTTCAGCAGTAATGAATTCATGAACTTCTTTGAGGAAAAGATCATGATCATTAGAAAGCAAATTACAGACTCCTCTTTAAATCTACGTATTCCTCCAAAGCTCAGTTGTCCTGAGTCTGCACAACTCTGTAGGATCAAGAGAGACACTCAAGTGTTTTAGTACTATATCTCTTGACACAATGATGAAAATAATCATGGCCTCTAAACCTTCAAGCTGCATACTGGACCCTATTCCAACTAAACTACTGAAAGAGCTGTTTCCTGTGCTTGGCCCTCCTATGTTGAACATAATAAATGGCTCTCTATCCACCGGATGTGTACCAAACTCACTAAAAGTGGTAGTAATAAAGCCTCTCTTGAAAAAGCCAAACCTTGACCCAGAAAATATAAAAAAACCTATCGGCCTATATCGAATCTCCCATTCCTCTCAAAAATTGTAGAAAAAGCTGTTGCACACCAACTCACTGCCTTCCTGAAGACAAATAATGTATCAGTCTGGTTTTAGACCCCATCATAGCACTGAGACTGCACTTGTGAAGGTGTTAACTTCTTGTCAATAGGGGGGCGCCATTTCGACTTTGTAAAAATTCGTTCCCAAATTAAACTGCCTCGTACTCAATTCTTGCTCGTACAATATGCATATTATTATTACTATTGGATAGAAAACACTCTCTAGTTTCTAAAACCGTTTGAATTATTTCTCTGAGTGAAACAGAACTTATTCTGCAGCACACTTCCTGTCAAGGAGTGAGATTTCTGAAATCGAGGTCTCTGTTCTAGGGTCAGTTTATAAATTCCCATGTAAGCTATGGGGCTACATGCACTGCATACGCCTTCCTCTAGATGTCAGTAAGCGGTGAGAATTTGAATGGAGTGGATTGCACCATCTGGGGCACTATAAAAGCCCGTGGAACGGAAGGTCCGTTCTTTTCAACGGGGCGCCTGGCGCAGGAGGGACATCACAATGGCGTCCTGAAAAGCTTTCGTTTTAGCAGTTCTATATCTCCGGCTCTGATTTAATTTGATTTTTGTCTTAAAAACTTCATAAGGTAGTTAATTTAAACCGACTTATAGCAGTTTATATTAGTTTATTGCGATTTTCTGGAAATTCTTTGTCACGCGCTATCACGAGTTGGACACCTCTCCGGCACATAGCTAGCGTTAGCTGCTAATTCTACAGGAGAAGAGGACATCTTTCAACCAAAAGACGATTGTTCTGGAGAAAGGACACCTTGCCCAAGATTCTGATGGAAGCTCGTCAAATAGTAAGAAGTCTTTATGCTGTTAATTCGTATTTATGTTGACAAATGTTAAACAATAATTCCGCCATGAATTTCGGTGCGGTCTCGCTTTAGCGCACGCTGTATGCGCAGTAACGTTAATTTTAAAAATCTAACACAGCGGTTGCATTAACCTCTTTGGGCTCAAGGGGCAGTATTGAGTAGCCAGATAAAAGGTGCCCATTTCAAAAAGGCCTCGTACTCAATTCTTGCTCGTACAATATGCATATTATTATTACTATTGGATAGAAAACACTCTCTAGTTTCTAAAACCGTTTGAATTATATCTGTGGGTGAAACAGAACTCGACTCGAGCAACACCAGATGAAAGATACACATCTTGGTAATCAAGCCATCATTTCTGATTTTTAAAATGTTTTACAGGGAAGACACAATATGTAAATCTATTAGCTAACCACGTTAGCAAAAGACACCATTTTTTTTACTCCACCAGTTTTTTACTCCATCAGTAGCTATCACAAATTCTACCAAATAAAGATATAAATAGCCACTAACCAAGAAACAACCTCATCAGATGACAGTCTGATAACATATTTATTGTATAGCATAGGTTTTGTTAGAAAAATGTGCATATTTCAGGTATAAATCATAGTTTACCATTGCAGCCACCATCACAACTCTCACCAAAGCGACTAGAATAACTACAGAGAGCAACGTGAATTACCTAAATACTCATCATAAAACATTTCTGAAAAATACACAGCGTACAGCAAATGAAAGACAAAGATCTTGTGAATCCAGCCAATATTTCAGATTTTTTAAGTGTTTTACAGCGAAAACACAATATAGCATTATATTAGCTTACCACAATAGCAAACCACACAACAGCATTGATTCAAGCCAAAAATAGCGATAACGTATAACCCAGCAAAAGATATTAATTTTTTCACTGACCTGCTCAGAATTCTTCAGATGACAGTCCTATAACATCATATTACACAATACATATAGAGTTTGTTCGAAAATGTGCATATTTAGCGGCACAAATCGTGGTTATACAATGAGAAAAGTAGCCAAGCTGCCAACAAAATGTCGGGAGAAATCTTGGGAGAGGCACCTATTCTAATCGATAACTAATCATAAACTTGACTAAAAAATACAGGTTGGACAGCAAATGAAAGATACATTAGTTCTTAATGCAATCGCTGTGTCACATTTTTTAAATTAACGTTACTACGACATACAGCGTGCGTTAAAGCGAGACCGCACGGAAATTAATGGCGGATTATGCATTTTACATTTTTCAACAGAACAACGAATTAACAGCATAAATAGTTCTTACTTTTTGATGTGCTTCCATCAGAATCTTGGGAAAGTTGTCCTTTGTCCAAAAGAATCGTTGCTCGGTTGTAGAATGTAGTCTTCAACGTTGCAATTAGCAGTAAACATTAGCCATGTGGGCCAGACATCACCAACTCCCTAGAACGCAACACTAATAAATATCCGAAAATCGCAATATACTGACATAAACTGATATAACTCGGTTTAAAATAACAACATTATGATGTCTTTAACAGCTATATCGAATAAAAACAGAGCCGGATATATCTAAGAGCTATAACCGGAGCTTTCTAATACGACATGCCAAGGTCCTTCCTGCGTCAGAGCGAAGTGAACAAACACCGGACCCTTCGTTCCCAAGCTATTTATAACCTCTCAGATCTGCCTAGAGACTCCATTTCAAATCTCACTATTCGCTGACATCCAGGGGAAGGCGTATGCAGTGCATCTCAACCAATAGAAGACAGGCAAATTAATAAACTGACCTGGGAACAGCTTGCAGAATTCTGCATTCTCACATCCTCATAGGAAAAATGCTCTAACTCGAGTTCTGTTTTACTCACAGATATAATTCAAACGGTTTTAGAAACTAGAGAGTGTTTTCTATCCAATAGTAATAATAATATGCATATTGTACGAGCAAGAATTGAGTACGAGGCAGTTTAATTTGGGAACGAAATTATTACAAAGTGCAAACAGCACCCCCTATTGAGAAGAAGTTTTAATGTGATTGGATGTTAATTATTTGACTAGGCTACCTGTATTTGACATTGTGTTGTTATTTCACTGAACACTAGATGGTATAATTTTATTTTTGGCAGTGAAATGAGGCTACTCAGGTGAGAAAAAACCTCACCCAAACGTATAGCCCCGTTGGAAAATTTAAATGGACTGTTTGAAAATGTGAATATATATTTTTTAAATAATAGTAATATGTATCTTTAAAAAAAAATGTGAATCACATTTTTATTTGGCGTACCCCAGACGGGAATACCTGATCTAAGGCATTTGCAATATATTTTACAACAAGCATGGTATGGTCGTAGTGGTGTTGTCACGGCTCTCCCCGGAACTGTTGCTCATTCTGTTCACCAGTTCCAGAGGTCTACGTCACCGGCTTTCTAGGCTTCACTGAACGGGATTCATTATCATCAACCCCGGACTGTCTTGTCTTATTACACACCCCTGGTTCTCATTTCCCCTGATTAGCATGTTATATACAGTATGTTCCCTCTGTACGTTATTGTTCCCATGTCCGTTGATTGTGTGAGTACCTATGCGTTGGTGCAGCTGTTATGCTGCTTGCTTTATCTATTGTGTATTACAGGTATCGTCCTGTGTCGTTCAACGAGGTTTACCCTCGCTCTTTTGTTTGGGTACAGCCCAGTGTTTTGTATACGTGTTTGTTTTGGGTGTATTAAAAACCCCATTGTATATTCCTGCACCGGTCTCCAAATCCTTTATACCAGCGTCCCCAGCCGCGTCCTCAGAGCATGCGCAGACCAGCTGACTGGTGTGTTTACGGACATATTCAATCAATCCTTATCCCAGTCTGCTGTTCCCACATGCTTCAAGAGGGCCACCATTGTTCCTGTTCCCAAGAAAGCTAAGGTAACTGAGATAAATGACTAGCACTCACTTAGCACTCACTTCCGTCATCATGAAGTGCTTTGAGAGACTCGTCAAGGACCATATCACCTCCACCCTACCTGACACCCTAGAGAGAATGCTGTTCATCGACTACAGCTCAGCATTTAACACCATAGTACCCTCCAAACTCGTCATCAAGCTCGAGACCCTGGGTCTCGACCCCGCCCTGTGCAACTGGGTACTGGACGTTCTGACGGGCCGCCCCCAGGTGGTGAGGGTAGGTAACAACATCTCCACCCCGCTGATCCTCAACACTGGGGCCCCACAAGGGTACGTTCTGAGCCCTCTCCTGTACTCCCTGTTCATAAATAATAAATAATGGGTTAAACAAAACCCGGTAAATACCAGCATACCGTGCACAAGCACTACAACAAACAATTATGGACAAGGACATGGGGGGGAACAGAGGGTTAAATACATAACATTAAATTGATGGATTTGGAACCAGGTGTGACGGAAGACAAGACAAAACCAATGGAAAATGAAAACTGGATCGGCGATGGCTAGAAGGTCGGTGACTTCGACCGCCGAACGTCGCCCGAACAAGGAGAGGGACCAACTTTGGCGGAAGTCGTGACACTATGGCAGCGATTACAGCTTCAATTATTATTGGGTATGACGCTACAAGCTTGGCACACTTGCATTTGGGGAGTTTCTCCCATTATTCTCTCTTCATCTCAAGCTCTGTCAGGTTGGATGGGGAGAGTCGCTGCACAGCTATTTTCAGGTCTATCCAGAGATGTTTGATTGGGTTCAAATCCGGGGTCTGGCTGGGCCACTCAAGGACATTCAAAGTCTTGTCCCGAAGCCACTCCTGTGTTGTATTGGCTGTGTGGTCTGGGTCGTTGTCCAGTTGGAAGGTGAACCTTCACCCCAGTCTGAGGTCATGAGAGCTCTGGAACAGGTTTTCATCAAGGATCTCTCTGTACTTTGCTCTGTTCATCTTTCCCTTGATCCTGACTGGTCTCCTAGTCCCTGCCGCTGAAAAACATCCCCACAGCACGACACTGCCGCCACCATGCTTCACCGTAGGGATGGTGCCAGGTTTCCTCCAGAGGGGATGCTTGGCATTCAAGCCAAAGAGTTCAATCTTCGTTTCATCAGACCAGAGAGTCTTGTTTCTCAAGGTTTGAGTCCTAAAGGTGCATTTTGGCAAACTCCAAGCAGGCAGTCATGTTCCTTTTACTAAGAAGTGGCTTCCATCTGGCCACTCTACCATAAAGGCCTGATTGGTGAAGTGCTGCAGAGATGGTTGTCCTTCTGGAAGGTTCTCCCAGCTCTGTCAGAATGATCATCGGGTTCTTGGTCACCTCCCTGACCAAGGCCCTTCTCCCCCGAATGCTCAGTTTGGCCTGGCGGCCAGCTCTAGGAATTGTTTTGGTCATTACAAACTTCTTCCATTTAAGAATTTTCTTGGAGCCCTTCAATGCTGCAGAATGTTTTTGGTATCTTTCCCCAGATCTGTGTCTCGACACAATCCTGTCTTGGAGCTCTACGGACAATCGAAATATCTCAATAATGATAAATTGAAACATGATGCACCTGAGCTCTAATTTTGAGTCTCAAATAAATAAATAAATAGCTATTTCAGTTACATTTTTATAAATTTGCAAAAGAATTTAACTTTTTTCACCTTTTCATTATGGGGTATTGTCTGTAAATTGATGAGGAAATAAAATACTTTTATCCATTTTAGAAAAAGGCTGTAACGTAACCAAATGTGGAAAAGGTCAAGGGGTCTGAATACTTTCCGAATGCACTGTAATTATCAAGATCACTACAATCCCCACACGTATGGAGTGGTAGTACAAAAGCTGCTTTCCGCACTTCTGGAATATTTCTTGATACTAAAGTTAAATACAAAATGTGTGTTACTGAGCCAGCATTGAGGGGTGCTGCATACATAAGCAACGACGGGTCCAAATTGTCAACCCCTAATGATTTCTTGCTGTCAATAGCTAATAATGCAGCGAGAACAGCTGTTTCTGTGAGTTACCAAAATTAAAAACCCTGACTTTTATTTCCCAAGTCACGTGAGGTTGACTTATCATCCATCGAGGCAACTGGAGGCTGTATGTGGGAAGAACAGTCAACTGACTGGCCAAGAACAGTATGACCACCATTTATTTTAAATAGGAAACCAGCTGAGATAAAATGATGAATAAAATAATCACAAATCTTGACTTTTTCAGTAATGATGCAGGAGTCTAAAACTACTTGCTTAGGCAAGGAAGTAGAGGAATTACCCCACTTCAACGAATTCATGGTTTTCCAGAATTTAGAGGGATCACTAACATAATCTGTCATAGCACTAAGGGTGTAGTTTGATTTGGCAGTGCACCTATTTCTCAATTACCTAAATAGCTGCCAATAAGCTAACGAGCCAGTTTGTCTAACCTTGGCCCAGGCTAGATTTATTGTCAAGAGGAGGCCTGAGAGTACAGGAGAGTACAGGAGAGTACCATGGGATCGTTTGCTTTTTGGCTCTGAGTCGCTTGGAAGGGGTATGTTTATCAGCAATAGAGGTAAAAATGGATGAGAAAAATGTAAGCGCCAAAACAGGGTCTGGTACGCATCTAGTAGAAAAAAGCTCTGAATAATATACATCATGAAGGAACACCTGTGGAGTGAATTTGAGGGTTACAGATTTTCAATTTGGTATCTCTAATGCAAGCAATAGGGCAGTGGTCGCTGATATTGTTTTCAAAAACACCACTCGCCAAATACTTACGGGGACGGTTAGTCAGGATAAGTTCAATCAATGAGGAGTTTGCTAGGTTTTTTATATTCATCTGAGTTTCATTATCAGCTGAGTCAAGTTGAACTCAAGACAGATATGCTTAAACTGATCTAAGGCATGTGTATCAATATTTAAATCTCCTAACACAACCATTTCAGATACCAGAAAGGGTTTTAAATAATCAGAAATACTACCAACAGCCTCCGCTGAAGCTGCTGGGTGCAGCAATAAATATATGCATATTTTGGCTTGTGGCCACATTTATAACCAGCTCACATATTTTAGGGACAGAAATGCTAAGAGAGCATGATGCCATAAGAGAAGATCTTAGATAAATAGCCACCCCTCCCCCACTTTTTCAAATGTGAAAAAGTCCAGGCTTATAAATGCTTTTTTATTGAAGGGGTACTTCAGGATTTTGGCTTTATCTACCTCCCCAGAGTCAGAATTTGTGGATACCATTTTTATGTCTCTGTGCAGTTTGAAGGAAGTTGCTAATTAGCATTAACTCAATTACTAACTAGCGTTAGTGCATTGCCTAGAAGTCTATGGGAACAGCTAGCATGCTATCTGTTCCTGTAGACTACCAGATATTGTGCTAACACTAGTTAGCATTGGCTTGCAAAACTACCTCTAACGTCCTTCATACTGGACGCAGAGACAAAAAATGGTATCCAGAAGTTCATCTGACTCATCTGGGGAAGTAGATAAAGGGCTTCTTTGCCAAAATCCCAAAGTATCGCTTTAAATTTACTGAGGGAAACCCCATGAATGCAGTACTCACAACAAATATACTGTCAATCCTTTGGACTTCAGACCAAAATGAGGACAGTCTATACACAAGACTGCTAATCTAATACCAATATTTTTTTCTTGAGAACTAATCTAATGGATAAAAGAGTACCAGACACTGGTAGCAGATGTGTCCTGCAGTCAGTCCAGTTGTTTTGCTCTTTTTAAGAACCAATCAGAGACTTTGCACAGAGCCCAATACATCAGCACTGTTTCATGAAATCAACCCAGGTATTCATCTCAATAAAGAGAGGAGTAATGCAACATGTAATAAATGCGGCACGCGTGGCGGTGACTGTTATGGCACAGCGGGGAGCGTGTTAGTGTAATGGATGTTTTAATCTAGGGGAGAAAGTGGCCACCATCCGCCAGCGGGTTTCAGCTGCGACCACCCAGAGCAGAAACAGCTTTTATGATTTTGCGAAGACGTTGTCAGGAACACATCTAATTGTTTTCTTTCACCCTAGCAGACTGCTGCAGCCTGAGGGGTTCTGGGGGAGAGAGTGAACCATCATTTAGCCTAGTACCTCCACAGAGTGCTGCTGCAGGTAGGGAGAAAAGGGTGGCATTGCAATTGTTTTAAAATCAGACTGCGAGACGCTAGATCAATTGTATCATTTGACAGGAAGTAGGGGGTTGGGAGGGCGGGTCGAGGTGTGTGTGTCTGTCTGCGTGTGTGTTACTATCACTGACCCCCCCCCCCCCCCCCCACAGCGGCGGCGGGCAGGCATGTTGTGAAATCCTCGTAACCGATAGCTTGCAGACACAAATCAATATGAATATGTGCATGAAACAAATAGCCTGCATTAGCATAAGTTCCCAATAGATTCCATTGGAAAGAAAACAGTCTCAGAAGATGCATGGAAAGTGGAACAGCCATACTCTGTTATTAAAACAAATAACAGTAGTATCGACTTGAATCCCAAGGTAATATAGCGATACCTAAATTCTGTGACGAGATACGTCATATGTGTACAAGTTACATATGTGGAATGTTGAGTATAAAAGTTACCAACATCTTTGGTAATTTAGGTAATTAAGAGAAAATATATGGCAATCTATGGTAGCTTTGGTAATTTATTCTTGAATAACTTGAATATAAATCTATATCCATATATTGTATTCATTTTCTATATCTGTGTCCATATTGTCCATGAGTTTCTAGTAGACACACCATATGGTTCAAGAGAAAATAGCCTAATTGATACCAAAAAATGCATCTAATCAACAATGGCATTATTTTCAATTAACTCTGCAACACGTCCAACTATTGACTTTTTTCACAACTGCCACCAGTTTGACGCGAAAACATTGACAATAAATACTTATTGACATAGTCCAATAAATAAGTGTGTTAAAAAATACAATATAAAAATACAGTTTCATGCTGAAACCCTCATATCAAACACCAATGGTATTCACTAAGTTGACAGTTTATTAAGGATGATGTTTTACAGCTTTGTCATTAAATGTTTCTATTTTAAAATCATCTAATTTAATGATTTCATATAATGTATTTTACATGTTATAAGGCCACACAGAGGGCCAGGAATAATTACAGACACCTGTGATAATCTGAAGTACCCAAAAAGGCCAATAGATGTCTTCTTATAAAATTCCAAATAAACCTTGAAAGTTACACAAATTCTGGTAGTTTACTGGTAAACTCAGGTTTTCAGTAATATACCCTCCCTTTGCAACCCTACGCGTATCAAACAATGCCTTCGTTAGTGTCTAGTGTCACGGCTCAGCGTGATGTGTACATTTTCTTTTACTTAGTCAAATGTTGCCAACAAAACAAGAAATAACAAAAACGACCGTGAAGCTTACAAGGGCTATAGTGCCCCTAACAAAGACAACTTCCCACAATGACAAAAGGGAAAAAGGCTGCCTAAGTATGATTCCCAATCAGAGACAACGATAGACAGCTGTCCCCGATTGAGAACCATACCCGGCCAACACATAGAAATACAAAAACATAGAAATCAGAACATAGAATGCCCATAGAATGCCCACCCCAAATCACACCCTGACCAAACCAAATAGAGACATAAAAAGGCTCTCTAAGGTCAGGGCGTGACAGCTAGATCTATAAGAAACCTTGAGAGCCATATCCTCAGGATGGTGAGTTGATGGTGAGTCTGAATGGAGCAGATCTATGGAGTGGTGTGTGCTACCAAGACATCCCCATCTTTCTCCCGTGCACAGGCACTAACTTCGACTGATATTCAAATGAACGCGGTTTTTGCATGAAAACAACTCAGATTGGAATATTGGACATAGATCTGTTGACAGAGGTTATTTAGCAGATGATGAATGACAACAATACACAGCCTAGGGTCCCAAATGACTGAGCAGTGTTCTCTGAAAGACTTCTCTGCTAACAGCGCTAACTCTGAACAGTTTGGGTTGGGTGGAAGGGGTGGAATAGGCAGTTGTTTAGCATGCCAAACTTCAAAGACTGCTTGCTGCTGCAGCCCTGAGCGAACAACATATCTCCAACAGTTCTGCAGGAAAAAGACACTCTGCATAACTGGGTTATGAGATGTAAGCCGACAGCATGATCAGTCACCCTAGATACATGAAGGATGCAGAGGAAGAGGAGAATCCCCTCAGCATACTCACATTCTGCAGCTGCAGGCCCGTGTCAGGCCTCTGGCTCGATTTGGACTCCAAAGCAGAGGCGTTGCCGCTGTAGTTTTTGAGGCTGCGACTCTCTTTCAAGTGGGCCTGGAGTTTTTCTCTGCGTTTCCTGAGGGGGCGAGGGGGAGTACATATACGTGGCATGTTAACTAAATCACGGCATTGCCTTGACCTTTAACCCTCAGACCCCACTCTGTGCCTCTTCACCCCTAGTCGGTGCAGTGAAGAAGTGTAAATTGAGCGGCTCTGATGGAGCTGATAGGTTCCTGTGCTGTAACTCCATTATAGATTCCTTCCAAATGGCACTAGATCATGGTTTTATCCGATTATCTTGTTGTCAGGCTGCTCACTCACTCACATCATTATATTACAGACCCTATAAAATTACAATGCAATTTATCAGAGGGCTTTCTGCTTCATATACCATGAATGACAGTTTGCCATTACAGCTTTGATGTTTGGCCCAGCGTGCTGGATGAATATATAAAGGATATACATTCTAGACAGGTGCTTTCAGGCATAAACAGGATGTAAAACATACATAGACAAATGTTGTGTGCAGGGCCCATACCAACACAATAAAACAAATTGTCAAGAGCTTTCTTTCCTTATCGGTTCCTTAAAATTATGTACATGTATTAATGTTAATTGGAGGGATACAATTGTGAATCCGGACTCTTACAGTAGGCTCTTTGACATGGAGTGGCAGCTGAAGCTAGATCAATAGCCAATTGCCTGTGGTGTGTGCTATGGGTTTAGGTGTATGAACTGAAATCCGATCCTATGGGTGCTCGTGTCCACCCACTTGTTCCGACAGTAGAGAGCCATACAGAGAATGCCCAGAACACTGATCCCCATGGTGATGCAGGTGATTGACAGCACTTGTCTCTTGTACACCTCCTTGCTCTCTGTTGAAATGAAGAGAAGAGGAAGAACTGACATTGACGGAGGAACAAAGAGCACAAAATAGGAAAAACTGGGCGAGAAATTAAGGAACACATGTCCATAAGGAGATGATCACAGAGAATAAAACATGGCCCTTAGCTCGCTGTAATAATAATGTCTTATTTTCAAATGCCACTTTACAAACTCAAACTACCCCCCATTTACTCTTAACAACGTCACATCATCAGCCCCATTGGATGCAAAGCCTTGTAATAGATGCTAGTTGTAATGTAACCATGTCTGATTACAGAAGATAAGAGTTATAGCTGTAATGGTCATCATTAACACTAGAACCGCTGGGCCTCGAGGAACCCCCCTTAAAGCCCATGAGCAGTCATTCTGATTGTAACATACTAACAGTGTAATTTCATATAAGCTATTACAAAAATAATAATTTGGTTGTGTTTATGAAGGTCTTAGGTAATATTAGAATACGTAAAATATACATATTTCAAATAACATGAAGCATTTTCATTAGTTAATGTTACTGTAGGCTATATGTAAAAAACAAAAAAACACAAAACACCAAAATTCATGTGTTCAATAAATTATATTAGTGGAGTGCCTTTGTTACAACTATGAACTATGAAACAGAAAGCATATGTGTTGGAACATGGTAACAACTTATTTTTATAATGACAAAATACAAAAAATACCCCAACCACCAAAATCAGTACCAAAACAATAACGTCATTATAATGAATATACTGTACAGTAAGTGTCTATATGACAGCAGTAAAATATTTTTGATTATTGTCAGCTTGTGCTCACATGGTGTGGGTCTTCACAGAATGGCATCAGCTGGAGCATGTTCATGTCACATAAACAGCGAAAGCTGGTGAGTGCATTGCTGATGTTTTTTGCTTGAGATGTAAGGTCTGCTCTTTCAGTGATGACATTTTGTGCTGATAATCAGCCTGTAGCATTGTCACCGGCTTGCTCTATCCAAACAGTGCTGTCTCCTGTCTCACCGTTTCATTTGGTACCACGGGCACCTGCTCAGTGTGCGCTTTTCTGGATTTTTTTGCACTTAGGCCACAAAAGTTTAGGCTGAGGCTCAGAATCAGAAGAAAAATCATCAGAGATGTCATGATTTATTTCTTCCCCACCATCTGAGGTATTTTCCTTCAGATTTTGTAGCAATGCTAATGCAGAATCTGCATCCATTTGTCTTGGACTGTGTCCATTCGTCTTTCACTATGTACTTCAAGTGGGCCAGAAAAGACTGATAAAACTGCTTGGATTTGGTGGTCTGATATAGAGTACATACCACTTTGAGATTATAATTAGAATAGACAGAGTGTGAATTACACCGTGATTATAATAAAGACATAATTTATAACACACTGGTTGTGTTAATGTGCCATTAACACAACCAGACATGATGCTTTCATCTGATTGTCAAACAAATGACTTTGAAAAGTGTGCCACCTGTGTATGTTCGTCCGTTCCAAAATAATTCAAACAGTGCAATGGATGTACACTTCCGCCATTTAATGAATGGAAATAGACACCAGAAAGTGTTCCTAATGACATTGGGCCATTGATTAGGACTACATTAATTGATGCGTCTTGCTGACAAAATGTACCTTTTTTTGTAGCTTGAAAAGTCGGGACACCTGAAATGGGGCTGAAACTATCTCGGGAAAAATGGGATAGTCACCCTAACACACATGGTCAATTTACTAGACTAGGCTACAATGTGTAGGCCTATTACTATGAACTTCAAATAGGCCTAGACAGTGATGTAGTAGCAAAAATAATAATAATAGGTTGGTAAGCTCTGATTGGCGGTTATGGTGAAAAAAGTAACACCTTCAATGCATTTTTCTGAAAAAGGCCTACACCACTGCCGGTAGCCTTCCCTCTCAGCCGAGGCAATTTTACACACAGATTAACACACACAGAGCAGGAAGCCTACATTCAATAGAATACACACGTTTAATCAAACTTGTTTACACCCTAGTTCATGAGTTGTCAATAATTCATGAGTTGAATACTTAGAGTTTTCACAGATCGTGTTACATAAAACACTACCTTTATTTCCTTACATTAATGACATGTAAGGACAATGTGTTACAATGTGTTCTTTGTAATTATTAAGCATATAACAATTTTATTAGAACATTGCACTTAAACCCTGTAATATTCCTGGATCTTGGAGATCTCAGGAAATGCACTGTAATTGTAACTATGCCTATGGAACATTTCATTATGTTTTGCCATGAAAACAGTTCTCATGAGTACACAAATCCCAAATAATGTAGGCCTATACCAATGCAAAATCAAATGCTTCTAACCGAAAGAGTCAACTACAGGCCTACTGTCATTAATATTGGATGGATTGGATGTGCATTGGTGTCTAGCTGTAGGCTACTAGTCTAGTGATATTGGCGACCATTATCAGCTGATCCAGGAAGGAAAACATATATTGCTAGAAAATGATAACGCCAAATAAATGGTCTATTTTTTCTGACAACGGACTGCACAGAGAACACCAATACCCACGAGCACCTGAAAAAGAAAGCAATGAGCGCTCCGAACAGCTGACTGACAAAAGCAAACAATGATAAATCAACGGATAAATCTAATGCATTGGAATAAAGGCAAGCTATTTTTATCAAGGGTGCATGGCAAGCAAATGGCGAAAACGAGAATGTGACCTTCAAAGGAAAATCTATAAGTTGAAAGGAGCTCAGCTAAGGCCAAAATCCAGCACTACTGCGCTGTGGACAGGGAGGCGGTTTGTGCTGCCACACAGAACTAAATGGTTTAAACCATGATATGAGAGGTGGGGTTGTTCGTTTCATTTGGAAGCTTTTATTTTCATATTTACCACTGCATTTCAAAGAAATAGGATAATTTTGTTTGTTTTACTTTTGTTGCATTTAGGTGACTAATGTCTCATTCAGGGGAGCTGAGTACCCCCTGGCTCCCCCGTATTTCGTACCCTGAGAATAGATCAATACAATAGAATGACACATCCTGTTCTTAATTCATAATTGGTGGTAACATAATTATGCATAGTTTGCTTCCCCTCACTCATCATCTCATCAACCCATTCTCCCCCTTTCCCTCCCATCATTTACTTCATTTATTTAATCTTATATGTGTGAAAGTAGTTTCGATATAGTTTAGGTTCAGTTGTGAGACATTATCAGTGTGATTATCACCTGGGCACGGCATCTTCAACTATCAGGAGAAGGATCAGAATAAGAAAAGGCAATGGGGGAAAACCATTCAAAATATGAAATGCCCTCCTAAAACTGGGTATAACTCCAGTTCTGTTTGTGATATTAAGATTCTAACAATGACAG
Source organism: Salvelinus namaycush (assembly GCF_016432855.1). Lineage (NCBI taxonomy): Eukaryota > Metazoa > Chordata > Actinopteri > Salmoniformes > Salmonidae > Salvelinus > Salvelinus namaycush. Next base: position 50,423,163 of record NC_052310.1, read on the forward strand.
TGTGTTATATAGACTTATTTAGGAAAGGTCAGGGACAGATGGGGGCATGACTTTAAGAATGGCAGAGTAATATTTATTTATTTATTCATGAGCAGTCCAAATGACTGTTTTAGCGGTTCTACTGTTTAGGGTGAAAAATGGCTGCTACCTCTTTTCATATGAAAAACTAAATCATAGTTGCCTTCAGAAGCATTTATAGGCAATCAATCAGATATTGGCCGCACGTTCTGTAAGATGGATTGTCCTTTTGAACAATTTAAAAGTAAATGCTATGTCCTGCCTTGGTATAGAATCTGAAATTAGATAGGCTAGGCTATTGCAGTCCTACACACAAAGAAATGTGGGTTCTTCAAGGGTTCTTTGGGAAGGGTGATGGTTCTATGTGGAACTATACTGACCAAAAGAACCCTTTGAGCCCTTCAATGGTTCTTTGCAGTTCAATAAAGGGTTCTGTCCTCTTTTAGTAATAATGTAGGGGTGGCGTGTCACGGCTGTGGGAAGGAGTGGACCAAGGTGCAGCGCGATTGGAATACATCTTTTAATTCAACGAAGAACACTTAACAAACTAACTGTGACGCCAACATAGTGCTCACAGGCAACTAAACATGGTCAACTACCCACAAAACCAACATGGTAAATGGCAACCTAAATAGGCTCCCCAATCAGAGACAACGATAAACAGCTGTCTCTGATTGAGAACCCACTCAGGCCACCATAAACCTACAACCCCTAGACAATACAAAATCCCCATAGATAACAAAAACCCTAGACAAGATAAAACCCCCAAGACAATACAAAGACTAAACAAACCACCCCTTGTCACACCCTGCCCTAACCAAATAATAAAGAAAGCAAATATAACTAAAGTCAGGGCGTGACATGGCGGATCATTCAAATATTTGGGGGAGTGGTTTGCTCACAGCTCTTTTTGTGCAACCATGAGTGAGAGTGTCATTCCAGTTTATCTAATCTGTTGGGTGTTATGTTATTAAATGTTATATATGAGTATGGCCAGTTACAGTGTACTGTGAAAGACTCACGTATGGAATGTGTCAATTGAGAACAGTTGACTAAGTCAGTAGTTCTCAATTCTCTCCTCAGGGACGCCAGCTGTTCCAGAGCTAGCACACCAGATTAAAGTTGTTAATAAACATAGTAATAAAACCTAGGGAATTTTAACAATATAATAAGGCTTTTAAACCAGAATAAATAACCCTGTATGGTTCTACAACTAACCTTTTGAGATTGAGAACGTTGCTCTATAGAGCCATTCTCCATAAAAGTTCTATAAGGAACCATAAAAAAAGTGTTTTATATAGCCCGCAAAATGGCTGTAACCATGGCGAAACCCTTTTTTGGTGCTTTATAAAACCTTTTATAAAACCTTTATTAAACCTTAGGAAAAGGTTCTTTAGAGCACCATACAGGTTCCATTTAGAATTGTATGAGCATGGTTCTTTATAGAATCTTAAAGAAAAGGTTCCATAGAAGCACCAAAAAGGGTTCTGCTATGGTTACAAGCCAAATAACCTGTATTTGTCACTATATACACTGTAGAACCATTTGTTTTTTGTGTGTATCAAACAGGAATAAGCCTACTGTAGCCAACCCATACTGTCAAGGCTCACTGCCTATTCACTTACAAGCATGCTTGGCTATTGAATGGATGATTGAAAAAATTGTAGTCTACTATTTGTGTAGCCGGAATAATTTGACCCAGTTATGTCAGAAAAGGAGAGACATCCTGTAGATTATGATTTAGGTCTACAAACTAAAACTTATTTTTACTTTTTGTATTATAATTCCTGTGCATCAAACACCTCCCATTTCCCCCAAACGAACAATAAGCCTATTTGCTTGCAATACAGTTGATCAACATTCTACAAGTTGTGTGCACGCATGGTTTGAGATTTGTCTGGAGAAACACATACTTTCCCATCAAGTTAAACATTTCTAAATACCAACCTTTGCGGGAAACTGTCTCACTCAAGGTTTAGAGTATTTTTTGTGCGAACGTACCTTTGATAAATGAGGCCCCTGGAGAGCCTCGGCTCCTATTGGCCTTTACGGCCAACTGTAGAACACGCTACACATGAACCAGTAATACATTCATTTACTTTATCTTATCAAAATCAATATCGAAGCCAAAAGACTTGAGAGCTAGGCTAATTAACCACCCACCCCCTCCCTCCCTCCCTCCCTCCCTCCCTCCCTCCCTCCCTCCCTCCCTCCCTCCCTCCCTCCCTCCCTCCTCCCACCAGTAGTTTCCAGGGTCAGTATTGTTGTTTTGATGTCTCTCAGCCGGAGTCATCACGTCACCACATTTACTGTAATTATGAGAAGAGAGGAACCCTGTTGTAGATGTAGGTAAGTGGCATCTGTAATTCCATGACAGCTAACACTCCATGTCACTCACAATATTGCCATGCTACCAAACAACCTCACTGATCGTGGACTATTTTATTTTTCCATAATTTCCCTGCATAGTATTATGATACACCAATGGGAAAGGTTTTTGTTACACTCTTCCTCTGATGCACGTCATAAATGCTGTGTGTACAAGCCCTGCTTGGAGGTAATTAAAGTGTGTTGTCAAGGTCAGCTGACAATACATGAAGATGTAGCCTACAGTACACAATCCCCTGTGCTCTGATTTACTGATTCAGAAAAATATTGTATTTATTTGCAGGCGTACAAGGTAATCATTTGTTTTCATTTCACTTTGAAGAACACATGTGACTCGTTTCAGGAAACTACTTCACAGGAGAGTCATTTGAACGTATTTTTTTGGCAGAAAATGCCTTCTGGAACAAATTGTTAAATTACAAGCCTCGTTGGTTTAGCCACAGAAATATATCACGTAGTAGAACTGCATAAGTGTTGCTCTCCACTTTCTGGAGGAACAAGTTTTGAAATCAGTAGAATTAGAATATGATAGCTAAGATGGAGAAAATTATGGCGTTTGATTGCACATTTGCAGACAGAGTTAAAAAGAGAACACACAAAAGGCTGTGTTGTATAAAACACCTATCTCCGGATTACATCTTCAAACTAAGGGCAAACATGGCATCCGTGACAGAAGGAGAAGCGTCCATCCATGCATATGGGTATGAGAGTCTAGCTAGCTACATTTTCAGATAATACACATTTCTAATTTAGTCAGAAAGTCATTTTCATTTCAAGTTAAAGTGTACTGCTAGCTAGCTAGCTAACGTTAGCTGGCTGGCTAGCTGGCTGGCTTGCTAACGTTACATGTGTGATCTGTGTAGTAATATTATTTTTACCTCAGAGCCATTTGCATTACAAGTTATAGCCTAATGTTAGCTACCTAACATTGAACCTGGCTGGTTAGTTACCTGCAGATTCATGCAGGGTAGTAACGTTATGAGTTGGGATTGTGGTTCATTGTTTAGCTAGCTAGCTACATGTCTAAACAAAAGACTCCCCTATGCAAGTAACTATTTCAATAGAATGTGAGGAATATTTTGGACTTTAATAAAGCCCTTTTGTGGGGAAAAACTAATTTATATTGGCTGGGCCTGGCTCCCCAGTGGGTGGGCCTATGACCTCCCAGTCCCACCCATGGCTGTGCCCCTGTCCAGTCATGTGAGATTCATAGATTAGGGACAAATTTATTTATTTAAAATTGACTAATTTACTTTTATGAACTGTTAACTAAGTAAAATCTGTTTAAATAGAAGCATTTATATTTTGTTCAGTATATATACAGTACCAGTCAAAAGTTTGGACACACCTACTCATTCCAGGGTTTTTCTTAATTTTTTGTCTTTTCTACATTGTAGAATAGTAGTGAACACACCAAAAATATGAAATGACACACATGGAATCATGTAGTAACCAAAAAAGTGTTAAACAAATCAAAAAATATTTTATATTTGAGATTCTTCAAATTAGCCACTTTTTGCACACTCTCCCAACCAGCTTCATGAGGTAGTCACCTGGAATGCATTTCAATTTTTATTTAACTAGGCAAGTCAGTTAAGAATAAATTCCTATTTACAATGACGGTCTACTGGGGAACAGTGGGTTAACTGCCTTGTTCAGGGGCAGAATGACAGGTTTTTACCTTGTCAGCTCGGGATTCGATCAAGCAACCTTTCGGGTTACTGGCCCAATGCACTAACCACTAGGCTACCTGCTGCCCCAATTAACAGGTGTGCCTTGTTAAAAGTTAATTTGTGGACTGTCTTTCCTTCTTAATGCATTTGAGCCAATCAGTTGTATTGTGACAAGGTAGGCATAGCCCTATTTGGTAAAAGACTAAGTCCATATTATGGCAAGAACAGCTCAAATAAGCAAATAGAAACGACAGTCCATCATTACTTTAAGACATGAAGGTCAGTCAATCAAGTTTCTTCAAGTACAGTCGCAAAAACCATCAAGCGCTATGATGAAACTGGCTCTCAAGAGGACCAACACAGGAAAGGAAGACCCAGAGGTACCTCTGCTGCCAAGGATAAGTTCATTAGAGTTGCCAGCCTCAGAAAATGCAGCCCAAATAAATGCTTCACAGAGATCAAGTAACAGACACATCTCAACATCAACTGTTTAGAGGAGACTGTGTGAATCAGGCCTTCATGGTCAAATTGCTGCAAATAAATCACTACTTGAGGACACCAATAAAAAGAAGAGACTTACTTGGGCCAAGAAACACGAGCAATGGACATTAGACCGGTGGAAATCTGTCCTTTGGTCTGATGAGTCCAAATTTTAGATTTTTGGTTCCAACCACTGTGTCTTGTGAGATGCAGAGTTGGTGAAACGAATGACCTCCACACGTGTGTTTCCCACAGTGAAGCATGGAGGAGGAGGAGGTGTGGAGTGCTTTGCTGGTGACACCGTCAGTGATTTATTTAGAATTCAAGGCACACTTAAGCAGCATGGCTACCACAGCATTCTGCATCGATACGCCATCCCATCTGGTTTGCGCTTAGTGGGACTATAATTTGTTTTTAAACAGGACAATGACGCAACACACTTCCAGGCTGTATAAGGGCTATATGACCAAGACGCAGCATGATGGAGTGCTGCATCAGATGACCTGGCCTCCACAATCACCTGACTTCAACCCAATTGAGATGGTTTGGGATGAGTTGGACCGCAGAGTGAAGGAAAAGCAGCCAACAAGTGTTCAGCATATGTGGGAACTCCTTCAAGACTTTTGGAAAAGCTTTCCAGGTGAAGCTGGTTGAGAGAATGCCAAGAGTGTGCAAAGCTGTCATCAAGGCAAAAGGTGGCTACTTTGAAAAATATAAAATATTTTTTGATTTGTTTAACACTCTTTTGGTTACTACATGATTCCATGTGTGTCATTTCATAGTTTTGATGTCTTCACAATTTTTCTACAATGTAGAAAATAGTAAATATAAAGAAAAACCCATGTATGAGTTGGTGATTCCAAACTTGCCCATGATATGACCATCTTAACCTCCCCAGCTTAGACTTTTAGAGAAAACTCTGTATGTATAGCATGTGGTAGGGTGCCACCAGAAAACTCTGATTCTGTTACATGTTTCAGTGCATTATTTTAATATGAAGATATTACTCTTCCTCTGTAGCTTGTGCAGGAACTGTAATCACAAAGTCAAAGCCATTTAATCACATACAGATGTAAGATCTTAATTTGATCACTCTTTTGTTGCTGAGAATTTCCCTGCACTGCAGGAAATGCAGATGAACTTCGTGATTCACATAAATTATCTGAAAATCCACAATAACACACAATTATATTACCTGTATTGCACTTTTCATGTAGCCTACGTTTGGCCAGTTAATATCCTAACCACCGATCAAGCAACATTATGGAGCAAACATTTATTTAGCTGTGACAAAGGTCAAATTAAGATCCTACATCTGTAGCTTATGCCTATACATTTGGAAACAAATCAAAACAATATGAGAGAAACACATTACAATTTTGAAATGATTATAGACCATTATTCTACTAATAAGATGCAATTACGCTGGACTAACTATGTAGCAAACAACTATATATATACCACCTGATGCATTGGAACGAATATGAATGGTAAAACTTGTATCTGTGTCGATTCCCTCCACTGTGTCTGACACCGTTCCCTATGACTGTGAAACAGACAGATAACCAAAAACACCGTTTTTATCACAGAGCCCCTGCTGTTCCTAGTTTCAGCCTTCTCCACCTTGAGTCACGGGAAGAACAGAAAGCTAACACTTTTGTGTGACATCCCTATATAGATGTAGATTTGAGCCAGATTGCTACAGCAGGAAAATAATCCTGGAGCAACAGGAAATGTGAATTATTATGTTGATTAATTAATGTCAAAAAAAATTTTTTGGGGGGGTTATAAATATTTCGTTAGGGCAAATCAAGTCTGACATTTTAAAGTGGAAATTACAAACTTTAGAGGCCTTTTTAAACCTTAAATACTCTACAAGTTTGCATTTCCTGCAGTACATCAGTGCGAGTACATTGTTTATTTGACCTGCCATGCCTTGGAGTAGAGGCGTTGGGGGGGAAATAATAAAATAATGCAAGTGTGCACGTACAGGACTGTCCAAAAGTCAGTGCTATTTATGTTTTCCACTCATTGAAGCCTCTGATGGTCATGTTATACAGGGCAGGGGAATTTGGCCTTGGATGGTATCAACTCCTCTATTTGCAGATCACTTTCTTTAACTGGATAATGACAGAGGAGACTGATATTTCACTCTCACTCTAGGAATCACATCAAAGAATATAACCCCCTCAATACATTCACACAAACAAGCGTGCGCACGCACGCACGCACGTGCACGCACACACACACACACACACACACACACACACACACACACACACACACACACACACACACACACACACACACACACACACACACACACACACTCTCTCTCTCAGAATAATTCTGTTTTCTTTTTCTTCACAGGGTCTCTTTGCAGACAGCATTCGACTTGCAAATGCCGTGTGAGTGATTGTAATCAAAATTACAATAGCAGAGCTGTAGGCGCCAGGCTGTCTCCTCATTCCTGTGTCCATTGTGAAGCTGTGGACCAGAGAGCAACATGATATTCCCTTCCCAGTTATCACTTTGAGCCCCTTGCACATGCATGGCAAGGATCAAGAAAACAAACCAAGCAAACAGAAGAAAATGCACAATGAAGCAATCTGTCACTTCTTCAGTCCTGCCAGATGGAATGCAAGCCTCACAGTGGACGTAGGTAGCAGTCTACTGAGGGAATGACGTGCGTTGACAAGCAAATACTTTTTATTGGCCAACAAAATCAAACATTATTACTCTCCCTACTGACGGAGGGCCTGGAGCAGCAAACCTATTTTAACTACCGGAGATCTCTCTCCACCTTCAACTGTCACTGCCCCTCTCATTATGTTTCTCACACCGTTCCTCTGCATCCCTTTTTTTATCCTCTCATCTGGAACTTCCCTCATTCTTTTTTCTCTCTCTCTTGCTGCAAGATCTCTGTCCCCTTCAAACAGAAAAACAATTAGATTTCCCCGCATTGTATCACAGAAGTATGTTAGCCAGCAATACACAGTATGGGTTTCAGTAGATACGCTAAGGTTAGCTAGCTAGGTGGCTTGCAGGAAAAATAACTTAGGTAGGCACCATATTTGTCATCTGCCCTCTTCTGGAGCTGGCATCGGCTTAGCTACCTGAGCTCCTAACGTTAACTCTTTGTTAAGAACCCTCTTCGCTATATTCCGATTGAGACATGAATGGTTGAATGTCACCATGTAGCCCCCCCCCCTCCCCATCATAGGGTGTATCATTCAGCGCCTGATGCCCAGACCTGCCTTCCTCTTGGGCAATTATGTGTGAAACACATCTCACTGTCCTAGAAATGTCTCGGACATGATGAAAATATACCTAGATTCCCCCAGGGTGAAATTCCCCTTTAAGTAGAGTGCATTGCAGTGGACTAGATTGGAAAGGAGATGTTACAGAATCCCCCTGCCGAGGGCACTGTAGGACTATTTTCCAACGTGTGTTGTTTATTTGTCCGGCCGGCGCCACAGAGTCTAGCTCTCACTCATCCTCACCCTTTCTCCCCATCACATGAGAGAATCAACATCACCTCCAGCTCGTGGCCCCAGCCAATCAGACTGTCCCCCATGCACCCCACACTCTGGCCATACACTGGTCATGCATCCTCTGATTGGCCAGATGCTAGCTAGCTTTGCACTGGCAGGACAGATCCATTGCGCGCTTTGGTATATGTACATGGGATGCATGACTACAAAGTAAGTTGTTGTTGTTTAGCTTTGTATATCTCTACGTAGCTATTACTATGTTATATGCTGAAGATGTTATTAGTATTGGCTATTGTTACCTTTAGTGTCATTTCTATGTATAATACTTGCTATTTATGTTGATCATTTGTATAGCCTCATTGAATGATATTAGGTAACATGTTTACACCAACTCTGTTGTTGTTATTATTGTTAGAAATCATGCTAGTCATTTTTCCTATATTGCTATGTAATACCTGGTTATTAGATACAGTCCTTACTAGGGCATGTTGCGGTCATTACATTTTGTCAGCTGGTAATTGCCATGCAAATGACTGCCGGTCTCACGGTAATTGACCATCAATTAACAAACACGTTTAGCATATCCAGGCCTACACGCAAACAAGCTGCTGATGCATGCCTTTGGAACATTGACATTTAAAAACGTGTAATAAATCAATATAATATACATCATCACAATAAATCCATTATTTATTTCGGGCAGATCTTAAGAAACATTATGATATGAAGATAATGTATTTCAGAAGAACAGAATTTGAGTCGGCCTATTGTATGTCACTAACTACAGTTGAAGTCGGAAGTTTACATACACTGAGGTTGGAGACATTAAAACTAGTTTTTCAACCACTCCACACATTTCTTGTTAGCAAACTATAGTTTTGGCAAGTCAGTTCGGACATCTACTTTGTGCATGACACAAGTAATTTTTCCAACAATTGTTTACAGACAGATTATTTCACGTATAATTCACTGTATCACAATTCCAATGGGTCAGAAGTTTACATACACTAAGTTGACTGTGACTTTAAACAGCTTGGAGAATTCCAGAAAATTATGTCATGGCTTTAGAAGCTTCTGATAGGCTAATTGACATCATTTGAGTCAATTGGAGGTGTACCTGCAGATGTATTTCAAGGCCTACCTTCAAACTCAGTGCCTCTTTGGTTGACATCATGGGAAAATCAGAAGAAATCAGCCAAGACCTCAAAAAAAAATTGTAGACCTCCACAAGTCTGGTTCATCCTTGGGAGGAATTTCCAAATGCCTGAAGGTACCACGTTCATCTGTACAAACAATAGCACGCAAGTATAAACACCATGGGACCACGCAGCCGTCATACCGCTCAGGAAGGAGACGCGTTCTGTCTCCTTGAGATGAACCTACTTTGGTGCGAAAACTGCAAATCAATCCCAGAACAACAGCAAATGACCTTGTGAAGATGCTGGAGGAAACAGGTACAGAAGTATCTATATCCACAGTAAAATGATTCCTATATTGACAAAACCTGAAAGACCACTCTGCAAAGAAGACACTGTTCCATAACCACCATTAAAAAGCCAGACTACGGTTTGCAACTGCACATGGGGACAAACATCGTACTTTTTGGAGAAATGTCCTCTGGTCTGATGAAACAGAAATAGAACTGTTTGGCCATAATGACCATCATAATGTTTGGAGGAAAAAGGGGGAGGCTTGCAAGCCGAAGAACACCATCCAAACCATGAAGCACAGGGGTGGCAGAATCATGTTGTGGGGGTGCTTTGCTGCAGGAGTGCACTTCACAAAATAGATGGCTTCATGAGGCAGGAAAATTATGTGGATTTATTGAAGCAACATCTCAAGACATCAGTCAGGAGTTTATAGCTTGTTCGCAAATGGGTCTTCCAAATGGACAATGACTCCAAGCACACTTTCAAAGTTGTGGCAAAATGGCTTAAGGACAACAAAGTCAAGGTATTGGAGTGGCCATCACAAATCCCTGACCTCAATCCCATAGAAAATTTGTGGGCAGAACTGAAAAAGCGTGTGAGGAATGAGGCCTACAAACCTGACTCAGTTACTCCAGCTCTGTCAGGAGGAATGGGCCAAAGTTCACCCTACTTATTGTGGGACGCTTGTGGAAGGCTAGCCGAAATGTTTGACACAAGTTAAACAATTTAAAGGCAATGTTACCAAATACTAATTGAGTATACGTAAACTTCTGACCCACTGGGAAAGTGATGAAAGAAATAAAAGCTGAAAAAAATTATTCTCTCTACTATTATTCTGAAATTTCACGTTCTTAAAATCAAGTGGTGATACTAACTGACCTAAAACATGGAATTTTTACTAGGATTAAATGTCAGGAATTGTGTAAAACTGAGTTTAAATGTATTTGGCTAAGGTGTATGTAAACTTCGGACTTCAACTGTATATGCCATATGCTAGTTAATTTAACAAGATATGTAATTATTCTACATTATATAATTTTATAGTAAGAAGAATATATTTGAAATTAGCTGAATAAAATAGGAAGGATATTTTTCCCAGTCCGGAGCTAGTGTGCATATGAGTAGGTAGGTATGTTGAGTGTAAAAGTGATCATTTGAAACAGGTGCTATACGCTAGATTGAGTTATTTGTCAACTTTAGTTGTGAATGATACAAGCCTTAGAAATCAAAAAAATATGTGGGTTGCATGATGCGACTATAGGCTATTGATGATATGAAAAAGTAGCAAAAGAATGTGCTGTTCCTTGCCTCTCATCAAGTAATCATATTTTCACCTGTCAAACTATTCTCAAATTAACTTTCTTTACTAATATGTCAACTTTGCTTCGATTTAGATTGGCCCATTATCACACGGGGAAGAACAGGAGCAGGGGGGAAATACAGCAAATAGCAAGGAGGGCTCTTTCCCGCAGTTAGTTTTTTTAATCATGTAGGTAGACTCCCCTGTTTTTATAGCAGAGCAATGCTTAATATTAGCAGCTGAGAAATAAATACACTGTAAGCCGTGGCATTTCTATACCACCATACAAACACAATATTTGAAAGTAAGTTTGAGATAACATATGCGACTTATAGTAATGTGTGCATACATTGTCGTGTTACCAAAGAGCTCTATTTTCATGTCATCCAACAAATGTAAATGTCTGGAGTTTTCTAAACGGCATTGGCACTTTGATTGGAACTAGTGTGCTTTGGTCAGATGACATGAAAATAGAGCTCTTTGGCCATGCACACTAGCAGTAGGTTTGGCGTCGCAATGAGAATGCATGATGTTATAGAGCTATTTTGCTACCACTGGTCCTGGGGCCCTTGTTAACGTCAATGGCATCATGAGCTTTACCCAGTACCAGGATATTTTAGACAAAAACCTGGATGCCTCTGCCAGGAGGCTGAAACTTGGCCGCAAGTGGATCTTCCAGCAAGACAATAACAGAAGGCACACATCTAAATCCACAAATAAATGGTTAATTGACCACAAAACATCTCCGGAATTGAACCCCATTGAAAACCTGTGGTTTGAATTGAAGAGTGCAGTCCATAAGTGCAGACGAAGGATAGCGTAATGAATACTCAGGGAGAAAAAGGTCTAGATTCACCCGCAGAGCGCTATAGGTGTTTAACCTGTTGAGGACAGAGGGCGCTGTTTTCACTTTGGGGGAAAAACGTGCCCAATTTAAACGGCCTCGTACTCAATTCTTGCTCGTACAATATGCATATTATTATTACTATTGGATAGAAAACACTCTCTAGTTTCTAAAACCGTTTGAATTATATCTGTGAGTAAAACAGAACTCATTTGGCACAAACTTCCTGACCAGGAAGTGGAAAATCTGAAATCGATGCTCTCTTCTAGGTCCTGCCTATAAATGGGCATGATACGTATTAGTATACATGCACGTCATACACCTTCCCCTGGATGTCAAGAGGCAGTGAGAGAAGAAATGGAGTGTTTATCTTGGTCTGAAGTGGAATGAATCCTGTGTCACCCACAGCAAAAGTTAGCAATCGTAACAAACCAGTAAAAGAGATATCATTTTTGACTAACCTTGATTTTCTTCCTCAGATGACAGTCCTATAACATCAGGTTATACATACACTTATGTTTCGTTCGAAAATGTGCATATTTAGAGCTGAAATCAATGGTTACACATTGTGCTAACGTAGCTACTTTTTCCCACTACGTCCGGATTTTTCCTGACACTTTTTCTGACACACATATTCTGACCAAATAGCTATTCATAAACATAACTAAAAAATACATGTTGTATAGGAAATGATAGATCCATTAGTTCTTAATGAAATCGCAGTGTTAGAATTCTAAAAATAACTTCATTACGATATGCAGCTTCGGTATAGCTAGAGTACCCAAACGTTGGGCGCCCACGACTAGTTCACATGTACGACAGATATATGAAATAGCATCATAAAATGTTCCTTACTTTTGCTGATCTTTCATCAGAATGTTGGACAAGGTGTCCTTTGTCCAGAACAATCGTTGTTTGGATTTAGAACGGCAACTTTCCCTCTTCATGTAGCATGCGCACTAGCCAAGTGGCACGGATCTCTCCAACGTCAACAAACGGAAGAGAACGGAACACGGCAAAACTCCCGAAAAAATTTCAATAATCTGATTAAACTATATTGAAAAAACATACTTTACGATGATATGGTCACATGTATCAAATAAAATCAAAGCCGGAGATAGTAGTCGCCTATAACGGCAGCTAAACCGAAGGCAATCCCACTGTCCACCTCGCGCTCCCCAGAGTACCGGAAATGAGGGACACGTCATACAAAGAGCTTGTATTCCACTTCAGACCAAGATAAACACTAAATTTCTTCTCTCACAGCCTCTTGACATCCAGGGGAAGGTCTATGAAGTGCACGTATACTCTTACGTATCATGCCCATGTATAGGCAGGAAGAAGAACAGAGCCTCGATTTCAGACTTTCCACTTCCTGGTCAGGAAGTTTGTGCCAAATGAGTTCTGTTTGACTCACAGATATAATTCAAACGGTTTTAGAAACTAGAGAGTGTTTTCTATCCAATAGTAATAATAATATGCATATTGTACGAGCAAGAATTGAGTACGAGGCCGTTTGAAATGGGCACCTTTAATCAGAGCTACTCAATACTGTCCCTGCAGCCATAAAAAGTTAAGAACTAATGTATCTATCATTTCCTATACAACATGTATTTTCTAGTAACGTTTATGAATAGTTATTTGGTCAGAATAGTTGAGTGTCATAAAAATATCCGCACATTCTGGGAAAAAGATGCTACGTTAGCACAATGTATAACCACTGATTTCAGCTCTAAATATACACATTTTCGAACAAAACATAAGTGTATGTATAACCTGATGTTATAGGACTGTCATCTGATGAAGGTTTATGAAGGTTAGTGAAAATTAATATCTTTTGCTGGTTTATTCCCTATCGCTAACGTGCCTATTGCTATCGCTAACGTGCCTTGATGAATGAATGCGGTAGTGTGGTAGGCTATTGTAGTAAGCTAATATAATGCTATATTGTGTTTTCGCTGTAAAACACTTAAAAAATCGGAAATATTGGCTGGATTCACAAGATGTCTGTCTTTAATTTGCTGTACACCATCGATTTTTCAGAAATGTTTTATGATGAGTATTTATGTATTTGACGTTGGTGTCTGTAATTACTCTGGCTGCTTCGGTTCTATTTCTGACGGTAGCTGTGATGGTAGCTGCAATGTAAAACTGATTTATACCTCAAATATGCACATTTTTCGAACAAAACATAGATTTATTGTATAACATGTTATAAGACTGTCATCTGATGAAGTTGTTTCTTGGTTAGTTTGGTTGGTTCTTGGTTAGTTAGGTTGGCTTTGTGCTGTGAAAAATGTCTGTCCTTTTTTGTATTTGGTGGTGAGCTAACATAAATATATGTGGTGTTTTCGCTGTAAAACATTTTAAAAATCGGACATGTTGACTGGATTCACAAGATGTGTATCTTTCATTTGCTGTGTTGGACTTGTTAATGTGTGAAAGTTAAATATTTCTAAAAAATATCTTTTGAATTTCGCGCTCTGCCTTTTCAGTGGAATGTGGGAGGAGTTCCGCTAGCGGAACGCCGGTGCCAGACAGGTTAACTGACTGATCAGGTTAAACTTCTTATGGCTGCAGGGGCAGTATTGAGTAGCTTGGATGAAGGGTGCACAGAGGTGCCCATAGTAAACTGCCTGTTGCTCAGTCCCAGTTGCTAATATATGCATATTATTATTCATATTGCATAGAAAACACTCTGGAGTTTCTAAAACTGTTTGAATGATGTCTGTGAGTATAACATAACTCATACTGCAGGCAAAAACCTGAGAAAAAATCTAAACAGGAAGTGGGAATTCTGAAGTTGGTAGATTTTCAACATAGCCCCTATTGAACAAACAGTGGGATATGGATGAGTTTGCACTTCCTACGGCTTCCACTAGATGTCAACAGTCTGTAGAACCTTGTCTGATGCCTCTACTGTGAAGTGGGGCCGAAGGAGACAGGAAATAGTCAGGTCTACCATGACCTGGCCATGCTCTGACCATGCGCGTTCACATGAGCGGGAGCTATGTTCCATCGCACATCTGAAGTCAATGTAATTCTCCGGTTGGAACGTTATTCAAGATTTATGTTCAAAACATTCTAAAGATAGATTCAATACATCGCTTGACATGTTTCTACTGACTGTTACGGAACTTTTTGACATTTTCGTCTGCTTTTAGTGAACGCGCTTCCTGACGTTGGATTTGTTTACCAAACACGCTAACAAAAATAGTTATTTGGAGTGCATTCCGACGAAGATCAGCAAAGGTAAGTGAAGATTTATAATGCTTTTTATGAGTTTTGTTGACTGCACAATTTGGCGGGTAACTGTAATGCTTGCTTTTGTGGCTGAACGCTGTTCTCAGATTATTGAATATTGTGCTTTTGCCGTAAAGCTTTTTGAAATCTATGTAAAACATGTATCTTTCATCAAAGTTTATGATGAGTATTTATGTTATTTGACGTGGCTCTCTGCAATTTCTCTGGATATTTTGGAGGCATTTCTGAACATGGCGCCAATGTAAACTGAGGTTTTTGGATATAAATATGAACTTTATCGAACAAAACATATATGTATTGTGTAACATGAAGTCCTATGAGTGTCATCTGATGAAGATCATCAAAGGTTAGTGATTCATTTTATCTCTATTTCTGCTTTTTGTGACTCCTGTCTTTGGCTGGAAAAATGACTGTGTTTGCCTGTGATTTTGCGGTGACCTAACATAATCGTTTGTGGTGCTTTTGCAGAAAAGCCTATTTGAAATCGGACACTTTGGTGTGATAAACAACAAGATAACCTTTAAAATGGTATAAGATACATGTATGTTTGAGGAATTTTAATTATGAGATTTCTGTTGTTTGAATTTGGCGCCCTGCACTTTCACTGGCTGTTGTCATATCATCCCGTTAACGGGATTGCAGCCATAAGAAGTTAAATAAAATAAAAAATATATATGTATAATGCACCTGATGGTTGATCATTTGTGGGTAGACATGTATATTTCCCAGGTATCTATGGTCATGTGTTTCTAAGAAGGAGGGTCATTAACAATGTCTCACAGTACATCGTCATTAACTATAGCTGATGTGCCAAACGGAGAGAGGCTGGTAGAATGGGTACACACTCTCCCGGCAAGACCCTACAGACACACGTACAGGCAGTGTCAGTGGGCAAGGATGCTGGTAGTTACTGTGCCAACAGTAATAAATCTCTCTCACTGTCTCCTGCCTCTCTGTTCTCTGCCGTTTCCAAGGAGACGAGAGAGAGAGAGAGAGGAAGGGGAGTTGCCATATCCCTCTGTGTAAAGGAAATTGCCTCCCTGTCCTCTAAATTACATTACATACATTATGGGATAATGAAAAGTTCCCATCAAAACTAACTAAAAAGTTAAGTTATGTATAAAATAGAAATGTGATTTATAATTAAAAAGGTGAAAAACAAACTAACAAATATGAATGGTATGCACGTCATACTAGTATGGATCATAAACATTATACACATCTCGTGGTTGCACAACCTGATTTCAGTAAACATGACTCATAGCAGTAAAAAAAATAAGCTTTCTTACCCATAAACTCAATGCCCAAGTGATCTGCTGTTCCGGTGAAGAGAAGAGAGGAGGGGAGACAGGGACAATGGAGGGAAGGAGGGAGGGAGAGAGAGAGACAGAGATAAAGCTATTAGAAACAATGCACTTAAACATCCTGTCACAGCATATAGTAACAATGTCTGTGACTTGTTGTTGTTTCATGTAAGGAAGCTCCATAACCTTCTGTATTCACGTCACATAACTTCAGTAGACACATGCTCTGGGCATAATCGGAGCTGACACTCAGCATGACTGCACCAAGAGACTCTGTGGCTCATTTTCCATGCTCGAAAAACACACCGTGCAAGAGTTGAGTTCTAGTCAATGACATGTATAAACCCTGGATGACTAACAATGTGCACTGTATTGAAGCCACGGCACAGCCATCTTGGTAATCCTCCTCCTCAAGACGAGTATTCTATTACAGATCTCTCTCTCTCTCTCTCTCTCTCTCTCTCTCTCTCTCTCTCTCTCTCTCTCTCTCTCTCTCTCTCTCTCAGGACCTGAGCCCTAAGACCATGCCTCAGGACTACCTGGCCTGATGACTCCTGGCTGTCCCCAGTCCACCTGGTCGTGCTGCTGATCCAGTTTCGGCTGTTTTGCCTGTGACTATGGTATCCTGACCTGTTCACCAGACGTGCTACTTCTTGTGCTGCTGCTCCAGTTTCAACTGTTCTGCCTGCGGCTATGGAACCCTGACCTGTTCACCGTACGTGCTACTTTGTCCCAGACCTGCTGTTTTCGACCCTCTCTCTCTCTACCTCTGTCCCTCTCTCTCTCTACCACTCCTGCTGTCTCGACCTCTGAATGCTCAGCTATGAAAACCCAACTGACATTTAGTCCTGAGGCGCTGACCTGTTACACCCTCTACAACCACTGTGATTTTTATTAGAACCTGCTGGTAATCTATGAACTTTTCAACATTTTGAAGAACGATCTGGCCTTAATGGCTATGTACTCTTATAATCTCCGCCCAGCACAGCCAGAAGAGGACAGGACACCACTCCGAGCTTGGTTCCTCTCTAGCATGTCTTCCAAGGTTCCTGACTTTCTATTGAGTTTTTAGTAGCCACTGTGCTTCTACATCTGCATTACTTGCTGTTGATTTAAAAATGGCTTTAAAAATACATTTGATTTGGATTTGAGAGTACTAATGTTACTGTCTCCACTACAACAAAACACATCATTTAATACATGTAATTTTGTCCTTGAAACAGTTAATTGAAATACTGTAGAACACTATTCATTCCTATTCAGGACTGGTCTACAAGGGAGTGACCATATGGCCGAAGGGTGACTTCAAAGCCTCTCAATGGCCAATACATAGCATCAGAAATACAGGGTTTATATATGTCATTGGTTCTAGTGTATGTTACAGCCTGGAAAATAAATCAGTGCGTAGTGAGATATCCTGGCATAAGACTTGTGCATACATCTTTGTTTACAGAAAGTGGAAGTTTGTTAACATAGTTTTGACTGTAGAGCTTAATGGATGCACAATTTAGTTGCCATATATACAATTCTGTTTACATTCTTTATGTTCTACAGTGCATTCGAAAAGTATTCAGGCCCTTGATCGTTCAATTAGAATAAGTTAGTCTTATTCTAAAATGTATTAAATCATTTTTTCCCTCATCAATCTACACACAATACCCCATAATGACAAAGCAAAAACAGGTTTTAATAAGTTTTAGCAAATGTATAAAAAATAAAAAAAACTTTATTACATTTACATAAATATTCAGACCCTTTACTCAGTACTTTGTCGAAGCACCTTAACCAGCGATTACAACCTTGAGTCTTCTTGGGAATGACGCTACAAGCTTGGCACACCTGTATTTGGGGAGTTTCTCCTACTCTTCTCTGCATATCCTCTCAAGCTCTGACAGGTTGGTTGGGGAGCGTCGCTGCACAGCTATTTTCAGGTCTCTCCAGAGATGTTAGATCTGGTTCAAGTCCGGGCTCTGGCTGGGCCACTCAAGTACATTCAGATACTTGTCCCAGAAACCACTCCTGTGTTGTCTTGGCTGTGTGCTGTCATGACTGGCCTGTGCGGGTCAGGTTACTGTGGATCATAATCCTACGGAGATATCTCTCACACCCACCAGCGGGGGAGAGATCGAGTGTTATGGCGGTGGTGGGGGGGGGGGGGGGGGGGCAGTTTATGACACCTCCCGCCCATTGTAAATCTTAAGGCAGCAGATAAAATCCCTTTGTCCTCTTAGTATGGAGGAATGGTATGTATGATGGGCCTATGGAGAACCTACCTCTGAACAGTAACATGCAATAAATGGACTTTGGGACAATATGTTTCATCAGCCAAAATGGTAGTAATGGCGATAGATGGAATATGAAAATGAAGGTTGTTTTTTGTTATGTTATTAAAAGTTAAATGACAACGTTATTATGAAAACATTGTAAGTTGAAGAGTTTTCACAATATGTACATTGTGTGGAAAATGTCCAGATCAAAGAGAATGTTTTTGTGAAGATAAAATGTGAAATTAGTTGTCTAAATTGGATCTGAGTAAAATCCAGACCTTGCCTCGTAACTAGTTACGCCCAGAGAACTTGCGCTAAAGGAGGAAACGCCCATTTCTGACCAGCGGGTATAAAACATGTGAGTTAAGAATTAACATTATGACTAAGTGACCACGAGCTGCAGCCAAGGTCCAATTAGTTGTAACCCCAAAATGCAACACGAGGTTGAAGAAGACAAAGGAACCTTCTAAAATCTATGCTACGGATGTGTAGCTGTGTCTAAGAGGGTTAATTCAAGCAGGACCACCCAGTTACCACTCTTCAAGGAATCATGTGTCTACACTGTTTTCATTCCCACGCTGGAACCATCTACACAGCTGATTAGCCGTCCTCAAAAGACCCCTCTTTCAGAACAAGGGTGAGGAAACAGACCACTAAGAGAAAGGACACTGACATTGGAGGACAAACAGAGAGTTACACCCGGTAACCAAAGACGTGCCGCCATCAGAGAAGAGGTCGGAACCCGGTCCATGAAGAGACACCCTATTGAAGACCTTCGACACGTAATTACATCATTATATTCTGACCCATAAGAGCAGCAGTTCAGGGCAAGGTTAGGGTTAACCTGTTTGGGCTGCAGGGGCAGTATTGAGTAGCCGGATAAAAGGTGCCCATTTCAAACGGCCTCGTACTCAATTCTTGCTCGTACAATATGCATATTATTATTACTATTGGATAGAAAACACTCTCTAGTTTCTAAAACCGTTTGAATTATATCTGTGAG
Source organism: Salvelinus namaycush (assembly GCF_016432855.1). Classification (NCBI taxonomy): domain Eukaryota; kingdom Metazoa; phylum Chordata; class Actinopteri; order Salmoniformes; family Salmonidae; genus Salvelinus; species Salvelinus namaycush. The sequence continues at coordinate 50,442,628 of NC_052310.1, forward strand.
TAAAACAGAACTCATTTTGCAGCAAACTTCCTGACAGGAAGTGGAAAATCTGAAATCGATGCTCTGTTCTAGGGCCTGCCTATAAATGTCCTTGATATATATCAGTATACATGCACTTCATACGTCTTCCACTAGATGTCGACAGGCAGTGAGAGAAGAAATGGAGTGTATAACTTGATCTGGGGTCGAATAAAAGCTCTTTGTATGACGTGTCACCAGTTTCCTGTTTTCTGGAGAGTGCGTGAAGGGACCTGGTTTTGCCTTCTGTACAGCTGTCGTTATAGACGACTAATATCTCCGGCTTTGATTTTATTTGAAACATGTGACAATATCATCGTAAAGTATGTTTTTTCAATATAGTTTTATTAGATTATTGAAATTTTTTCGGGACGTTAGGCGTGTTGCTTTGTCTGCGTATGTTCAGGAAGGAGAGCTTCGCGCCACTTTGCTAGCTTTCCGTGCTAATTGACTGGAGAAGAGGACATTCTAAATCCAAACAACGATTGTTCTGGACAAAGGACCCCTTGTACAACATTCTGATGGAAGATCAGCAAAAGTAGGTCCCATTTTATGATGTTATATCATATATCTGTCGTACATGTGAACTAGTGGTTTGCGGCCAGGTTTTGGGCACGCTCTCGCCATAACGTAAACTGCATGTCGTAATGAAGTTATTTTTAGAATTCTAACACGGCGATTGCATTAAGAACTAGTGTATCTATCATTTCCTATACAACATGTATTTTTTTGTTATGTTTATGAATAGTTATTTGGTCAGAATATGTGAGTGTCAGAAAAATATCCGGACGTTGTGGGAAAAAGATGCTACGTTAGCACAATGTATAACCACTGATTTCAGCTCTAAATATGCACATTTTCGAACAAAACATAAGTGTATGTATAACCTGATGTTATAGGACTGTCATCTGATGAAGCTTATCAAGGTTAGTCAAAAATTATATATCTTTTAATGGTTTGTTACGATCGCTAACTTTTGCTGCTGGGGAATGGCTTGTGTTTCTGGCTATTGTGGTAAGCTAATATAATGCTATATTGTGTTTTCGCTGTAAAACACTTAAGAAATCGGAAATATTGGCTGGAATCACAAGATGCCTGTCTTTCATTTGCTGTACACCATGTATTTTTCAGAAATGTTTTATGATGAGTATTTAGGTATTTGACGTTGGTGTCTGTAATTACTCTGGCTGCTTCGGTGCCATTTCTGACGGTAGCTGTGATGGTAGCTGCAATGTAAAACTGATTTAGAGCTCAAATATGCACATTTTTCGAACAAAACATAGATTTATTGAATAACATGTTATAAGACTGTCATCTGATGAAGTTGTTTCTTGGTTAGTTTGGTTGGTTCTCGGGTTAGTTAGGTTGGCTTTGTGCATGCTACCTGTGCTGTGAAAAATGTCTGTCCTTTTTTGTATTTGGTGGTGAGCTAACATAAATATACGTGATGTTTTCGCTGTAAAACATTTTAAAAATCGGACATGTTGGCTGGATTCACAAGATGTTTATTTTTCAAATGCTGTATTGGACTTGTTAATGTGTGAAAGTTAAATATTTCTAAAAAATATATTTTGAATTTCACGCCCTGCACTTGAGCTGGCTGTTGTCATATTGTGCCCGGCTTCGGGCTTGCAGCCAGAAGAAGTTAAACTAAGCATAGTTTACAAATGTAGTGTGCTTTTCTCTCGTGTACTGTCTCTCTCTCTCTCTCTTTTGAAATCCCCATTTTGTGTAACACGTGTCATATTGTGTTGGCCCACTAGGGAAGAAAATTAATTTAGCGACTGTTGTAAAATCGATATTCTGATATTCTTTGAGTTATTTTGGGAAATAATTCGATGAACAGCAATCGTCACATTAATCAATACAACGTTACGACAGTGCTTAGGGTCGTTATCCTATTGGAAGTTGAACCTTCACCCCAGTCTGAGGTCCTGAGCGCTCTAGAGCAGATTTTCATCAAGGATCTCTCTGTACTTTCCGTTCATCTTTCCCTCGATCCTGACAAGTCTCCCAGTCCCTGCCGCTGAAAAACATCCCCACAGCATGATGCTGCCACCACCATGTTTCTCTGTGGGGAGGGTGCCAGATTACCTCCTGATGTGACGCTTGGCATTCAGGCCAAAGATTTCAACCTTGGTTTCATCAGACTAGAGAAACTTGTTTCTCATACTCTGAGAGTCCTTTAGGTGCCTTTTGGCAAACTCCAAGCAGCTGTCATTGAGCTTTTACTGAGGAGTGGCTTCCGTCTGGCCACTCTACCACAAAGGCCTGATTGGTGGAGTGCTGCAGACATGGTTGTCCTTCTGGAAGTTTCTCCCATCTCCACAGAGCAACTCTGGAGCTCTGTCAGAGTGACAATCAGGTTTTTGGTCACATCTCTGACCAAGGCCCTTCCACCATGATTGCTCAGTTTGGCCGGGCAGCCAGCTCTAGGAAGAGTCTGGTTGGTTCCAAACGTCTTCCATTTAAGAATGATGGAGGCCACTGTGTTCTTGGGGACCATCAATGCTGCAGAAATATTTTGGTACCCTTCCCCAGATCTGTGCCTCGACACAGTCCTGTCTCTGAGCTCTACGGACAATTCCTTCAACCTTAGGACTTGGTTTTGGCTCTGACATGCACAGTCAACTTTGGGACCTTAGATAAACAGGTGTGTGCCTTTCCAAATCATGTCTAAACAATCACATTTACCACGGGTGGACTCCAATCAAGTTGTAGAAACATCTCAAGGATGATCAATGGATACTGTGTGCACCTGAGCTCAATTTCGAGTCTCATAGCAAAAGGTTTGAATACTTATGTAAATAAAGTATTTTGTTCACTCTGAAAATGTGGTTGGTTATTGCTCTGAGTTTGGGATATAATGAGAGGTAGACATGGGAAATTAAAGGATGCAGTGGTGCGTCAGATCCATTGAACACTAATGAGGAGACCTCTCCATCTCTCCATTCAATACACAGTGGACGGGAGAGGAACGCAACAGAATATGTATTCTATAAAAATACTGTCGATGTACTGTATTGTACCTGTGAATAGAGAGAAAGGGAAAACTGTACTACAGCCCTATCTGGATAAACTTTTAGTTTCTCATAAACTATGCTTATTCATGATCTGTCATTGCCTGTGGTCTCGTGTTTAAGTTTGAAAATAACAAATGTGTACAGCAACATTTATCTAAATCCAGAGGTGCGGCAGTAAGACAATAGACAGCACAAACATATGGTACCATTCACCCAGTTTGAACTGAACTGAGAGCTGTAGAACATGTTGTACAAATCTCAACTAGGTGCGCTGTAACAGTGCGAGAAGCCAATAGTATAAGAATGGTCCTACACGGTAACCATAGCAGCCATACCAAAGGGAAAAATAATCTATATTTAAAAAAAATCTTTATTATATCAACGTCATGTGTTCTACACCGTAGTGTCTGAGGCAGAAGAAAAGTTAACTTTGTTATTCGACTGGAGGTGACATTTGCGAATGACATCTCCCCTGTACCAGTGTGGGCGGGACGACGCAGAGCCCCAGGTAGAACAATATGGCAGTGTTTACAATGGTGTCTGTTTGATTGTGGCCAGACGGAGAGGCAGGTGCAGCCGGTGGGGTACCTGTGACGGCAGGTAATCCTGCTTCCCTTCCACTCCACGTCTCCCTGAAGAACATCACTCACCATACCAACATAGCCCGTCCACCTGTATGCAGGTTAATGTGTACTTAGGCAAAAGCCACTAAAATAGCCCAGAAAACAGCATCAAAATACAGACTCCCTAAAGCGGATCATTTTGGAAAAAGCCCCTCTGAGATGGGTTTGAGCCCTGGTTGGCTGACATGTTGTCCCATGGTGCAGTTACCTCATTTTTCTTCTTGTTACTGCTTCCCCCATCCACCAAGGTAGCCAGAGTAGCTTGTCAAGGACAATCCTTTGTGAGTATTCTTTAGCCTGTCATAGTCAAGCCTTTGTGGTGGACCCTATCACGTGGTGAAAGAATGCTGAAGTACAAATGCAGGAAAAGGAAAGTATTCAGCAGTAAGCTACCAGTTTATTTTTTATTGGCAATTCATTCTAACGATTCACTATAATTGTCTTCTAATGGCAATCATATCTAGAAAAAGTCCCTATGTCTACTTGTAAAGGTGTTTAAAGTTCATTACCTGAACTGTAATTAAGAAAAGCAAACACGAGGAACAAGCAAATACCGTCTCTTAGACTACATCAGTACCTGTGAATTGCCCTTCTGCCCATAGTGATGAAGAGATGCTATACAGTCCTTATTTCAACAACTGTACTTAATAATTCCAGAGGCTGTCCCGCACTCTCAGTTGACTTTGGTTAGAGAAAAGTGATCTGCTAAAGTCACAACTTCTCTGGTTTAGATCTCAGGTCAGGAAAAGCCTCTGTTGCACCCTTGAGCTTGAAACTTCAGATGTCATTGTCTACTCTTGCAGGATAAATGGATTCTGCTTCTCTCATAACTTTTGTATTTTGGATGCCCCCCCCCCTTTGATATGGTACCATCAAATAAGTTACTACATATTCAGAGTGCAGTTCCTGGGAAGTTGTGTTTTACCATTTTACCTTTGAGAGGTGAATACTTCTTGAGTATGAGTTCTCGTCAGGTGAAGCGAGACAGCTGACTTTCTCCAAGTCAATAACCTTCCTCTATTGTCCGCAGACTGTGAATCTTTCGAGTTTATAGAGTTGCTATCAGCAAGGGAAAACTCCAGCCCTGACTCTCTTATTCTGTCTGTCAAAATAAATTACTGTATCAACGTGCTGAGGGATTGCATCATGTTCAAATTTTCAGAATACAAATGGTACGAGTATATGGTTTTTGACATAAACTGTTTTCAACTGTTTTCAAGTGTTCTAATTTCAAGCAAAGAAGTCAATGTGTTGATAGACAGCCTCCTCTTATAAGCTGAAATTACTTGAATTGATAGGTGATCCGGGGTAATACTCTAGTTTATGACGTCATTCTGAGGTAAAAAAATATCTTCTGAGATTAAAGATGGATAGACTAGATAAAAGAAACACATTGGCTTTGACTATTTCCCTTTCACACACGCACATCCATTCTCTCTCTCTGTCAAAGTTTCTGACGCCATTGTGCGGGTCGTTGAGACTAGTCGTGTACTGATGCCTGGAGGCTAGCATGTCCTTGCCTATGTCTCTCTCTGTTTCCATCTCTTTCTCTGTTGTGTCTGGAGGTGTTGCTATGGGAACCTGGTCCGCCTGAGAGCCTGCACACACCTTGTTTTGCCAGAGTCTCTCTGACACCCATTCCCCACATCATAAATAAGTCAAACCCTAACTCAGGCTTTGAGACCTATGTATTTTACAGTAGGTCCACATCATTTGAAACTTCTGTCACATTTTGTCCCAGGAGCATATGCAATTTAAAGTACTGAGTCTAGAGATTATTATTTTATGTTTTTTTTTTTTTTTTATGTTCTGGCCCAATTTGTCAGAGGACAAAAGTAACTTTGTTTTATATACAGTGCCTTCGGAAAGTATTCAGACCTCTTGAGTTTTTTCTCATTTTGTTACGTTACAGCTTTGTTCTAAAAATGGATTGGTTTCCTTATCAATCTACACACAGTACCCAATAACGACTAAGTGAAAACAGGTTTTCAGATATTTTTGCAAATGTATAAAATAAAAAAAAACTGAAATACCTTACATAACTATTCAGACCCTTTGCTATGAGACTCGAAATTGAGCTCAGGTGCACAAAGTATCCATTGATCATCGTCCCCATCCAAAGGATCGAGCGGTCATGAAGGGCAGACGAAAATTCCAAATAGTATCCGTAAAGTTCGTAGAAACATGTCAAACGTTCTTTATAATCAATCCTCAGGTTGTTTTTAACATAAATAATCGATAATATTTCAACCGGACGGTAAACTATTCAATACAAGAGATAAAGAAAATGTCAAGCTACCACTTTCGCACGCAGGAACTAATCAAAGGACTGACGTGATTTGAAAAATGTTGCTCATTTTTCAGAATAAAAGCTTGAAACTATGTCTAAAGACTGTTCACAACCTGTGGCCGCCATTGGAAAAGGAATCTGGTTGATATCCCTTTAAATGGAGGAAAGGCAGGCAATGGAACAGGGATTTTTCAAAATAAGAGGCACTTCCGGGTTGGATTTCCTCAGGTTTTTGCCTGCAAAATCAGTTCTGTTATACTCACAGACAATATCTTGACAGTTTTGGAAACTTTAGAGTGTTTTCTATCCTAATCGTGTCAATTATATGCATATTCTAGCATCTGGGCCTGAGAAATAGGCAGCTTACATTGAGAACGTTGTTTTTCCAAACATAACAATTCTGCCCACTAGCTTCAAGAGGTTATTAAGGTCCCACAGTTGACAGTGCATGTCAGAGCAAAACCCAAGCCATGAGGTCGAAGGAATTGTCCGTAGAGCTCCAAGACAGGATTTTGTAGAGGCACAGATCTGCGGAAGGCAACCAAAATATTTCTTCAGCATTGAAGGTCCCCAAGAACACAGTGGTCTCCATCATTCTTAAATAGAAGACGTTTGGAACCATCAAGACTCTTCATAGAGCTGGCCCAACTGAGCAATCGGGGGAGAAGGGCCTTAGTCAGGGTGGTAACCAAGAACCCGATGGTCACTCTGACAGAGCTCCAGAGTTCGACTGTGGAGATGGGAGAAACTTCCAGAAGGACAACCATGTCTGCAGCACTCCACCAATCAGGCCTTTATGGTAGTGTCCAGATGGAAGCCACTCCTCAGTAAAAGGCAATCCCGCTTGGAGTTTGCCAAAAGGCACCTAAAGACTCTGAGACCATGAGAAAATATTCTCTAATCTGATGAAACCAAGATTGAACTCTTTGGCCTGAATACCAAGCGTCACACCTGAAGGAAACCAGGCACCATCCCTACGGTGAGGCATGGTTGTGGCAGTAACCCGATTAAACATCTCTGGAGAGACCTGAAAATAGCTGTGCAGCGACGCCCCCATCCAACCTGACAGAGCTTGAGAGGATCTGCAGAGAAGAAAGGGAGAAAGTCCCTAAATACAGGTGTGCCAAGCTTGTAGCGTCATACCCAAGAAGACTCGGCTGTAATCGCTGCCAAAGGTGCTTCAACAAAGTACTGAGTAAAGGGTCTAAATACTTATGTAAATATGATATTAAAGTTTTACATTTTTTATACATTTGCAAAAATTTCTAAAACACCTTTTTTTGCTTAGTCATTATGGGGTATTGTGTGTAGACTGAAGAGGGAAAAAAACGATTTAATCAATAGAATAAGGCTGTAACATAACAAAATGTGGAAGAAGTCAAAGGGTCTGAATACTTTCAGAATGCACTGTATATACAGTATATATATTTTTTATTACAGTATCATTTATTTATTTTTTTATCCAATTTTCGTGGTATCCAATCGCTAGTAATTACTATCTTGTCTCATCGCTACAACTCCCATACGGGCTCGGGAGAGACGAAGGTCGAAAGCCATGCGTCCTCCGAAGCACAACCCAACCAAGCCGCACTGCTTCTTAACACAGCGCGCCTCCAACCCGGAAGCCAGCCGCACCAATGTGTCGGAGGAAACACCGTGTACCTGGCCCCCTTGGTTAGCGCGCACTGCGCCTGGCCTGCCACAGGAGTCGCTGGAGCGCGATGAGACAAGGATATCCCTACCGGCCAAACCCTCCCTAACCCGGACGACGCTATGCCAATTGTGCGTCGCCCCACGGACCTCCCGTTCGCGGCCGGCTGCGACAGAGCCTGGGCGCGAACCCAGAGACTCTGGTGGCGCAGTGGTCTAGGGCACTGCATCGCAGTGCTAACTGCGCCACCCGGGAGGCCCCTACAGTATCATTTTATATATTTTTTTACAAATATGGTACATTTATATGCAGTAGTTATCAAATAAATATATAGTTTTTGTGATATACACATGATATTTTGGATAGATAGTAATGAGTGTGAGTCTAGAGTAAGTTGCTGGTGAGTTTGAAGGGGAAGTCAATAGGACGCTAAGAACCACAACCCCCCCCTCCACGAACACAGTCTCTTCCCGAACTCTAATCCATCCATTCGATAGCTAACAATATTGTGGCCCTCATCATCTTAGTTTGCCAGTGTAACACAGCAGTTTTCCCCCTCAGGTTAACGGTTATAGGAGTCAGTGCTACAGGATGTGAGTCAGGATTTGATGCTGACAGTGCTGAGATTCTGTCTCATTGGCCATGGGTTGGTCATCCTCTAAATAGAGGATCTGGGGACAGTTATCTATGATGGGGAAGGAGAGAGCGCTTAGTTAGGGAGACAATTATATAAATGTGTTGAAGCAGGAGGAGGACAGAGTGGTTGTGCTACTCTGCTGTGTTCGGTTGTGTGTGTCGGTGAAAGGCTCACGTCGTCCAATCAGAAGTGTCATTCTGCAATCCTGACTCAGAGCACCTTAACTGGAAATAAGTTAATAATGACTGATGAACTGTCATTTACATTTTAGTCATTTAGCAAACACTCTTATCCAGAGCGAGTGCATGTCCCCCACGGGAATCAAACCCACAACCCTGGCGTTGCAAGCGTCATGTTCTACCAACTAGGCTCCACATGTACGTACTCAGAAAGATAGGCACGCAATGTAGCTACATCAGTTTTCTACATCATGTGCTGTGTCTCAATGTGCTGCTGTTTTAGATGTTATCAACTCAAAAGGGAACCATGACAGCGAGACATGATTGGGATCACACATACTAACACATATGCACGCACAATGTGGTCTAAGGACAATTTGTATTATTATCTACGTACTGTGAATCTGTGACACTACATTTAGTATAATATATTATGTTAGGTTACATTATGAAATGAATAGTGGTTGTACAATATCATACAAATTTTAGGATGTATAGTATCATACGTCTTACCCAGTCATACAATAGCATACGAATTGGATGACGTACCTTAACATACAGCACAATATGTCTTGGGGTACGCATGGTATTACAGTGCCTTACAAAAGTATTCACACCACTTGGAGTTTTTGCTATTTTGTTGCATTACAACCTGTAATTTAAATGCATTTTTATTTAGAATACATGTAATGGACATACACAAAATAGTCAAAATTGGTGAAGTGAAATGGAAAAAAATACTTGTTTCAAAAAATTCTAAAAAACAAAAAACGGAAAAGCGGTGAGTGCATATGTATTCACCCCTTTTCCTATGAAGACCCTAAATAAGATCTGGTGCGACTAATTACCTTCAGAAGTCACATAATTAGTTAAATAAAGTCCACCTGTCTGCAGTCTAAGTGTCACATGTCAGTATATATACACCTGCTCTGAAAGGCCCCAGAGTCTGCAAAACCACAAAGCAAGGGGCATCATCAAGCAAGAGGTACTATGAAGACCAAGGAGCTCTCCAAACAGGTCAGGGACAAAGTTGTGGAGAAGTACAGATCAAGGTTGGGTTATGAAAAAATATACAAAACTTTGAACATCCCACGGAGCACCATTACATCCATTATTAAAAAATGGAAAGAATAGGGCACCACAACAAACCTGCCAAGAGAGGGCCGCCCACCAAAACTCACGGACCAGGCAAGGAGGGCATTAATCAGAGAGGCAACAAAGAGACCAAAGATAACCCTGAAGGAGCTGCAAAGCTCCACAGCGGAGATTGGAGTATCTGTCCATAGGACCACTTTAAGCCGTACACTCCAAAGAGCTGGGCTTTATGACAGAGTGACCAGAAAAAAATAAGCAAACACGTTTGGTGTTCACCAAAAGGCATGTGGGAGACTCCCCAAACATATGGAAGAAGGTACTCTGGCCATCTTTGGCCATCCCGAGAACACCATCCCCACAGTGAAGCATGTTGGTGGCAGCATCATGCTGTGGGGATGTTTTTCATCGGCAGGGTCTGGGAAACTGGTCAGAATTGAAGGAATGATGGATGGCGCTAAATACAGGGAAATTCTTGAGGGAAACCTGTTTCAGTCTTCCAGAGATTTGAGACTGGGACGGAGGTTCACCTTCTAGCAGGACAATGACCCTAAGCATACTGCTAAAGCAACACTCGAGTGGTTTAACTTCTCTAGGATAGGTTGCAGCATTTTCACGTTTGGATGAAAAGCATACCCAAATTCAACTGCCAGCTACTCATCCCCAGAAGATAAGATATGCATATTGTTAGTATATTTGGATAGAAAACGCTCTGATATTTCTAAAACTGTTTGAATTATGTCTGTGAGTATAACATAACTTATTTAGCAGGCGAAACCCCGAGGACAAACCATTCAGATTTTTATTTTTTTGAGGTCACTCTCTTTTCAATTGATTTTCATTGGGAATACAGATTTCTAATTGACCTTCTTGCAGTTCCTACCGCTTCCACTGGATGTCAACAGTCTTTAGAAAATAGTTGAGGGTTTTTCCTTTGTGTAATGAAGAAGTACGACCATTTTGAATCAGGGTCACTTGTTGTGTACTGTTAGATACAGGCGTGTGACCAGAAAGCACACTACAGATTGTTTTAATCCTGTATTGAACACAGATCATCCCGTCTTCAATTTTATCCATTATTTACGTTAAAAAATACCTAAAGTTGTATTACAAAAGTAGTTTGAAATGTTTTGGCAAAGTTTACAGGTAACTTTTGAGATATTTTGTAGTCATGTTTCACGAGTTGGAACCGGTATTTTTCTGCATCAAACGCGCCAAATAAATTGACATTTTGGATATATATCGACGGAATTAATCGAACAAAAGGACCATTTGTGATGTTTATGGGACATATTGGGGTGCCAACAACAGAAGCTCGTCAAAGGTAAGGCATGAATTATATTTTTATTTCTGCGTTTTGTGTCGCGCCTGCAGGGTTGAAATATGCTTATCTCTCTTTGTTTACAATGGTGCTAACTCAGATAATAGCATCGTTTGCTTTCGCCGAAAAGCCTATTTGAATTCAGACATGCTGGCTGGATTCACAACAAGTATAGCTTTAATTTGGTGTCTTTCATGTGTGATTTCATGAAAGTTGGATTTTTATAGTAATTTATTTAAATTTGGCGCTCTGCATTTTTACTGGCTTTTGGCCAAGTGGGACGTTAGTGTCCCACATATCCCAGAGAAGTTAAGGGGAAACATTTAAATGTCTTGGAATGGCCTAGTCAAAGCCCAGACCTTAATCCAATTGAGAATCTGTGGTATGACTTAAAGATTGCTGTATACCAGCAGAACCCATCCAACTTGAAGGAGCTGGAGCAGTTTTGCCTTGAAGAATGGGCAAAAAACCCGTGGCTAGATGTGCCAAGCTTATAGAGACATACCCCAAGAGACTTGCAGCTGTAATTGCTGCAAAAGGTGGCTCTACAAAGTATTGACTATGAGGGGGTGAATAGTTATGCACGCTCAAGTTTTCAGTTTTTTTGTCTTATTTCTTGTTTGTTTCACAATAAATATTTTGCATCTTCAAAGTGGTAGGCATGTTGTGTAAATCAAATGATACAAACCCCCCAAAAATCAATTTTAATTACAGGTTTTAAGGCAACAAAATAGGACAAATGTCAACGGGGGTGAATACTATCGCAAGCCACTGTATATGTCTTTCTCTGAGACCAGGTTGCTTGTTGCACCATAAGAACAAAGGAAAAGTACAGGCATCATTTACGTTGGTGGTTAGGGGAACAAAGGTTATGAGAACTAAAATGACAAAGGTTAAGAGAATTTACATAGCAGGTTAGGTGAAATAGGTTATTTTTAGAATAAGGTTAGCTAAAATCCTACAGTTGTCCCCAACGTGACTCAAACGCGCAACCTTCGGATTGCTAGACGGCCGCGGAATACAACTACCCATCTTCCCCGACCAACCTCCTTTCTTTTGTTCCTGTCTAAAGTAACTAGACCACTGTTTTGTAGGGCACGGAGGCAAGGCTGGCACATATTGTTAACCTCTAGAGAATAGGGGGGCGCCATTTCGACTTTGTAAAAATTCGTTCCCAAATTAAACTGCCTCGTACTCAATTCTTGCTCGTACAATATGCATATTATTATTACTATTGGATAGAAAACACTCTCTAGTTTCTAAAACCGTTTGAATTATTTCTCTGAGTGAAACAGAACTCATTCTGCAGCACACTTCCTGTCAAGGAGTGAGATTTCTGAAATCGAGGTCTCTGTTCTGGGGTCAGTTTATAAATTCCCATGTAAGCTATGGGGCTACATGCACTACATACGCCTTCCTCTAGATGTCAGTAAGCGGTGAGAATTTGAATGGAGTGGATTGCACCATCTGGGGCCCTATATAAGCCCGTGGAACGGAAGGTCCGACCTTTTCAACGGGGCGCCTGGCGCAGCAGGGACATCACATTGGCGTCCTGAAAAGCTTTCGTTTTAGCAGTTCTATATCTCCGGCTCTGATTTAATTTGATTTTTGTCTTAAAAAATTCATAAGGTAGTTAATTTAAACCGACTTATAGCAGTTTATATCGGTTTATTGCGATTTTCTGGAATTTCTTTGTGACGCGCTATCAGGAGTTGGACACCTTTCCGGCACATAGCTAGCGTTAGCTGCTATTTCTACAGGAGAAGAGGACATCTTTCAACCAAAAGACGATTATTCTGGAGAAAGGACACCTTGCCCAAGATTCTGATGGAAGCTCGTCAAATAGTAAGAAGTCTTTATGCTGTTAATTCGTATTTATGTTGAGAAATGTTAAACAATAATTGCGCCATGAATTTCGGTGCGGTCTCGCTTTAGCGGCACGCTGTATGTAGCAGTAACGTTAATTTTAAAAATCTAACACAGCGATTGCATTAAGAACTAATTTATCTTTCATTTGCTGTCCAATCTGTATTTTTTAGTCAAATTTATGATTACTTATCGATTACAATAAGTGCCTTTCCCAAGATTTCTCCTGACATTTTCTTTGCAGCTTGGCTACTTTTCTCATTGTATAACCACGATTTGTGCCGCTAAATATGCACATTTTCGAACAAACTCTATATGCATTGTGTAATATGATGTTATAGGACTCATCTGAAGAATTCTGAGCAGGTCAGTGAAAAAATTAATATCTTTTGCTGGGTTATACGTTATCACTATTTTTGGCTTGAATCAATGCTGTTGTGTGGTTTGCTATTGTGGTAAGCTAATATAATGCTATATTGTGTTTTCGCTGTAAAACACTTAAAAAATCTGAAATATTGGCTGGATTCACAAGATCTTTGTCTTTCATTTGCTGTACGCTGTGTATTTTTCAGAAATGTTTTATGATGAGTATTTAGGTAATTCACGTTGCTCTCTGTAGTTATTTTAGTCGCTTTGGTGAGAGTTGTGATGGTGGCTGCAATGGTAAACTATGATTTATACCTGAAATATGCACATTTTTCTAACAAAACATATGCTATACAATAAATATGTTATCAGACTGTCATCTGATGAAGTTGTTTCTTGGTTAGTGGCTATTTATATCTTTATTTGGTCGAATTTGTGATAGCTACTGATGGAGTAAAAAAATGGTGGAGTAAAAAAAGTGGTGTCTTTTGCTAACGTGGTTAGCTAATAGATTTACATATTGTGTCTTCCCTGTAAAACATTTTAAAAATCAGAAATGATGGCTGGATTCACAAGATGTGTATCTTTCATCTGGTGTCTTGGACTTGTGATTTAATGATATTTAGATGCTAGTATTTACTTGTGACGCTATGCTAGGCTATGCTAGTCAGCTTTTTTACTGATGGGGGTGCTCCCGGATCCGGGTTTGGGAGGAATTAGAGGTTAACAGTGGGTTGTTCACTGACAATTGGCTTGTGCTGACCACATGTGGCATATCTGCCCTGTTACCTATGATAGACTATTGGTAGAGGGAATCAGAAGACTATTTTGTCTGAATGAGATACCTTTACAACCCGAGGATGAAAATATTAGCACACTGCCAAATCAGTGTGCTAATGTGGCTATTGGTAATAGGCAATGGTAATAGTCACGGTATAAATTATTATAACAGAAGTGATGACACTAATGTTCATCATTTACTAGATTAAGTAATGAAAGTTAATTTAATAAATGACAATAGATATGTGCTTTGTGTGCACGTGTACACACAGGCACGCACGCACGCAGGCATGCACGCATGCACACACACGCATGCACACACACGCATGCACGCCTGAGTGTCTTTATTCTCTCACATTACATTAGTCAGCTAGTTTCTCTACTGCTGAGGCCTCTCTTTGCCAGAAAGCACTGTACAAATATAGAGTTTGAAAAAAGGGTCCCAGTAGAGTAGGAGGTATAGTAACACTGTCTCTCAGAGTGCACTGCCTGAACCCACCACAACCCCACTCTCCTGAGATACAAATGGAAAAATGTGTATTTCATTCTCACCCATTTGCAATGTGGTAATAAACAGTGGAGCTGACCCAGCACTACGTACAATAGCTATTTCCTCTGTCAGGGGGGAAGAGGCAGCTTTTGAGTTCAGAAAGTGCATGCTCCTTTGCTAAAGAATCACAATCCCATATAGTCTCCATCGCTTTCCCAGTCTCAGCTGCAGCAGATAAGGCTACAAGAGGCAACCATTTTGAAGGCTGTGCTTCTTTGTGACTGGCTGAGGCGAGGAGGAGGAGTAAATGAAGCCCACTGAGACCGGTGTCTCTGCAATGGGGATCTTGCTACCACTTACACACACCGACAGTGTCAAGCCCACTGGCACAGCCAGATTGTCTCTATGTGCCGGATGTGTGTAACTGTGCTTGTTTGAAGTGGTAAGTTAATGGCAGTGCATTATCCTCAATACTCAGAAAGAGGCATTTATTTTCCATTGTCTTTACTTGCCCTCTGTGAATAACAATACAATCACATTTGTATTTGGTGCCATTAAAAGTCTGAATTAATTAGCCTCCTGCTATACCAATATGCTTCTTCTGCAATTCAGAATACTGTATATACACTGGATCACTACCGTACCACCATTTCAACCACAATTACAAGTACAGTAAGGTGCGTAGTCTTCTTCCTGTCTGGGTTGGCGCCCCCCTTGGGTTGTGCCGTGGCGGAGATCTTTGTGGGCTATACTCGGCCTTGTCTCAGGATGGTAAGTTGGTGGTTGAAGATATCCCTCTAGTGGTGTGGGGGCTGTGCTTTGGCAAAGTGGGTGGGGTTATATCCTTCCTGTTTGGCCCTGTCCGGGGGTATCATCGGATGGGGCCACAGTGTCTCCTGACCCCTCCTGTCTCAGCCTCCAGTATTTATGCTGCAGTAGTTTATGTGTCGGGGGGCTAGGGTCAGTTTGTTATATCTGGACTACTTCTCCTGTCTAATCCGGTGTCCTGTGTGAATTTAAGTATTCTCTCTCTAATTCTCTCTTTCTCTCTTTCTTTCTCTCTCTCGGAGGACCTGAGCCCTAGGACCATGCCTCAGGACTACCTGGCATGATGACTCCTTGCTGTCCCCAGTCCACCTGGCCGTGCTGCTGCTCCAGTTTCAACTGTTCTGCCTGTGGCTATGGAACCTTGACCTGTTCACCGGACGTGCTACCTGTCCCAGACCTGCTGTTTTCAACTCTCTAGAGACAGCAGGAGCGGTAGAGATACTCTTAATGATCGGCTATGAAAAGCAAACTGACATTTACTCCTGAGGTGCTGACTTGCTGCACCCTCGACAACTACTGTGATTATTATTATTTGACCATGCTGGTCATTTATGAACATTTGAACATCTTGGCCATGTTCTGTTATAATCTCCACCCGGCACAGCCAGAAGAGGACTGGCCACCCCTCATAGCCTGGTTCCTCTCTAGGTTTCTTCCTAGGTTTTGGCCTTTCTAGGGAGTTTTTCCTAGCCACCGTGCATCTACACCTGCATTGCTTGCTGTTTGGGGTTTTATGCTGGGTTTCTGTACAGTACTTTGAGATATCAGCTGATGTAAGAAGGGCTATATAAATACATTTGATTTGATTAGTAATATTTACCAGTAATAATACAGAGCACATGACCTTGGAGGCCCTTGAAGCGAGTATAGTGAAGCTGGTAGGTAAGGAGGTCCTGTCCTCTGGAGTAAGTGAGATGTACTATACTCTACACCTTTGTATCTGTACCCCCACAAATGTCATGTAAAGGGCGGTAAATTTGGGGGGACTGCCAGTGGAGTCAGAGTAAATCACTCAGCCATAACAGCCATAAAGCAAAACACATGCGCACACGCACATGCACAAACACACACGTACATCACTGGGGCCGAGCTCCCTGCCATCCAGGACCTCTCTACCAGGTGGTGTCAGAGGAAGGCCCGGAAAATTGTCAAAGACCACAGCCACCCAAGCCATAGACTGTTCACTCTGCTACCATATGGTAAAGATGGCGCCGAAAAACATGGCTGACGTTTTACATTCTCCCAACCAATTGTACTTTTTTGTATTTTTTTTTGCGTTTTAACTAATTTTTAAAATTATTGTGTACATAATGTTGCTGCTACCGTCTCTTATGACCGAAAATAACTTCTGGACATCAGAAAAGCGATTACTCACCGCGGACTGGAAGAAACTCAACCCTTTAACTAGTCAGATGAAAAGGATATCCTGCTTTCACAGGAACAGGCCCAGATCCACGTATTTTGCATGAAGTAAAGACACCGGAAAAGGGGCCGCAGATCGGGCATCCTTCTGAGAATCCGGAGGCGAGCGAGTAAACTCCAACTGCCTTCCATGGTGCGCGATGGCTAATATTAAAGAAGACTCAAGGTATTGCTCGCCTGAGGTAGAGTACATTATTATAAGCTGTAGACCACATTGTCTACCAATAGAGTTTTCATCTGTTATTCGTAGCCGTCTATTTATCACCACAAAACGAAGCTGTCACTAAGACTGCTCTCAACCAACTCTATAATGCCATAAGCAAAGAAAAAAATGGTCACCCATAAGCGGTGCTCCTAACGGCCAGGGACTTTAATGCAGGCAAACTTAAATCAGTTTTACCATGTTTTTACCAGCATGTCACATGTGCAACCAGGGGGAAAAATTCCTAGACCACCTTTACGCCACACACAGAGATGCATACAACGCATATAATTATATCCTCGTGATTCTTGCTTACAAGCAAAAACTGAAGTAGGAAGTACCAGTGACTCACTCAATACGGAAGTGGTCAGATGACGCGGATGCTACACTACAGGACTGTTTTGCTAGCACAGACTGGAATATGTTCCAGGATTCATCAAATGGCATTAAGGTATACACCACCTCAGTCATTGGCTTCGTCAATAAGTGCATCGATGATGTCGTCCCCACAGTGACAGTACGTACATATCCCAACCAGAAGCTATGGATTACAGGCATCATCCTCATCGAGTTAAAGGCTATAGCTGCTGCTTTTAACCTGTTTGGCGTGCAAGCCCGACGTCGGTACACTTATGACAACAGCCAGCTCAAAGTGCAGGGCGCGAAATTCAAAAGATATATTTTTTAAATATTTAACTTTCACACATTAACAAGTCCAAGACACCAGATGAAAGGTACACATCTTGTGAATCAAGCCAACATGTCCGATTTTTAAAATGTTTTACAGGGAAGACACAATATGTAAATCTATTAGCTAACCACGTTAGCAAAAGACACCATTTTTCATTACTCCACCAGTTATTTACTCCATCAGTAGCTATCACAAATTCGACCAAATAAAGATATAAATAGCCACTAACCAAGAAACAAATTCATCAGATGACAGTCTGATAACATATTTATTGTATAGCATATGTTTTGTTAGAAAAATGTGCATATTTCAGGTATAAATCATAGTTTACATTGCAGCTACAGTCAGAAATTGCACCGAAAGCAGACAGAAAAATTACAGACACCAACGCCAAATAACTAAATACTCATCATAAAACATTTCTGAAAAATACATAGTGTACAGCAATTGAAAGACAGGCATCTTGTGATTCCAGACAATATTTCTGATTTATCAAGTGTTTTACAGCGAAAACAAAATGTAGCGTTATATTAGCTTAGCACAATAGCCAGAAACACTTGGGCGCCGGCGACTACGGCAGATATATGAAATAACATCATAAAATGGGTCTTACTTTTGCTGATCTTTCATCAGAATGTTGGACAAGGTGTCCTTTGTCCAGAACAGTCGTTGTTTGGATTCAGAACGGACACTTTCCCTCTTCATTTAGCAAGCGCGCTAGCCGGGTGCCACGACACTCTCCATGTCAACAAACGGAAGAGAACGGAACACAGCAAAACTCCCGAAAAAATTTCAATAATCTGATGAAACCATATTGAAAAAACATACTTTACGATGATATGGTGACATGTATCAAATAAAATCAAAGCCGGAGATTGTAGTCGCCTATAACGGAAGCTAAACAAAAGGCAATCACACTGTCCAGCTCGCGCTATTCAGAGTACCGAAAATGGTGGACACGAGATTCCAAGATGATGTGTTCCAACTCAGATCGAGATAATCACCTCATTTCTTCTCTCACAGCCTCTTGACAACCAGAGGAAGGTGTATGACGTGTATGTATACTAATAGGTCTTGTGCCCATGTATAGGCATGAAGAAGAACAGAGCATCGATTTCAGACGTTCCACTTCCTGGTCAGGAAAAGTGCTGCAGAATGAGTTCTGTTTCACTCAGAGAAATAATTCAAACGGTTTTAGAAACTAGAGAGTGTTTTCTATCCAATAGTAATAATAATATGCATATTGTACGAGCAAGAATTGAGTACGAGGCCGTTTGAAATGGGCACGATTTAACTGGCTACTCAATACTGCCCCTTGCAGCCATAAGAAGTTAAGGAGCGGGAGACTAATCCGGACGCTTATAAGAAATCCCGCTATGCCCTCAGACGAACCATCAAACAAGCAAAGCGTCAATGCAGGATTAAAATTGAATCCTACTACACCGGCTCTGACGCTCGTCGGATGTGGCAGGGCTTGAAAACTATTACGGACTACAAAGGGAAACGCGAGCTGCCCAGTGACGCGAGCCTACCAAACGAGCTAAATGCCTTTTATGCTCGCTTCGAGACAAGCAGCACTGACGCTTGCACGAGAGTACCAGCGGTTCTGGATGACTGTGTTATAAAGCTCTCGGTAGACGATGTAAACAAAACCTTTAAACAGGTCAACATTCACAAAGCCGCTGGGCCAGACGGATTACCAGGACGTGTACTGAAAGCATGCACGGACCAACTGTCCAGTGTCTTCACCGACATTTTCAACCTCTCCCTGACCGAGTCTGTAATAACTACATGTTTCAAGCAGACCACCATAGGAAGTGAAGGTAACCTGCCCAAATGATTACCGCCAAATGATTACCGCGCCGTGGCACTCACGTTGGTAGACATGAAGTTCTTTGAAAGGCTGGTCATGGCTCACATCATCAGCATCCTCCCGGGCACCCTAGACCAACTCCAATTCGCATACCGCCCCAACAGATCCACAGATGACGCAATCTCAATCGCACTCCACAATTCCCTTTCTCACCTGGACAAAAGGAACACCTATGTGAGAATGTTGTTCATTGACTACAGCTCAGCGATCAAACCAAAGTGCCCACGAAGCTAAAGCTAAGGACTCTGGGACTAAACACCTCCCTCTGCAACTGGATGCTGGACTTCCTGACGGGCCGCCCACAGGTGGTAAGAGTAGGCAACAACACGTCTGCCACGCTGATCCTTAACACTGGGGCCCCTCGGTGGTGTGGACTTAGTCCCCTCCTATATTCCCTGTTCACCCATGACAGCGTGGCCAAGCACGACTCCAACACCATCATTAAGTTTGCTGACGACACAGTGGTAGGCCTGATCACCGACAACGATGAGACGGCCTATAGGGAGAAGGTCAGAGAACTGGCAGTGTGGTGCCAGGACAACAACCTCTCCCTCAATGTGAGCAAGACAAAGGAGCTGATCGTGGACGACAGGAAAAGGCGGGTCGAACATTAACATCGACAGGGCAGTAGTTGAGCGGGTCGAGAGTTTCAAGTTCCTTGGTGTCCACATCACCAACTAACTATCATGTTCCAAACATACCAAGACAGTCGTGAAGAGGGCACGACAAAACCTTTTCCCCCTCAGAAGACTGAAAAGATTTAGCATGGGTCCCCAGATCCTCAAAAGGTTCTACAGCTGCACCATCAATAGAATCCTGACCGGTTGCATTACCGCCTGGTATGGCAACTGCTCGGCATCCGACCGCAAGTAGGCTACATCCCAGTAATCACAGGCTGACGCGGACATCTTTTTTTTGTATTTTGTGCACCCAAGAGGGGCCCCAGGACCGAGTTTGGGAAACGCTGCTCTACAGGGCTGTACATGCTCGTTATCTTGCTACCGGCTAGAGGCCACTCTCAGCCAGAACAAATCTCTGCCACCCTGACACACAGCACTGATCACCCTTTGCCCAAAATAACATCTACTGCCTATCAGTTATCAGTTGTTGATGCTGCCTAACACACTAGTGTTTAATTAATAGGATTGTTTTTATTTAGGTGTTCCTTCCTGTCAGCTCAGATCTATCAGGATGGGCAGTGAACTGGGATTATCCAGATGCCTCGTTCACAAGGATGGGAGTGTAACTGCCAGAGTCGGTCTCTGATTTACATTTAGAGGGGTGATGTAAGTCTGTTCCCCAGTTATTTTCCTGCTCTTACTTTATCCGGCAGATTTAATCGGACTAGTGATGTGTGTACAAGGCTTAACATCCCCTGAGAGAATGTCCTTAATAAGGGCCTGCATTGTCCTTCTCTCTTTTATTCTTCCCTCTCATTCTTTCTCTTGCTCTCTCTTTCACAATTTCTCTCCCCCATCTCTCATCTCTCTCTCCCCCATATATATATATCTCTCTCTCTCGCTCCCCCACATCTCTCTATCAATTCAATTCAAGGGGCTTTATTGGCATGGGAAACATATGCTAACATTGCCAAAGCAAGTGAAGTAGATAATATACAAAAGTGAAATAAACAATAAAAATGAACAGTAAACGTTACACTAACAGAAGTTCCAAAAGAATAAAGACATTACAAATGTCATATTATGTATGTATACAGTGTTGTAACAATGTGCAAATGGTTAAAGTACAAAAGGGAAAATTAATAAACATAAATATGGGTTGTGTAACGTCTCTCGTCGGAAGGCATGGACCAAAGCGCAGCGTGGTAAGTATTCATTATATTTTATTTCTCAAAAACACTCTAACAAAATAACAAAGTGAAAAACCGAAACAGTTCTGTCAGGTGCAGACACTAAACAGAAACTAACTACCCACAAAACCCAACGGAAAAGGACAACTTATATATGATCCCCAATCAGAGACAACGATAGACTCTGATAGAAATAAAGAAACTAGAATGTCCACCCTAGTCACACCCTGGCCTAACCAAAATAGAGAATAAAAGCCTCTCTATGGCTAGGGCGTGACAGGTTGTATTTACAAAGGTGTTTGTTCTTCACTGGTTGCCCTTTTCTTGTGGCAACAGGTCACAAATCTTGCTGCTGTGATGGCACACTGTGGTATTTCACACAGTAGATATTGGAGTTTATCAAAATCAGATTTGTTTTCAAATTGTTTGTGAATCTGTGTAATCTGAGGGAAATATGTGTCTCTAATATGGTCATACATCTCTCCCCCAACTCTCTCTCTCTCCCCATCTCTCTCTTTCTCCCCCTATCTCTCTCGCTCTCCCCCATCTTTCTCTCTCTCGCTCCCCCATCTTTCTCTGTCTGCCCCCTCTCTCTCTCTTTCACTTTTTGTCAGTAAGACTGGAAATTCTCCATAACCATTCTGCCCTTGTTCTGTGGGCACAGCTGGACTGCGACAATGTTTTACTGCCACCACTTCTGTAAGTCAAATGGTTGGCACACAATGTACGTTTATACCCCGACTAATCAGCCTCCCTATACACCTGCTTAATACATAAAAGGAAATGCCATCACTAACTGAAGATGTCTAAGTGTAAAGGACAGCCCAAAGCTTGGTAAGCGAGTACTGCTTCCTCTTGATTTGGCTCATACTGTGGCTAGAACCCAGGACCTCTCCCTCGCAAACACACGTCTTAGCCAGTCGCGCCATCAAAAAGCTAGCACTTCGGCAGTGCAAGTAGAGACACTTGAGGCTGAGGAGTGAGTTACACAGCTCCCCATCTGCTACACCAGCTCCAAGATGTCAGAGGGGCAGACTTGACATCCTAAACATGGTGGAACCCACATTTTCACCTCAACTTTTACTTTCTCCATCCTTATTTTTCAAGTCAATTCAAACAAAATATTACTTCTTGAGGTAGAAATAATACATTTTCCCATAAATGGAGGAGCATGAGCTCTTCAGCTCCTCTTTCTCTAGGACTTGTGACTCTATCTCACAGAGGCTTGAGGCAGGTGTCAATCATCATCAGAATAATTCCTCTACAGACAACCACTTTGACCCAGGCAACCCCATAGGTCTTGAGTCACACACCATAGGGTCATCAAAACACATTAGTAACAAAGACATGGCTAGAGACAGTACATGTGACTCAACAGTCCGACATCTACGGTCATCAACTGTCTTCTCTATTAATGCGGAGAGAATAAATTATTATGATGACACCTGACTGAGGTTAGTCCTACTCCCATTGAAGAGATCTGAAGACGTTTTGAACCCATATGGAAAAGATATAGAATAATTTAGCAGCATTCCTGTATGTTCTACCCGGAACTTGTAAGTAATACATATGGCAGCAAATACACATACATGGTTCATAGAAGATTCTTGTATCTAACGTATATGAGTGGGTAACATTTAGACCTAACAGAAATATTGCATGTATTGTATAAAATAACATACAAAAGACATTCTCACGATAGCACATTCGTAGTAATCTGTGACAAATATCAAAGCTGGGTTTGGTTAAAACCCTGGATGGGAGATCAAAGGCATAGCTGTCAATAAATCAACTGTCCAGTAGGAGGTACTGCCCAGCCTTAACCATAGAAACTCAAAAATTAAATATTGTATTTCTTAGTTGTTTTATCTGTTGAATTATGAAAACAGTGTGAAACCTATATGGAAATAATTTATTTTGTAGAAGTTATATTGTCAGAACATACACTTTTCTTATAATATTCCTAGATATATCATATAATTAACATATTTTCCCTCAAATATGTCATAGTATATCTATGTAGGAAATTCACGACAATCATGTAGTACATTGTGCATGTCATATAGGGCATATAAGTTAACACATACACAAATACACTACTGACATACAGTACCAGTCAAAAGTTTGGACAACCAACTCATTCCAGGATTTTTCTATATTTTTACTATTTTTTACATTGTAGAATAAGTGAAGAACTATGAAACTATGAAATAACACATATGGAATCATGTAGTAACCAAAAAAGTGTTAAGCAAACCAACATATATTTTAATGTAGCCACCCCTCTTCAAAGTAGCCACCCTTTGCCATGATGACAGCTTTGCACACGCTTGGCATTCTCTCAACCAGCTTCATGAGGTAGTCACCTGAAATGCATTTCAATTAACAGGTGTGCCTTGTTAAAGGTTAATTTGTGGAATTTATTTCCTTCTTAATGAGTCTGAGCCAATCAGCTGTGTAGGGGTGGTTTCAGAAGAAAGCCCAATTTGGTAAGTCCATATTATGGCAAGAACAGCTCAAATAAGCAAAGAGAAACTACAGCCTTTCATTACTTTCAGAAATGAATTTCAGTTAATCCCTAAAATGTCAAGAGCTTTGAAAGTTTCTTCAAGTGCAGTCGCAAAAACCATCAAGCGCTATGATGAAACTGGCTCTTATGAGGACCACCACAGGAAAGGAAGACCAAGAGTTACCTCTGCTGCAGAGTATAAGTTCATTAGAGTTAACTGCACCTCAGATTGCATCCCAAATAAATGATTCACAAAGTTCAAGCAACAGACACATTTCAACATCAACTGTTCAGAGGAGACTGCGTGAATCAGGCCTTCATGGTTGAATTGCTGCAAATAAACCACTACTAAAGGACACCAATAAGAATAAGAGACTTGCTTGGGCCAAGAAACACGAGCAATGGACATTAGACCGGTGGAAATACATGACTTTGTGAGACGCAGAGTAGGTGAATGGATGATCTCCACATGTGTGGTTCCCACCGTGAAGCATGGAGGAGGTTGTTTGATGGTGTGGGGGTGCTTTGCTGGTGACACTGTCTGTGATTTATTTAAAATTCAAGGCACACTTAACCAGAATGGCTACCACAGCATTCTGCAGCGATATGCCATCCCATCTGATTTGTGCTTAGTGGGACTATAATTTGTTTTTAAACAGGACAATGACCCAACACACATCCAGGCTGTGTAAGGTCTTGACCAAGAAGGAGAGTGATGGAGTGCTGCACCAGATGATCTGGTCTCCACAATCACCCAACCTCAACCCAATTGAGATGGTTTGGGATGAGTTGGACTGCAGAATGAAGGAAAAGCAGCCAACAAGTGCTCAGCATATGTGGGAACTCTTTCAAGACTTTTTGAAAAGTATTCCCCATGAAGCTGGTTGAGAGAATGCCAAGAGTCTGCAAAGCTGTCATCAAGGCAAAGGGTGGCTACTTTGAAGAATCTAAGTTATTACATGTATCCTTGTGTCATTTCATAGTTTTGATGTAAAAAAAGAAAAACCTTTGAGTTTTGACTGGTAAAATTACTTTTGACCAGTACTGTATATTGAAAAATATACAATATTTTATCAGATACTAATTAGAGGATTTATTAGACTTTTTTAATGTAATTTTCTTTAACCATACAATATAAGTCTTATTTGTTTTTCATGAATCTTTTCCATATGGGAAGACCGTTTGAAGTATTTGAGCAATTTGAAAGGCATACGATAAGGTGTGAAAATTATGTGACCACAGTGATATCTTCACATTTCAATTTTTTTTATTAAGATAACTCTCTGGTGACTTGTTCAACTTACTTGCTTCAAATTCACTGAACAAAGACACTAGCTAATTGGAGTGTGTCTCATTTCCAGTACAAATATACTGGTGTTTGCTTCAAGCAAATTGACTTCTGACATTAAACAAATATCATCTCTCTCAGTGAGTTTAAAGCGCCATAAAGGGATCACGTGAATTATATTTTCATTGGCAAGGATAACTTCTACATGATGGGAGCTGCTTGAGGCATAATGTTCCATTTCAATCCAAAACAGTTGTCTTCAGCAGTCACTGACTCCCCTTTGAACAATCTCACAGCATTTGATAGGTGAAAACAGTGGAAGTTATATTAACACTGTGTGCCTGTACCTGCAGGGCAGTCGGACCTGAAGGGAATCCAGGTAGACTATTAAATGAAATTCCCTTAATTCAGTAAGACACCAGTCTGTCTGAGTGGAACCGTCTGCAACGAGAGATGGAGAATGCCAGATTCAGCCTGAGGTAAATGAGATTGAGGAGAGGCCTGTCAAAGAGAGCTGCTCACTTCAAGTTGGTTTGAGGATCCATGTTAAGTCTCAGCTACTGTATGAGCAAGGAGAAACAAATGGGTGTGACGATGTAGCTATACTCATATCTATAACTTCAATTCTATACTCCGGATCATATTGGGTGATGGGGGGAGTAATGTGTTCTTACATATTGACATGACAGCTGATAATGTCATATAGTGTAGGTGACCAGCAGTGTTGGGGGTAACGCAAAGTTACAAAGTAACGCGTTACAGCAATAATATACTTTTTTTGTGGTAGCGAGTAATATAACAGAGTACACTTAAAAAGGGTTATTCAGCTGTCCTCCCAAGATCCTATTTGGAACCGGAAAAGGTTCTACCTGGAACCAAAAGGGTTCTACCTGGAACAAAAAAGGGTTATCTTGTGGGGACAGACAAATAACCCTTTTTTTAAAGTGTGCTCTGTTATATTACTCGTTACCGCAAAAAATTATATTATTAATGTAACATTATTTTTACTGAAAGAGTTCTACCTGGAACCGAAAAGGGTTCTTCAAAGGGTTCTCCTACCTTTTTATCCGTTTCAAGAAGTGAAATAGGCAAAGGCTGGCGTTTCAGATTAGAAAAAAAAACAGACTAATTTAAGGAGGTTATAATGTAATCAGTAAATCATAGTGCTCACGATCACCATCCCTGAGTGCCGAAAATACGTAACTCAACCTTCCCTCTCTAGTCTCATTTGTCTCAATGCCAAACAGCTGCCTCCTATTCTCCACTGATTCTCTTCCACTCTAAACTCTTACTTCAACTCCCACACTGCAGCCTCTGGGAATAGCCTGCCTCCTCCTGAAGCTATTGGCCAATAATGTAACAGCGAGTTGGCTTGGAGCAGCAGAGGAGGATAGAGAAACACATCTGACTACAATCATTACCACAGAGCTGTGTGGGGCAACTCAGGACAAGAACAGAGGCCAGGATTTCTCTTTTACTGAAGTCCCTGAGGCTTTCTTTATCACTCATTCGGATAGCCATGTTCCCCCAAAGTACTGCAAAAGCAAGTGATTGCAGACAATTGCTAAATTGTTTAATTTAAAGGAGATAGTTTAATTCTATGAAATAGCTTACTATGCTGCTCTTTGCTCACCTGACATGTGTACTTACAACGGTACACTCTAATGATAATCACACCCCAGTCCTCTATAAGAAACAAACAATGGTACTAAATTCAGTGTCAACTTGTAAAACTTCTAACGAAAAGCATTAAAAGGCCATTTTGATCTATACTGAACAAAAATACAAATGTGACATGTAAAGTGTTGGTCCCATGTTTCATGAGCTGAAATAAAAGATCCCAAACATTTTCCATATGCATAAAAAGCTTAGTTCTCAAAAATGTTGTGTACAAATTTGTTTACATCCCTGTTAGTGAGCATTTCTCCTTTTCTAAAATAATCCATCCACCTGACAGGTGTGGCATATCAAGAAACTGATTAAACAGCATGATCATTACACATTACACAAGGCCTTAATAAAGCCCTTTTGTGGGGTAAAACTAATTCTGATTGGCTGGGCCTGGCTCCCCAGTAGGTGGGCCTATGCCCTTCCAGA
This sequence comes from Salvelinus namaycush, assembly GCF_016432855.1. NCBI lineage: Eukaryota > Metazoa > Chordata > Actinopteri > Salmoniformes > Salmonidae > Salvelinus > Salvelinus namaycush. Next base: position 50,469,684 of record NC_052310.1, read on the forward strand.
CCCACCCATGGCCCCTGCCCAGTCATGTAAAATCCTAGATTAGGGCCTAATGAATGTATTTCAATTGACTGATTTCCTTACATGAACTGTAACTCGGTAAAATCGTTGAAATTGTTGCATGTTGCATTCATATTTTTGTTCAGTATAAAATGAAGCAATTCTCTTTAGCATTCCTAACCATTCACATATCCCAGCCATGCAAATCACAGAGCCAGACAATTATCACTGTTTTCACCAGTCGACCTGGCAGGCTGTCATTATTACTTTGCAGCTTCTGACTGCTGTGGTTTTTACTGGGGACACGCACAACAGTGGATAAGAGAGGAGACAGTTATAACACAGCCAGGGGTGAAAGTAAACTGATACTGTCCAGTACGGCATCCCGGCAAAATAAATAGTGGGGTATGCCATACCGGTAAAACATGAGCCTATCACAATAAATAAATCAAAATGTCAAGAAAACTGCAGGCTTTTACAACATTATTTACCATGACCGCATGTCAGCTGCATGAAAAATGTGCGAATGGACTTGAAAACGGGTGGTAGAGACTACGCTCCAAAATGTGGTGTGGTTTGTTGAGAACACTGACCTTTTTCCAAGGCAGAGATGACTGGCCGAGACTGACGCACGTGGACGCATCAATTCAGGCTACAAGTGTTAAGTGGTGGGCCGTAGATCGATCCCCATCGAGGGAGGAGCGGATTTCTTGTATATGACAGTAAAACATTCTTATGATAAGTATAACAATTGTTGGTATGTTCAATTCTAATCATGTTTTGGCATGATTATATGCCTCATTTTAAGTAACTAGCTGCAGGCTTAAAGCTGCAATATGTAACTTTTTGGGTGACCCGATCAACTCAATAGCAAGCAAGTCTAAGAAGCGGTAGATATGTTCTATGTGCACTATGTCTATGCTTCCCGTCTTTTACTTTCGGTTTTGAACACCTGCTTCAAACAACTGAACATACAATATATTTGGTTATGGAAAATATATTTCACAGTGGTTTAGATGGTACAATGACTCTCTACACTATGCTTGCTTGTTTTGCCACATAAACTGAAATTAGGTTAACTATTAGAATTTTAGCAACCAGGAAATGGTGGAGTGATATCTGCATAGTGCATTGCTAAAGAAACATTCAATTCTATACTTTGCATAGAACCCCCCAATAAGCATTTAGATAGAAATATATATGTGTGTGTCATGTATGCTAGAATGGAGGTTTAAAAATGACAACTGCATATGCATATTAGCCAATACATATGGCATAGCCTACACATATAGCGTACCTTGCAATACAATCTCCTCTAGAAAAACATTGTAAAATGTGCTCTGCAATAATATTTCTAAACCAAGGCCTGATAGCAATGGAACTGAGGCTTACAAGTGTTTTAACAGTGTATCTTTCCTACAATGGCCGAGGATGTAACATGCGTTTCCCAAAACATTACACAGGGAGAACGGTCTGTAAGTGGGTCATTGGAGCATGTTTCGATACTGACAGGGCTCCTGTTTTGGTGGCTTCGATTGTATGTTACTTTGTAACTACAACATTGATATGATTCCTACAAAATGATCTGCTTTTCATAGACAAGTATTCTTAGCATGGTTGTTAATATATAAACATAATTTTTCCCCACATAAGTATTTCATTTGGAACAATGCAGATATTTGTTTAGAAACATGTCTTTATTTTTTAAGACCTGGTTTTATAATAATATCCTGCTGGTGAGTCAACTTTTTAATGCAGAAGGCTTGTTACTCAATTATTAGGAATGTTTATCTCATTACAATATCCCTTTTACTCCTAGAGAGTTAGCCATGGTCTTTGATGCTACTCCATCTCAAACTCTCATGTTGTTTAGAGGTGTAACCATACCTCACCTCACTTTTTTAATTGAAGCTTTATTTAGCTAGGCCAGTCAGTTAAGAACAAATTCTTATTTACAATGACAGCCTACCAGGAAACAGTGGGTTAACTGCCTTGTTCAGGTGTAGAATGACAGGTTGTTACATTGTCAGCTCGGGGATTCGATCCAGCAACCTTTCAGTAACTGGCCTAACTCTCTAACCACTAGGCTACCTGCTGCCCTGCTTAAGCCTGTTGACTCTCAAGTAGGAAAAATGTGTTTCTCCTTACTCCCTCAGAACAACAGATCTATATGTGCTTTATTTCAAAGGGATATTGTACCCATTCCTTATGTCACAACTTACTGGAATACATTTGTCAATAATATCTGTTTGAAAAAAGTCTGATTATTATGACACAAATACCTGCTTGTTAACAAGGTCAAAGAGGTCTCTTGCAGAATGATCCATAAGTATTACCCTGTGAATCATTACCTGATGAAACTCAAAAAATACATTAACATTAACTGTACTTTTTGTGTTGAGCATTCAGAGACAGTTTTGCATTCATTTTGGCATTGTCTACATGTAAAGAAATGATGGCAAGATATTCATAGTTTTGTAATTGTTAAAATTCTTGATGGCTTTTGTTTTTTATTGGAGAATGTGCTGCTCAGTGTCCTTAACTATAATAAGGATGAAGAAAAACAATTATACCTAATAAATATAAAATGTGCTAATGGAAAAATGTCCTATACACTAACAAAAAACCACTCTTCTGTGTTTTCTATAAGGATTTTGAGCAGTACATTAAGACCATTCTACATTATTCTAATAAGAAAGCTGTTAAAACAATCAATACATGTGTATCTTTAAGGTCTTTGTATAATTTGTAATTTGTTGAACCCCCTAGCATATGTTATCATCGTCTGTTTGTATACCTCTTGTATGTATACTGTTTTGTCTGCAAAAAAAAATATTACAAAAAATAAGGATTGACAGAAAGCGAGCGCTGCTATCGGATCAGCTTTCTCCATTCAAATCTTACCTTAACATTATAATTATTTCACAACACTGACAAAGGATCAGCTGCTGGAGAGATATTACCACCTACGGCTGCAAATATTGAGGTGGCTTATTCAAATGCTTAACCAAAAATAAATGACTAAATCACCAATTTGGCACATCATTGCGCGCATGTTAGGCTACACATCATGAAATATATTGAGACAAATTACAGACAGTAGCCTAGAATTAGCAAAATAGAACTCAATTGATTTAGCATTAAATGTATTTCAATATGACTGAATAAATAGGCTTATAGCCAACTGTTCATATTTTAATGTAGTCATCTCGGTTTTCATTTGAAGCATATTTTTAAACATCAATTGTTTGTATCAACTGCAAAGACATTGGTAACTTTGTATTTGTAGTCAACTTTGTTCTGAAGTTATCGCTGGTCAGAGATGATGCTCCTATGAAGGTTCTAACGATAAACTTAGCCTTAAGGTGCTTTTGGGAAACTGAGCCCAGATGAGTTCTCAAATAGCAGCTGCCCAATACCATGGTGGGCATGTATAATTTTTTACTCTACCTCAGGGAAGCAAAACCTTGAGACTTCCTTAATTTTAGCACCAGCTATTATAAGAAAATAGACACAGACAACCACCCATCGTCTTACCTGAAGTAGCTGTTCTGTCGTGCCAATGCACAGAAAACCCAACCAACTGAATATTATCCATGACTCGATAAGACATAAGATATTACAGTTAATGTCCCGTTGGTAGGATAGTCTCGAACGGAGCTCATCCCGTTTATTCATGCACGTTGGCCAATAGAACGGATGGTAGAGGCGGGTTACCCACTCACTGACAAATTCTCACAAGGCAGTTCTGCGGCCCCTGTATCGGCATCTCCTCTTCATGTGAATAATGGGGATTTGGGCCTTGTCCAGGAGCAGCAATAAATCCTTTGCGTCATTAAAGTAAAAATCTTCATTCAGTTCGAGATGAGTAATCGCTGTTCTGATATCAATAAGCTCTTTTCGGTCATCAGAGACGGTGGCAGAAACATTACGTAGAAAATAAGTTACAAACAATGCAAAAAAACACACAAAATAGTAACATTTCTTTGGAGCCCGTAAAACAGCAGGCATCCCCTGCGCCGCGTCAATCTAAGTAACATAATAAAAACGTCCCCATCAAAATCCGTAAATTTAAGCTAAAGATACACTATATATACAAAAGTATGTGGATTCTGCTATTTCAGTCACACCTGTTGCTGGCAGGTATAGAAAATCAACTTTTGCCAACTTTCCAACAAGTTAGTTTGTCAAATTTCTGCCCTGCTAGAGCTTCCACGGTCAACTGTCAGTGCTGTTATTGTAAAGTGGAAATGTCTAGGAGCAACAACGGCATAGCCGTTGCTCAAAGAACGGGACCGCAGAGTGCTGAAGCATGTAGTACGTAAAAATCATCTGTCATCTCATTAACGAGTTCCAAACTGCCTCTGGAAGCAATGTCAGCACAATAACTGTTTGTCGGGAGTTTCATGAGATGGGTTTCCATGGCCGAGCAGCTACACACAAACCTAAGTTCACCATGTGCTATGCCAAGCGTCGGCTGGAGTGGTGTAAAGCTTGCCACCATTAGACTCTGGAGCAGTGGAAATGCGTTCTCTAGAATGACAAATCATGCTGGCAACAGTCACTACTGAGTTCCAAACTGCTTCTGGAAGCAACATCAGCACAAGAACTGTTCGTTGGGAGTTTCATGAAATGGGTTTCCATGGCCGAGCAGCTACACACAAGCCTAAGATTACCATGTGCAATGCCAAGCGTCGACTGGAGTGGTGTAAATTTCACCACCATTGGACTCTGGAGCAGAGGAAACTCGTTCTCTCGATGATGAATCAATCATCTGGCAGTCCGACAGACGAATCTGGGTTTGGCGAATGCCAGGAGAACGCTACATGCCTGAATGCATAGTGCCAACTGTAAAGTTTGGTGGAGGAGGAATAATGGTCTGGGGCTGTTTTTCATGGTTCGGGCTAGGCCCCTTAGTTCAAGTGAAGGGAAATCTTAACGCTACAGCAGACAATACAATTCAAGATGATTCTGTACCTCCAATTTGGTGGCAACAGTTTGTGGAAGGCCCTTTCCTGTTTCAGCATGACAATGCCCCGTGCACAAAGCGAGGTACATACAGAAATGGTTTGTCGAGATCAGTGTGGAAGAACTTGACTGGCCTGCACAGAGCCCTGAACTCAACCCCATCAAACACCTTTGGGATGAATTGGAACGCCTAATCACCCAATATTAGTGCCCAACGTCACTAATGCTCTTGTAATTGAATGGAAGCAAGTCTCTGCAGCAATGTTTCAACATCTAGTAGAACGCCTTCCCAGAAGAATGGAGGCTGTTATAGCAGCAAATGGGGGACAATCTCCATATTAATGCCCAGGATTTTAGAATAAAATATTTGACGAGCAGGTGTCCACATACTGTTGGTCATGTAGTGTATCTGCAAATTTGTGATGTAGTAGTATGTAATTTTTGGGGACCACTTTTGGGTCGTGATCACTACTTCCTGAACTACTGTCTAAAAAGTATATAAAAGTACTGGAGAATCTCGTTAAGACAACTAGGTGAGGTTATTACAGTCATAGTAAGTAAATTTTTCCTCAATAAAGAAGTTATCAGCAAAGTCAGTGCTATTATGAAAAGACAAGTACATTTACTCACATTTCTATTTATATAAGCTTGACAACACTGGATCTCCAAAATGCTGCTTTCTCAGTGCATGGCACTTGCTTTGTGTGTGCTACAGTACAACAGCTTTGAGCTTTCAGATTCTCTGAATCACATCCATAGAAAAAAATATTCTATATTGAACCAAAAGGAACAGTCCACATAAACGTACAAATACATTAATACACACTAATAGACAAGAACAACATAAGATACTACATTATATTAAAAATAAAACATGAAATAAGAGTTATATATAGGAAAGAGAGCAAGAGACAACAAAAATACTGTTTACACACTATTCATATATAGATATTCATTTTATTGTATACCCTACAGTTACATTTGATCTTTAGAAAGAGGAGAGCCACTGTGATGGAGTAAGTTTTAATCTTTTTTTTAAGCTAAAACTTGCTTTTTGCCTGAGTGACCTCTGGTATCAGAGCATTCCACGATTACATGACACTATACATAACTGAGTGCAGGCTAAATGTTGAGCTAACCCATATATTATCTAAAACAGAAATGACTACTACTGTATTACTGTGTCCTGCGAAAATCACTGGTGGATTTCAAGACATTAGAACACTGTGAACATTGGCTTCAGTCTTCCTCCACTGGTTAGCTCTCCACCATCATAGAGCGAGAAGGAGGGAGGGAACAACCTCCCATCCTCACTCATCCCAGCTTTAATGGCCCATCACTAGGGAGAGCGCAATTCCCATGCAGCAAGCCGTTACAAAGCCCTAGTATCATCTGCATAGAACTCCCATATTCTTCATTACAGTCCAGATGACAATATCCATATGTCACTGTAAATGGCCCATCCAAAACCATTACCATGAACTTGTATAAATATTTTACAAGTATGAACAAGCAGAATCGCACAGAGCCTCGCCAGAGGAATTGCCGCAATCAATATGAATTTACTTGTGCGCCTGTGTTATTCTTTTCCCATGCCGAAAAGGTAAATTGGCTTCAGCAATTGCAATCCATTAAGCCTATTGCATCGACATTCTATATTTACCACTGGGGGAGGAATGTGATTTGTAGGACATAGATGCCTGGCTTGTTTTGGTCTAATTCTATACAGGCATAATAGATTTGGTCATCGGAAGCACAGAATTCTCATATGGGGACATTAAGGTATTATCTAATACTTTGCTGACCCTGCTGGAAAGCATCTCCTGAGGAATGATTCATGTGAGTAACTACTTATTTTGTATCCTCAGGAATCTTAAAACTGATCCAAGACTGTGCATAACACAAAAATGAATATGTTGCATGAGCTTTTCTCTAACATTGTAATTTGATTGTCATGAAGGATTACTGTACAGATGAAATGCTCTTTCGGAGGGCTTATTCCTTTGTACAACCTTAGTCCAACTTTGTTGTTTATTATTAATACTGCAGCTCATTTTTATTCACCACAGGCCTACCATTCATCAAGACACATTTTAATTGTGACAGCAATTTCTGAGAGTTTTGCTTTGTAGTCTGTTGAATTTCAATGGCCTTTTATTATGGGATCTATCCTCACACCTTCCAATGTTCATAAATGTACTTGCTGCTAATGTATAGTGGTAGGGTTACATACAAGCAGAAAGTCACTCAGGTGCTTGTCTCTCTGAATAGGTGGGAGTACATAATAGTAGGAAGGCAGGAATACAACGGGCGGGGGTTTTGACAGAACGGGTGCTGAGTGCTGCTAAACCACCTCTTTCCATTCTTGACAATTTGAACGTGGCATGGCGACGTCTCCAGAGATCAGCCTTTACACCTTTTACTCCTTTGTGGGAGAGGCGAGACTGTGCTTAAAGGAGTCTGCAGGCATGCGGGGCCCCTCGCTCTATTTCTGGTGAATGAAAGGGGATAGAAGTGTTCTGCTGCAGATAGAGAACTGTTCAGTTTAGAACGTGTTTGATATGAAACAGCACAGCGTCATAAAGTAACATGTGGCATTCACCTGTTACTGAATCCTCAGGTTCATCTGAAGTGGAGTATGTTGTAGAATCTTACTGAATATATAGTAGTTAAAAGACCACAAATACATACGTTAATTGTAACATTAATAATGTTAACATCTGGACTGAGACTGATAGGCTACGAGAGCACCTTGTGGTGGGGACAATAAAAGGCCACTCTAAAATGTGCAGTTTTGACACACAGCACCATGCCACAGATGTCTCAAGTTTTGAGGGAGCGTGCAATTGTCATGCTGACTGCAGGAATGTCCACCAGAGCTGTTGCCAGAGAATGTATTGTTAATTTCTCTACCATAAGCCACCTCCGACATCGTTTTAGAGAATTTGGCAGTATGTCCAACCGGCCTCACAACCGCAGACCACAGCCCAGGACCTCCACATCTGGCTTCTTCACCTGTGAGATCATCTGAGACCAGCCACCCGGACATCTAATGATATTAGGAATATTTCTGTCTGTAATAAAGCCCTTTTGTGGGGAAAAACTAATTCTGATTGGCTGGACCTGGCTGCCCAGTGGGTGGGCCTATGCCCTCCCAGACCCATCCATGGCTGCGCCCCTGCCCAGTCATGCGAAATCCATAGATTAGGGCCTAATGAATTTAGTTCAATTGACTGATTTCCTGTAAATCATTGAAATTGTTGCATGTTGCATTTATATTTTTGTTCAGTTTAGATACAATGCGACTCAGGGCTCAAATGGCTGTGAGAGGTGGAGCCCCAATGTGGTAGGAGTGCAGTAGTGCACTAACGACTGACCACTAGGAGTTGAGATTCCATAGTGAGCTCACCCCTGAAGTCATCTGAACGCCTACTCTCTATGCTATTAAGTCTATGTCTGGTAACAGTAATGTAAATGAATTACCGTCATGTGTTTTGAAGGACTCTGTTGCTGTATATGACAAAACTGAAATGCTGAATTGTTTCAATGAGCACTTTGTATCATCTGGTAGGCTGTTTGATTCAGTGTCCTCTGTCTCTGTACAACCCTGTGTGGATGAACCAGTGTCCTCTGTCTCTGTACAACCCTGTGTGGATGAACCAGTGAGAGCTGGTCAAACTTTTAGCTTTTTGCCATTCTCAGTGCAGGTGGTACATAAAGCCCTGAAATCCTTAGATCAAAGAAAGCCTGCAGGTCCTGATCTTTTGGATCCCTGCTTTTTAAATCTGGCAGCTGATTTCATAGCTGAACCACTTACATATCTGTTCAATCTAACCCTGGAATGTAATGAAATTCCAAAGATCTGGAAATCAGCATTTGTCCTACCACTTTTAAAAGGGGGAGATCCAACTCTTTTAAATAATTATAGGCCAATCTCAAAGCTGTCACCCCTGGTGAAAATACTTGAAACCCTTGTAAGTGAACAGCTAAAATAGTTTTTATTTACTAACTATATTTTATCAATGTACCAATCGGGCTTCAGGAAGAAGCATAGCACAATTACAGCAGCCATGAAGGTTTTAAATGATATCACTGAAGCCCTTGACAAAAAACAGCACTGTGTCTCACTTTTTATTGATCTCTGTAAGGCTTTTGATACAGTTGATCATGCCATACTAAGGCAGAGATTGTTGAGTGTAGGTCTTTCGGAGCATGCAGTTGCATGGTTTGCTAACTATCTGTCTGATAGAACTCAGTGCACTCAATGTGATGGGCTTATGTCTGTTAAATTGTCTGTCCTTAATGGTGTGCCCCAAGGCTCTGTACTTGGTCCGCTCTTATTCACTATTTATATAAATGATTTAGACAAAAATGTCCAAAATGCACAACTTCATTTTTATGCTGATGATACTGTTATTTACTGTTGTGCCTCGTCTCTTACAAAAGCTTTCCAGAACTTGCAAACTGCTTTTTATACTTTTCAACATACCTTGTCAATTGAAGCTTATCCTCAATACTGACAAAACTAAACTAATGGTGTTTTCTAATGCAAGAAATAAACCTCTGTACCTTTCACCTATTACTACCTGTCAGGGCAAGGATATTGAGGTTGTAACCTCATATAAATATCTTGGTATTCTAATTGATGACGGCCTCTCTTTTAAATTGCATATTCAACAACATACAAAAAAATTGAAGCTGAAATTGGGATTTTATTTTAGGAATAAGGCCTGTTTTTCTTTTGAAGCCAGAAGGAGGCTAGTATCAGCTACATTTATACCTTTACTAGACTATGGGGATATTTTATATATGAATGCTTCCGCTCAGTGTTTGAGATCAATTGACACTCTTTACCATGGCACTTTGAGATTTATTTTAAACTGCAAAACCCTTATGCACCACTGCACTTTGTATACCAGGGTTGGCTGGCCTTCTCTAGTCACTCGTAGGCGCAGTCACTGGTATACTTTTATTTACAAAGCCATTTTGGGTTTACTACCTTTTTATTTGGGCATTTTTATTGTTTAGAAATGTGGTCTGTACTCTCTTCGTTCGCTGGACTTTATCCTGCTAACTGTTCCAAATGTCCGAACTGAATTTGGTAAAAGGTCTTTTATGTACTCTGCGCCATCGTCTTGGAACACCTTACAAAATAATTTTAAACTGGAAGAACTTGTCCCGATTGGTGTTTTTAAATCACTGATGAAGGATTTTGAGGCTGATTTCTTGACCTGTCAATGTTTTTAATTTGCTGTTTTTGATTTTGTTATACTCTTGTGAATTCAATTGTTTTTACTAGATTACTTGTAGTTTTTCATGTTGTCTGTCTGTCATTTTTGTAATGACTTGGTGCTGCCTATCTTGGCCAGGATGCTCTTGAAAAAGAGATTTTAAATCTCAATGAGCCCTTCCTGGTTAAATAAAGGTTAAATAAAAAATATAAAAAATAACCTAATCGGCCCAGTTGATTTATGCTTTTGCCTTTTCCATTATGGGAACGTGGGAATTAAACACATGAAGGCCTTTCTGCATTTGGACATGACTTTAAGGACTTTTTATGCATTCATAACCTGCAATCAAATATGCAAGTTGTATTCTTTGAAATGGGAATTGTGCTGTGCTACAGATTTACACTACATGGCCAAAAGTATGTAGACACCTGCTTGTCGAAAATCTCATTCCAAAATCATGGGCATTAATATGGAGTTGGTCCCCCATTTGCTGCTATAACAGCCTAAATTCTTCTGGGAAGGCCTTCCACTAGATATTGGAACATTGCTGCGGGGATGTGCTTTCATTCAGCCACAACAGCATTAGTGAGGTCAGGCACTGATGTTGGGCGATTAGTCCTGGCTCGCAGTCGGTGTTCCAATTCATTCCAAAGGTGTTCGATGGGGTTGAGGTCAGGGTCAGGGCTCTGTGCAGGCCAGTGAAGTTCTTCCACACTGATCTCAACAAATAATTTCTGTATTGACCTCACTTTGTGCACGGGGCATTGTGATGCTGAGACACGAAAGGGCCTTCCCCAAATTGTTTCCACAAAGTTCGTCTAGAATGTCATTGTATGCTGTAGCATTAAGATTTCCCTTCACTGGAACTAAGGGGCCTAGCCCAAACCATGAAAAACAGCCCCAGACCATTATTGCAACTGTGCGAGAAACAGAGTGATGACCTCTACTAAAAAGAGGAGGATCCCATCAGCTTTCTATAGCCTAGACCTACTATTTATTTCCCAACTTTCCTAATAGTAAGCACATTGCTTATTTATAACAGGGTTATAGCCTACCTAGCAGGCATGAAAATACACCACGGGAAAAGCTTCCTCATTCGCTAATTAAGTGCATAGAGGACATCTATTTTTCGATACAGGTGCATGATAATGGTCCATTCCAAATCAAAACAAATTTCACACATATATTATTTAGTATATGTAAAGACAAGATTAAATCAAGAATAGTCTGATGGGTAACAATATTAGCCTATCACTTGTGAATTATATCTTAGCAATTGTGAATGATGCCCAGCATAAGAAACAAATACTTTTTTTTGCGACATTTTATAATCATAGTCGCACACCTCATGTTGTCAAGACTACTGCCGAAGTCGGTCCCTCTCCTTGTTCGGGCGGCGTTCGGCGGTCGACGTCACCGGCCTTCTAGCCACCGCCGATCCACTTTTCATTTTCCATTTGTTTTGTCTTGGTTTTACACACCTGATTTCAATCCCACAATTACTGTTTCATTATTATTATTCTGTTCCCCTATGGGTTTTTGTGAGTGATTGTTTATTTTGTATTTCGGTCTGTCATGGTGTGCGTGTATTTGTTACTTTGTTTATTTTACATTTTGAGTAAAAGTACGTTGATTGCTCATATCTGCTGTCCTGCGCCTGACTCTCTACACCAGCTACACATAGGACCCGTTACACATGTAGCTTAGCCCATAGGCCTACAAGTTTTCATAAGGTTTGTATCACAATTAAAGTGGCCAAATAACTTCTTAAAATTAAGCACATGAATCCGCTTTACAATGGGTGTAGAGTCTAACTGGCATACATAAGCAGGGCGTGAGTTTCAAGTTTGGGGAAGATAATTTTCACCATAAAAATGCACCTTTATAATAAAAGCATTACATGCACAATTGCATTTGCGGTCACTTTTGATAATGGTGTTTTCTGATAATGGTGTTTTCTGCTAATGGAACATTCACGCTTATAGCCTACTACCATGTGCGCATTGCTGCGCTTATAATGTGAAGAAATTGCCTAATAGTTTATCAACATTTTAAGCTAAACGTTCTGTTGCGTCAGCCACATTGCGTAAAAATGTTTTTTTTTGATGCTAGTGGTTGTATTAATTTGGGATCTATTGCATCCCACAACTGTCCAAGACTATGTTTGGAATATTTATTTCTCACACAGAATAAAATAGGTCGACTTTTGTACTATGGGGGATAGTAGATTGACATAGGCTAGTGCTTTTGCTGTTCATTAGGCCTACTCAACTCGTTGGCTGACGAAAAGTAAATGTGTACAGTTATTCCAATATCTTCAATACGCACCTCGGAATTGGATAAAGACATGCGCAGTTGCATCCCTGATGTGTCTGTCTTCACTTGTAGCCTGTGAGAAAGACCCGATCACATGATGGAAAGCTATGCGAGCGAGAGGTGATTCTGGCCGCAAAAGGCATGGATTTTTTTAGGATGCATTAAGGCCACACAAAAGGGATGCCACCATGAAATAGTCATAATCAAGTGCATGTCAAATTGTGAATGAGTGACTGATGTAGTGTGTGCAGCCTGCGCAAAAAAACAAAGCAGAGCTCATGCCTTTCAAGCAACTTTTTTTCAAATCATCATTAGTCACATCATGCCTTACAATGTATTAAAAATCAAAACATATAGCCCAACATTTGTAGAACAACTAAAGTTACATTAATAACTCTAAATTAGACATATAGCAGTACCTATTTCTTTGTTAACCACTCAACACAGAATAGCAGCATGTGCCCACTCCCTCAAATCGTTTGGAGAAAATATCCTTTCTATTTTATTCAGCTTTGTTCAATTGTATTCTTCATACTATTATATAATGCCATGGAATTCTAAGCAAATCTTGTCTGCTAAATGAACTAGTGTAGCCCACAGTCATTTGGCATAGCGAGATCAGGACCTAACATAAGGACAACTCAGAGTATGCTATTTTGTTCTTCTGAAATAGATTACATTTTCTTCATATCTTGCTTCTTAATTAAGACCTGTGTAAAATAAATAATGGATTTATCGTGATGGTGTAGGCTATATTACATGGATTTATTAGACTTTTAAAATGTAGAAGTTCCAAAGGTCTGCATCAGTGGCTTGTAGACTATGTGTGGAAGCAAGGAAATGCTAAATGTGTTTATGTTAATTAACGGTCAATTACCGTGAGACTGACAGTTATTTGCTTGACAATCACCGGCTGACTAAATTTCGTGACCGCCATATCAACCGAGGACAGACAACGTTTACGCGTTATGCGTTTCAGTACTCGGAGGTCCAGCGTTCTGTGAGCTTGTGTAACCTACCATTTTGCTGCTGAGCTGTTTTTGACCATGGCAGCTCTAGCAGGTCAGAAATTTGAAGAACTGAGTTGTTGGAAAGGTGGCATCCTATGACGGTGCCATGTCTTCAGTACGGGCCATTCTACTGCCATTGTTTGTTTTTGGAGATTGCATGGCTGTGTGCTCAAATTTTATATACATGTCAGCAACAGGTGTGGCTGAAACAGCCAAATCCACTAATTTGAAGCGATGTCCACATACTTTTATATACAGTAAATCGTGTCTCATAGGTCTGCAGTAGCTAAAGCTTAACAATATTCAAACCATTCCAAACCTTCACAAATGTTTCTAAACTTTATTAGGGTAATATCAAAAGTAAGTCAAGCCATTGTTTATACGGAAAATACAAGCAGAAGAGCAAACGTAAACCAGAGAGAAAACGCATTACCCTCCGCTGTGACCCTCCACCCAAAAAAAACACAATCCTCCCCAAAGCAACAAAAAAAATTGGACAACCCTCCCCTATTTTGGACCATCCCTTCCCCCAAGTACATTTTGATATGTCCCTTAGAGCCATGCAAAGGAGTATGTCTCAACAGCCCAGCCTAGAGTTTTCCTCTGCGATTTACCAGGTTGAAATGTTATTCTGTACCCAAGACACTGGGAGCGGATGAGTGCTAGAGATGAAAGGAAGGGTGTTTAACATGGAAGGAGAGAGAAACGGATGGTGATTACATTCCCTATTCAAACAGAATACATTTGGTTTCACTTGACTCCTGCATGGCACATTATACTGTGAATGTTCCTACAAATAGAGTGTGCCAAGCAGTGAGATATTCTTTTCACAAACAAATAAAATATATGTTAAAGCATATCTATTCTGTTCCCTTACTGGTGGAATTTTGGCTGAATATAAGACTGCACTGGGAAATAACCTGGGCCAATCTGTTATTATCAGTTTTTGGCCAAATGACAGGAAAAACCCAATAACTTAGATCTAGAGTAGCAGAGTAAAACTATCATCAGTTTGAAGCCATATTCCTGCAACAGATAAGGGGTCTAATCAGTGAAAGGCTCCTTGAACTTGTAGTAAGATTTGTCTTGGCAGGCAGAGTTATCCGAGGATCCCAACAGGCTAGTTCCAGAGGGAGACAGATGTTCCCATCCTCTTCTAAATCTGGACTTTGTCCTGCTTTGATGGAGAGATTAAGCTATGACCAGCATCTCAGTGGAGCTTTTGAGGATGATGACAGTTATTTTGAAAGGTTCCACCTCTCTCAGACCCACTGTGCCACTCATTACAGCCTTGGTGAGCCAAAGGCCATGGCAGAATCAACCTGCCCTACCAGTGAGGCCCTGTATGTAATATTAGTTTACCTGGGGGACAGTGTGTGGAGGAAAGGAAGGAGAAGAAGGGGAGAGGCTGGGACAGTTTGAGCTGTAGGGGGCTGTTGGGGCAATGGAAGCCCAGTTCATTTCTAATTGGGAGAAGGAGAATAGGGGTGAATAATATAACTGTTTAAACTGCATGGTCCAAATGCCATGGTTGACAATAAAACACACCCTCCGCTTTTGACTGAATGGATTTGGACATCTGCAAGCTACAGCAAGGATTGTCGGTGCCAGTTTAATTTGGGCAATAACTTACACTCACTCGCTCAAATGACCACTCGTATGAATCTGTCACAGGTCTCAAACTAATCTTTTTTGCATTACGTTTATTTACCCCTTTTGGGGGGGGATTTATGGTCGAAAAGCCAAACAAGATCAAATCAATTGAAATCACTTCTCGGTAGATGATTATGTCTTTAATTAACCTCTTTATTAAAAACTGTGAGGAATAAAAGTCACACAGCAATTCAAGAGGAATCTGTGGCTAAAGGTATTAAAGCGATGAAAGAGAAAATTGGAAAGGGATATAATGGAGAGGATGGTGAGATAATAGCCAAGCTCTATACTGTGCACAATCTGTCCCTCACTTTGATCTCACAATGACAAAGTTCACAGAGATAGGAGATGGCCCCCCCTTGATACCATGATCAATACGGAAAAATACATGATATATCAAATTACTTTTAAGAACATGATACCCATGGAGCTTCCTTGGACGAAATCAATTAAAATCTCTGTAGACAGACACTTAAAATGGCCGTGCATATGGACCAGGTGGATTTTGATGCTTTCTTCTAATTTCCCCTCAAAACAAGTAAAAAATGCAACATATTTAGTCAGACCCCAGTCTGTAGTACTGCTGAGCCTAGTAGGCTGACTCAGTGAGGTTAGTGAAAGAACCAAGACATCAATGGCCCGGTATTGTGAGAGGCAGTATGACCCTAACATAGGGTTGTTGCGGTCATGACATTTTGTCAGCTGGTTATTGTAATGGAAAAGACTGCCTGTCTCACGGCAATTGACCGGTATTAAACATAAATACAGAAGAACAGAATATGAGTCGGCCTACTGTATGTTATCTGGCTATGCGCCATTGTTCATTCAGCAGACAAGACAGGCCTATGCTTACAAGTTCCGTGCCATTATTTTATATGATATGATTTTATAGTAAGTAGAATGTAATTGAACTTAGCTGAATAAAATAGAAAGGAATTTTTCCCATTCCGGAGAAAGTGTGCATATGAAGTGGCTTTGTTGTGTGTAAAAGTGATCATTGAAACAGGTCACAAACACTAGATTTACAGTTATTTGGCAACTTTAGTTGTGGATGATACAAACCTTAGAATGTCTTATAAATCAAAACATATATGGCTGCATAGTGCAACTATAGGCTATTTGTAACGTCTGCTTCCAACTCACACTCTCAAACACATAGATCCCCTGAACGCAGCTCACTCTCCAGATCCCAATCACCTGAATTCTGATCACCTGTTCACACACCTTTATGTCATTATCACACACTATGTAGTTCAGTTCTTTGCACCCCATCACTGTGAGGTATTGTTTTTTGTGACACATCTTTCAGACCTCTGTTTTTCCTGTGATTTACTCCTCCCGTGTATGATAGTTTTTGCCTGCCTCACTAACGACGCCTTTTGCCTATTCCCTGCCTGTACTTTAGCCTATCGGATTTCCTGTTATCAACCTACTGCCTGATCTCCCGGATGACATTACTAGCCTTTTCCCTGCCTGTACTGTTGCCTTTTTGGACCCCCTGTGTTAGACCTTCTGCCTGCCCCTGGACCCAGCTACCTGCCTCCTCCTGTGGTCCTTTAGAATAAACTCCTGCTGCGCACCCTGCGCTTGAAACCAGATCTCTGTCTCCCATCATGTTCATTACACTATTGATGATTTAAGAAAGTCGCAAAAAAAGCTTGAGCTCCGTTCCTTGTCTCAGGCTGCACAGCTGTTCTCTCATCAAGTGATCATATTTTCACCCATCTGACTATTCTCAATTTAATATTGTCTTTATTAACCCTGTGGCGCTAAGCCAGGCTATGCTAGTCAGCGTTTCTGATGACAAGGATCCCGGATCCGGGATGGGTAGTCCAGAAAGGTTTTAATATGTGACCCGTTTCAGGAAACTAGGCATATGTCGTGGGTCACTACTTCACACAAGAGCCATTTGAACTTAATATTTTTTTAATCAAAATGCGTTTTTTGGCAGAAATGTCTTCTGAAACATGTGAACTTTCATGTGCCTTAATAACAAACTTGTATGCCATCTGTAAATACGAATATGTTGTTACATTACGAGCCTAGTTGGTTTAGCCACAGAAAAAGTCAGCAACCTTCCCGCTAGCCATGATTGGCTGAGACAATGAGTGGCATGGACATGCTGAGAGATGAGTTTGGATTGGTCTATATAGCATGCTTCTGTCTGTTTGAGCTGGTTAGTACACTGCTCAAAAAAATAAAGGGAACACTTAAACAACACAATATAACTCCAAGTCAATCACACTTCTGTGAAATCAAACTGTCCTCTTAGGAAGCAACACTGATTGACAATAAATTTCACATGCTGTTGTGCAAATGGAATAGACAACAGGTGGAAATTATAGGCCATTAGCAAGACACCCCCAATAAAGGAGTGGTTCTGCAGGTGGTGACCACAGACCACTTCTCAGTTCCTATGCTTCCTGGCTGATATTTTGGTCACTTTTGAATACTGGCAGTGCTTTCACTCTAGTGGTAGCATGAGACGGAGTCTACAACCCACACAAGTGGCTCAGGTAGTGCAGCTCATCCAGGATGGCACATCAATGCGAGCTGTGGCAAGAAGGTTTGCTGTGTCTGTCAGCGTAGTGTCCAGAGCATGGAGGCGCTACCAGGAGACAGGCCAGTACATCAGGAGACGTGGAGGAGGCCGTAGGAGGGCAACAACCCAGCAGCAGGACCGCTACCTCCGCCTTTGTGCAAGGAGGAGCAGGAGGAGCACTGCCAGAGCCCTGCAAAATGACCTCCAGCAGGCCACAAATGTGCATGTGTCTGCTCAAACGGTCAGAAACAGACTCCCTGAGGGTGGTATGAGGGCCCGACGTCCACAGGTGGGGGTTGTGCTTACAGCCCAACACCATGCAGGACGTTTGGCATTTGCCAGAGAACACCAATATTGGCAAATTCGCCACGGGCGCCCTGTGCTCTTCACAGATGAAAGCAGGTTCACACTGAGCACATGTGACAGACGTGACAGAGTCTGGAGACGCCGTGGAGAACGTTCTGCTGCCTGCAACATCCTCCAGCATGACCGGTTTGGCGGTGGGTCAGTCATGGTGTGGGGTGGCATTGCTTTTGGGGGCCGCACAGCCCTCCATGTGCTCGCCAGAGGTAGCCTGACTGCCATTAGGTACCGAGATGAGATCCTCAGACCCCTTGTGAGACCATATGCTGGTGCGGTTGGCCCTGGGTTCCTCCTAATGCAAGACAATGCTAGACCTCATGTGGCTGGAGTGTGTCAGCAATTCCTGCAAGAGGAAGGCATTGATGCTATGGACTGGCCCGCCCGTTCCCCAGACCTGAATCCAATTGAGCACATCTGGGACATCATGTCTCGCTCCATCCACCAACGCCACGTTGCACCACAGACTGTCCAGGAGTTGGCGGATGCTTTAGTCCACGTCTGGGAGGAGATCCCTCAGGAGACCATCCGCCACCTCATCAGGAGCATGCCCAGGCATTGTAGGGAGGTCATACAGGCACGTGGAGGCCACACACACTACTGAGCCTCATTTTAACTTGTTTTAAGGACATTACATCAAAGTTGGATCAGCCTGTAGTGTGGTTTTCCACTTTAATTTTGAGTGTGACTCCAAATCCAGACCTCCATGGGTTGATAAATTTGATTTCCATTGATAATTTTTGTGTGATTTTGTTGTCAGCACATTCAACTATGTAAAGAAAAAAGTATTTAATAAGAATATTTCATTCATTCAGATCTAGGATGTGTTATTTTAGTGTTCCCTTTATTTTTTTGAGCAGTGTATATGTAGGTAATCCTGTCTAACGCGGCTTTAAAAAAAAATATATTGCTTAGTAGAACTGCATAAGTGTTGCGCTCCACTTTCTGGAGGACGGGGTTTTGAAATCAGTGGAATTACAGTATGATAGTTAAAACTTCTTAGAGCTAGGCCCCTTTTTTGTCAATTTCCGCCTGAATGACGTGCCCAAAGTAAACTTCCTGTTGCTCAGGCCCTGAAGCCATGATATGCATATAATTGGTACCATTGGAAAGAAAACACTTTGAAGTTTGTAGAAATGTTAAAATAATGTAGGAGAATATTTTAGCACCCCAAAAATGAACACTTCCAGGTCAACTGTAATGTGTATACCACTGTAAATCACAATTTCTCCGCTTTCCAGCTAAATCAATGACGCAACCTTCATGCTGCCCTTCTCTGCATGATTGAAGAAGGCAATGGCGCTCCGCCTGATTTTTTTTTAAATTGAGGAGGGGGAAGCGAAGGCTACTGAGTAATAGTGAAATGGGGAGATATGTCAAACTTATCACCTCTAAAATGTTAATAAAACACTATAAAGAGCTTATAATGTGTCATTGCATACCTATTTGAAGGTTTGTGTTGAATTTGAATAGGGTTTTTAGGGGGACGCTAAAGTTATCTTCACAAGTATACCGCGGCTGTCGCGGCTTTTGAGAGTCATGATGGCTTGCAGCGATGACACAAAAAATGTATGCATTCAGTTGTACAATTGACTAGGTATCCCCCTTTCCCTGTCGCTTGGTGGAAAGCACTACCCCTGGTAGAAAGAAGCTGTATGGCACGCAATGTGTTGAGTAATGCGTGCCGTACGTGACGTCGTTATACGTCACAATGTATTGTACAGGGTCAGAGGGGTCAGTTTGTTCAACTTTTCTCGAATACTATTGGTCTGTTATCATGTCAATCAACGCTTGAATAGAAACGTAGTTTACACCCAACAGTCGCTACAATCCCATTAGTTTTCATCGCACATGAATGGGTGTAGACAAAGAAGAGCTCTCCAGTAGGTACCAAAATATTCAAAGGCCATTTTCTCACAAGTGAAGTTAGAAGTTGATCAACTTTCAAAGCAGAAATACTTTCCCATTGCTCCTCAATTGCAGTGTATGATATAACTTTTTGTAGCTAGGTGTCTCTGTTTTTATCCAATGTAAAAAACACAATTTCACATTGTGCTACAGAAGACCGAATAAAGGCGGTCGGTCACATATGTCAAATTAGTTTAGATTTAGAATGGCCTATTATCAAATGGGCAGGAACAGGGGCATGGAATAGCTCAAAAAGCTAATTGAGGCCACTTTGCCACCTGTTCGTTTTCCAATCATATGCTGGGTAGGCTACTGGTTATTTCACTCAGCATCAACCACTGTTTGATGAGCATGCATCCTTCTGCTGGACGACAGGTGATATTTCACCCCAAACTCTGTATGCTATGGGCTCTCCAACCGTGTTCCTGCAGACACCCAGTGCTTAATTTGGGAAACCAAGTGAAATCTTTTTGGGAACATCGATAGGAACATGTTTTCACAACAAAATATATTTAAACAACTGTTGACAGTCCCTCTCTCTGCACGCTCAAGAAAGAAATGAAGGAGAGAGGGGAGGACATGGAAATGCACGGTGGTGAGATATTCTGTAGCTAAAGGTAATGTGTCAGCTCATCAATTACGCAAAAATAAAAAATCCCATATTACTAGGCGATTCAAAATCAAATAAAAGGGAGGCTATCTTTGTAAGCCTGCACATCAATGACCCAACAGCATCGGCAAGGCCTATACGTTCTCTCCCAGACTCACGGATACAAACTTTGGAGCGTAGGTAACCAGTCCAGCCAGTATGCATTATAATACAGTCCACACTAAAAGGTGATTACTAGAATTTGTAACATTTTGGAGTATAGGCTAAACCAATTATGTACCAAAGAGATCTTAAATTATTTTTTATTTTAAATATTTTTCTGCCATGTGTAATATGCAGTAGGCTATGTATCGTATATTGGCACCAGTGGTGACCCGTCATTCAGGGCAGTGGGCTTGGGGGCTTGGGCCCCACCTGTTTTGAGCCCCACCTTTTGTGTTATTTTGTTATTGTGTTATTTTGACATTAATATGTGTCACATATCAGTTTGCAAACAATGTAATAAAACATGTTAATAAAGCTGCATACAAACGTGGTCTCTTTTTTGCTTTCTTGAGTAAGGCAGCTCCAAAATGCAGCTGTTTCAGCCTACCTCAGTGCTTTCTGTGATGGTGGGGCAGTCAGTGGAAAATACGAAGCGTGGGGGTTGGTAATGTTCTCTAGTTGCGCCGTGATTTGGTAATGTTCTCTAGTTGCGCCATGATTGGCTCAGTGTTCTATCACTCATGGGGACACTACGTCACCGCCAAATGTAAGGGTAGAGCTTGAAAATTCAAGCTCCTTGGGTGCTGCCATAGAGTTACATTAGAAGTGCCCATCTAAGAAAGCTCAAGGTCATTGGCCACAGATAAAATTATGTCAAATCACGTTATATCTACAATAGCTTTGATTGGACTGATCAGGTCAACATCATACTTTCAAAATATTAGCTAGCAAGCTAGCAGACATCATCATGAATAAAGTCAACAATCTAATGTACTGGAAAATGCTTTTTAATCCATGTTATATGAAGAGAAATAATGAAGAGAAATTATAGATAAAACATATCAGTGCTCATCGACCATTGAACATAAACATTACACAAGTTGGAAATAGCAAATTCAACAGTGAGTGGTTTGGAAGGAATTAGTGGTTAACTGCAAGCATTGCAAAGCAATCACAAGCCTGCTATTCAGTGGAGTGGGTGTGTGGTTCCAAGTCTGGGTTTAAGGGTCTCTTTTCCAAGCTTAAAAGGATAAACATTCAACATTGGCCATGCTGTCAATCCAGCATGACTTCTGCCACGCTCAAAACAACTGGAAACCCAGAACTGGGAAATCTGACTTCAGTGGGTTCAAGACAGCTGAGAACTCTGAAAAAAACAAGCTCTGACTGAGAAAATACGTTTTGAAAGGTCATCCAACTTGGAATTGCAAGTCTGGAAATCGGGCCTCTTTCTAGAGCTCCGACCTGAAGATCACTGACGAATAGTGTAAGAGCTTTCATTGTCTGCTTATAGGCCACCTTTATTTAACCTACGGTTCTGACTTGGTGTACATTGAGAATATTGTAAAAAAGGCCCATTTTCTGAATTCTGTTGCTGTACATTTCAAAAGTGCTGAACAAATAGTTATATTGAGTAGGTCTGTCCTAGCTCGCTTATTAATGTCTTAATCCAAATTACGGATTGCCTCTTATCGGCTCGTTGTACCCTTATGCCATAGTTTGTACATCGCAATTGTTATTAGAACCCACATTTGTTTAAGCAAGTCAGCCATGTTTTTTTAAAGGCTCTAAATTAGGCTGAATGAACTGTTTCGCTGCCAGACAAGGCTCCACTGATAACTAGGTGTGTTAGTGGTTATGGTGTTGCGACAGCTTTATATAGGCACATTGTTTGTCACCGTTATAGAGCATTTAATGTATTGTTTATGGTTGAGTTGTGGCATTTTTTATTTACTAGGCAAGTCAGTTAAGAACAAATTCTTATTTTCAATGACGGCCTAGGAACAGTGGGTTAACTGCCTTGTTCAGGGGCAGAACGACAGATTTTTACCTTGTCAGCTCAGGGATTTGATCTTACAACCTTTACAGTTACTAGTCCAACGCTCTAACCACTAGGCTACCTGCCACTTTGCTGGCATGCATATAAAAAAATTGGGGGGGCAATCATTATTTGAATTCAGGTTCTTGTTTTTTTGGGCTTGGGCTCATATATAGGCCTATGCATATGCATACGCTCTAATATGCATATGCATACGCTCTAATATGCCAATGGGGGTTTTGAATTAATCATCACCTTAGAAAGTGCTGTCCATTTCAGTGTTAGGCTTTGAAACAACATCCATAATGACAATGTTTTTCAATCAGGTTCAACCTTTTGTTGAATTTCTTTCTTCAAATTGATCAAGCACATTGAGGTGAGTTTAAAAGCGAGATACTGTTTGATGTGATTTTCCATTGCATTTGCATTGATGTCAGGGTGGTTAGAGGGACAATAGAGCCCTGAGTACCAGGCCATTAGTAACCTGATGGTCGTTAGTGAGTTGTGTACTACCAAAGCATGTCCAAAGTGCATAAAAGGAGATTACCGTGCCTTAACGGTCACGTGATATTTTACTGCAGTCATGACTCGTGACCGCCAGTGTGGCGGTAATACGGTCACCATAACAGCCCTACTCATGATTGCCGGCGTGGTGGTAATATTGTCACCGCAACAGCCCTACTCTAGCACACATACTCAAATGAAAGAAACAACTCTGTTCCTTTCAAAACTGTTTTTTAACTTTTCTTTTATCTCACTGTACAGTACACACAGCCACACATTGTGCACTCACTAATGAAAGGAGATAGACAGCTATTGAGAATAAATGTCATATTTTTCAAGGACCTTTTTCCTGTGCCTCTGTTATATTCCAGAGGGCATTTTATCACTTCATCATGAAGGCAGGACATATCTGCTTTGATAGGACTGTACTAGCTTAACTATTATATTCTGTTGGGTGCAGTTTCAACCTGGTCTCAGAGCATTTCGTATTATTCTGAATGTGTAACGATGTTCCTCCTCCTCTTCATCCGAAAAGGAGGAGTAGTGATTCGACCAAAATGCAGCGTGGTGATATGACATAATGATTTATTAAACAAGACTAAGACGAAACGAAATACACTTGATAAACTACAAAACAAATAAACGCAGTCAACAGACCTGAACAAACGAACTTACATGACACGAAGAACGCACGAACAGGAAAATAGACTACACAAAAACCGAACGAACAAACATACCGAAACAGTCCCGTGTGGCGCAACATACACAGACACGGAAGACAACCACCCACAAACATCAATGTGAAAACACCTACCTTAATATGGCTCTCAATCAGAGGAAATGAAAACCACCTGCCTCTAATTGAGAGCCATATCAGGTCACCCTTAAACCAACATAGAAACACATAACATAGACTACCCACCCAAACTCACGCCCTGACCGTCAAACACATACAAAATAACAGAAAACCGGTCAGGAACGTGACATAACCCCCCCCCTCAAGGTGCGTACTCCGAACGCACCACCAAAAGTCTAGGGGAGGGTCTGGGTGGGCGTCTGACCACGGTGGTGGCTCAGGCTCTGGGCGAGGTCCCCACCCCACCATAGTCAATCCCAGCTTACGTCTCTCCCTTAGAATGACCACCCTCATATTACACCCACTTAATTTTAATGGTAACCTTAAGATAAGAGGCAGCACCGGGACAAGGGGCAGCACCGGGATAAGGTAGCTCAGGACAGAGAGATAGCTCAGGACAGAGAGGTAAGTCAGGATAGAGAGGTAGCTCAGGATGGAGGGGCAACTCCGGACTGAAGGGCAGCTCCGGACAGAGAGACAGCTCTGGACTGAGGGGCAGTTCTGGATAAGTGGCAGCTCTGGGCTGAGGGGCAGCTCATGACTGGCTGACGGCTCTGGACGCTCATGGCTGGCTGACGGCTCTGGACGCTCATGGCTCGCTGACGGCTCTGGACGCTCATGGCTGGCTGACGGCTCTGGACGCTCATGGCTGGCTGACGGCTCTGGACGCTCATGGCTGGCTGACGGCTCTGGACGCTCATGGCTCGCTGACGGCTCTGGACGCTCATGGCTCGCTGACGGCTCTGGACGCTCATGGCTGGCTGACGGCTCTGGACGCTCATGGCTGGCTGACGGCTCTGGACGCTCATGGCTCGCTGACGGCTCTGGCCGCTCATGGCTGGCTGACGGCTCTAGACGCTCATGGCTGGCTGACGGCTCTAGACGCTCATGGCTGGCTGACGGCTCTGGACGCTCATGGCTGGCTGACGGCTCTGGACGCTCATGGCTGGCTGACGGCTCTGGACGCTCATGGCTGGCTGACGGCTCTGGACGCTCATGGCTGGCTGACGGCTCTGGACGCTCATGGCTGGCTGGCGGCTCTGGCAGATCCTGTCTGGTTGGCGGCTCTGGCAGATCCTGTCTGGTTGGCGGCTCTGGCAGATCCTGTCTGGTTGGCGGCTCTGGCAGATCCTGTCTGGTTGGCGGCTCTGGCAGATCCTGTCTGGTTGGCGGCTCTGGCAGATCCTGTCTGGTTGGCGGCTCTGGCAGATCCTGACTGACGAATGGCTCTAGCGGCTCCTGACTGACTAACGGCTCTGACGGCTCGGGACAGACGGGCGGCTCTAATGGCTCGGGACAGACGGATGGCTCAGACGGCACTGGGCAGACGGATGGCTCAGATGGCGCTGGGGAGACGGATGGCTCAGATGACGCTGGGGAGACGGATGGCTCAGATGGCGCTGGGGAGACGGATGGCTCAGATGGCGCTGGGCAGACGGATGGCTCAGATGGCGCTGGGCAGACGGATGGCTCAGATGGCGCTGGGCAGACGGATGGCTCTGGCCGGATGAGGCGCACTGTAGGCCTGGTGCGTGGTGCCGGAACTGGAGGCACCGGGCTAAGGACACGCACCTTCAGGCTAGTGCGGGGAGCAGGGACAGGGCACACTGGATTCTCAAAACGCACTATGGACATGGTGCGTGGTACCGGCACTGGTGGCACCGGGCTGAGGGCACGCACATCAGGACGAGTACGGGGAGAAGGAACAGTGTGTACAGGGCTCTGGAGACGCACAGGTGGCTTAGTGCGTGGTGCCGGAACTGGAGGCACTGGACTGGAGACACGCACCATAGGGAGAGTGCGTGGAGGAGGAACAGGGCTCTGGAAACGCACTGGAAGCCTGGTGCGTGGAGTAGGCACTGGTGGTACTGGGCTGGGGCGGGGAGGTGGCGCCGGAAATACCGGACCGTGCAGGCGTACTGGTTCCCTTGAGCACTGAGCCTGCCCAACCTTACCTGGTTGAATGCTCCCCGTCGCCCGACCAGTGCGGGGAGGTGGAATAACCCGCACCGGGCTATGTAGGCGAACCGGGGACACCATGCGTAAGGCTGGTGCCATGTAAGCCGGCCCGAGGAGACGTACTGGTGGCCAGATATGTAGGGCCGGCTTCATGACATCCGGCTCAACGCTCAATCTAGCCCTACCAGTGCGGGGAGGTGGAATAACCCGCACCGGGCTATGCACACGTACAGGAGACACCGTGCGCTCTACTGCGTAACACGGTGTCTGCCCGTACTCCCGCTCTCCACGGTTAGCCTGGGAAGTGGGCGCAGGTCTCCTACCTGCCCTTGGCCCACTACCTCTTAGCCCCCCCCCAAGAAATGTTTGGGTAGTACTCACGGGCTTTTCGGGCTTCCGTGCTAGACGCGTCCCCTCATAACGCCGGTTCCTCTCTCCGGTTTCCTCCGCTCTCCGAGCTGCCTCCAGCTGTTCCCATGGGAGGCGATCCTTACCAGCCAGAATCTCCTCCCATGTGTAGCAACCCTTGCCGTCCAAAATATCCTCCCATGTCCATTCCTCCTTCTTGCGCTGTCCCTTCCTCCCGTTACACCGCTGCTTGATCTTTTGTTGGTGGGTGGTTCTGTAACGATGTTCCTCCTCCTCTTCATCCGAAAAGGAGGAGTAGTGATTCGACCAAAATGCAGCGTGGTGATATGACATAATGATTTATTAAACAAGACTAAGACGAAACGAAATACACTTGATAAACTACAAAACAAATAAACGCAGTCAACAGACCTGAACAAACGAACTTACATGACACGAAGAACGCACGAACAGGAAAATAGACTACACAAAAACCGAACGAACAAACATACCGAAACAGTCCCGTGTGGCGCAACATACACAGACACGGAAGACAACCACCCACAAACATCAATGTGAAAACACCTACCTTAATATGGCTCTCAATCAGAGGAAATGAAAACCACCTGCCTCTAATTGAGAGCCATATCAGGTCACCCTTAAACCAACATAGAAACACATAACATAGACTACCCACCCAAACTCACTCCCTGACCGTCAAACACATACAAAATAACAGAAAACCGGTCAGGAACGTGACAGAATGTAATCCGTCACACTCCATTTAGAATGATAGATTACGTTTTGCATGGTATGTATTAATTTGTGGATGTCCATCCCCCATTCCATATTATATGTTATGTTACAAATTGGCAAAACATACAATATGTTACGAATTTGCAAAAAGTTTGATATTTTACGAATTCTAGCTAGGTGGCTAACGTTAGCTAGCTGGCTAACATTAGCGAGGTTTTAGGGTTAGGGTTACATTTAGGAGTTAGTTTAAAGGATTAAGGTTAGGGTCAGGGGAAGGGTTAGCTAAAATGGTTAGGGTTAGGGGAAGGGTTAGCTAACATGCGAAGTAGTTGCAAAGTAGCTAAAAGTAGTAAGTAGTTGAAAAGTTGATATTTTGCTAAAATGCTAAAATTGTCCGTGATAAGATTCAAATCCGCATCCTTTGGGTTGCTAGACATTTGCATTATATGCCCCCCATCCCCCCAACCAACCACCCTACTTTCATTTTTGCCTTGTGTAACAATATGTCTTATGTAACCATACCAAACGTAACATGTCACACTAATTTAAGTGTCCCAGATTTACCTTTACAATGTTAAGTCTAGTCTATAAAACCAGGCTGGGAGTTTAGGGGTGATGAATAGAGAGACCATCCACAGTTAGAGACAGATTGATTTCTTCAGAAACTGGCAATGAAATGGTTTTATTAATGTGTTTTTTTTTGCCTGATCATGGCAAACATGAGCATAGTGTACATAGAGCATCAGTGGGGACCCACAGTCAAAGTGTTTCTATTACAACACGGTAATCAAACTGAGAAAGATTACTGATTTGAACCTTCCCTCTTTAAGTACAGCCTATGCACTTTTGATACTTGAGAAGAGACAATGCCCTTTAATGTTCATGTTTGTCGTGTCTAATATGAATGTAGACCTGAAACCATGAAAACAAATAGGTGCAATGACTATTTCCGGAGTTTGTGTTTAGTTCTCATTAGATGATTAAGGAAAGGTTCTTACTCGGATCAGATAAGATGGAGTCGGTCTTCGGCAGGAACTGGTCGCAGCGTATACCTTGGTAGCCTTCTTTACACCTGTAAATAAAAATACATGTCAGTCAACACATTGTGAACTTGGGGTGAAGCAGGGTTTGAGAAATTTGGTTATAGTAGATTGCTGGCAATTGAATATGCTGTTTCATGATGCAAGTATTGTTCAAGCTCAACTCTATTATATCTGTGTCAGATGGCCAGGAGCATAAAAAAATATGCATTGAATCCATCTTCCTTTTCTATTTGCTCACTCTTTCCTTCTTGCTCTTCCACTTCTCAGAAGCTCTCAGCCCTAATCCCGGTGTCAGGCAGTAATTTACTAAAGAAACATGTCCTCAGGACCAACCTCTGAAGCACACACAGATTGCATATAATGCATGACCTTTCCACACAGAGCATAAAAACTGCATATACGCTAAGGGGCTTACACCAGGTCTAGGTTTGACATATCCAAGCTCGAGCAATCCTCCATAGGCTCAGAGTTTGTTTAAACTCAGCTTCTTTTGTCTCAATTTTTTTGGGTGCTAAAGCTTCATTTTCAATCATTAGGCAGACATGCTATTT
The DNA here is from genome assembly GCF_016432855.1 of Salvelinus namaycush. NCBI lineage: Eukaryota > Metazoa > Chordata > Actinopteri > Salmoniformes > Salmonidae > Salvelinus > Salvelinus namaycush. The sequence continues at coordinate 50,498,319 of NC_052310.1, forward strand.
CACACATAGTCATGCATTAAACCTATGCATTGATAAGTATGAGCTTTGCTGGAAAATGTGCCCAAACCAAGACTGAGTAAAGCACGATTCATGAACATTTCTTTAAAGCTATATGCAAATTAAGTCAGGGTTGTGGCCCGATCACATATCATATATTATATGAGTCAGATTTGTTCAGCATTAGACATTTCCCATAGTCCAGGAGCCAGAAGGAGGAGGTTCATTTTCTGAAGCCACATACTGATGGAGACTATCCCCAATCAGAAAGTACAGTCCTACCAGGATCAGAGAACATCTGAAACTTGCAAACCGGTGACTTTTAACAAAAATTATTTTTTCATTCTGTGGAATCTCTTGGTCAATCAGCAGTTCCCCTGACAGCCATTAGGACCAACTGTGCAAGCGAGAGGGAGCAAGACGCTGTGATTAAACAGTCGAGAAAAAAACAGGGGGTGGTAAAGAGAGAGACAGAGAGATTAGAGCTTAATACACATGCATGTGCACACGCACGCACACACACACCACGGTGCACACGACTTCGACAGATTTAACATGTTATCATTCAGACAATTGTGTCCACTCCGATTCTTTGGGAGAGGTGCAACACAATAAAACAGCAGGGTGTTTCAAATGGGCCCAGCAGGTTGCTTAGCAAGCAGGTGTATCTACGTAATTATTATCTCTCTCTATCTTTTCTAATGTATTTCTGTTTTGGACCAAACAATGTAAATGTTTTCTCTGGTGAATGCATGAGAATGTTATAAGAATCAGTATCCTTTGAATGTATATGTGTGTGGTCATTGTATTTATTTGTATAATGGGAAATATATGTGCATATATGTTTCGGATTATGTAAATGTGTTTTTCCTTGGCCATAATTACATTTTCGGTCCCACTATTCTCATGGCAGGCCCGTCTCCTGCCTGTGTCTCTGTCAAGTTGCCACTCTCTCCCACTCCCACTTGGCACAGTTTCCTGCCACTGCGTTTCTCGCCTGAAAACCTGCACCAGAATATTCATTAGGCTCTGGGACAAGTAAATGGAAATATGAATGTTTCTCTGAAGGAGGCAGAAGGTATTGAGAGCAGCTCTGGTTTTAATTAGTGTCACAGTCATTAATTAGCAGGAACAAATAGAGGAGGGGGTTTGTAGAACGAGTTGTAGATATCACTAACCAATGGAGCCTGATGCACAAAGCTCAGTAGACAGGAAATAAATATAAATACAAGGCCTCAAGCTGTCGGGTTTAGCCGAAGATGTGTAGAACACACACATCACAACATATGCAGGGCATCAACAGACTCAACGAGCACCGCAAGTCACACTGAAATGGAAAAGTTCAGATGTTGCCATATGGAAAACAATTTTGTGTAGAATGAAACAATATACTTCAGTCTACTGTACTATCATGCAGTATTGTATTACAGTGTATAATTTCTTGTTGTTCAGATCTTTTCATGACTTCAAAATGGTATGACAATATTGCGTTTATCATAGCATAGCCTACAATTATGATTTAGCCTATTAAAGCACAAAAGCACATTCATTGGATTGGTAGTATACTTGTATTTCATTTTCATTACGAAATGGTGGACACTGGGAAATGTCAGTTTAGTGCCTTAAGTTTGATCATGTGAAAAGAACATTTAGCCTGGTTAGCATCTGAGCGCTTTGTGCTGCTCTAGGCAGTGGGCCTTTAATTAGGCTGAGGTGGTATAATCCCAGGGGGCTGAGAGGTGTTAGCTTTGAACACTGACTAAAGGAGATAATCTTGTTACACAGAGGTAGCTACACATAGTAACAGATACAAGTTAGGAAGATCTGCTCCTAGCTGTCGGATTCAATCTAACCCGCCTTAGTAATGCTTACACTATAGCCCACAAGTATACATGCCATATTTTCAAAACTGAAGCATCTGGAGGAGAAGAGACCGCCTAGTGTATGAGTGTGTGTGAGACAGAGAGAGAGAAAGAGAGAGAGGGAGAATATGCATGCGTGCAAGACAGCGTGAGCAGCAAATCACCTTCTGGCTACTCCTGTACTTTATGCTCTGTATTTTGGTCAATAATACTTAATCTTTATTGTTTAAGTGCTATTCTGGGTTTGTGTGCCTTTAAAAGACAGTAGACATTCATCGTGCCCCATGATTTAACATCAGATGTTAAAAATCTCAGTGCCAAGCAACACAAAATAGATTATGGATCTAAACCATTTCCACTCATGTTACCGTCTGGACATTTTGTCTGCAGTCGGATGTGCAGCAACTGCCCTGAGTCAAGCGTGAAGGTCTATATAAAGACGGGGCACGACAATACATTTCTACAACGTTGACAGGACTTTTCAATGATTGTGTAACCTATCAGATTGCAGGCCAATTTTTGAGCATAACATTTCATTTTGGGCAAAGTGGGCAATGGATATACAGTAGATTGTCTTGACTCTGTCCTCTTAGCCGCTTCACTTCACAAAACCTTATACTGCATGACAAAGTGGGCTTGACCCAATGCAAGGGCAGCAATAACTGTTAGCCACAAGACTAGTGTTCATTCCCCCTGCGCTCTCAGGTTAGGAGACCTACTGGAACAGTTGGTGCCGAAGAAGCACTCTCAGAGAGTCATTTTCTCAAGAGCGGACGAGCCATCATGCTCAACGGGGAAGCTTGACACCTACACAGGGATGACAAGAATGAGGACAATGACCCCAGCATGAAAGCCGAAGGTCCCACGCCTAGCAGTGAGGAAGAAAAAGTGGCACACCAAGATGATAAATTCTACGTTCCTATCAGAGACTTTTGCCTTTCCAACAGTGAGAAGAGACATTTAACGTTCTATAGACGGCTTGCAGTTGCATCACAAATCACCCAGCAATCGCACCAGGCGCCATGTTAGAATACCAGAGACTACTGTCTAGTGGAAGTCCTGCAATCGTCCACATGGCTGGCTGCGTTCCGCTTCCACCGGAAATATTGGGAAGAGGCAGTGTTTACATACCTATTCAAGTAAGTAAACATATTTTTTAAATGATCAAAAACAATGTATTATTAGCTAGCCAGCTAGCTAGCTAACAGCCATGGAAGAGGGTGAAAGGATTAGCTAGCAGTTCCAGCTGTCCGAGAAGGGAGAGTAGGCTCCATCTGGATAGGGTAGGTACCTTTGTGGGAGGACAGTTCCAGCCCCTAGTGAGAAAAACTACGAGGAGCAAAATAATATTTAGTGCTGTCTAATTTTAGTATAATGCAGCCTGTTTCTTTGTGATGTTTTCTGTCTTCAGATACAGAGCAGTGAAACCTTGAATGCAGATAAAAAGGTCCCAATGAATGTCCCAAGAGAATAAGGGCACAACCTTGTTTACCATGTATTATATGTGTACCTATGATAGCAAAGTTTGTAAACAAAAATGCAGTTTAAAAGTCACACACAATGTATAAACCTATTACAACTAGAGCAGGCCAACCCTGCTGGTTGTGCAGGCTTCTGTTCCAGCCCAGCACTAACACACCCGATTCAATTTATCAAACCTAATTAGGGGTTAATTAGGTGTGCAATTGCTGGGCTGGAATAGAATTCTGCTCACCCAGTAGATCAGGGATCAGTGCAGTGATGTTGGCCACCTCTGGTATTTACTTTTTTTGTTCTTCTAAAACTATGCTTCAGTAATAATAGCCTACTTGTTACTAAGACATCTAACCTTTACATATGAGTTAGCTTACTTGTACACTTTGAAATTATATGAAATAATGTTGAGTCTTTGAAGTTACTAAGTGTTTAAACTTGTTTTCATTGTTAACTTAAAAGTATTATTCAAGCTGAATTAGTGTCGATATTGATTAATCACAGATCACAATCCTGCAATGATGAGGGGAAGGGAATCTGTCTCAAATTTTTCTGTGTTTCTGTGTTGTATTCTCAAATGAACATGACCTTTTTGTTCAGTCATAAGCTCTCCAATTAGTTTAATTTGATTGTCACTCTTTTTTTAGGATATCAGCCATGTAAACCAATTTTGCTGCTGATAATGGAATGCAGCCATAGGCCTACAGCAATGGTTCAAAACTCCAGTCCTCGAGTACTCCAACAGCACACATTTGTGTTGTAGCCCCGGACAAAAATACCTTATTCAACTCATTTAGGGCCTGATGATTGGTTGACAAATTTAATCAGGTGTGCTTGTCCGGGGCTACAATAAAATTGTGTACTGTTATTTGTACCCGAGGACCACAGTTGGGAACCGCTGGCCAACAGTATGATGGCATTAGCCTTATGGGCATTTGCAATGCACCCCTTGACATTGTGCATCTGAAGCAGAGAATAGCTTAATTCACACAATGTTTACATATTGTTCAGCTATATGTTCTCATTTTAAAAATGATACCATTAGACAATTTACAGTGCATTCAAAAAGCATTCAGACCCCTTCCCTTTTTCCAGATTTTGTTACGTTATAGCCTTATTCTAAAATTAATGAAATACATTTTTTCCTCATCAATCTACACACAATACCCCATAATGTCAAAGCGAAGACAGGATTTAAAAAATATATACAAAATAAAAATCTGAAATACATTATTGTGTGGCTCAGTTGGTAGAGCATGGCGCTTGCAACGCCAGGGTTGTGGGTTCGATTCCCACGGGGGGCCAGTACAAAAAAAAAAAAAGTATGAATGTATGTACTTGTAAGTCGCTCTGGATAAGAGCGTCTGCTAAATGACTTAAATGTAAATGTAAATGTAAGTATTCAGACCCTTTGCTATTACACTCGAAAATGAGCTCAGATGCATCATGTTTCCATTGATCATCCTTGAGATGTTTCTACAACTTGATTGGAGTCCACCTGTGGTAAATTCAATTGATTGGACATGATTCAGAAAGGCACACCCCTGTCTATATAAGGTCCCACAGTTGACAGTATATGACAGAGCAAAAACCAAGCCATGAGGTCGAAGGAATTGTCCGTAGAGCTCCGAGACAGGATTGTGTCAAGGCCCAGATCTGCGGAAGGGTACCAAAATATTTATGCAGCATTGATGGTCCCCAAGAATACAGTGGCCTCTAACATTATTAAATGGAACAAGTTTGGAAGCACCAAGACTCTTCCAAGAGCTGGCCGCCCAGCCAAACTGAGAAATCAGGGGAGAAGGGCCTTGGTCAGGGAGGTGACCAAGAACCCGATGGTCACTCTGAAAGAGCTCCAGAGTTCCTCTGTAGAGATGGGAGAACCTTCCAGAACCATCTCTGCTGCACTCCACCAATCCGGCCTTTGTGGTACAGTGGCCAGATGGAAGCCAATCCTCAGTAAAAGGCACATAACAGCCAGCTTGGAGTTTGCCAAAATGCACCTAAAGGACACTCTGTCCTTGGAGAAACAAGATTTTCTGATCTGATGAAACCAAGATTGAACTCTTTGGCATGAATGCAAAGCATCTCGTCTGGAGGAAACCTGGCACCATCCCTAAAGTGAAGCATGGAGGTGGAAGCATCATGCTGTGGGAATGTTTTTCAGTGGCAGGGACTGGGAGACTAGTCAGGATCGAGGGAAAGATGAATGGAGCAAAGTACAGAGAGATCCTTTGACAAAAACCTGCTCCAGAGCACTCAGGACCTCAGACTGATGCGAAGGTTCACCTTCAAACAGGACAATGACCCTAAGCACACAGATAAGACAACGCAGGAGTGGCTCCAGGAGAAGTCTCTGAATGTCCTTAACTGGCCCAGCCAGAGCCTGGACTAGAACCTGATCGAACATCTCTGAAGAGACCTGAAAATAGCTATGCAGCAACCATCCCCATCCAACCTGACATTGAGAAGATCTGCAGAGAAAAATGCCTGTAATCGTGCCAAGCTTGTAGCATCACATCCAAGAAGACTTGAGGCTGTATTCACTGCCAAAGGTGCTTCAAGAAAGTACTGAGTAAAGGCTCTGAATAGTTATGTCAAATTTACAATGTGATGTTTCAGTTTTGATTTTTTATGAATTTACAAAAATGTATAAAAACAAGTTTTTGATTTGTCATTATGGGTTATTGTGTGTAGATTGATGAGGAAAATAAATAATGTAATACTTTTTAGAATAAGGCTGTAACATAACTAGATGTGGAACAATGCACTGTTTATGGGGCTAATCATCATACTAGATTTTGTACATGCCTTTTGTACCTGCTGAAATTAAATCGTTTAGTGCAAATCCAACCGTTGTAATCTAGGTGGTGAAATGTATGGAAGCAGGAGTTGATGAGATCCTTAGCTTAAAACATACACACACCTACTCCTACCAAGTTCAATGACAGATACTTTTCTCCCAGATTGTCTGAGTGGCACTTGGAGGTGGCATTGTGATAAGACTACCACAACAATGACATTGTCTATGCTAAATGTTTTTATATTTTAAAATAAATAAAGATTAGTTAGGCGATAAGAAATACATATTATTCAATGGGGCAAGGCAAAGCAGAGATGACACACAAAAATACTTTTCATTTCATATAACAATATAGCCTATTATTAAAGTACAGTATGTTTACAATATCATAAACAATAGTATTTTACATGTTGTTCCAAATTACATTTTATATATTCATATGGTTTAAGGGGGCACTTTTGTCATGGTGACAAGGTGAAGGTACTCTCTACTCCAATGGCACAACAGAATCAGATTGACCAAAGCACAGCATAATGACAACCATCTTGTATAACTGAGAGATGTCTCTTTCATACTGTATCTGGAAAAGGACAAAGTAGTAGAAGTAAAAACTGATGGTACTGCAGCATTGTTCATCTTTACAATGGGAATCCAGTCGACATGGGTGTCTTCATAGAGTTCAGCTGGTGAACCTACAGTACATAAACAAATGAAAAACACACCTGATGTTAGAATATCATTTCTTCACGTCACCTATACCATCAGGGCACTGTAATTGTTTGGTTGTGTTTAATTCATTCAGGTGTTTTAGTGCTATACAAAGATGAAATATATTGTTGGGCTGGAACAACCAATAGTCAACACAGGAGGTTGTCCTATCCCATTGAGGCCTTTGTCCTATGATGTAATGTCCATACATTTTCACTTCTCTTATGAATAAAGTTCTCAGTAACACTTTATTTGACACCCAGCGTCATAACACATTCTAACACTGTCACAACCATGTCATAATATGTCATAATATGGTCATAACACTGTCATGACACATATATTTAGACCTGTTGTGACACATATTGCATTTTATGGCTGGTTATGACACCTACATAAGAGTGTCAAAACCCACAAAACCTACCACACAAGGCAAAACATTACATTACACCGTAGCCTACAGTACTTGTTAACAGAATGTTTATGTTTAAAAACATTTTCTGAACTTGACCATTTTAAATTATCATTGTAATTGCGCACACATTGATGCGCACACATTGATGTTACTTTAATTAATATTTTTTACTTATCACTTCTTTTTCTTAAAACTGCTTTGTTGGTTAATAAGGGCTTGTAACATGCACCTACTCCAATGCTTTGTTTCTGATGACTGGAATAAATGCAGGAGCAGATTTCAGGAGCAGGACAAGACACCATCTTTTTGACCTCAGAAACAAACGAATGGAAACTTCTTGGCAGGGAAAAAAACTTTGAATAAATGTTGGTTTTGACACTCTTACAGTATGTAGGTGTCAAAACCAGCCATAAAATTACACAATATATGTCACAACAGGTGTAAATATACAGGTCATGACAGTGTTATGAACCTATTATGACAGACTATGACAAGTTATTTCAGCTGTTATGACATATTATGATATGGTTATGACCTTGTCATAACGTGTTATGATGCTTGATATCAAGTAAAGTGTTACCAAGTTCCCAAAAAATGATAATTGGGTCAGTACCACGGGAGTTCTTTGGGACAATAATGTCCTACAACTATATGGACGTCATATTGTAACATTTTTATCACCCCTTTTCGTGGCTAAAAGGGATCCAGGTTTTGTCAAATTAATGTCATATTTTAATTTTCGTAGCATATTAGAAGAACTTAAGCAGCAGGTTAGGAGAATTAACATAGCAGCTTATGAGAACTAGGTTAAGGTTAGGAAAAGGGTTAGGGTTAGCTAAAACGCAAAAAACGTTGACGTTAATTTGACAAAAGCTGCATCCCTTCTAGCCATGAGCCCTTTTCATACATCTAGATTGCATGGTTGTATTCAAGACAAGGTTGTTTTTAGTGATCTGTTGTCAGTGTCAGCAGAGTAGGCCTAGGCTACCATCGACTCTGCTAATGTCTCCAGTCACATAAAGTGTAGTAAAATTGCATGAAATGTTTATTATAAGCCACATTTTCCCCATGCAAAGGAAAGAAACGTCTTCGATATAGCCTATAGGCCTATGCCACTACGTTCTCATTAATAGCCTATATTATGACTATCCAATCTACTAATCACATTAGGAATAGTAGGCTTACATTAGTCTGTAAATGCGATGATAGATGCATGCAATCCTTTGTTATAAAGGTGCAATTTCATGGTGAACAAAATAGCTTTCCCAAAACTTGAAACTCACATGACACATGCTAATAGCTAGACTACAAGCTATCGAGCTAGCTAATGTTGACTAACTTAGTCTTGTTGTTAACACCTGGTTAGAATAACAGCTAAACTAACTTGAAATCGATCAGACTTACCAGTGATGAAATGATCGGAGCAGACCCTGTACTGATAGCCGTCTGGGTTCAGGTCTTGACGGGCAAAAAGGTTTCTTAGCTTTTCTGACAGTTCAGGTGTTGTTGTCGAAAGAGTTGATACGGTGGTCTTTCAACATGGCTGCCAGGAGGTGGCAACCCTCTATAGTTGCAGGAAGTCACCAACAAATGCCACTACTTGAGTTCATTATTAGAAGCTGTATGATTATATCCCATTGTGAGTTTAAAATACCATTAAAGTAGAGATAAATGATTATAAATTCAGCCCTTATCTCTCATTGTCTCTCCCACTCTCCTGCCTATTAACACCTTATCAGTAGACCTCTTATCTTTGTGCTGAATATCACCCTCCTTCCTAACTTACTTTGATTCGATTTTCCTTTTTTAAAATCTGTTCTATTAATCGAGTCGTTTATGGAAAGAGGGATATCTTTGGAGGTGACGTGCAACAAGCTAATAGTCTCTGTCTGAAGTGGTCTAGACCTTATCATGTTTCACCTATGCTGCTCCTAAACATTATCTAGTAGACCATTAGTATAGTGCAGTTGTCACAAAGGCGACAGTGGCTATTAAATACTATCCTAGGGAAGAAAAAACTTTCTGAGGAACCTGGTTCTGCAGAGGAAGCCTGTCTTTTTAAGATACACCGCTTAAGAACATATTCTCTTCCTGGCCACACAGTGGTTCTGAGTAAAACTCAGAAGAACGTGTCAATAACCCAAAATATCTTCTCTGTCCATGAAGGCTCCAGCTACAGTTTACAACAACTCAGCAGGGTCAGGCAGCCTGGAAAGACAAGTCAGTGAATTCCCTGCAGATACAACACTTTATTTTCTCCATGCAGCAAAGACTGGACAAGCCAGATGCTATTTTAAGGCAGTCTGACAAACCTCCAAGTTGATTTACAAACTGTATCAAGGGTTGATAGAGACTTTCCCCGAAGACATAAAACATGTAAAACAAAAATGTGAGAAACACCTGGTAGAAGCTATTGATGATGATGAATCGACATAGGTATGTTTGCATGCCCAGTCAAGTTCATATCATCTCCGATATAAATTACTGCAGTTTAAGACCATCCATAGAACTTACTGTATGCCAGTGAAACTGAATTACATGCAGAAATGTAATTCCTCTGCTGGAGGTGTGAAACAGAATAGAGGACATACAGTTGAAGTGGGAAGTTTACATACACTTAGGTTGGAGTCATTAAAGTTTGTTTGTCAACCACTCCACACATTTCTTGTTAACAAACTATAGTTTTGGCAAGTCGGTTAGGACATCTACTTTGTTCATGACACAAGCCATTTTTCCAACAATTGTTTACATACAGATTGTTTCACTTTTAACTCACTGTATCATAATACCAGTGGGTCAGACGTTTACATACACTAAGTTGACTGTGCCTTTGTCATCATTTGAGTCAATTGGAGGTCTACCTGTGGATTTATTTCAAGGCCTACCTTCAAACTCAGTCCCTCTTTGCTTGACATCATGGTAAAATCAAAAGAAATCAGCCAAGACCTCAGAAAATAATTGAAGACCTACACAAGTCTGGTTCATCCTTGGGAGCAATTTCCAAACGCCTGAAGGTACCACGTTCATCTGTACAAACAATAGCACACAAGTATAAACACCATGGGACCCCTCTGCCGTCATACCGCTCAGCAAGGAGACGCGTTCTGTCTCCTAGAGATGAACGTACTTTGTTGCGAAAAGTGCAAATCAATCCCAGAACAACAGCAAAGGACCTTGTGAAGATGCTGGAGGAAACAGGTACAAAAGTATCTATATCCACAGTAAAACGAGTCCTGTATGGACATAACCTGAAAGGCCACTCAGCAAGGAAGAGGTCACTGCTCCAAAACCACCATAAAAAAGCCAGACAACGGTTTGCAACTGCACACGGGGACAAAGATCGTACTTTTTGGAGAAATGTCCACTGGTCTGATGAAACAAAAAATAGAACTGTTTGGCCATAATGACCATCGTTATGTTTGGAGGAAAAAGGGGGAGGCTTGCAAGCCGAAGAACACCAACTCAACTGTGAAGCACGGGGGTGGCAGCATCATGTTGTGGAGGTGCTTTGCTGCAGGAGGGACTGGTGCACTTCACAAAATAGATGACATCATGAAGGAGGAAAATTATATGGATGTATTGAAGCAACATCTCCAGACATCAGTCAGGAAGTTAAAGCTTGGTCTCAAATGGGTCTTCCAAATGGACAATGACTCCAAGCATACTTCCAAAGTTGTGGCAAAATGGCTTAAGCACAACAAAGTCAAGGTATTGGAGTGGCCATCACAAAGCCCTGACCTCAATCCTGTAGGAAATGTGTGGGCAGAACTGAAAAAGCGTGTGCGAGCAAGGAGGCCTACAAACCTGACTCAGTTACACCAGCTCTGTCAGGAGGAATGGGCCAAAATTCACCCAACGTATTGTGGGAAGCTTGTGGAAGGCTACCCGAAATGTTTGACCCAAGTTAAACAATTTAAAGGCAATGCTACCAAATACTAATTGAGTGTATGTAAACTTGTGATGAAAGAAATACAAGCTGAAAAAAATCATTCTCTCTACTAGTATTCTGAAATTTCACATTCCTAAAATAAAGTGGTGATCCAAACTGACCCAAGACAGGGAATTTTTACTGGGATTAAATGTCAGGAATTGTGAAAAACTGAGTTTAAATGTATTTGGCTAAGGTGTATGAAAACTTCCGACTTCAACTGTATTTGCATAGGTTATGTTCTTCTGAAGGCTGGCTGAATTCTGGCAAAGAGTATGTTCTTTCAGGTCAGCATGTCTACATATTCTCCCTTCTCTCTGTTTTTGTTTGCTTGGAACTGTTGATACTGGAGACTTATCTGAAGAAATTGTGTAACCAGGCATTTATAGCGACAAAGAAATGAATTGCCATTAATTGGAATTTTGGTTATCCTCCCACAATGTCAAGTTATGTATGACCAGCATTGATTTACTATCAGATTAAGGGTATACTGAGCAACTTTCATAAGGTCTGGATGCCTTATATGGAAACATGGCCATGTCAGGGGAAATACCTATTTAGCTGCTGGGCTTCTCAGTGCTGGACATGGGGGTCTGCCGTTCTTTGGGTTGTCACTCTGGTTTGGCCTAATACACTCAACACCAATAATTAATCTTTCACAAAGATCCTAAAGTTGAGTGGGGTGTGTTGGGGCACTGCAGGGTGGTAGCCCCCTAGGGACAGGACGGGGTGACCCAGCTATATTTAAGCAGATGAAGCAGATGCTAAACTACAGGACTGTTTTGCTATCACAGACTGGAACATGTTCCGGGATTCTTCCGATGACATTAAGGAAAACACCAAATCAGTCACTGGCTTAATCAATAAGTGCATCGAGGACGTCGTCCCCACAGTGACTGTACGTATATACCCCAACCAGAAGTAATGGATTACAGACAACATTCACACTGAGCTAAAGGGTAGAGCTGCCGCTTTCAAGGTGCGGGACTCTAACCCGGAAGCTTACAAGAAATCCCGCTATGCCCTGCGACAAACCATCAAACAGGCAAAGCGTCAATACAGGGCTAAGATTGAATCATACTACACCGGCTCCGACGCTCGTCGGATGGGGCAGGGCTTGCAAACTATTACAGACTACAAAGGGAAGCACAGCCACGAGCTAACCAGTGACACGAGCCTACCAGACGAGCTAAATCACTTCTATGCTCGCTTCGAGGCAAGCAACACTGAGGCATGCATGAGAGCATCAGCTGTTCCGGACGAATGTGTGATCACACTCTCCATAGCCGACGTGAGTAAGACGTTTAAACAGGTCAACATACACAAGGCTGCGGGGCCAGACGGATTACCAGGACGGGTGCTCCGGGCATGTGCTGACCAACTGGCAGGTGTCTTCACTGACATTTTCAACATGTCCCTGGTTGAGTCTGTAACACCAACATGTTTCAAGCAGACCACCATGGTCCCTGTGCCCAAGAATACAAAGGCAACCTGCCTAAATGACTACAGACCCATAGCACTCACGTTCGTAGCCGGTAATGGCTCACATCAACACCATTATCCCAGAAACCCTAGACCCACTCCAATTTGCATACCGCCCAAACAGATCCACAGATGATGCAATCTCTATTGCACTCCACATTGCCTTTTCCCACCTGGACAAAAGAAACACCTGCGTGAGAATGCTATTCATTGACTACAGCTCAGCGTTCAACACCATAGTACCCTCAAAGCTCATCACTAAGCTAAGGAACCTGGGACTAAACACCTCCCTCTGCAACTGGTTGCTGAACTTCCTGACGGGCCGCCCCCAGGTGGTGAGGTTAGGTAGCAACACATTTGCCATACTGATCCTCAACACTGGAGCTCCCCAGGGGTGAGTGCTCAGTCCCCCCCTGTACTCCATGTTTACCCACGACTGCATGGCCAGGCACGACTCCAACACCATCATTAAGTTTGCAGACAACACAACAGTGGTTCAGTGGCCTGATCACTGACAACGACGAGACAGCCTATAGGGAGGAGGTCAGAGACCTGGCCGGGTGGTGCCAGAATTAACAACCTATCCCTCAAGGAGATGATTGTGGACTACAGGAAAAGGAGGACCGAGCACGCCCCCATTCTCATCGACGGGGCTGTAGTGGAGCAGGTTGAGAGCTTCAAGTTCCTTGGTGTCCACATCAACAACAAACTACAATGGTCCAAACACACCATGGCAGTCGTGAAGAGGGCACGACAAAGCCTATTCCCCCTCAGGAAGATTTGGCATGGGTCCTGAGATCCTCAAAAGGTTCTACAAAAGGTTCTACAGCTGCAACATCGAGAGCATCCTGACCGGTTGCATCATTGCTCGGCCTCCGACCGCAAGGCACTTCAGAGGATAGTGCGTACGGCCCAGTACATCACTGGGGCAAAGCTGCCTGCCATCCAGGACCTCTACACCAGGCGGTGTCAGAGGAAGGTCCTAAAAATTGTCAAAGACCCCAGCCACCCCAGCCATAGACTGTTCTCTCTACTACCGCATGGCAAGCGGTACCGGAGTGCCAAGTCCGGTACCGCTAGGACAAAAAGGCTTTGCAACAGTTTTTACCCCCAAGCCATAAGACTCCTGAACAGGTAACCAAATGGTTACCCAACTATTTGCATTGTGTGCCCCACCCACCCCTCTTTTACACTGCTGCTACTCTCTGTTTATCATATATGCATAGTCACTTTAACTATATATTCATGTACATACTACCTCAATTGGCCCGACCAACCAGTGCTCCCGCACATTGGCTAACCGGGCTATCTGCATTGTGTCCCACCACCTGCCAACCCCTCTTTCTACGCTACTGCTACTCTCTGTTCATCATATATGCATAGTCACTTTAACCATACCTACATGTACATACCACCTCAATAAGCCTGACTAACCGGTGTCTGTAAATAGCCTTGCTAATGTTATTTTCAAATGTCTTTTTACTGTTGTTTATTTCTTTACTTACCTACACACACACACACACACACACACACACACACACACACACACACACACACACACACACACACACACACCTTTTTTTTCGCACTATTGGTTAGAGCCTGTGAGAAAGCATTTCACTGTAAGGTATACCTGTTGTATTTGGCGCACGTGACAAATAAACTTTGATTTGCAAGTAAAAAGAGCTCTAGAGTACTACTAAGCCTATGAGATTAATTATATGGAGGATTTGCTATTTCTGTGTGAGGATTATGTGGTTTTTTGTGTGTGTTTTTTTTGTTTCCAAACCTTTCCCTTGGGAACTAAAAAAATAAAAGGTCAGAACTGCACGCTGACCAGGTCGCTCAACTTGTGTTGAGTAATTTTTTTAATTTTACCCCTTTTTCATGGTGTCCAATTGGTAGTAGTTACTGTCTTGTCTCATCGCTGCAACTCCCGTACAGACTCAGTAGAGGCAAAGGTCAAGAGCCATGCGTCCTCCGAAACACAACCCAACAAACTGCTTCTTGACACAACACACATCCAACCCGGAAGCCAGCCGCACCAATGTGTCAGAGGAAACACCGTACACCTAGCGACCCGGTCAGCGTGCACTGCACCCAGCCCGCCACAGAAGTCGCTAGTGCACGACGAGACAAGGATATCCCTGCCAGCCAAACCCTCCCTAACCCGGACGACGCTGTGCCAATTGTGCACCGCCCCATGGGCCTCCCGGTTGCGGCCAGCTGCAGCAGAGCCTGGTGGCACAGCTAGCACTGCGATGCAGTGCCTTTGACCACTGCGCCACCCGGGAGGCCCGAGAGTTGAGTTATTGACTAGACTGGTTGGGGTCGGGCGTACAGTCGACTCGGGCTAGCTGGTCGATCTGGCTGAAATTTGTCTTAATAAAGACAATTAAAATTATTTGTATTTTTTCAAGAGTTGTTCATTTGTTAGGCTATTGGTTAAAGGTGCAACACAATATTTACTGTTGAATTACCTTTGATCTAGTTCCGTCTTAATCACTTAAACATATTTAATAATGATCTCTTACCTGGCTTGATGACTGTGGGCATTTTTGCTTATTTTATGTTCTAAATAGAGACGGCAAATTGGATTGTGTAAAAATGCAGGAAATTAGCTTTAGATGCCTCAGAAAATACCCTCGCTAGGTTATGTTCCCCTCACTTCTAAAACCAAAGTGGCACCCCTGCGTGGAACCAACATGTAGATGTTGAATTGAGATCTGTGCCCAGTGGGAAGCCACTAGAATATTTTACAATGCTCCCTCCCTCTGATGTGTATCAAGGTGATGCTTGTAAAAGCAAGTCAGATATGGTCTTCTATCACAATGCTATGCATGAATCAAAACGTGTTTTTGCCACACTTTTAAATAACTCTAATCAGTGGAGTGTGTAAATTGCACACTCCAAATTGCTTTTCATTGCACTGAAATAACATATTCTTCTCTCAAGAGATGTAATAAGTTATTGGAGCACAATGATTCAGATCAATAGCCACACAAGTTCATGCTTTACATTAGCTGTATGTTGGAACCAGCAGACAAGGGAGAAGAATTACTTTAATCTGAACTAATTATTTGTATTGAATAAGCATGTGTATGTGGATAATGTGAGGACACATATTAAATCATTTTAATTTGATTTTTTGTTTTGTTTACTTTAACCAATAATGGCCTTAGCTATCTGAGAATTGTGCTTTGGTGCAGAAATGGTCCATGAAAGCACATTTCGTCATCCATGTAGGCTACTTTTAATTTGTTGTAAATGAGGGACACAAAGTATATTGTAAGCAGGTGCTTCCGAACAGTTGTGGTTCCTGAGTTAATTCAGCAATTATAACATCTCACCATGCTTAGGGTCATGTATAAAAATGCAGTTGCCCATTATTTTGGTTACCATGGCTAGAAGAAGACATCTCAGTGACTTTGAAAGAGGAATCTTAAAGGAGGTTTAAATGGTGTGTGTGTGTGCGTGAGAGAGACAGAAAATAATATTTGCTAAAAAGCTATTTTTGTTTATTTTTCACAATTTTAATTTAAAACAATCACCGTAAGGTACTTAATTGCTACCCAGAAATGATTTGACATTGAGATAAAACGAATTGCATTGTACCTTTAATTATACAGGTGAAATGACTCAACTCACTAGTGTCATTACTGTGTTAATTACGGCAGTCTAATTTTGCCAGGGAGCCCTAAGCTTGCATTTGTCACCATGATGAGGACAATGAGAAAAAGAGAGCGTGTGAGAGAAAGAGAGCTTTTTAACCTTTATTTAACTAGGCAAGTCAGTTAAGGACAAATTCTTATTTACAATGACGGCATACACCGGCCAAACCTGGACGATGCTGGGCCAATTGTGCGCCACCCTATGGGACTCAGACTGATGTGATACCGCCTGGGTGTGTATGAGAATGAGAGAGGTTAAACACTTCTTAAGGCTAGGGGGCAGTATTAGGAAGTTTGGATGATTGACGTGCCCAAAGTAAACTGCCTGTTACTCAGGCCCAGAAGCTAGGATATGCATTGGATAGAAAACACTCTAAAGTTTCTAAAACTGTTAAAATAATGTCTGTGAGTATAACAGAACTGATATGGCAGGTGAAAACACGAGGAGAATTCATCCAGAATTCATTTTTTTTGAGTTCACAGTCCATTCAAATGCTTGTCTATGGGATATTCCTCCCAGATTGCAGTTCCTATGGCTTCCACTAGATGTCAACAGTCGGTAGAAAGGGTTTCAGGCTTGTTTTTTGAAAAATTTGTTTGTAGTTGTAGTTTTTCGAGGTGGCTCTCATTTTGACTGTAGTCTTGTGGCGCGCGTGGATGAGGGCGCGCACTTCGTTATTTATCTCCGGTATTGAACATACTACATTCCGTCTTAAATTTAATCATTTATTTACATATTAGGGTACCTGAGGATTGATTAGAAACGTTGTTTGACTTGTTTGAACAAAGTTTATTGGTAACTTTTGGGATTCGTTTGTCTGCATGTTGAACGAGTGGAACGGGTGGATTACTGAATCAAACACGCCAAATAAACTGACTTTTTTGGGATATAAAGAAGGACTTTATCGAACAAAACTACCATTTGTTGTCTAGTTGAGACCCTTGGGATGTCAAACAGAGGAAGATCTTCACAGGTAAGTGATTTATTTTATCACTATTTCTGATTTTTGTGACAATGCTGGTTTGGAAAATGTTTTTAATGCTGGTGTATGCGGGGCGCTTTCCTCAGATAATCGCATGGTATGCTTTCACAGTAAAGCCTTTTTGAAATCTTACAAAGCGGTTGGATTAACAAGAAGTGAAGCTTTTAAACAATGTAAGACACATGTATTTTCATAAATGTTTAATATTACGATTTTTGTATTTTGAATTTCGCGCCCTGCAATTTCACCGGATGTTGTCGAGGTGGGTCGTTAGCGGCACGCCTTGCCCAAAGAGGATTTATTAACTTCTTGCGGATCAGTGGGACGGTACCTGGCCAACATCCGGTGAAATTGCAGAGCGCCAAATTCAAATTAAATTACTATAAATATTAAACTTTCATTAAATCACAAGTGCAATACATCAGAATAAAGCTTAAAACCTGTTGAGGATAGAGGGCGCTATTTTCACTTTGGGGGAAAATCGTGCCCAATTTAAACGGCCTCGTACTCTATTCTTGCTCGTACAATATGCATATTATTATTACTATTGGATAGAAAACACTCTCAAGTTTCTAAAACCGTTTGAATTATATCTGTGAGTAAAACAGAACTCATTTTGCAGCAAACTTCCTGTCAGAAAGTGAAAAATCTGAAATCGAGGCTCTGTTCCAGGGCCTCCCTATCAATTTGCTTGAAATTTATGACTATACATGCACTTCATACGCCTTCCACTAGATGTCAATAGGCTGTGAGAGGTGAAATGGGGTTTCTAGGTATTTCTATGGTCAAAAGAGAGAGCTTGGAATGACATGACCCCGAATTCCTTTGTTCAGGAAGACGCATAAAGGTCATCAGTATTGGCTTCTGAAAAGCATTCGCTATAGACGTCTAATATCTCCGGCTTTGATTTTATTTGATAAATGTGATAATATCATCGTAAAGTATGTTTTTTCAATATAGTTTTATCCGATTATTGAAATTTTTTCGGGAGTTTAGGCGTGTTGCGTTCTCTGCGTTTGGTGACGATGGACAGCTTAGCGCCATTTGGCTAGTTTTGCTTGCAAATTCGAGAGGGAAAAAGGCCATTCTAAAACCAAACAACGATTGTTCTGGACAAAGGACCCCTTGTACAACATTCTGATGGAAGATCATCAAAAGTAGGACCCATTTATGATGTTATTTCATATATCTGTCGAACATGTTTACTATTAGTTTGCGCCCAGATTTTGGGCGCTCTCTCGCTATAACGTAAGCTGCATGTCGTACTGAAGTTATTTTTAGAATTCTAACACGGCGATTGCATTAAGAACTAGTGTATCTATTATTTCCTATACAACATGTATTTTTTAGTAAAGTTTATGAATAGTTATTTGATCAGAATAGGTGAGTGTCAGAAATATATCCGGACATTCTGGGAAAAATATGCTAAGTTTTCACAATGTATAACCACGGATTTCAGCTCTAAATATGCACATTTTCGAACAAACCATATATGTATTGTGTAATATGATGTTATAGGACTGTCATCTGATGAAGTTTATGAAGGTTAGTGAAAAAATGTATATATTTTGCTGGTTTATTCGCCATCGGTAACGTTGCGTTGAATGAATGGGGTTGTGTGGTAGGCTATTGTAGTAAGCTAATATAATGCTATATTGTGTTTTTGCTGTAAAACACTTAAAAAATCGGAAATATTGGCTGGATTCACAAGATGTTTGTCTTTCATTTGCTGTACACCATGTATTTTTCAGAAATGTTTTATGATGAGTATTTAGGTATTTCACGTTGGTCTCTATAATTACTCTGGCTGCTTCGGTGCTATTTCTGATGGTAGCTGTGATGGTAGCTGCAATGTAAAACTGATTTATACCTCAAATATGCACATTTTTCAAACAAAACATAGATTTATTGTATAACATGTTATAAGACTGTCATCTGATGAAGTTGTTTCTTGGTTAGTTTGGTTGGTTCTTGGTTAGTTTGGTTGGTTATGTGCAAGCTACCTGTGCTGTGAAAAATGTCTGTGCTTTTTTGTATTTGGTGGTGAGCTAACATAAATATACGTGGTGTTTTCGCTGTAAAACATTTTAAAAATCGGACATGTTGACTGGATTCACAAGATGTTTATCTTTCATTTGCTGTATTGGACTTGTTAATGTGTGAAAGTTAAATATTTCAAAAAAATATTTTTTGAATTTCGCGCTCTGCCTTTTCAGTGGAATGTGGGAGGAGTGGCGCTAGAGGAACCCCTGTCCTAGACAGGTTAACTTGTTGTTAATCCAGCCGCCGTGTCATATTTCAAAAAGGCTTTACAGCGACAGCAAACCATGCGATTATCTGAGGACAGCGCCCAGCACACAAATGCATAACAAATCATTTTCAACCAGGGAGTTGCGACACGAAAGTCAGAAATAGCGATATAATATATGCCTTACCTTTGAAGATCTTCTTCTGTTGGCACTCCAAAAGGTCCCAGTTACATTACAAATGGTCCTTTTGCTCGATACACTCCTTCTTTATATCCATAAAAACTTAGTTTAGCTGGCGCGCTTCAGTCAATAATCGACTCAGTTTCCCTCCATCAAAATGCATACAAAATGAATCCCAAACGTTACCAATAAACTTATCCAAACAAGTCAATCAACGTTTATAATCAAACCTTAGGTACCCTAATACGCAAATAAATGATACAATTTAAGACGGAGAATCGTTATTGTCTTTACCGGAGAAAAATACCAAAGAATGTGCTCTCATTCACGCGTTTGGAAACACTACTGCCAAAATGGGAGAACCCTAGAAAAACTACCATTTCTGGCTAATGTTTCCAAAAACCAGCCTGAAACTATTTCTAAAGACTGTTGACATCTAGTGGAAGCCCTAGGAACTGCAATCGGGCACGATGTTGCCCTATTATAAAAGTGCCCAGCTATTGAAATCAGTGGTAGGATGAAAATAATATTTTCAGTTCCGTTATACTCACAGACATTATTTTAACAGTTTTAGAAACTTTAGAGTGATTTCTATCCGAATCTACCAATTATATGCATATCCTAGCTTCTGGGCCTGAGTAGCAGGCAGTTTACTTTGGGCACGCTTTCATCCGGACGTCAAAATACCGCTCCCTATCCCAAAGAAGTTAACCTCTAATTCCTCCCAAACCCGGATCCGGGAGCACCCCCATCAGTAAAAAAGCTGACTAGCATAGCCTAGCATAGCGTCACAAGTAAATACTAGCATCTAAATATCATTAAATCACAAGTCCAAGACACCAGATGAAAGATACACATCTTGGTAATCAAGCCATCATTTCTGATTTTTAAAATGTTTTACAGGAAAGACACAATATATAAATCTATTAGCTAACCACGTTAGCAAAAGACACCAGTTTTTTTACTCCACCAGTTTTTTACTCCATCAGTAGCTATCACAAATTCGACCAAATAAAGATATAAATAGCCACTAACCAAGAAACAACTTCATCAGATGACAGTCTGATAACATATTTATTGTATAGCATATGTTTTGTTAGAAAAATTTGCATATTTCAGGTATAAATCATAGTTTACCATTGCAGCCACCATCACAACTCTCACCAAAGTGACTAGAATAACTACAGAGAGCAACGTGTATTACCTAATTACTCATCATAAAACATTTCTGAAAAATACACAGCGTACAGCAAATGAAAGACACAGATCTTGTGAATCCAGCCAATATTTCAGATTTTTTAAGTGTTTTACAGCGAAAACACAATATAGCATTATATTAGCTTACCACAATAGCAAACCACACAACAGTATTGATTCAAGCCAAAAATAGCGATAATGTATAACCCAGCAAAAGATATAAATTTTTTCACTGACCTGCTCAGAATTCTTCAGATGACAGTCCTATAACATCATATTACACAATGCATATAGAGTTTGTTCGAAAATGTGCATATTTTGCGGCACAAATCGTGGTTATACAATGAGAAAAGTAGCCAAGCTGCAAAGAAAATGTCAGGAGAAATCTTGGGAAAGGCACCTATTCTAATCGATAAGTAATCATAAACTTGACTAAAAAATACAGATTGGACAGCAAATGAAAGATAAATTAGTTCTTAACTTCTAGTTCCTCCCAAACCCGGATCCGGGAGCACCCCCACCAGTAAAAAAGCTGACTAGCATAGCCTAGCATAGCGTCACAAGTAAATACTAGCATCTAAATATCATTAAATCACAAGTCCAAGACACCAGATGAAAGATACACTTTTTGTGAATCCAGCCATCATTTCTGATTTTTAAAATGTTTTACAGGGAAGACACAATATGTAAATCTATTAGCTAACCACGTTAGCAAAAGACACAATTTTTCTTACTCCACCATTTTTTCACTCCATCAGTAGCTATCACCAATTCGACCAAATAAAGATATAAATAGCCACTAACCAAGAAAAAACTTCATCAGATGACAGTCTGATAACATATTTATTGTATAGCATATGTTTTGTTAGAAAAATGTGCATATTTCAGGTATAAATCATAGTTTACCATTGCAGCCACCATCACAAATCTCCCCAAAGCGACTAGAATAACTACAGAGAGCAACGTGTATTACCTAATTACTCATCATAAAACATTTCTTAAAAATACACAGCGTACAGCAATTGAAAGACACAGATCTTGTGAATCCAGACAATATTTCAGATTTTCTAAGTGTTTTACAGCGAAAACACAATATATCGTTATATTAGCTTACCACAATAGCAAACCAGACAACAGCATTGATTCCAGCCAAACATAGCGATAACGTATTCACCACCAAAATTAATTAATTTTTCACTAACCTTCTCAGAATTCTTCAGATGACAGTCCTGTAACATCATATTACACAATGCATATAGGTTTTGTTCGAAAATGTGCATATTTAGCAGCACAAATCGTGGTTATACAATGTGATCAGTGGCAACAGGTCATGCATTCTGGCCGGCGCCATCTTGGAAAGGCACCTAATCTAATCAATAAATAATCGTAAACTTGACTAAAAAATACAGGTTGGACAGCAAATGAAAGATGCATTAGTTATTAATGCAACCGCTGAGTTAGATTTTTAAAATTAACGTTACTAGACATACAGTGTGCGTTACAGCCAGACTAGTGCCGCAATAATGGCGGACAAATCCGTTTACATTTTTCCACATAAATACGGAATAACATCATAAATAGCTCTTACTTTTGGACGAGCTTCCATCAGAATCTTGGGCAAGTGGTCCTTTGTCCAAAATAATCGTTGCTTGGTTGTAAAACGTCGTCTTCAACTTCGGAATTAGCAGCTAACAATAGCTATGTGGCCACAACATGCCCAAATCCTCAAAACGCAATACTAAGGAAATTCCGAAAATAGCAATATACTCGCATAAACTGATATAACTCGGTTTAAAATAACTTCGTTATGATGTTTCTAACACCTATATCGAATTAAATTACAGACGGATATATCTAAGGTCGATAACTGAGCGTTTCAAAATGCCATCCTGAGGTCTTGCTTTGCGCAATGACGAACGTCGAAAAGAGAGCTCCCCTCGTTCCTTGGCCTTTTATAAGCTCTGAGAACTACGTAGAAACTCCATTCCACTTCTCATTGGTTACTGACATCCAGGGGAAGGCGGGTGCAGTTCATGTCGACCCATAGGATACATACAGAGCTTTAAACTGATCTGAGAACAGAGCCTCGTTTTCAGACCTTCGCAGTTCCTGTCATGGATTTCGCTGCAGAAAGAGTTCTGGTTCACCCACAGACATAATTCAAACGGTTTTAGAAACTAGAGATTGTTTTCTATCCAATAGTAATAATAATATGCATATTGTACGAGCAAGAATTGAGTATGAGGCAGTTTAATTTGGAGACGATATTTTCCAAAGTTGAAACAGCACCCCCTATATTGAGAAAAGGTTAATGCAATCGCTGTGTTAGATTTTTAAAATTAACGTTACTGCGCAATACAGCGTGCGCTAAAGCGAGACCACACCGAAATTCATGGCGGAATTATTATTTGACATTTGTCAACATAAATACGAATTAACAGCATAAAGACTGCTTACTATTTGCTGAGCTTCCATCAGAATCTTGGGCAAGGTGTCCTTTCTCCAGAACAATCGTCTTTTGGTTGAAAGATGTCCCCTTCTCCTGTCGAAATAGCCGCTAACGTTAGCTATGTGCCGGAACGGTGTCCAACTCCTGATAGCGCGTCACAAAGAAATCCCAGAAAATCGCAATAAACTGATATAAACTGCTATAAGTCGGTTTAAATTAACTACCTTATGATGTCTTTAACAACTATAACGAATAAAAACATGACCGGAGATATAGAACTGCTAAAACGAAAGCTTTGCAGGACGCCATTGTGATGTCCCTCTTGCGCCAGGCGCCCCGTTGAAAAGAACGGTACTTCCGTTCCACGGTCTTATATAGGGCCCCAGATGGTGCAATCCACTCCATTCAAATTCTCACCGCTTACTGACATCTAGAGGAAGGCGTATGCAGTGCATGTAGCCCCATAGCTTACATGGGGACTTATAAACTGACCCTAGAACAGGGACCTCGATTTCAGAAATCTCACTTCCTGACAGGAAATGTGCTGCAGAATGAGTTCTGTTTCACTCAGAGAAATAATTCAAACGGTTTTAGAAACTAGAGAGTGTTTTCTATCCAATAGTAATAATAATATGCATATTGTACGAGCAAGAATTGAGTACGAGGCAGTTTAATTTGGGAACGAATTTTTACAAAGTCGAAATGGCGCCCCCCTATTGACAAGAAGTTTAAAGAATGATTTTTAAGCCTTGAGACAATTGAGACATGGATTGTGTATGTGTGCCATTCAGAGGGTGAATGGGCAAGACAAAAAATGTAAGTGCCTTTGAACGGGGTATGGTAGTAGGTGCCAGGCGAACCGGTTTGAGTGTGTCAAGAACTGCAACATGCATGTGTATGCCTGAGCACACTGCCCATACTCAGCAGCACTAAAGCATCTGTCACATGGTCCTAGATCTGGAAAACGGCGTGACTTTCCATAGCTTTACTGAACCATGCTCTTCATATATTGGTCTATAGGGGATAACAATGCCACTAATGATGGTGGCTCGGTCACACATTGAACTTCCTCTGTATTTTCTTATGGTATTTGAATTTGCCAACAAAACATGAGACATAGGGGACTGCTGTGGCCCGTGGCACTGTCAAACAATGTTTATGGTTCGGGATGTGTGGCGCTGTGTTTTGGACTTTATTGCCATCCTCTTCCTTGATAACAGCCCTATAAACAGGCACAGAACAGATGGGGGCACACAACCCCAGAAGCTCAACACAACTTGTCTGCACAATTCTCTCCATTATTCCCATCCAAAGTCCAACAGTGGTGAAAGAGGGCATTGGAAGTGCAGTTTTCTTTAAGGTGACTCTAAAAAGTACAAGAAACATCTGGTAGGGGGAAAGCGGTGTCCGCTGATGAAGCTTCCCCAGGTTTGACAGCTCCTACGTCATCACAACGTCAGGTTCATGACAATGGAGAGGTCCATTCCCCCTGTCTCTATGAGATCAACCTACACACAATTAATTCTCTGTTGTGTTTGACTTACAGGGGAATAGTTTGGTCTGACATTAGCTTGTTAGTAGATGGATGAACTAATTACCCACACATATCCCCACTCTTCCGCTCTCGACCCTACCTGTATTTTCTACATTTCTCAAACAGCAAGTTGCCTATGTTTAGCTTGCCTGTATTTTGATTGAGTTGAGTGTTGCTCAAACTGACAACGTCAGACAGAGGGTGTCAAGGACAAGTGCAATTATAGAGCAGCAGT
This sequence comes from Salvelinus namaycush, assembly GCF_016432855.1. Classification (NCBI taxonomy): domain Eukaryota; kingdom Metazoa; phylum Chordata; class Actinopteri; order Salmoniformes; family Salmonidae; genus Salvelinus; species Salvelinus namaycush. The sequence goes on from NC_052310.1 coordinate 50,523,485, forward strand.
TCCCCCAGGGAGGTTTTGAATGGTTTGCGTTAAAAAATGTATTTGTTGTTTTTGTGTTTGTTGGGTATGGTAAAAATATATATACTGTATATATAACAATAATATATACATTTTTAACTTATTTATTAATGATTCATTTTTTTTCTTCTCCGGTCTGAACTTAAACGACTAAAACCAGGTAGAACGTGTGTAGAAATGATAATGAACATGATTTTTTAAAATAACTTAACCTCTGAACAATGTTTCTTCATCAAATATTTCTATAGATACTGTAGAGATATTAGCAGCGCAATTTAGCAGATTTGGTTTATTTTGTGGTCTCAAACCAGTGAGCATAACATTCTTCATGAAGAATATGGGCAAAATTGAATTATTGACAATGAAAAAGGAGGAGGGACTGTATATACTAACAATATAGCATTAAACAAACAGTAGTTTTACAGATTAAATTTTGGCACAAAAAAAAAACACAACGCAAATATTGGGTCGCAGCTGAGACAACCTGGTTCAATATGGCAAAACCAGTTGAGAACCACTGCTATAGAGTTCACAACCATACAGCATTCCAGTGCATTCAAAGCACTTGCACCACAAAATTGTGGTGGCAGGGTAGCCTAGTGGTTAGAGTGTTGGGCTAGTAACTGCAAGTTCAAATCCCTGAGCTGACAAGGTACAAATCTGTCGTTCTGCCCCTGAACAAGGCAGTTAACCCACTGTTCCTAGGCCGACATTGAAAATAAGAGTTTGTTCTTAACTGACTTGCCTAGTTAAATAAAGGTAAAATTAATAAAAAATCCCACACTCCCAAAATCTATGTGAAAGAAAGGAAAATGTTGCAGTTAATTCAATTTCAAGGGTTGTAATACAAAACGCATACATTTCAACAATGTATGTAATAACGTGAAGCTCAATAGATATGCACCAGTAGCTAGATGATTGAATATTAGCAGCATATTTATGTGATTATTCTGGATATGCTGCAATCATATCCCCTCTGTGCTTTGCTAAGCCTGTTTTGCTCTAGGCATTGTATCACTGGTTTACTTGAATATATTGGTGTTAAGAAGACCTATATCTTTAAATAAATATATCTTCAATATAATCTGTGTCCTAAACACTTTTTTTCCCACTCAATCCACTGCGAGGATGATCTATGTTGTTTTTACATTTTTCCCAGGCTTTTGCTGCCCATTGAAAGCATGATACGGCTAATTTAAAGCAGAAGGCCCTCACTTGTTGGTTGTAAACGTATTGCTCTGACATGGATGAAGGGGCATTATAGTATTATGGGCTCAGTTTGGGAGTTGTGCCAGTAGGTATAATTGTGGTCTACAGTCAAACAGCCTCTCAGACTCTCCTGAAAGGCCTCATATTTACTGTCAGTTTCATTATCTTTATGGATGTACTGTAGCACCGCAGTCATTAGAGAGGCATCAGATCTCAAATTCTAACTCTCTGAGCACCTCCAATATTATGTACTTGATAAAATAAGAGTCCTTTATAAACTAGTCATGTGTTCATCAAAGTGAAGTCAATTTATTTCATGTTTTTCTCTCAATGTCAGATTTCTGAAGCCTTTTTTTAGCCATTTAGGGTACTGCATTTTTGGCTGCCATTGGATAAATTGCAAACAAAATGTATGCTTCATAACATCGCAATGATATTTGCATTTCTGTTTTATTATGTTACACCCCAAAAAGGAACAGTATGGTGGTAGTAGTAGTAGTAAAGCCATGTGTTTAGGATTTGAACACATAACTAAACACATTTCTGTAATACTTTTTAAATGTGTCAAGGCATTTAGAATTTCAATGAAAATGCATCACAGTGTTTAGAATGTAAACACCAAGTCTCCAATAAGTGGCTGCCTAGGTGAATGTGTTTCAATTAAGAGTTAACACTTTGTGACCACATTTTATACATTCCATACGGCCTTTAGTTATGGCCTCGTTATCCTCAACAATGTGGTCTGAAAATCCTGGCTCATGGGCCACATCAGACCTGCAAGTCACAATACGCAGGTTTTTGATGTGATTAGTAGTTCCTATCTGAATCCATCCAGAAGGAAAAACCACCAATTGGAATAGTTTATCACCCACAACCTGCACTTAGAAGGACTAAACAAGAAATACTACCTAAACCATCTAAACTGGACCAACCGTGTCAGTAATGGGTGCAATAAGTCCAACCCCTTCCAGATTGGATTTGTTTAGACTGTACATTATTTATCTTTGTAAAGTATAAAATAAATTAATCAATTTGCATGAGGAATAATACAGTAGATATTAAAACAAACTATTCTAAAAATCAACCTGCAACAAAGCATGCTGGGAAATGTGATAAAGTGGCCCCTCTCATGTCTCTTTCACTCTGAGTTTAAGGAAATTAAATGAACACAGTCGAGTAACAACAACAATACCACTCGACTGAAAATAATCAAATGTCCTGTTTTGTGCTGAAATGTAGGTAAGTTGACACTGCTAACACTGATCTGAATAAAAGGCATTGAAAGTCACATGAATTTTGATTGACTAAATGTGTTCTAAACAGGACGATGAGAAAGTAAACACTAGTGTTTAAAATCTGAACACTTAGGAGATATACAGTAGGTGTTCTCCAGGTTGGAAACTGAGTGGAAAAAGCTGACTAGCATGTTTAATCTTGCAGTCTAAACGCCTGCGTTGAAGATGAGAACACTTATTGTCAAATCTAAATGCCTAATGTTTAAGTTTTAAACACTAACGTTTAGCTTATAAATTTGTCACGTTTCATGGTTTTACAGTGTAGTAGTAGTAGTAGTAGAAGTAGTAGTAGTTGTAGTAGTATATCATTGGTCTTGGGAGGATAGCTCAGAGTATATTTGGAACACATCTGACAATTTGACATTGTTCCATGAAAAATCATTGCCCCATTACGTTTTTTTCAGTAGGGCAAGAAGCTTAAATATGCATGTGATGAGAATTCTCCCACTGCCCCTCCCACCCTCTCAAGTAGGTTTACAGTTTTTCTTTCAAGCTCATTAATGCTAGATGCAGCAGTTGTTTCCATGGAAACCATTTAAGAACACTGCTTTTATACAGGTTCTAAATGATAAGAATAATATGTTCCGTCGTATTATGTCTTTGTGTGGTTGAACTTTGTTACGCCTAAAGCCCCTGGACCCTGAGCTGTTGAGGAGACCTCGGCTTTAACTTCTTGTCAATAGGGGGAGCTGTTAGCACTATTTTTTTCTTGGTGTTTCCAAATTAAACTGCCTCGTACTCAATTCTTGCTCGTACAATATGCATATTATTATTACTATTGGATAGAAAACACTCTCTAGTTTCTAAAACCGTTTGAATTATATCTGTGGGTGAAACAGAACTCGACTTAGAGCAATTTTCCTATGTGTATGTAAGAATGCAGAATTTTACTGGCTGTTCTGAGACCTGTGTATTAATTTGCCTGTCCTCTATTGGTTGAGATGCACTGCATACGCCTTCCCCTGGTTGTTAGCGAATAGGGAGACTTGAAATGGAGTTTCTACGCAGTTCAGAAAGTCTATAAATTGATTGGAATCGAGGTGTCCACCCTTTTGGATCCTCGCGCTAACGCAGAGAGGGTCTTGGCATGTCTTTTTAGAAGCTCTGGTTTTAGCTCCTATATATATCCGGCTCTGTTTTTATTCGATATAGGCTTTAAAGACATCATAATCTTGTTATTTTAAACCGATTTATATCAGTTTATGTCAGTATATTGCGATTTTCGGGTATTTCATTTTCTGACGTTGTAGAAAATTGGGTATCTCTCTTTCGCATGCCATTGTTTACTGCTAATTGCAACATGGAAGAGGACGTTCTCCAACCCAGCAACGATTCTTTTGGACAAGGACACCCATCCCAAGATTCTGATGGAAGCTCAGCTAAAAGTAAGAACTATTTATGCTGATAATTCGTTGTTCTGTTGAAAAAAGTAAAATGCATAAGACGCCATTATTTGCAGTGTAGCCTTGCGTTATCGCACCCTGTATTGCACCCTGTATTGCGCAGTAAGGTTAATTTTAAAAATGTAATTCAGCGATTGCATTAAGAACTAATTTGTCTTTCAATTGCTGTCCACCCTGTATTTTTTAGTCAAGTTTATGATTATTTATTGATTAGACTAGGTGACTCTCCAAGATGGCGCCCGACATTTTCTGGGCAGCTTGGCAACTTTTCTCATTGTATAAGCACGATTTGTGCCGCTAAATATGCACATTTTCGAACAAACTCTATATGCATTGTGTAATATGATGTTACAGGACTGTCATCTGAAGAATTCTGAGAAGGTTAGTGAAAATTAATATTTTTGGTGGTGAATACGTTATCGCTATGTTTGGCTGGAATCAATGCTGTTGTGTGGTTTGCTACTGTGCTAAGCTAATATAACGCTATATTGTGTTTTCGCTGTAAAACACTTAGAAAATCAGAAATATTGTCTGGATTCACAAGATCTGTGTCTTTCAATTGCTGTACGCTGTGTATTTTTAAGAAATGTTTTATGATGAGTAATTAGGTAATACACGTTGCTCTCTGTAGTTATTCTAGTCGAGTTGTGATGGTGGCTGCAATGGTAAACTATGATTTATACCTGAAATATGCACATTTTTCTAACAAAACCTATGCTATACAATAAATATGTTATCAGACTGTCATCTGATGAGGTTGTTTCTTGGTTAGTGGCTATTTATATCTTTATTTGGTCGAATTTGTGATAGCTACTGATGGAGTAAAAAACTGGTGGAGTAAAAAAAAATGGTGTCTTTTGCTAACGTGGTTAGCTAATAGATTTACATATTGTGTCTTCCCTGTAAAACATTTTAAAAATCAGAAATGATGGCTTGATTACCAAGATGTGTATCTTTCATCTGGTGTCTTGGACTTGTGATTTAATGATATTTAGATGCTAGTATTTACTTGTGACGCTATGCTAGCCTATGCTAGTCAGCTTTTTTACTGGTGGGGGTGCTCCCGGACCCGGGTTTCTGAGGAAGTAGAAGTTAATCCGGTTTAGGTAACAATTAAACATGATTTGAACATTGCATCATGTGTTGATAGACACAATCTATTGCATCAAGGACAGCAACTTCTCATATGTATAATTATCATAAATATTCTCTGGTATCTGTGCAGAAGGTAAAGGCCGCTAGCAGTGGCTAACAATGACTAAATAGCTTGTAGCCAATTATCTGGTTAGCTGCTGATGGCTAGGTGGTTCTGGCTATAAGGTCAAAAATAAATAAATAATAGCGGTTCCGTATCACATTGGGTTAGGCAGGTTACCGGAAGGTATAATTGAATTAAAATGGAAAAGCGATTGAAAATAAAATTGAAATATATACAAAAAGGACAAAAAATACAAAAGTACACGAGAAGACGAACAAAACACGTCTGCACTGCTACGCCATCTTGGAGCTCGTAATATAATCCTTTTATTCATTTGTCAGGTTGTGATTTTTATTCTAGAGCAGTGGTCACAAACCGGTCGATCGGGATCTTCAAGGCATTCCTAGTCAATCACCAAACATTTCTGTAGAAAAGACAACGATAAAGGCAAAAAGGCCTGCACACTTGATACAGAAGCCCTGCGCATCGGGTAGGCATAGTGTTCCCATTTTGAACCATTTCATTTGTCTGAAAAGACAAACTCCGCTTAAAACAAATCTGAACGGTACTGTAGATCTCGGCTTGCTTTTTCACTGAGAAAGTGATCTTGACTAGAAAAGGTTAGTGACCACTGTCCTAGAGGCACCAGGATCAATAAAACTAACCAAGGTGCTTTTTATTTCCCCAGATTTAAGGTCTCCGTGTTCGGACTGTTTCTCTCGCTCCTCAATCTCTTTCTCGCCCTGTGAATTTCTCGCTACTAGCAGGGCCTTTGAAACAACCTTCCGCCTAATGAGCCTACGTGACCTTGGCTGGCTTTAGTTGAATAATAAATGATCAGATCTTATCGAAGGCTCCGCTTGAGAAGACTTGCTTTGGATAGGCATAGAAAGTGGACATGCAGGCAGACAGAAGAAGGTGAGGCAGGGCACCTTCTATGACTGCTTATTAGGAATGGAGGGTGACCGTATATTAATGTCATTTAAAGTGTTAGTGTTGATGTTATCTTTATTATCATCATTATAATGTTGTGGTATAGGTAGTAGAAACAGTATAATACACTGCTCAAAAAAATAAAGGGAACACTTAAACAACACAATGTAACTCCAAGTCAATCACACTTCTGTGAAATCAAACTGTCCACTTAGGAAGCAACACTGATTGACAATAAATTTCACATGCTGTTGTGCAAATGGAATAGACAAAAGGTGGAAATTATAGGCAATTAGCAAGACACCCCCAATAAAGGAGTGATTCTGCAGGTGGTGACCACAGACCACTTTAGCATTTCATTTTGGCCAAAAACAAAGCAAAAAGCAGCGTGGAACTGTCCAGGTCACATGTCCAGTTGCCAAGAACGTTAACCTTTGTCCCTCAGATGCACACACAGTGACCCAGTCATAGTAGCACAGCTTTGGACCAACTCCCTTAGGAAACATTACTGGTTTTTGAAGTAGTTTTTGAAGTAGTGCATCTTGAATTTGCACTGTTTAGGGGTCATACACCATCTATCAACCATCAAGGTTATGTGCTATACAAGGTACAAAGACGTAATATGGACCACCTAACTTTTCTTCCTTACCTCTGTAATCTAATGTCGTTTCAATTCATTCCAATCTCAGAAGCAGCAGGCCTTGAAATCAATTAAATCACCACTATTCACAGTAGCTTCATCATCAGCACTACATATTAAATGCATTCACTCTGAGTTCTGGAACAAAGTCTTTAGATAATCCCCCCTCCTTCCTTTGGAGCAGTGAATCTCCCACCTAGTTACCATAGCAACTAAATGTCAATGTGTTTGTAGGCGGATCGGCTACACCTAGTTCCTCCCCATCTTTTCTGAGAAGTGTCTGTTAATGTCCTGCGAATACAAACAGCAGTAGGAAACTGTGACAGCGATCAACTCTGTCAGCTGATACTACTGAAGACTAGAGGCACCAGTCCACTGTATCAGCCAGCACAGCAGGCACTGATCTCTCTAATTATGATCAGAGGCTTTAACCCATATCCTTGTCATCATTCAGTAACGGAATCAAAAGCATTACGGATTGATCTGTATCTTCACACGCTGCATTTACAAACACAGGTAAAAAAAAAACGTTACACACATAACACATAAATAGCTGAGATTTGCATTCGTAAAAGCATCTGACACACAACAGTGAAATGCATATACAGTGTACAGTAATGAGTCAAAGACTCACAACATGCATTATGAAAACACACATATACACATGCGGACATTCTGGGCTGGAACAGGCTATATATTGTCCTAATTTTCCAAACGATGTTTGGCCTTTTGGCATATTCACTAACAATGATGACACTGCTGTCATTGTAATGATACATCTATTAAGATACCTAAATATGAGCTCTTGCATAGCATGACATGAATGTGTTATAGATATGCTATGGATATACACTGACTGCACAAAACATTAAGAACATCTTCCTAATATTGAGTTGCACCCCACCTTTGCCCTCTGAAAAGCCTCAATTTGTCGGGGCATGGACTCTACAAGGTGTCGAAAGCATTCCATGTTGACTTCAATGCTTCCCATAGTTGTGTTAAGTTGGCTGGATGTCCTTTGGGTGGTAGACCATTATTGATACACACAGGGAACTGTTGAGGATGAAAAACCCAGCAGCCTTGCAGTTCTTGAACCAAACCGGTACGCCTGGCAGCTACTACCATACCCCATACAAAGGCACTTAAATATTTTGTCTTGCCCATTCACTATCTAAACGGCACACATACACAATCCATGTCTCAATTGTCTCAATGCTTAAAAATCCTTCTTTAAATCTGTCTCCTCCCCTTCATCTACACTGATTGAAGTGAAATCAATAAGGGATCATAGCTTTCACCTGGATTAACCTGGTCAGTCTATGTCATGGAAAGGGCATGGAAAAAGTGTTCTTAATGAAATTCTCAGTGTATTTCCTTTAATAATGTGGTTTGGGACCTGTTATAACATGTTCATGAAATGCTTATAGATGTGTAATAAATGCATTATGAATATATAGTCAAAGTAAATCATTACCGATGTAATGACAGTGCTAATCAACACTTTCTTTGCATCACGTTACCCAAACTACAAAGACGTCCTCTGGAAATAACATGACACTCAAAATCCATTCTCTCCCTCAACAAAACAACAGAACAGTGTGCACTTAGCTCTACACACGAACATAATAATCATTATCCTTCATCATTTTGGGAGCTTTTTCCTTTTTCATTCAACCCCCAGGTTTTGACGGGCTTGAAACCATTATTCCATCAACCAAAGTTATTGTATGTAAATGTATAATATCAAAACACAATGCAAGAAACTCGAGACAAAAGTCCACTTGAGAAAGAAAAATGTAAAGATGAGTCTGCTGGGGTTTGTGGCCAGGTAAAGAGTTTAGTGCATTAAAAAGACTGGTACCAATACAGTGAGGTCAGATAAGTGGGGACACAGTGCAAGTACTGAAGGCCTGAACAGCTAGGTCTTGATGATTCTGAAGGTGGTTTTAGTGTGACAACCCTCTATCACTTTGAAGAGGGGTCTGCTCAAAACAAATTACCCTGGTGGTTGTTAGGTATTGTAGGGTAAGAAGTGAGAGATCGAATCAGGTTACTGTACTGGCCACAGGCTCAGGAAGAAATATAGGAAAGATGGGTATTACATAACTGGTGTAATACACGGTTGCGGTAGTCTACTTTGTGATTGAATTCTGTCAATTCAGGAAGTGAATTCACCTCTTTAAGAATTACTTTTAATTGGCTGATTGATCCTAAACCTTATACTCTCTGTAACTGGTCCTATACCATCTCCCATACACTTTACATATGATGTATATAAGCTCCTTGGATCCACAATATGAACTTATCTGTAGAGCTCTCAACATAAATAATATTGGCAACAGCAAAGCTGTTTTAACGTGAAATGTCATGTGTAATTGTGGGATTTTCAGCATGGAAATCATGTGTTTTTTCAGTAAGGGTGACATCTACATGAACAAATATCACTGGTCCTATACCATCTCCCATACATTTTACAACATTAAATAAGAGTACAGCAGTACAGCAAGAGTACAGCAAGAGTACAGCAATAAGAGTACACCTATGAAGCCTATGATGTGCCAACACGGACATCATGTGACCCAGAAAGAGATCATGTTACCGATCATGCTTACGAAAATCCTCTCTGCAGCAGGAGATTACTGCACGGCCAGGGTATCTATTAACATACAAATGTCCAGGGAAAGGGCCCCCTCTCCTTATCTCTGTTTACTTGGTTTAGCTGTCACTACCGTGGGGCAGAGTGTAGAGCGGGCAGAGCTTGTCTTTTCACGGCTTATTCAAATTAGATGCATTTCCGCATGAGTTACAGTGAACAGATCCACATGGGCAACAAAGGCCCGTTGAAGGAAGGAAGGCCTCTGGGGTTGGACTATCTAAGGAGAGTAATGGTCTTAGTTTATGACATCAATGGGCTCGTAGCGTGATGTAGGGCTTCACTGACTGGGTGGTTGGTGTTGAGTTTTCATGGTGACTGCAGTGAATGGTGGTCTGTCTGTCATCGTGTTATATTATAGTACAGTAGCCGGCGCTGCAGTGTTTGGATCACCATGGTTTCTGGGCCAGTCGGCTAAAACAGTTCAAATGGGTTGGAAGATTGGTAGTATAGGCAGGATGAGGATTGACAGAGGTACCTCAATGGCACCTACTAGTGGGCTTGAGACTTTTAATTGTATCATCATGTTGTAGTCATGGAAACAAACTATTATCCAACTAATTATATAGCTAATATAGGCCTACTGTCTACTGATTATCATATGATGGGAGACAGGCACTATGATTACACACAATTGAAGAGTGTGTATTTATCTTTGGCTGCAGGCACTTCGTTAGCAATAAGTACATAGAGCCCAGGAACTACTAATTAGCAGATTCATTTTTATTCATTAGTAAACGGTGTATGTTCTCGACGTAGGTTTGACACACCAGGAACCATAGCATGAAAGTGGATTACTCTTGTTTAAGCAGCCAAGCTAGTGTTAATCTGCTAACATTGTCAGATGTAATAGGAGTAACACTGGGTCTTAGGCAGCCCAAGATTAGGCCAATTTTTTGGCCACAATTGCATGGAGAAAGCCATTATCCTCTTCATAGTTGTTATAGAGAGAGAGAGAGAATGTGCATGCGTGCAAGACAGCGTGAGCAGCAAATCACTTGCTGGTTACTCGTGTACTATATGCTCTGTATTTTGGTCAATGATTCTTCCTCTGTATTGTTTAAGTGCTATTCTGCGGTTGTGTGCCTTTAAAAGACAGTAAACCTTCAACATGCCCCTTGATTTAAAATGATGTCATTTGACAGTGTAGCTTACTTGAATAGCATACATCCTTATCATAGGCTAGCTTGTCATATACACAACGTGACTGCAAAAGATGCAGGTTGGAATGTAAATTCTCATTAAATTAATGGGAAGTCTAACTGAAATACGTGATAAATCAACCTTATTTTGTAAATTAGTGGTGTTTTAGCTTGTTGATAAAATGCGGTACATGACTATTTGGTTGCGGGATGCGGGACAAAAGGCAAAAATGCGGAACTGTTCCGCACAACCCGGGACATGTGGTCACCCTACTTTAAAAATCAAAATAAATATTTAAAGCAACGATTAAAAATGGAGAATGGTGCATATTTTAGTGAGTTCCATGACAGGCAATTCTCCCGAAGGTCTAGGGAATACAATTTAGTAGGGCTGTGTCACAGTGATTTACTATCCTACTACTCTCTTCAAAAGTTATGTGATGTTCACAGTCCACTATAAGTTGTTTTTAACCTTTACTGCTCCAGCGTTCCGCCAGCGGAACTCCTCCCACATTCCACTGAAAAGGCAGAGCGCGAAATTCAAAATATATTTTTTAGAAATATTTAACTTTCACACATTAACAAGTCCAATACAGCAAATGAAAGGTACACATCTTGTGAATCCAGCCAACATGTCCGATTTTTAAAATGTTTTACAGCGAAAACAGCACGTATATTTATGTTAGCTCACCACCAAATACAAAAAAGGACAGACATTTTTCACAGCACAAGTAGCATGCACAAAGCCAACCTAACTAACCAAGAACCAACCAAACTAACCAAGAAACAACTTCATCAGATGACAGTCTTATAACATGTTACACAATAAATCTATGTTTTGTTCGAAAAATGTGCATATTTGAGGTATAAATCAGTTTTACATTGCAGCTACCATCACAGCTACCGTCAAAAATAGCACCGAAGCAGCCAGAGTAATTATAGAGACCAACGTGGAATACCTAAATACTCATCATAAAACATTTCTGAAAAATGCATCGTGTACAGCAAATGAAAGACAAGCATCTTGTGAATCCAGCCAATATTTCAGATTTTTTAAGTGTTTTACAGCGAAAACACAATATAGCATTATATTAGCTTACTACAATAGCCTACCACACTACCGCATTCATTCATCAAGGCACGTTAGCGATAGCAATAGGCACGTTAGCGTTAGCGAATAAACCAGCAAAAGATATGAATTTTCACTAACCTTCATAAACCTTCCTCAGATGACAGTCCTATAACATCAGGTTATACATACACTTATGTTTTGTTCGAAAATGTGCATATTTAGAGCTGAAATCAGTGGTTATCCATTATGCTAACGTAGCTTCTTTTTCCCAGAATGTGCGGATATTTCTATTAGACTCTCACCTATTCTGACCAAATAGCTATTCATAAACATTACAAAAAAATACATGTTGTATAGGAAATGATATACACTAGTTCTTAATGCAATCGCAGTGTTAGAATTCTAAAAATATCTTCATTTCGACATACAGCTTCGGTATAGCTAGAGAGTACCCAAAAGCTGGGCGCCGACGACTAGTTCACATGTTCGACAGATATATGAAATAGCATCATAAAATGTTTCCTACTTTTGCTGATCTTCCATCAGAATGTTGTACAAGGTGTCCTTTGTCAAGAACAATCGTTGTTTGGATTTAGAACGGCCACTTTCCCTCTCGATTTAGCAAGCACACTAGCCAAGTGGCACGAATCTCTCCATGTCAACAAACGGAAGAGAACGGAACACGGCAAAACTCCCGAAAAAATTTCAATAATCTGATTAAACTATATTGAAAAAACATACTTTACGATGATATGGTCACATGTATCAAATAAAATCAAAGCCGGAGATAGTAGTCGCCTATAACGACAGCTTTTCAAAAGGCAATCCCACTGTCCTCCTCGCGCCTTCCTGAAAACAGGAAATCGGTGACACGTCATTCCAAGAGGACGTATTCCATCTCAGACCAAGATAAACACTCCATTTCTTCTCTCACTGCATCTTGACATCCAGGGGAAGGTGTATGACGTGCATGTATACTAATAGGTATCATGCCCATTTATAGGCAGGACCCAGAAGAGAGCATCGATTTCAGATTTTCCACTTCCTGGTCAGGAAGTTTGTGCCAAATGAGTTCTGTTTCACTCACAGATATAATTCAAACGGTTTTAGAAACTAGAGAGTGTTTTCTATCCAATAGTAATAATAATATGCATATTGTACGAGCAAGAATTGAGTACGAGGCCGTTTAAATTGAGCACGTTTTTCCCCCAAAGTGACAACAGCGCCCTCTGTCCTCATCAGGTTAACCTGGAGTGCAATCCTTCTGATCAGTATAATACTAATCACCTGTCATATCTCTAAGATCTCAATCACACAAATTTGACCATACTGGTGCATGTACTGTACGCTCATTATTTAACTTTCCTCCAACAGATGTTTCTCTCCAATCTTGATGTAACTGGAACTTAACAGCCCACGTCAGGAAATGAAAGTAAACATTCCTACATTGTAATCACCTCTTGAACATCTGTGGTGGCTGCACGGTTGGGAACCAACAAGCTGAGAAACACAGGGATGATCACACCCAAGCACTTCTCAGGAACACGGCAAAGGTAAACAAAGAGCTAGAGATGGTCTATCTAAGAAACCAAGTAACCGTCAAGTGGAGGAAGATGACTGATATTATGAGCATTGTTGCCATTCACAATGGTGTTGATAGACACAATATATTAATGCAAAATAAATCATAGAGAAAAGCAGATACATGATAGAGAGCCAACATGCCAACCGTGTTGTGCTCCTGGATGACAATGTCTCATTTAGCTGACGTAGTCCTTGTGGGCTGAAATGTTTTTTGTTCGATCTAAAGAAAAGAAAAAACATAATTGTGAGTGAGAGTATTGCCTATTTATCTTCTAAAATGTAAAACTCAACTTCAGCAGATCACTCGGATCAAGCTGCTACTCTTCTGTGATTCATTTCCAGGGGTATCCTGGCAAGCATAGGGTGTTTGTGTATGTTCATTTATTTTCCCCCAAATATACCATTAACATAACCTACTTTGTATCAGGGGCCACTGGAGAAGCATGGAGCACCCCTGACATGTCTCCTTTTAAGAAGTTGTGCCTATCACGTCTCTTTCTTTCTCTCCTTTTCCGCTCTCTCCTTTCTTACAGCCAGAGAGGCCAAGTTCAATAATTCAGACCAAGGAGCATTCTCAGAGATCAGACCAAAAAAAAGAGAGAAGAAAGAAGCAAAAAAAGAAGTTGCTGAATTCTTGAAGAACGAATGAATATTTCAAGGAGGCGCTAACTTAGCTGTGCCCGGCCTCAATTTATTTATTTGATTTGCTCCAGCAAGCGCTGGCATCATGACGGAAATAACGGTGGCACTCTCATGCAAATGTTGCATTAACTCTCTCTGCAGGCCTCCTCGTCCCGTCTGAATTCATTATAGCTTCTGTGGCCAGCAGTTCAAAGTCACCAGTCAAGCTTGACAACGTGGTCAGCACATTCAAAACACTGTGCTGGGGGATTCAATTTCCATCACAGAGCCAGCACTCATTGCAAATGCAGTTAAAGGAGTGTGGTGCAGCAATAGAACAGCACACTCATTCCCTCTCCCCAAAGCCAATTATATGTTTAGCATCAGGTGTGACACTACAGATAAAATACAATCAAATCAAATTTTTATTTGTCACATGCGCCGAATACAACAGGTGTAGACCTTACAGTGAAATGCTTACTTATAAGCCCTTAACCAACAATGCAGTTTTAAGAAAATACCAACAACAACAAAAAAAATCATAGAGAAAAGCAGAAAGTCTGTTGTAGAACATGTCACCTCTTTTTCTTAAACTGAATCAGCCCCAAAATAATTTTTGTCATTTATGTTTTATTGAACCTTTAATTAACTAGGCAAGTTAGTTAAAAACAAATTCTTATTTACAATGACGGCCAAACCCGGATGACGCCAATTGTGCGCTGCCCTATGGGACTCCCAATCACGGCCGGTTGTGATTCAGCCCGGAATCAAACCAGGGTCTGTAGTGACGCCTCTAGCACTGAGATGCAGTGCCTTAGACCGCTGTGCCACTCGGGAGCCCAATTAAACTGAGGCAAGCACTGCCTCAGAAGTGGGACAGAGAGGAAGGCCAATGAAGCACTACCTTAGTCCACGCTTAGCTGAGTCGATATTACTGCATGTGGGGTTCATCCCCCCCTACCCCTCCCCGGCTCTCCCATTTTTAATTTTGAAAATGATAAAGTGCCCAGACAACTCCACCGGGGCTAAGTGCTGGCCAGGGCCATATACGCCTGGATGAAACATTAAAATACATTTTAAAATCACTCCTATCTGATCAGGTTGGGAGAGCTCAGACCAGGGGATGAACTAAAAGTACCCACCTCAGCACCTTTAGGCTGGCAGATGACCCATAAACCATAATATAACTTAAGATTACTGGGAGTTTCATGTTTCCATTTGCAGTGGTGAGACTGCAGTTCTGATCAACAGCACCCCCCTTTGAAACAGTTCACACTTACACAGTTCAGATATCTAACTTGCATACCCTCATACTTTAGGCTACTCATGGCGAATAATTACTTCATACCAAATATTTCAGAATTCAATCAACTGCATTAACTGTATTATATCAATCCAATGGCTATTTTCATTCAGTCCAACCTTACCAACTTCTGTTGTTCATAAAATGTAGCCTACATTTTGCACTGCAGCACAAGGGAGTTTTGAATATCTGATCCATAGCCTGAGTCCCTAAATCTGAAAGAAATTGATTTGCAATTTCTCGCATTGGTCATACAAACGACTGAAGGCAGCTGATTAGTAAACAGGGTATTTGGGTGCTTGGCGTTGCAAAGCCTGGGGGAGTAGGTGGTGGGAGGCAACAGAGCGAGGTTTAGCCCAGCCTAAGCAATCACTCAGCCAGCAGGACCTTCATTACATGGCCCCTTAACAGCAACACGCATCAAAACCGGAGCGCAACCAAGGCCGCTACGCACTCCCATAAACTCTTAAATCACACACCCCCGATGGGTGCTTATTTACAGTGCAACTATCACTTAGTTCTATGACTTGTCATCTATACTGGCTGTAGAGAGAGAAAATACTGGATAGAGGTTGTAAGTTGTTTATTACAGCATTATGTCAGCTTTAAAAAGGACTTGTATTGTATAAGCTTTCCAGACCTTAAATTCATTATGAGTCTGCTGCTGACATCAAAAGCCTTCTCCTTTTGAGACGGAATTTCACGTGACGTGCAAATAATGCATTAGAGTTATTCACAAAGAAAGCTAGTACTAAATATGAGCATATTATGCAACATCTTTGGGGATGGGTTTGATCATTTTATGACAATATTTTGACAGTTTGAAGAAAAGCCATGGGTTTAGTTTCAAAGCTGTTTTTATAATTATTTTGAAATGTAAAGAAAAAAGATGTGACATTATGTCACCAGCATGAAATAAATGTATATGGAGTCCATTAAGTTGAGATGTCATGCAGGGAGAAGATAACAACATCAAATATCAAACAACTCACCTATGTTGAAAAAAAATAGTATTTGATCCCTGTCAAAATTCTGCCTTTGGCAGGGCTACAACTTCTTCCAAAATCGGGCCAAGTTGGTCATGATGGACTGGAGATGCAAAAGGTCATGGCGTCACATTGGAATACGGTGTGTGTGTGTGTGTGTGTGTGTGTGTGTGTGTGTGTGTGTGTGTGTGTGTGTGTGTGTGTGTGTGTGTGTGTGTGTGTGTGTGTGTGTGTGTGTGTGTGTGTGTGTGTGTGTGCATGTCGGGGGTGTCAATGAACCATGACCCCCAATGAACAGTCTCAACAGGACACTTAGTTGAGATTTGATTTATTGACCCACAGACACTATCAAACAGGCTTTGTTTTGCCCACAACACAGGGGTCAAATCAATTGGCATGGTTGGGAGATAGAGCTTACTGTATGAGGCTACATGGAGGTCAAGGTCATTGGGGACAGCTGACTGTGAGCTTGCAGATTAATTGACTGACACTAAAACCTGGCCAGGGAGGGTAACCCACTTAAACTTTTGTTCTTATGCTTGAAAATGACTGCCTTCTTTTAGGGTGTTATATTTGAAAACTTTATTTCCAAAACACTATATCCACCAATCCACCAAAAACGCTATATATAGTACATTGTTAAGCTGGAATTGAATGTTTGCATCCCGTATATTTGACTGTGATATGTGGTTGTTTCACATAGATATCTTAAGATGAATACACTTACTTTAAGTCGATGTGTATAAGATTATCTACAAAAATGTCAAATATAAATGTTTTACATACAGATCTCATATTACCGTTTTGCATTATTATTTGATTTATTTAATTTAAATATTGATGTTGAAAATGTATCATTTGTACATTTCTGTATTACAAAACACAGAACAATGACAGTATGAGTTTAGGTGAGAGCTGTTGAGAAATCAGCTTGCTGAGCTCATTCGATCAGTGGTATAACAGCTGTAGACTGAGCCAGACACATCAAATAGTTTGCTTGTAAACCCCAGCCCTACCCACACACATTGTTGGTTTTGGTATACTCTCATCCTCCTTCCTAACACACACACACTAACTCTCTCTTTTACACACACACCCACATATGCATGCAGGCACGTACACAGGCATACACTTAGGCAGGCAGGCAGGCACACTAACACAGTAAGTCTGTATAGTGTATTAACGCCAGCTTCCACATTGCCACTGCTCAGGATCTTTGGCATCACCAAGTCCCATGAACATTGTATGTTGTCATGGTAACCCCCATTAGTGATGGTCCAGAGTAGGATAATGGGTCAGGCAAATCGCTCCGGTGCAACTATGTGTTACAACATAAAATTAGTTGAAACTCTGCTTTACTAAACAGCCTAGAATGGAGCGTTCACAGTTATGGTTTGCAAGGAAGCGTTGAGAGGGGTGACCAATGGAAAATAACATGCACACATTGCTTTTGGAGTGAGAGGAGTATTGTGTCGATGAAAAACAGGTTTGCAAAAACAAAACACTAGTAAAAAAAATCACAGACAACTAATTGGATTGGTTTGACTATCCCGAACTGGTCAGTAGTGAAAAACCGCTAAGGCATTTTGGCCTACGTCTTGCATGCCCAGCTTAATGCTTCAGATGGCGGGACACTGTTGGGGCTGCTTCCTTTTTTCCCTGCCTGATTTTAATGACAGTGTCACTGAGTCTGCAGAGAGCAGTAGTGTATAGCTCTGACCCCAACGCGCTATCGGTGGCTTGGGAGTTGCATACTCTGTTGGGCTAACTTCCTCTAACTGCATATACCCAAGGCAGCACCCTGTGGCAATGCATTCAGGGGGGACTGCCAAGGGGACGACTCTGTCATGGCAGGATAATTGGGAGCAGGCAAATTAGAAGGTGTAATGAATAATCTAGTGGATTAAGTAATCTAGTGGAGGACAAAAGGAAGAGAGTACATACCTAGTGACAAATTGGACAGTATAGATAGAGAGGTATGGAGGGATGTTCTGAAGAGAAGAATATAGAGAAACAGACATAAGGAAAACACAGTTTTGTTTACATGACAGGAGGGTGAGGAAAGAAGGAACAGCGGAGAGAGGGGGAAAAAAACAGCGGAGAGAGGAAGAATAGAATTGCCGATGGAGATTAAGTGTTTAATGGGGAAGGGGATTAAGAGAATATTAAATTAGACCCAGCCTATCGATCACTGCATTGCAGCTGTATTGGACGTGTTGCATATCAGAGAGATTCAATTACAGTCCAATAATCAGCTCTGATTCCCAGGACCCTGAACCAGAGATGGCTGGTTTGCTGGGCCAGGCTGGTGCTGAAACAGCCTCTGCAACAGTGCATTCGGGAAGTATACGGACCCCATGATTTATTCGTTACAGCCTTATTCTAAAATGGATTTTTTAAAATCTACACACAATACCTCATAATGACAGTGAAAACAGGTTTTTAGATTGAAAATGTATTAAAGATAAAGTACAGAAATATCTTATTTACATAAGAATTCAGACCTTTTGCTTAGTTGCATCCTGTTTCCATTGATCATCCTTAAGATGTTTCTACAATTTGATTGGAGTCCACCTGTGGTAAATTCAATTGATTGGACATGATTTGGATAGGCACACACATGTCTATATAAGGTTCCACAGTTTACAGTGCATGTCAGAGCAAATATCAAGCCATGAGGTACAAGGGATTGTCCGTAGAGCTCCGAGACAGGATTGTGTCGAGGCACAGATCTGGGGAAAGGTACCAAAAAATATCTGAAGCATTGAAGGTCCCCAAGAACACAGAACCATCAACACTATTCCTAGAGCTGGCCGCTCAGTCAAACTTAGCATTTGGTAGAGAAGGGTCTTAGTCAGGGAGGTGACCAAGAACCTGATGGTCACTCTGAAAGAGCACCAGTGTGGAGATGGGAGAGTTCCTGTGTGGAGATGGGAGAACCTTCCAGAAGGACAACCATCTCTGCAGTACTCCACCAATCAGGCCTGTATGGTAGAGTGGCCAGATGGAAGCCACTCCTCAGTAAAAGGCACATAAACAGTCCGCATGGAGTTTGCCAAAAGGCACCGAAAGGTTTCTCAGACCAGGATAAACAAGATTCTCTGGTCTGATGAAACCAACATTGAATTCTTTGGCCTGAATGCCAAGAGTCACATCTGGAGGAAGCCTAGCACCACCCCTACGGTGAAGCATGGTGGTGGCAGCATCATGCTGTGGTTATGTTTTCAGAGGCAGGGACTGGGAGACTAGTCAGGATTGATGGAAAGATGAACGGAGCAAAGTACAGAGAGATCCTTGATGAAAACCTGCTCCAGAGCGCTCAGGACCTCAGACTGGGGCGATGGTTCACCTTCCAACAGGACAATAACCCTAAGCACACAGCCAAGACAACGCAGAAACACCCCAAATAGAGGTGTGCCAAGCGTCATACCCAAAAAGACTCAAGGCTGTAATCGCTGCCAAAGGTGCTTCAACAAAGTACTGAGTAAATGGTCTGAATACTTATGTAATTGTGATTTTTCAGTTTTTTATAAACCTGTTTTTTCTTTGTCATTATGGGGTATTATGTGTAGATTGATGAGGGGAAAAAACTATTTAACCCATTTTAGAATAAGGCTGTAACAAAAAAAATATTTGAATATATAAAGGGGTCTGAATACTTTCCGAACTGACTGTATATAGTGATCCATTCTGTTTTCTCTCCACAGAGCTATTCATCTCCCTCCCTCTCTCTCTCTATCCAGCTCCCTTACTCTATCATCCTTTTCATCTCTCTTTCTCTCTCCATCTCTAATGTCACAGTCAATCTCTCTAAATCTCTTTCAATTCTCTGTCCCCTCTCTTCTATTTATGTATTTATGTCTATTCCCTGCTGTTTTATTCTCTCCTGCAGACTGAAGTGGATTAATATGGCATCTGGTTCTTATTCTCTCTATCCTGTTTTTCATCGACACAATACTCCTCTCACTCCAAAAGCAATGTGTGCATGTTATTTTCCATTGGTCACCCCTCTCAACGCTTCCTTGCAATCAATTCAGACTTTTTCCTTCCTCTTTTCTCTCTGCTGTTATTCACCAGTTACAGTCACTACTGAATACATCTAATTATGTTCTCTGTTAAGACTCATTGCTCTTTTTTGTCACCCTAAAGGGACATGTTCATAGTCATAGGTTTAGCTCCAACATGATTAACTTTTAATTGACAGATGACTAAGTGTAGGCTACATCAGAGTGTATAATGCCATCCAATTAATCCCCTGCATGTGGTAGGACTGGCTTTGATACTACCCTTAACAAGATACAGTCTGCGATAGGATATATGCACAATGAATGAACCCACATATGGACCCACTCCATTTTGCCTACAAATTGAATAGGTCCAATGACACTATAGGACTGTTTTGCTAGCACAGACTGGAATATGTTCTGGGATTCATCCAATGGCATTGAGGAGTACACCACCTCAGTCATCGGCTTCATCAATATGTGCATTGACAATGTCGTCCCCACAGTGACTGTACGTACATATCCCAACCAGAAGCCATGGATTACAGGCATTATCCGCATCGAGCTAAAGGCTAGAGCTGCCGCTTTCAAGGAGTGGGAGACTAATCCAGACACTTATAAGAAATCCCACTATGCCCTCAGATGAACCATCAAACATGCAAAGTGTCAATACAGGATAAAGATTGAATCCTACTACACCGGCTCTGACGCTCGTCGGATGTGGCAGGGCTTGCAAACTATTACGGATTACAAAGGGAATCCCAGACGCGAGTTGCCCAGTGACGTGATCCTACCAGACGAGCTAAATGCCTTTTATGCTTGCTTCGAGGCAAGCAACACTGAAGCATGCACGAGAGCACCAGCTGTTCTGGATGACTGTGTGATAAAGCTCTCGGTAGCCGATGTGAACAAAACCTTTAAACAGGTCAACATTCACAAAGCCGCTGGGCCAGACAGATTACCAGGACGTGTACTCAAAGCATGCGCGGACCAACTGTCAAGTGTCTTCACTGACATTTTTAACCTCTCCCTGACCTAGTCTGTAATACCTACATGTTTCAAGCAGACCACCATAGTCCCTGTGCCCAAGGAAGCGAAGGTAACCTGCCTAAATGATTACCGCCCAGTGGCACTCATGTCAGTAGACATGAAATGCCAAGTCTAGGACCAAAAGGCTCCTCAACAACTTCTACCCCCAAGCCATAAGACTGCTGAATAATTAATTAAATCACCACTGGACAATTTACACTGACGACCCCCCCCCCCTTTTGTACACTGCTGCTACTCGCTGTTTACTATCTATGCATAGTCACTTCACCCCCACCTGCATGTACAAATTACCTCAACTAACCTGTATATAGCCTCGTTTTTGTTATTCTTATTGTGTTACTTTTTATTTTAGTCTACTTGGTAAATATTTTCTTAACTCTTATTGAACTGCACTGTTGGTTAAGGGATTGTAAGTAAGCATTTCACGGTAAAGTCTACACTTGTATTCAGTGCATGTAACAAATAAAGTTTGATTTGATTTGAAGATATTGTCAACCTGGCACTCCACCACAGAGTGCAACACCTGGATCTTGTTCAAAGACTTAATGCCAAAGTTCCTGGACTTCCTGAGGAACAGAAGCCAGACGGTCAAGGTAGACAATCTGATATCTCACCCTCTGACCCTCAGTATTGGTGCACCACAGCACTGCCCCCCCCCCCCCCCCCCCCCTGATTTTCTCCCTCTTCACAAACCAGTTTACATCTCAGCAGTGGTGTAAAGTATTTAATTAATTAAGGATCGGACCCTTTTTTTCAATTTCCGCCTAAAATGACATACCCAAATCTAACTGCCTGTAGCTCAGAATCAGAAGCAAGAATATGCATATTTTTGATACCATTTGAAAGGAAACACTGAAGTTTGTGGAAATGTGAAATTAATGTAGGAGAATATAACACATTAGATCTGGTAAAAGATAATACAAAGAAAAAACATGCTTTTTTTCTTTTTTTTGTTCCAACATCTTTGAAATGCAAGAGAAAGATCACAATATATTATTCCAGGTTAGGCACAATTTCGAATTAGACCTCTAGATGGCAGCAGTGTATGTGCAAAGTTTTAGACTGATCCAATGAACCATTGCATTTCTGTTCAAAATGTGACAAGACTGCCAAATGTGCCAGATTTGTTTATTAATAAATGTTCAAGTTCATAATTGTGCACGCTCCTCAAACAATAGCATGGTATTATTTCACTGTAATAGCTACTGTAAATTGAACAGTGCAGTTAGAAGTTAAAGAATTTAAGCTTTCTGCCCATACCAGATATGTCTATGCCCTGGGAAATGTTCTTGTTACTTAAAACGTCATGCTAATGACATTAGCGCACGTTAGCTCAACCGTCCCGTGGGGGGACACCGATCCCAGAGGTTAATTAAGTAATTTTTAGGGCTGTCTGTACTTTCCTTTACTATTTATATTTTTGACAACTTTTATGTTTATTCTACTACATTCCTTAAGAAAATATATATTTTTTACTCCCATACATTTTCCTAGACACCCAAAAGTCTAACCAAGTAAAATAAAATGTTATTTGTCACACGCGCTGAAATGCTTACTTACAAGCCCTTAACACAATACTGTTCAACAAATAGAGTTAAGAAAATATTTACTAAATAAACTAAAGTAAAAAATAAAAATAAAACACAATAAAATTAGTCGAGGTCATTTGTACGTGTAGGTAGGGGAAAAGTGGCTGGGGGTGGGAAGGTCAATGTAAATAGTCCAAGTGGCCATTTTATTAATTGTTCAGCAGTCTTATGGCTCGGGGGTAGAAGCTGATAAGGAGCCTTTTGGACCTAGACTTGGCGCTCCGGTACTGCTTGCCATGTGGTAGCAGAGAGAACAGTCTATGATTTGGGTGACTGGAGTCTTTGACAAATTTTTGGGCCTTCATCTGACACCACCTAGTATATAGGTCCTGGATGGCAGGAAGCTTGGCCACAGTGATGTATTGGGCCGTACTACCCTCTGTAGCGCCTTATGGTCAGATGTCGACAAGCTGCCATACCAGGTGGTGATTCAACCGGTCAAGATGCTCTTGATGGTTCAGCTGTATAACTTTTGAGGATCTGGGGACCGACGCCAAATCTTTTCAGTCTCCTGGGGGGTAAAATGTGTTTTGGTGTGTTTGGACCGTGAAAGATAGTTTGTTGGTGATGTGGACACAAAGGAACTTGAAACTCTTGACCCGCTCCACTACAGCCCCGTCGATGTGAATAGGGGCATGTACAACCCTGCTTTTCCTGTAGTCCACAATCAGCTCCTTTGTCTTGCTCACATTGAAGGAGAGGTTGTTGTCCTGGCACCATACTGCTAGGTATTTGACCTCCTCCCTATAAGCTGCCTCATTGTTGTAGGTGATCAGGTCTACCACTTTTGTGTCGCCACCAAACTTACTGATGGTGTTGGAGTCGTGCTTGGCCACGCAGTTGTGGGTCAACAGGGAGTTTTATTTTTTTGAACTTTTTTTATTTCATCTTCATTTAACCAGTTGAGAACAAGTTCTCATTTACAACTGCGACCTGGCCAAGATAAAGCAAAGCAGTGCAACACAAACAACACAGAGTTACACAAAACAAAAGTAGATAAACAAAAGTAGTCAATAACACAATGGAAAAATCTATATACAGTGTGTGCAAATGTAGTAAGATTAGGGAGGTAAGGCAATAAAAAGGCCATCATGTCGAAATAATTACAAATTAGCAATTAAACACTGGAGTGATAGACGTGCAGAAGATGAATGTGCAAGTAGAGATACTGGGGAGCAAAGGAGCAAAAAAATAAATAACAATATGGGGATGAGTTAGTTGGGTGGGCTATTTACAGATGGGCTGTGTACAGGTGCAGCGATCGGTAAGCTGCTCTGACAGCTGATGCTTAAAGTTAGTGAGGGAGATATAAGACTCCAGCTTCAGTGATTTTTGCAATTCATTCCAGTCATGGGCAGCAGAGAACAGGAAGGAAAGGTGGCCAAAGAGGAGTTGGCTTTGGGGATGACCAGTGAGATATACCTGCTGGAGCGCGTGCTACGGGTGGGTGCTGCTATGGTGACAAGTGAGCTGAGATAAGGCGAGGCTTTACCTAGCAAAGACTTATAGATGACCAGGAGCCAGTGGGTTTGGCGACAAATATGAAGCGAGGGCCAGCCAACAAGAGCGTACAGGTCGCAGTGGTGGGTAGTATATGGGGCTTTGGTGACAAAACGGATGGCATTGTGATAGACTACATCCAATTTGCTGAGTCAAGGATCAGTACGATAGTCAGTTTTACAAGGGTATGTTTGGCAGCATGAGTGAAGAATGCTTTGTTGCAAAATAGGAAGCCGATTCTCGATTTAATTTCGGATTGGAGATGCTTAAAAACCTCACTAGGGTATGTGGGATGGTAGCGTCCCACCTGGCCAACATCCAGTGAAATTGCAGAGCGCCAAATTCAAAAACAGAAATACTCATTATAAAAATTCATGAAGCATACAAGTGTTATACATCGGTTTAAAGATTAACTTCTTGTTAATCCAACCACGGTGTCAGATTTCAAAAAGGCTTTACGGCGAAAGCATACCATGCGATTATCTGAGAACAGCGCCCAGCAGACAAATCCTTACAAACAGTAACCAGCCAAGTAGAGGAGTTACACAAGTCATGAATAGTGATAAAATGAATCACTTACCTTTGATGATCTTCATATGGTTGCACTCACGAGACTCCCATTTACTCAATACATGTTTGTTTTGTTCGATAAAGTCCATGTTTATATCCAAAAACCTCTGTTTTGTTCGCGTGTTTTGTTCAGTAATCCACAGGCTCAAACGCAGTCACAACAGGCAGATGGAAAGTCCAAATAGTATCCGTAAAATTCGTAGAAACATGTCAAACGGTGTTCATAATCAATCCTCAGGTTGTTTTTAGCCTAAATGATCGATAATATTTCAACTGGACAATAACGTTGTCAATATAAAAGGTAAACAAGAAAGGTGCGCTCTCGGTCTCACGCATGAAAATGCTCTGGGCCACTGCAGTGTCCACTCATTCAGAGTGCTCTTACTCCCTAATTTTTCAGAATACAAGCCTGAAACCATTTCTAAAGACTGTTGACATCTAGTGGAAGCCATAGGAAGTGCAATTTGAGTCATAAGTCAATGGATACTGTAATGGCATTCAATAGAAAACTAGAATAATTTAAAAAATCCCACTTCCTGGATGGATTTTTCTCAGGTTTTCGCCTGCCATATCAGTTCTGTTATACTCACAGACATTATTTTAACAGTTTTGGAAACTTTAGAGTGTTTTCTATCCAATACTACCATGCATATGCTTCTGGACCTGAGTAAAAGGCAGTTTACTTTGGACACACTTTTCATCCGGAAGTGAAAATAGTGCCCCTTACCCTAGTGAAGTTTTAATGTGAGTCTGTAAGGAGAGCTTACAGTCTAACCAGACACCGCTGTATTTGTATTTGTAGTCCACATATTCTAAGTCAGAACCGTCTAGAGTCCGCTAGACTGGCGGGCGGGTGCGGGCAACGATCGGCTGAAGAGCGAGCATTTAGTTTTACTTGCATTTAAGAGCAGTTGGACGCCACTGAAGGAGTGTTGTATGGCATTGAAGCTCGTCTGGAGGTTTGTTAACTTTTTAGGGATAGGGGGCAGCATTTTCACTTTCGATGAATAGTGTGCCCAAATTGAACTGCCTCCTACTCTGTCCCAGATGCTAATATATGCATATTATTATTACTATTAGATAGAAAACACTCTGACGTTTCTAAAACTGTTTGAATTATGTTTGTGAGTATAACAGAACTCATATGGCAGGCAAACTTCCAAATAGGAAGTGGAAATTCTAAGGCTGGTCAATATTTAACTCGTCGCCTGTTCAAATCCCTGTAAGAAATGGATCTGTTTTCACTTCCTACGCCTTCCACTAGATGTCAACAGTCTGTAGAACGTTGAATGAAGTTTATGCTGTGTTGTGGGGCCGGATGAGAGGGGAATGAGTCAGTGGTCTGGCAGATTGCCAGTTCCTGGTCACGCGCTTTCCTCATGATATCGCCTTGCGTTCCATAACTTCTACAGACACGAAGGAATGCTCCGGTTGGAGCGTTATTGGATATATATGATAACAACATCCTGAAGATTGATTCTCTACTTAGTTTGACAAGTTTATTCGACCTGTGACATAACTTTTTGAAGTTTTCGTCCGACATTATGCAGGACTTGCACGAGCGTTTGGAAATGTGTACTAAACGCGCTAGCAAAAGTAGCTACTTGGTCATAAATAATTGACATTATCGAACAAAATAACAATTTATTGTGGAACTAGGATTCCTGGGAGTGCATTCTGATGAAGATCATCAAAGGTAAGGGAATATTTATGATGTAATTTCGTATTTCTGTTGACTCCAACATGGCGGAGAAATGTTATTTATATCTGAGCGCCGTCTCAGATTATTGCATGGTGTGCTTTTTCCGTAACGTTTTTTTTAAAATCTGACACAGCGGTTGCATTAAGAACAAGTGTATCTTTAATTCTATGTAAAACATGTATCTTTCATCAAAGTTTATGATGAGTATATCTGTTATTTGATTTGGCTCTCTGCAATTTCTCCGGATATTTTGGAGGCATTTCTGAACATGGCGCCAATGTTCAGTTTGTCTCTATTTCTGCTTTTTGTAACTGCTATCTTTGGCTGGGAAAATGGCTGTGTGATCATATGTTGTGTTTTCGCTGTAAAGCATTTTTTAAATCGGACATGATGGGTAGATTAACAATATGTTTATCTTTCATTTGCTGTATTGGACTTGTTAATGTGTGAAAGTTACATATTTCTAAAAAATATTTTTTAATTTTCCGCGCTGCCTTTTCAGCGGAATGTTGTGGGGGGGTTCCGCTAGCGGAACGTGTGTCCTAGAAAGGTTAACAGTGTCCAAAGAAGGGCCAGAAGTATACAGAATGGTGTCGTCTGCGTAGAGGTGGATCAGAGCGACATCATTGATGTATACAGAGAAAAGAGTTGGCCCGAGAATTGAACCCTGTGGCACCCCCGTAGAGACTGCCAAAGGTCCGGACAACAGGCCCTCCGATTTGACACACTGGACTCTATCTGAGAAGTAGTTAATTTAATTCATGCCTTACCTTTGACGAAATTCTTTTGTTGGCACTCCAATATGTCCCATAAACATCACAAATGGTCCTTTTGTTCGATGAATTCTGTCGATATATATCCAAAATGTCAATTTATTTGGCGCGTTTCATCCAGAAAAACACAGCTTCCAACTTGCGCAACGTCACTACAAAATATATAAAAAGTTACATGTAAACTTTACCAAAACATTTCAAACTAATTTTGTAATACAACGATAGGTATTTTTAAACGCTAATAATCGATCAATTTGAATTCTGACATGTTGGCTGGATTCACAACCAGTGTAGCTTTAATGTGGTATCTTTCATGTGTGATTTAATGAAAGTTAGATTTTATAGTAATTTTTATAGTAATTTATTTGAATTTGGCGCTCTGCATTTCCTCTGTCTTTTTGCCAAGTGAGACAGTAGCGTCCCGCCTAAACTCAGATTTTTGGATATAAATATGAACTTTACCGAACAAAACATACATGTATTGTGTAACATGAAGTCCTATGAGTGTCATCTGATGAAGATCATCAAAGGTTAGTGATTCATTTTATCTCTATTTCTGCTTTTTGTAACTCCTCTCTTTGGCTGGAAAAATGGCTGTCTTTTTCTGTGACTTGGCTCTAACCTAACATAATCGTTTGGTGTGCTTTCGTCGTAAAAACCTTTTTCAAATTGGACACTTTGGCTGGAATTACAACAAGTGTATCTTTAAAATGGTGGAAAATACTTGTATGTTTGAGGAATTTAAATTATGGGATTTCTGTTGTTTTTAATTTGGCGCCCTGCAGTTTCACTGGCTGTTGACGAGGTGGGAAGCTACCATCCCACAAACCCTAGTGAGGTTAACACTGAGCTGTAGTCAATGAACAGCATTCTCACATAGGTGTTCCTTTTGTCCAGGTGGGAAAGGGCACTGGAGTGCGATTCAGATTGCATCATCCGTGGATCTGTTGGGGTGGTATGCGAATTGGAGTGGGTCTAGGGTTTCCGGGATGATGGTGTTGATGTGAGCCCTAACCAGCCTTTCAAAGAACTTCATGGCTACAGATGTGAGTGCTACTAGACGGTAGTCATTTAGGAAGGTTACCTTCGCTTCCTTGGGCACAGGGACTATGGTGGTCTGCTTGAGATTGAAAATGTCAGTGAAGACACTTGCCAGTTGGTCCGCG
Source organism: Salvelinus namaycush (assembly GCF_016432855.1). Taxonomy (NCBI): domain Eukaryota; kingdom Metazoa; phylum Chordata; class Actinopteri; order Salmoniformes; family Salmonidae; genus Salvelinus; species Salvelinus namaycush. The sequence goes on from NC_052310.1 coordinate 50,551,896, forward strand.
CATGCTCTGAGTACACATCCCGGTAATCCGTCTGGCCCCGCGGTCTTGTGAATATTGACCTGTTTAAATGACTTCCTTGCATCGGCTACAGAGGTGTAGTAGGATTCAATCTTAGTCCTGTGTTGACACTTTGCCTGTTTGATGGTTTGTCGCAGGGCATAGCGAGATTTCTCATAAGTGTCCGGATTAGTATCCTGCTCCTTGAAAGCGGTAGCTCTAGCTTTTAGCGCGGTGTGGATGTTGCCTGTAATCCATGGCTTCTTGTTCGGGATATGTACCTACGGTCACTATGGGGATGACGTCGTCGATGCACTTATTGATGAAGCCAGTGACTGAGGTGGTATACTCCTTAATACCATTGGATGAATCCCGGAACATATTCCAGTCTGTGCTCGCAAAATAGTCCTGTAGCGTAGCATCCACGTCATCTGATCACTTCTATATTAAGCGAGTCACTGGTACTTCCTGCTTTCATTTTTGCTTGTTTGCCGGATCAGGAGGATATAATCATGGTCAGATTTGCCAAATGGAGGGCGAGGGAGAGCTTTATATGCGTCTCTGTGTGTGGCGTAAAGGGTTCTAGAGTTTTTTCCCCTCTTGTTGCACATGTGACATGCTGGTAGAAATGAGGTAAAACAGATTTTACATTTCGAAACTCAGGCAGGACAACAATATGGTCCAATTCACACACCTATCAATATAACGTGTTGTCATCCTTTCTGCCTGTGATCTGGCGGACTCACTAAATACAAATAATGCGTTTGTAAATTATGTCTGAGCATTGGAGTTTGCCTCTGTCTGTCTGTAAATAAATAAATAAACAAAAAATAGTTTTGTCTGGTTTGCTTATTATAAATAATTTGATATATAGCATTTACTTTTTACTGACAATTGACAATTGAGTACTTTTTCCACCACTGTACCTAAGTGCATTTAAAACCAGATACTTTTAGACTTTTACTCAAGTATTATTTTACTTGGTAACTTTCACTTTTACTCGAGTAATTTTCTATTAAGGTATCTTTACTTTTACTGCAGTATGACATTTGAGTATTATTTTCACCACTGCATCTCGGGAGACCTCAGTTATGGTTTTTAAATATGCTGACGACACCACCAGAATCAGTCTCATCATATACAATAATGAAACACAGTACCGCCATGAAGTGGCTCGGGCGGTGACGTTTGAAGCTCAACGCCTCAAAAACCACAGACATAGACTAACAGAAGAACCCCGACAGATTCTTTCAAATTCCTTGGCACTTACATCAGCGACTCATTGAAATGGGACATCAACACCAACCACATCATCAAGAAGGCCTAGCAGTGACTGTACTTTCTAAGGCAACTGAAAAAGTACAGGGTCATACAACAGCTGCTGGTTCGTTCAGTTTTACACAGCCATCATCCAGAGCATTCTCACATCATGCATTACAGTTTGATATGGGAACACGGACAGTCACACTAAGATGAGACTAGAGAGGGTTGTGTTGAAAGCCTAAATGATCACTGGCTGTGACCTTCCCACTGTGAGCTCTCTGAACACAAAGCACACCTTGCTTTGTGCACTGGCCATTGTCATGCTCAAACAGGAAAGGGCCTTCCCCAAATTGTTGCCACAAAGTTGGAACCACAGAATCGTCTAGAATGGCATTCTATGCTGTAGCGTTAAGATTTCCCTTCACTGGAACTAAGGAAAAACAGCCCCTGACCATTTTTCCTCGACCAAACTTTACAGTTGGCACTATGCATTCGGGCAGGTAGCGTTCTCCTGGTATCCACCATACCCAGATTCGTACATCAAACTGCCAAATGGTGAAGCATAATTCATCACTCCAGAGAACGCTTTTCCACTGCTCCAGAGTCCAATGACGGCAAGCTTTACACCACTCCAGCCGACACTTGGCATTGGTGATCTTAGGTTTGTGTGCAGCTTCTCGGCCATGGAAACCCATTTCATGAAGCTCCCGACAGTTCTTGTGCTGATGTAGCTTCAAGAGGCAGTTTTGGAACTCGGGAGTGAGTGTTGCAACCGAGGACAGACACGTTTTACGCTCTACGTGATTCAGCACTCAGCGGTCCCATTCTGTGAGCTTGTGTGGCCTACCACGTCGCGGCTGAGCCATTGTTTATCCTAGACAATAACAGCACTTACAGTTGACCTGGGCAGCTCTAGCAGGGCAGACATTTGACAAACTGACTTGTTGGAAAGATGGCATCCTATGACGCATCCTATGACGGTGCAATGTTGAAAGTCACTAAGCTCTTCAGTAAGGCCATTCTACTGCCAATGTTTGTCTATAGAGATTGCAAGGTTGTGTGCTCAATTTTCTTCACCTGTCAGCAAAGGGTGTGGCTGAAATTGCCAAATCCACTATTTGAATAGGTGTCTTCAAACTTTTGTATATATAGTGTACGTACACTATATATATACAAAAGTATGTGGACACCCCACTCTTAAAATGGGACTGGAAGACATAATTAATGCATTTTTAGTGTCCCTGTATGGTGAATGGGTAACTGCTAAGATTCAACGCTACAGCACCGTTTTTGTCATGTCTTTCCGTTTCTTTCTCTTTTTCTTTCGGTCTTTTCTCCAAACTGCGTACCGGGATTCAATTACTACCATATAATCACTTTTCATCCCCAAGGCTTGACATGTCCCCTGGTCTGGAGAGAGAAAAAATGAATTATTCTCTGACCTTGACACTCTCTCGCTCTCTCTCACACACGCACACACGCACACACACGCACGCACGCACACACACACACAGCTATTTCAATTGTGTAAATATTCCATAACAAATAATACATTGCTAAATTAATAGATTTATTATGTTAAAATAGGTCATAGGAAACCTCAGGACGCCGAATTTAAATTGTATCAGACAGAAAATGTATTGATTGATCGAGATGCGCATAGATGAGCATGTAAATTCTAAAATAAGGTGATAGTGTATTTTCTGACTGTAAGACAACATTTGCCAGATGTTTTGATTGCTATACCCTATCAGAAAGAGCAGGTTCCAAGCATTCTAATTAACCTATTTTTGCCACCATGGGGCACTCAGTTCACAACGTTGACATCAGCAAACCGCTCACCCACATGACGCAATACACACTGTCTGCCATCTGTGCGGTACTTCTACAGCGTGCCAGTGGCCATCAAAGATGAGCATTTACCCAGTGAAGTCGGTTACGACGCCGAACTGCAGTCATGTCAAGACCCTGGTGAGGATGACGACCACCTAGATGAGCTTCCCCGAGATGGTTTCTGGCGGTTTGTGCAGAAATTATTTTGTTGTGCGAACCCACAGTTTCCTCAGCTGTCCTAGTGGCTGGTCTCAGCCGATCCTTCCAGTGAGGAAGCCAGACGTGGAGGTCCTGGGTGGCGTGGTTACACGTGGTCTGTGGTTGTGAGGCCGGTTGGACGTACTGCCAAATTCTCTAAAACTATATTGAAGGCAGCTTATGGTAGAGAAATGATCATTAAATTCTCTGGCAACAGCTCTGGTGGACATTCTTGCAGTTAGCATGCCAATTCCAAGCTCCCTCAAAACTTGTGACATCTGTGGCATTGTGTAGTGTGACAAACCTGCACATTTTAGAGTCTGCTTTTAATGTCCCATGCACAAGGTGCACCTGCGGACTGATCATGCTGTTTAATCAGCTTCTTGATATGCCACACCTGTCAGTTGAATAGATTATCTTGTCAAAGAAGAAATGGGCCAGAGAAAAACATGTCACTTGCTTACATAGTGTAACAGTGTCAACAGCCTGAATCCAATCTGGAGTCAGTAGTCTACATCTGTAAACCATACAGTTAGCTTCCAAACAAGATTACTTTATTACTCAATCTATGTTTATAATTGAGGGATGACAATCGTTGACCCTGTTTTTCTGTTAGATAAAGTGCACAGTTGTGTGTCATACTGATCCCTAGGTCATGAACGGATGCTGGGACCTACCAGAAGGAGCAAAGGTAGGTGTCATAACATGTCCAGCAATGTGATTGCAATGGTTTATTGACCTCCGGAAATAATTTAATTCACTGTTCACTTGCTATTTTCACAGCTTGTCAGGCAAGACCTCAGAATAAAAGTGTGTCATGCGACACAAGTACCCGTGTGACACCTCCTCCGTTGTTGCCAGAGTCTCCCTCGACTCCTATGAAAAGGACACACCATAAAGGAAGGTAGATTTGGGTAAATAAACCATGGAAATGGAAATGTTGTTCTGAAGTTGTACTATACAAATCAAGTTAAATCAAATGTTATTGGTCACATACACATATTTCAAATCAAATCAAATTGTATTAGTCACATGCGCAGAATACAACAGGTGTAGACCTTACAGTGAAATGCTTTCTTACTTAGCCCCTAACCGCCAGTGCAGTTTAGAAAAATACGGATAAGAATAAGAGATAAAAGGAACAAGTACTGTAATTTAAGAGCAGCACTAAAAAATAACAATATATACAGGGGGTGCCAGTACAGAGTCAATGTGCGGGGGCACCGGTTATTTAAGGTAGTATGTACATGTAGGTAGAGTTAATTAAAGTGACTATGCATAGATGACAACAGAGAGTGGCAGTGGTATGGAGAGGGGGGCGGGGCAATGCGAATATTCTGTGTAGCCATTTGACTAGATGTTCAGGAGTCATATGGCTTGGGGGTAGAAGCTGTTTAGAAGCCTCTTGGACCTAGACTTGGCGCTCTGGTACCACTTGCCATGTGGTAGCAGAGAGAACAGTCTATGACTAGGGTGGCTGGAGTCTTTGACAATGTTTAGGGCCTTCCTCTGACACCGCCTGGTATAGAGGTCTTGGATGGCAGATGTTATTGCGGGTTGAGCGAAATGCTTGTGTTCCTAGCTCCAACAGTGCAGTAGTATATAACAATTCACATCAATACACAATTCTTAAAGTAAAAGAATGGAATTAAGAAATACTGTATATCAATAAATATATTAGGACGAGCAATGTCAGAGTTGACTAAATACTGTAGAATATAATACAGTATACACATATGAGATGAGTAAAGCAATATGTAAACATTATTCAAGTGACTAGTGTTCCATTATTTTAAGTGGCCAGTGATTCCATGTCTATGTATATAGGGGTGCAGGGTTGAGTAGCCGGGTGGTACCCAGCTAGTGATGGCTATTTAACAGTCTGATGGCCTTGAAATAGAAGCTGTTTTTCAGTCTTTGGGTCCCAGCTTTGACGCACCTGTACTGACCTTGCCTTCTGGATGATAGCGGGGTGAACAGGCCGTGGCTCAGGTGGTTGATGTCCATGATGATCTTTTCGGCCTTCCTGTGACAATCGGGTGCTGTAGGTGTCCTGAAAGGCAGGCAGTGTGCCCCCGGTGATGCATTGAGCAGACCGTACAACACTCTGGAGAACCCTGTGGTTGCGGATAGTGCAGTTGTCACATCAAGCGGTGATACAGCCCGACAGGATGCTCTCAATTGTGCATCTGTAAAAGTTGCTGATGGTCTGAATTTCTTCAGCCTCCTGAGGTTGAAGAGGTGCGATGTTGCGCCTTCTTCACCCACTGTTTGTGTTCGTGGACCATTTCAGATTGTCAGTGATGTGTACGCAGGGGAACTTGAAGCTTTCCACCTTCTCCCCTGCGGTCCCGTCGATGTGGATAGGGGTGTGCTCCCTCTGCTGTTTCCTGAAGTCCACAATCAGCTCCTTCATTTTGTTGACATTGAGAGAGAGGTTATTTTCCTGACCCCACTCTGCCAGGGCCCTCGCCTCCTCCCTGTATGCTGTCTAGTCATTGTTGGTAATCAGGCCTACTACTGTTGTGTCGTCTGCAAACTTGATGATTGAGTTGGAAGCGTGCGTGGCCACACAGTCATGGGTGAACAGGGGAGTACAGGGGGGGGGGGGGGGGGGGGTGGCTGAGTGCACACCCTTGTGGGGCCCCTGTGTTGAGAATCTGCGGAAGTGGAGGTGTTGTTTCCTACCTTCACCACCTGGGGGCGGCCCATCAGGAGATCCAGGACTCAGTTGCACAGGGCGGGGTTCAGACCCAGGGCCCTGAGCTTAATGATGAGCTTGGAGGGTACTATGGTGTTGCATGCTGAGCTATAGTCAATGAACAGCATTCTGACATAAGTATTCCTCTTGTCCAAATGGGATAGGGCAGTGTGCAGTGCAATGGCAATTGCATCGTCTGTGGAGTTATTAGGGTAGTAAGCAAATTGGAGTGGGTCTAGGATGTCTGGTAAGGTAGAGGTGATATGATCCTTAACTAGCCTCTCAAAGCACTTCATGATGACAGAAATCAGTGCTACAAGGAGATAGTCATTTGGTTCAGTTATATTTGCTTTCTTGGGTACAGGCACAATGGTGGACATCTTGAAGCAAGTGGGGACAGCAGACTGGGATAGGGAGAGTTTGAATATGTCCGTAAACACTCCAGCAAGCTGGTCTGCGCATACTCTGAGAACGCGGCTAGGGATGCCGTCTGGGCCGGCAGCCTTGCGAGGGTTAACACGCTTAATTGTCTTACTCACGGAGAACGAGAGCCCACAGTCCTTGGGCAGCGAGCCGCGTCAGTGACACTATATTATCCTCAATTCGGGCGAAGAAGGTGTTTAGCTTTGTTGGGAGTAAGACGTTGGTGTCCGTGACATGGCTGGTTTTCCCTTTGTAATCCGTGATGCATATGTCTCGTATCTGAGCCGTTTAATTGCGACTCCACTTTGTCTCTGTATTGATATTTTACCTGTTTGATTGCCTTAGGGAGGGAAAAACTACACTGTTTGTATTCAACCATTTCCCAGTGGGCTTGGTGGTTAGCGCATTCAGTTTTGCGTGAATGCTGCCATCTATCCACGGTTTATGGTTTGGGTAAATTTTAATAGTCACCGTTGGAACAACATATACACTTCCTGATGAACTCAGTCACCCTGTCAATGTTATTCTCAGAGGCTACCTGGAACATATCCCAGTTCGCGTGATCAAAGCAATCTTGAAGCATGGATTTTGATTGGTCAGGTACTTCTTGGTCAGGTACTTCCACGGGTACTTCCTGTTTGAATTTCTGCCTATAGAAAGGGAGGAGCAAAATGGAGTCGTGATCTGATTTGCCGAAGGGAGGGCGTGGTAGGGCCTTGTAGGCATCTCGAAAAGGCGAGTAGCAATGATCTAGTGTTTTCCCTAAACGAGTACAACAGTCAATGTGATTATAGAATTTCGGTAACGTTTTCCTCAAATTTGCTTTGTTAAGATCCCCAGCTACAATAAATGCGGCCTCGGGATATGTGGTTTCCAGTTTGCATAAAGTCCAGTGTATATCCTTGAGGGCAGTTGCGGTATCAGATTGAGGGGGGAATATACACGGTAGTGACTATAACTGAAGAGAATTTTCTTGGGATGTAATACGGTCTGCATTTGATTGTGAGGTATTTTAGGTCGGGTGAACAAAAGGACTTGAGTTTCTGTATGTTATCACAATCACACCATGAGTAGTTAATCATGAAACATACGCCCCTGCCTTTCTTCTTCCCGGAGAGTTCTTTATTTATACTTCTTTATACCTCTTCTCCGCCGCCGGCGACTTGGAGCAGACTCTGGGATAAGTTCAATTGCCCTGGGGGGTACGGACAAAGGATTCAATTCGGGAAAGTCGTATTCCTGGTTGTAATGCTGGTAATACTGGTGAGTTACCGCCGCTCTGATATCCAAGACATTCTTTCCGACTGTATGTAATAACACAAAAAAAAAGTTCTGGGCTAATAATGTAGGAAATAATACACAAAAAAAGAAAATACTGCAAAGTTGCTTAGGAGCTAGAAGCAGAGTTGCCATGTCTGTCAACTGATTTTGATTCGTTGCATAAAGTGTAGGCATACTGTCTTTATAAGCACATTTATAAGCACACACAGCTAAAAATGTTTTGTCTTTGAAACATGAACACATCCATACATTTCAGTTGGTGATGTTTGTGCAATGTCCACATGTATTCTACACCTGGAGCGATATTAGCTCTGGGATTTGTCTCCTGGGAAAGATCTAACATCGGACATAAGGAGAAACGACTGAACAACTGAAGACAACTGAAGACCACAGGCATTCAACTCACAGTAGTTGATATCTTTTCCATGGTAACATGTAAAACATTGAAACTTTCTTAGCAAGGCATTGTAGAATAAGTGTCTTATGAAACACATTCCAGACATTTATACGGTAAGACAAATTAATATGAGGCCATAATATTCTCCTGAGAATATGATACTATGGTGTTCAAGAATGAGTGGATTATGCTCTTGCCATAACTGATTTGACAGAGAAGTATAAGCAAGATTGGATAGCCAGCTTCAGCTATCACCAAGCTATGCTACTCTAGCTAGCTGCTGTCAGATTGGCTAAACACAATGTCAGCACAGGCTTTAGAGAGCACTGAAATGAAAAAGTCCTTTATCTTGGCACCAGATCTCAAACGCTTGCTACTTTTACGCATACAGCCCTCTCATGGAGGGCACCCTTGCAGACTGAATGGTAGCAATAACATTTGGCAGTAAACCTCTAGCCATCAGGTTGGCCCTCTCAGGGGCTAGGCCAATACGAACCAAATCTGAGCTGGAGAAAGACAGCTCATTTTGGGGTTCATATGAACCACAGAGAATGTGTGTCGGATAATAGCATGGTCGTGTCCAACCCAACTTGTTCTCTCAACTTCACTGTCAACCACCAATCGCCTACAGGGCCCATAACCTGTATCAATAGACACCTCATAGGGACTAGAGAGCTACAGGCAGGAATCAGCAACGGACCACAATAATGTGCCATCCATGGGGAGGGGTGCCCCCTTGTGGACAGAGAGTGAATCATCAAACGTATTACTCCCACCCTGGGGAGATTGATGTACAGTGAGGGGAAAAAGTATTTGATCCCCTGCTGATTTTGTACGTTTGCCAACTGACAAAGAAATGATCAGTCTATAATTTTAATGGTAGGTTTATTTGAACAGTGAGAGACAGAATAACAACAAAAAAATCCAGAAAAACGCATGTCAAAAATGTTATAAATTGATTTGCATTTTATTGAGGGAAATAAGTATTTGACCCCTCTGCAAAACATGACTTAGTACTTGGTGGCAAAACCCTTGTTGGCAATCACAGAGGTCAGACGTTTCTTGTAGTTGGCCACCAGGTTTGCACACATCTCAGGAGGGATTTTGTCCCACTCCTCTTTGCAGATCTTCTCCAAGTCATTAAGGTTTCGACGTTTGGCAACTCGAACCTTCAGCTCCCTCCACAGATGTTCTATGGGATTAAGGTCTGGAGACTGGATAGGCCACTCCAGGACCTTAATGTGCTTCTTCTTGAGCCACTCCTTTGTTGCCTTGGCCGTGTGTTTTGGTCATTGTCATGCTGGAATACCCATCCACGACCCATTTTCAATGCCCTGGCTGAGGGAAGGAGGTTCTCACCCAAGATTTGACGGTACATGGCCCCGTCCATCGTCCCTTTGATGCGGCGAAGTTGTCCTGTCCCCTTAGCAGAAAAACACCCCCAAAGCATAATGTTTCCACCTCCATGTTTGATGGTGGGGATGGTATTCTTGGGGTCATAGGCAGCATTCCTCCTCCTCCAAACACGGCGAGTTGAGTTGATGCCAAAGAGCTCCATTTTGGTCTCATCTGACCACAACACTTTCACCCAGTTGTCCTCTGAATCATTCAGATGTTCATTGGCAAACTTCAGACGGGCATGTATATGTGCTTTCTTGAGCAGGGGGACCTTGCGGGCGCTGCAGGATTTCAGTCCTTCACGGCGTAGTGTGTTACCAATTTTTTTCTTGGTGACTATGGTCCCAGCTGCCTTGAGATCATTTACAAGATCCTCCCGTGTAGTTCTGGGGTGATTCCTCACCGTTCTCATGATAATTGCAACTCCACGAGGTGAGATCTTGCATGGAGCCCCAGGCCGAGGGAGATTGACAGTTTTTTTGTGTTTCTTCCATTTGCGAATAATCGCACCAACTGTTGTCACCTTCTCACCAAGCTGCTTGGCGATGGTCTTGTAGCCCATTCCAGCCTTGTGTAGGTCTACAATCTTGTCCCTGACATCCTTGGAGAACTCTTTGGTCTTGGCCATGGTGGAGAGTTTGGAATCTGATTGATTGATTGCTTCTGTGGACAGGTGTCTTTTATACAGGTAACAAACTGAGATTAGGAGCACTCCCTTTAAGAGTGCCAAAAACAAAGAAATATAGAACATAGAATGCCCACCCAAATCACACCCTGACCTAACCAAATAGAGAAATAAAAAGGCTCTCTAAAGGTCAGGGCGTGACACCTGCCCAATGCAATCAAGTAGTCAATACCGTGGATAAAGCGCTTGGCTCATCAGACCGCTTGGAAATAAATCTTAATCACCAAAGCTTTATTAAAACAACAATTCTGAGAGAAGCAAAATAGTAAGCTGACATTGTCTTTTTATCTATGTATTAGTCAGGGCCTAGATTATTTTAGCCATGCAGCTCCCATTTTGGACATGCGTAAAATCCCTTCCATGATGCAGGCTACATATGTCCATGCCCATCATGAAACAAATGTTGTATTTAATTTTTTTTCCTGTAACAATTGCTTGTTTTCCGTTTCATATGTTCAAAACCCAAGCGCTCTATATGCTACCCTTACCCTAGGCCGACTAAAACGAAGGCTGCTTCAACAGCCTCGTGTCTTTTTTATCCTGAAGATTTTATGTTTCTTTATTTTTTTTATATATTTTTTTAAATGATCGCTTGCTTTTTGAGAGTTTTATTAAAACCAAACTTATTCGAACAATCCACCGTCCCAGTTTTATGGTGAGAACGTCTGTGGTGCGCATGCAATGCAACTTCTGGAGAAGTGTGAATGCGATCTGTAAGATGTCTCCAATATCTTTATAAAACATTATATTTGGGAGCAGTATAATGGTGAGTGGACATTCTCCCTTTCTCTTGGTATTGGATCTTTATCCAGTTACTAAGAAATTTTGGATGTGCATAAAACCCTCCATGATCTGCATTTTGATATTATACTGTGTGCCCACGGGGAGCAATTATGGTACCTGTAACTGTACTTATACATAGCTTATTTATTTGTTGTTTCATTTTGTTTACAATTTGATTAGAATTATTCACTCGCTCTTTTTAGGCCAAATCAATAATGAATTTAATCTTGCTTATTGACAATGTTTGGCAAGTCCAATGTTTGACATGCTCAGCCATAATGCAATTTACAGTAGGCCTTAGCCCCTATATCAGTGCGAATTCTATGTATATATTTCCACACTGACGCCATGCAATTACTTAGAACAATGTGGACTGTGAACAGGTTTAAGTTAACATATTTATCAAAGATGGGATAGGTCTACATTTTTTTATTTTGTTTCTGTAAGCTATTTAACAAACTATAAACGGACAAATATTAGTATTGGAGTTGATTTCAAGGCAATACATAAAAGACTGAATACAAAACTTGAAGCAACCACATACATGCATTTAGCCATAGAGCACATTCTGATTGGCCAGTGAGGGGGGCCAAACCTCGACAAACCCAAACTTGTTTTTTCCTCTAAAATCCAGCCCTTTCTCACCACCGCCAGCACTGCACTCATCATTAATGGTTGTGAAAATAGCACAAATATTTATGACACACCCCCGAAACCTAAACTACTACCTTAGATTTACCATTGCATTAGGTTTGTTAAAATAGAGCCCATAGTATACTATCCATCGATTTTGTCAGCTAATTCCTTCATTCACCATGGACTTATTAAATATCTCAGTGTCAGTAAATGGCTTGGTGGGTTAGGTTAAAACCAGGGCTCGATTTGAGGGGGTATGTGATGGTATTGTGGCTTTTGTTACAGAAAATGGTTAAATGGTTAGGCCTACCCCTTGTTAGTTTAAGATTTTGAAAAGTAAATGGACCTGATTATTTAAAGCCGTCGATAATGACTCTTTAGTCCGCAATGCTTTATGGTAGAAACAAGCTGTAAAATGCTGGGGAAAGACGTGACTCCGACACATATGGGATATCGTTGGTTTGTCTCTGACATTCAGAGGCTGCGCTACAACGGAGGAGCCAAAAACTGTACTTTGCTTGGGAAGTAATGTGTGTTTACGTCACTATCAATTGATTTCCAACATTTCAATAGGCTATTATACAACATACTAACTCTAAATCAGTCTGAAGCAGGCCAGGTAGCCTAAGAAGGAATGAAAATGAATTATTTAGACTATATTATTAATATTTCAAGGCTATAGCCTGCCATTTAGAGACAAATTGTGAAGCATTTGTGACACGCTACAAGCTGGCACGAGAGCTCAGCATTTCAACAACACATCATCAACAGCACCTCAACAACATGCCTATACATTTTGCATTTAGGCTGTATAAAATGAAATGTAAAAACAATAGTTACTTATAACTAAATAGTATAACAAAAAATAGAAATGAAATGTAAAAACAATAGTTACTTATAACTAAATAGTTATAACAAAAAATGCCTTATTAGGCTACACAGTGCATTTGTATCCACTTATACAAACACGAGTTTGGCCTGTCTTTTTTGAGAATCATATGGTAGGCTATGCATGCCTAGTTTGTCAACTTAGCCTTGTAGGAGCTGTTATATTCCCATGCCTTAATCACAGGCAATACAAATCTATGTTGTAACAACAATATCATTCAATAAAATAAATTAGAAAATTATAACTTCCCAAATAAAAAAAAGTTACAAGTACATACAGTTGAAGTCGGAAGTTTACAAACACCTTAGCCAAATACATTTAACAATTCCTGACATTTAATCCTAGTAAAAATTCCCTGTCTCAGGTCAGTTAGGATCACCACTTTTTTTTAAGAATGTGAAATGTCAGAGTAATAGTAGAAAGAAATATTTTTTTTCAGCTTTTATTTCTTTCATCACATTCCCAGTGGGTCAGAAGTTTACATACACTCAATTAGTATTTGGTAGCATTGCCTTTAAATTGTTTAACTTGAGTCAATCGTTTCGGGTAGCCTTCCACAAGCTTCCCACAATAAGTTGGGAGAATTTTGGCCCATTCCTCCTGACAGAGCTGGTGTAACTGAGTCAGGGTTGTAGGCCTCCTTATCGCACACGCTTTTCAGTTCTGCCCACCAATGTTCTATAGGATTGAGGTCAGGGCTTTGTGATGGCCACTCCAGTTCCTTGACTTTGATGTCCTTAAGCCATTTTCCACAACTTTGGAAGTATGCTTGGGGTCATTGTCCATTTGGAAGACACATTTGAGACCAAGCTATAGCTTCCTGACTGATGTCTTGAGATGTTGCTTCAATATATTCACATAATTTTCCTCCCTCATGATGCCATCTATTTTGTGAAGTGCATCAGTCCCTCCTGCAGCAAAGCACCCCCACAACATGATGCTGCCACCCACATGCTTCACGAGTGGGATGGTGTTCTTCGGCTTGCAAGCATCCCCCTTTTTCCTCCAAACATAACGATGGTCATTATGGCCAAACAGTTCTATTTTTGTTTCATCAGACCAGAGGACATTTCTCCAAAAAGTCTGATCTTTGTCCCCATGTGCAGTTGCAAACCGTAGTCTGGCTTTTTTTATGGCGGTTTTGGAGCCGTGGCTTCTTCCTTGCTGAGCGGCCTTTCAGGTTATGTCAAGATTGGACTTGTTTTACTGTGGATATTGATACTTTTGTATCTGTTTCCTCCAGCATCTTTACAAGGTCCTTTGCTGTTGTTCTGGGATTGATTTGCACTTTACGAACCAAAGTATGTTCATCTCTAGGAGACAGAACGCGTCTCTTTCCTGAGCGGTTTGACAACTGCGTGGTCCAATGGTGTTTATACTTGTGTACTATTGTTTGTACAGATGAACGTGGTACCTTCAGGCATTTGGAAATTGCTCCCAAGGATGAACCAGACTTGTGGAGGTCTACAGTTCTTTTTCTGACGTCTTGGCTGATTTCTTGTGATTTCCCCATGATGTCAAGCAAAGTGGCACTGAGTTTTAAGGTAGGCCTTGAAATACATCCACAGGTAGACCTCCAATTGACTCAAATTATGTCAATTAGCCTATCAGAAGCTTCTAAAGCATAACATCATTTTCTGGAATTTTCCAAGCTGTTTAAAAGCACAGTCAACTTAGTTTATGTAAACTTCTGACCCACTGGAATTGTGATACAGTGAATTACAAGTGAAATAATCTGTCTGTAAACAATTGTTGGAAATTACTTGTGTCAGGCACAAAGTAGATGTCCTAACTAACTTGCCAAAACTATAGTTCATTAACAAGAAATTTGTGGAGTGGTTGAAAAACAAGTTTTAATGACTCCAACCTAAGTGTATGTAAACTTACGACTTCAACTGTAACCAGGTGCCCTCCAATATCTACAGTCCTTCAGTCCCTAGCTGATTTACAATGCATCATCAAAGGCAATATGTTACTTCTGTACCACCGGCGCAACATATCGATAAGCTCCTTATCTCCATAAGCTACGCTGGCATTCACTAATAGGCTGTTATAAAGTAACTTTGTGACCCTAATAAAACCTTCAGGTCTGGCTCTTTATCTCCCCACCCTGCTTAATTCTGGCCCATTGGCACCTCCACACTTATGCAAACAAGCCTCTTTGTTCTTCATTGTCAGTCGTAAATACACAATTGACCCTGAAGAAGTGTGCCTGACCCTGGTCATGGTGTATGGTGCCTTCCATGTGAACTGGGTCGTCCAAATCACAGCCCAGCGCAATGACATAATTACAGCAGCATCACAGCAGCCAGCAACACCGGCTTTACCAGGCCACACAATTACCCCTAATTACCCTGCCTCTGTCTACTCAATTACTGTGACACAGGCTCGTCAGGCCCTAACAGCCCACTAACAACCAATGTCCTCTAGGTAACCTGTTGTGTGTGTGTGTGTGTGTGTGTGTGTGTGTGTGTGTGTGTGTATGTGTGTGTGTGTTAGTACAAGGTAAGCAGAGCATGGTGTGTTTGTGCGCACGCATGTGTGTGTGAGAGTATGCTGCCATTATACTGAAGGGATGTGGTTTATTTTCATTTCTCTGGGAAGCCAAGTAATAGTCAAGGAGACATCCTAATAGCATGCAAGATCTTAACCACAATACTGATGTGGTTTCATTGGAAACACAGCCTTGTTGTAACGGTATTCCTCCTCCTCTACAACCGAAGAGGAGGAGTAGTGATTGAACCAAGGCGCAGCGGGTTGTGATGACATAATTTTAATAAAACAAGACGGGAAAAACACGAAACGAAACCACTTGAAATAATTAACAAAATAACAAAACAAATGTAGACAAACCTGAACTATACGAACTTACATATAACACTAAGAACGCACGAACAGGGAAAATAGACTACACAAAAGGAACGATGTACAAACAAACCGAACAGTCCCGTATGGTGCGACAAACACTGACACAGGAGACAACCACCCACAACGAACACTGTGAAACAACCTACCTAAATATGACTCTCAATTAGAGGAAACGCCAAACACCTGCCTCTAATTGAGAGCCATACCAGGCAACCCTTAAACCAACATAGAAACAGAAAACATAGAATGCCCACCCAAACTCACGTCCTGACCAACACATACAACAAACTAACAGAAATAGGTCAGGAACGTGACACTTGTCAGGTTAGCTAATAAATAATCAAGTTGTACATTATTTTCTCCTGGCTATTTTGGGTAGACTGAAGACTGAGGGGCAAAATGCAATTAACACGTTTTTGGGCTTCTCATTTCCTCTTTGATTCAAGTAGCACAGCCAAAGAGGAAACGATTTCAGCCAAGGGATATTGTTTCATGTCTCGTTCTCAAGAGCCCCTTTGATTCCACAGCCACCCTTATGTTCCTCCCCTGGTTTAAAAAGGAAAATTGATTTCCTATTCTCATTATCATCTGAGAATTAGAGCAAAAAACACAGCCTCAAAAAAATAAGATAAACAAAGGAAAAACATACAATACTGTTCAAAAGTTTGGTGTCACTTAGAAATGTCCTTGTTTGTGAAAGAAAAGCAAATTTTTTTTACCATTAAAATAACATAAAATTGATCAGAAATACAGCGTTGTCACGCCCTGACCATAGAGGGCCCTTGGTTCTCTATGGTGTAGTAGGTCAGGGCATGAACAGGTGGTGTTCTAGGTTATATATTTCTATGTTGGTGCTCTTGGTATGGTTCCCAATTAGAGGCAGCTGATGTTCGTTGTCTCTAATTGGGGATCATACTTAAGGGTTCCCTGTTCCCACCTGCGTTGTGGGATATTGTTTTTGAATGAGTGCATGTAGCACCTCAGTACTGCACGGTCGTGGTTTGTTTCTTGGTTTGTTTTAAGTTTCAATTAATTAAGATGTGGAACTCAAATCACGCTGCGCCATGGTCTGTCTCTCCACACGAACGTGACAAGCGTAGACATTGTTAATGTTGTAAATGACTATTGTAGCTGGAAACGGCAGATTTTTTATGGAATATCTACATAGGCGTACAGAGGCCCATTGTCAGCAACCATCTCTCCTGTGTTCCAATGGCACGGTGTGTTAGCTAATCCAAGATTATAATTTTAAAAGGCTAATTGATCATTAGAAAACCATTTTGCAATTATGTTTGCACAGCTGAAAACTGTTGTCCTGATTTAAAGAAGCAATAAAACTGGCCTTCTGTAGATTAGTTGAGTATCTGGAGTATCAGCATTTGTGGGTTGGATTATAGGCTCAAAATGGCCAGAAACAAAACTTTCTTCTGAAACGTGTCAGTCTATTCTTGTTCTGAGAAATGAAGGCTATTCCATGCGAGAAATTGCCAAGACACTGAAGATCTCGTACAATGCTGTGTACTACTCCCTTCACAGAACAGCGCAAACTGGCTAGTTTGAGAAACAGACGCCTCACAAGTCCTCAACTGGCAGCTTCATGAAATAGTACCCGCAAAACACCAGTCTCAACGTCAACAGTGAAGAGGCAACTCCGGGATACTGGCCTTCTAGGCAGAGTTGCAAAGAAAAGCCATATCTCAGACTGGCCAATAAAAATATAATATTAAGATGGACCGCAGAGTGAAGGAAAAGCAGCCAACAAGTGCTCAGCATATGTGGGAACTCCTTCAACCGTTGGAAAAGCATTCCTCGTGAAGCTGCTTGAGAGAATGCCAAGAGT
The DNA here is from genome assembly GCF_016432855.1 of Salvelinus namaycush. Taxonomy (NCBI): domain Eukaryota; kingdom Metazoa; phylum Chordata; class Actinopteri; order Salmoniformes; family Salmonidae; genus Salvelinus; species Salvelinus namaycush. The sequence continues at coordinate 50,569,088 of NC_052310.1, forward strand.
GTGCAAAGCTGTCATCAAGGCAAAGTGTGGCTACTTTGAAAAAATCTCAAATATAAAATATGTTTAACACATTTTGGTTACTAGATGATTTCATGTGTGTTATTTCATAGTTTTGATGTTTTCACTATTATTCTACAAGGTGTGTCCAAACTTCTGACTGGTACTGTACATCTCTACCTTAATTACCTTGTACCCCTGCACATCTACTTGGTACTTGTACCCCTTGTATATAGCCAAGCTTTCATTACTCATTGTTTATCTATTATTACTTGTATTATTACATGTTTTACATTTCTATTATTTCTCTATTTTTGTTCTCTCTGCATTGTTGGGAAAGGCCCATAAGAAAGCATTTCACTGTTAGTCAACACCTGTTGATTACGAAGCTAATGACAAATATTTGATTTAATTCCAAAAATATAATTTATAGAAACTGGTCAGGGAATGTAGCAGATCACCAGGTCAAACGGAATCAGATTAACAAAGATAATTCTCATTCAGGTTGTCATTGGTTCTCCCATTATGTCCATGAGCAACTTGTGGATCATAATATACTGTCTGACATGTGGCTGCACAATACCATTAGCACCACTAATTGGTCATATCTCTCTCGTTAGCTGGAGAGAGTGATAGAGAGCACAGAAAATTGTTAGCAGATTGATGCCGTCTCAACCATTTTGGCATATATAGCTAGGTTTACATCCAATTGGTGACAGATTTTCAAGCGAAAATTCGAAAATCTTTATTAAACATGATGTGCGTGTTTCCATTAAACGGACTTGTTTTGGATAAAAGGTTGTGCATGATGACACAGTGCACATAAAAATAACTTTTACTGTTAAATTCCTATGTACCAAATAAAAAGTACAAGTTAAATGGGTTTATCACATTTTCAACTCTACTGATGGTGTTGTAAAAAAATGTTTTTGCTTTATATAGCGAATGTGCCCACTCCAGTATTGGCACATGTGCTCTACGCAACAGCTTGCATAAACAGTGTGGGTACAGCCTGCATGTTGAGATTATTATAGACAAAAGAGCAAGAATATTTGTTTGTCAAATGGCAGCCAAGCATCGACCATCATGTCACCAGAATAAGACCCTCAATATTTATTGGAAAGGATAATCAAGCTCATCACCGTGTACTTTCACCACCCTGTGAAGTTCATCATAACTTCTTTCACCTGTAGCCTAATAAACTACATAGTTTCCCAAGTTGTAATGGGAGAACTACACATGTCATCAAGTGACTCCAAGTTTACTTTAATATGATGGTTATTATATCAATATTTGCACACAAAAAAAGCATTTCAACAGTAATTTCTATAAAAATGTTACAGACACAAAAAGATCCTTGTCTCCTTGTCTAACTTATTTTGTTTGGAAAGTTTACCGACAAATTCGCTGTTTCCATCATGAAGGCCTGTCGTGACATGTTTTATCCAACATGTACTTTACTCACATAAACAGGTTGGATGTGTTGGATTGTAATTTGAAATACTTGATATGCTAGAAGTTAATGGTTACGTGTATGACAAATATACAGTTGAAGTTGGAAGTTTACATACACCTTAGCCAAATACATTCTAAACTCAGTTTTTCACAATTCCTGACATTTAATCCTAGTAAACATTCTCTGTCTTAAGTCAGATAGGATCACCACTTCATTTTAAGAATATGAAATGTCAGAATAATAGTAAAGAGAATGATTAAATACCCCCACATTTTTTTAATTTTTAATTTTTACATTTTATTTAATCAGGTAGGCCAGTTGAGAATGCGTTTACAACTGTGACCTGGCCAAGATAAAGCAAAGCAGTGCGACACAAACAACAACACAGAGTTACACATGGAAGAAACAACCATACAGTCAATAACACAATAGAAAAAGTCTATATACAGTGTGCGAATGGCGTGAGGAGGTAAGGCATAAAATAGGCCATAGTAGCAAAGAAATTACAAATTAGAAAATTAACACTGGAGTGATAGATGTGCAGATGATGACGACGTGCAAGTAGAAATACTGGTGTGCAAAAGAGCAAAAAATTAAATAAAAACAATATGGGGATGAGGTAGGTAGATTGGATGGGCTATGTACAGATGGGCTGTGTACAGCTGCAGCGATCGGTAAACTGCTCAGATAGCTGATGCTTAAAGTTATTGAGGGAGATATAAGTCTCCAACTTCAGCAATTCGTTGCAGTCATTGGCAGCAGAGAACTTGAAGGAAAGGCGGCCAAAGGATGTGTTGGCTTTGGGGATGACCAGTGAGATATACCTGCTGCAGCGCGTGCTACGGGTGATGCTGCCACCCCCGTGCTTCACGAGTGGGATGGTGTTCTTCGGCTTGCAAGCCTCCCCCTTTTTCCTCCAAACATAAAGATGGTCATTATGGCCAAACAGTAATGTACTGGACTAAACCGTTAGACTCTGTTGCGAGAGGAATGCTACCATGTCTGAGGGCGGTAGAAGTGACAGAGATGGTGTTGCATAACACTGCTTTAATTACAATGGGGCAAAAAGTGGATCTGTATGTTCCCCAATCTGATGGACAAAATGGGAGTTAACGTTAAATGGGGAAAATTTATAAAATTGTAAAATTGATACTTTGAATCCTGCATCGTTAATTCCGTTGCCTGGAGAGGGTGAATCGCATACATGTGACCCAGATCAAATTACTCCAAAGCCAAGGCCCTATTTGCAAGAGACAGCATTGGAATGGGGACAAGTATTGTATACAGATGGCTCTAGCTACATGACCATAGAAGGGAAGAGAGTAAAAAAGTACACTGTGTGTGATGACAGGGGTGTAGTAAAGGCTGGCCCACTGCCAGCCTCTGTGTCAGCCCAGGGGGTGGAGTTATATGCATTAGCCGAGGCCTGTAGGTTTGTCGGAAGTGGAGAATGTTACAATATACACTGGTTCTCGATATGCATTTGGGGTAGTTCCTAATTTCTAAACATTGTGGTCACAACGGGGCACGTTAACAGCGACAGGAACACCAATAAAAAATGTACATGAGGTAGAGGCATTATTAGAAGCATGTCAGCTACCGAGTAAATTAGCAGTGGTGAAATGAGAAGCTGAAGGTCAGTCTAACTTTCAGACTAATGCACCAGAACTAAAAACATTTCAGGAGGTTGAAAACGTTGACACAACCATTGCTAACGATAGAGCAGCAAAGGATAGTGTGGGGGAAGTGTTATCGTGTAAAAAAAGGTTTTATTCACCAGTAATGCCCTTTAGTACTGCAACTAAGGGAGTGCAGTGGTCAGGGAAAGTTTAGACACCAGCAGACCATGAACCTGGGGATAGATAGCATGTTGGGGTAATTATACTCAGGACAACATCCTAAGGTGTGAGGGAACCAAATGATTCTTACGGTCAAACGTCAGGGGGAAGAAGAGGCATATGAGCAGATGAAGGCATATTTACAGACTCATTTAGGGACTGAACTAGTGACTGAGAATTATACATTCTTTGCATGTATAATTAAGCACAGCTTAACGCATTATTAATGCTTGTTATGTTTTATGTTTCTTTTTGCTTTACAAGTCTTGTGCTATCACTCTCTTAAGAACCCAAAGGAGGAAATGGAGAAAGTCAAAAGCTCAAGCTGAAATGGAGGAAGTCAAAAGCTCCAGCTGAAATGTAATTATTAGTTGTAGGACGAGGGGGGAATAAGAGTGTGCATAGTGTGATGATAGATTAGAGGCTATAAGTCTCGGAGGTGTAAACATACTAATCAACTGTAGATTTTTGTTCATGCTCCATTTTCTGTTAATTTATAAGTAATTTCAAAGTGTATGTAATGTTGAACAGTATGGATGTACTATTCAAAAAGGGGGGACTGTTGAATTGTAGTTTGAAATACTTGCTATACTAGAAGTTATTAATGGTTACATGAGGAATGTACTGTATATGGTGGGGTCAATGGAGGTTGGATAAGAAGTAGGGGTTACTAAGTGAGGGAAAAGGCAATCACTTGGTTGCGGTCACTGATAAGGTTGGATAGCTGTGGATTAGTGAGGAATGTGGGCCTTAGGTCAGGTCAGGTTAGATGAATGGAGAAGGAACAGTTTTATTACACACATCACTTAACTTTCTACCTAGCAACAAATATGTATTGTTTAGAGGTGCAAGGAGGAGACTCTCCCTTAAGGAGGGTATACATACTTGTGCTGGTGGAAACATGTCTTTGTCTTTTCAGCTGTTTGACCCAGTGGGTGAATAAACTTGGTTTGAGCTTTGACTAGTTGTCTGTTAGGTTCAGACAAGCAAAGTGAAAAACTAACAGATGGAAACCTGCTTACTGTCATCACTCAATGACAATAACAGCCCCCATTTGAGTCCATGCACATAAATAACCTGGGGCTACGTCAAAAAGCTTCTCCACTTGAAAAATTATCACACAATTATGGCAATGTTTCTGTAGAAGCTTATTATCTAATCATAGTGTAAACAATGCCAGGAGTTGTTTTGCTCCAGTTTGATGATTTACTTCTATGTTTTGGGTCATTGTCCTGTTGCATCACCCAACTTCTGTTGAACTTCAATTGGCGGACAGATAGCCTAACATTCTCCTGCAAAACGTCTTGATAAACTTGGGAATTCATTTTTCCGTCGATGATAGCTGTCCAGGCCCTGAGACAGCAAAGCAGCCCCAAACCATGATGCGCCCTCCACCATACCTTGCAGTTGGAACGAGGTTATGATGTTGGTGTGCTGTGCCTTTTTTTCTCCACACATAGTGTTGTGTGTTCCTTCCAAACAACTCAACTGTAGTTTCATCTGTCCACAGAATATTTTGGAACATCCAGGTGCGCTTTTGCAAATTTCAGACGTGGAGCAATGGTTTTTTTTGGACAGCAGTTGCTTCTTCCGTGGTGTCCTCCCTTGAACACCATTCTTGTTTAGTGTTTTACGTATCATAGACTCGTCAACAGAGATGTTAGCATGTTCCAGAGATTTCTGTAAGTCTTTAGCTGACACTGTAGGATTCTTTTTAACCTCATTGAGCATTCTGCGCTGTGCTCTTGCAGTCATCTTTGCAGGACAGCCACTCCTAGGGAGAGTAGCAACAGTGTTGAACTTTCTCCATTTATAGACAATTTGTCTTACCGTGGAGTGATAAACATCAAGGCTTTTAGAGATACTTTTGTAAACCTTTCCAGCGTTATGCAAGTCAACAATTATTAATCTTAGGTCTTCTGAGATCTCTTTTGTTCGTGGCATGGTTCACATCAGGCAATGCTTCTTGTGAATAGCATACTCAAATTTTGTGAGTTTTTTATCGGCCAAGGCAGCTCTAACCAACATCTCCAATCTCGTCTCATTGATTTGACTCATTAGCCAAGGGGTTCACATACTTTTTCCAAATTACACTGTGAATGTTTAAATGATGTATTCAATATAGACAAGAAAAATACAGTAATTTGTGTGTTATTAGTTTAACCTTTCTGAACCACCCATCCCGGATCCGGGATAATTGTCATCAGAAACGCTGACTAGCATAGCCTAGCCTAGCGCCACAGGTATATAATATAATATAATTTCATGAAATCACAAGTGCAATATTGCAAAACACAGCTTAGCCTTTTGTTAATCTATCTGTCGTCTCAGATTTTGAAATTATGCTTTACATCGAAAGCAATACAAGCGTTTGTGTAAGTTTATCGATCGCTCGACAAAACAATAAGTACACCTAGCATCAGGTAACTTGGTCACGAAAATCAGAAAAGCAATCAAATTAATCGTTTACCTTTGATGATCTTCGGATGTTTTCACTCATGAGACTCCCAGTTAGACAACAAATGTTCCTTTTGTTCCATAAAGATATTTTTTATATCCAAATACCTCCGTTAGTTTGATGCGTTATGCCCAGGAATCCACCGGAAAGAGCGGTCGTGACAACGCCGACAAAAATTCCAAATTATATCCATAATGTCCACAGAAACATGTCAAATGTTTTTTATAATCCATCCTCAGGGTGTTTTTCAAATATCTATTCGATAATATATCAACCGGGACAGTTGGCTTTTCACTAGGACCGGGAGTAACAATGGCTGCCTTTCTCTTTTGCGCACAAGTCACTCTGAGAGCCCCCACCTATCCACTTACGCAATGTGGTCGTTCACGCTCATTCTTCAAAATAAAAGATGAAACTATGTCTAAAGGCTGTTGACACCTTAGGGAAGCCATAGAAAAAGAAGTCTGGTTGATATCCCTTTATATGGGCAATAGGGATGCATAGGAACAGAGAGGTTTCAAGAACAGGGGCACTTCCTGATTGGATTTTCCTCAGGTTTTAGCCTGCAATATCAGTTCTGTTTAACTCACAGACAAATTGTTTACAGTTTTGGAAACTTCAGAGTGTTTTCTATTCTAATCTGACAATTATATGCATATTCTAGTTTCGGGGGCTGAGAAATAGGCAGTTTCAAATGGGTACGTTTTTTAGCCAAAAACGAAAATATCGCCCCCTAGTCTTAAGACTACGTTTGTCTATTGTTGTTACTTAGATGAAGATCAGTTCAAATTTGATGACCAATTTATGCAGAAATTCCAAAGGGCTCACATACTTTGTCTTGCCACTGAACATAGCGTTTGGCAAAAAAAACATGATTATTTGTCTCTCTGAAATGAAACCATCAAGTGATATATTTCAAACAAATACATATCTGTCATTGAACAACCCCATGCCATTATTAGATAGCGAAAAAAACAGCACTCTCTCTCATAAATTCTTTAAACAATAAAAGCTTAAATTACTAACGTTTCTGAAAATTAGATATATATTGTTTTGGAATTCAACTCTTCATATGTTTTTTTGGGGAAAAGAGCTGACTTCCTACAATTCTACACATTTGCCATGGGGCAGATGTGCAGTTTTATATCTAACCTTATGCTATTGTACACATTTTGCCATGAGGCATATTTGTTTTCGCTGTTTTAAAGCTAATTTCCTGCAATTCTACACAAACTGCCATGGGGCAGAGAAAAATGTGCCTTTTTTTGCTAATCTCATGCTATTCTATACATTTTGCAATGAGGCTGAAAGAATTTTGCATTTTTGAAGCTAATTTCCTGTAATTCAATAAAAATAAATCCATGGTTTATCATATGTTCATATGCTATCTGGGGAGGGGTGGGTTGCGACCTCAAGGGTAGAAAGGAGGGGGAGATGAAGACTCAGAAACACAGAGAGATGGATCTATTAATCAATGAAGCCCACACAATAGAAATAGGGATCTTGTGAGATGAGAAAATAAATCGAAGAGCAAAACATATGCCTATATATACATTTTAAATCCCTGGAACAGATAGTTTATTTTTCCCAGTCTTAATTTGATTTGATTTGATTTTGATATCCAAGGACATTGACTGGTGATTTAGCCCAGGTTAAACCCTGATTAGAGTGTATCTGTGAGAGTTTGGTCTAAACAACTTCTAAACTCTAACACCTGTAGCCGCCCAACATTACAACCCATAAATGAAAGGCACAAGACACTTTAAAATGACCTCCCCAATGTGCATTATAAAACATTTAATGTGTCCGCTGTTTGTCTGAGACTAATAATAGAAACTAATGGACTCAAGTTTTCCCTTTCTCCTCTGGTGCTCTTTCTCTTCTTTTTATTTGTTGTGTTTGTGTATGTACAGTTGAAGTCGGAAGTTTACATACACTTCGGTTGGAATCATTAAAACTAATTTTTCAACCACTCCACAACAAACTATAGTTTTGGCAAGTCGGTTAGGACACCTACTTTGCATGACACAAGTCATTTTTCCAACAATTGTTTACAGACAGATTATTTCACTTATATTTCACTGTATCACAAGTCCAGTGGGTCAGAAGTTTACATGCATTAAGTTGACTGTGCCTTTAAACAGCTTGTCAGGAGGAATGGGCCAAAGGTCACCCAACTTATTGTGGGAAGCTTGCGGAAGGCTACCCAAAACGTTTGACCCAAGTTAAACAATTTAAAGGCAATGTTACCAAATACTAATTGAGTGTATGTAAACTTCTGACCCACTGGGAATGTGATGAAAGAAATGCTCTGGACACTACGCTGACAGACACAGCAAACCTTCTTGCCACAGCTCGCATTGATGTGCCATCCTGGATGAGCTGCACTACCTGAGCCACTTGTGTGGGTTGTAGACTCCGTCTCATGCTACCACTAGAGTGAGAGCACCGCCAGCATTCAAAAGTGACCAAAACATCAGCCAGGAAGCATAGGAACAAATACTGTGGTGGAAATTACAACGTCATGTAATTCACATTACTTTATATTAGAAGGTACTCTTATATTAGTACTTTCACACCCTGTTTGTTCTTATGAGAGGAGCCTCTGAGGCTTAACTCCGACAGTTGATTTACGATGCCTTGGTGATAAAACCCAAAGACTGCATTCCATTCCATGATTAGTGTCTGTGTGAAATGTTGGCCTGTCTGCCAGTGCCAGGCGAACCTTCCCTCCAGTTTATTTCTCCCACATTGCAGATGAACACTGGACTTCATAATTTGAGGGAAGGACCTATGTTACATTAGTATTTCTGTATAAACAATTAGTAAATGACCTAGAAACATACATTTGGCACCATGTAAATCTTGCTGTCTGTTGCGTGAGAGCATTTCTGTTTTTAGTCACGGAGACTCAGGAGAACTATAAAGAGTTGTATCCTTACCCTGCTTATTTGGGCTATTGACAATCACCATTGGGTGACCATTAATGCTCCATTATTGCAATAATTCTTTATAAAGTTTGATGAATTTGAGAACATCTAAAAGTCTTACTTTTGGTTAGAATAATTCCATGACAATACAGTTGTGCGAAGCTTGTAGCGTCATACCAAGAAGACTAGAGGCTGTAATCGCTGCCAAAGGTCTTTCAAAAGTACTGAGTAAACCGTTTTTTGTTTTGTCATTATGGGGTTTTGTGTTTAGACTGATGAGGGGATTTTTAAAATCAATTTTAGAATATGGCTGCAACGTAACAAAATGTTTAAAAAGTCAAGGGGTCTGAACTTTACGAATGCGCCGTAGTACCCTCTGAGGAAAGGGTTCTACCGGGAAACAAAAGGGTTATACCTGGGACCAAAACGGGTTCCTCAAAGGATTCTGCTATGGGGACAGCTGAAGAACCATTTTAGGTTCTAGATAACACCTTTTTTCTAAGAGTGTATAATGAAACAAGTCCACTCAGAGAATGGGCCCCAGTAGAGGTGTTAAAGGGAGAGTTTAGCGTTAGCATAATGACTGGCTTGAGAAACTACCTTTAACTTCCTTCATACTTAGACGCAGATACATACAAATTGTAACCACAAGTTCATCTGACTCTGGGGAAGTAGATAAAGTCAGATGAACTCGTGACTACAATTTTTATGTATCTGCGTCCAAGTATGAAGGAAGTTAAACTAGTGTTAGTACAATGACTATAGATTTCCAGTCATTGTGCTAACGCTAGATAGCAATTTCTCTAACGCTAGTCAGCAACTTACTTCATACTGTACGCAGATACATAAAAATGGTATCCACAAGTTCATCTGACTCATTGTCAAAATCACAAACTATCCTTTTAAATTCAAATAAGCGCTGGCAATAAAAATAATGAAAAAAAGGTATGACTCATCACACTGGAGTGTGTTGATCTAACCTTGTACAGAAGGCTGATTAAAATTGGCAAGTGAACACCAGGTCTTTAATTACCAATAATTGTATTTGATTTAATCAGGTGCCTCTGATATTCAAGGCTATGAGCATATGCTCTGCAAGCATTACCATACCTAAATCAAACACAGAGAAAGCTGATCCTCCCCTCCCTCACCTCTATCTGTCTATTCCCATCCTGGCCATCTCTCCCTCTTCCATTTTGCTGGCAAATAACAGTTTTAAACAAACACATTTACTATAATGTTCATAAAGACAAACAGTCAGAGATGAGAGTAGTTGGCTATGTTTGTGTTCTTAGTTTTATGGGCAACAGTTGCCAATACCTATGTCACCTATAAGTGTTCCCTGATTGCAAAAAAATATAAAATAATAAAAATAGAAATGCTATATCGCGCTCTGCTTGAGCATAGCCACCTGCCCTATACCATACAACTGTCTAAACACATATAGAACCCACAATCAAAACACAGAACATAAACATCAGTAGACAATATATTATAAATATACATATGAAAACAATAGCGTAGTGAATGTTCTTAATCACATCTGTGGAGGTTCATTAGCAGACTCTCTGTCTAGATGCAATATTTGGACTCTTATCCTGATTTTCTCCAACCTCGAAAACATGCATCTGCATCAGAAGCACTCATTATTCACAGAGAGGGCTCGTGTGAACCCCACTGACACACAATCAATTTTACACGCTGATGGCATTCAATGCAGGCAGGTAAAAGAGGGGAGATATTTCAATTTTTTACTAAAGCAGATGGGTTTTTTAGGCACCTGAGATACAGACAACAGGGAGCAGAATGGATCTGCTGTTTGTTTACCGTACATGGCACACACACACACACACATACACACACACACTTGGGATCAATCTACACAACACAAACCTTTATCCCCAAGGCTTCACCCGTGAAGGCTGAGTATATGAAATCACAGGGTGTCAAAAACAATATACCAGATAATACAATTGTCCCCCTCCATATACAGTACCTGACGCACCTGTGCTCAGGTGCATTGTGGGTACTCAATGCTATGGAGAAGCTATGGAGAAATGGAACTGAATCCCTTTTTGTGTCTACGACAACAGTTTGCTATGAGGTGCCACAGTCAGAAAACCATAAGGAAGGAAGATCTGAACACATATGCTTTCCTTCCCTCCCCTTCCCCCTGTACTCTCTGAACTTTGGTGTTTTCTGGAACAGCAGTTTACTGCAAGAGTTACTCTGCTTTTTATCTAATGCAAATGTCAATCAAGATGAATTGAAAAATGCAGTTGCACATGACTGAAAGGAGCCCAAATTGCCTCTGAAAAAAGTACCTCACCATCTGATAGAGAATGCAGGTCAAACAAGGACATTTTGGGGCTTAAAGGGCCAATCTGCAGCTGAAACAATAAGTAAATGGCCCCCCACCTCTTTTTTCGTTAAAAGCTGAGGGATGGGCCTGAATGAATGTAACCGCTCTCAAATTCATAGACAGAGATATGGACTGACTATCCATGATATCAACCTTTTGTTTAAACCATGTTTTGAGGCTATACAGTGTCTGTTTACATGTTCAATGTTTATAAACAATCGAGAGAAAAAAAGCTGTTTGGTAACTAACTCTAACACTTGACTCCACCCCCCCCCCCCCTTACTAGCTCTGACCTCACTGATAGCTACCTTATTGAGGAAAATGTACTTACTATCTGTGATATGTGGTTGTCCCACCTAGCTACAGTATCTTAAAACCTCTAACGCCTCACAAACCCGGATCCGGGATCCCCCCCATCAAAAAAGCTGACTAGCGTAGCCTAGCCTAAAGCCACAGGGATATCATATAATAAAATGTTCATGAAATCACAAGTCCAAGACACCAAATGAAAGATACACATCTTGTGAATCCAGCCATCATTTCTGATTTTTAAAATGTTTTACAGGGAAGACACAATATGTAAATCTATTAGCTAACCACGTTAGCAAAAGACACCACTTTTTTACTCCACCATTTTTTTACTCCATCAGTAGCTATCACAAATTCGACCAAATAAAGATATAAATAGCCACTAACCAAGAAACAACTTCATCAGATGACAGTCTGATAACATATTTATTGTATAGCATATGTTTTGTTAGAAAAATGTGCATATTTCAGGTATAAATCATAGTTTACCATTGCAGCCACCATCACAACTCTCACCAAAGCGACTAGAATAACTACAGAGACCATCGTGTATTACCTAATTACTCATCATAAAACATTTCTTAAAAATACACAGCGTACAGCAGATGAAAGACACAGATCTTGTGAATCCAGCCAATATTTCAGATTTTCTAAGTGTTTTACAGCGAAAACACAATATAGCGTTATATTAGCTTACCACAATAGCATACATCACAACAGCATTGATTCAAGGCAAAAATAGCGATAACGTATAAACCACCAAAATATATTAATTTTTTCACTAACCTTCTCAGAATTCTTCAGATGACAGTCCTGTAACATCATATTACACAATGCATATAGAGTTTGTTCGAAAATGTGCATATTTAGCGGCACAAATCGTGCTTATACAATGAGAATAGTGTCCAAAACCTCAAGCAATCTGTCCGGCGCCATCTTGGAGAGGCACCTATTCTAATCGAAAACTATTCATAAACTTGACTAAAAAAATACAGGTTGGACAGCAATTGAAAGACAAATTAGTTCTTAATGCAATCGCTGGGTTACATTTTTAAAATTAACGTTACTTCAAGCATACAGCGTGCGCTAAAGCGAGACGCACCGAAATTCATGGCGGAATTATTATTTGACATTTTTCAACAGAACAACGAATTATCAGCATAAATAGTTCTTACTTTTTGATGAACTCTCATCAGAATCTTGGGAAAGGTGTCCTTTGTCCAAAATAATCGTTGCTAGGTTGGAGAACGTCCTCTTCCACGTTGCAATTAGCAGTAAACATTAGCATGAGAGAGAGAGATACCCAACCCCCTAGAACGCCAGGAAATGAAATACCCGAAAATCGCAATATACTGACATAAACTGATATAACTCGGTTTAAAATAACAACATTATGATGTCTTTAACACCTATATCGAATAAAAACAGAGCCGGATATATCTAAGAGCTAAAACAGGAGCTTCTAGCACGACATGCCAAGATCCTCCCTGCGTCAGAGCGAAGAGTCAAAAGAGGGGACACCTCGTTTCCAAGCAATTTATAAACTTTCAGATCTGCCTAGAGACTCCATTTCAAGTCCCTCTATTCGCTGACACCCAGGGGAAGGCGTATGCAGTGCATCTCAACCAATAGAGGACAGGCAAATTAATAAACTGTTCTGGGAACAGCGAGCAGATTTCAGCATTTTCAAATCCTCATAGGAAAATTGCTCTAAGTCCAGTTCTGTTTCACTCACAGACATAATTCAAACGGTTTTAGAAACTAGAGTGTTTTCTATCCAATAGTAATAATAATATGCATATTGTACGAGCAAGAATTGAGTACGAGGCAGTTTAATTTGGGCACTATTTTTTCCAATGGGGAAACAGCGCCCCCATATTGACAAGAAGTTTAAGATGAATGCACTAACTGTAAGTCGCTTTGGATAAGAGCATCTGCTAAATGACTAAAATGAGTAAAACAAACATAGATTTTGGGTTCTGACGGGGTACGACAGTTGAACGAAGCTCATCAGGCATTTATAAGTTATATTCTTCAAGAATAAATGGTTATATATCATTAATTTATAAGTCCAAAAATGAATGCAGCAACTGCAAATTGCCACTTTAAGAGGCTGCCGATAGTGAATTACCTTATAGGACCTCCTCAGGGCATAGGATATGTCTTGGATATAAACCTTCACAATGCACCAACTATTTGATTTAAATTAAACTAAGGCTTCAAATGCCTAGCTCTGGGAAATTGATATTCGCAGCCCTTTCATCATGGACACAAACTCCTCAACACCACCGCCATTCCAGTTCCCCACATCAGTCTAACATAAGCAATTAGAACTCTAAATAGTAGTAGGCCTAGTTACTTTGTCTAAGCCCAAGACACCAGACTACTGCCAGACTACTGCTATTCCTCAGTGCAACTGATCAATGAATAACAAATGGCATGATGAGGCAATATAATAGGCATTGATCTAAATTATTAGCCTGGCCCCAGATTTGTTTATGTAATTGCGAATCTCATTGTCAAAGTCAGGCATGATAGTTCCATAAGGAGTTTCAGATTAATTTCAGATAACACGCTTATTCCACCAGGGAGAAGCAAACATCCCCAGCTGCGTGCACGGCGTCTCAGTCTCAATAATATTGACAGGGGCTTTGCATGGATCTCAGCTCTCGTTTCCAACCTGCACTTCCGCACAGTGACAGATGGGATTGCCTTTCTCCATTGCCACAACGGCGAGGAAAGGCTTAACGTCCCCTTGGATGGAGGCCCTTACAGTCGGTTGCAAAAAACAAATTGAATTCCTGCTCAACAGATAGAATAAATATACGTGGCAGTGTGTTCAAGCCCTGTGTCTCTCTGGGAAGACCAAGCCTGGCCTGGCTGACACAATTAGGGATAGATTTGTATTCAAGTAACCACTAGCGAAAGAGAGAGAAAAAGTAACAGAAAGAGAGAGTAAAACAGAAGCGCTCTACGCAACCAGAAGCGATCTTCAAAACAAAACAACAATAGCCTGCAAAAATGTTGTATTGAAAAAATTTATTATTATAAAAATGTGGACTACAGAAAGAAACAAAATAGTACAATTTGAAGCCATATGGCATTAAGTATTAGAAGCAATAGATTTGTTTTTATTACGAGACAAACAAGATGGGTATGAATATGGTGTATGATGCCATCAAGGTTTGTTGAAATGTATGTAAGTCTGAGTTGGTGTTTTTGTCTTTACTCATCTTTATTCTTCATGTTGAAGGTTGGGCATTAAGTCCCAGCCGACCTCATCTCTAGTTTAATGTATCTACGTTTGTGAAATGTTAAGTTGCCTATTGTCTTTGTATACAGTATATGTTTGTATTGTCTAAAACCCAAATAAATAAAAAAAATAAAAAAAATGAATTGCAAATATATAGTTGCAGTACTTAACTCAAATCAGAGGGGTAATTTGAAACAAAATCCTGTGCTATAATTACCATAATCAACGTAGACCACTGAACTCCAAATAGCCATGTGTAAGTGTATATTCTCCAGTGAGTGCCTAGGGGTTTTGTTATGCAGATTTATTTTTATATAACAGTACTGACTAATTTAGTGGTTAGATGAACACAAATGTTTTGATAGCATCCAATGTATGCTGCCCAAAGCAAGACGCTATTGTATGTTTCTGTTAGGGAGTACCCTCAGGTAAACAAACAACGTCATTGTTCACTAAGAGTAGTAAACAGTGATTTTATAAACTGAATTAATAGTTTGGGGGCAGTTTTCAGCTACTTTGAGACTTGTAGGGAAAGGAAGTTGATTCATGATTTATGATTCTATGGAAAATTGTTGAGCAGAGGATTAAGATTCATCTGAACATAAAAATGATGCATTCTGAGACAAACTGCATCTGGAATAACATCAATTTGTCTCCGTTAATATAACAATTGATGATTAGTCTCAATTCCGTGTAAACTCAAATTGAATTAAACATGCATCGATCCAGTGTTTCATGTGAGACTTGTCATTCTTTGTTGATTCTTTTTTTGTTTGTTTTACCTCAAAGCATGCCAATAGAATATACATTCTCATAATTCTTCTCTTTCAGATGCAATGCAGTGTTTTATCACTGATAGCCTCTCAGTCTGCTGAGGCTTTTGCCTGGAGATCATTGAATGATATGCCCTTACCCGTGCAGTTAGACGAGGCATCATTAACAACGTTGAGAGATGAAACTGAACCGGTATTATTATTTCCAAAAAGCTCTGTCTCAAATCACAATTAGATGTTAATCCATGTTTCTCAAAAGTCAAGTTTCGAAGTTGTTCCAAACTTCAAATTTCTAAGTGTTTAAGGTTAAGTTTACGCATTAACTCCACATTTTTAAGGTTAGGGTTAAGTTTAGGCATTTACTCCGAAGTCCTAAGGTTAGGCATTAACTCCAAATGGTTAAGGTAAGGGTTAAGGTTTGGGATAGGCATTAAATAAAAATAGATATACATTTTTTTGCGCTGGATTTGAACATACAATTTTTTGCCCATCCACCATACCAGTCCACAATGCCATCACAAAACGGAAACCTAAAAGGCTCCTTAACAGCTTCTACACCCAAGCCATTAGACTGCTAAACAAACTATTTGCATTGACCCCCTTTTTACGCTGCTGCTACTCGTTGTTTATTATCTATGCATAGTAACTTTATCCCTACCTACATGTACATACAGTACCTCAATACCTCATACCTCGACTAACCTGTACCCCCACACATTGACTCGGTACCGGTATCCCCTGTATATAGCCTAGTTATTGTTATTTTAATGTGTTACTTTTTAAAAACCTTTGTTTATTAGTAAATATTTTCTGAACTCATATTTTCAGCATTGTTGGTTAACAGCTTGGGATGTTACTTGAAGGTAACATCGCTCACTGTTGCCCCTAGTGGACAGTTTCCACATCATCCTCAGACATGGATCGACATCTAATACTGACTTGTATCTTTATATATATTTTTTATTTAACCTATATTTCACAAGGCAAGTCTTAAGAACAAATTCTTACTTACAATGATGGCCTACTGGGGAACAGTGGGTTAGATGCCTTGTTCAGGGGCAGAACGACAGATTTTTACCTTGTCAGCTTAGGGATTCAATCCAGCAACCTTTTGGTTACTGGCCCAATGCTCTAACCACTAGGCGACTTGCTGCCCCAAAATCATGGGTGACCTGGCTGATTATTTCATAGTTTTTCTGACATTTTACTGGAAACCATGACTATATGCCTGATTGTTGGGGTGACAGGTAGCCTAGTGGTTAGAGCGTTGGACTAATAACCAAAAGGTTGCAAGCGAGATTTCCTGAGCTGACAAGGTAAACGAAAATCTGTCGTTCTGCCCCTAAACAAGGCACTGTTCCTAAGCCGTCATTGAAAATAAGAATTTGTTCTTAACTGACTTGCATAGTTAAATAAAGGAAAAATAAAATTGTTGAGAGTGCTTTCATTTCTAAGGCTAATAACAACCAACCATTTTCTGCTATGTTCGCAACAATCACATCAGCCCTCTCACTTATTGTGTCATATAAATCATTCACACTCAATATTTCTAATCAGTGCCCAGTATAATCCACAACACCGTCAAAAGAGCTGCATTTCTGTTTGATATAAAGGATGTTTTATACATTTAGGGCCAAGGGACATCCCCGCAAGCCAAATAGTAACTTTCTTTGATAACTATGCCTCATCCCATATGCCTCATAGAACTAGCAAAGACAATCCAGGTTCTTTGCGGAGGCACCTAACACCCATCTGGTGTGAAGAATTAGTGTTTTCCAGCCTTTTCTGTCCGCTTGTATCAATTTGTTTAAGGCCAAGCAGCCTGCAATGCAACCTCAGCCTCCGAAAGACTCCAGCAGTCCTTTCAGACTGTGTTGCCATGGCAACAGGCAGCAACAAAGAACAACCACCACCTGATTGGTCTTGAAAATAAACTTAAAGTTACAGTTCTCAGAATTGTAGAGGACGAGGCCATACCTGAGGTAAGATTAGACCCAAGTCAAATAATCATAGAGTAGCACTCTCCTAAATAAATTATTTTAGTACTGCATTCTCACTGCATTCTCTACCAGAAAGTTCTTTGGCCTTCTTTGAAGTCACGTATGTTAATACATTGCTATCTTTTCATTTATAAAGCCATTTTACAAAAAGTCCCAATGTACCTAACATCTTTACTAAACTTTAGACATACAAGTTACCACACCTGGTCTCTGGAAATTCCTTTGATCTCTACTGAGTTTGGTAAATCGGCTTTTAGTTTTCTTGCACCTTATTTGTGGAACAATCTTCAAAATGTTCTTACATTTGATGTTTTGGTGCCACTAGGGCAATTCAGAAGGCTGATTGAGGAACTTATTACTTAATTTTTTATGACCATGTTGTTCTTTCTATTTGCATTTTGTATTAATATTAATGTGTGTATTTTCTGTAATTTATGTAATTCAGGGCTCATTTGTAAAAGAGACCTTGGTCTCAGTATGACCAAAATAAAGGTTAAAAAAATACACTGCTCTCTTAGATTCTCTTCGACGTGTGCATGACTGTGTGTGTATGTAGTACTCTTCGCAGCATTAACGGGATACTTCGGGATTTTGGCAATGAAGCCCTTTATCTACTTCCCCATAGTCAGACGAACTCACGGATACCATTTGTATGTCGCCGTGTCCAGTTTGAAGGAAATTAGCGGTAGTTCCGTGAGACAATTCTAACTCGTGTTAGCTCAATGACTGGACGTCTATGGGTATCTACTGCAGATACCCATAGACATCCAGTCATTGCGCTAACGCTGGTTAGCAAATGTGCTAGCTCTAGATAGCAACTTTCTTCAAACTCTACGCATAGACATAAAAATGGTTTCCACGAGTTCTTCTGACTCTGGGGAAGTAGATAAAGGGCCTCATTGCCAAAATCCCAAAGTTTCCCTTTAATCCTTTGTAAAACACATGTAACAGAGTAAAAAATGTAGTCTTGGTTATATGTGAGTTTTACCAAAATGAAGTTGTCTACCAGTGTTGATGGAGCCTCCAAACGGTTAAAGGTGTTACTGCAGATCTGGTACAACGTGTGTTGCTGATGTTCTCCAGCAGACAAAGCTATTCCTATACTAGAGGTACATGTACATATCCTGAAACATGCTGTCTGCAATATTTCATACCTTTTACAATATATATTTTTTTATATTTTAAAACATTATATTTATTATCCATGTTGGGATGTGATGGTGGATGTACAGTTTAGCTTGCTAACAATAACTTTGTGGACTATTTGCTCTGCACCACGTTTTTGCAAGCTAGCTAGTGAGTGTTCGAAATCGTCACATTTCTGATGCAAGCTGCATATGTATGAGGATTGTGCATTAAGTGATTTATGAAAAGGAAATGTTTTCTTTTCTTTTACAAATCCAGATCCTGTCACGTTTGCAGTGACCCTTGGGCATGTGTGAAGACATTCACAAATTGTCTGTCTTCCAGGTATGTTTTAATATGTGTTATTCAGTGTGTTGTGCATGCTTGTTGGTTCTTCTGCAGAGCTCACGATTACTCTCTTGCTCTCAATGCAAAGCAATGCAGTCGTTCTGATTTGGAATTCTGGTTGAATATGTGAATTGTTTGTAAAATTTAGAAAATGCCTTTGACTTTAATTGGATAGAATTGAATTGGATTTATATTGTACTAAAACTATACGATAATTTGTTTAAATGTGTATTGTGGATTATGTATTCATGTTAATATGTAAAGAAAATGTTATTATTTTAATTGTATAATAAAAATATACAAATCTAAAGCTATTCCTATGCTGGAGATGCTGTCATGTTTGCAGTGACCCTTGTGCATGTATGAAGACATTCATACGTTGTGTCTGTCTTCCAGGAATAAATAAGACCCGAAAGCAAGTCCTGTGTCTGTCATCCCTCTGACCAGCCAAACAGAGTTACACATATTTCACAGAATTCCGTGGCTGACGCATTTACCACTACTCAGCATTAACACATCAGGCCTTCAGTGACCTGGTACTTCCAGAGTGAGGCTACATAACAGAAGTCTTTGAACAGCCAGCCGACTGGAAGTCCTCAGATTATGATTTGGAAGGAGTTTGTTCTAGGACGTAATTAGAGAGGCTCAGTGTTTGAACAGGCTAAGTAGTCAAATAAGTAGGACGACTAAAACTACTTCACCAATTACCACCGTTCAAACGAGGACACTTGGTCTCGTGGTTTCTTGGCTCATTGGTTAGGATTATTAATTTATTCATTCCTTTACTCCATTGTAACTTGGGGTGGGTAACTTGTAAAGAACCTGTTGCATTAATCACTCAGAAATGTCTTCACTGAACTGCAGAATCGGTCTAAGACATCAATCTTTTAATCACAAGTGTTGCACAAGATTACAGTAAATTTTACTAAGACCACCCTGTGGGGACAAACTTCTGTAAAACTGACACTTTAAATCCGACAGAAAATGAACTCTGTGCACCACAGCGGGTTAACTAGTAGAGTCACCATCAAACTAACTATCTGACAGAATACTGTTACTATCTCTTTATAACAGTAGACTCTTTCAATCTTTCCTCTGTTAAAGATGCACTCTGGGATCTTAAGCATAACAAATTCATAACATATTGCACAAATTGGATTTGTAACATACCACACGAATAGCAAATTACGTACGATATCATACAAATTGCAAAATCATATCACACGAAATGGCTGACGTAGTACACAATTGGCTGAAATAGTACACAACAAACAGGGACCGTTTTTGGGTCGTGAGCACCTTTTTCAAAACTACTGGCTGAAGTTATACAAAAGTTTGAGAGTGCATCTTTAAGCCTCTTTCACACACATACACAGTCGTCTTACCTGCAATGTTTGTGTGGGCCACTCAGCGTCTCGATGACAAAGCATTCTCCATCATTCAAGCAGTAGGCCAGGTCCTTCACGTGACATTGCTTGAAATGCTCTGAACGCATTTGAGGAATGGTGGGTGACGCTGCAGAGAAAATAACGAAATTACAGAAAAGGGAGATGGAGAAAGAGAGAAAAAAGAAAGAGATAATTTTAGTTAAAACTTCTTATGGCTGGGGGCAGCATTGAGTAGCTTGGATGAATAAGGTGCCCAGAGTAAACTGCCTGCTACTCAGTCCCAGAAGCTAAGATATGCATATCATTAGTAGATTTATATAGAAAACTCTCTGAAGTTTCTAAAACTGTTTGAATGATGTCTGAGTATAACAAAACTCATACGGCAGGCAAAAAACCTGAATAAAAATCCAACCAGGAAGTGGGAAATCTGAGGTTTGCAGGTTTACCTATCCAATATACAGTGTCAATGGGGTCATATTACACTTCCTAAGGCTTCCACTACATGTCAACAGTCTTTCGAACCTTGTTTGATGCTTCTACTGTGAAGGATATCGGAATAAGAGCTGAGTGAGTCAGGGCTCTGGCAGCGCCCCATGAGAGTTAGCTGCATTCCATCGCATTTCTACAGACAAAGGAATTCTCCGGTTGAAACATCATTGAAGATTTATGTTAAAAACATCCTAAAGATTGATTCTATACATCGTTTGACATGTTTCTACGAACCGTAATGGATTTTTTAAACTTTTCGTCTGGCCTGCGCGTCATCAATTTGGATTTTGGAACTAAACGCGTGAACAAAAAGGAGGTATTTGGACATAAATTATGGCTGTGTTTTTCTGTGACTAGGTACTGACCATACATAATCAGATGGTGTGCTTTCGTCATAAAGCCTTTTTGAAATCGGACACTCTGGTGGGATTAACAACAAGTGTATCTTTAAAATGGTGTAAAATACTTGTATGTTTGAGGAATTTTAATTATGAGATTTCTGTTATTTGAATTTGGTGCCCTGCACTTTCACTGGCTGTTGTCAAGTCAATCCCGTTAACGGGATCTCAGCCATAAGAAGTTAAAAAATAACAAGGAACATATTTCATCAGTTCATATTCAAATCATAACGATAAGACATATATTTGTTATGCCTATCTACGACTAAGTAGTAAGCAACATGTAAAACTCAAAAAGGTACTCTAAGAACTGAAAAAAATCTAAATCAAATAAAACTCCCAACAAATTCCCCAGAAATGCACAGTAAGACCACACCCTGCACTGCTGCAGCAGGAGTAGCCATGTGAGTGTTTTCCTATTAGTCTCCTTTGCAGGTTTCATTACTGTAGAAGTGACAGTGGACGTGCTGTAATACATGGTATGTAAAGTTAATACAACGCCCAGTGTTTGCTTAGCTCCTGGTACATCACTGAGAGAAGATGAATGAGGGATGCTGATAATCTGTCCTGCTATGATTAATACTGGAAAGTCTGCAGTGTTTGGGAACTTGACTCCTCACAATGATTAATAACACCAAGCCTGGTGTACACAGAGCCTACGGTGTGGTGAGAATATCAACTTTGCCTAACTGATGACAGTCCTATTAAAATGCTAGACCATGCCTCAATGGTCCTTCATACATGGGGAGTTAGCCTAACTAAACCGGGGTTGAGCCATGCCTTTTGTGTTTTTCATTTCACGTATGCTGACAGTACGCATTAAGTACAGAGAACCCTGACTCGAGCAGGTATGTGGTGCCAAACTGGATCAGAACATCTACTGCTTTCTCAGTCAGTTTCTCAACCTCAAAAAGCATCTTGCATCAATCAGTGTATTCCAGTTCAGAATGAAAAGGATTACTTGTGCTTTAACAGCAACAGTTATCTTCCATCTTCATCTGTACTGTTACTTAGGGTTGCACTAGTAGCTAGATAGCTAGATAGCTTGCTTTGGCTAACGTTAGCTAGCTAGCTATTGGCTGTGTACAAGGGGATTGTTTGAAAGAGAAACTCACATCGACTACTATGAGCGATGGTACTCCCTTATTTCTGCTTATCATCACCTGTTATAAAATCACAAAAATGCCTTGCTGACTTACTTTCCGCTGTCGAAGCACTGTTTCCTGAAGCATTATGCCCTGTTCTGAAAGAGCTCCCTGGGTTTACCGTCATGCTGTGGATGTTTGGTCAGTTAATATGTTCGTTTTGAGAGACTCATTACTAAGCACTTCTCTGCACAAAACACATTGTGGGCACTCCTCATTATTTCTCAAAGTTTGTATTAAACCAAGAGAGAGAAACTCATCGCTGTATTTGGTTTCATGACAATTGAGCTCAGTCAGAACTTGTCCCTATCTTCAGTCCATTTGATGACAGCAGTGAGTGATGGCGAGTGGGAATTACAAGCCAGTGGCTGACAGCACATCATCTGCTGCTGAACAACAGCATTGCAGCGTGTGGGTCGCGTAGTAAAAAGATCCGTTAAACCATGAAGCACACAGGCATCTTCCACACACTCGCGCAGCTGCCAAACTGAGCAGAGCCACCGCTGCTAAGCAGAGAGCGTACTGAACAGAGAGTGCAGTTGCAGTAATTAATGCAATAATTCTAAATGTACTCTGACCCGTCGCGACCCACCATTAACAGGTCTGTGACCCACTGCGACCCATACTTTAAGAAGGGCTGGTCTAGACCTGTTGTTTAGAAAGCATGTGACGGATCACATTTGATTATGTGGACCTCTGGTTGAGAGTCTCTCTGCATGCAGAGTGTATGCCATCCAGAGGAACTGGGGCTCATTTCACTGGGTGTGTTGTTACAGAGAGGGGAACATCTCCAGTAAGAGTGCCTCTCTATAGCTGCCACAAAAAGGGAAGTGCTCTTCACCCCCTATTAAATCTCTTTTTACGCCAGGGAATCCAAGTATAACACAACCAGAGCCAATGGAAAGGACTCTCAGGCAAGGCCCAGGGGACAGACGGTCACCACGATGTTGGAGCACCACCAAAGCATTGCTTTTAAAAGGGCAGGGATATGTATGCTGGCTGTCATTATAAGCTTTATTCAGTGTTAATGACAGCCCTTTCTGAATCTACCCTGCTACTTCTACTTCTCCTATAGAACAACAGCAGAATTTGACTTTACTGTATTTGTGACCCCTCGAAAACTCAGGTAAAATACAGGAACAGATTTTTTGACCTCTGACCCTTATGTCTAATTACCACCATTGTTTGCTTCACTACTGCCTCCCCTACCAGACCTAATCCGCACACACGCACACACACACACACTCACACTCACACTCACACACACACTCACACTCACAACTCCTCCACTCCTTTCCTTTATCAACCAGACCTGATGTGATGAGCTATAGCCTTTGGAGTTGTTTTGTTTCAAATACTTTGAGTGTTTAAGGCTGTCTGAAGTGCAATATGGGTGGGTTTTGCACTTTTTGGATAAATTAATTGGTTATACAGCGCCACGCAAGCTCAATCAAGCACAGTAAAAGTAATTGAAAGAAAACAAATACTATCTGAACCTACGTCTGCTAGCAACTGACAATGAATTGCCGGACTAAAGATATAAATTAGCTCCAGAGATATGTAACTCCAGTGCATTTACATGGATTTATAAACTGAAATGTTGGTTAAGAAACAAGTACAGAAACAGACTCAATGTTGAGCATGACCTCAGGGTTGCACTGTCAGAAACTGAGACCAGAATAGACCTGCTTGTTGAAAACTTGAACCAGTCACACACCTATCATTAGGACTGTGTGTGTGTGTGTGTGTGTGTGTGTGTGTGTGTGTGTGTGTGTGTGTGTGTGTGTGTGTGTGTGTGTGTGTGTGTGTGTGTGTGTGTGTGTGTGTGTTTTACGGTCTACATCTGTGTGATGTGATCAATCAGTTTATTCCAGTTCAGAATAAAAATATTTATTGCATTTTAACAGTAACAGTTCCAACCTAGACTTGTTTTCAACAATCATTTCTACAGTATGATGTACTGTAGGCCTGATAATTTTTCATCTTTACTGTCGCTATTTTATTTGTATTTATTTAACCTTTATTTAACTAGGCAAGTCAGTTAAGAACAAATTCTTAATTACAATGACTGACTACCAAAAGGCAAAAGGCCTCCTGCGGGGACAGGGGCTGGGATTAAAAAAAAAATAATAATAATAAAAATATAGGACAAAACACACATCACGACAAGAGAGACAACTCAACACTACATAAACACTTTTTTTCTGGCCTCTCTGTCGTAAAGCCCAGCTCTGTGGAGTGTATGGCTTAAAGTGGTCCTATGGACAGATACTCCATTCACCACTGTGGAGCTTTGCAACTCCTTCAGGGTTATCTTTGGTCTCTTTGGTGCCTCTCTGATTAATGCCCTCCTTGCCTGGTCCATGAGTTTTGGTGGGCGGCCATCTCTTGGCAGATTTGTTGTGGTGCCCTATTCTTTCCATTTTTTATAATGGATTTAATGGTGCTCCGTGGGATGTTCAAAGTTTTGGATATTATTTTATAACCCAACCCTGATCTGTGCTTCTCTACAACTTTGTCCCTGACCTGTTTGGAGAGCTCCTTGGTCTTCATAGTACCGCTTGCTTGGTGGTGCCCCTTGGTTAGTGGTGCTACGGACTCTGGGGCCTTTCGGAACAGATGTATATAGACTGAGATCATGTGACAGATCATGTGACACTTAGATTGCACACACCTCTTTTCCGTATTTTATTTTTTAGAATAGTTATTTTTTTCATTTCACCAATTTGAACTATTTTGTGTATGTCCATTACTATGAAATCCAAATAAAAATCAATTTAAATTCCAGGTACTTTTGCAAGGCACTGTAAGTCTGTGTGATGTGATCAATCAGTTCATAATTAAAATTATGTATTGTATTTTAACAGCAACAGTTCCAACCTAGACACATATGTAAGAGTGTTTTTAGTGGGGAAAAATAAACATGAGTAGCTATTTATATGGGTATTTAATTTAACTGTTATTTGTCTATGTTGCATTTGTTCATGGGCATACAGTGAGGGCAATGAAATGTACCGATATTTATGTATAGTCCCATGTTTTCGTAAACGTGGATCCCAGACAAACACTGAATTTCTAATTTGGGTCCCAGGCTGAAAAAGTTTAATAACCCCTGGTCTAGACTAACAGTGAAATGTTTAAGGACTCTTCCCAACAATAACGAGAGAAATAAAAATAGAGAAATAATAGAAAGTAGAACACGTAATTATAAAAGTACTAATAAATTCACATTAGTAACGATAACTTGGCTATATACACGGGGTACCAGTACAGAGTCAATGTGCAGGGCATACAAGGTAATTGAGGTAGATATGTAACCTTATTTAACTAGGCAGGTCAGTTAAGAACAAATTCTTATTTACAATGACGGCCTACCTCGGCCAACGCTGGGCCAATTGTGCGCCGCCCAATCACGGCCAGATGTGATACAGCCTGGAGTCAAACCAGGTACTGTAATGACACCTCTTGCACTGAGATGCAGTGCCTTAGACCGCTGTGCCACTCGGGAGCCCTAACTAGGAATAAACACACATAATAAACAGTAGCAGCAGCGTATGTGATGAGTAAAAAAAGTTCGTCTTAAGAATTGGGGGTAGGAGCTGTTCAGGGTCCTTTTGGTTCAAGAGTTGGTGCATCGGTACTGCTTTCCTTGGGTGGCTGGAGTCTTTTGGAGGATCTGAGTACACGCCAAATAATTTCAGCCTCCTGAAGGGGAAGAGGCCTTGCTGTGCCCTCTCCACAACTGTGTTGGTGTGTGTGGACCATGATAGATCATTAGTGATGTGGACACACCGAGGAACTTGAAGCTCTGGAGCCGCTTCACTACAGCCCCACCGTTGTGAAGGGGGGCGTGCTCTGTGTTGAATGCTGAGTTGTAGTCATTGAACAGCATTCTTAAGTATGGGTTCCTCTTGTCCAGGTGGGAAAGGGCAGTGTGGATTGCAATAGAGATTGCGTCATCTGTGGATCTGTTGAGGCGGTATGCGAATTGGAGTGGGTCCAGGGTGTCTGGGATGATGGTGTTGATTTGAGCCATAACCAGCCTTTCAAAGTATTTCGTGAATACATATGTGAGTGCTATGGAGCGGTAGTGATTTAGACAGGCTACATTGGCGCACAGGGACTATGGTGGTCTGCTTGAAACATGTACAGTACCAGTCAAAAGTTTGGACACACCTACTCATTCAAGGGTTTTTCTTTATTTATACTATTTGACCAAGACTGAGAGTGATGGAATGCTGCATCAGATGATCTGGCCTCCACAATAACCCGACCTCAACCCATTTGAGATGGTTTGGGATGAGTTGGACCACAGAGTGAATGAAAAGCAGCCAACAAGTGCTCAGCATATGTGGGAACTCCTTCAAGACTGTTGGAAAAGTATTCCAAGTGAAGCTGGTTGAGAGAATGCCAAGAGTTTGCAAAGCTGTCATCAAGCTAAAGTGTGGCTACTTTGAAGAATCTCAAAAGAAAAAATATTTTGATTTGTTTAACACTTTTTTGGTTACTACATGATTCGATATTTGTTATTTCATATTGTTGATCTATTTACTATTATTCTACAATGTAGAACATAGTAAAAATAAAGAAAAACCCTGGAATGAGTAGGTGTGTCCAAACTTTTGACTGGTAAAACAGATATTACAGACTGGGTCAGGGAGTGGTTTAAAATGTCAGTGAAGACACACCAGATGGTCCCTGCATGCTCTCAGTACACATCCTGGTAATCCGTCTGGCTCTGCGGAGAGCATGATCACACAGTTGTCAGAAACAGATGGTGCTCTCATGCATGGTTCAGTGTTGCTTGCCTCAAAGCACGCATAGAAGACATTTAGCTAGTCTTGTAGGCTCACTTCAAAAGGCAGATCGTAAGTGTCACTGGTAACTGATGTGATAAACTCCTCAATGCCATTAGAATAATTCCAGGACAGTCTGTGCTACCAAAACAGTCGGTATTTAGCGCTTCACTGGTACTTCCTGTTTGAATTTTTGCAGGAATCAGGAGGATAAAGTTACGATCAGATTTTCCAATGAGAGAGCTTTGTATGCATTTCTGTGTGTGGAGTAACACATGACATGCTGGTAGAAATGAGGTAAGACAGATTTCAGTTTTCCTGCATTAAAGTCACCGGCCATTAGGAGCGTCGCTTCTGGATGAGCATGTTATTGTTTGCTTATGGCCCTGTACAGCTCATTGAGTGTGGTCTTAGTGCCAGCATCAGTTTGTAGTGGTAAATCGACAGCTACAAAAAATATAAATGAAAACTTTCTTGGTAAAAAGTATGGTAAATAGTATGGTCTACAGCTTATCATTCGGTATTCTAACTCAGGCGAGCAGAACTTCGAGACATCCATAATATTAGAGATTGAGCACCAGCTGTTGTTAAAGGGATACTTCGGGCTTTTGGAAATGATGCCCTTTATCTACTTCCCCAGAGTCGGTTGAACTCATGGATACCATGTTTATGTCTTTGTGTCCAGTATGAAGGAAGTTAGAGGAAGTTTCACGAGCCAATGCTAACTACCATTAGCACAATGTCTAGAAGTCTATGGGTATGTTCATCCAAATCGAGGTTAGTGAATGCTGTTCTGTTCTATTTTCCGTCATCTGAAACGATAGCGTAAACATTATATACAAAAATAGTTAAGAACGGTGCAAGAAAACACACAATATAGTGTTCAGGAGCCCGTAAAACAGCTGCTCTCCATTGCAGCACCATTCTATTGCTTAAGTAGCCAACATCCATGATGCACACTTGAGAGCCTCTACTGTTTTAATCAAAATAGACCTTTTCATTTAATACTTGGCTTGTTGGGTATTCAGCATCTCAAACTGCCAAGCATGATGGCAGTTCTACAGTTTCTTTCTATCTTTGTAATGAATTATGGAGATGTCACAACTCTTTGAAAGAAAGTTGGGCATTCAAGGACAGATGATTTCATAAGGAGACAGCTGCCTGTCAATCTCAGAGGAACCCAGGCAACATCTGGGAAATCTGAGGAGAGTCCCTCCCATCAGATCAATACACCACTACTAGGTCATGGATAACACAGATTCCCACTCTTGCTTCCTATTTGTTTTCCCCTTTAGCGAAAGGCCCAGCTCCTGCTCTAAAGTTACTCTACAGTATGTCACTATGCTAATGGTTGAGGCAGAGTGATGTAATGATGGCAGGGTGGGAAGGACAATTTAGGACATTGTGCTTTCTAAGGTGAAAAATTGACCTTATGCTCTCTGTCGCATCCTTCAGTCTCGATTTCTGTTTTTCTGGGAGTGTGTAAGTGTTGTGTGAGGACGTGTTGGAGGAGGTTAAGGGATGAGATCCTGTGGGCGCCATGGTAATAGTGTGCTTCAAAGTAACGTTCGGCCAGAGTGCATTGCTTGGCAGGCTGACTGATAGTGAAGGTCGCTGAGTATTGATCGACCAAGGAACAGAGAGCAGAACAACAACACAGAAGGAACTAGGATAACAAACCAAACAGGATACAAGGTCTCCTGCAGTTAAATATACTTTTTATAGCTGGAATAACCTGTACTATACTCTCAGAACTTTATCCTCTTCTCTGACACACTAGAGTCAGTGATGTATATGAAAGGTATTCCGTCTGATGACGCACGTTGCCTCCGTCTAAAGAGATTATAGTACATCCGTAGGTGATACCAGCACACAGAAACTCATGCAGCTTTCATTTAAAAAAGGGGATGGTTAGATGGGTGTCCCCTGAGGGCACAGGAACAACCTATATTACTTCTGTTTACTGTTTAGTTTCGTATCAGTAGAAAACCTTAATGGTTATGGCTTTCGTCTAAACCCCTTTCATGACCCATGAGTCTCATTGTTTCAAATAATTTCACACCCCAAAGGACAACATTAGCTGAATAGTAGTCTCAAGACAATGACTCAAGTAAAAACTAATATTTCATTGATACACAATGTGGGTTTAGGGTTCTCACATGGCCATATCTCCATGTTACAGCGCGTTTACGGAAGACAGACGGAAGACAAAGGCACCACCTGTGCTAATTAGCTATCTAGCATGCTCGGAACACCTGTGTGTATTGGAAGAAGGCGGCCAGAAATGTGTTGTCACTGAAAAATATTGTTTTTATGTGATATGAAGTTAAAGGTCTTTATGTTTCTAGAACCGTATTGCAATTTAGAATTGATTCACGTTTAGATGGAGTATTTGGCTGTTTTGGCTGCCAGTGCCAGTCTACCTCTGAAGACATCATAAGGTCCTTGGACCTTACAGTTTTTCCCAATTGTTTACGCACCTAAATTGGAACTTGAAACGCAATCACCGAAACCTGAAAGTCATGTACTAAATCCCTAAACCAAGTCTGCAAAATTGCAAGCGCAATTCCTGCTTTACATTCAGTTTTCAATTCTATATCACACTTTTTGCAAAACACTACACACAGTTCTCTACATTAGGCACAACATTCAAAATTAAAATGTCTTTAGTCCCTTTGGAAAGCAACGACAATCACAATTCCAAGCCCTATAATTGGCAACACCCACAACTCACAGGTGTAAACACTAGTTGCTGAATTGTTCACTTACAAATCAGAGCTTTAGCACTATAAAGGCCACAGATGAGCTCTCCTGTTTTGGAGGAAAATGGAAGTCAATGGTGAAGCAAGAACTAGAGGTGAAGGAGTGGGAGGAGGAGGAGGAGGAAGAAGAAGAAGGAGGAGGAGGAGGAGGAGGTTGTTGTCTCAGATGAGATCAGGGACATATTGGTTGACCATGTGTTCGGCCATGGATTGAGTATGAGGAAGGCTGGGCATAGAGTTCAGCCCAACCTGAGCCGCTACACTGTTGCATCTATCATCCGTACATTCAGAAATGAGAACCGGTAAGTTACTAACCATCTACACTATGATCTTTAAGTATGTATACCGCAGTCTGACATATCAATAGGCCTATGTTACTCAGTGATTGTTGGCAAATGTTTCAGTAATGTCATTTCATATTGAAAGAAAATATATGATTTTAGCTTACTGTAACCAATCATATCATATTTGTGGATCTTCTGCAGAACTGAGAGATGGCCAGGCCATGGTGGAAGACTCCGGCTGTCACACCAGAACAGGAGACTGCTATTGTGAACATGTTCGTGGCAAACAATACCATTAGACAACAAGAAATCCAGAACCACATAATCGCAGACAACAAAATATTCAATAACATTCACCAGGTGGGCTTGTCTACATTGGACCGTGTATTACAGTTTCAACCGACTCCGGATGAAACAGGTCTACAGGGTGCCATTTGAGCGAAACTCAGAGGGTTAAGGAACAGCACTATGAATATGTGCAAGTAAGTACTATACTGTGAATTTACTGCATATCAGCACTGTATAGACACATTACAGTACTGTAATCCAGTGTATTGTGCCTCACTATAGTGACTGCTCTAGGTCTATGTCACATTGTCTTGTCTGTTTCAGAGAGTCTTGGAGCTGAATGCCGCTGCAATTCAGCACGTTTATATTTACATTGAGGAGGCTGGCTTCAACCTAGCCAAAAGAAGGGGTCGGGAACCAAGCATTATTGGCCATTGTGAATGTCTCTGGACATCGTGGAGGGAATATCACCATGAGGGCAGCCATTAGCCAGCAAGGCATCCTCCATCACAATGCCAACCTTGGTCCCTACAACACCGCCCTTCATCACATTCCTGGACACACTACATGGAATCCTCATTCCAGCCAAGCAAAGGGGTGGACCAGAGCAGCACAGGTATGTTGTCATCTGGGACAACGTGAGTTTCCACCGGGCTGCTCTGGTCCATAACTGGTTCATCGACCACCCCCAATTTATTGTTCTATACCTCCCACCATATTCCCCATTCATAAACCCAATTGAATAGTTTTTTTTTGGCATGGCGATGGAAGGTGTATTACCGCCATCCTCTCGCACGCATGCCTCTTCTGGCAATGGAGGATGCATGTGGTGAAGTTGATGTGGGGGCTGTCGGCAGCTGGAACCGTCACTCCAGAAGGAGAACATCGCTTGTGATGTAGATGAAGGTGCTGTGGCCAGACCAAAATAGGAGGCAGGATGTAGCCTAATGTCTTTCTTACATTATGCATGTGTTTTGTCTTTTTTGTGTTTAGAGTTTTGAAAGAATGAGCCACTTTCATTTTTTTATCTTGTAAAGAAACCCCTATCTTAGTGAATGTTTTCTCATTTTGGGTATAGAAAGTGTTACATACCAAACACAATTGTTCAAAAATATTTTGGAATTAAATGAGAATGGTTTTGTTACTGTATTGCATGTGTGTTTATTTATGTAAACTCAGCAGAAATGTTGTAAGATTTCATTGTAAAAGGTTTAATTTGACCCCCAAAAAATCGACCAAACTATTTTGAAAAATGACTGTAGTTGGCTAATTCATTTGATCAGTCTATGTTTGAAACAGGAAAATGTACACATTTACCACACTTTTATGAGCATTTAAAACAATCCATGATTTATATAATATATCTATTTTTAAAATATACATACAGTACCAGTCAAAAATTTGGGCACCCTTATTCATTCAAGGGTTTTTCTGTATTTTTTAAATGTTCTACAGTGTAGAATAAGAGTGAAGACTTCATAACAATGAAATAACACATATGCAATCATGTAGTAACCAAAAAAGTGTTTAATAAATATATTCTTTATTTGAGATTCTTCAAAGTAGCCACCCCTTGTCTTGATGATAGCTTGCAGACTCTTTGCATTCTCTCAACCAGCTTCACCTGGAATGCTTTTCCAACATTCTTGAGTTCCCACATATGCTGAGCACTTGTTGGCTGATTTTCCTTCACTCTGCGGTCCAACTCATCCCAAACCATCTCAATTGGGTTGAGGTTGGGTGGTTGTGGAGGCCAGAACATCTGATGCAGCATTCCATCACTCTCCTTCTTGGTCAAATAGCCCTTACACAGCCTGGAGGTGTGTTGTGTCATTGTCCTGTTGAAAATCAAATGATAGTACCACTAAGTGCAAACCAGATGGGATGGTGTATTGCTGCAGAATGCTGTGGTAGCCATGCCGGTTAAGTGTGCCTTGAATTCTAAATACATTACTGACAGTTTCACCAGCAAAGCAACCCCACAACATCACACCTCCTCCTCCTTGCTTCACGGTTGGAACCACACATGCAGAGATCATCCATTCACCTACTCTGCGTCTCACAAAGACACAACAGTTAGTAGTGGTTTCTTTGCAGCAATTCGACCATGAAGGCCTGATTCACTCAGTCTTCTCTGAACAGTTGATGTTGAGATGTGTCTGTGAAGCATTTATTTGGGCTGCAATTTCTGAGACTGGTAACTCTAATGATTTTTTTCTTTGCAGCATAGGTAACTCTGGGTCTTCCTTTCCTGTGGCGGTCCACATTAGAGCCACATTCAGGACATAACTTTGTAAGAACTGTGTTTGTGCAAAATGTTTCTGTGAAAAAACAGTGTGGCCAGAACAAATGCTAACTTTTGCGTCAATCAAAACTGGTCGTTCTAAATAAGCGTTCTAATCACACTGGTTTGAGCGTACAGCAGGCTTGCGAATGTATTCACCCCACTTGGCATTTTTCCTATTTTGTTGCCTTACAACCTGGAATTAAAATAGATTTTTGGGGAGTTTGTATCATTTGATTTAAACAACATGCCTACCACTTTGAAGATGCAAATATGTTTTATTGTGAAACAAACAAGAAATAAGACAAAAAACAGAAAGCTTGAACATGCATAACTATTAATCCCCCCAAAATCCATACTTTGTAGAGTCATCTTTTGCAGAAATTACAGCTGAAAGTCTCTTGGGGTATGTCTCTATAAGCTTGGCACATCTAGCCACTGGAATTTTTGCCCATTATTCAAGGCAAAACTGCTCCAGCTCCTTCAAGTTGGATGGGTTCCGCTGGTGTACAGCAATCTTGAAGTCATACCACAGATTCTCAATTGGATTGAGGTCTGGGCTTTGACTAGGCCATTCCGAGACATTTAAATGTTTCCCCTTAAACCACTTGAGTGTTGCTTAAGCAGTATGCTTAGGATCATTGTCCTGCTGGAAGGTGAACCTCTGTCCCAGTCTCAAATCTCTGGAAGACTGAAACAGTTTTCCCTCAAGGATTTCCTTGTATTTAGCGCCATCCATCATTCCTTCAATTGTGACCAGCTTCCCAGTCCCTGCCAATGAAAAACATGCTGCCACAACCATGCTTCACTGTGGGGATGGTGTTCTCGGGGTGATGAGAGGTGTTGGGTTTGAGCCAGACATAGCATTTTATTTTATGGCCAAAAAGTTCAATTTTAGTCTCATCTGACCAGAGTACCTTCTTCCATATGTTTTGGGAATCTCCCCCATGCCTTTTGGTGAACACCAAATGTGTTTGCTTAATTTCTTTAAACAATGGATTTTTTTCTGGCCACTCTTCCGTAAAGCCCAGCTCTGTGGAGTGTACGACTTAAAGTGGTCCTATGGACAGGCTCTCCAATCTCCCCTGTGGAGGTTTCCAGCTCCTTCAGGGTTTTCTTTGGTCTCTTTGTTGCCTCTCTGATTAATGCCCTCCTTGCCTGAGATTCAGTGGGTGGCCCTCTCTTGGCAGGTTTGTTGTGGTGCCATATTCTCTCCATTTTTTAATAATGGATTTAATGGTGCTCTGTGGGATGTTCAATGTTTCTGATATTCTTTTTATAACCCAACCCTGATCTGTACTTCTCCAGAACTTTGTCTGTGACCTGTTTGGAGAGCTCCTTGGTCTTCATGGTGCCGCTTACTTGGTGGTGCCCCTTGCTTAATGATGTTGCAGACTCTGGGGCCTTTCAGAACAGATATATCTATACTGACATCATGTGACACTTAGATTGCACACAGGTGGACTTTATTTAACATTATGTGACTTCTGAAGGTAATTGGTTGCATCAGATCGTATTTAGGGACTTAGCACCATTTAGTGAGTTAGCACCACAGCACCACTTTTCCATTTTTTATTTTTTTGAATTTTTTGAAAGAAGTAATTTTTTCCATTTCACTTCACCAATGTGGACTATTTTGTGTGTGTCCATTGCATGAAATCCAAATAAAAATCCATGTAAATTACAGGTTGTAATGCAACAACAACTAAAAAAATGCCAAGGGGGATGAATACTTTTGCAAGGCACTGTACGCTGGCGGTCCTCATGAGAGCCAGTTTCATCTTAGCACTTGATGGTTTTTGCGACTGCACTTGAAGAAACTTTCAAAGTTCTTGAATGTTCTAGATTTACTGACCTTCATGCCTTAAAGTAATGATTGACTGTCGTTTCTCTTTGCTTATTTGAGCTATTCTTACCAAAATATGGACTTGGTCTTTTACCAAATAGGGCCATCTTCTGTATACCACCCCTACCTTGTCACAACACAGCCGATTGGCTCAAACGCATTAAGAAGTAAAGACATTCCACAAATTCACTTTTAACAAGGCACACCTGTTAATTGAAATGCATTCCAGGTGACTACCTCTACTACTATGAAGCTGGTTGAGAGAATGCCAAGTGTGCAAAGCTGTCTTCAAGGCAAAGGGTTGCTACTTTGAAGAATCTCAAATATAAAATATATTTTGATTTGTTTAACACTTTGTTGGTTCCTACATGATTCCATATGTGTATTTCATAGTTTTGATGTCTTCACTATTATTTTACAATGTAGAAAATAGTAATATTAAAGAAAACCCTTGAATGAGTAGATTTGTCCACTTTTGACTGGTACTGTATACATAAAAAAAAAAATACCAATCACAAATGGGATGCCGCCCCTAATGCCCTTATCGGTGAGCCACCGCTGATAAGAATACTACTCATTGGAGATTGCCATATCAATTGAAATGCCGCAAAAGATGCACCCGACGTCAAGAGAAATCACAGGCATGCTTTCGGTGTGACAAATAGTTACATGACACCTGAACAACTGAGCTAATTGATCAGTTCAATGATTGCCAAATTCAACACCTGGTCTTCCAGGTCGGTTAAATCAACAACATGAAGTATCAACGGCACTCCTGCACCAGGGTTGCCTACCCCTGCTGTAGACAATGTAATAAAATTGGACACATACAGAACATTTGCAAATCAAAGCAGAGTGATAAAAAGTCACACAAAACAGGAAAGAAAGACAGAAATGTCCATCAGATTACAGAAACTGATTCAAATGACTGTGACGAAGAAGACTTTTCTCTCTTAAAGAGACAGATCGCAAAATAATCTGGGTGACACCTGAGGTGGAGCTAAAACATTTACTAGACACAGGATCAGCTTTGTCTGTCATCTCAACCAAGGACTACAAGTGAAACTTCCCAAATGTGAAACTGAAACCTACCTCAATGTTAAAAACATACACAGGTGCGAAAATCTCTCCAATGGGAAAACTCAAAGTGAATGTGTAACACGACAAATAAAGACACACTTTGGAGTTATATGTGCTACAAAAAGGAGGCTTAGATGGAAATGGTTCAGGAGCGTTTAGCTTAACTGGCAGTTAATAAAGGCAATGCAAATCATTTCCAAAAATAGCAGTTGCTCTACAGACGTAAGACTACCACAGCTACTGTCTCAGTCAGCACAGGGGTTCCAGGAAATATATCAAAACACACATCATACTCGAGGACGACGCAAAACCAAAGTTTTACAAGGCTCATTCTATACTGTATGCCATCCGCTCCAAGGTCAAGGTAAAGCTCCAGCGTTTGGAAGATGAAATCATTCTCTCCCAAGTTAACTGGTCTGACTGGGCCACACCCATTGTGCCCATAATCAAAAAGACTGGCACCTTTTACGCATCTTTGGGGATTTCAAGGTCACAGTCAATCCTGCACTGCAGGCAGAACAGTACCAGCTGCCACAGATGGAGGAAATCTTCGCATCACTGACAGGTAGCAAGCGTTTCTCAAAGATTGATCTGGCTCAAGCGTACCTGCAGATGGAAATGGAGGAGTCATCACAAAATTATCTCACGATCAACACACAAGGGTCTTTACCAGTACAACCATCTAGTTTTTGGAGTCTCGAGTGCCCCAGCGATATGGCAACGAGCCATGGACCAAGTCCTCCAGGTCATTCCCAGCACACAGTGCCACCTGGATGATATCATCGTGACAGTAGCTGCTGACGACGAACTTCCGGCGAACCTACACACAGTAAAATCACAAATAAAGTCAAATGAAACACTATTTTGGGGTTTATATTGTCCCACCCCCATGTTGTGTTAAAACTACTCTGGTCATGGTGTTGGTATTTTGGGAGTTAAAACGACACTAAATTGAGTAAATATCCAACTCACAAAAATGTGCTTAAATTTACCTCCAATTTACATTTAATAATTTCCAATGTAGTTTTTAATCAACACCCTTGCCATTTTACACTTTTCTGTGTTGTTCTGAATTAATGATCAACTCCAGCAGAGTACATTTCTCTTTAGGGTAACTTATAATTATAAGGGTGTTATATTGAATAATTCTTAATGTGTCACATTACTACAGTGGTTTGCAATTTGATATCCAATCTCTATTAGATTCAACTTGCAGGAAGATATCCAGCACTTTCACATCACCCACAACCTGCATGTAGAATTCCTGTCAGAGTAGCGGGAAAAATACTTGGAAACTACCTACTAAACTGGAACAACTATTTCATTAACAGTTTTATAAATCCAACCACTTACATTTTTGATTAGTTTAGAAAAATGTATGTTCCTTATATTTGTGTAGCAAAAGATAAAAAAACAATCGATGTACATGCAAAAACACAGATATTGAAACAAACAATAAAAAAAATCTACCTAGAGCAAAGCATTCTGGGAAATATTGACAATGAGGCCCCCCTCACATCTGTGGATAACTCCATAGATATAACTCCCCGTCTCTGGTTACTGTTAATGGAGTTAAAAGTAATCCTTCCCAATCAACTCCAGTTATCAACAGTAATTGAGGGTTAAGATAACTCCCAGTAGAGTCAATTTAACACTACTTTGTAACACTGAGTTCAAATATCCTTGATTTACGGTGTAGGTGGTTTTCACACGACTGGCAGAGTATGGCTTGAGAGCAAACGAGCAAATGCGAGTTCTTCAAGGACTCAATCGAGTATTGCAGACATTCAATTGACAGACACGGCCTTCACAAATGTCAGGACAAGATTGACTCTGTTCAGAAAGCACCAAAGATGTAAAATGTGAGCCAGCACCGCATATTCCTGGGTTTTGTCAATTACTACCACAAATTCCTACATAACCTCTCCACCGTGTTGCACCCGCTGCACTGTTTACTGCAACTGGAAAGCAGAACAAAAGTGGTCAAAAGACTGCGAACAAGCATTCAAGCATTCAAGAACGCAAAACAGCTGATCACTTCAGAGCAGATATTAACACATTACAACCTATCCTACCACTATGCCTAGCCTGCAACGCTTCTCTGTATGGCATTGGGCTGTACTGTCCCACAAAATGAGTCTGGTATGGTGGGTGAAGGAGTTCAATCAGTAAACACTTAATTTTACAGTTCACCAACCCTGGTCTCGATCTTCAACCCGCAGACGTGTGTTCCAGTTATGGCAGCTGCACACTTACAGTGGTGTACATTGTTCCTAGGCACTCAAGCCTACACCATTGAGTCAAAGAGGACTGAACAACATGGAAATGCATATGGACTCTCAAGCCTTCCACTGGGGTTACTTCAAGCTGAGAGTGCTGCAGACCCAGCTGACTCAGATGGAGCCTATGCCTGTCACAAAAAGAGACTAACAGATACCCAACACTGGCTAAAGTCTACGAGCTGACTGTGAAAGGTTGGCCAGCACAAGGTGATATGTAGCTTCCTCAGTTCTCCACCCGGCGTGACCAGTTGTCAGTGTGTCAAGGCTGTGTTGTGGGGTGCACATGTCATTATACCACCAAAGATATGTTCAAGAGTGCTTGAAGCACTCTCAAGATGGACACTTGGGAGTGGTTAAGATGAAGAGCGTAGCCAGAAGCAATGTCTGGTGGCCTGGAATCAATCATCAAATAGATGACCTGGCCAAGACATGCAGTGGATGTCAACAGAAACAGTGACAGTTACAGACAGCACCCCTCCACACATGGCAACATGTTCACATTGACTACGTGTGACCGTTCCTGGAGAGGATGCTCCTCATCATGGCCAACGCTTACTCGAAATGGCCTAAGGTCTTCACTGTTAAAACCTCTACAGGATCGGTGTCCCCCCCCCCCCCCCCCCCCCCCACGGGAAGATTGTGCTAACATAGGCTAATGGGATTGGCATGAGTTTGTAAGTATCAAGAGAGTTTCCCAGGAGATAGACATATCTGATATGGGCAGAAAGCTTAAATTCTTGTTCATCTAACTTCACTGTCCAATTTACACTAGCTGTTACAGTGAAAGAATACCATGCTATTGTTTGAGGAGAGTGCCGTGTTATGAACTTGAAAATGTATCAATAAACCAATTAGGCACATTTGGGCAGACTTGATACAACATTTTGAACAGAAATTAAATGGTTCATTGGATCAGTCTAAAACTTTGCACACACACTGCTGCCATCTAGTGGCCAAAATTGAAATTGCGTATAACCTGCAATAATACATTGTGACCTTTCTTTTAAATTTCAAAGATAATTATTATTTTATTTTTTAGATATTAAAATGTATTAGCTTTTATGTGTTATATTCTCCTACATTCATTTCAAATTTCCAAAAACTTCAAAGTGTCTCCTTTCAAATGGTTTCAAGAATATGCATATCCTTGCTTCAGTTCCTGAGCTACAGGCAGTTAGATTTGGGTATGTCATTTCAGGCAACAATTTTTAAAAAGGGTCCGATTCTTAAGGGAAATGCAACATCAAGCAAGACAGTGAAAGTCCTTTGCACCCTGTTCTCTCGCACAGACCTGCCTGAGCAGTTGGTTAGCGAAAATGGGTGTCAGTTCAATTCGGAGTGAACTGACTCCCATGGTGTCAAAGACAGGACACCTGACATACACTGTGAATATAGGCCCCAACATGATCTGGCACAGCCAATTATCGGATGAAACAGTTTAAGGAGTCACAGCACAGGGCAAAGCTGCTGATGGCTTTTATCTCATCACAGAACTCAGATGAGGTGTTACCTGTTACGAGCGACACTAAACCTCAAGAGACTGTTAGACCCATAAGTTCTCAGAGTCCAACAACTACTGACTCTGGTTCTCAAGCTAAACAATACTCTGAGAGAAATCATAGAGGACCTCATAGAATGAACTTATAGTTGTCATGGCTGACAATTGAAGAATGAAGAATTGAACAGTGCCTTTTTTTCAGTTATTGTTAGTTGTTGAATTGACATGCATACATATCTCTTTTGATGTTGACAGAGTACAATATAGCTGGAAGGGAGGAGTTGTTTTGTATGATATAATGTGATACAAGTATACTGTACAGCATTTATCATAGGCACTACTTTGTTACCTAGAGCATTAACACTAATTGAGTAGTGCATTTGAAAATGATTGTACTGTGCTTGAACATGATTTTGAACAATAAAGTCATGTCAACATTCTCTGTTTCAAGTATCATTTATTACAGTTTGCGTAGTAAGTAAGAACACAACAGAATTGGTGATGAGTCTAATGAATCCCTACCATTCAATGGACACCAAAATCGGGCAGAAAATGGACTAAAATACCTTATTTGCTTGATATTGAGGAGTAGTAAGAACACAACCATAGCAATCAGATACACATACAGTATATTGAACTGTATGTTTCTCAAATTAATTGTTGATAATTCAAACTTTGTTAAATGTTGAGAAAAAATAACCAAGATACCTATTGAATATGGCAAACTTCAAGTAAAATGTAGACCTAATAAATGAGGACTGTATCTGCCATCTCTCCTATGACCAGTAGCCCCTTTGGCTCACTTCAATTAAAACGAATGTGCTAATGTGCATAATGACATCATGATATTATACAGTTCTACTTCAGAGTGCAGCCCATAGAGATCCTATTACATTACTAGAGGGGCTATATCATTAACCCTCAAAGTTCAAGAAGAAGGTGAAAATGGCAGCCATATTGGCCAGGGAGAAATCCAAACCAGTCTAATTGAAATGAATAGCAATAGAGACATAATCCTGATTTTACTAATGCAGGAAAATAAAAATAGGGCATATCAGAAATTGTGTAATAGAATTATTGTCAACCTAAAATATTGTTATATATTTATAAATACAATTTATATGGGTTGTATACACATTTTCTGTATAAATAGCCTCTCAAATATACACTGAGTTTACAAAACATTAAGAACACTTTCCTAATATTAAGTTGCACAGCCTCAATTCTGGACATGGACTGTTCAAGATGTCGAAAGCATTCCACAGGGATGCTGGCCCTTGTTAACTCCAATGCTTCCCACAGTTGTGTCAAGTTGACTAAATATCCTTTAGGTGGTGATACACAAGGGAAACTGTTGAGCGTGAAATTCCCAGCAGCGATGACCGAACCAGTGTGCCTGGCACCTACTACTACTGTTCAAAGGGACTTCAATATGTTGTCTTGCCCATTCAGCCTCTGAATGGCAAACATGCACAATCCAAGTCTCAAGGCTTAAAAATCCTTCTTTAACATGTCTCCTCCCATTCATCTACACTGATTGAAGTGGATTTAACAAGTGACATCAATAAGGGATCATAGCTTTCACCTGAATTCACTTGGTCATTCTATGTCATGGAAAGAGCAGGTGTTCATTTAACTTCTTCTCAATAGGGGGTGCTATTTGCACTTTGTAATAATTTCGTTCCCAAATTAAACTGCCTCGTACTCAATTCTTGCTCGTACAATATGCATATTATTATTACTATTGGATAGAAAACACTCTCTAGTTTCTAAAACCGTTTGAATTATATCTGTGAGTGAAACAGAACTCGAGTTAGAGCATTTTTCCTATGAGGATGTGAGAATGCAGAATTCTGCAAGCTGTTTCCAGGTCAGTTTATTAATTTGCCTGTCTTCTATTGGTTGAGATGCACTGCATACGCCTTCCCCTGGATGTCAGCGAATAGTGAGAATTGAAATGGAGTCTCTAGGCAGATCTGAGAGGTTATAAATAGCTTGGGAACGAAGGGTCCGGTCTTTGTTCACTTCGCTCTGACGCAGGAAGGACCTTGGCATGTCGTAGTAGAAAGCTCCGGTTATAGCTCTTAGATATATCCGGCTCTGTTTTTATTCGATATAGCTATTAAAGACATCATAATGTTGTTATTTTAAACCGAGTTATATCAGTTTATGTCAGTATATTGCGATTTTCGGATATTTATTAGTGTTGCGTTCTAGGGAGTTGGTGATGTCTGGCCCACATGGCTAATGTTTACTGCTAATTGCAACGTTGAAGACTACATTCTACATCCGAGCAACGATTCTTTTGGACAAAGGACAACTTTCCCAAGATTCTGATGGAAGCACATCAAAAAGTAAGAACTATTTATGCTGTTAATTCGTTGTTCTGTTGAAAAATGTAAAATGCATAATCCGCCATTAATTTCCGTGCGGTCTCGCTTTAACGCACGCTGTATGTCGTAGTAACGTTAATTTTAAAAATGTGACACAGCGATTGCATTAAGAACTTGTCTGGCCCACATGGCTAATGTTTACTGCTAATTGCAACGTTGAAGACTACATTCTACATCCGAGCAACGATTCTTTTGGACAAAGGACAACTTTCCCAAGATTCTGATGGAAGCACATCAAAAAGTAAGAACTATTTATGCTGTTAATTCGTTGTTCTGTTGAAAAATGTAAAATGCATAATCCGCCATTAATTTCCGTGCGGTCTCGCTTTAACGCACGCTGTATGTCGTAGTAACGTTAATTTTAAAAATGTGACACAGCGATTGCATTAAGAACTAATGTATCTTTCATTTGCTGTCCAACCTGTATTTTTTTGTCAAGTTTATGATTAGTTATCGATTTAGAATAGGTGCCTCTCCCAAGATTTCTCCCGACATTTTGTTGGCAGCTTGGCTACTTTTCTCATTGTATAACCACGATTTGTGCCGCTAAATATGCACATTTTTGAACAAACTCTATATGTATTGTGTAATATGATGTTATAGGACTGTCATCTGAAGAATTCTGAGCAGGTCAGTGAAAAAATTAATATCTTTTGCTGGGTTATACGTTATCGCTATTTTTGGCTTGAATCAATGCTGTTGTGTGGTTTGCTATTGTGGTAAGCTAATATAATGCTATATTGTGTTTTCGCTGTAAAACACTTAAAAAATCTGAAATATTGGCTGGATTCACAAGATCTTGGTCTTTCATTTGCTGTACGCTGTGTATTTTTCAGAAATGTTTTATGATGAGTATTTAGGTAATTCACGTTGCTCTCTGTAGTTATTCTAGTCGCTTTGGTGAGAGTTGTGATGGTGGCTGCAATGGTAAACTATGATTTATACCTGAAATATGCACATTTTTCTAACAAAACATATGCTATACAATAAATATGTTATCAGACTGTCATCTGATGAAGTTGTTTCTTGGTTAGTGGCTATTTATATCTTTATTTGGTCGAATTTGTGATAGCTACCTATGCAGGAAAAAAATGGTGGAGTAAAAAAAGTGGTGTCTTTTGCTAACGTGGTTAGCTAATAGATTTACATATTGTGTCTTCCCTGTAAAACATTTTAAAAATCAGAAATGATGGCTGGATTCACAAGATGTGTATATCTTTCATCTGGTGTCTTGGACTTGTGATTTAATGATATTTAGATGCTAGTATTTACTTGTGACGCTATGCTAGGCTATGCTAGTCAGCTTTTTTACTGATGGGGGTGCTCCCGGATCCGGGATTGGGAGGAATTAGAGGTTATGTGATAATGCCAGAGAAGGAGGATATATTGGCACCGGATTTGAGGGCATTTCACACTTTTATACAACGGGTTACCAACATATTCAAATTATAATTGACATACTTTCATTAAAAACGTTATTTTGATTCATTTATTTATAATATGTCATGCTTCTACAATATATAGTCCGAAACAAATCTAGGTTTGCTACCCAAGCCGGCTGGTCGTTCGTTCTATTGGTTCAGTTGCCAGAGACGCGACCCAGTCGTTCAGTCTTTTTGTTCTGTATCTATGGGCGGGACCCAGTCGTTCGTTCTAAATGTTTCATTGCCATACTGGCTGGCAACGTTCGTATCCCTTGCTTGCTAGCTAGCCAACTACGGCTAACTTACAGTCACGTCAAACAGTGCAGAAAGAATAACAACAGTGGCTGCATTTGTTTAAGCTGTTTTCCAGTGACATTTATTTGGATACATCCATAACAATGAGCTATTGAGGCACGATTTCACCTGACATAGGAAATGTGCTCTCTCGTTAGGGCACTTGTTGTTCAGAGGTGCTAGCCAAAACACACATAACACAATATATTCAAACTGAAGCTGAAAAGACTGAAAACTTTGTTTTGTTTGACTCTTTTTCAATTGACATTTCTGTGTATACATCTATAAAAATGATATCAGCTGATTCTTGATTTTGACTGGCTGAGAAACGCTGCCTGCATCTCTCTCTCTCGTCCCGACCCCTGACACCTACACCTTCGTTACTATGGGGCAGTTGGAGATCAAATTTGAATATTGTAACAATGTTGCAAATGTCGGAGACATATAGCAAGGATTAAACTAATCTCCGCTGTTGAAAACTAAATGTTAGTCTAAAAGAAATGTGAGATAATGTCTAGATGCTTTTATAGTGGAGATCAAGTTTCTAACTTCCCTGCCTGGGCTGATGAGACAGTGGATTGCGCAGTCAGATGGAACAGAGTAAATAGGCATTTTAATGTCAGTGTTAGCCGGTGGTAACTTGTAACCAATCAGCATTCAGGATTAGACCCACCCGTTGTATAAAATGTTTTGTACACTCAATGTATGTAAACAGACCATAAATGTGTCAATTTGTTGTCTTTGAAAGCTGTGAGTGCTATTACTGTAAATTATACAATATCAGTACTTGTTGCATTAACAACTTGTCTGTCCTAACATCAACTGATTTCAGGCAGTGTATGGATGGATTGATTGCATTGTTTGAATGTAATGTTGGCATATTGGCAGTTAATTTGAAAAATGTATGGAATCATCCCTATATAACTGGCTAGGTAGCCAACAAACATACCGTGCAGATAAATTCTTCAAATTCATTATTTTACACAATATATAATCACAGCACTGGCAAACCATGGTTGACCAAAATGGTTTACCTTTATCCAATCATAGGAAGGTTCATGTCCATTCTAGTATTATACTTCCTAATTCTATGGTGCAGCCTGTTTTACTGACGACAGTAGTCTGTCCTTGCCCACTCAGAGGTCATGCCAATCACTGATG
The DNA here is from genome assembly GCF_016432855.1 of Salvelinus namaycush. Classification (NCBI taxonomy): domain Eukaryota; kingdom Metazoa; phylum Chordata; class Actinopteri; order Salmoniformes; family Salmonidae; genus Salvelinus; species Salvelinus namaycush. The sequence goes on from NC_052310.1 coordinate 50,613,749, forward strand.
TCACAAAGAGGCAAACGCTTAGGGAGCCAGAACATTGCCAGCAAGCACTGGGGGAGACTTGTTTGTTGTGTGCGCTTTGGTGCTTATTTTTTCACCCTCCATCCTTCCTGCCGTCATCCCTCTTTCCACCATTTCCCCCCTGCTATTCTGTTCACCTCCCTCCAGCCTCCGATTTGGACTGAGGGGGTCACTGGCAATTTCCTGACACGAAAGAAAGGGCATCTCTCATCCCCTCTCTCCCCAGGCCACACGGAGCAGGTGGCCCACTCTCTGCAGATTGGCCCCCATCCTGTTTATGTAACTAATGATGTATAAAAGAACAGCAATCTCCCCAGCACAATGTTCTGGTCTATAGAATATCAACTTTGCCTAACTTATGACAGTCCTATTAAAATGCTAGACCATGCCTCAATGGTCCTTCATACATGGGGAGTTAGCCTAACTAAACAGGGGTTGAGCCAAGCCTTTGTGTTTTTCATTTCACGTATGCTGACAGTACACATTAACCAACATTTCAACTTACAAATCCATGTAAATGCACTAGAATTTACATATATATAGAGCTAATTTATATCTTTAGTCCAGCAATTCGTTGTCAGTTGCTAGCAGACGTAGAATTTGTTTTCTTACAATTACTTTTACTGTGCTTGATTGAGCTTGGCGCTCTATAAACAATGATGTTGTCCAAAATGTGCAAAACCCACCCATATTGCACTTCAGATAGCCTTAAATTCTCTAGGGTAGGGGGCAGCATTCGGAATTTTGGATGAAATGCATGCCCAAATTAAACTGCCTGCATCTCGGGCCCAGAATATATGATATGCATATAACTGGTAGATTTGGATAGAAAACACTCTAAATTTTCCAAAACTGTTAAAATAGTGTCTGTGAGTATAACAGAACTGATTTGGCCGGCGAAAACCTGAGAAATCCATTCAGGAAGAAGTTTTTTTGGGGTTTTGTAGTTTTCTATTCAATGCCAATACAGTATCCATTGACTTAGGACTCAAATTGTAGTTTCTGTGCCTTCCACAAGATGTCAACAGTCTTCAGAAATTGTTTCAGGCTTGTATTCTGAAAAATGAAGAAGTAAGAGCAGTCTGAATGAGTGGACCCTGCCGTGTCACAGAGCTTTTTCCTGCGCCAGACCGAGAGAGTGCGTTTCTTGTTTACCTTTTAAATTGACGACGTTATTGTCCGGTTGAAATATTATCGATTATTTAGGCTAAAAACAACCTGAGGTTTGAATATAAACATCGTTTGACATGTTTCTATGAACTTTACGGATACAATTTAGATTTTTTTGTCTTCCTGTTTTGACTGCGTTTGAGCCTGTGGATTACTGAAGAAAACGCGCGAACAAAACTGAGGTTTTTGGGTATAAAGAGACATTATCGAACAAAAGGAACATTTATTGAGTAAATGAATGTCTGCTGAGTGCAACCATATGAAGATCATCAAAGGTAAGGGATTAATTTTATCTCTATTTCTAAATTGTGTAACTGTTCTACCTGGCTGGCTACTGTTTGTAATGATTTGTCTAGTGGGCTATGTTCTCAAATAATCGTAAGGTATGCTTTCGCCGTAAAGCATTTTTTAAATCTGACACCGTGGTTGGATTCACAAGCAGTTCATCTTTAAACCTATGTAAAATATGTTTAATTTTCGGAATTTTTATAATGAGTATTTCTGTATTTGAATTTGGCGTCCAGCAGTTTCACTGGCTGTTGAAGAGGTGGGACGCTACCGTCTCACGTGCCCAAGAGAGGTTAAACACTCAAAGTACTTGAAAAAAAACAACTCCAAAGGCTATAGCTCATCACATCAGGTCTGGTTGATAAAGGAAAGGAGTGGGGGAGTTTGTGTGTGTGTGTGTGTGTGTGTGTGTGTGTGTAGGACGTCTGGGAGAAAGCAGTGCATACAGCTTTTTGTTTGTTTGAAAGCAGAGCCAACGATAACGCAGTGAAAAGAAGGTTGCAGAAGGGGCAACTACAGTAGAGACGTGAGTGCACTGGTGAGGGGGTTCGGTATAAGGACTTTATTACTGCATAGCATGATCCAATAAAGATAGCATCGCACCTTCCTTGCCTCCGCTCAGAACCTTATATATCTGGCCGATACATTTCCAGTGAATCACCTTCCCAGAAATTGGGTCTGCTCATTTAATAAGCTGACCAACCTGGCCTGTATCTCTCTCTATATACTGAACCTGGCTTTCAACTTACAGGCACGCAGAGGAGCACACTCATCAAGTCCATTTTATATTCAGATCAATGCGAGCCAGGCAGCGTGGTAAAACGGGTCGATAGAGTAGAGAGAGACGTTGAGAAAGGCGGAGATAGAGAGAGAGAGAGAGAGATCACATGGGGCTAGGGGAATGGGCTGAGAGGTGAAAGCCTGTGGTGTCACAGTGAAAACAGGACCTTGGTAGAGATGGACAGAAAACAGCAGGCAGAGAGAGAGAGAGAGAAAGACAGAGAGTGAAAGAGAGAAAGAAAATGAGTATGTTGGCAGTAGGAGAACCAGTCTATGTGCTGACTTAGGGTGCCCTGCCTGAAGACTGTCCAGAGGCTATGTGTGTGTGTGTGTGCGTGTGCGTGTGCGTGTGCGTGTGCGTGTGCGCGTGCGTGTGCGTGTGCGGGTGCGTGTGTATGACACTGCTCAGCCGAGTAGGGGGAATTAAATTACAAAGAGGCAGTGAAAAGCCATGGCTGCTACTGCATTGCAGATGTTTGGCCAATTGCACGAGAGGGACCTTGAACAAATCAATACATATAAGGAGATACACATCTTCAACAAATACAGTATATACAATTACTGACTACACACACCCACAGAGACAGTCACATGCACACGCTTTTAGCGACTCGGTTCAAAGCTCGCTTTGAGAACATCTGGCAGATAGCGATAGGCTGACTAACTGCTTAATCTGTCTGCCCAGTCTAGCCACAAAGCTGACCCATCTCCCCTCTCTCTCTCTCTCTCTCTCTCTCTCTCTCTCTCTAATCCACCCTACTGACTATATATCCACCTGCACAGCCACAGCTAAATGTCCTTTAGCATTGCTCTATCCTTGTTCTCATCACCAGTCTTCATACATATCCCAAGCCTCTAGGCAAAGCACCTGCAAATATGCCAAATGTTCCATAATGCCACCATAAAGCCACATATGTTGGCAGAATCCACCTCTGGTCTCCTTTTATCTGACAGCTTAGTCACACCTGGCTCATGCCATCAGGCCAAAGATTAGTGAGGGGAAAGGGGATAACTCTTTCCTTGTATCACGTCTGCCTCCCGTACGCCACTGTGTAGAGGCCAACGATGCCTGTCCCAATAATACTGGCCTCGGCCTCAGAACCACTGTTTGGTTGTTCTGGAATAGTGGTCGGTTTGGGAGATGGGATTTACGAAATGGCTTTAATTTGTAGTGTTGTCCAAAGATCTTGTTTAGGTAGAGTGCAAAAGACCCTAAAGCTAGATACTGGGGTGTCAACACCAACAAAAATCCTTTGAAATTGATAAAACCAATTGAAGTTAAATCACATAAGTCAAGAGGCCAAGAGCTAGGAGGAGGTCAAACAATCTTAGGAAAGTTGTCTTCATGATGCAAGAGCACAGTTCCAACCCAGTTTGAGCAAACATCTACTTGCCTAGTTAAATAAAGGTTACATTCTGAAAATGTGGAATTCTTATCTTAGAAATTACTTTCTTAACATATTCAATTCTTATCTTAGAAATGATTCTCAGAACTGTTCAAGGGAGTTCAGAACATCTGCTACCACATTTAATTTGTTTATAAGTCATCCATCTCCATTGTAACAGTACTGCAATGCTAACGTGTCAATTTGAAATGGGGTTCCTCTGTTATTATATAGCTCCAACATCTTGATAATGTCCTGATAGTGTCAGCATTTGTGATGTTGACATTGCATTGTTGATACTGATTAAAGACATATTCCACTGAGATTCTACAAGCAAATGTTTTTATGAGCCTAATAATTGCTAGAGGAAGTTGTGTTAGTAGTCTGCCTGTCGGTTCCTCCTCCGTAGCTTCAACCAGAATCATTAGATCATCAGTTGAAGGTTCTTGTAAAGATACAATTCCTCCTGTTTTTACTGTATCCTGTCGATTAAATTGACTAAGTATACTGGACTAAGTATTTCAGACTGAAAGTCACCTTCCCCTGAGTGTTAGTGGAACGTATCTGTTTCTAATTGGCAAATGATCCCCTGATATGCATCTGGGCAATATGTGGCCTTTACTGTAGCTACATTACAAACCCAGAGAGACCTGGAGACCACTGATTTAATCAGACAGATTTAATTAGCGATGGGATGAGGATAAAGAGTGGACATTTCTACCCATCAACCTTCCTTGACTGTGTTTTCAAAGCAACAGATACAAATCTAACAGACACTAGCTGTGTTTGAATACTCATACTAAACGCACTAACCATACTATTTGTGACTTAATTTGAGTATATAGTATGCTTATTGGTCATAGTATGGATATAGTAGTTAGTATACCAAAAGTTCCCGGACGTCGTACTACATTCGCAAAAATACGAAGTATACAAACAGTGGACACAATTCCCGTGCTTTAAGGGCCCATAATTAAATTCTTCAGAAAATGTGCGTGGCTTCACATCGTTTTCAGATTTGAAGAAAATGGTGGAAAATATGCAGCCAAAGTCCAACAAGAGCGGATAGAAAATTCATTGCTTTAAGTAATTATGACAGATGTTAAGAAAATGTTAAGCAATGTAATAATGTCATGATTTTTCAAATAAGTTAATTTATGCGTTATGTTGGCTGACTATTTGAGCTACGTTATCCTTATGAACCACATAGCATATAATTACAGCAGTATGTACCGGTATGTTAGCTATCTACCTAGTGTTAGTTGGCTGCTAATACATCAAACTTGCCAGATTATTAACTATCTGCTGTCATGACGTTGGCCTGTGGGTAAGGTTAATGACCCCCCCCGTAAATACCTTTCTCCCTTCCCTCTCTCTCGGACTCTACTGAAGGACTTTTGAATAGCCTTTGTTAAACATAGAGAGTCAGGGAACATCAAACAAGTGGGGGGAAAGGAACCATATTTCGATATTAGAACCAGTTGAAAATATGCGTTGGAACTTAATGAATATGATGTCAGTTCGGTTGTCATCTGAGACATTATGACTGATGACAGGATGACATAAACTGTATCTGGGAAAGTCTACACATTCTAGTTATCAGATTCACATGGAATTGTTGTGCAATTTAAATGTTTAAATATGACACTATTTGTGAAAGATTAAATGTAATTTTAGCTTCCAAATTAGAGATTTGGGTTTTCATAAAGTTAGAGCTCTGCTCAATCAGTGGCCCACCCCTGTGAAGAACATGGGTTATAAACTATGAAACACACCCTTCTCTCCCTCCACTATATAAGCCCTTGACGAAAATGTAACTATCTGTTCCGAGGACGATAGGACGACGGTCCATACTTTGAAAAGGACTAACATGTTAACTACAAAACTAAGCCAACCTCAGCGTGAGCTTTGGTTGCGAATGGTATGAACTTTGAACTCTTATTCACTCCAGAAGTGATACCTCCTAGCCGTTGAGTTAGCAGCGGCCGCTGTAAACGTGGGCTAGGAGAGGACAGACAGAGTATCCCGTCTACCACCCAACGACGACACTACAACGTATCCCGTTCACCACCAGAGACACTCTTCAAAGGACAAAGGACTCTGTTGGGCAACACGGCCTTCCATCTACCACCAACCTATTGAAGCGCAGCTCAGAGTAAATATTGATTGCATTTTCCTTTTCCAAATGGGTGCAAATGGGTGCATAATTTAGAATGCATAGGATACTGTATTAACGATAGCACAGCTTCTCCCTTTGTTCCTCAGTCTTCCCGCTCTTTCACTCAAACCCAACCCCCTTTCCTTTGTGTAACCAGCTGTCATATCTGCTCCGTCCGCTAGGGACGTTTTCCTTTATGACGTAATTTGTAATCAATGTATGGTTCATTCTGTGTATATGTAATTCTGTGTGATTAGTTAGATATTTTGTATTGCTGATTCAACTTCGTGAAGATAACCAAGAATTTACAACTTTCAGATGAGACTGAAATAAGGTGATGATTAATATTGACTGCTATTGATGTAAAATATTACTAGGTCTTTAAGAGTTTATTCGGAAGATAACAGCTCTATAAATATTATTTAGTGGTGCCCCAACTTTCTAGTTCATTACATTTACATGATTAGCTCAATCAGGTAATATTAATTACAGAGAAAGGATTTTATAGAATAGCATGTCATATTACTTAATCCGGCATAGCCAAAGACACGACACTGCTATCTAACTGCCCAACATTTATTGACTTGATTATTCCCATGATTCTTAGTTAATTGTTATAGTCATTGTGTGTTCTCAATGTACATTCGGGTGCTTTCGTAAATTCTCTCTGGCTATCTACTCCGATTTCAGAGCACTCTCATCTGAGTGTACAAGAGCACAGAAAAACTGATGAAATTACGAATACTCAACACCCGTTGAATTTGGTCAGTAAACGTAGACAAAAAATCTGAATTAAATTGTTGCCAGCAGCACAGTTACAGTCACCAATGCTCTGGATAACATGGAAACTGCCTAACCAGCTCTGCCAGGGTGAGTAAAATGGTCAGAGTGAGGTGTTCTCTCATATGGTCAGAGTGAGGTGTTTTCTCATTTGTGTCTGGAAATAGCTATCTACTTAGCCAGTTAGCTTGTGTGCTTGACTGCCGTTGTAAGGTCAGAATGCTCGCATCAACCCATACTCCTCGGCCAGAGCATCAAGTGTGCGCTCTGAACACTCCCAGAGTGAAACGCTTTGAATTTACAAACTGACATCGCTCTGAATTTATGACGCCCAGTGTACTCTGAGCGCACTCTGGCACTCCAGATCGAATTCAAGAACACACCTGAAGTCGTAAAATTTATAGCTAGTAATTTCTTATGCTAACAAGCTAGCAAGAGGTTGCATAGCAATAGCATCAACTTCCAGTAACAGGTGAAGCACTAGTACGCTCAACTGAAAGCATACCGTTCGTTTACAGTATACTAAAATGAACTAACAGTATGTATTATATACTCATTAGGTATGTAGTGTACAGTATGTTAGTATGGGTGTTCGAAGCACTAATCAGTGTTCTCAGATCTCAGACAGAGGTCATAGTCTTAGGCTCCTGATAATACATGTGAATGTGCCCTGCTGGATTAGGTCTAGCAGTACTCCACTAGATTATAGAAAACAGTGCTGGAGAGGGAAGATTAGTGGCCAATGTGATCAATACGAGGATGTCTGAAGATTTACAAGAAATCTAATCATTGATCTTCATGGGATGAGTGAGTGTGTGAAGTTCTAAGAGAGTCTGGGAATGGGAGCCTAAATCTCCATCAGTAATGCCATGGTAACTTGCATTATGTAAGAATAACTTGCAAGATCTATGACAGAGCTAACTTTGAACATCCAAGAGAATGAGACAACCACACCCTCCCTGGCTCCACACTTCACCCCCCTCTGAATGCCCTGATCAATTTGTCAGCTTTTTCCCCCATATAATGAAACACATTTAGACTTTCTTAATTAAGCTGGAGAGGAACCTATTACTTCAGGGACAGGTTCAATTGTCCTCACTCTGAAGCATCAATGGCTCTGTGGGGCTGATAATCACATATCCAGAGAGAGAGAGAGAGACAGAGAGAGAGATAGAGAGCTTATAATCACACTATCGAGAGAGTTTATAATCATACTATCGAGAGAAAGAGAGAGAGAGAGAAAGTTTATAATCACACTATCAAGAGAGAGAGAGAGAAAGTTTATAATCACACTATCAAGAGAGAGAGAGAGAAAGTTTATAATCACACTATCAAGAGAGATAGATTATAATCACACTATCGAGAGAGAGAGAGAGAGAGAGAGAGAGAGAGAGAGAGAGATTATAATCACACTATAGAGAGAGAGAGAGAGAGAGAGAGAGAGATTATAATCACACTATAGAGAGAGAGAGAGAGAGAGAGAGAGAGAGAGAGAGAGAGAGAGAGAGAGATTATAATCACACTATAGAGAGAGAGAGAGAGAGAGAGAGAGAGAGAGAGAGAGAGAGAGAGAGAGAGAGAGAGAGAGAGAGAGAGAGAGAGAGAGAGAGAGAGAGAGAGAGAGAGAGAGAGAGAGAGATTATAATCACACTAGAGAGAGAGAGAGAGAGAGAGAGAGAGAGAGAGAGAGAGAGAGAGAGAGAGAGAGAGAGAGAGAGAGAGAGAGAGAGAGAGAGAGAGAGAGAGAGAGAGAGAGAGAGAGAGAGAGAGAGAGAGAGAGATTATAATCACACTATCAAGAGAGAGAGAGAGAAAGTTTATAATCACACTATCAAGAGAGAGAAAGTTTATAATCACACTATCAAGAGAGATAGATTATAATCACACTATCGAGAGAGAGAGAGAGAGAGAGAGAGAGAGAGAGAGAGAGAGAGAGAGAGAGAGAGAGAGAGAGAGAGAGAGAGAGATTATAATCACACTATCGAGAGAGAGAGAGAGAGAGAGAGAGAGAGAGAGAGAGAGAGAGAGAGAGAGAGAGAGAGAGAGAGAGAGAGAGAGAGAGAGAGAGAGAGAGAGAGAGATTATAATCACACTAGAGAGAGAGAGAGAGAGAGAGAGAGAGAGAGAGAGAGAGAGAGAGAGAGAGAGAGAGAGAGAGAGATTATAATCACACTATCGAGAGAGAGAGAGAGAGAGAGAGAGAGAGAGAGAGAGAGAGATTATAATCACACTAGAGAGAGAGAGAGAGAGAGAGAGAGAGAGAGAGAGAGAGAGAGAGAGAGAGATTATAATCACACTATCAAGAGAGAGAGAGAAAGTTTATAATCACACTATCAAGAGAGAGAGAGAGAAAGTTTATAATCACACTATCAAGAGAGATAGATTATAATCACACTATCGAGAGAGAGAGAGAGAGAGAGAGAGAGAGAGAGAGAGAGAGAGAGAGAGAGAGAGAGAGAGAGAGAGAGAGAGAGAGAGAGAGAGAGAGAGAGAGAGAGAGAGAGAGAGAGAGAGAGAGATTATAATCACACTATCGAGAGAGAGAGAGAGAGAGAGATTATAATCACACTATCGAGAGAGAGAGAGAGAGAGAGAGAGAGAGAGAGATTATAATCACACTATCAAGAGAGAGAGAGAGAAAGTTTATAATCACACTATCGAGAGAGAGATTATAATCACACTATCGAGAGAGAGATTATAATCACACTATCGAGAGAGAGAGAGTTTATAATCACACTATCGAGAGAGAGAGAGTTTATAATCACACTATTGAGAGAAAGAGAGAGAGAGAGATTATAATCACACTATCGAGAGAGAGAGAGAGTTTATAATCACACTATCAGGAGCGCGAGAGAGAGAGAGAAAGCTTATAATCACACTATGAAGAGAGAGAGTGAGAGTTTATAATCACACTATCAAGAGAGAGAAAGAAATAGAGAATGAGAGAAAGGGAGAGAGGGAGGGAGAGGACAGCAGGAGAAAGAGAGAAACAGACTGCTGCATAACTGCAATTAACCCCCTCTCCATTTTCTTACAAAACCCATCTTTCAAATCGGTCTAGAAACTAAGCTCTAGCAAGATCTATGCTTAGTTCTAAACAACCGGTGGCCAAATACAAAAGGATAGCGCAGTAAAGCAATGCATTTGGGGTATTAGGAACATATTGAGTACAAGTAATGAAATGTAGTGTGGTGAGGTCTGAGTCCGAGTAGACACTTTCTATTGAGCCCCCCCTCATCTCTCTCTCATGCACACACATATATATACGCACACACACACACTCATAAAGATTTTTGCCATGGTGTTTATCGGTATGACACGATCACAAAGATAACCATCAAACAACCATCCAACAGCAGAAGGTAGGCGGCACATCCATTACACACACATTCACAGACCCTAATAGCTTCTGTCCCACGCAACTGCCCCACACAAACAGGCGACTTTCAATACCACAGACAGCGACTAGGGCTACTTGTAGACAGCGCTATACACACAAAATGCCAAGTAGACATCACTACTGGTTGAGATATATACTCACACAATATATATTTTTTATTAACATTTATTTAACTAGGCAAGTCAGTTAGAAACAAATTCTTATTTACATTGACAGCCTAGGAACAGTGGGTTAACTGCCTTGTTCAGGGGAAGAACAACAGTTTTTTACCTTGTCAGCTAGGGGATTTGATCTAGCAACCTTTCGGTTACTGGTCCAACGCTCTAACCAGTAGACTACCTGCAGCCCCAAAAGTAATGTAATAATTATAATAATAAAAGTAGACAGCACTACTGTAAATAAACACTTGCATTTACGTTTACTTGTCAACAAAGCCAATCCGTCTATCTTTCTGGGTAAAGACATCAGTGACTGAACGGTAAAACTTCTCCCTGTTGGCCCTCAGTTATAAAAGTCTCTCGGTCTTGCTCTCGGTCTCAACTGAGATGATGGCAAGAAATAATGGGTGGCAAGAAATAAGTTAGTCCTAAATATATGTTTAACTAAAACACTGTTTTTGGGACAAATCATTCACTCAACCCTAAACTTCAACTAAAGCAAGTTGACCAGACTAAACTGCTTGGAGTAACCCTGGATTGTAAACTGTCATGGTCAAAACATATTGATACAACAGTAGCTAAAATGGGGAGAAGTCTATCCATAATAAAGCGTTGCTTTTCCTTCTTAACAACGCTGTCAACAAGGCAGGTCCTACAGGCCTTAGTTTTGTTGCACCTGGACCTCTGTCCAGTTGTGTGGTCATTACAATTGGCCTAGAACAGGGCAGCACGGCTGGCCCTTAAATGTACACGGAGAGCTAACATGTATAATATGCATGTCAATCTCTCCTGGCTCATAGTAGAGGAGAGATTGACCTTATCACTACTTGTATTTGTAAGAGGTTGAATACACCGAGTCTGTTTAAACTACTAGCACACAGCTCAGACACCCATTCATACCCCACAAGACATGCCACCAGAGGTCTCTTCAGAGTCCCCAAGCCCAGAACAGACTATGGGAGATGCACAGTACTACATAGAGCCATGACTACATGAAACTCTATTCCACATCAAGTAACTCATGCAAGCAGTAAAATCTGATGGAAAAAACAAATGCAAATACACTTTATGGAACAGCAGGGACCGAAAAGACACACACACAGGAAGAGACACTCCCATACACACAAATGATAGCATACACACTATACACACACTTACACATGGATTTTGGTTCACATCAACACCATTATCCCAGAAACCCTAGACCACTTCAATTTGCATACCGCCCCAACAGATTTACAGATGATGCAATCTCTATTGCACTCCACACTGCCCTTTCACACCTGGACAAAAGGAACACCTATGTGAGAATGCTATTCATTGACTACAACTCAGCGTTCAATACGATAGTGCCCTCAAAGCTCATCCCTAAGCTAAGGACCCTGGGACTAAACACCTCCCTCTACAACTGGATCCTAGACTTCCTGACGGGCCGCCCCCAGGTGGTAAGGGTAGGTAACAACACATCCGCCACGCTGATCCTCAACACAGGGGCCCCTCAGGGATGCGTGCTCAGTCCCCTCCTGTACTCCCTGTTCACTCCTGACTGCACGGCCAGGCATGAATCCAACACCATCATTAAGTTTGCCGATGACACAACAGTGGTAGGCCTGATCACTGACAATGATGAGACAGCCTATAGGGAAGAGGTCAGAGACCTGACCATGTGGTGCAAGGACAACAACCTCTCCCTCAACGTGATCAAGACAAAGGAGTAGACTACAGGAAAAGGAGGACCGAGCACGCCCCCATTCTCATCAACGGGGCTGTAGTGGAGCAGGTTGAGAGCTTCAAGTTCCTTGGCGTCCATCACCAACAAACTAACATGGTCCAAGCACACCAGACAGTCATGAACAGGGCATAACAAAACCTATTCCCCCTCAAGAGACTGAAAAGATTTGGCATGGGTCCTCAGATCCTCAAAAGGTTTTACAGCTGCACCGTCGAGAGCATCCTGACAGGTTGCATCACTGTCTGGTATGGCATCTGCTCGGCCTCCGACCGCAAGGCACTACAGAGGGTTATGTATATGGCCCAGTACATCACCGGGGCAAAGCTTCCTGCCATCCAGGACCTCTATACCAGGTGGTGTCAGAGGAAGGCCCTACAAATTGTCAAAGACTCCAGCCACCCTAGTCATAGACTGTTCCCTCTGCTACCGCACGACAAGCGGTACCGGAGTGCCAAGTCTAGGTCCAAGAGGCTTCTAAACAGCGTCTACCCCCAAGCCATAAGACTCCTGGACATCTAATCAAATGGCTACCCAGGCTATTTGCATTGCCCCCCCCCCCCCATTCTACACTGATGCTACTCTCTGTTATTAACTATGCAAAGTCACTTTAATAACTCAACCTACATGTACATATTACCTCAATTACCTCAACACCGGTGCCCCCGCACATTGACTCTGTACCGTTACCCCCTTATATAGCCTCGCTATTGTTATTTTACTGCTGCTCTTTAATTATTTGTTACTTTTATCTCATACTTTTGTTGGTTAAGGGCTTGTAAGTAAGCATGTGACAAATACAATTTGATTTGATTTGATTTAATGTTCAAATCCAGAGTCCATGGCCAGGGTCTCACCGTCCCAGTCATCTGGAGTTTTCCTCATAATCCAGTACAGTGCACGTAGATCAGATTGGTAAAGGAGTTCCATCTGGTTGCCATGGCATCTGTTTCACCACCTCGTCTAGTAGATGGGTGCGTTTGGTTTATTTGTTAAAAAATGTGTCCCTAAACTGTCTTCAAAAATCTTTACACTTGGGAATGAATTTGGCAGACTGAGAGAGCACCAAGTTCAACTTGTGGGCATAACAATGGGTGAATGTGGCTTCAGGTACTCTCTCTTTTATCGTTGCCTGGACCCCATTCTGCTCTGATGCTATCACAGAGGCTCCATTATAGGTTTGAGCTACCAATTTTTCAATGCAGTTTTAATTGCCCCATATATCCAAAACGTATTCTCCAAACGTTGCCGCTGTTGGAGAACTGCAGGCAGGGGAAGCAGTAGAGTCGGCTGCTAGCAGCGCAGCCACAGAGCCAGTCTTTCCATTGATACCACTCAGATTGAAATGATTGTGTTATTTTCCGTCCCTTCCTTTGATATAGGTCCCTAAGCTCAACTTTGAAAACTGCTTCAGATGCAATATGTTAGCCATCCTGATTTTGTTTTGCTAGCAGTAAAACGAACCGCCTTGGCAGATGACGTGTGGTCCATAGGCAGGAGCGAGCTTAGCCTATACCATTACTTTTTTCACTCCAATACACAATTTGTGTGCGCATTAGCTGGCAGTATAATGTAGAAACACACATGTCACGCATTGAGTTTGAAGGGCGAGAAAGGCACACGGTGGGGCTACTTTTCTCCTGGCCTCCTTGCGCATGTTGTACCCAATCACAGCAAATTTGGAAAGTAATATTAGAAATCGATTGTATAATGCAGAAAAAACATGAAGATGACAAACATTTTATTGATCAATTGTAGCCTATATTTATTTATTTTTCATGACAGTTGTTATCATACATTTTCACAGGGCACTGCCTATCCTGAGTACACATCACTGACGTATAATCTCCAACATCCTTAAAGTTGGTGGAGTTGGGGCCTTTAGGGCAATTTATGTGGATGTTAGATGGCTTTTTTTTACTGAAGAATGTGTTTGTTTCATATGATTGTATTTTGCTTTTCGTGCTATGTGTTTGTTTTTCATGTATTGTGTAATTTATGTGTATATACTGTAGATATGTATAGTGAAATTGTTTTCTGGGAAAGAGGCTGTGTTCTCCCTGCTTGAATAAAAGTACAAATAAAATACAAATGCAGGCTGTCTATTTATTTGTCCTTCCTCATCTCCCTGTCACTATGTGATGTGTGGTGTGATGTCAATGAATGTCGACACATCATGTGTGTCACCCACTGAGATATATAATTAATCTCCCTGTATGGGGTGGCCCAGACCCCCAACTCCAGAGCACAGAGGGCACAATCCTGCACACTATCTATAAACCTGTAGACAGGTAGCAGGGAGAAGGCAGACAGAAAATCACATGAGCGCACGAATGCATAAGTACAGACGCTCATGGAGGTATCCATAAAACATCAACATTATGTGTACTACTATATACAGTTGAAGTGGGAAGTTTACATACACTTAGGTTGGAGTCATTAAAACTAGTTTTTCAACCAATCCACAAATTTCTTGTTATTAACAAACTATAGTTTTCGCAAGTCGGTTAGGACATCTACTTTGTGCATGACACAAGTCATTTTTCCAACAATTGTTTACAGACAGATTATTTCACTTATAATTCACTGTATCACAATTCCAGTGAGTAGGAAGTGTACACACACTAAGATGACATGGCTTTTTAAGCTTCTGATAGGCTAATTGACATAATTTAAGAGTCAATTGGAGGTGTACCTGTGGATGTATTTCAAGGCCAACCTTCAAACTCAGTGCCTCTTTGCTTGACATCATGGGAAAATCAAAAGAAATCAGCCAAGACCTCAGAAAAATTGGAGACCTCCACAAGTCTGGTTTATCCTTGGGAGCAATTTCCAAACACCTGAAGGTACCACGTTCATCTGTACAAACAATAGTACACAAGTATAAACACCATGGGACCACGCAGCTGTTATAACACTCAGGAAGGAGACGCGTTTTGTCTCCTGGAGATGAACGTACTTTGGTGTGAAGAGTGCAAATCAATCCCAGAACAACAGCAAAGGACCTTGTGAAAATACTGGAGGAAACAGGTACAAAAGTATCTATATCCACAGTAAAACAAGTCCTATATCGACATAACCTGAAAGGCCGCTCAGCAAGGAAGAAGCCACTGCTCCAAAACCGCCATAAAAAAGCCAGACAACGGTTTGCAACTGCACATGGGGACAAAGATCATACTTTTTGGAGAAATGTCCTCTGGTCTGATGAAACAAAAATAGAACTGTTTGGCCATAATGACCATTGTTATGTTTGGAGGAAATAGGGGGAGGCTTGCAAGCCGAAGAACACCATCCCAACCGTGAAGCACGGGGTGGCAGCATCATGTTGTGGGGGGTGCCTTGCTGCAGGAGGGACTGGTGCACTTCACAAAATAGATGGCATCATGAGGGAGGAAAATTATGTGGATATATTGAAGCAACATCTCAAGACATCAGTCGGGAAGTTAAAGCTTGGTCGCAAATGTGTCTTCCAAATGGACAATGACCCCAAGCATACTTCCAAAGTTGTGGAAAAATGGCTTAAGGACAACAAGGTCAAGGTATTGGAGTGGCCATCACAAACCCTGACCTCAATCCTATAGAAATTTGTGGGCAGAACTGAAAAAGCGTGTGTGAGTAAGGAGGCATACAAACCTGACTCACTTACACCAGCTCTGTCAGGAGGAATGGGCCAAAATTCACCCAACTTGTTGTGGAAAGCTTGTGGAAGTCTACCCGAAACGTTTGACCCAAGTTAAAAAATTTCATGGCAATGTTACCCAATACTAATTGAGTATATGTAAACTTCTGACCCCCTGGGAATGTGTTGAAAGTAATAAAAGCTGAAATAAATCCCTCTACTATTATTCTGACATGTCACATTCTTAAAATAAAGTGGTGATCCTAACTGACCTAAGACAGGGAATTTTTACTAGGATTAAATGTCAGGAATTGTGAAAAAATGAGTTTTAATGTATTTGGCTATGGTGTATGTAAACTTCTGACTTCTACTGTACATCTTATCTTTGGTACAGTATCTTTATGTTTTGATGCTACACTTTGAAAAAAGGGTTACAAAAGGGTTATTTGGCTGTCCCCATAGGAGAACCCTTTTGGTTCCAATTAGAGCCCCTATTGGTTCCAGATAGAACCCATTTGGGTCTGTGGATAGGTTACTACCTGGAACCCAAAACGTTCTAGGTAAGGGGTTTACCTTAGCTGCTGAGAAGCACATTAAAAGTAGCCAGTGTTAAAAAGGAAAATCCTCATTGACACCATGGCATCGTACATTTTATTAGATTTTTAACTTTAATCTATCATACACATCATGCATGAACTGGGATCTCGTGTCAATATTAGAAGGGTGTATGACCGTACTATGCCTACATCGACTTTCAATGTATTTCCCCACACATATAGATATTCATCTACACTTACACAAGTCTCCAATAACACTTGATGAGATTTTCCCCATCGTATTGTCTCCACTTATCATGAGATGCCTCGTCTCGTCTCTCACGCTCCTAGTGCCAGCACACACACACACACACACTGTTAAACAGGGAAACGTACTCATGCTCTTTTTCACCTCCCCTCTTCCTTTCCCCCATTATTACAGAGAAGGGCTGACTTGCTCAACCTTTCCAACAACCTCTACTTCCCATCCGTATACTGCTGCAAGGATGCAAGAACACCATTGAGCTATTTTATCCTATCACACACACTTGCACATTTAGATTTCACATTGACATTTTAGTCATTTTAGTCATTTAGCAGACTCTCTTATCCAGAGCGACTTACAATAGCGACTGGATACATTTTCATAATGATTTCAGGAATGGTCCCCCGTGGGAATCGAACCCAACCCTGGCGTTTCAAGCGCAACGCTCTACCAACACATACAGACAGTCACTTGCCTGGGCGTGTACATAAGTGTATGAGTCATTGTGTATGTAGTGTTTGAAATGTGCAAGTCTTTCTGTCCATGCACAGTATGTGTTTGAATGTACAGTAGCACGTGTATTTTTGTGTGAGAGAGACAGACGGAAAAGAAAGGAGAGGGATGTAAAGATGTTCTTCCATTTCTCCCATAATGGCTGTCCTCTTTGCAGAATCCCCCGGAAGCACTGGCTCTGCTTCCCATCAGTCAGAGAACACACGCCACAATTTGTTTTACAGCCTGGCTGTTTCAGGGAGAATACAGCACCACTATAAATATACCTGCCCATGAACATAGCAATATAGTCGACAGTCGCAAAAAACAGAAAACTGTAAATGTAAGAAACACTGAACCCATGGCTATAACAGGTCCAGGAATATCATTATCTGAATCGCCTGGAAGGTGTTATATGGTATAGGAGGGTCTACAGTTCACTGTAAAAAGTAATTAGTTCTACATCTATTTTGTGGAAACCCGTTGCCTAGAACTCTTCGAGTAACCCAACTTAAAAATGTCAGTGTTCAAGCCTTAATAAAGTGATATCACCACGCATATGGTTATCTTTTTCAGTTGAAAATACTTAACTGTTTTGTGTTTAATCAACTTTTTTACATTAAATTTTAACCCACCAATGCAGGCGTTGTTCAGCACAATGCTCATTCATCTAGCAGTAACTGGAGGTAGAGCTGTAAGAATTACAGGACGCTGCATTAGCTTCTGTCATTAAGTTTGGTGGGAATAACTATTGAACGTCAATTTGGCCAACAGTTTTGATATCCATTCATCATGATCAATTACACCTCATAGCACAACAAATTGCTGAATACTATTTTAGAAATATACTTTTCTTATTTCAAAAACGCATACAACATTGTATAAAATAATTATAAAGTCTAAAGATTTTGAATTATCCACAAGTATTCATACCTTGCAAAATTGTAATAATTCTCTCAGCACAGCACAGTTTTCACTCAAATATGAATGTGCCTAACTACATTTTATTATAGTAAAGACTTAAAACATAATAAAATCATGTAAAAACAACTTTAATAAAATATAAAATAATCATAACTTGTAAAAACTAACTTTAGATTAGCAGAACATAAATAAATAAAGTTATATTTACTCACTAACCTAATATTTGTTAACTGTACTCAAAATAATTAAGTGACAAGAAATCTTATTGACATATGAGTTAGCATGACTTTTATGATTTGAGTTCCACTGACCGTTGGAGATGTTTGAGTAGCCACTACTCAATTTCTTTAATGAGTTAGGCAGTTACTTTTTACAGTGTACAGACCATATCTCACCACATATAATAGAGATATCACAGATACATCACACGAGGAGGCTGATTTCCTCTATCATTTTCACAAACCATTCCTTCTGGTGACAATTAATCCAATAAACAAGTTATTTCCCTGGTAGAAATCAATAATATTGTGTTCTTGTATTGGTCAAATCAAATTGTATTTATATGGTTAGCAGATGTTATTGTGAGTGTAGCGCAATGCTTCTGCTTCTAGTTCCGGCAGTGCAGAAATATCTAACATGTAATCTCACAATTCCACAACAACTACCTAATACACACAAATCTAAGTAAAGGAATGGAATAAAAATATAAATATATGGATGAGCAATGGGCAAGAGGCAATAGATGGTATAAAATACAGTATATACATGTGAGATGAGTAATGCAAGATATGTAAACATTATTAAAGTGGCATTATTAAAGTGACTAGTGATCCATTTATTAAAGTGGCCAATGATTTCAAGTCTGTATGTAGGCAGCAGCCTCTCTGTGTCAATGGATCAGTGTCACAAAGATGGCTAATTGATGGTTGGGGACATGAAGCTGATGTCTGGATTCAGCTCTTAATCAATAGAGCAAGTAGGTAGTTACAAGGCTTTAATCCAATAACGTATAACAGTACATGCATGTGGTTAGCCTGCCAGCGTTTATTATAGCGAAAAGTTCTTTGAGCGTATTCATATCCCTTCCTAGGTTACTTGACCTCTCCCAAACCCCCTCTGTCCCTCTTCTCCTCTTTCCCGTCAGTCAAGATGCTTTTGTTTAATCAATCAAAACATCTCAATGGCTTTCTGCTGACAATTCACCACCACTTACTTGAGTTGACAACAACGGATTTGTTATGATTTAATTTATCGATTCCTTTCTTTCTCTGCACCAGCAGCAGCGTCCTTAAGGTATCTGTGGGCTCACAGGGAAAGATGCATTCATCCATGGCTGACATGTGAAAGGAAAAAGCAGGGTCCTCTTTACAGTCTGTCTGAGTCACATACGTGTGTGAGGAGCCTGACATGTGCAAGCATGCGGAAGAGGGGATAGAATAGGTGTGAGGGGGCATCATATTGCGCTTTTCTCTGAAACCAACAGGCCTGTATTGGGCAGAGGTGAAGTCAATGGCATCAGCAGGAAAAATGGGTGAATTAATCGTGGATCAGAACTTTCTTACAGTATCTGTCTCCAAAAAGCTGTGTGTGCAACTGTGTCAAAAGCCAAGATCAATGAAAGCTGTGAGATTGTGTTAATAGTTTTTCCATCAGTTAGTCAGTCAGTAGTCTGTCTATCCTGGCCTGCATACACAGGAATTATGCATCAATATATTATTCACTTACCAGCCTCCATTATAATAATTGCATTAGATTGGAACGTTATATATGTTTGACATCTTTGTGAAATGTTGCTGGTGGGATTTTGAGCGTGATATGTTCAACACCAACCTGCCCTCTCTCACTCGGCTTCCTACGTTCTCAGTTAATTCAGTCCAATCAGCCATGTGTGCTCAGTGTTCCTGCCATCCCAGCAGCACAGCACAGTTAATGATACACAGCCAAGCTCTTGTGGCTGAGGAGCCAGTGCTGATTCCATAATATTCACACATAATAATGATATCTTTGATTCAATATAGATGGGAGTGGGATTCATAGTCTGGAAGATATTCATGTTTTCAGATCAACCAAATTGAGAGTTAAACATTTTGCCAAAAAGTATCGCTGGAAACAGCTGTGCCCTCTTAAGTAAGCTCATTGTTATTCTTATCACATACGGGCCGGCCCTAACCATCATCACTTTGTGAGTCAGTGGATCTGTCTCCTTTCTCATTCAAAATGCTGCTAATCTCCCAGTATAGATCTGAATCTAACCGTCAATTCAATATTTACTCACTATTGTTGGACTCGGTAGGAGCCTCAAAGCAAGCATAAACTATTTACATGAAACAAATATGTATTTTTATGTGTGCACATGTGCTTTCAAGGTTTGCCACTGCTTGGTTAAGTGATGTTTACGCTGGAAGGTTCCTCACAGATCAACACTATTGCAAAACACTATATGTATGATCGCAATACTTGCTTCCAGAAGCTCATCATCTGTATTCTTCAGATGAATGATCCATGAAAGTACACTGCTCAAAAAAATAAAGGGAACACTTAAACAACACAATGTAACTCCAAGTCAATCACACTTCTGTGAAATCAAACTGTCCACTTAGGAAGCAACACTGATTGACAATAAATTTCACATGCTGTTGTGCAAATGGAATAGACAAAAGGTGGAAATTATAGGCAATTAGCAAGACACCCCCAATAAAGGAGTGGTTCTGCTTCCTATGCTTCCTGGCTGATGTTTTGGTCACTTTTGAATGCTGGCGGTGCTTTCACTCTAGTGGTAGCATGAGACGGAGTCTACAACCCACACAAGTGGCTCAGGTAGTGCAGCTCATCCAGGATGGCACATCAATGCGAGCTGTGGCAAGAAGGTTTGCTGTGTCTGTCAGCGTAGTGTCCAGAGCATGGAGGCGCTACCAGGAGACAGGCCAGTACATCAGGAGACGTGGAGGAGGCCGTAGGAGGGCAACAACCCAGCAGCAGGACCACTACCTCCGCCTTTGTGCAAGGAGGAGCACTGCCAGAGCCCTGCAAAATGACCTCCTGCAGGCCACAAATGTGCATGTGTCTGCTCAATCTTGACATAGTGGTATGACTAATTTGGCCAGCAGATTAACTAATTCATTTTGGCGATCTCCATGACAATGTTTTACCCTGGCAGAAACTCAAACATACATATGATCATGTGGAAGCACATATAAAAGTGGGAAAAGTACTGGACAATTGTCAGGATGAAAACATATTGTCTTCTTTTAAGTCCTCCTAAGTTTTTAGAAAGCAGGAGAGCTAATTTAGCCTTGATCGATTGGGAAAGAAATACGACCAAAATTGCTCAGTTGGTAAAATGCAATGAATGAGAAAAAATAGAAAAGGGAATGAGAGAAATATTGAAGATAAGAAAAATTTGGCCATAGAGAATGACAGAGGAAGACATATCAATGGAAAGAGAGGGAGGGAGTTACTGTAGGTGTGAAATTGAGAGTAGTAAATTAGAATGTCTGTGTTATTGCTGAATGTCGGGCTCACCTCGAATTATCTAATTTACACTTGGTGGGATTACAGTGACTGAAATACGATATGATGTTGGATAACTCGCCGTTCAGAGCTCTATTTTTAGAGGTTCTGTAATGACAGTGGCATTGAACGCTGGCATATGCAGCCACAACCATCTGTGGTGATACTGATCCACGTTGGGGAGTAAACTGTCCACAGACGCAAGGCCTGTGTCAAGAAGTACTGCTTAAAACATCTGCATGCTCAGACCATCAATTCTACATCAGTCTTTGGGCAGCACTGTGTATGCAGGTATCTGATTCAGACTTACCATACTCACCCAGAACTCTGGGCAAGTAGAATAAGAATGAAAAAAGTTAATCTACGCTAGTCCACACTCTGCACATGTGATTCACAATGCTTGGTAAATGCCAAATGAAAAGCGTGTCAAAGCAATTAATGGGGACTCTACAAGAGAGCAGAGGTCAAATGCTTGACCACAAATCAAGAAAAGGGCTGAACCATCACACAAAGATCAAGAGAGTAGAGATGTGGAGAGAGGAGAGGGAGAAAGATAGCCTTTTCCTATCTAGACTTTGTAAGCAGGTTTTCTTTTGCTGTTTTAGGAATGTGTCCCATTGAGAAATAAAAAAAATATGGAATTTCAGTGACATCCACAGTTTGAGAAAAAAGAGAACCATCTGCTATTGAACAGACTCCCACACAAGAAAAGGTGAAGGTAAGATACTACAGACCTAGGTACCTCATACCGAGCAGATAACACTTTCCACCATTTTAGTAGTATGACACACATCTTGCTCTGTGCTCCCACAGAGCTCAAAGAAATGAAACAAATTACAAAGACTAAAAGATGACAAGGAACAATACCAGTAAGGCTAAAAAAACTAAAGAAACATCTTCATTGACAATCAACATCGACACACAGCAAGGAGAGACCTTGTTACTTGTGAGTGTTAAAAATATAGCATTTATATAAGAAACAATGTATGAAATCCCAGTGTAAATGCCAAACGTTGGTCTTGACACATTCCAGGGAATGAGTTCAGTTGGCGCGGGCCAGATCTCCCAGAGGCAGGCAGCAGTCTAAGGTCACGTCCACTGGTCTCGTCACTGATCTTTTAAGACTTCAATCAGGAGTCCCCTGGCCATTTTGCTCAGGCCTGTCTATTCTCTTTAGCCCTCTGTGACCTGGACAGCCCCACATATCACAGCCTACTGTCACTGGAGAACCCTGTTTGGCCGGGGGTCACATGGCCACTGTAGCCCTCACACATTCGACCAGACCACACACAATCACAGATATACACAAATGGATATGGCAAAAACACACAAAGAGAGTGTGTCCACGATTGTGTGTCTCTACCACTTACAGTCTCTATCAACCCAATTGTCAACTTTACTATCTCTGTTACGCACATGCACAAGGATTGGACACACACACATGCAGTCACATGCATGCATATCTCTCATACATTTATATCTCATCTCTCATGTCATGCATATTTTTTCAGCAGGATTAGGTTTGATTCCTCGACTAATGGGATCTAGTCTTGCCAGACGAATACATCTTAGTGTGGCGGGTCATGCGTGTGTGAGTGTTGGTGGTACTGGGCCACAGCATACAGATACACAGCACTTCCAGACTGCTCTATTAGCCCCTATTGTCAGGCTCTCCGCAGAAAAATCAGAAAGAATGGCCCCTGTTTTCTGTGCACTGGACCACAACACCATGGGGCTGGAATGAGTGCCTCTCTTTTCATCTCTACTCTTTCTTCTTTTCCCTTTCACCTTCATCACCCCCCCCCCCCCCCACCCCACCCCAAACCCCCTCTCTCTGTCTGCTGTCCTCTCTTTCTTTCCTCGTCTATCACCTATTCTCTCTCTCTCTCGCTCCCTCATTTTTCTGTTCTGTGAACCCAATATCTTTCTCTGAGGTGGACAGCAGACCAGAGCTGCAGATTACAGATGAGCTAAGGTTAGATGGGAGGACACATTGCAGATCCTGGCCCATGGAGCTTTCATCAGACCAAGCTGGGAGTTAGGGAAAAAACAACCAGGCTTAGCTTGACTGTTGGTGCACAGTTAAATTACTATGTTACCCTTTTTCTACCAGGTGTTGTGGTCGAGAGAGGGACACAAATACTATAACCATTTTCTTTTACTGCTCAGTAGTTTATTTTCCAAGTGATGGCAGGCTTGAATTAGAACGACAAGATAACTTGAAAGTCTGTGACAAACTTAAAATCCTGTCAGAATAGGAGAAGAGTTTATTTCACATAACTTTTTGACATTTGTGTTTTTTCATTAGAAATGATTGCTTAGGTACCTTCATGTGTGTGTAAAATATTACTGTTCTCAGAATTTATATTAATCGATTTAGATGTGTATGAAAATGTGTATTTTTGCAAAACGCTATATATCCATTGTTTTCTGGAATTGAATGTTCGTAGCGTGTATATTTGTCTGGTATTTATGGTTGTCTCACCTAGCTATCTTAAGATGAGTGCACTTACTGTAAGTCGCTCTGGATAAGAGCATCTGCTAAATTCCAAAATGTCAAATTAAAATAATTTACATACAGATCCCATATTACTGTATTTCATTTTTTTATAATAATATTGATGTCACAAATGTATCATTTGAAGACTTCTTTATTAAAAAGTACGTTTTTTGTTACATTTGACTGTGTAAAACCTAGAAGTACTACTGATTAGGTGGATATATAGCATTTTGAAAAAAACATGATTATTTGTCTCTCTGAAATGAAACAATCAAGTTATAGATTTTAAACAAATACATGTCTGTCATTGAATAACTCCATGCCATGATTAGGTAGTGAAAAAACCCACTAATCTCTTTCATTCTTTCTTTAAACAATAAAAGCTAATTTACCAACATTTCGGAAAATTGATATACAGTGCATTCGGAAAGTATTCAGAGCCCTTGACTTTTTCCACATTTTGATACGTTACAGCCTTATTCTAAATTGGAATCAATAAACAATTTTCCTCATCAATCTAAACACAATACCCCATAATGACAAAGCGAAAAAAATGTTTTTGAAATTGTTGGAAATTCCTTAAAAACAAAAAACTGAAATACCTTATTTACATACTGTAACTATTTAGACCCTTTGCTATGAGACTTGAAATTGAGGTCAGGTGCGTCCTGTTTCCATTGATCATCATTGAGATATTTCTACAACTTGATTGGAGTACACCTGTGGTAAATTCAATTGATTGGTCCTGATTTAGAATTGCACATACCTGTCTATATAAGGTCCCACAGTTGACAGTGCATGTCAGAGCCATGATGTCAAAGGAATTGTCCGTAGCACTACAAGCCAGGACTGTGTTGAGGCACAGATCTGGGGAAGGGTACCAAAACATTTGCAGGGTACCAAAACATCTGCAGAATTGAAGGTCCCCAAGAACACAGTGGCCTCCATCATTATTAAATGGAAGAAGTTTGGAACCAGCAAGATTCTTCCTAGAGCTGGCCGCCAGGCCAAACTGAGCAATCGGTGGAGAAGGGCCTTGGTCATGGAAGTGACCAAGAACCCGATGGTCACTCTGACAGAGCTTTAGAGTTCCTCTATGGAGATGGGAGAACCTTCCAGAAGGACAGACAATCTCTGCAGCACTCCACCAATCAGGCCTTTATGGTAGAGTGACCAGACAGAAGCCACTCCTCAGTAAAAGGCACATGACAGCCTGCTTGGAGTTTTCCAAAAGGCACCTAAAGACTCTCAGGCCATGAGAA
The DNA here is from genome assembly GCF_016432855.1 of Salvelinus namaycush. Classification (NCBI taxonomy): domain Eukaryota; kingdom Metazoa; phylum Chordata; class Actinopteri; order Salmoniformes; family Salmonidae; genus Salvelinus; species Salvelinus namaycush. The sequence goes on from NC_052310.1 coordinate 50,638,723, forward strand.
ACAAGATTCTCTGGTCTGATGAAACCAAGATTGAACTCTTTGGCTTGAATGCCAAGTGGGGATCAAGCTGTGTTGAAGTTTTTCAGTGGCAGGGACTGTGAGATTAGTCAGGATCAAGGGAAAGATGAAAGTAGCAAGGTACAGCGAGATCATTGATTAAAAAAAACTGCTCCAGAGTGCTCAGGACCTCAGACTGGGGAAAGGTTCACCTTCCAAAAGGACAACGACCCAAAGCACACAGGCAAGACAACGCAGAAGTGGCTTCGGGACAAGTCTCTGAATGTCCTTGAGTGGCCCAGCCAGAGCCCCTGACTTGAACCTGATCGAACATCTCTGGAAAGACCTGAAAATAGCTGTGCAGCGACACTCCCCAATCAACTTGACAGAGTTTGAGAGGATCTGAGAATAATTGCAGAAACTTCCCAAATACAGGTGTGCCAAGCTTGTAGCATCATACCCAAGAATACTCAAGGCTGTAATCGCTGTCAAAAGTGCTTTAACAAAGTACTGTGTAAAGGGTCTTAATACCTATGTAAATGTAATATTTACGTTTTTTTGTTTTTATAAACTTGCAACAATTTCTAAAAACCTGTTTTTGCTTTGTCATTTTCGGTTATTGTGTGTAGATTGATGAGTGGGAAAAAAACGATTTAATTCATTTTAGAATAAGGCTGTAACGTAACAAAATATGGAAAAAGTCAAGCAGTCTGAGAACTTTCCGAATGCACTGTATAGCCTTTTGGAATGGAACTCTTGATGTATAATGGGCAAAGCATTGATTCATCATAACAACAAAGCACATGGAGGGTATAGAAATGGAATGCGACTGGACATATTTTGCTTGCAACACGTTATTTGTGCTGGAAAAGACCGAGGAGAGGAATGGAGAGGCAAGACTGATGCAGGATTGGAGAGCAGTGTCTCACTTTCAGCCTGTGAGATGCCATCCTCCATTTCATCCAAAAATCCATGTCTGCTGGGCAGTCGAAGCAACTATCAAGCTAACTATTTAGCAATGTCTTTGTTCCACAGACTTTGTTTTAGTGACCCACCATTGTTTTTAGAGGGGCCTGTATGAGTAACATACTCCGACTCTAATTGTCTGTAACTCAGTGCGGTCTTCTATAGCTCAGCTTGTAAAGCATGGCACTTGCGATGTGAGGATAGTGGTTTCGATTCCCAAGACCACCCATATGTAAAATGTATGCACAAATGTCTGTAAAAGTGTCTGCTAAATGGCATATTTAAAAAAATATGTTCTAAAGAGTTGCACTGTTCCGTTGTCTTGCGTAATTAGTCAAAATGCAATTAGTGTCATGTCTTTACAGTTGAATGGTGTGACAATGTCCTCTTTTATTTGCGACAAAATGGAGGAGCCAAAGTGGAGCAACAGGGGCCCACACGACAGTGGCCCAGAGCAGTGCATTATTGAGATCAGCCTTTGCAGGGGAGGGGAGCAAGAGACATAGAGGCTAGAAACCTAGGCAGACACACATCTGCAATCTGCTCACTTATTGTCACTGGAGAATGAGATCACGACAGTAGTAAAGTTCAAGTGCTGTATCTAATATATTAGTGTTGCATGTGTAATGTACATAATATTAGGGGCACTATGAGATGATATCTAAAATAACTAATATGCTCTCTCTCTCTCTCTTTTCATATATATTTTCTTTGAGATTTCATTCCCTATTTTCCTTGGCACTCTCAATCTCAGTGCAACCCCTCTTCCTACATTCGGTTTTGTATTCTGCTTTCATACAGATATGATGACGGACGATATCTCTGATTGTCCATGAGCCTCTATCAGGAAAAAAAGGCAATTCTAAGGCAGGGCTCATATCACCTTCAACACACAGAGGCTTAGTCAAATGGATTATTTTCCTTACTGATTCATTTTCTTTATTTATTGCATCCATGCTTATATATTAACAGACCCCCAATCCCCTCTCTCACATATATCGCTTTCAGCTGCATCATTTACCTGTTAAGATTGGCAAGCCTGTAAGCTATCATGTCCAATTTCACGCTAGGCAGAGGAGGAGAGAGGAAAACATTTTTGGTCAATCAGGGAGCTACGTTTAAAAAAAAGACACCGCCAGGGCCTTTCGTAGCTGTCGCCTTCCAATCAACCACAACCAAACTCCACTCTTCCACTCTCCACCCCCATACCATACCCATCGTCATCCTCTACACCATGGGATACCCTTGTTCATAAAAAATTACCGGCATTAAGCAGAGCTGCGGAAGTATAGGCAATGATGCACCTCAGCCATGCTCAAGGTCCTAAACGATATCATAACCGCCATCGACAAAAGACAATACTGTGCAGCCGTATTCATCAACTTAGCCAAGGCTTTCGACTCTCTCAATCATCGCATTCTTATCGGCAGACTCAACAGCCTTGGTTTCTCAAATGACTGCCTCGCCTGGTTCACCAACTACTTCTCAGACAGAGTTCAGTGTTTCATATCGGAGGGCCTGTTGTCCGGACCTCTGGCAGTCTCTATGGGGGTGCCACAGGGTTCAATTCTCGGGCCGACTCTTTTCTCTGTATTCATCAATGATGTAGCTATTGCGCCTGGTGATTCTCTGATCCACCTCTATGCAGAACACACCATTCTGTATATTCTGGCCCTTCTTTGGACACTGTGTTAACTAACCTCCAGACGAGCTTCAATGCCATACAACTTTCCTTTTGTGGCCTCCAACTGCTCTTAAATGCAAGTAAAACTAAATGCATGCTCTTCAACCGATCACTGCCCGCACCTGCCCGCCTGCCTAGCATCACTACTCTGGACGGTTCTGACTTAGAATATGTGGACAACTACAAATACCTAGGTGTCTGGTTAGACTGTAAACTCTCCTTCCAGACTCATATTAAGCTCCAATCCAAAATTAAATCTAGAATCGGCTTCCTATTTTGCAACAAAGCATCCTTCACTCATGCTTCCAAACATACCCTCGTAAAACTGACTATCCTACCGATCCTTGACTTCGGCGATGTCATTTACAAAATAGCCTCCAACACTCTACTCAGCAAATTGGATGCAGTCTATCACAGTGCCATCCGTTTCGTCACCAAAGCCCCATATACTACTCACCACTGCGACCTGTCTGCTCTCGTTGGCTGGACCTCACTTCATATTCATTGCCAAACCCACTGGCTCCAAGTCATCTATAAGTCTTTGCTAGGTAAAGCCCCATCGTAGCTCAGCTCTCTGGTCACCATAGCAGCACACACCCGCAGGACGCGCTCCAGCAGGTATATTTCACTGGTCACCCCCAAAGCCAATTCCTACTTTTGCTGTCTTTCCTTCCAGTTCTCTGCTGCCAATGACTGGAAATAATTGCAAAAATCACTGAAGCTGGAGACTCATATCTCCCTCAATAACTTTAAGCATCAGCTATCAGAGCAGCTCACAGATCATTGCACGTGTACATAGCCCGTCTGTAAATAGCCCATCCAACTTCCTCATCCCCATATTGTTATTTTTTTTTTTTTGCTCCGTTGCACCCCAGTATCTCTACTTGAACATTCATCTTCTGCACATCTATCACTCCAGTGTTTATTTGCTAAATTGTAATTATTTCGCCACGACGGCCTATTTATTGCCTTAACTCCCTAATCTTACTTAATTTGCACACACTGAATATATAGACTTTTCTATTGTGTTATTGACTGTACGTTTGTTTATTCCATGTGTAACTCTGTGTTGTTGTTTGTGTCGCACTGCTTAGCTTTATCTTGGCCAGGTCGCAGTTGTAAATGAGAACTTGTTCTCAACTAGCCTACCTGGTTAAATAAAGGTGAAATAAATAAAAATATGGTTGTTGTGCACTAGCCAGGTGTCACGATGTTCGTCTGAGGAAGAAGGAGTAGACCAAAACGCAGCGTGGTACGTGTTCATGATGTTTAATATAACCTGAACACTGAAACAAAATAACATAAAGTGGAACAAAACGCAGCGTGGTACGTGTTCATGATGTTTAATATAACCTGAACACTGAAACAAAATAACATAAAGTGGAACAAAACGCAACAGTTCTGTCAGGTATTCACATAAAACATAAAACAACTACAGACAGGGGTCGGCGGTTTGGGGGGGGGGGGGGGGGGGGGGGGGTACTGTCACGCCCTGACTTTAGTTATATTTGTTTTCTTTATTTTTTGGTTAGGTCAGGGTGTGACAAGGGTGGTTTGTTTAGTTTTTGAATTTGTCTAGGGGTTTTTGTCTTGTCTAGGGGTTTTGTTATGGTCTAGGGGATTGTAGGTTTATGGTGGCCTGAATTGGTTCCCATTCAGAGACAGCTGTTTCTCGTTGTCTCTGATTGGGGAGCCTATTTAGGTTGCCATTTTCCATGTTGGTTTTGTGAGTCGCCCTCCTGTCCGGAGCTGCCAGAGTCGCCCTCCTGTCCGGAGCTGCCAGAGTCGCACTCCTGTTCGGGGCCCGCTGCAAGGGTCCCCAGTCCGGGGTTGGCGGCGAGGGTCCCCGCTCCAGAGGCGCCACATAAGCGGGCCAAGCTTAAGGTGGCGCGGGGTCCACGTCCCGCACAAGAGCCGCCACCGCGGATAGATGCCCAGCCAGACCCTCCCCTATAGGTTTAGGTTTTACGGCCGGAGTCCGCACCTTTGGGGGGGGGGGGGGGGGGGTACTGTCACGCCCTGACCTTAGAGATCCTTTTTTTTTTTTTTGCGAGCGTGATACCAGGTCAGTTGCCTTTGCTAATCAAATCTGGTCCTAAAAACAACAATTATGTATGAGGTTTTAATAATTTAGTTAGCTATCTCCACAGAGGAAAAATCTATGTATGCTGTGGATGAGGGGACCAGGCGATCACATTGGATATGAAGCCCTGCTTCACTTATTACTGCTAGTTTCAGAGTATTCGCTGGCATTATATCAAAATAATTTTCTTAGCATTGTCTATCTGCAATGTACATCAGCAGAAAAAGTAGCTGACAATACTCTGCCAACCATTACCTTACACTGCAAAAACACAGCTGTCAAGTGTCAATGTGCAGCGGTTAGGACGGAGTCAGGCCCAGGACACAGAACTGAGTAAAATACGTACTTTACTCGAAAAGAAACAACACATATTATTTTGTGAAGTCGTGACAACAGCCTTCAAGAATGAAACCTTCAGGGTGTCAAGATAGATACTGAAGCTAGTGGACAAAGACCGATCGCTACATAGTTCTGTTTCTTGGAGAGGCACAATGAGCAACCACTAAACCCACCAACATCATAGCCCTTAAATCTAATAGTGTGAGAAAGGGCTGTGAGTGACACACAGGAAGCCGGAGGACTTGATTAGAGGAAGCTGCTTGATTTACTGAGTTGATACGCTGACATTTATATGACATTTATATCTCCAATCGATCCTTTCATGATAACTGAATTCCACCACTTTGTAATGTAGCAGAGGAGTAGACGATACCATAAGGAAAAGTACAACAGAAGCTTATTATTCCCCTTATCATCCTCATCATTATGCTTGTTATCGTTATGGTAACCTTTGGGGGCGGTTGGGGAAGATAGTGGTTTGTGTTTTTAATTGCATCTGCTGGGACTTAGGGGCTGGTACTGTTGCAGAATTCCCTGAATAGTCACGCTCCCTAAAGCTCCACTGTCTCACAAGTAATGGACCGTGAAAACCCGCTAACACACATACACAGTCTTATCTTCCATGTCTCCCACTCTTTGTGTTATCTTGGTCCCACCACCCATTTCTTTTCATATATTTCCATAGGTGTGTTGATTAAGGTGGTTAATCTACGGTTTTTTAAAGTGATGTACCACCCACTGGTTTACAGGTGCATACAATCATTATTCAGTCCTGCTTTAAATGAGGTTCAGCTTATAAAGGCTTCATAAAGCCTTCATAATGCCCTAATAAGCACTACATACATGTGTTACAAAGCGTCTATAACTGTATGTCATGCTTTATAAAGGGGTCATAAATGTGGCAGAACTGTGTGACATAATCACCAATGTCAAATGTGAAATAACCCACTATGTCAAATATGACATAAATATGTGTAACGAACGTCGTTGGGAGAAGGAGAAGAGGACCAAGGTGCAGCGTGGTAAGTGTTCATACGTTAATCAATAAACTGAACATGAACAAAACACCAAAAGACGACAAACGAAAAGTTCTGTAAGGTGACGACACACACTAAACAGAAAACAACTACCCACAAACACAGGTGGGAACAGGCTACCTAAGTATGGTTCTCAATCAGAGACAACGATAGACAGCTGCCTCTGATAGGGAACCATACCAGGCCAAACACATAGAAAACAAAACATAGAACAACATAGAACACCAGACATAGAATGCCCACCCCAACTCACGCCCTGACCAACCAAAATAGAGACATAAAAAGGATCTCTAAGGTCAGGGCGTGACAATATGTGCTCTATAAAGGGTGACATGTTGTGCTGAAGGATGGCTTATGCTCTAAAGTGATGTCATGTTAGTCACATTACACCTAATCTCAATCCCTTACACTTGCGCGTAAGGTCTGGTGGACCAACACATCAAACTTGGCCTTCATTAGTTAGGGTTAGGTTTAAAATCTAGTTTTAGGAAGATCAATTGTGTAAATGGGCATGGTTTAGCAATAATTATGACTTTTTTACTGTGTTAAGTAGTGACGATGACCAATACTTTACTCGGTAAGGTCACTCCCACTAAGGTCAACTTTGAATGGTTGATATCCCAGGCTTATGTGTGCTGTGTGCAATAGCTTGGGGTCGACATTACATTGTCTATCTGAAACACTACTTACTGAAAGCCCCCAACCAAAATGAATGTAATGTTTCCTTATAATGGAACCAAGTTACATGTTCCTCAGTACATGAATATGCACACAACAAAAGCGAGCCATACCGCGCAATGCTGGACTCAGTCGGGTCTTTGACACATTCACCCACTCCCCCGGTGACAAACTGGGCCACAAAATGTTGGCACCATTGTAACAGGTTGCAATCAAGTCTTGGTCTCCAACATTGGATCAGAAGAGGAATATCTGGTGCAGTGGTCTCAGGTTGGACTATTCCAAATCATCTTGGTTCTGACACACACACACACACACACACACACACACACACACACACACACACACACACACACACACACACACACACACAAATGCAAGCTTTGCAGTCCATCAACCCATTTAAATACATCTCACACCCTACAGTAACCTGTGGATCATGAGAGAACCGTCATAAATCAGCAGAACGTTAATAACCTATTTATTGACACTTTATGTAGTGTCCTGTAATACTTAGTTTGATGTGAGACACCTTCGGTCATTCATAACACATCCATAAAGACTCTATATCGCATGACTGTGTACTTAAAGTCAGACCCCTTTGGTCATTTATAACACATACATAAATGCCTTGTATCACATGAGGCTGACCCTACTATAAAGTCAGCCCCTTTGGTCATTCATAACACATACATAAATGCCTTATATCATGTGATGCTGTACATTCTATAAAGTCAGATACCTTTGGTCATTCATAACACATACAAAAAGGCGTATTAATCATGTAAACACAAATGTATTAATACTTAGGGAATTATCACTAACAGCTAAAACAAATAAACATTAACTTCTTATGGCTGCAGGGGCAGTATTGAGTAGCTTGGATGAAAGGTGCCCAGAGGTGCCCAGAGTAAACTGCCTGCTCCTCAGTCCCAGTTGCTAATATATGCATATTATTATTAGTATTGGATAGAAAACACTGACGTTTCTAAAACTGTTTGAATGATGTATGTGAGTATAACAGAACTCATATGGCAGGCAAAAACCTGAGAAGAAATCCAAACAGGAAGTGGGAAATCTGAGGTTGGTCGATTTTCAACTCATCGCCTATCGAATACACAGTGGGATATGGATCAGTTTGCACTTCCTACGGCTTCCACTAGATGTCAACAGTTTGTAGAACCTTGTCTGTGCCTCTACTGTGAAGTGGGGCCGAAGGAGACAGGAATGAGTCAGGTCTACCAAGAGCTGACCATGCTCTGACCATGCGCGTTCACATGAGAGGGAGCTCTGTTCCATCGCACATCTGAAGTCAATGGAATTCTCCGGTTGGAACGTTATTGAAGATTTATGTTAAAAACATCCTAAAGATTGATTCAGTACATCGTTTGACATGTTTATACTGACTGTTACGGAACTTTTTGACATTGTCTGCTTTTAGTGAACGCGCTTCCTGACTTTGGATTTGTTTACCAAACACGCTAACAAAAATACCTATTTGGACATAAATGATGGACATTACCGAACAAAACAAACATTTCTTGTGGAAGTGGGAGTCCTGGGAGTGCATTCTGACGAAGATCAGCAAAGGTAAGTGAAGATTTATAATGCTATTTATGAGTTTTGTTGACTGCACAATTTGGCGGGTAACTGTATGGCTTCCTTTTGTGGCTGAACGCTGTTCTCAGATTATTGAATATTGTGCTTTTGCCATAAAGCTTTTTGAAATCTGACACAGCGGTTGCATTAAAACCTTTTCTCAATAGGGGGGGCGCTGTTTTCACTTTGTAAAAAATCGTTCCCAAATTAAACTGCCTCGTACTCAATTCTTGCTCGTACAATATGCATATTATTATTACTATTGGATAGAAAACACTCTCTAGTTTCTAAAACCGTTTGAATAATATCTGTGAGTAAAACAGAACTCATTTTGCAGCAAACTTCCTGTCAGAAACTGAAAAATCTGAAATCGGGGGCTCTGTTCCAGGGCAATCCTATTAATTTGCATGAAATCTATGGGTCTACATGCACTGCATTTGCCTTCCACTAGATGTCAATAGACAGTGAGAGGTGGAATGGGGTGTATAGCTTTATCTGAGGCCGAATAAGACCTCTTGGAATGACGAGACCAGTCTTTTCACCGTTCAGCTTGGCGCGAGAAGGACCTCTGGATTGCGTTCTGAAAAGCTTTCGTTATAGACGTTAGATATCTCCGGCTCTGATTTTATTTGATATGTGTTAAAAACATCATAAACTAGTTATTTTAAACCGACTTATATCAGTTTATATCAGTTTATTGCGATTTTCGGTATTTTCTTTGTTTTGCGTTATGGTGAGTTGGACACTCCTGCACCACATGGCTAGCTTTGTTAGCTATTTCGACAGATGAAGACGACATTCTACAACCGAACAACGATTATTCTGGACAAAGGACACCTTGTACAAGATTCTGATGGAAGCTCATCAAATAGTAGGAACCATTTATGATGTTATTTCGTATTTCTGTCAAATGTTTAGACGTATATTCCGCCCTGATTTTGGGCGCTGTCTCGCTATAACGTAAGCTATATGTCGTACTAAAGTTATTTTTTAAAATCTAACACAGCGGTTGCATTAAGAACTAGTGTATCTTTAATTTGCTGTCCAACCTGTATTTTTTAGTAAAGTTTATGATTAGTTATTTGATTAGATTAGGTGCCTCTCCAAGATTTCTCCGGACAATATTTCTGCATTTTGACTACGTATTCATTGTAAAACCACGATTTGTGCCGCTAAATATGCACATTTTCGAACAAACCATATATGTATTGTGTAATATGATGTTATAGGACTGTCATCTGATGAAGTTTGTGAAGGTTAGTGAAATAATTTATATCTTTTGCTGGTTTATTCGCTATCGCTAACGTTGCGTTGAATGAATGCGGTTGTGTGGTAGGCTATTGTAGTAAGCTAATATAATGCTATATTGTGTTTTTGCTGTAAAAAATTAAAAAATCTGAAATATTGGCTGGATTCACAAGATGTTTGTCTTTCATTTGCTGTACACCATGTATTTTTCATAAATGTTTTATGATGAGTATTTAGGTATTTCACGTTGGTCTCTGTAGTTATTCTAGCTGCTTTGGTGAGATTTGTGATGGTGGCTGCAATGTAATACTATGATTTATACCTGAAATATGCACATTTTTCGAACAAAACATATGCTATACAATAAATATGTTATAAGACTGTCATCTGATGAAGTTGTTTCTTGGTTAGTGACTATTTATATCTTTATTTGGTCGAATTTGTGATAGCTACCTATGCGGTAAAGAAATGGTGAAAATATGCGGTTGAGTCTTTTGCTAACGTGGTTAGCTAATAGAAATACATATTGTGTTTTCGCTGTAAAACATTTTAAAAATCGGAAATGATGGCTGGATTCACAAGATGTGTATCTTTCATCTGGTGTCTTGGACTTGTGATTTCATGATATTTAGATGCTAGTATTTACTTGTGGCGCTATGCTAGGCTATGCTAGTCAGCATTTTTACTGATGAGGGTGCTCCCGGATCCGGGATTGTGACCAAGTAGAACAAGTGCATCTTTAATTCTATGTAAAACATGTATCTTTCATCAAAGTTTATGATGAGTATTTATGTTATTTGACATGGCTCTGCAATTTCTCTGGATATTTTGGAGGCATTTCTGAACATGGCGCCAATGTAGACTGAGGTTTTTGGATATAAATATGAACTTTATCGAACAAAACATATATGTATTGTGTAACATGAAATCCAATGAGTGTCATCTGATGAAGATCATCAAAGGTTAGTGATTCATTTTATCTCTATTTCTGCTTTTTGTGACTCCTCTCTTTGGCTGGAAAAATGGCTGTGTTTTTCTGTGATTTTGCGGTGACCTAAAATAATCGTTTGTGGTGCTTTCACTGTAAAGCCTTTTTGAAATCGGACACTGTGGTGGGATTAACAAGAAGTGTATCTTTAAAATGGTGTGAAATACTTGTATGCTTGAGGAATTTTAATTATGAGATTTCTGTTGTTCTGAATTTGGCGCCCTGCACTTTCACTGGCTGTTGTCATATCGATCCCGTTAACGGGATTGCAGCCATAAGAAGTTTTAAAGACATGTTAAAACCATACATTCATAATATTTGTACATTTTAAAACAATACATGACGTTTCAAAAAGTCCCGTAATGCAATTACATTGAGAATTAACACAAGGCTGTGAATAGTGTAGATTGTCCCTGAGCTTGCGGACAAATAGTTATTTCCTCTCTTCTTGCTGGAGGTACTGCATGTTGGTTCCAAGCTTAAAAGTCACAACAAAGAAAGTTAGCAGGACTGTTAGGACATTTCTTTGTCACTGTATATGGAATACAGTGGCAAGAAAAAGTATGTGAACCCTTTAGAAAAAAACAGGATTTCTGCATAAATTGGTCATCAAATTTGATATGTTCTTCATCTAGGTCACAACAATAGACAAACACAGTCTGGTTAAACTAATAACACACAAACAATTATACGTTTTGATGTCTTTATTGAACACATTGTGTAAACATTCACAGTGCAGGTTGGAAAAATTATGTGAACCCTTGGATTTAATAAATGGTTGACCCTCCTTTGGCAGCATTAACTTCAACCAAACATTTTCTGTAGTTGCAGATCAGACCAGCACAACAGTCAGGAGTAATTTAGGACCAATCCTCTTTACAAAACTATTTCAGTTCAGCAGTATTCTTGGGATGTTTGGTGTGAACTGCTCTCTTGAGGTCATGCCACATCATATCAATCGGGTTGAAGTCAGGAGTCTGACTGCGCCACTCTAGAGGGCGTATTTTCTTCTGTTGAAGCCATTCTGTTGTTGATTTACTTATTTGTTTTGGGTCATTGTCCTGTTGCATCACCCAACCTCTGTTGAACTTCAATTGGCGGACAGATAGCCTAACATTCTCCTGCAAAATATCTTGATAAACTTGGGAATTCATTTTTCCGTCGATGGTAGCAAGCTGTCCAGGCCCTGAGGCAGCAAAGCAGCCCCAAACCATGATGCTCCCTCCACGACACTTTACATTTGGGATGAGGTTTTGATGTTGGTGTGCTGTGAGTTCCTTCCAAACAACTCAACTGTAGTTTCATCTGTCCACAGAATATTTTGCCAGTAGCTCTTTGGAACATCCAGGTGCACTATTGCAAACTTCAGATGTGCAGCAATGGGTTTTTTGGACAGTAGTGACTTCTTCCGTGGTGTCATCCCATGAGCACCATTCTTGTTTAGTGTTTTACGTATCGTAGACTCGTCAACAGAGACGTTAGCATGTTCCAGAGATTTCTGTAAGTCTTTAGCTGACACTCTAGGATTCTTGTTAACCTCATTGAGCATTCTGCGATGTACTCTTGCAGTCATCTTTGCAGGACGGCCACTCGTAGGGAGAGTAGCAACAGTGCTGAACTATAGACAATTTGTTTTACCATGGATTGATGCACATCATTCCTTTTAGAGATACTTTTTGTAACCCTTTCCAGCTTTATGCAACTCAACAATTCTTAATCATAGGTCTTCTGAGATCTCTTTTGTTCGAGGCATGGTTCACATCAGGCAATGCTTCTTGTGAATAGCAAACTCAAATTTTGTGAGTGTTATTTATAGGGCAAGGTAGCTCTAACCAACATCTCCAATCTCGTCTCATTGATTGGACTCCAGATTAGCTGACTCCTCGCTCCAATTAGCTTTTGGAGAAGTCATTAGCCTAGGGTTTCACATACTTTTTCCAACTTACACTGTGAATGTTTAAATGATGTATTCAATATAGACAAGAAAAATACAATAATTTGTGTGTCATTAGTTTAAGCACACTATGTTTGTTTATTGTTTTGACGTTGATGAAGATCAGATCAAATTTGATGACAAATTTATGCAGAAATCCAGGTAATTCCAAAGGGTTCACATACTTTTTCGTGCCACTGTATTGGCAAAGAGCAAGAAATATTCTGGGTGCCGTGGTAAACGTATTGTAGGGAATACTCAGTAGGGTCTGTAGAATGTAAATATGGTGTTATTTCATGGGGCTCTGAATAATGTTGCTGGCATTTCACTCCACCCATTCCATCTGCGGCCAAATTACTACACTACCGAAAGCCCGCTAACCAAATAACAGTACAGGATATGCTCACTGAATTAAATGGCAACTACACTTTCCCAGACCTCAAAATTCATCCCCTGTTGTGGTTTAAGTATTGTTGTGAACACAGAAAATACAATGTAGTTGTTTTTCTATGTAAAACATGGGGAACACCAGAAAGAAATGGGAAATCCGAAACCTGGAAAAACAAAACCCAGAAAAAACAAGCAGGCAAATAATTTAAACAGGTTTTAGAGTTTGTGTCATCCTGCATGGAAGTTTTGGGGGAAATTAATCCATGCTTTTGTTACTTCTAGGTGACACTATTGCAATGCTCTACTAAATAAACTTCAGTTAGTGCTAAATATGGCTGCTAGAATCCTGACTAGAACCAAAACCATTTTTTTAAATCATATTACTCCAGTGCTAGCCTCCCTACACTGGCTTCCTGTTAAGGCAAGGGCTGATTTCAAGGTTTTACTGCTAACCTACAAAGCGTTACATGGGCTTGCTCCTACCTATCTTTCCGATTTGGTCCTGCCGTACATACCTACACGTACGCTACGGTCACAAGACGCAGGCCTCCTAATTGTCCCTAGAATTTCTAAGCAAACAGCTGGAGGCGGGGCTTTCTCCTATAGAGCTAAATTTTTATGGAATGGTCTGCCTATCCATGTGAGAGACGCAGACTCGATCTCAACCTTTAAGTCTTTACTGAAGACTCATCTCTTCAGTGGGTCATATGATTGAGTGTAGTCTGGCCCACTTGTTGCACCCTGGACAACTACTGTGATTATTATTATTTGACCATGCTGGTCATTTATGAACATTTGAACATCTTGGCCATGTTCTGTTATAATCTCCACCTGGCACAGCCAGAAGAGGACTGGCCACCCCTCAAGGTTTCTTCCTAGGTTTTGGCCTTTCTAGGGAGTTTATCCTAGCCACCGTGCTTCTACACCTGCATTGCTTGCTGTTTGGGGTTTTAGGCTGGGTTTCTGTACAGCACTTTGAGATATCAGCTGATGTAAGAAGGGCTATATAAATACATTTGATTTGATTTGAGGTCAGGTCCGATATTGACTATGCACCCAAAGGGGAAAGAGGTTGGGACATCCTAGAAATGTTTTAGTGAAATATAATATATACAATTTAGCAGATACTTTTATCCAAAATGACTTACAGTCATGAGTGAATACATTTTTACGTATGGGTGGTCCCAATATCCTGCCATTGCAATGCTCTACCAAGATGCATGGGTTATAAATGCTTTGTGAAGCCTCAATTTAATATGATTTATATGGCCTTTACTAAGCAGTGCTTATGCCACCCTTTCTATAGCACAGGTTTATGTCATATTTGACATGGGTGGTTATGTCACACAGTTATACCACATTTATGAAGCCTTTATAAGCTGCACGTCATTTAAAGCGAGACCCACGCTTCCATTCATTCACTTCCTCTGTTCCTTCTCTATCATATTGAGGAAGCTACTGAATATCAAAAGTGTACTCCAGCTTGTGAAGTAAAATAAAAAAGTATATTATTTTTACTGTGAAAGTAATGAATGGTATCAAAAAGAAAAAATGAGATGTTTCAGCATCATGGATAGCGTCACTAATATAATGCAGCATTTCAGCTTCATGGACCGCTCCCCTAACACAGTGCTGCGTTTAAGCACCATGGACAGAGTACCTAACAAAGTGCACTATTTCAGCACTATGGACCCTGCCTCTGTGTGAACAAGCCGATTCAGCACTTGAGAATTAGGATATTCGGAATGGAAGGGGACACAAAAGTTTCATGGTTAGATATATACAGTGCTCTACTTAGATAAAGTACAACACGTCTGTCATGTAACGACATCACTGGCCATTCAATCATCAGTAATACCTTTTGCATAGAATTGCTCTGTAAAGAAATCAACATGGACAACATTCTTTCGTTTGACTGCACTATCAAAGTCGTCAGATCCTGTCAGTCCATGTACAGAGCTGATTAGCGTGGAAGGGCATGTATAGGCATTGATGCTTACAAACATATGTTTATATATAGACACAGCCTAATGTAAACACATCACAACTTATTCCTTACCACCATCCAAGCATGAAGGTAGACTGACCTAGACACTGCTGAGAATTACACATGGCCACCAGAGAGCCATTTAAGAATAGAAATCTCACCGCTCAAGTGAATAGCATCAATGACAACTATCCCTCCTCGGTAAATGGACCTCAACACTCAACGTGCTAGTGAGGAGCTAATAGTTTCAATGGGCATGATTGAGCCACGGTTCAGCCAGGCAGATTGTTTTATAGCACATGAACAACAACCCGTTGAAATCGATTCAGATTACCACACTGCATTCATCATCATTATTACCGCGACCTTAGCAAGGTTGGTTTTAGCAGCGTGGTCATTTGAAATGACTGAAAGTATATAAGACATTGTTAGCATGGTCTATCTTAGTAATGGTGCCATTAAGAATGAATGAATGAATGGCGCTAACGCACTGATAGCATGTTGTATTATATGATGATGATTTTGCCATGTGGAGAGATCATTCATAAATGTATTACATAGTCTCATTGCTGACATGAATAGAGTCTGTACATTTTATATTCTGCCTGTCAATTCAATATCCTGTCCCTGAACAACATACTAAAAATAAAAGCAGTTCTAGTACAAATGTGTGTTGGAGACATCAAGGCCTCTAGCGAAGCTTGCCCCATAAAAACAAATTACCAGTTGTATACCCAATTAAACTGGATGCTAAGTTGGGGCTTAGAAATACGCATACAGCGTTTTCCATTCTGACAGTGAAAGGAAACATGATGTGTTAGCTGAGGTTGCACATCCTCAGACTGTGTTGAAATTCAATTTTGTTAAAACCATTTACATTTATTCAATCGTGCTGTATTCTTTGGTTCAATAGCCAGAAATTGTATTATAGTACTATTTTTTACCTTGCCTTCTTTCATCGCAGAGCTTAATAATAATATATCGTATTAATGTATTAACAATGCCATATACAGTTCTGCAGTGATGAATCACCTGTTTTCAGAAATAAACTGTAAATATTTCAAAATCCATGCGGAACAAATCAATTTAACAAAATTGGTCCCTTTGGATGGCTGCGACATGGCTTTTATTTCTAATTGATGCTTAAATTCCCCATAGTTGTGGAGCATTGTTGTCTTGAACATGTGTGAGAGTGTATACTTTGGAGGCCAGGATGAAAACAATTATTTAACCTATCCGGTGTATTTATTCTGTGTCCCAGATTAGTGGATTTAGAAGTGGTGTAACACACAATCTCCCTGGACCCCATTCTACAATTTTACAAGCAGAAACTGTCAAGCTAAAATTGTCCATCTAATACTGGGAGGGGGGGGGGGCTGAGTCACTCACTAACTCACTGAGCACATAGACAGCTTTATTACAGAGAGCAGAAGACTGACAGGAAAAATATAGAACTATTAACTCCAAGAAAATAAACTACATGGGTAGAACTACTGCGATAGTATCACTGGGCCTCTGTTCATCCCTCTATGGACCAGTGACACCAGCCTGAAACCCCGGACTGAAACGGGTAGGAGAAGATGAGAGGGAAGATGAGCTGAAAAACATGGGCAGTTGGAGAGTGTCATGAGAGATTTTGTCACTCACGACGACTGGAGTCAAAGCGTAGGTGGATGCTTCCTGTCAGCCTCAAAGGACAGAACAGACTCAGAGCAGCCAAGTGTGTTGAGACTGCTGGTCCTCACAAGGTTGTCAGGGATCCTCAGAGGTAGATAGCTCACATTCGACTAATGCTGCATTAAGCAATAATGGTACATTCCCATGTGGATACTATGTGATGGCCGCCATGTCGTCTGGGCGGGGAAAGGAATTGTGACTGTATGTATTGGAGATGATGATCTGAAATGTAACGTTATGACTATTACTACTGTTCCCTGAGAAAGGAAAACGAGGTACAAATCAACTATGGGGAGTTTCACTCTCGCAACTTCGATTGAAGAACTAGAATCACGCCTGACATGCCAATGAAATCCATATTTCGCTGGGAGCCCTGCCATGCACCTGAGGCTCGATTTCATTCCTTCACCGAGCCCAAAACCTGGAGGCACAGGGATAAACAGGTGTTGTACCTAATTTCTCTCCTTCAGGGATGGGTAGTTATAGTCATAATGTTACATTCCGTTTCAGTCATTACTCTCAGTACAACACAACTATGGGGAATTGGAATCCTGCCCCAAGCCAACCCCAATGGATACTAAATGAAATGGCCCATGGCAGACCACCCAGACCTCCACCCAATAAGATGCAATAGTCTGGGTATTGCGCACACTGCACGCTGCAGTGTCTCAGCACTGGGAGTAGTGACATCCAAGTGATAAAACCTCACAAAATGTGTGGCGATGCCAAACTCGCAGCAGCACAAATATCCCCTACAGTCAACCATTTAAAATTTGCCCGAGATACTTCCAGTCCCCTGGTGGAGAGGGCATGTACACCACTATGTAACCCTTGTCCCCTTGCCACTATATGCCAGAGAGATAGCCTCCACAATCCAGTGGGAGAGATGCTGCTTAGAGAGGGCCCTGCCGCAAGCTGGATTAGCAAAACAGACAACAAGCTGGTCACACGACCGGATATCCCAGATCCGTTCAATGTATGTGCGTAAAACTTGTACTGGACAGAGGGCATGCAATCGCAGTTGCTTCTCAGAAGCAAATGGAGGCGGTGAAAATGGAAATAGCTCAAAGTTAGAATACAGTAATTACCTGTGGAGCAAAGGCCGCAGTAGGACACAACTTCATCTTAGAGTTGTCAGGGGCGAATTGAGTGAAGGAATGCTGTAAGGCACGGAGATCCCCAATGTGTTTAGCTGAGATCAAAGCCACACACAAGAAGGTTTTGTAGGAGACAATCATCAGATCCACAGACGCCAGGTGTTCAAAATGGAGCCTCACACAGAGCATCCAAAACCAACCCTTTAAAATCACGTTCATTTATTATTTGTCACAAGCTCCACATACAACAGGTGAAGACATTACAGTGAAATGCTTACTTAAGAGCTCTTAACCAACAATTCAGTTTTAAGAAAAAAAAGTGTTAAAAGGTATTTTCTAAAATAAAGTGAAGTAAAAAATAAATAAATAAAAATAGAAAAAGAGTGATATGGAGCGGTTGTCATTTAGGCAGGTTACCTTGGTGTTCTTGGGAAAAGGAACTATGGAGGTCTGCTTGAAACATGTTGGTATTACAGACTCGGTCAGGGACATGGTTGAAAATGTCAGTGAAGACACACTTGCCAGCGCATGCTTGGAGTACACGTCCTGGTAATCCGTCTAGCTGTGAATGTTGACCTGTTTTAAGGTCTTACTCACATCGGCTACGGAGAGTGTGATCACACAGTCGTTGGGAACAGCTGATGCTCTCATGCATACTTCAGTGTTGCTTGCCTCGAAGTGAGCATAGAAGTTATTTAGCTCATCTGGTAGACTCGTGTCACTGGGCAGCTCGCGGCTGTGTTTCCTTTTGTAGTCCGTAATAGTTTGAAACCCCTGCCACATCTGATGAGCGTCAGAGCCTATGTAGTACGATTCAATATTAGTCCTGTATTGATGCTTTCCCTGTTTGATAGTTCGTCAAGGCATAGCGGGATTTATTTTAAGCGTCCGGGTTAGAAAAAAGAAAAAAGCTCCTTGAAAGCGGCAGCTCTACCCTTTAACTCAGTGTGGATGTTGCCTGTAATCCATAGCTTCTAGTTGGGGTATGTACGTACGGTCACTGTCGGGACGATGTCATTAATGCACTTATTGATGACGCCAGTGACTGTACTCCTCAATGCCATCGGAAGAATCTCGGAACATATTCCAGTCTGTGCTAGCAAAGCAGTCCTTTAGTTTAGCATCTGCGCCATCTGACCACTTCCTTATTAGGCGAGTTACTGGTACGTCCTGCTTTAGTTTTTGCTGGTAAGCAGGAATTAGGAGGATAGAGTTATGGTTAGATTTGCCAAATGAAGGGCGAGGGAACTGTGGAATTCCCAAGTGGCTGGGTTTACAGGCAATCACGGACTACAAAAGGAAAACCAGCCACATCACGGACACCGACATCTTGCTCCCGGAAAAGCTAAACACGTCTTTGCCCGCTTGAGGATAACACAGTGCCACCAACGCAGCCAGCTAACAAGGACTGTGGGCTCTCCTTCTCCATGGTCGACGGGAGTAACACATTTAAACGTGTTAACCCTCGCAAGGCTGTTGGCACAGACGCCATCCACAGAGCATGCACAGACCAGCTGGACATATTCAATCTCTCCCTATCCCAGTCTGCTGTCCCCACATGCTTCAAGATGTCCACCATTGTTCCTGTACCCAAGAACGCAAAGGTAACTGAACTAAATGACTATCGTCCCGTTGCACTCACTTCTGTGATCATGAAGTGCTTTGAGAGACTAGTCAAGGATCATATCACCTCCACCTTACCTGTCACCCGAGAGACCCACTTCAATTTGCTTACTGCCCCAATAGGTCCACAGACAATGCAATCGCCATCACACTGCACACTGCCCTATCCCATCTGGACAAGAGGAATACGTATGTATGAATGCTGTTCATTGCCTATAGCTCAGCATTCAACACCGTAGTACCCTCCAAGCTCATCATTAAGCTCGAGGCCCTGGGTCTGAACCCAGCCCTGAGCAACTGGGTCCTGGACTTCCTGATGATCCGCCCCCAGGTGGTGAAGGTAAGGAACAACATCTCCCCTTCGCTGATCCTCATCATTGAGGCCCCACAATGGTGCGTGCTCAGCCCCCTCCTGTACTCCCTGTTCACCCATGTCCATGCATGCCTCCAACTCAATCATCAAGTTCGCAGACGACACAACAGTAGTAGGCTTGATTACCAACAATGACGAGACAGCCTACAGGGAGGAGGTTACGGCTCTGGGAGTGTGGTGTCAGGAAAATAACATCTCACTCAACGTCAACAAAACAAAGGAGATGATCGTGGAATTTAGGAAACAGCAGAGGGAGTACCCACCTATCCACATCGACGGGACAGCAGTGTTGAAGGTGGAACGTTTTAAGTTCCTCGGCGTACATATCATTGACAAACTGAAATGGTCCACCCACACAGACAGTGTGGCGAAGAAGCCGCAACAGCGCCTCTTCAACCTCAGGAGGCTGAAGAAATTTGGCTTGACACCTAAAACCCTCACAAAGTGTTACAGATGCACAATTGAGAGCGTCCTGTTGGGCTGTATCACCGCCTGGTACTGCAACTGCACCGCCCACAAGCTTAGGGCTCTCCAGAGGGTGGTGTGGTCTGCACAGCGCATCACCGGTGGCAAACTATCTACCCTCCAGGACACCTACAGCACCCGATGTCACAGGAAGGCCAAACATATCATCAAGGACAACAACCACCCAAGCCACTGCCTGTTTACCCCACTACCATCCAGAAGGCGAGGTCAGTACAGGTGCATCAACGCTGGGACCGAGAGACTAAAAAACAACTACAGTGCAAAACACTACAGTGCAATACTACAGTAAATTCCGCAAAAACACTACAGTGAATAGTATAGTATATTACAGTCATGTCCGCAACACTACACTAAATATAACAGTATACTACAGTCAAATTCACAAAAACATTACAGTAAATACTGCAGTATACTACAGTCATGGCTGCAAAAATACTACAGTGAATACTACAGTCATGCCCACAAAAACACTACAGTGTATACTACAGTCAGAGCCGCAAAAACACTACAGTGAACACTAGAGTATACAGCAGTAAAGTCTGCAAAAACACTATAGTGAATACTATAGTATATAAATACAATAATACTACAGTATTTAGACCATAGTATACTATAGTATTTTTTTCATGTGGGTTAGCTGTAACATCTTTGATGCTTGATCTAGGACCACAATGGATTTTGTACTTTTTTTTAATATTCTTGAAAAATTCTCTTCACATAAATAGTAATATAAAATCAATCAATCATGTGATACTACAGTGTGGGGTATAGTATTCTACAGTATACTACAAAAGTAAATACAGTAGTAAGCACTACACGGCTAAGGTGGAACATCAGAGGAAATCCCTGGCATGAGCTCCCCAAGTACAGCACATTCAAATCAAAAGAGCATCGACAAAGTTAGCAGTAAAGCTAGCTGGCAGTCCAATCGATCTAAAAATTCTAAAGTAAGCACTACTTGATCGAGGGATACTACAGTCTGTAGCATAGTATTCTACGGTATACTACAAAATGCAAAAGTAAGTATTACACATGATCAAGGGATAGTACAGTGTGTAGTATAGTTTTCTACAGTATAATACAAATGTCTATAGTAAGCACTACACTATCGAGGGATACTACAGCGTGGAGTATTTGATTCAACAGTATACAACAGTTTACTACAGAATTAAACTATAGTATTTTTTATGTGGGTATGTACAGTACAGTAATGAGCCTTCACACAAGACAGGGTCTATGAGGCTTGCTATCTAACTAGTAAACACTGACGAATGAAGATTAGACCAAATGTACTTCCTTTGTTATGCCTACTGTTTGCCTTACAGTTATCCCTCCATCATTAGATAGATGACAGTAATGGTCAAGTTTGAATGAAGCTCAAGACAACTGTCAAGTCAGGACGTTTCAGAGCTAGACAGTCATATATACTGAATCATGGTGTAGGAGTGTGTATGTGTCTTTGTAAACCACATTTTCTGAGTAAGTGATGTCACCACTTGCATACAAACCCACTACTGTCTCTTGTCACTGTCACTCATCCAAGCAGTTAAATGAGCTGATCACTAAGTGTTCATGGTCTACGGCCAGTAATAATACACACACCAATCTCTCAGAGACAAGCCAGCAACTCACATACTTACTCACTACATACACACCTGTCAATCCCTCACTAGCTATATACAGATAGGCCTTCTCTTCCTCTACTTTAAGCAGGTATTCATTCACTGACCTTCTGGTCACCAACATATCTCCCTTATGAATATCACAGAGATTTAAGAATATTTATGGCCCTCATAGCATCTGAGAGACTAGCCTTACATCAGTGTTGAACCACTGTGTCAACCCTTGCTGGCTCATCTCTATCTATTCCCCAGAGCTAAACATCCTAGAAGCAGGTGTGGGAATAGAAGACAGTTCACCACAGAAAGCTCATTCTACAAATGTCATTTTCAGCGGGTGGATGGATGGCTGGTCATCAGCGTCATGACGGTTTAAGCTTGCTGTTGCATGTGCCTCCAGCATGTACGTATGTGCTGGCCTCAGCTGGCCTGTGGTTTGGTGGTTGGTGCAGGGGTTATAATGAGATGTGTGCAGCGGTCATGCTCTACTGCCGCTTCCCCCATTCAGTTAGTCTCTCATCAGATTCAGTTAAGTGAACAGAGTAGCGAGGGAGGGAGGGATGGAGGGGGTTCCGCTTGGCAATCCCAGTCACCCAAGGGTAAAAGTGACTTCCTTAACTATTTTAATAAAGTGGGACATTTTAATCAGGTACTGTAGCTTGTTCTGCTGCAGAAGCAGCAAGTGTTGGCTAATTAGATCCTTTTCCATCTCTGGGAGCTCTAACCACGTCGACGTTGTGGCTGCAGTGGAAGGAGAGGGATGCCGGGTGGACTGAGGAATATCAAAATATCCCAAAATACTACAAAGTAGCCTTTATATTACCTTCCTGGGGTACAGATACTGTAATACAATAAGGGGTATATGAGCAGGAAAATGGAACTCCATAAATTATCCAGAGCTTGAAAGAGACATGATGGGAATATTAAATAGCATACTGCTATTCAGTCCAAGGAGATTGAAAAGGAGGAATCATTTTTAGCACTTGATTCATTATCAACAACTTTGTGGACAGATAGAGTTTTGTGGTTGTCTATTCTGTGTGTCTTGGTGGTAGAGATTTCTCTGATGAACTAAGGATAAATACAGTGTTTATAGATTTATGTGCAATGTATTTCCAAATAAACATCTCTCATAACACTGGCTATACAATTATATCACAATTCTTTCCGAACAAGTATTTTTTATGAATCAATTGATTGCAGGATATATCTCCATAAAACAAGGCTGGAGAACAGTTAAACCAGATAAGAAAAGAGGACAATATTTTTTTTTTGATGAGATGGATAAAGCTGACTGCATTTTTTTAGGAACTTTCATAATCAGGGAGACTTTCTCGGTGATCTGACCAGTTCTAAGAAAAGATAGCTTTCAACTTCTCTCACCAGCCTGAGCACAGACCTCGCACCAACATCCCCACTTCACCACCCCAACACAAACACACATGAATGCAAGCACACACACAGTGGAGGTCACCTGCAGATTGCGCTATCAGGAGTGGAGGAAGGGGGAGTTGGTATATTTATAGAGCTAAAGAAAGAGATGGAGCACACTGTAAACATCAAGGCATTTTTAACTCAAACACTTCTAGTAAGTTGTACTCTAAATCAATTAAAAGTCATTATTACTTCAAATGTGTATGTGGTATTGACTCAAAACTAAATGAGAAGTAACACCAACATTTTTTTTAAAGCTAAGATAAATAATTGAATTATTTTTAGTATCTGTTTTTTTGCATGTACATTGAGAGATTGATTGACTACATGTTATGCTACACAAAGATATGTTTTTTTTCTAAACTAATCCAATCACTGAATGTTTGCACCTGTCACTGAAATGGTTGTTCCAGTTTAAATGGCTTAGAGTCCCACTGATCTTAACACTGGCAAGCATTATGAATGCATGTTGCGGGTGAATACAAATGTCAACTGTTTGATAGCCTAACACTGGCTAGATTGCAATAGGATTTACACATCACTTTGCAAGCCAGCATAATGTGATTAACAGGTAGGGTTGCAAAATTCTGGTCAATTTCCCAGGTTTCACTGTTTGGAAAATTACTGGGGATTTTGGGGGGGAAATTATAGAATTTTGCAACCTATAATGGTAACCTCGATGTGACCTGTGTACTATGAGTTTCAGGCCACTGTAAAAGGCCTTATGATATATGTAATGCTTCAATTTTAATGATAATATTCACCTTGGAACTCACTTGGTGAAGGCCACAGGACTGAAAATGAATGAATTCAACAGACATGTCTCTGTCACTAACAAATACAGTCATGGGTGGTAACTCCACAATTCAGTCGAAAAGGGAAATTATTGGAGGCATGGCTTAGTGAAAATGTAAGTATACCTTATTAAAAAAAACTGCATTTGTGTACTCATATGAAGGTAGTACTGCTCACTTCAGCTATTTACGTTTCTTAACTTTTTGGGGGGTATTCGGTTTCCTCAAAATGTTTGAGTAGCCAGAACTATCCAGTTTTACAGTGCAAGAGGGAGAGAGAGGGGAGACTTTCAACTGAAAGAGTGAAGATTAATGTTGCCTTCAGAGTGGAGTGGGACTGGGAGTGCCAGCATTTCAATCCATCTTTGGCGGTGACTGCTCCATTTGGCCCCAGCCTCCTCTACCGAGAGGGAGAGGGAAATGGAGGAGGACAGCCCAAAGAAGCAGCTCAGAGAGAGGCTAGTCACATACAGTTTTTTCCACATTTTGTTACATTACAGCCTTATTTTAAAATGGATTAAATCATTTTTTCTCTCATCAATCTACACACAATACCTCATAATGACAAAGCAAAAACTGGTTTTTATAAATTTTTGCAAATGTATAAAGAAAATCTAAAACTAAAATCTAAAATGTACATAAGTATATAGACCCTTTACAGAGTACTTTTTTGAAGCACCTTTGGCAGCGATTACAGCCTCGAGTCTTCTTGGGTATGACGCTACAAGCTTAGCAAACCTGTATATGGGGAGTTGCTCCCATTCATCTCTGCAGATCCTCTCAAGCTCTGCCAGGTTGGATGGGAAGCTTTGCTGCACAGCTATTTTCAGGTCTCTCCAGAGATGTTCGATCAGGTTCAAGTCTGGGCTCTGGCTGGGCCACTCAAGGACATTCATAGACTTATCCCGAAGCCACTTCTGCGTTTTCTTGGCTGTGGGCTTAGGGTTGTTGTTATGTTGGAAGGTGAACCTTTGTCCCAGTCTAAGGTCCTGAGTGCTCTGGAGCATGTTTTCATCAAGGACCTCTCTGTACTTTACGCCGTTCATCTTTGCCTTGATCATGACTAGTCATGTGCCTTTTACTGATGATTGGCTTCTGTCTGGTCACTCTATCATAAAGGCCTGCTTGGTGGAGTGCTGGAGAGATGGTTGTCCTTCTGGAAGTTTCTCCCATCTCCACACAGGAACTCGGGAGCTCTGCCAGCGTGACCATCTGGTTTTTGGTCACCTCCCTGACCAAGGCTCTTCTCCCTCCATTTCTCAGTTTGGCCGGGGTGGCCAGCTCTAGGAAGAGTCTTGGTGGTTCCAAACGTATTCCATTTAAGAAAGATGTTCATTGTGTTCTGCAGAAATGTTTTGGTACCCTTCCCCAGATCTGTGCCTCGACACATTCCTTTCTTGGAGCTCTACAGACAATTCCTTTGACCTCATGGCTTGGTCAACTGTGGGACCGTATATAGGACAGGTGTGTGCCTTTCCAAATCATATCCAATTAATTGAATTCACCACAGGTGGCCTTCAATCAAGTTGTAGTAACATCTCAAGGATGATCAATGGAAACAGGATGCACCTGAGCTCAATTTTCAAGTCTCATAGCAAAGGGTCTGAATACTTATGTAAATAAGGTATTTCTGTTTTTCTTTTTAATAATTTGCTAAGATTTCTAAAAACCTGTTTTCGCTTTGTCATTATGTGGTATTGTGTGTAGTATGATAATGACAAAAATGTATTTAATACATTTTAGAATAAGGCTGTAACATAACAAAATGTAGAAAAAGTAAAGGGGTCTGAATACATTACAAATGCACTGTAGACCTGATCACAATGTCTCTGCTGAGGGAGACCTTATCCGGGCTCTTATCGCTCCCCCTCTGGCCTCCATTGGCCCGTACCAGCCCCAACTGGGCCCTGTGCAGATTAAAAGTCACAGCATTAGTGTTTCTTCTCCTCTCCTCCTCCCTCTTATCCCTCTACTTTCTTTCCATTTGTATTTCCCCTACTCTCTCTTCTTCCCTCACTCTTATCCATCTATACTGTTTCTGCATCTCCTTTCCTATTTCTTAGCCATTTCCCGCTCATATTTACATTTACTTCCTCTGAACTTGTCTCTCTCTTCTCATGTTAGCATGTCACACTGAATATTCCCATGCCAGACTGGGGGCCTGAGGGAGAGAAAGACAACCAAATATAAGACAGTTCAGTTCCTCTCACTAATTATATTCCAGGTGTGAGGAAACCAACTGGGATCAGTACAACACTGTAGATTCGGCTTTAATAATATAAAGGCTTGAATAATAAAATAAAATAAATGCTTCCCTTGATATTAGATATAATTCCCTGTGCTGTTGGTCAGTTGAGAAACTTTCTGGGTCCCCGTTGTCAGGGTTCTTAAGACAACCCCGCTGTGTAGGTTAGGCATTACAGGTGGGGAAAATAGGTCTGTTTTTCTTTTGATCCCAGTTGAGCGCCCTTTTGGCACTGACCGTGGGTATTCCCCCAAAACGCTCTTACCTGAGTATCATAGATCATGTGATGCACTGGCATATGGACCATTGTGAGTGCAATCTGTGAGACATGAGAACCTGCAAGGACAAAAACAAAACGTTCCATGCCCCTTCCTTAGCTTGTCTTGTGCTCTTGTTTTGCCTTTGTCCTGTTTGTAGTTGTTGCATGACTGGCCTTACTCTGAATGGCAACACCAGCGTTTTGATCCCTATTTATGAAGCTATTAATGGTCAGCAACTAGCACATGAGTGGGGTGTACATTAACGTGTTATCAGCTCTTTAACCTCTCCCTGTCTCATTTATATTACCAAGCTGTGTGCACATGGCATTTCATGAAAGAATCACCTCCAGGTGAATAATTGAGGGAGCTGAGGTTGTTGAGCAGTGCAGCGAGGTGGGTGAGGGTCTTGGTCTGCAGTGCCATGACTGTGTAGACTGCTTTAACTGACAGGGGTCAGGAGCAGGGGAGAGGTTTATGTAGTGTTCAAAAGCTCTGTTGTCTTAGCACATGCAAATTCGAAATATCACACAGACATGACCCCAGGAGAGAAGAAGAATTTGGGATGCTAAACACTGTCTACCAGCTGCCAATACACATGTCTGACTGCCTGCTTCCCAAGAAAATAAGAGAAAACAGATTTGTCTTGCTCTTTATTCAAGGCTAATAGTTTTTGCCAGTCTTGTTCTGGGTGCTAGCATAGCACAGCAAAGCATAGTACTGCATTACAACCAGGATCAGCTGTAGGTATGTAAAACAGAGAATAGGTATGTACATTGTGTTGTGAGGATGATGATGGGTGAGTGTTTAGAAATGTTTTACATCCCAAAGGAGTATCAAACAGGACAGAGTAGCTGTAACGTTCGTCTTGTGGTGATTGAACGGACCAAGGCGCAGCGGGTGATGAATACATACTGAATTTATTTAACAGACGAAACACTGACAAAACACTAGAACAAACTACAAAACAATAAACGAAGGCAACAGACCTGAAACAAACAAACTTACATATAGACGAAGAACGCACGAACAGGAACAGACTACCTAAAATTAACGAACAAACGAAACAGTCCCATGTGGTATACACAGACACAGGAACAATCACCCACAAACAAACAGTGAGAACAACCTACCTTAAAACTTCTTATGGCTGCAGGGGGCGTATTGAAAAACTGGAAAATATGTGCCCATTTTCAAACGGCCTCTTAATCAATTTTTGCTCTTACAATATGCATATTATTACTACTATTGGATAGAAAACAGTCTCTAGTTTCTAAAAACGTTTGAATTATTTCTCTAAGTGGAACAGAACTATTTTTACAGCCCATTTCCTATCCGGAAGTGAGATTTCCAACATCGATGTCTCTCTTCAAGACCTTGTCTATAAAAGGGCATGTCACTTAGGACTGTAGAAACACGTCATACGCCTTCCCCTGGGTGTCATGCGGAAGTGAGAGCAGAAAGGACTTGAATATCTCGTCCAGGGTTTGAACACAACCTCTTGGAGTGAGACTTGCGCACTTTATTTTTTTTTTCTGGGCGCGAAGTAGGACCTGTACTTGGCTCCTGGAAAACGCTCGTTAAAGGTGAATATGACCTCCGGCTTCGATTTTATTTGATACATGTCACAATATCATCCTAAAGTATGTTTTTTCAATATAGTTTAATTATATTATTGAAATTTATTCTGGACTTTAGACGTGATGCGACGCAAGAATTTTGTCAAGATGGAGAGGTTAGCGTCGCACTGCCAGTGTGCTTGCTAATTCAAGAGGGAAATCGTTCGTTCTGGATCGAAATAAAGACGTTTCTGAACAAAGGACCCCTTGGAGAACATTCTGATGGAAGATCAACAAAGATAAGGACCCAATTTGGGATGCTTTTTCATATATCTGTCGAACTGTGCTATGCTACCGTTCGACTAGAATCAATGCTGCTGTGTGCTAGCTAATGTAGTAAGCTAATATAACGATATATTGTGTTTTCGCTGTAAAACACTTCAAAAATCGGAAATATTGGCTCTTTTCACAAGATCTTTGTCTTTCATTAGCTATCCACCATATATTTTTCTGAAATGTTTTATGATGTGTAATTAGTAGTTGACGTTGGTGTCTGTATTTTCTCTGGCTACTCCCGTGCGATTTCTGACTGTTGCTATGATGGTAGCAGTAATGTAAAACTGATTTATAGCTAAAATATGCACATTTTTTGAACAAAACATAGATTTATTGTGTAACATGTTATAGGACTGTCATCTGAGGTAGTTTTTTCTAGGTTATTTAGGTTGGTTCTAGGTTAGTTAGGTTGGCTTGTGCATGCTACTTGCATCCTACTTGTGCTGTGAAAAATGTCTGTCCTCTTTTTTATTTGGTGGTGAGCTAACATAAATATATGTGGTGTTTTCTCTGTAAAACATTTAAAAAATCGGACATGTTGGCTGGATTGACAAGATGTTTATCTTTCAAATGCTGTATTGGACTTGTTAATGTGTGAAAGTTAAATATTTTTAAAAAATAGATTTTGAATTTCGCGCCCTGCACGTGAGCTGGATGTTGTCATAAGTGTACCGATGTCGGGACAGCCCGCCTAACAGGTTAATATGGCTCTCAATCAGAGGAAACGACACACACCTGCCTCTAATTGAGAACCATACCAGGCAAACCATTAACCCAACATAGAAAACACATAACATAGACTACCCACCCCAACTCACGCCCTGACCAATTAAACACATACAAAACAACAGAAAACAGGTCAGGAACGTGACAGAACCCCCCCCTCAAGGTGCGAACTCCGGGCGCACCCCTAAAACTCAAGGGGAGGGTCTGGGTGGGCATCTGTCCGCGGTGGCGGCTCCGGCGGTGGACGAGGACACCACTCCACTACTGTCTTTGTCCCCCTCCTTAGCGTCCTTTGAGTGGCGACCCTCGCCCCCGACCATGGTCCAGGAACCTTCACCAACGCCCCTCTAAAATAGAGGAGACAACTCAGGACAGAGAGGTAGCTCAGGACAAAGAGGTAGCGCAGGACAAAGAGGTAGCTCAGGACAGAGGGACAACTCAGGACGAATGGCAGCTCCGGACTGAATGGCAGCTCCGGACTGAATGGCCGCTCCGGACTGAATGGCCGCTCCGGACTGAATGGCCGCTCCGGACTGGAGGGCAGCTCATGACTGGAGGGCAGCTCATGACTGGAGGGCAGCTCATGACTGGAGGGCAGCTCATGACTGGAGGGCAGCTCATGACTGGAGGGCAGCTCATGACTATAGGGCAGCTCATGACTATAGGGCAGCTCATGACTGTAGGGCAGCTCTGGCAGCTCCTGACTGGCTGGCGGCTCTGGCAGCTCCTGACTGGCTGGCGGCTCTGGCAGCTCCTGACTGGCTGGCGGCTCTGGCAGCTCCTGACTGGCTGGCGGCTCTGGCAGCTCCTGACTGGCTGGCGGCTCTGGCAGCTCCTGACTGGCTGGCGGCTCTGGCAGCTCCTGACTGACGGACGGCTCTAATGGCTCGTGGCAGACGGATGACTCAGATGGCGCTGGGCAGACAGATGGCTCAGATGGCGCTAGGCAGACGGATGGCTCAGACGGCGCTGGGCAGACGGATGGCTCAGATGGCGCTGGGCAGACGGATGGCTCAGACGGCGCTGGGCAGACGGATGGCTCAGACGGCGCTGGGCAGACAGGCAGCTCAGACGGCGCTGGACAGACGAGCAGTGCAGGCGGCGTTGAGCAGACGAGCAGTGCAGGCAGTTCAGACGGCACTGGGCAGGCAGGCAGCTCAGACGGCGCTGGACAGACGAGCAGTGCAGGCGGCGTTGGGCAGACGGACGACTCTGACCCGCTGAGGCGCACAGTAGGCCTGGTGCGTGGTGCCGGAACTGGTGGTACCGGACTGGAGACACGCACCTCAAGGCTAGTGCGGGGAGCAGGAACAGGGCACACTGGACTCTCGATGCGCACTATAGGCCTGGTGCGTGGTACCGGCACTGGTGGTACCGGGCTGAGGGCACGCACCTCAGGGCGAGTGTGGGGAGAAGGAACAGTGCGTACAGGGCTCTGAGGACGCACAGGAGGCTTGGTGCGTGGTGCCGGAACTGGAGGCACTGGGCTGGAGACACGCACCACAGGGAGAGTGCGTGGAGGAGGAACAGGGCTCTGGAGACGCACTGGAAGCCTGGTGCGTGGTGTAGGCACTGGTGGTACTGGGCTGGGGCCACGCACCATAAGGCGAGTGCGGGGTGCTGGAACTGGAGGTACTGGGCTGGGGCGGGAAGGTGGCGCCGGATATACCGGACCGTGCAGGCGTACTGGCTCCCTTGAGCACTGAGCCTGCCCAACCTTACCTGGTTGAATGCTCCCCGTAGCCCGTCCAGTGCGGGGAGGTGGAATAACCCGCACTGGGCTGTGTTGGCGAACCGGGGACACCATGCGTAAGGCTGGTGCCATGTACACCGGCCCGAGGAGACGTACTGGAGGCCAGATATGTAGAGCCGGCTTCATGGCACTTGGCTCAATGCTCAATCTAGCCCGGCTAGTACGGGGAGGTGGAATAACCCGCACCGGGCTATGAACACGTACAGGAGACACCATGCGCTCTACTGCGTAACACGGTGTCTGCCCGTACTCTCGCTCTCCACGGTAAGCATGGGAAGTGGGCGCAGGTTTCCTACCTGCCCTCGCCACACTACCCTTTAGCCCCCCCCCCCCCCCCAAGAAATTTTTGGGTGAGCCTCTCGGGCTTCCAGCCGCTCTGCCTTGCTAGCGCCTCATAATGCCGCCTCTCCGCTTTAGATGCCTCCAGCTCCGCTTTTGGGCGGCGACACTCCTCTGGCTCTGCCCAGGGTCCTTCTCCGTCCAGAATCTCCTCCCATGTCCATTCCTCCTTGAACCACTGCTGCTGTCGCTGTTGCCTGTTAACCTGTTTGGGCTGCAAGCCCGACACCGCCCACAATATGACAACATCCAGCTCTATTGCAGGGCGCGAAATTCAAAATCTTTTTAAAAAAAATATTTAACTTTCACACATTAACAAGTCCAATACAGCATTTGAAAGATAAACATCTTGCCAATCCAGCCAACATGTCCGATTTTTTAAATGTTTTACAGAGAAAACACCACATATATTTATGTTAGCTCACCACCAAATAAAAAAGAGGACAGACATTTTTCACAGCCCAAGTAGGATTCAAGTAGCATGCACAAGCCAACCTAACTAACCTAGAACCAACCTAAATAACCTAGAAAAAACTACCTCAGATGACAGTCCTATAACATGTTACACAATA
Source organism: Salvelinus namaycush (assembly GCF_016432855.1). Classification (NCBI taxonomy): domain Eukaryota; kingdom Metazoa; phylum Chordata; class Actinopteri; order Salmoniformes; family Salmonidae; genus Salvelinus; species Salvelinus namaycush. The sequence goes on from NC_052310.1 coordinate 50,670,542, forward strand.
AATCTATGTTTTGTTCAAAAAATGTGCATATTTTAGCTATAAATCAGTTTTACATTACTGCTACCATCATAGCTACAGTCTGAAATCGCACGGGAGTAGCCAGAGAAAATACAGACACCAACGTCAACTACTAATTACACCTCATAAAACATTTCAGAAAAATATATGGTGGATAGCTAATGAAAGACAAAGATCGTGTGAATAGAGCCAATATTTCCGATTTTTGAAGTGTTTTACAGCGAAAACACAATATATCGTTATATTAGCTTACTACATTAGCTAGCATACGGCAGCATTGATTCTAGTCAAACGTTAGCATAGCACAGTTCGACAGATATATGAAAAAGCATCCCAAATTGGGTCCTTATCTTTGTTGATATTCCATCAGAATGTTGTAAAGGGGTCCATTGTCCAGTACAGTCTTTGTTTGGGTTCCAGAACAAACTATTTCCCTCTTGTATTAGCAAGCACACTGGCCGTGCGGCGCTAATCTCTCTTTCTTCAAACAATTCTTGCGTCACATCACGTCTAATGTCCAGAATAAATTTCAATAATATAATTAAAGTATATTGAAAAAACATACTTTAGGATGATTTTGTGACATGTATCAAATAATATCGTAGCCAGAGCTCATATTCACCTTTAACGAGCGTTTTCCATGAGCCGAGTCCATATTCTACTTCGCGCCCAGAAAAAAAAATAAAGTGCGCAAGTCTCACTCCAAGAGGTTGTGTTCAGCCCCTGGAAGAGATATTCAACTGCTTTCTTCTCTCACTTCCGCATTACACCCAGATGAAGGCGTATGACGTGTTTCTACGGTCCTAAGTGACATGACCTTTTATAGACACGCTCTTAAAGAGAGACATCGCATTTTGGAAATCTCAATTCCGGATAGGAAATGGGCTGTAAAAATAGTTCTGTTCCACTTAGAGAAATAATTCAAACGTTTTTAGAAACTAGAGACTGTTTTCTATCCAATAGTAGTAAATATATGCATATTGTAAAAGCAAAAATTGATTAAGAGGCCGTTTGAAAATGTGCGCATATTTTCCAGTTTTTCCAATATTCACCCTGCAGCCATAAGAAGTTAACCCGCTGCTTGATCCGGGTTTGGTGGGTGATTCTGTAACGTTCGTCTTGTGGTGATTGAACGGACCAAGGCGCAGCGGGTGATGAATACATACTGAATTTATTTAACAGACGAAACACTGACAAAACACTAGAACAAACTACAAAACAATAAACGAAGGCAACAGACCTGAAACAAACAAACTTACATATAGACGAAGAACGCACGAACAGGAACAGACTACCTAAAATGAACGAACAAACGAAACAGTCCCATGTGGTATACACAGACACAGGAACAATCACCCACAAACAAACAGTGAGAACAACCTACCTTAATATGGCTCTCAATCAGAGGAAACGACACACACCTGCCTCTAATTGAGAACCATACCAGGCAAACCATTAACCCAACATAGAAAACACATAACATAGACTACCCACCCCAACTCACGCCCTGACCAATTAAACACATACAAAACAACAGAAAACAGGTCAGGAACGTGACAGTAGCCTTGCACTATCATTTAGTTTACAAAGAGTAATGAGCTACTGTATGCCACACCAGATATGTTTAACCTAATCTGAAATGACAATAGGCAGGTTTCCAGGTTTTTTCTTTTGTCAAACTTGATGTATTTTGTGACAAATTATGGAAACTTTGTTTTGCTAAAAAATAATGATTGCTGTATAATTTTGAAGGTACCTGGGGCACTGGATGTCATCACATTACTATAATGCTCCACTCCACATTTAATTCTAAATGCCTACTTCTTGCAAAGTAAATATTTTAACCTCTAAAATGTATGTTTCTTTGCAGGTCAAGGAGTGTCCTGACTTTCAAGAATGCCTGAAGTGCTTGCCTTGATTTTTTGGTTGGCTAGCATGTTTGCAAAAACTCAACATACCCAGTTGAAGTCCACTTTTTGGAAGTGAACCACTCCATTTCATCCCTTCACTATATATCAATCGAACACGTCACCCTGCCTAGGAGAGGGGGTGTGACCTTTACAATTTATTGTTAAAATGAGAGGCTGCCTGGATCTTTAAATTAAAGAACCTTGCTCCCTTCAGTCTCAACGTAGACTTTGATCTGAAGCCGTTCTTGTGATTATTGTGATTTTGCGATACATTGTAAATGTTTGTAGGCCTATTTAGCCAAATTTGATCTATGATCATATGTTGTATTTATATCTGTAAATCAAACAATGACATCAAGCCACACCCGGCCATGACTACAGAAACCTGTGTGTCCTTCCAAACTATATAAATTAGCAACCTGCAGTGTTTGTCATTATACCCTGAAGAAGACAGCTTGTCTGTCGAAACGTTGGTTATAAAATTATTGAGTATGAGGCTCTCCTTTTCTTTTTCAAGTGTTCTTCTCCGCTAGCCAGCACCTCGCCTATAGGTGTGTGTTTCTTTCACCTCCAGATTGGCTGGCAAGTTTCACCATCCAATTATTTCAGATATACAGGAGCGCAAGTTTCACGGATCGTGGCAATACGTAAGGAAACTCTTAAAACAACCTTTAAGCTGTTTTTAACAACAGAAGATACAAGATAGTTAAATGGAAATGCAGAGTAGCATGCAATTGTCACAACTATTTTATATGCGAACACTCTAAATGTCGACAAATTAATGGAAACATAACTAATGTTGCAAAGCATTAATATCCCAAACCTGACACATATTTGGTTGAAAACAAGTCTCGTCATAAAACAGATACAGTCCCTTGCCCAGTAAAACTGGTGGAGGAATCAAGGGCAGAGAAGTCTTTCTAGCCCAGCCCTGCCTCAGGATCCTGCATCTGCTAAATTTTAGCAGACAATGTGCTGGGCAGCTATCCAGGGGCCTGATCAATGAATATGTAGGCCCAGTCTGGCGGCTCCAGGAAAATACAGACTAATTGAGGAGCTGGAGCGGAGCCAGACCCAGAAATGTGCAGAGTGATGAGATATTCTCTGCCATGATTAATAAATTGCTGTTGGCGGCTGGGCAGCAAGATTGAATGATATCGAGTAATGAACACGGCACCGTTTGCAAATTATCCAGTAACGTCTCCTTTTTATATACCAGCTGATTTTCTCCTATTCACTTATTTGATGTTGCATGGACCAATATATTGTTCCTGTGACTAAAGCTACTTAATTCAGTAAAATGTTTACTTTCAGGTATAAAAGTCAGAGAGAAAGAGAGAGAGATAGACAACAAGAAGAAGAGCGAAGGTGGTGAGAGCGGTGTAGATGCAATCACAGTCTGAATGCCGGCAAATAAATAACTCACAGAATGAACAGATTACAGATGAACTCGATGAACAGATATACAGTATCTACTCTCCAGCGAATGTTTATCCCTGTCAGATACAATACGTTGGCAGCCCGCTGAGAGCATAATAACTTACTTTCCATCTATTGGAATCTTGAATGCAAGAAAGAATCCAGTGGGATAAAAACACATTTTAAATAATGTTCCAATTTCATACATATGTTCATCTTTGGAACGCAGATGCAGAGAGCCATTTAGAGACAAAAATAGAAAAAGGGAAACAGAAAGACTACAAAAAGAAGAAGAAGAAGGGAGGAGGAAGGAAGAGGTTTCCTCTCATATTCTGGTCATTGTAACCTAGTTCCTCATCTTACCACCGTAATTGCCTATAAACCATTAATTTCATTATTCCAGCAATATGGCTGTGAGCAACCCATCTGAGGGGGGTGAGATGGAAAGCAAGATAGATCACTCTACCGGACAAAATCAAATACACGCACACACACAAATATGCATAAACGCATGCACGTACGCACACACACACACAATTATGACTGGCAGAAAATGGCATCTTGAACAACTTCTCTTTCAGATCTGAGATCATAGACAAATACAAGCTATCACTGGCAACCATGTACTGTATGCCTTTACAAACATGGCAACTGTCTTTAGTTCAGTTTATTTCACAATTTCACAAATTTGTTTCCCCTTGAGGATCTTGTACAAAAATGTTTACTGAAGTGAAGACATTTAGGGTTATCTTCGACATTTTGAGTGAGAAAAGATGGTGCAGAGTCAGAGGGGAAGGAGGAGGGTGAATGAAAAGAGGAGAACAGGAGGTGATAAGAAGGACATATAGTATATGGAAAGTCCCAGGTCCTCTCTTAGTAAAGCCTTGTGAATCAGCCTTCCATTCAGTGGTCTCAGCTGAGTTGTTGTTTTGGGACTAATTGTGTATTTCGGAGGTGCATCCCAGAATCCTAATTATGTTAATGTTTTAATTAGTGTTGGTTAGATAAGCCCCAGCTCTGCTGCACTGAAGAACTACACACTTAAACAAAGGCTTCCCTATATGGGCATGGTGTTGTGTGACCAAAGTAAGCAATCACAGTCTACACGTCTTCAAGATACCAATATATATTTTTTGAACTATTTCAACACCACATGGCATCAACAAAGTCACAGATCTTGGTTGTCAGCAGACATTGCTGATGCATTATAATCCTACAGATGTAGGATCTTAATTTGACCAGTTTCTCACAGCAGGAAAGTAGTCCTGCAGCGTCAGGAAATTATTTTGTGATTATAATTCAGGACAATTTTGTAGTGATTGATCCATTTTTAGTTAGCGCAAATCAAGTCTGACATTTTAAAGTGGAAATTACAAATTGAATACGCTACAAGTTTGCATTTCCTGCAATAACAGGTTGATCAAATTAAGATCTTACATCCTCTTGGATATGTTGACCCAAGAGGATTTTTGATTTTTGATTTGATTTTTGGCTAATGTGTAAACGGAGCCTTGGTCAGCAGGGAAGTTCCTCCTTATTCCACATTGTGGATTGTCTGGAATATTCTTGTAAAGTCTGATTCCAACTCACACCCTCAAACACGTAGATCCCCTGAACGCAACTCACTCTCCAGATCCCAATCACCTGAATTCTAATCACATGTTCACACACCTGTATATCATTATCACACACTATTTAGTTCAGTTCTTTGCGCCCCATCGCTGTGAGGTATTGTTTTGTTTTGTGACACACGGCTTTCAGAGTGCTGGGTTTCCCTGTGTACTCCTCCAATGATAGAAATCTAGATCACTTTGTTGAAAACTGTATCCAAAGAATCTATGCAGACTATTTAAGGTTTAATAGTGAATCATTAATACAAGCAGCTGCAAAGTAAATCCGTCTCTGATCGCAGTTAGGGAAGGAGCTTGAAGAGTAAATTATTACATGTCCCTTATGTAGTGGGAGCTGATAATACATTTATATTGTTTACACAACAGTTATTTATACAAGCAACAGTTCCAGAACACAATGGCCTTGTGTTAGGGTGCAGACATAACCAGAGTCTATGAAATGCATAACATCACAGTTAAAACACAAATCAGAGCATAAAGCTTGAAGTTACAACAGCTCACCCCAATTCTGCTACCAACTGATCAACTATCAACTGATATTTAACAGAATCCTGTGGAGTGCATTACAATGGAAATACATCACACCCGTCTCTGCGTTTACCTCTACCTTTAACCCGAACTGTGAGAGTACATTACATCAGACAGACGGAAGGTGAGCAGAGGGAGCGCTTGGTACTACCTCAATCACATACTACCTCAATTAGCCTGACTAACCGGTGTCTGCATGTAGCCTTGCTACTGTTATTTTCAAATGTCTTTTTACTGTTGTTTTTATTTCTTTACTTACCTATTGTTCACCTAATACCTTTTTTGCACTATTGGTTAGAGCCTGTAAGTAAGCATTTCACTGTAAGGTGAAATACCTGTTGTATTTGGTGCACGTGACAAATAAACTTTGATTTGATTTGAATATTATCAACTAATGATGTTCTTCTGTGTACTTTTAACAGAGCTGACATTTAACTCTAATTGCATTCACACTGTTGCCTACACCTATCAAGTTGTTTCAGATCTCCCTAGTACCTAAGGAGGAGGGGTTAGGGTTTCTTCTGACATAGCCCAACTATACTGGCCCAATAAGCACAGGCCCTAAAGATATTCCTTATTGGGACAGTAGTTAGGGCGTTCGTCATTGGTGCTGGTGGCCAACCATTTTCTATGTATGTTTGGTGGAATGATTTATTTAGAATTCAAGGCACACTTAACCAGCATGGCTACCACAGCATTCTGTAACAATACGCCTTCCCATCTGGTTTGCACTTAGTGGGACTATCATTTTTTTTTTCAATATGACAATGACCCAAAACACACCTCCAGGCTGTGTAAGGGCTATTTGACCAAGAAGGAGAGTGATGGAGTGCTGCATCAGATGACCTGGCCTCCACAATCACCTGACCTCAACCCAATTGAGATGCTTTGGGATGAGTTGGACCGCAGAGTGAAGGAAAAGCAGCCAACAAGTGCTCAGCATAATAGGAACTTCTTCAAGACTGTTGGAAAAGTATTCCTGGTGACTACCTCATGAAGCTGATTGAGAGAATGCCAAGTGTGCAAAGCTGTCATCAAGGCAAAGGGTGGCTACTTCGAAGAATCTGAAATATAAAATATATTTGATTTGTACAATGTAGAAAAAAGTAAAAATAAAGAAAAACCCTTGAATGAGTAGGCGTGTCCAAACTTTTGACTGGTACTGTATATCCGTTCTTTCTTTTCTTTCCAAAACACTTGAGTCTCTGATCAACTTTCTTGTTATCTTTCTCAGAACGATCATCTCGACCCTAAACCAGTCAGGCTTCAAGATGGGTCACTCAACCGAGACTGCTCTTCTCTGTGTCCTGGAGGCTCTCTGCACTCCAAAGCTGACTCTCTCTCCTCTGTTCTCATCCTCTTACATCTGTCCGCTGCCTTCGAAACTATGAACCATCAGGTCCTTCTCTCCAACCTCTCAGGGCTGGGCATCATATGCTCTGCACACTTTTGGATTGCATCCTACTTGGCATGCCGCTTCTACCAGGTGTCGTGGAGAGGATATGTGTCTCCACCGCACACTCTCACTACTGGTGTCACCCAGTTCTAGGCCCTCTCCTCTTTTCTCTATACACCAAGTCACTCGGCTCCGTCATATCCTCAGATGGTCTCTCCTATCATTGCTATGTGGATGACACTCAACTACTTTTCTCCTTCCCCCTCTCTGACACCCGTCTCTGTGTGCCTGGCAGATATCTCAACTTGGATGTCGGGCAACCACCTTAACAAGACTGAGGTGCTCTTCCTCCCATGGAAGGCCTGCCCGTTCAAGGACCTCACCATCACGGTTGACAACTCCACAGTGTTGCCCTCCCAGAGTGCAAAAAAACCTTGGCGTGACCCTGGACAACACCTTGTCGTTCACTGCAACATCAAAGTAGTGACTCGCTCCTGAAGGTTCATGCTCTACAACATCCGTAGAATACGACCGTTCCTCACACAGGAAGTGGCGCAGGTCCTAATCCAGGATCTTGTCCTCTCCCGTCTGGACAACTGCAACTCGCTGTTGGATGGGCTCCTCTCTTGTGCCATCAAACTCCTTACAATTTATCCAGAAGGCTGCAGTGACTGGTTTTCAACCTTCCCAAATGATCTTATGTCACCCCGCTCCACCTCAAATTCCACTGGCTTCCAGCCAAAGCTGTAATCCACTACAATACTGTTGTGCATACCTATAGAACAGCAAGAGGAACTGCCTATCCCCACCTTCAAGCTATGCTCAAACCCTACACCCTATACCCCAACCCTTAGCCCTCCCACCCCTACGGGCACAGTCAATTTAGTGTATGTAAACTTCTGACCCACTGCAATTGTGATACAGTGATTTATAAGTGAAATAATCTGTCTGTAAACAATTGTTGGAAAAATTACTTGTGTCATGCACAAAGTAGATGTCCTAACCGACTTGCCAAAACTATAGTTTGTTAACAATACATTTGTGGAGTGGGTGAAAAAGGAGTTTTAATGACTCCAATCTAAGTGTATGTAAACTTCCAACTTCAACTGTAGGAAGTACTGGGGTCTGAATGGATAGTTCAGAGCTTCTGATCTTTTCTATAACCTGTAGGGAACACAACATGGTATATACTTGGCATGTAGGTTTCTTACTTATGGATAGCACAAATTGTGATATGGGGGACAAAAAAAGTGTAGTGTTTTTATGGACTGTAGAGTTTATGAATAATGCTGTAGTATTTACTGTAGTATTCTACAGTATACTACAACATTCTATAGTAAGTACAACACATGATTGAGGGATACTACAGTGTGCATTATAGTATTCTACAGTATAGTACAGTTTACTATAGAATTACATAGTATGTACTGTAGTATTTTTCATTTGTTGTGTCTAGAACATTAATGTTGTACAGTATATTCTGAGAACATTGTAACCACATTCTAGATATGTTCTGTTTGACGTTAAGGGAAAGTTCTCCTAACTTTAATACCAACACATTCTAAAAAGATTCTAAGAAGGTTTTTGCTGACATAGATTTTTCCCCTAACTCACAGAAAACTGGATTCTCAAACATTAGGGGAACATTAGAACAACGTTCCCTCTCCCTAGAATTGTTAGCTGGGAGCCCACTCTCTTTTCCCGATGTCAATCATGTCTTTAGGAGGCACTGTCACTAGCTAGCTTGAGTATGTTGAGAAATAAATAAATAAGCTAAATACTAAAAAAATTCTACAGAAATCGCTACAGAGGCAGTTGGTATGTTATGAATTTGGAGATATGAATACTGAAAGTATTTTTTAAGCTGGGGAGGGGGGGTGCCCTTTTTTCAGTTTGAGCACCTGCCCACTGAATGGTCTGTGCACTGCCCTGTATGTGTAGGATGGAGAAAGAGTATGTGTTGATGTGGTGGAGCTGGATGGGCAGGACATACACATATTCAATTAGTCTACTGTGGTGTCCTTTAAATTCTCTCTCTCAATACATTTATAGCCAATTTGTCTCTTTTATACAAAGACAAATGTAGCCACTAGGTAAGAGCTGTGAATCACTCAAGAAGTGACTATTTGAAAACCAGTCTACTAGTTAAGGCCCTGATATCCACAAGTTGCTCTGTCTTGCCCTTGTTGAAATGAGACTGGAGCCTCTAATGTAGCTTCCAATTCTGTTGTACATCGCACATGAACATATGTGATACTCTTACATGCAGGTAAATGCAGTGCCTACATTTTATTTTATTGTTAGATCAAAAGAATATTAACAAAGTGATTATCTATGCGTGCTTCTCTGGAGCTCAATATCGGCTTGGGAGATTGGAGTCATTACCCTGTAGAGCAGATGGAGGAGGTGTCAGTTCAGACAAATGAGAATAGATAGATGCAGATGGATGGATGGATGAGTTGATAAATTAGAATGTGGCAATGAGGCACCAAGTAGGCATATACTGTATTTGCACCAATATTTCCCCTCTTGTAAGGCCTTCCTTAGAGAGGGCAGCACTCACAAAGCCCAGGCCCAGGAATGAGTCACCAATGCGCCCTAGAACATTGGCCATCACTGCTGACGACCTTGTACCTAATAAGATTATTTGCAACACTTAACAAATGTGTTTTATTAAGATTGCATCTGACACCAGTGCAGCGGGATATGACGCTCTGCACAGGGTCTCCCTGGGAGAGAGGGGCAGAGAGCGGTAAAGAGAGACAAGGAGGGGGATGGGTGGAAGGAGAGGTCAGAAGTCCCGGGGAAAAGGTCTGTCTCAGACTAAGCCAGTCATCTGGTCCCTGTGCCGCCACCTGCCCCCCTCTGTTGCTCAGTGAGGGGATGTGGAGAATCTGAAAGGTTAATTAGCCTCCATGGGGCAGGGCTCCCAGGGGTTCATCCCTCTTTCCTCTTCCTCTCTCTCCCTCCATCTCTGTCTCTCTCTTTCTTTCTGGCCCTGTCAGATCTGTGAATGAAGTTCGAGGGGAAGCCAATTTTTAATCTAAATTATAATTGTTTAATTTTCATTGTTGGACATACACAAATGTAAAAACACCAGGAAATCAGCTCCAATCTGTTCCCAAATATTTCCACGCATAATAGAGAGACACGTGATCATATAAAAATGTATGCAATGTTTGAAATTATTCTGTTTTTCTCAAATATAATATCTGTTTGGGCCAAGAAGAAAATTGGTCCGTGGCTGAATATAGTTGATGAACCCTACAGAGTGTGTTTTTTAATGTAATTACCCACCTATGCATTGAAGGCACACACACACATGCAAACACATGCGTGCAAACTTGCACGCACATACGCTCACTCCCTCAGACATTCAAAAACACTGTTAATGAGCGATGTTACTGTCTATAAGCCATGCAGAGGAGACAGCAGCCAGTGCTCTCCTTTCATCCCAGAAATGTCTCATCCAGACACCTGTCGTCTGTCACTGCTGGATCTCCATGCTGTAGGTCCCTCAAGCTGGATGCTCTCTCCTCACTCCCACCTGACAGCATGACACCATTCTCAGTTTACTATCTAGACAGCATATCTCACAGAAATGACTCCACTTCTGTCAATGCCACCTACTTCAGAAACATAGAAAGATGGTTTGACTCCCAGATAGTTCAACTACATTGTTTTAATTGTTTATTCATCCAAGACACGGTGCATGAAGGATAACATCTTAGCCTAATCATGCTCTTTGCTTGAGGCGTCAATCAGTTGCCTCATTAAGTAATGGTCAGACATTCAGGCCCAGGGATTGTAGGCTTTTAAACAAGGACACAAATTTGATTTGTCACGTACACATGGTTAGCAGGTGTTAATGCGAGTGTAGCGAAATGCTTGGGCTTCTAGTTCCGACCATGCAGTAATATCTAACAAGTAATCTAACAATTTCACAACAACTACCTTATACATACAAGTGTAAAGGAATGAATAAGAATATGTACATAGAAATATATGGATGAGCGATGGCTGAACGGCATAGGCAAGATGCAGTAGATGGTATAGAGTACAGTATATACATATGAGATGAGTAATGTAGGGTATGTAAACATTATATAAAGTGGCTTTGTTTAAAGTGACTAGTGATACATTTATTACATCCAATTTTTTATTATTAAAGTGGCTAGAGATTTGAGTCATTAAGAAGTTTGGCAGCAGCCACTCAATGTTAGTGATGGCTGTTTAACAGTCGGATGGCCTTGAGATAGAAGCTGTTTTTCAATCTCTCGGTCCCATCTTTGATGCACCTGTACTGACCTCGCCTTCTAGATGATAGCGGGGTGAACAGGCAGTGGCTCGGGTGGTTGTTGTCCTTGATGATCTTTTTGGCCTTCCTGTGACATCGGGCGGTGTAGGTGTCCTGGAGGGCAGGTAGTGTGCCCCCGGTGATGCGTTGTGTAGACCTCACTACCATCTGGAGAGCCTTATGGTTGTGGGCGGAGCAGTTGCCATGCCAGGCGGTGATACAGCCCGACAGGATGCTCTCGGATGTGCATCTGTAAAAGTTTGTGAGTGTTTTTGGTGACAAGCCGAATTTCTTCAGCCTCCTGAGGTTGAAGAGGCACTGCTGCGCCTTCTTCACCACGCTGTCTGTGTGGGTGGACCATTTCAGTTTGTCTGTGATGTATACACTGAGAAACTTAAAACTTTCCACCTTCTCCACTGCTGTCCCGTCGATGTGGATAGGGGGCTGCTCCCTCTGCCGTTTCCTGAAGTCCACGATCATCTCCTTTGTTTTGTTGACATTGAGTGTGAGGTTATTTTCCTGACACCACACTCCGAGGGCCCTCACCTCCTCCCTGTAGGCTGTCTCGTCATTGTTGGTAAGCCTACCACTGTAGTGTCATCTGCAAACGTGATGATTGAGTTGGAGGCGTGCATAGCCACACAGTCATGGGTGAACAGGGAGTACAGGAGAGGGCTGAGAACGCACCCTTGTGGGGCCCCTACACTGCACCACACTTAGTGGATTCACCTCAGCAACTTAAGTATTCTTAATCTTACTGTTTTTATGTAATTCATTCTTAGGGGGACAATGATGTGTTTATTTGCTAACTTTGGGAAATGTTCATCCTTTTGATGTGTATTGTCTCTTCCAGTCTCCTGACTCTTCTATCAGAACACAACAGTACAGTATGTCCTCCTGACTTGTTTTCCCTTATTGACTCTTCTACCAACATTTACATTCATTTGCCTAGACGGTTCTGTCTATTTACTGTATGCTTTCCTTGAATGATCAACATTGTATGTTTTGGTATAGAAGGAAGTAAATCAACCAAATCCATGTTATCTAAAAAAAAAAGTTACTTTTCCCAGACACATAAGATAGTCTCTGTGGTCGGTCATCCCTTATAGGAATGGACACAGGGAGACATAGGGACACAGAGCCCAGGCATGGCAGGGGAATCTCATTATAAAAAGGAGTCTCTATCAGGCTCTGACAGGAGGGCTATTAATCTCTTCCCAGACTGTTTCAGGGATGAGAGAATCCCCAGAACTGACCCAGCGCTTTATGGTCTGCCTCCATTGCATGGCCCACTGGTGGGCTTTAACTATGGAAACACAGGCATTAGTTCCAAGGCCAGAAAAAACTTCTCTGTGACTGAGCTCAGGTTGAAAGATGATACAGTTGATGGGATAATAGGGTCTAAAGTAGAACTTTATTAAAGTCTCAGCAATGTGGTCCAGAAATATGGTGGAATAAAAGGAGGTTTAGACATGTATTGAATACATTAACCCATGCAGTACCGAAACTGAGAGCGCTAGCACAAGTTAAAGTGTGTACACATATGCACACTTAAACTTACTCTCACACAAACACGCGCACACACACTCACACACTCACACATTCACGCGCACACACAAACACTCACACACACACACACACACACACAAAAGTGTTTTTCTGAATGCGTTTGGAAGCAGAAAACAAATTCCAAAGGCGGAGACCTTCCCAGCTAGTCATTTGATTGATTAAGCGATATAAAATGGAAGACAAAAAAATGACACTGCATGTATTGAATATGTGTGTTTCGGTTACATTTTGCACTCCAATGGCTTACAATTGTTTCTCCCTTCGACGGATCCACTCTCACACATTCCTCCTATGTGTTGTTGTGTGTTAGCGATTCATAATATTTTTGTTTCAGTATTGTTCCTAGGGGAGGCTCTGGTGAGAGGGCAAGAAAAGCCACTAGATAAGCAGATCTGTCCTCTGTGACCAAACAAGCTGAACAACCTCTCCCTCCAAGTATCCAGACAGAACAAGAAGATGTTCAGAACCATGTTAACATGCACACTACTAGAATAGATACAGTATAGCAGCTTCAGTAACATGGAAGATAACGGCCTGTAAAACTGCCCTGTTCACATACAGAGCAAATACTAAGAATTGTGTTACAATCGCTAGGACCCTTCTCAATACTTAGATCACTTTTTCAAAACTCTTCACAGTTCTCCTAACAAACTTTCAGCTTGGCACAGCAGTTCATTTCACATCCAAAATGCACTAAAACTACCAAAACACTTCATACATGTCACGACTTCCACCGAAGGTGGTTCCTCTCCCTGTTTGGGCGGTGGTCGGCGTTGCCGGCCTACTAGCCATCATGATACATTTTTCCTTTTACGTTTGTTTTGTCTTTGGTTCTTTCACACCTGGTTTCATTTGCTTTAATTTCTGTGTGTATAATTACCCCTGTTGCCTGCTTAGGTTTGTGCGGGATTATTCGTGTCATGTTGCTCGTTGAGGTTGTGTCTCAGTTATTTTCACGTATATACCGATTGTGTATAAGTTTAAGGAGCGTTGTTTTTCCTCCTGCCGTGAGTGACTGTGTTCTCTTTTGTCGTGGGCGTTTATTTGGTATTGTACCTGACCCTATTGTTGTGGACTTGCCTATTAAAAGACGTTACTTGGACATCTCTGCTCTTGACTCCTTCACCTACCTCTAAATACAATATCGCAACAATACATGTCTCAAATCAACTCATTCTTCCATAACACTAGCAAAGGTTGTCACCCAACAAGGACACTTTGTCACTCATAAAACAATGACCTAAATCAGACATGATGCAATATGCCTCAATATATTTTATGTCATTTTTTGGCATTGAGTGATTCCAAAATACAAGAATTTGTATATACACCATCTACCGATACAATAGCAATGCTAGTCAACCCTGTCTTCTGCATTTGGCCACAGGTTCCCATCCACATCTTATGTCATCTTGGGCAATGGACCTAGGAAAGAATCTTTTGGCATGCCTGGTCCATCCCTGGCAATCTTCTGCAGATACGTACTGTATGTCCAGGCATCCAGCATTCATTGCATCCAGGAGGGACATTTGATCATGTGGATGGTGGTCATAAACATTCCACCTCCATGAGGAAAATAATTACTCTATGGGGTTGAGGAATGGATAGTAAGGTGGGAGGAAAAGTGACACCATCCTGGGATGGGCTGCAAACCACTCTGTGACTGCACGGGAGTGGTGAAATGCCACATTGTCCCATACAATTACAAACGTTGGCCGATTTCGCCTCACTGCAACCCTTTCCTCACCTGGCACAACCCTTCCATAGAGGTCATCCAGGAATGAAATGAGACGCTCAGTGTTGTATGGCCCAATTAGCGGTTTGTGTAACAGCAATCCATCAGAGGATATTGCTGCATATATTGTGATGTTGGCACCCCTCTTGCCCGGGATATCCATTGTGGCACTTTTCCCAATCACATTCCTTCCTCGCCGCCGTGTTTTGACCAAGTTGAAACCAGCCTCATCCACAAAGATGGATATGTGGGGTGTTCGCCTGGCTTCAATCTCCATGACTCAAAAATACATCAGGCAACATAAGGGTTAGGCTATTACGGTAGTTTACATTATACCTAAAAACATGCCATTGTGTGCCCCTGCCCTGTTTGGTTTTGTTCAAAACCAGTTCTGTATTTTATAGTCATTTACCTGGACATATTGGTTCCTGAGTTACTTGACTCGTTCAGAGTTCCTCTCAACGGGGACAGGGTACAACTGCTTCATCCTGACTTTGTTGTTTCAGGACTCAATAAATAGTTGTTATGCTTACATTGTCAATATTTCCAAATGTAATATTGTCTGCCAACACTCTGTCCCAAATCTCTGTGAGTTGTATGCCATTGTGTCTGATGACCATATCAACGATTGCAGTTTCCTGCACAGCAGTGAAAATCCCACCTCTCCAGCCTGTGGGAGGTAACCGTTGGGTCCTAAGCAGAAACACAAAAACAATTACACACAAGTTGGTTTGGAGGCTTTACTCAATTTACTTCTGTAATGTGCAGTTCAGTCAGATGCCCTTGCAAAATGCACATCTTAACTGTTGTTTTGCCGGAAACTTCTCACAATAGATGCCACTGTTGAGCGTTGCAGATGTGATGACGTATTACATGATCAATTATAGTAGTCCTAATCTCACCTGAGACTACAGCTCTTGATCTTCCTCTCAGTCTTCTTCTACCACGCATGCGTTCTCCCTCTCCCAGCCACTCTTCTTCCTCTGTCAGCCACTTCTCTATCTCTGACTGGGTCCATGTTTACATTACAGTACAACATTATTCCTAAGATGTCCCCTTTGTATAGATGGTAAAGAAATTGAAAGACTAACACCTGGTTAGGTGTTCAGCTACAATGGGAATCAGCTGTGGTTGGTCTAATTATTTTGATAGTATTTCATTTTTTAGATTTGGAATATATTTCAATATGGTAATACTGCACAAATGTAGCAAATTGCTGTCTTATTCAATTTTGTGTTATGTTAGGTTTTGAACTGAAGTTTAACAGTTTTGAAAAGAGTATGTAAACATGTGCAAATTGGCCTGTAGGTACATAGGGTTTTTGTGGTGAGTGAGAAAATATTTCATGAAATTTGAAAGATGTAGTCATTGAAGGCATTTTGTGCCAAAGCGATGAGAAATGATCCACAGTTTAGCACACACAGTGCTCACCGTGTGAAGAATTCTGAAAAAGTGACCTCAGTAGCGATTGTAAAAAACTGTAAAACATACTGGATGATTTTATGTTTTATATGATGGAAATCCTTAATGAGGATGTCTACCATAATCTTAAATTAGCCTACATCCTGTATTGATATCTGTGGTTCCTTTACTGAGATGGTCTTGGTTGGGGTCACTTGTCTCACTCTCCCTCTCTTCTCTGACTGTCTCTCCCTATCTGACTCCATATCTCCTTCACTGACTACTTGTCCTACTCCCGACTTTGTCCCCTAGCATCTCTGTGATCCTACTCTGTTTTCAGTGCCACCTCTCTCTGGCCAGGCTAGATTTGAGAAAGGCTCCATCGGTGTGACATATCATGTCCTTCTCTGCAGCCTCTGGACACCTCAGCCAGAGCCTCAGGGTCAAAGCAATTACAGAGTACAATGCACAGGGAGGGAGGGGGAGATGGGGATTGAGGGGGAAGGAATCTGAACTTATTCTGAACTGTCTGTGACACGCTCTATCACTCCTATTGAGGTGATTTTTAAATGCTATTTTCGCCTGTCCCCCTTATTGGATATATTTTTCACCCGTAGTTCACACACAGTCTAGTCCTGGGGGGTGTTGGAAATATTCCCACTTTTACTGCATTGAAAATGTCACTATTGGGAATAAGACCAGATTATCCTATTGCCCGCAGAAATATGACTGAGATGATGCAAACAAAATGGTTACATTCTCAGGTAAATAACTAGCTACTTATTTGCAAAACAAAAATACATTGCACGGAAAGATATTGAGCTGATTGCGCAATCACTCGGATTCAGAACTATCTGTAGCTATATTCGGCCTTTGGTCTTGATGACTGTATGTACTTCGTTCTGTCTTGGTGGCCTCCTTCAGTTTACAGCTGCATAGCTGGAACAAAAGGGCAGACGGGCGGCCTGAGCATTAACACAACCATCCCACACACCCTGGCGCCTAACCCATAAAGCAAAGTGTCTTTTTAGAGAGAGCGAGAGAGACAGAGAGACAGAGACAGAGAGAGAGAGAGATTCTTCTTCCCACCTACCTCCTGCTGTCTGATATCCTTCTCTCTCACTCTGTCACACTCTCTCTCTCTCTTTAATGCTGTACACAACCACACATATAATTTTCATATCAGTATCAGTTAATACTCTAATTGGAATGCCTGCGGATCTGTCCATATCTCAAACCCTGTATCTCTCGATCTCTCAAACCCTATGTGTCTGTCTGTCCATCCGTCTGCCCATTCATCTCCACACTGTCCTCTCCCACTTGGACAAGAGGAACACCTACGTGATAATGTAGTTCATTGACTATAGCTCAGTGTTCAACACAATAGCGCCCTCCAAGCTCATCACGAAGCTCAGGACCCTGGGACTGGACTTCCTGACAGGCCACCTCCAGGTGGTGAGGGTAGGCAAGAACACATCTGTCATGCTGACACTCGACACATGGATGAGTGCTTAGTCCCCTCCTGTTCTCCCTGTTCACCCACGACTGCGTGGCCGCGCATGACTCCAACACCATCATTAAGTTTGCTGATGACACGTAAGTGGTTGGCCTTATCACCGATGATGAGACAGTCTATAGGGAGGAAGTCAGTGACCTGACAGTGTGTTGCCAGGACAATAACCTCTCCCTCAACGTCAGCAAGACAAAGGAGTGCCAAGCATGCCCCTATCCGCATCGACAGGGCTGTAGTGGAGTGGGTCGAGAGCTTAAAGTTCCTTGGTGTCCACATTACTAAGGAATTATTATGGTCCTCACACACCAACACAGTCGTGAAAAAGGGACGACAATGCCTCTTCCCCCTCACAAGGCTGAAAATATTTGGCATGGGCACTCAGATCCTCAAAAGGTTATATAGCTGCACCATTGAGAGCATCTTGACTGGCTGCATCCACACTTGGTATGACAATTTCTTGGCATCTGACCTACTGGTAGTGCTTCCGGCCCAGTACATCACTGGGGCCGAGCTCCCTGCCATCCGGGACCTCCATACCACGCGGTGTCAGAGGAAGTCCCTAAAAATTGTCAAAGACTCCAGTCACCCAAGTCATAGATTGTTCTCTCTGCTACAGCATGGCAAGCGGTACCAATGCACCAAGTCTGGAACCAGCAGGACTCTGAACAGCTTTTACCCCGAAGTCATAACAATGCTAAATAGTTAGTTTAATAGTTAGCCAATAGCTACCCGAACTATCTGCATTGACCCTTTTTGCAAAAACTATTTTGACTCATCACATGCGCTGTTGCTATTATCTATCCTGTTGTCTAGTCACTTTATACCTTCCTATATGTACATATCTACCTCAATTACATCGTACCCCTGCACATCGACTTGGTACTGGTACAAAGCCACAGCTGCATTTGAGACAGATCTAAATTTAGCTTGCGCTGCAGTGCAGGTGACATGCGACAGGCTTCCCATACTCAAGCATACCACCAGTGAGGTAGACTCAGCTGTTTTTCTTTTGGCTGTGGAGCTGCAGCAAAGTGAAATGCTACCTCAATCCTGAATGCCCTGCTAGGCTTCTCAGTTCATTATTCACCACCAGATGGAAAGTTTAGGGGCAATGGTTTGGCTTTATTGAGCATAATTTAATATCCAATCTCCCCTATTCACAATCTGTTTATTCATTTGTCTGGTTCACATGTCACTGTGTCACATACAGACATGTATGAAACAAATCTCCATTTGTGGGTCAATGATAAAATAAGGGAAAATAATGAAGACATTTTCATCCTCGAGAGTCTTCAATATGCCATACCTTTACCCTGCATCTCAAAAGGTAACAACGCCACCGTCTTCTCTCTAGATTCTTCTGATTGAAAAATGTTGTGTGGTCACAAAGAGCTGGTAAGATGATTTGATGAATGCCCATTTCTTTATATATTCATGACTATTTCCTGGACTCCATTAAAAATAAATCATTTATTTAAGTGAAGTTGTGATGAAGTTCGCTGCCGGCGTCTGTTTTTTAAAATATTTTTTAAACCATTCCAATTTGCGAGGAAATTACAGATTATGTCCGTCTGTGAGTGCAGCTTCATATGGAGGCTTTCATAGTGAACTCATATGAAATCTGGTTCAAATGTGACAATCATACAATATTGCGAGAGAGAGAACGTGTGAGAGTAAGAAAACCCATCACCTACAGAATGCATACGGCAGAGTAAACTTGGTACCTAGTCTCCCTCTGCAAGTACCTGAAAGTCAATTTTTACACGGAGTCTGTTGGGATTAATGGAGAATGCCGGAAACAGATGGTTCTCTAATGGCTAGATGGGCTTTAACTCTGGAGCATCCTTTGCACTCGTGTTTGTTGTTGTTACATACCTTTGTCACTTCCCTCCAGCTCTCATTTAGCCTGAGTGCTGTTTTCATCGCGTTACTGAATGAAAGGAGGAGAAAAAAGAGAGGCAGAAAATGCTACTTAGCCAGTGTACAAGTTGTTGATTGTGGGCATACAACTATTTGACTCAGCACACAGCTCAATGGTACTGAGTCATGGAGAGTTGTTTACACAGCTGTGTAACATGGGATATCCTCTTACATCTGTGAGCTGAGCACCTAAAGCCCTTCTGGAATCGACAGTACATCCCCCCTCTCTGGAATCGTCCCAAGCTCACAACTACCCAACAGCCTCCACAGGCTGACATACATACGTCTACAGAGCCCTTAGCTTGACAGCTCAAATATTTCCATTCAAAGCCTGCTGTGAGTGTGAAGCCCTCAAGAGCTGATGTAGCAAGCTATACTGTTTGTTGTTTTGTTTTTCTACTAGTCCAGACATTATACACAAGCTCAGCCTAAAGAACATACCCTCAATACTGTGCTTGCTGGTCCATATGCCATATATGAGCCCAGCAAGAATAACTCTGTAACACTGATCTTCACTGCAACAAAAGCTATTGGTTTAAACATACGCAATATCTGCAGAGAAATTATTAAACACCAAAGAAACTGACCCATACCTTCTGGTCCACTCTGAAAATCGGATCATTCACATTGTCCCTTATATTAGCAACAGACATCAAAATGGTTAAAAGGTTTTAAAAACAACATTCACTGGCCAGTTTTGGTACACCCATCTAATACTGGGATGGATCCCCCTTTGCCTCCATAACAGCCTGAATTCTTTGGGGCATTCTACAAGGTGTCGGAAACGTTCCACAGGGATGCTGGTCCATGCTAAGGTGATGGTATCACGCAGTTGCTGCAGAATGGATAGCGGTACATTCATGCTGTGAACACCCCGTTCCATCTCATCACAAAGATGCTCTATTAGGTTGACGTCTTGGGACTGTTCAGGCCACTCAAGTAAACTGAACTCGCTGTTATATTCCAGGCGATGTTTTCCACTCCTCAATTATTCATTGTTGGTGACCGCGTGCCCACTGAAGCCGCTTCTTCTTGGTTTTAGCTGATAGGAGTGGAACCCGGTGTGGTCGTCTGCTACAAGCTCCCATCCATGACAAGAACCGATGAGTTCTGCTTTCCGAGATGCCGTTCTGCACCATTATTTGTCTATTTTTTGCCCTGCCTGTAAGTTTGCACGATTCCTGCCATTCTCCTTTGACCTCTCTCATCAATTAACGTTTTTTGCCCACAGGACTGCCACTGACTGGAAGTTTTTTGATCGTCACACCATTCTCTGTAAACTCTAGACACTGAATGTGTAAGAAATGCCCAGGATTGGCGTTAGTTTCTGAGATACTAGATCCGGCGTGTCTGGCACTGACAATCATGCCATGCGCAAAGTTGCTAAAGTCCCTAATTTTGCCCATTCTAACGTTCAATCGAACAGTAACTGAATGCAATGATGCCTGTCTGCCTGCTTTATATAACAAGCCACAGCCACATGACTCACTGTCTGTAGAAGCAATCTATTTCCGTGAATGGGGTGGTGTACCGAATAAAATAGATTTTTGGGGGGTTTGTATCTTTTGATTTACACAACATGCCTACAACTTTGAAGATGCAACATATTTTTTTATTGTGAAACAAAGTTAATACTTTGTAGAGCCACCTTTTGCAGCAATTACAGCTGCAAGTCTCTTGGGGTATGTCTCTATAAGATTGGCACATCTAGCCACTGGAATTTTTGCCAATTCTTCAAGGCAAAACTGCTCCAGCTCCTTCAAGATGGATGGGTTCTGCTGGTGTACAGCAATCTGTAAGGGCCGACGCCGGACAGGAGCAGCAGGTACGGGGAGTCAGAAATTTATTCGGGGAACAGACAAGGAAACAAGACAGGAACAGCGGCGGAACACGGGTAACACAGACATGAGACAATTAATCCTGAAGCAGGGAACAGAGCTTGGGAACAGGCATATATAGGGAAGGTAATGACACAAGTAATTGAGTTCACGTGAGTCCAATGATCGCTGATGCGCGTGACTGGGGAAGGCAGGTGTGTGTACTGATGGTGGCTTGAGTGCGTAATGCACTCGAGCGCCAGGAGGAGAAAGAGCGGGAGCGGGCGTGACACAATCTTTAAGTCATATCACAGATTCTCAATTGGATTGAGGTCTGGGCTTTGACTAGGCCATTCCAAGACATTTAAATGTTTCCCCTTAAACCACTCGAATGTTGCTTTAGCAGTATGCTTAGGGTCATTGTCCTGCTGGAAGATGAACCTCCGTCCCAGTCTCAAATCTCTGGAAGACTGAAACAGGTTTCCATCAAGGATTTCCAGTATTTAGCTCCATCCATGATTTCTTCAATTCTGACCAGTTTCCAAGTCCCTGCTGATGAAAAACATCCCCACACCATGATGCTTCCACCACCATGCTTAACTGTGGGGATGGTGTTCTCGGGGTGAAGTGAGGTGTTGGGTTTGCGCCAGACATAGCGTTTTCCTTGATGACGAAAAAGCTAAATTTTTGTCTCATCTGACCAGAGTACCTTCTTCCATATGTTTGGGGAGTCTCCCACATGCCTTTTGGCGAACACCAGACATGTTTGCTTATTTTTCTATTTAAGCAATGGCTTTTTTCTGGCCACTCTTCCTTAAAGAGTGTGCGGCTTAGTGTGGTCCTATGGACAGATTTCCAATCTCCGCTGTGGAGCTTTGCAGCTCCTTCAGGGTCATCTTTGGTCTCTTTGTTGCCTCTCTGATTAATGCCCTCCTTGCCTGGTCCATGAGTTTTGGTGGGTGGCCCTCTCTTGGCAGGTTTGTTGTGGTGCAATATACTTATAATTTTTTAATAATGGATTTAATGGTGCTCCGTGGGATGTTCAAAGTTTCTGATATTTTTTTTATAACCCAACCCTGATCTGTACTTCTCCAGAACCTTGTCCCTAACCTGTTGGGAGAGCTCCTTGGTCTTCATGGTGCCGGTTACTTGGTGGTGCCCCTTGGTTAGTTGTGTTGCAGACTCTGTGGCCTTTCAGAACAGGTATATATATATATATATATATACTGAGATCATGTGACACTTAGATTGCACACAGGTGGACTTTATTTAACAAATGATGTGACTTCTGAAGGTAATTGGTTGCACCAGATCTTATTTAGGGGCTTCATAGCAAAGGGGGTGAGTACATAAGCATGCACCCCTTTCCCCTTTTTAATTTTTTTAATTTATTTTTTAAACAAGTTCTTTTTTTCATTTCACTTCACCAATGTTGACTATTTTGTGTATGTCCTTTGCGTGAAATCCAAATAAAAATAAATTTTAATTACAGGTTGTAATACAACAAAATAGGAAAAACGCCAAGGGGGATGAATACTTTTGCAAGGCACTGTAATATCACTATAATCCGAGTGTTCATTTTCGGAAGTTGCTTTCATTTCAGCGCATCTACACTGAGTGTACACACGTTAGGAACACCTTCCGAATATTGAGTTGCACTCCCTTTTGCCCTCAGAACAGCCTCAATTTGTTCGGGCATGGAGGTGTCAAAAACCTTCCACTGGGATGCTGGCCCATGTTGACTCCAATGCTTCACACAGCTGTGTCAAGTTGGCTAGACGTCCTTTGGGTGGTGGACCATTCTTGATATACAAGGGAAACTGTTTAGCGTAAAAAAGACTGCAGTGTTGCAGTTCTTGACAGAAACCAGGGCGCTTTGGACCTACAACCATTCCCCGTTCAAAGGCACTTCAAGCTTCTCTCTTTCCCATCACCCTCTGAATGGCACACATGCACAATCCATGTCTCAATTGTCTCAAGGCTTAAAAATCCTTCTTTAACATGTCTCCTCCCCTTCATCAACACTGACTGAAGTGGATTTAAAGTGACATTAATAAGAGATTATAGCTTTTACCTGGATTCACCTGGTCAGTCTATGTCATGGAAAGAGCAGGTGTCCCTAATGTTTTATACACTCAGTGTAATTTGTAAACATTTTAACTGTATTAAAATATTACTTTTTTCAACTCCTAAAAAATGAACACCAATCAACATTAAGTTAGCTTTCTTCTCTTTCTTGTGATGTAAGTGTCACGTATACTCCCTCTCCGGCCTCTAGGTCATCAGGCTGCTGATTTTCCCGCACACCTGTCACCATTGTCAAGCGCACCAGCGCCTCATGAAACTCACCTGGACTCCATCACCTCCTTGATTATCTGTCACTCCCCTTGGTTCTTTCCTTAGGTGTTATTGACTATGTTTCATGTCGGTGCGTTGTTTGTGTTTCGTGGTTATTGTTTTATTTATTCATTTATTAAAATACTCACTCCCTGTACTTGCTTCCCGACTCTCAGCACACTCGTTACAGTAAGTGTCAAGACAATGTGTTAAATCCCTGACAAAGTTTTAGTTCTCTTATAGATACAACTGAAAGACAATGTATTCCATTGAGACCATTTAAGCCAATACCGGGGTGTGTTTGACAGGCTATTATGAACATTTACACGGTCGTAACATTAATGACAAAAAAACGACAGGCACAAGCTAGAGTATGAAAGAGTCAGAGGAGTAAAATGAAAGCAATCAATCCAGCTATATTTAATTGACAAGTGGATTTCCCCCCTCAAACACAGGAAACAGATGGCTGAAAAAGACAGATCCTCAGGTGGGCGGGGCATGCACGTTGCTACATATGTCTAGACACAACCACACTACTTGCACACCCAGACAGACAATCTTGATCCTGTGAAGATACAGGGAATTACACAAAGAGGTCGATGAAAACTGCATCAATGTTGTAGTCTCTCTCTCTCTCTCTCTCTCTCGCTCTCTCTCTCGTGAGAAGAAAGAACATACAGGGTGGTTAACACATCGGTGGAGGGGTGGATCGATGGTTTGTGATGGAGGGATGGTGTGTCCACCTGGGGAGGCAGGAGAACAAGCGGAAAACACACCTAAAACGCTGTGCCTCTCCTTCTCCCAGTGAGAGCGTCAGTAGTGGGAAATGGTGTAGAATAAACCTGTGATTACCACAGCAACAGGAGGCCTGTTCACTATAGTCACAATTAATCTACAGTACATGCTGAGAATATGGTAGCGAATCTATCGGTTGCCATTGTTACTATGACACCTACAGTGAGCAGTAATGCATCCATTCAACCCACAACCAACAAGGGGTGGCAGGTAGCCTAGTGGTTAGTCTTGGGCCAGTAACCGAAAGGTTGCTAAATCGAATCCCCGAGCTGACAAGGTAAAAATCTGTTGTTCTGCGTCTGAACAAGGTAGTTAACCCTCTGTGTCTAGGCCGTCATTGTAAATAAGAATTTGTTCTTTATTGACTTGCCTAGTTAAATAAAGGTCAAATTTAAAAAAAAAAATGCATCTATAGGAGTTGCCTACAGTATGAAAGCTTCTCAGACATAGTTCCGTACTTCACCAAACTGACCAATGCACACACCATATAGCCCAGGGACATAATACATGCAATGCCGAAAGCTCAATATTAGAGCCAATGTCTGTTTTAAATCTGCAAGCCATATTGTCATTGTAGTATTATTGTTTTGTATACACTGAATGTAAAAAACATTAAGAACACCTTCCTAATATTGCATTTCCCTCAGACAAGCTTCAATTCATTGGGGCATGGACTCTACAAGGTGTCGCAAGCGTTCCAGAGGGATGCTGGCCCATGTTGATTCCAATGCTTCCCACAGTTGTGTCAAGTTGGCTGGATATCCTTTGGGTGGTGGACCATTCTTGATATACACGGGAATCTGTTGAGCGTGAAAAACACAGCAGCATTGCAGTTCTTGAAACAAACCAGTGCGCCTGGCACCTACTACCATACACTGTTCATAGGCACTTAAATCTTTTGTCTTGCCCATTCACCCTCTGAATGCACAGATACATAATCCATGTCTCAATTGTGTCAAGGCTTAAAAATCATTCTTCAACCTGTCTCCTCCCCTTCATCTACATTGATTCAAGTGAATTTAACAAGTGTCATCAATAAGGGATCATAGCTTTCGCCTGGATTCACCTGGTCAGTGTATGTCACGGAAAGAGCAAGTTCTTAATGTTTTGTATATTCAGTGTATATTGGATATTTTAACATTGATCATATTGAAATGATTGTGCACGTTTAGGATTGTTTTATGATCATCTGTGATTGTAAATTGGTGTACAATTCAATCCATGGGAAAAGGGGGATACCTAGTCAGCTGTGCAACTGAATACATTCAACTGAAATGTGTCTTCCGCATTTAACCCATCCCCTCTGAATCAGAGAGATGTGTTCCGCATTTAACCCATCCCCTCTGAATCAGAGAGATGTGTTCCACATTTAACCCATCCCCTCTGTATCAGAGAGATGTGTTCCGCATTTAACCCATCCCCTCTGAATCAGAGAGATGTCTTCCACATTTAACCCATCCCCTCTGTATCAGAGAGATGTGTTCCGCATTTAACCCATCCCCTCTGAATCAGAGAGATGTGTTCCGCATTTAACCCATCCCCTCTGAATCAGAGAGATGTGTTCCGCATTTAACCCATCCCCTCTGAATCAGAGAGATGTGTTCCACATTTAACCCATCCCCTCTGAATCAGAGAGATGTCTTCCACATTTAACCCATCCCCTCTGAATCAGAGAGATGTCTTCCGCATTTAACCCATCCCCTCTGAATCAGAGAGATGTCTTCCGCATTTAACCCATCCCCTCTGAATCAGAGAGATGTCTTCCGCATTTAACCCATCCCCTCTGAATCAGAGAGATGTGTTCCGCATTTAACCCATCCCCTCTGAATCAGAGAGATGTGTTCCGCATTTAACCCATCCCCTCTGAATCAGAGAGATGTGTTCCGCATTTAACCCATCCCCTCTGAATCAGAGAGATGTGTTCCACATTTAACCCATCCCCTCTGAATCAGAGAGATGTCTTCCACATTTAACCCATCCCCTCTGAATCAGAGAGATGTCTTCCACATTTAACCCATCCCCTCTGAATCAGAGAGATGTCTTCCACATTTAACCCATCCCCTCTGAATCAGAGAGATGTCTTCCACATTTAACCCATCCCCTCTGAATCAGAGAGATGTCTTCCACATTTAACCCATCCCCTCTGAATCAGATGTCTTCCACATTTAACCCATCCCCTCTGAATCAGAGAGATGTCTTCCACATTTAACCCATCCCCTCTGTATCAGAGAGATGTCTTCCACATTTAACCCATCCCCTCTGAATCAGAGAGATGTCTTCCACATTTAACCCATCCCCTCTGTATCAGAGAGATGTCTTCCACATTTAACCCATCCCCTCTGTATCAGAGAGATGTCTTCCACATTTAACCCATCCCCTCTGTATCAGAGAGATGTCTTCCACATTTAACCCATCCCCTCTGAATCAGAGAGATGTCTTCCACATTTAACCCATCCCCTCTGAATCAGAGAGATGTCTTCCACATTTAACCCATCCCCTCTGAACCAGAGAGATGTCTTCCACATTTAACCCATCCCCTCTGAATCAGAGAGATGTCTTCCACATTTAACCCATCCCCTCTGAATCAGAGAGATGTCTTCCACATTTAACCCATCCCCTCTGAATCAGAGAGATGTCTTCCACATTTAACCCATCCCCTCTGAATCAGAGATATGTCTTCCACATTTAACCCATCCCCTCTGAATCAGAGAGATGTCTTCCACATTTAACCCATCCCCTCTGAATCAGAGAGATGTCTTCCACATTTAACCCATCCCCTCTGTATCAGAGAGATGTCTTCCGCAATTAACCCATCCCCTCTGAATCAGAGAGATGTGAAGGACTGTCTTAATTGACATCCACGTCTTCAGTTCCCGAGAAACCAATCAAATCTACTACTTCTACTGTTTGAGTGACATTACAGATAATGTGACACCTGTGTCAAACCACGTCAGATATTGCATGTGGTGTAACATAAGCCTATACAGAAGTAAATAATATGAGATGGAGCATAACCTCTGGGCAAATAACAGTAGTGTTGCCCTGTGACTTGTCACACTCCCCTCAGTTTACAGGGTTGTCACTGCGCCCAAATTTCCCCTGATGAAATACTACCCTGGCTTACTAGGCAGAAGGAGGAAAAAAAGGTCAAATCACTGATATGAAAATTTACATTTCTAAGAATAGTGTTGGGAACGGTGGGATAAGGGAAGTTAGATATTTGTTCAGTGTCACACCGTAAGCAGATTTGGGAGTGACATTATGGATGTATTCCTCTGTCCTTACAGAGGGACAAAAGATTAGGCTACTATTATGAATGGGAACATTGTTGGACTGAGAGATAAATATGACTGCCAGAGACAATGTAAACAATTTTAGACAAGCACTCACTCCCAAAACAAACTTTACTGACCCCTCTCATTTTTTGACGTTCTTGTGCCATTAGGCTATCCTCTGCAGTGGAAGGAAATCCAATAGCTACAGTACGACATGATTCATAGAGGCAATTTCATTTCAAGCCAAATGGTTGGGAGGAATTCAATGAACCAGCACGCTACAATAGAACAGGGCTGTTCCAGTGTCCCAGACATTCTCAGATCAGTACCTATTCTAATTCCACAATGGGAGAGTTGTGAATCCAGCCAGCGATACTTTACATTTAGATGGTCCTATATAACGGCATTCTTATGTCCATCCCAGTATTAGACATATGGATGTTAAGAGCCACAGCTTAGAAGCACTGGCTGGCACGTGCCATATGTGATGTTCATGGCCTTTCTGTACAGATGCACATGTGAACAACTTGGATGAGATCCAGCGATTTGATTGGCTTCAGCAAAAACATCAGAAGCCTTGGGCTATTACACCACATGACTGCCTCAGCCTGACTGTCATCTCAGGTCAGCTTGGAAGTTGCTGGCCTCACAATGTTAAACGTCATACATGACAACCCCGGTAGTCATGTCAACACCAGGTACACTGTTTGACGGACCTGACAAATCACAAGTTTACACCGGGTTGAAACCACATGTCACTCGAATGTGGGGAAATATGGATGTGAGGAACACAATTGAGGACAAGATACTGGTAGAATCACAGTTTAGCCTCAGGGCTCAACATGGCACATATGACACATAGATTCAATGGGGTGAAGTAAACAAACGGTCCAAGTGTGAACAAGGCTGTATCCCCTGTCTGAACATTGAAAGGCTCTAACATTATGACCTTTTGTGCATCTCCACATTGTGAACAACACCACAGTTAAATTTTTCGAATGGAGAACTCGGTGAAGACTGCATAT
Organism: Salvelinus namaycush; assembly: GCF_016432855.1. NCBI lineage: Eukaryota > Metazoa > Chordata > Actinopteri > Salmoniformes > Salmonidae > Salvelinus > Salvelinus namaycush. Next base: position 50,699,128 of record NC_052310.1, read on the forward strand.
TCCTATAGGGGAAGTACTCAGGCCTCAGATTCCTACCAATGGGGACATACAGTACTAAAGCCTAATTACAGTATGTCCACAGGGGAAACAGTAAAGCTGGTCTCCACCTCCTCTTACAGGGAACAAAGTAAAGCCCATTTCTATATGTTCCTGCAGGCTACACAGCAAAGTCCGTCTCTGTCTCTACCCATGGGTGACACAGTAATCCTTGAGCTCTTCACACATAGGGGGATACTGCAGTGTCTCTATTACACTGTCTCAGGGGATAGGGGATACAGTTCAGTATATGGGAGCACCCTATGACTTCCATAACTCCCAGTTGTGGTTTCAGAGGTAGGGGGCAGCAATATGATGCTTTCATATGGAGATGAGCCTCAGCAGGGGGTCCCTGTTCCTCACCCTCACACTGACTCTGTTTCCTCTACCCTCTCTTCCTCACCCTCTCCCTCTCTCACCCCGACAAGCATATGCTGTAGCCTCAGTGCATAATGAAACCCCAGTCAGAATAGTAGTACATGCAGCAAATTAATTATGTGGAAGACAGCAGGATGTCGATGCATCAGATTCATTTGGATAATTTGAAACCATGTTCTGTGGCATTCACTAACACTGCTTATTCTGACACACTGCTTGGTATATGAGGATATACGCAGTATAAACTGTGACAAGGCACAACGGCAGACAAACAGATAAGTAGACAAGTACAACACATACACACACACAGATACACACACACACACACACACACACACACACACACACACACACACACACACACACACACACACACACACACACACACACACACACACACACACTACTGAACGCACACATACACACATACACACAGGCACATAACTTATGGGGGGTACAGGGGGGTCATGACACCCTCCCCCCTATATTAGAGACAGGCCAATTTGACACCCTCAATAATATACTATGATGAATTTAATGGTTTAAAAATAATTATCCCACCATAGCTACTGGTAGAATTGTTGGATGTTCCCCCATGATGAAAGGGGGCCATGACTGAAAAAGTTTGAAACACAATACATATGTTGTACAGAAGGATCACAGGGGTTTCTATGGCTGAGCATAATGACTTATACAGTGCATTCCACTCTGTTTCCCACATCAGACATTTCTGTACATCAAACATCTTTCAGACGGCGTCCCAGGCCCACTGCACTATTAGCAGTCAGCACGGCATCCATGCCAGACTCCAGGTTAGGAAGGTCAATTCCTCTAGGCCTCCTAATGCTCAATAATCTCCAAACCCATACAACAAGCCACACTTTCCAGTGACTCAGCAATCTCACTCTTACCATATATGACCTACCGTCTATCACCTGAACTCTACTGGGAGGCCCCTATCCTTAAAGCAATTTTGTATACCCATTTTTCAGAGTGAGGGGGACTTTAGCCGATGCCATGCGATCCAAGACAGCCCACGGTGTAGGACTGAACAGATTGGAGTGCAACAGCTTCTCTATGTGTCGTGTCACTCAACATTTACTCAGGGCTGACTGGCTGGTCTGTCCTAGAAGCATTAATGACGCCCACACTATACAGTACTGGGCCATGCCATCGCCATGGTGATGGTTTGGCACAGACAGTGCATGGGGAGCATTCTGGGAAGGCTGCCCCTCTCTTCCTGGTGTGACATGGATGGCCCTTACTTCCTGTGTATTGTTATGTGTTGTTACTCTGCTAGGATCCCACCATACTGACTGCCTGACAAGCTGTAAGCACACACACACACACAAACTCACACAATAGAGTGTAAAGAAATTAAGAAAGATACAAAGGATTTTCTTTTCAAAGGCTTAGAATAAAAACCCATGGATAGGAACTTTAATTAGTGCATTCTGGGCTCTGCAACTGCTGTCCTCAGACACTCCTGACTCCTACACATTGCCTCAGTAGCCTCTGTATCACCCAACTCACTCTCAACATACAGTCTTGGCCAAAAGTTTTGAGAATGACACAAATATTAATTTCCACAAAGTTTGCTCTTTCAGTGTTTTTAGATATTTTTGTCAGATGTTACTACGGAATACTGAAATGTAATTACAAGCATTTTACAAGTGCCAAAGACTATTGACAATTACATGAAGTTGATGCAGAGTCAATATTTGCAGTGTTGACCATTCTTTTTCAAGACCTCTGGAATCCGCCCTGGCATGCTGTCAATTAACTTCTGCGCCACATCCTGACTGAGGGCAGGCCATTCTTGCATAATCAATGCTTGGAGTTTGTCAGAATTTGTGGGTTTTTGTTTGTCCTCCCGCCTCTTGAGGATTGACCACAAGTTCTCAATGGGATTAAGGTCTGGGGTGTTTCCTTGCCATGGACCAAAAATCACAATGTTTTGTTCCCCGAGCCACTTAGTTATCACTTTTGCCTTATGGCAAGGTGCTCCATCATGCTGTAAAAGGCATTGTTCGTCACCAAACTGTTTCTGGATGGTTGGGAGAAGTTGATCTCGGAGGATGTGTTTGTACCATTCTTTATTAGTGTTCTTAGGCAAAATTGTAAGTGAGCCCACACACTTGGCTGAGAAGCAACCCCACACATGAATGGTCTCAGGATGCTTTACTGTTGGCATAACACAGGACTGATGGTAGCGCTCACCTTGTCTTCTCCGGACAAGCTTTTTTCCGGATGCCCCAAACAATTGGAAAGGCGATTCATCAGAGAAAATGATTTTACCCCAGTCCTCAGCGGTCCAATCCCTGTACCTTTTGCAGAATATCAGGCTGTCCCTGATGTTTTTCCTGGAGAGAAGTGGCTTCTTTGCTGCCCTTCTTGACACCAGGCCATCCTCCAAAAGTCTTCGCCTCACTGTACGTGCAGATGCACTCACCTGCCTCCTGCCTGCCTGCTGCCATTCCTGAGCAAGGTCTGTACTGGTGGTGCCCCGATCAGGCAGCTGAATCAACTTTAGGAGACGGTCCTGGCGCTTGCTGGACTTTCTTGGGTGCCCTGAAGTCTTCTTCACAACAATTGAACCGCTCTCCTTTCCCCGTTCTTGATGATCCGATAAATGGTTGATTTAGGTGAAATCTTACTGGCAGCAATATCCTTGCCTTTGAAGCCCTTTTTGTGCAAAGCAATGATGACGGCACGTGTTTCCTTGCAGGTAACCATGGCTGACAGAGGAAGAACAATGATTCCAAGCACCACCCTCCTTTTGAAGCTTCCAGTCTGTTATTCAAACTTAATCAGCATGACAGAGTGACCTCCAGCCTTGTCCTCGTCAACACTCACACCTGTGTTAACGAGAGAATCACTGACATGATGTCACCGGGTCCTTTTGTGGCAGGGCTGAAATGCAGTGGAAATATTTTTGGGGGATTCAGTTCATTTGCATGGCAAAAAGGGACTATGCAATTAGTTGCAATTCATCTGATCACTCATCATAACATTCTGGAGTATATGCAAATTGCCATCATACAAACTGAGGCAGCAGACTTTGTGAGAATTTATATTTGTGTTATTCTCAAAACTTTTGGCCACGACTGTACACGTGCTACTCTACGTCCCTATACAGTAGCAGAAGCGGGAGAACAATAAGTATGAATCAATCACTCATCCTACCCATGACACCATCTGGCAGTACAGTACAGTAGAAGCAATCAATTCTCGCTCATTACCTCTCCTCAATGACAAAGAGGAGGTGTGGTGTCTGTTCAAGACAGAAAATACAGTAGCTCTCCATAGGTAGAGTGTTCATCAGCTCCAGGGCACAAACTAACAACATCTTGTTTTAATCATCTAGACATTGAATTACATACATTAGATCTTGGATATAACATCAATATCCTTAGCATAAGACAGCTATAGCTCCACTTACAGTACAACTGTCAGTCCTATACAGTAGATTTCCCAATAGTATTGTGAGAATAGGTGTTTGATTCTGGACAATACAACTGGTGATAATGAGCCTTTCCTCACTCCAAGCTAGGCCTTTAGTTAGCCTGGGCCTAGATTTGCATTGCCACCCACTCCCTGATGCAGATAATGCTGGGTGTTGGAGGGAGATGAGCAGGGAATCGAGGATCTGGCATACCACAGTGGGAAATTCCCCAGAATCAATTTCCCAGCAGAGTGGGTGTGTGTGGCTGAGCTGAGTGCCTATTACTGCAGGACAGGGAATATATCCAGGCCCATGCCCTGCATCCACCGGGTGTGCAGAGCTCTTGTTGAAACCACTTTCACGGCCATGGATGTGCCCAGAGGCTAAATTAGTTCTGTAAGGATGGTATTGAGACAGTAGAATGCTCTAGGAGTCTTCCCTCCACTGACTTTGGCCAAGGAGCAGTGCTGCTGGGTCCCAATTTCAAGAGCAAGGAGGCCATGACAGACTGTAGCCCCCCAACCTGGGTCACAGGTTGTAGAAACACTCTAGTCTAGACTACTTCTGATACGATGTGGGGCCCAAGATTTAGAGTCCCTTAAATTCTATTCCATTATATCTCCCCATCTGAGGACCTAGCGATGCTTAGGAAAGTATTTCTTTGTCTAACTCAGCATACAGGCATTAGAGTTGCCTTTACCCACTTTTCCCTACGATTATCCAAAGCCAAGACCTGAAGAGCTTGATCCCCAAAACACACCAATAGCTGGAGTCCAGGAGATGCAAAGACACTGTTTTCATCAGGTGGCACAGACACAGCTTCAGCGAGTACGGACATGAAGAAATTGTATAGGGTTGTAAAAACATTATGGTTTCTCTTTTAACTCTTCAGAACCCATAGCGAACGGCCTTGTTTTTCTAACAATATTATCTGTGTCAATATTCCAAAATTAACTTGCGAAGAACCTGTTGTCGTATTCGCGTGGCTGAGACCACAGAAGGAGTGTTGTATGGCATTGAAGCTCGTTTGGAGGTTTGTTAGCACAGTGTCCAAAGAAGGGCCAGATGTATACAGAATGGTGTCATCTGTGTAGAGGTGGATCAGAGAATCACCAGCAGCAAGAGCGACATCATTGATATATACAGAGAAAAGAGTCGGCCCGAGAATTTAACCCTGTGGCACCCCCATAGAGACTGCCAGAGGTCCGGACAACAGGCCCTCCGATTTGACACACTGAACTCTGTCTGAGAAGTAGTTGGTGAACCAGGCGAGGCAGTCATTTGCGAAGCCAAGGCTATTGAGTCTGCCGATAAGAATGCGGTGATTGACAGAGTCGAAAGCCTTGGCCAGGTCGATGAAGACGGCTGCACAGTACTGTATTTTATCGATGGCGGTTATGATATCGTTTAGGACCTTGAGCGTGGCTGAGGTGCACCCATGACCAGCTCGGAAACCAGATTGCATAATGGAGAAGGTACTGTGGGATTCAAAATGGTCGGTGATCTGTTTATTAACTTGGCTTTCAAAGATTTTAGAATGGCAGGGCAGGATGGATATAGGTCTATAACAGTTTGGGTCGAGAGTGTCTCCCCCTTTGAAGAGGGGGATGACCACGGCAGCTTTCCAATCTTTGGAGATCTCAGACGACACGAAAGAGGTTGAATAGGCTAGTAATAGGGGTTGCAACAATTTCGGCGGATGATTTTAGAAAGAGAGGGTCCAGATTGTCTAGCCCAGCTGATTTGTAGGGACCCAGATTTTGCAGTTCTTTCAGAACAAGTTGCTGCCGGGAGTGCTGAGATGTTGGCCAGGGTAGGGGTAGCCAGGTGGAAAGCATGGCCAGCCGTGGAAAAATGCTTATTGAAATTATTGGTTATCGTAGATTTATCGTTGGTGACAGTGTTTCCTATCCTCAGTGCAGTGGGCAGCTGGGAGGAGGTGCTCTTATACTCCATGGACTTTACAGTGTCCCAAAACATTTTGGAATTAGTGCTACATGAAGCAAATTTCTGTTTGAAAAAGCTAGCCTTAGCTTTCCTAACTGACTGAATATATTGGTTCCTGACTTCCCTGAAAAGTTGCATATAGCGGGGGCTATTCAATGCTAATGCAGAACGCCACAATATGTTTTTGTGCTGGTCAAGGGCAGTCAAGTCTGGGGTGAACCAAGAGCTATATCTGTTCTTAGTTCTACATTTTGTTAATGGGGCATGCTTATTTAAGATGGAGAGGAAAGCACTTTTGAAGAGCAACCAGGCATCCTCTACTGACGGGATGAGGTCAATATCCTTCCAGGGTACCTGGAAGTCGATTTGAGAGGCCTGCTTGCTGAAGTGTTTCAGGGAGCAGTTGACAGTGATGAGGGGTGGTCGTTTGACCGTGGACCCAGTACGCATGCAGGCAATGAATCAGTGATCGCTGAGATCCTGGTTGAAGACAGCAGAGGTGTATTTAGAGGACAGGTTGGTCAGGTTGATATCTAAGAGGGTGCTCATGGTTACGGATTTTGGGTTGTACCTGCTAGGTTCCTTGATGATTTGTCTGAGATTGAGGGTATCTAGCTTAGATTGTAGGACGGCCAGGGTGTTAAGCATGTCCCAGTTTAGGTCACCTAACAGTACGAACTCTGAAGATAGATGGGGGGTGATAAATTCCCATATCGTGTCCAGGTCACAACTGGGGGCCGAGGGGGGTCTATAGCAAGCGGCAACGGTGAGAGACTTGTTTCTGGAAAGGTGGATTTTTATATGTAGAAGCTTGAATTGTTTGTGCACATACCTGGATAGTAAGACAGAACTCTGCAGGCTATCTCTGCAGTAGATTGCAACTCCGCTCCCTTTGGCAGGTCTATCTTGTCTGAAAATATTATAGTTAGGGATGGACATTTCAGGAATTTTGGTGGCCTTCCTAAGCAAGGATTCAGACATGGCTAGGACATCCGGGTTGGCGGAGTGTGCTAAAGCAGCGAATAAAACAAACTTAGGGAGGAGGCTTCTAATGTTAACATGTATGAAACCAATGCTTTTACAGCTACAGAAGTCAACAAATGAGAGTGCCTGGAGAATGGGAGTGATGCTGGGGGATGCAGAGCCTGGGTTCACCTCTACATCACCAGAGGAACAAAGGAGGAGTAGGATAAGAGTATGGTTAAAGGCTTAAAGAACTGGTCGTCTAGTGCGTTCGGAACAAAGAGTTAAAGAGAGTCAGGGCTGTGGAGAGTCAGGGCTCAACAGCAAAAGGCAGGGAGGAAGAAGAGTTAGAGATGATTGAAGTGATAGAGATGTGAAGCGAGGAATGGAGTGAGAGGAGAATGGAGGGAGAGAGGAAGAGGAGAATGAAGGAGAGTGGAGGGAGAGAGGAATTGGAGGGAGAGGAGAGTGGAGGGAGAGTAACATGGATAGGGACAGGAGGAGGAAGAGGGAGGGGAAGAGAGAGAGCATACCCGAGAGGGGAGCCTACGTTTCCATGAGTGTGTCTGCCCTATCCCACCATTCACCCTTGTACCACACAGCCTGGGCCTAAAGTGACAGTGGCAGGGGGTTAGGAGTTGTTTTTAAAAGTATCAGGAACTTATATCTGTTCCAGAGTTTGAAATGGATTACAAAAAGAAATAAGCAGGGTTGACCATCTTGACCACCTGAGGGGCTAGTAGAATGTAGGATGCACAGGCAGAAAATAGTGGAAGTATGTTTTTTGGGGGATGCTCAACATTGTCATCATAAATGTGTACATTGTTTGGGGGACCCTGCAGCTTGTGCATTCACTTTGTGATATGGATAGAATGGCATAAAGAGAGAAGCCAAGAGTGTGGCACCAGGGCGTGCGGACCAAGTTGTAACTTATTTGAAAGCAGGTGAAGTTTGAAGGGCACAAGAGACGGTGTGTGGTGTGCATCCGGAGTGGACGCATTGCAAAGAGTGGGAGACCTCCTTTGGGTGAGCTACGTGTTCTGTGCCACATTGCAAAATGGGGCCATGTTTCCAGAAGTTCCATGACATGTTGGAGGCTCCTCAGATGAGTAAGGGGAGGACCATCCTCCTCAGTGAATTTCATAAAAATTAAAATAGTGAAACATTAAAAACGTTTCCTTTTTAGATAAAACTATACAAAATGTACTCACATCACCAAATAATTTATTAAAACACACTGGTTTGCAATGAAGGTCTACGTGTAGACGGAGGACAGCTAGCTTCTGTCCTCCTCTGAGTACATTGACTTCAATACAATACCCAGGAGGCGCATGGTTCTCACCCATTTCCACAGACAGTAATTATGATAACGTCCCGGAGGACATCCTCATACATATTAGAGCTTTTGTAGCATAAACTGACTTGTTGTCCACCCAATCAAAGGATCCGAATAGAATCTAGTATTGAGAGCATTAGCTACAGCTAGCTAGCACTGCAGTGCATTAAATGTGTAGAGTTGTTGAATCAAAGGAAGAGAAAGACATTAGTTGAACAGTTTCAAACAAATTAATTTCTTCCAAAATGAAGGAGGATATATATATATATATATATATATATATATATATATATATATATATATATATATATATATAGTTGAAGTCGGAAGTTTACATACACTTAGGTTGGAGTCATTAAAACATGTTTTTCAACCACTCCACACATTCTTGTTAACAAACTATAGTTTTGGCAAGTCGGTTAGGACATCTACTTTGTGCATGGCACAAGTCATTTTTCCAACAATTGTTTACAGACAGATTATTTCACTTATTATTAACTGTGTCACAATTCCAGTGGATCAGAAGCTTACATACACTTGACTGTGCTTTTAAACAGCTTGGAAAATTCCAGAAAATTATGTCATAGCTTTAGAAGCTTCTGATAGGCTAATTGACATAATTTGAGTCAATTAGAGGTGTACCTGTAGATGTATTTCAAGGCCTACCTTCAAACTCAGTGCCTCTTTGCTTGACATCATGGGAAAATCAAAATAAATCAGCCAAGACCTCAGAAAAAGAATTGTAGACCTCCACGAATCTGGTTCATCCTTGGGAGCAATTTCCAAATACCTGAAGGTATCACGTTCATCTGTGCAAATAATAGTACGCAAGTATAAACACCATGGGACTACGCATCCGTCATACTGCTCAGGAAAGAGACGCGTTCTGTCTCCTAGTGATGAACGTACTTTGGTGCAAAAAGTGCACATCAATCCCAGAACAACAGCAAAGGACCTTGTGAAGATGCTGGAGGAAACAGGTACAAAGTATCTATATCCACAGTAAAACGAGTCCTAAATCAACAGAACCTGAATGGCCGCACAGCAAGTAAGAAGCGACTCCTCCAAAAACGCCAGACTATGGTTTGCAACTGCACATGGGGACAAAGATCATACATTTTGGAGAAATGTCCTCTGGTCTCATGAAACAAAAATAGAACTGTTTGGCCATAATGACCATCATGATTGGAGGAAAAAGGGGGAGGCTTGCAAGCCAAAGAACTCCATCCCAACTGTGAAGCACAAGGGTGGCAGCATCATGTTGTGGGGGTGCTTTGCTGCAGGAGGGACTGGTGCACTTCAGAAAATAGATGGCTTCATGAGGAAGGGAAATGATGTGGATATATTGAAGCAACATCTCAAGACATCAGTCAGGAAGTTAAAGCTTGGTCGCAAATGTGTCTTCCAAATGGACATTGACCCCAAGCATACTTCCAACGTTGTGGCAAAATGGCTTAAGGACAACAAAGTCAAGGTATTGGACTGGCCATCACAAAGCTCTGACCTCAAACTTATAGAAAATGTGTGGGGAGAACTGAAAAAGCTTGTGCGAGCAAGCTGGCCTACAAACTTGACTCAGTTACACCAGCTCTGTCAGGAAGAATGGGCCAAAATTCACCCAATTTATTGTTGGAAGCTTGTGGAAGGTTACCCGGAATGTTTGACTCAAGTTAAACAATTTATAGGCAATGCTACCAAATACTAATTGAGTGCATGTAAACTTCTGACACACTGGGAATGTGATGAAAGAAACAAAAGCTGAAATAAATAATTCTCTCTACTATTATTCTGACATTTCACATTATTAAAATAGTGTTGATCCATTTTTACTCGGATTAAATATCATGAATTGTGAAAAACTGAGTTTAAATGTGTTTGGCAAAGGTGTATGTAAACTTCCAACTTCAACTGTTCTTAAGTACTAAAAGTAAATATAATAGCAAAAATATTCTTAAGTATCAAATAAAAAAATTATAATTTCAAATTGCTTATATTAAGCAAACCAGACGGCACAATTTTCCTATTTTTTTAATTTACTGATTGCCAGGGGCACACTACAGCATGCAGACATAATTTATAAACAAAGCATTTGTGTTTAGTGAGTCCGCCAGATCAGAGGCAGTAGAGCCAGGGATGTTCTCTTGATAAGTGCGTGAACTTGACATTTGTCCTGTCCTGCTAAGCATTCAAAATGTAACGAGTACTTTGGGTGTCAGGGAAAATGTATGGAGTAAAAAGTGCGTTATTTTCTTCAGGAATTTAGTGAAGTAAAAGTAAAAGTAGTCCAAAAAAACTACTTAAGTAGTACTTTAAAGTATTTTTTACAACACTGACCATCACAATTGTAATTATATCTCTGCCAGTGTCTTGGCTTGGTGGCCCAAAAAATTATCTTCATTGATCAATACGTAAAGAGTAATTTAAGAATCCGAATTCGGAACCACTTTGGCCTCCCTGTAGACTAGATGTCATAGCCCAGCATTTCTGGAATATTGTCAGCAAAGATGCAAATGTACAGTATGTGCGGTCAGGTGCAACATAGAGGGACTTTTGAAATTGGCTCAGAACAGGGCAGCACGACTGGCCCTTAGATGTACACAGAGAGCAAATATTAATAATATGCATGTCAACCTCTCCTGGCTCAAAGTGGAGGAGAGATTGACTACATCACTACTTGTATTTGTGAGAGGTATTGACATGTTGAAAGCACCGAGCTGTCTGTTTAAACGACTAGCACACAGCTCAGACACCCATGCATACCTCACAAGACATGCCACCAGAGGTCTCTTCACAGTCTCCAAGTCCAGAACAGGCTATGGGAGGTGCACAGTACTACATAGAGCCGTGACTCTCATCATTCCACCTGTCACCAGAGGGCAGCAGAGACCATCCTAGAGACATTAATGACACTCAGGTGTGTCCTACTACTCATTATGAGTTCCCTGTTAATTAAAAGAGTTGTGTTTTCTGGTTTCCATTGCAGAAGCTTGAGTTGTTTACTGTGTGTGTTTGACTGAGGTTTTGAGACGTAGTAGTGTTTTTCCAGTGTTACTGTGATCCTTCGGCTACCATTTCTCAGTAAAGTATTTATTTTTATCCTTAACCACTGATTCCTTGTCTGGTACCTTCTCTGCACCTGGGTCCAACCTCCCCACGTCACAATGATTACATGGAACTCTATTCCACATCAGCTTACTGATGCAAGCAGTAGAATCAGATTTTTTTTTAAGTATACACCTTATGGAACAGCAGGGACTGTGAAGCAACACAAACATAGGCACATACACATGCAGACACAGTTGATAACTTATGCACTATACACACACGTACACATGGATTTTGTGTTGTAGATATGTGGTATTGGAATAGGGGCCTGAGGGCACTTAGTGTGCCTGAGGGCACTTAGTGTGTTGTGAAATCTGTTATGAATGTATTGTAATGTTTGTAAAATGGTATAACTGCCTTAATTCTGCCAGACCCCAGGAGGAGTAGCTGCTGCCAAGTCAGCAGCTAATGGGTTCATAATAAATACAAATCTCTGGAATTTATTTGTGGACAACATATTAGGAATACCTTTCTAATATTGAGTTGCACCCCCTTTTGCCCTCCAAACAGCTTCAATTCATCAGGGCATGCATCGACTCGTTCCACAGGGACGCTGGCCCATTTGGATTCCATTGCTTCCCACAGTTGTGTCAAGTTGGCTGGATGTCCTTTGGGTGGTGGATCATTCTTGACACGCACGGGAAACTGTTGAGCCTGAAAAACTTCAGCAGCATTGCAGTTCTTGACACACTCAAACCAGTGTGCTTGGCACCTACTACCACTCCCTGTTAAAATGCACTTAACTTGTCTTGCCCATTCATCCTCTGAATGGAACACACACAAAATCCATGTCTCAATTGCCTCAAGGTTTAAAAATCCTTTAACCTGTCTCCCCTTCATCTACACTGATTGAAGTGGATTTAAAAAGTAACATCAATAAAGGATCATAGCAGGTGTCACTAATATTTTGTACACTCAGTGTATATGGACATTTATTATTTTTCCGTATGTGTGCTATGTGTGTATGTTCATGGTGTGTGTGCTTGTCTTAACAAATGTAGGATCTTTGATCACCCTGTTGCAGGAAAACCTGAGGTTTTACAAGGCTTCTGAAATTTGTAGTTTCCACTATGAAATTTCAGACTTGATTTTCCCTTACGAGTAATGTATCTGTAACGTTCGTTCTCCTCCTCGTCTGAGGAGGAGCAAGGATCGGACCAATATGCAGCGAGGTATGAAGACATAATGATTTAATTTAAATAATAAATAACGAAGACGAAAAACACTTAATAAACTACAAAACAATAAACGACGTTACAAGACCTGAACATGTGAACTTACGAAGAACGCAATGAACAGGAACAGACTAACAAATGAAACGAAACAGCCCCGTGTGGTACAAACACTGACACAGGAACAATCACCCACAAACAAACGGTGTGAACAGCCTACCTTAATATGGTCCTCAATCAGAGGAAACGTAAAACACCTGCCCCTAATTGAGAACCATATCAGGCTAAATAACAATGAACCTAAACATAGAAACACATAACATAGAATGCCCACCCCAACTCACGCCCTGACCATACTAAACAAATACAAAACAAGGGAAATCAGGTCAGGAACGTGACAGTATCACCCCTATAAAAATATCCATTAATTGTAATTCATATTTCCTGTTGCTGCAGGAGTATTTTCCTGCTCTTGCAAACTGTCTCAAATTATGTATTTGTGTTTAATTGAATGTTTGTACATCACCCACATTTGTAAACAATTTAGCAAGGGAACATACCAATTTATGGAATGTTTGTATCTCTGTGTGTCTGTCTGAAAGAGCAACATTATGCGTGTTTGTGGTTTAATCCATATCCCATCAACTTTCTGGAAAAAATACACTAATATCCTAATTGATTTCCAGACCTTCTTCCAAAGCTCCACTCTCAGATATGTAAACTGTAAATAGGTGTGTGTACATGTGTGCATGCATCCTAATCTTCCTGTAATCCTCTGAGAATTGGAGATTACAGGTCCCGAATGCCCTGTTCACACACACACAATAACATACACACACATTGACCCCTGTCCCGAATCTATGAGATTTATCCTCACAGCTGTTTGTCTCTGTCTGTTGTGGTGGCTCTCTTCTCACGTAGACAGACAGTGGTTGACTCAATCATAACAGACATGTAGCTAGAATACAGTGGTATGGATTAAATAAGTAAAAATGAACTGATATCGTTGCCTTAAATTACAGTACCAGTCAAAAGTTTGGACACAACTACTCATTCAAGGGTTTTTCTTTATTTTTACTACTTTCTACATTGTAGAATAATTTGGCATTCTCGCAACCACCTTCACCTGGAAAGATTTTCCAACAGTCTTGAAGGAGTTCCCACATATGCTAAGCACTTGTTGGCTGCTTTTCCATCACTCTGAGGTCCAACTCATCCCAAACTATCTCAATTGGGTTCAGGTTGGGTGATTGTGGAGGCCAGGTCATCTGATGCAGCACTCACTACATCACTATCCTTGGTAAAATAGCCCTTACACAGCCTGGAGGTGTCTTGTTGAAAAAATAACAATAGTCTCACGAAGCACAAATCAGATGGGATGGCGTATCGCTGCAGAATGCTGTGGTAGCCATGCTGGTTAAATGCATCTTGAATTCTAAATAAATCAGTGTCACCAGCACTGGCATTTCTTTGTGGGGCCGCACAGCCCTCCATGTGCTCGCCAAAGGTAGCCTGACTGCCATTAGGTACCGAGATGAGATCCTCAGACCCCTTGTGAGACCATATGCTGACACATGCACATTTGTGGCCTGCTGGAGGTCATTTTGCAGGGCTCTGGCAGTGCACCTCCTTGCACAAAGGCGGAGGTAGCGGTCCTGCTGCTGGGTTGTTGCCCTCCTACGGCCTCCTCCACGTCTCCTGATGTACTGGCCTGTCTCCTGGTAGCGCCTCCATGCTCTGGACACTACGCTGACAGACACAGCAAACCTTTTTGCCACAGCTCGCATTGATGTGCCATCCTGGATGAACTGCACTACCTGAGCCACTTGTGTGGGTTGTAGACTCCGTCTCATGCTACCACTAGAGTGAAAGCACCGCCAGCATTCAAAAGTGACCAAAACATCAGCCAGGAAGCATAGGAACTGAGAAGTGGTCTGTGGTCACCACCTGCAGAACCATTCCTTTTTTGGGGGTGTCTTACTAATTGCCTATAATTTCCACCTTTTGTCTATTCCATTTGCACAACAGCATGTGCAATTTATTGTCAATCAGTGTTGCTTCCTAAGTGGACAGTTTGATTTCACAGAAGTGTGATTGACTTGGAGTTACATTGTGTTGTTTAAGTGTTCCCTTTATTTTTTTGAGCAGTGTATATATATATATTTTGATTTATTTAACACATTTTTGCTTACTACATGATTCCATGTGTTATTTCATAGTTTGGTGTTTTCACTGTTTTTCTACATTGTCTTCAATGTCAATTGTCTTCTCTTTTGCAATGTAATATTATCTCTGTATTCATATGAAATGGCTGTGTGTAATATTGATGTTGTTTGTTATATAAGGCATATATAAGCGTTATGCCTCATGTGCCCAGTGACACTGTTCGGGCTGGGCTGTTGCATATGAAACATATGACTTGGTAATTCCCCAAACTTGCTTTAAAAATTGTACAGAGCAAGAAAACAAACAACATGCAAACTGTTGTAAATTGAGAACTGTAGGCCTACCACCTGCAGTGTTTCACAGTGTGGGTGCGTGTGTGCGTGTGTGCGTGCGTGCCTGCGTTGAACTAGCCTGTCAGCAAAAAAAGCATGCAGTCTCCATCGTTATGTCTCACACAATCGAATGCCGACCGTAATATCTCCAAAGAGAATTATCTTTGGTTACAGTCACAGCCGTGTATATTCCCTCTCAAGCCGATACCCCGATGGCCCTCAAGGAACTACAATGGACTTCATGCAAACTGCTAAGTACATATCCTGAGGCCGCATTTATTGTAGCTGGGAATTTTAACAAAGCAAATTTGAGGAAGATGCAACCAAAGTTCTGTCAACACATTGACTGTAGTGCTCACTCTGGAAAAACACTGGACCACTACTACTCCCCCTGTCCGGATGTCTTCGGCAAATCAGATCACGACTCCATTTCTCCCTTCCTATAGGCAGAACATGAAGTACCCTTGCTAAGGTCTATTCAACGTTGTTCTGACCAATCAGATTCCATGCTTCAAAATTGTTTTGATCACGAGTACTGAGATATGTTCCGGGTAGCCTCTGAGAATAACATTGATGTACAGTTGTTCCTCCTTTAAAAGTTGCGTCATACTGCGGCACACCTTGCGTGCTGTTGCAGCATTCTGTGGCACGCCATTTAATTCTCAGCCATTTCTTCTGATACTGCAAGTTATTGCTAGTTTGACCACCAGAGGGCATCTTTGAGAAGCATTTGATAGTATTCTGTATTGGCATTACCAGAGAATTTAAAACTTTTTTTTTTGTAATAACATAGTATGTGGGATTGATTTTAAGAAATGTGGCGTAATTAATTTGATTAATATTATGGTGTTTCCATTCAGAGAAAAACGAAAAATGAAACCCTGAGGGTTTCTGTTAGGATGGAATGGAAAATATGGCCCTGTACAACGTGATTGTCGGGAGTAGGCAACAGGATTGGAGGATTCTACATTGTTTGCCTTCATTAGACAACTTTGTTCCAATATTTCTGTTAATCAGTGATATTTATTCCCATAGTAATTTGTTATGGATCCATAACTAAATCAACATCTGAATTTGACGCTCTGTTAGGATGTGACGCTCATAAATTCAGAGCATTGTCAGATTGTCAGTTTGTATATTCAGACCGTTTCGCTCTGGGAGCGCACACTGGACGTTCGGGCCGAGGAGTAGGCTTGATTTGAGCGTTCTGGCCTTACAACGGCAGTCAACCACCCAAGCTAACGTTGGCTAGCTACTTCCAGACACAAATTAGACCACTCTGACCATTTTTCTCACCCTAGCAGTGCTGGTAAAGCAGTTAGCATGTTAACCAGAGTGTTGGTGACTGTAATTGTGCTGCTGGAAACAATTTAATTACGCTTTTTTCCCGGAGGTTTACTGACACCGGTCATATTCAACGGGTGTTGAGTAAAGTAATTATTCTGCGCTCTGTTACACTCAGACGATAGTGCTCTGAAATCCGTGTAGATGGTAGGCTGTACACATTTAACAACATTCTTTTCTGATAAATACTAGTTCATTGCATCCGCCGTGGAGCCCAGTTTCATAATATGACCATATTTTCCAGCTGCTTGCCGTCATTTGAAGTAATTGCAAAAAACATGCCTTATTTTAGTGCATTTTTCACTTCAAGGGTGGCTGTTGTGTATGTGTGCAGAGGGTCCCTGGTTTGAGCCCAGGTAGGGGTGAGGAGAGGGACGGAAGCAAAACTGTTACACGGGCACCCTTTTAAATCAGGAGAATCTCCTCTTTGTAATTTTGTAAGTCTGGGCAGCAAGCTCGTTTGTCATCGATCGCTAGACCAGAAGTAGAAGTTAACATTTTTTCCCTACTTTTTCATTACGCAGACATAAGCACAGTTGACACCATCAAAGTGCGGATGTTTACTTTCTACACAAGTTGTTTTTTTCCAGTTTCGTCCAACCAACATATTGCAGTGGTAAAATAAAAAGGGATACATTTTTTATGGAATTCTAAGCAGTACTCCAGTCAAAACAGGCTCTGCAAATGTTCAATTCCATTAATTTGCAATGGGCTTGCGCTAGTGTTCCAGTTTAGCCAACGCTCTTAAGCCGTTTTTCCGCCTTGGGTGAATTCTGACTCGTTCTATTGTCTAGCCTATAGGTAGCCAGAGCGAATTTACGAAAGCACCCGAATGTCCATTGAGAAAGCACAACTATACCATTTAGCTAAGCTAAGAATGACGAGAATAATCAAGTCAATACACATTGGTAGTTAGATAATAGTTAATATACTGTCAAGTTTGATGTATAACTACTAACATTAGGTAGCTAGATAACATACCGGGACATACTGCTGTAATGATATGCTATGTGGTTCGTAAGGACAGCGTAGCTAACAAATTGTTAGCCAACATAACTTGTAAGGTAACTTATTTGAAAAGTCATTACTTTATTACATTGTGTAGCAAGCTACCCCTTGGTCGTTAGGGCAAATCTGGTCTGTGATAGATTTTTATTTCACACCTAGCTTGTCTATTAGACTAATCTTTAGTAAAGGTAGAATAGTCTATTGTTCAGCTATTAGCCCCTCTCCACAACTTGCAACAAATTGTTGTTCCCATCTCATTCCTTTCCCTCTTCGACGGGTCATCATTCTGCTCTTGAGTGGTTTGCTTGTGGGCGTGCTGGCAGGATATGGCAGGATCTTCGGTTGTGCGTCAAGAATTCTGCATACAGTAGCACGTTTGTATGAAGGTGTGGTTATTCACAGGCAAATTGTTATAGGCTGTGGAGGTACAAATCTTTTTATTTTCAATCAAAAATAATTGTTCTGAAAGCAACTTCTTTTTCGACACAAAGGAAGTCAAAGCGGACACCTACGAAGATGGCATCTCAGGTAAGCAGCACTGGGCTGTATTGACGTATCCTAAAAATGACATCTGCTGCTTTAGATTGAACGGTCATATCTCAATTATTGTTTTAATATCTATAAAAATTAAGCTGTTTTCTTTACTTTCAGAGAGCGAGCTGATCAAGAGGTCGAAAATGTAGACATTGCCAGATGTTCACTGTCCGAGGAACAGGCCGTGGAAGCCATTTTCACTGGACTATCTGTTGCTGCCAAGTCATGATTTCCCTGGGGGTTAGCCTTGCAATAACCAAGTGGTGAGACACATAGCCCTCTATATTTAAATATGTCAGGTACACTCCGATAGGTGTCTGCGTCACATACAGTATCTTCTATTGACATTATCTTCTGTTTGTCCTCATGTGTCTGTTTTTCAGCATAAAGTACTCTGTAGCCACTTGGTGAGACCACACAAACCCAATAAAAGTCTCTCTTCTTAACTTAATTTCTCTCCCCCTTCTCCCTAAATCCTCTAGGTTATATCAGCTGTTTTGGTGAACCACTCCTGCATCTGAACTGGCTGACACAGAGGGTCAACAGGAAGTATTATTAAAGAGATGCTTTACATTGAAATACATACAGAGATGTAGTAGTCCCAGAGTTAATGATCCAAGGTCAGTTTTGCATTTCACCCCCTGATTATGATGACTGACCGTGTTAGAATAAAAAAAACAAGGCTCTCTATCCATCTGTCACTCGTCTGCAGGTATGTTTTGATGTGAGAGAGGAAGCCAGTCCCGTCATCGCCACCTCACCTGCTCATAAGATAACCTTCGGGCCAACTGGGGGCCCAAGGCTGGTTAGGAGACACCGCAATTGTGATGAACTGAGAGAATATTAGGGTAGCACTGTAATTCATGAATCATATGCTGTCTGCCGCTGTTCTTACCTCTTTCCATTTCTGTCTTTTACACCTCTCTCCCCACCTCGTCTTTCTTCCTCGTTTTATAATGCACACCATATGTGCATTGAAGTACAGATTGAACTTGTATTTATAATATAATATTACAATTATCCTAATTATAATGCATGTATTATGTATTTATAACACCTGGATAATGAACTTCTTTCAATAAAGCGTTTCACATTCTCCACTGGTTGAAATTAAGTATCTCATTGAAATACTATCCTGTGTCCTCAGATTAATGCAGATGAAGGGAGTTAGATATGCATCGTTTTTCTGTATATATGAAATACAAATCAATCATGTTTAGTCTATTGCTTAGTTACATTGTGTAATCATTGATGTCGCAGGAGGAGCAGTGGTAAACACTGTTGAAGTGTATGATTGTAATACATACATGCAGACACAACATCATTCAAATAATGGAGTTTGATATGACTGAAAAATAATGTCTCAGAGATTCATACCTGAACCGCACCTTTATTTGCCAAGGAAGAGTACATGATCAGTGAATATATTCAATGTACAGGCTACAATGTGGGAATCTCATGCGTGGTAATAACTACAATACATGTGTATACAGGACTTGTATCCTTGGCACAATAAAGCTGTTATATTCTACTCTATCCATAGGCTTCATTAATGGCATTCAGACTTTAAGTTGATACAACAACTGTTTCACAAGACGACAGCCTGCTGGTTTTCTCTGGAGTCCCTAAAACATTAAACAACACAAATTACAAATTCATTCTCCTAACACTAGTTAGCTGGCTAATGTTAGCTAGTCAGATAACTTGCTAATTAGCGATTTTGGTAAATTAACTTCATGACAACAAAACAAATTCCAAGCATTTGTCTCTACATTAACTAACATATTCCTCTCAATTGTACATTTTTTGCTTGACTCATTATGATGTTATAACAACTTACATTTGGTTCCACCGTAATGTTTTGTCAGCCATCTTTGTTGAAGAATGCCACCAGAACACGGGTGGCTCGCGTCAAAATTCGTCATTGGAACCACTTGATATGATTGGTCATATAAAAACCTTGGGACCCAAATGCATAATGAGTGCTCTAACTCCCCCTGGTGGTCGGGAGCAATACCATAGTACTCTCCAAGCTCATTACTAAGCTTGGTGCCCTGGGTCTGAACCCCGCCCTGTGCAACAGGGCCCTGGACTCCCTGACGGGCTGCACCAAGGTGCTGAAGGTAGGAAACAACACCTCCACTTCGCTGATCCTCAACACAGGGGCCCGACAGTCCCCTCCTGTTCTCCCTGTTTAACCATGACTGCGTGGCCATGCATACCTCCAACTCAATCCCGTTTGCAGATAACACAACAGTAATAGGCCTGATTACCAACAATGATGAGACTTCAGGAAACAGCAGAGGGAGCACCCCCCTTTACACATCGACAGGACCTAATTGGAGAATGTGAAAAGCTTCAAGTTCCTAAGGCTTACACATCACTGACAATCTGAAATGGTCCACCCACACAGATAGTGTGGTGAAGAAGGCGCAACAGCGGAGGAGGCTGAAGAAATTTGGCTTGGCCCCTAAAACCCTCACACACTTTTACAGAAGCACAACTGAGAGCATCCCGTCGAGCTGTATCACAGCCTGGTAACCGCAGGGCTCTCCAGACGGTGGTGCAGTCTGCCCAACGCATCACCGGGGGCACACTACCTGCCCTCCAGGACACCTACAGCACCCGATGTCACAGAAAGGCCAAAAAGATAATCGAGGACATCAACCACCCAAGCCACGGCCTGTTCACCCTGCTATCATCCAGAAGGCGAGGTCAGTACAGATGCATCAAAGCTGGGACCGAGAGACTGAAAAACAGCTTCTATCTCAAGGCCATCAGACTGTTAAATAGCCATTACTAGCCTGCTACCACCTGGTTACTGAACCCTGCAACTTAGAGGCTGCTGCCCTACATACATGGAATCATGGAACACTAGTCACTTTAATAATGATTACATACTGCTTTACTCATCTCATATGTATATACTGTATTCTACTCTACTGTGTTTTAGTCAATGCCACTCCGACATTGCTCGTTCTAATATTTCTTAATTCCATTCTTTTACTTTCATATTTGTGCGCAATGTTGTGAATTGTTAGATACTACTGCACTGTTGGATACACAAGCATTTCACTACACCCGCAATAACATCTGCTAAATATGTGTATGTGACCAATACAATTTGACTTGATGCAGTACAATCACTCTTTGACCCTCCCTTCACATTCCTGCTTCTCAAACATGTACCCACACACACAACTATTATATACACCTGCATGCACAAATACACCCTCATCCCTCACACACCCATGTGCAAAGTAACTCCTTAACCAGACAAATGTATCAATATGATGGATAAATGCAGAAATAATTCAGTCTCCACCTCTCTCACTGACCATCTCTGTCTCACTCACTCACTCACTGACCATCTCTCTCTCACTCACTCACTCACTATGTGGCTGACGTTGCCCAACTGCTCATCCACATCCAGCATCCTTTATCGCCTCAGGCTCCGCAATCCAGCCCTGTTCTATTTATGAGCTCCCTTTTTAGGAGAGAAAGAGAAAGAGTGAGAGAGAGAGAAAGTGTACCCCTTTGGGTCCCCGGGACCAGGAGTTGAGAAGTATTTCCTTCTAACAATGTAAAAATGTCCATGTTTTTGACCAAGACCCATATATCTGACTGTATTAAGTAATCTGATATTGTAAACCATAAAATATTTGTGAAATATTAAAGCTGAAAAAACGGAATATATATATATATAAAGAAGAAACGATGATACATATACATTTACTGTATATTCCGGACTCTGACATTGCTCATTCTGATATTTCTTAATTTCGTTCTTTGCATTTTGGGGATTTGTGTGTATTCTTTGGTGTTGTTATTATTACTGCACTGTTGGAGCTGGAAACATAAGCATTTCGCTGCACCTGCGATAACTGCAAAATATATGTAAGCGACTTGATAGAATGTTGAAGTCCACATATCTATCAGACTAATCTCCAACATGTTTGTATTTGTTCTTTGTACTGGCATAGTATATGTCTGCGCATCTATTTTTAGCTGTGCTGCTGTCTTTTGAGAACACTGCAGCCAGCAGAGATACGTGGCACTGAGGCAGTATGTCACTATGGAAGAATGCCAATGAGTAGGGAGCATCTCATAGGACCCCACAGAGCCACACTGGAGTACACTTAAACCTAATACAAACATGCTGCTGTCTTTTGTGGCTTCATATCACATTAATGTAATTCTGTTTCATGACTCTGAATCATGGGAATATTGTTTGATGGTGAGCTCTCAGGGTTGGTGGTTCAGCTCCCTCTACAGTTGAGCTGATCCAGTTTGTATAGCTGGGGTGCGCACTGGGAAGATCGGTCTCTCCCTGCACATTTCCTTCAGGCCCAAAAGACAAGAAACCATGACAGAGCTAACAAAATCACCTGACGGGTGGCGAACTCCCTCAACCCCCCCAACCTTCCCCTGTAGGGATGCCACCCTTGATTCTCAGCCCTCTATTCTCCAAACCAGATCACATCAGACTGAATAGTATTTTATTTTGGTCGTAATTCCCTCATTATCTGACACAAATCAATTATGAATGAAAAACGCTCAGAAGATGCATAGGCACTCTCATGTCTGCTTGAAACTCAAAAAAAGAGATGGGAGGTGGGAGAGAAGACAGAGGAGGCTGTAGGGTTTGTGTTTTTCTCTCTCTCCTCCATCCTTCCTCTCATCCCATCCTCATTCCCTCCCCTCCCTTTTTCCATGGGACCCTCTCTATCTCCCAGCACTGGAGATCTGATTATGGGCGCGGGCAAGCATGGTGAGCTCCACGGGGAGGGGCGGGGCAGACAGGCAGGTGGGCGGGCAGACATTCATGCATCCCATCTCGCATTGGCTGCACTCTAGAGTAACACCATTCTCACATTAACACACTGACTGCGCAGTACAGTAAGAATAGCTCTAATTTTCAACACACTGATTGCATTGGACTGTAGAATATCCATCTATGACAGGGTAGTATAGACACAATGACAGTGCCACACCAGCTAGGACATAATGTACCATAGGTTTCTTAGATCTTGGTGAGAGCATGGTTGTCCTATGGTTGTTTTGCATACAACCTACCCACCACATTATGGGAATGGTGCAGGATACCCAGCTAACACATAACGTTCTGAAAACCACATGTTTCTTTGGAGGGAATTTCAGTACTTCAGCATAATGTTTTCTGCAGGTTTCCTCATAGTTCTATATAAAGTCATGTTCTCAGAACATTCAGAGAACATTAAGAAACAACATTCTTCCTGGGGAATTTCAGTACTCAGACACCAGCTGGCAAGAGCCCCTGTTTGAATAGAAACAATGTTTTTCTGTAGGAATATCAGTACTTCAGCAGGTTTTCCTCATGGTTCCATTTAAAGTCATGTTCTCATAACGTTCAGAGAACGTTAAGAACAGGCTACATTTTCACTTCCGTTCTCATAACATTTAAAAAACAGATGGCTTCAATCTCAGAACCAATGGGAAACCAAAAATGCAGGTTCCCACAACTTCCAAGGAACCAAATGTGCTAGCTGGGACTGCAGATGAGTTGACTGGTGTACACATGGGGTAGTAAACCCTAATCACAGAGAACCAAATAATGTACAGGCTTTCTTTCCAGCCAAGCTAAAAACAGCCGATTCAGCTTATCAACTAATGATGGTATTCACATACTGTAAAGACTGTAATTACAATGGGTAAATCAGAGGTTTTAGTGTTATTCTGTATAGATTCTGATTCGATTACAAAATGTCTGCACAGGATCATAGAGAGGGAGGTTAACATCCACTGGTCCTTTCATACTAAAAGCCCTCTCTCCTTCCACTTCAAACACAACAGAGCCAGTCTCTTCCCCGGCTACACAGTAGCCACCAGATGGCCAGAGCCCCTGTTTCAATAGAAACCTGTGTAGCCCATAGAACACTGGTGTGACTGATGGTGTAGCAACAGAAGGGGTAGATAGGGAGGGGTAAAGGCCAGGCCTCGTGACAGCCACAGAGCACTGCCAGTGATGGTGATCAATGACATACACACTACAGGGTCACATGTAGCAGCTGCATTCAACCAGTGGAAACTTCCCATGATGCTCGTGTTGTAACAGAATACTGACTCATTTGAAGTGAGGAACAACACATTCATTGATGCCCTTTAAAACAGCTACTGGTCTATCAGACTTAAAATAACAGTAGAATCATAATAGTGGAACTTACCTGCAGGACAAAACCCAAGGCAGAGAGTGAATCAACACAGGACCGGAAAGAGAGAGAGAAAGAGAAATTAGAATGATCACCTAGCACAGTAGCAATGCAGTCAATATATTGCATATGATGCATAATGTCAGTGAGTTTAATCATATTCAAACATATACTCAGAATGAGTCACTGTTGTATTTACATACAGCACTCTTGTATTTACTGTACATAGACAGGAAGGATTAATAACTTTAAATATTGTAAATAAATGTAATAAAGCATATAGATTTTTAAATGAAAGACCCCTTCTCTATTCCTTTGTGATTTATTTGTAAAAATGTGTGGTTTGTTGTTAAAAAGTCTCCATCCAGCAAACTGTTAAAAAGCGAAATAATGTGGTAGAATATAACATATTTCTTGGGAAAACAAATGACATTTTTCATTTCTAGGGGTCGAACCTCATATTGAGTAAATGCATCATGGTCCATTCTTTTTTCAATTTTAATCAGTCACAGTGGATCATTGAGTAGAATGCATCTGCAGGATCAGACATTGTGACAATGTTTGAACAAACAAAAGGATGGATGCTTAGAAGAATAGTAAATACTCTGGATAGTAAATAGTAAATACTCTGACGTTTCTAAAACTGTTTGAATGATGTCTGTGAGTATAACAGAACTCATATGGCAGGCAAAAACCTGAGAAAAAATCCAAACAGGAAGTGGGAATTCTGAGGCTGGTCGATTTTCAACTCATCGCCTATTGAAATCCCAGTGGGATATGGAGCTGTTTGCACTTCCTACGGCTTCCACTAGATGTCAACAGTCTGTAGAACGTTGAATGAAGATTCTACTGTGCTGTTGAGCTGGATGGGAGCTGTTTGAGTCAGTGGTCTGGCAGAGAGCCAGGTCCTGGTCATGCGCATTCCACATGATATTGACTTGCGTTCCATTACTTCTATAGACACAAAGGAATTCTCCGGTTGGAACGTTATTGAATATTTATGATTACAACATCCTAAAGATTGATTCTATACTTAGTTTGACAAGTTTATTCGACCTTTAATATAACTTTTTGAAGTTTTCGTCCGAAGTTCGCCTGGACCTGCACTAGCGTTTGGATATGTGTACTAAACGTGCTAACAAAAGTAGCTACTTGGACATAAATAATGGACATTATTGAACAAAACAACAATTTATTGTGGAACTAGGATTCCTGGGAGTGCATTCTGATGAAGATCATCAAAGTAAGGGAATATTTATAATGGTATTTCGTATTTCTGTTGACTCCAACATGGCGGAGAAATGTTGTTTCTATCTGAGCGCCGTCTCAGATTATTGCATGGTTTGCTTTTTCCATAACGTTTTTTTTTAAATCTGACACAGTGGTTGCATTAAGAACAAGTGTATCTTTAATTCTATGTTAAACATGTATCTTTCATCAAAGTTTATGATGAGTATTTTTGTTATTTGATGTGGCTCTCTGCAATTTCTCCGGATATTTTTTGCAGGCATTTCTGAACATGGTGCCAATGTAAACTGAGATTTTTGGATATAAATATGCACATTATTGAACAAAACATACATGTATTGTGTAACATGATGTCCTATGAGTGTCATCTGATGAAGATCATCAAAGGTTAGCGATTGGTATTATCTCTATTTCTGCTTTTTGTGACTCCTATCTTTGGCTGGGAAAATGGCTGTGTGTTTTTTGGACTTGGCGGTGATCTAACATAATCATATGTTGTGTTTTCGCTGTAAAGCATTTTTTAAATTGGACATGATGGGTAGATTAACAAGATGTTTATCTTTAATTTGCTGTATTGGACTTGTTAATGTGTTAAAGTTACATATTTCAAAAAAATCTTTTTGAATATCCCGCACTGCCTTTTCAGCGGAATGTTGTCGAGGGGTTCCGCCAGAGGAACGTTTGTCTTAGAAAGGTTAACATCTTGAAGCTAGGGGGCAGAATGTTTATGTTTGGAAAAATAACGTTCCCAATGTAAGCTGCCTATTTCTCAGGTCCAGATGCTAGAATATGCATATAATTGACAGAGTAGGATAGAAAACACTCTAAAGTTTCCAAAACTGTCAAAATATTGTCTGTGAGTATAACAGAACTGATTTTGCAGGCGAAAACCTGAGGAAATCCAACACGGAAGTGACTCTTATTTTGAAAAATCACTGTTCCATTGCCTGCCTTTCGTCCATTTAAACAGCTTGGAAAATTCCAGAAAATGATGTCATGTCTTAGAAGCTTCTGATAGGCTAATTGACATAATTTGAGTCAATTGGAGGTGTACCTGTGGATGTATTTCAAGTCCTACATTCAAAGTGTGCCTCTTCGCTTGACGTGAGAAAATCAAAAGAAATCAGCCAAGACCTCAGAATTTTTTTTTTTAGACCTCCAGAAGTCTGGTTAATCTTTGAGAGCAATTTCCAAACGCCTGAAGGTACCATGTTCATCTGTACAAACAATAGTAAGCATGTATAAACACCATGGGACCACGCAGCCGTCATACCGCTCAGGAATTAAATGCGTTCTGTCTCCTAGAGATGAACATACTTTGATGCAAAAAGTGCAAATCAATCCCAGAACAACAGCAAAGGACCTTGTAAAGATGCGGGAGGAAACAGGTACAAAAGTATCTATATCCACAGTAAAACACGTCCTATATCGACATAACCTGAAAGGCTGCTCAGCAACGAAGAAGTCACTGCTCCAAAACTGCCATAAAAAAGCCAGACTACGGTTTGCAACTGCACATGGGGACAAATACCGTACTTTTTGGAGAAATATCCTCTGGTCTGATGAAACAAAAATAGAACTGTTTGGCCATAATGACCATCGTCATGTTTGGAGGAAAAAGGTGGAGGCTTGCAAGCCGAAGAACACCATCCCAGCTGTGAAGCACGGGGCTGACAGCATCATGTTGTGGGGGTGCTTTGCTGCAGGAGGGACTGGTGCACTTCACAAAATAGATTTCATCATAAGGTAGTAAAATTATGTGGATATATTGAAACAACATCTCAAGACATCAGACAGGAAGTTAAAGCTTGGTCGCAAATGGGTCTTCCAAATGGACATTGACCCCAAGCATACTTCCAAAGTTGTGGCAAAATTTAAGAACAACAAATTCAAGGTATTGGAGTGGTCATCACAAGGCCCTGACCTCAATCCTATATAACATTTGTGGGGAGAACTGAAAAAGCGTGTGCGAGCAAGGAGGCCTACAAACCTGGCTCAGTTACACCAGCTCTGTCAGGAGGTATGGGCCAAAATTCACCCAACTTATTGTGGGAAGCTTGGTGAAGGCTACCTGAAACGTTTGACACAAGTTAAACAATTTAAATGCAATGCTACTAAATACTAATTGAGTGTATGTAAACCTCTCACCCACTGGGAATGTGATGAATGAAATAAAAGCTGAAATAAATCATTCTCTCTACTATTATTCTGTTATTTCACATTCTTAAAATAAAGTGGTGATCTTAACTGACCTAAGACAGGGAATTTTTACTAGGATTAAATGTCAGGAATTGTGAAAAACGGAGAGTTAACTTTGTGTATGTAAACCTGACCCACTGGAATTGTGATACAGTGAATTATAAGTGACATAATCTGCCTGTAAACAATTGTTAGAGAAATTACTTATGCACAAAGTAGATGTCCTAACCGACTTGCCAAAACTATAGTTGTTAAGGTTGGCAGAGGAGAGAAAATGTATTGAAAGCTAATGGAGTTAGGGAGTTACACATTAACCCTTGCCCTTGACCAGGCCACCATGCAATAAAATACTATAATTTCCCTCTCTAGAACCAATACAGGGATAGACAGACAGACATGGAATATTAGGTTTAGCTGTGGTCCAAGACAAACAACAAACCTCAGAAAGAAACATATACATCAATCACTCACGTCCCCCGTGGAGCATCAGCAGGGAGGCAGGCACCATGTTGTGAACAGGGAGCAGTATGGAGGGAAGATTAAACCTGCATTGAGATATGCGTTGCCATGGCGTGCCAATGAAAGAGGGAGAAGAAGAAGTTCCCTCCTTGCCGCTGCTTATTTGCACAGACAAATCTGACAATCACACATCCCCACATCCAGAAAATAAAGAAATCGGATAATTTCCTCCTTTAACGCTAGTCAAACATTCATCTATCAGCCCCTCGGGAACACATACAAACACACACACACAAACACAGAGAGATAAACTTTGGGGAGGAGACGTTTGCATAAGCTGCGTCCTCGAAGGAGAGTCTGGGGGAGAAATAGAAAGCTGTGGAGAGCTCAGCAGCAGGCAGCCAGGCGTGACGTACAGTGCAGCAGATGCGTTCTTCAGTGTGTTTGTAGATGCATCCTAGGAGTGTTATATTCTGTTCTTTATTCTTCTACACATGCAGGACCCTATTATTGTGCCTGTATTTGCCATGGTCTATCAATAAATCAATCAATTGTATTTTATTAAGCCCTTTTTACATCAGCAGTTGTCACAAAGAGCTTTACAGATACCCAGCCTAAAACCCCAAAGAGCAAGCAATGCAGATGTAGAAGCACAGTGGCTAGGAAAAACTCCCTAGGAAGACATGAACCTAGGAATAAACCTAGAGGAACCAGCCTCAGAGGTGTGGCCAGTCCTCTTCTGGCTGTGCCGGGTAGAGATTGTAAGAGTACATTGCCATTTAGGCCAGATTGTTCTTCTAGACGTTCAAACGTCTACCGTGCTGTATAGCTTTTTTCATAGATCAGGACACGTGTGGTTGATCACAGAAGATGGGATGCAGATCTAGGCCCACGTTGACAGTTAAAGGTCAGAGTTCAATCCCTATTATAATGCTACATAGTAAAGAACAGGACAATGTATTGATTTGATTGATTTTCAACAGGTTTTCTACAGCTGAGTATATGTATGCATGTCATATGTAATATACTGAATGTATTTAAACGTGAATAACAGGAGTCATACAGTAATTCTAAATGTGGCAATTGACTATCCAATCATCGCTTCAAGTATAATATGTTTATTTTACGGGTGGGTTGTGGCTAGTCCAACTTCAAAGCTTCTTCTCGTCTTCACAAGATGGCAATCAATAGCAGCCGTCTGAAGTGGTCAAGGCAGGATAATGGTGGTAATTCCCGCTATGATAGATGTGTGTCTGGCTCGTCAGTGGAACTGCTCTTGTGATGGACAATGACAATTACAGCATTCATATTCTCTCTGATAACCTTTTAATCTGGCAACCTAATCGTCCAACATAATTGTGACTGCATGGGAACCAGTGGGATTGGAATTTCCCCTCCTGCAGTTGGAATGTTTTTATGATGTTGAAGTCTGGCCTGGTTTCGTACTGCGCTCACTCCATTTCTATATTTTCAGATATGTTACCCCCTCAAGCTTCCATGCCTGCATTGATGCTGCAATCCTTTGAAATCCATCAGAGAGGAGGATGGGATGTCATTGGTGCGTACGAGTGGGGAGCCTATCCTGTTTTCATTTGGAGATAGACAACTCCCCGTGCTCACCCTACAATGTTAGAAGACCACACACACACGCATGCACACACACACACACAAAGTTGAGGTGCCAGCATAGGAGTTTCTGTCCCATTTGATCAGATTAGCAAGGGGATGTATCTGTTATCATGTCTACCAAGATGACTAGACTGGGGATCTTGTACCAGATTCCTGATAAGAGCTTTGATATTAGGCATAAGGCTTATCACAGCAACAGCCCTATAGCTTGCTGGCAGGGGGACACAGTAGTCTGTGTCTGTGTGAGTCTCCCCGGTCATGAGCTTTAGTCTCACTGTGGTAAAGTGAGTGTAACAATGTGTCTCATTTGCTAGACGGATTAGTGTGGAGGTCCTGACATGGGGTCCCAGCAAGATCTTTCTGGGCTGCTGTAATTGGCCAGGGCTCCCATGTTTAAGCACTAATACCTCACAGGAATGGCCCTGCCCGGTGATAAATAACAATAGCCCTGAACACACTCACCGGTGCTCTATCAAACACACAACGTCAGTCACTCGGCTGCAATCCCGCAGAAGACAACACCTTAGAGCAGATATGAGGGAACGTGGGTGTGTTTGTGCGTGTGTGTTTGTGTATGTGTGTCCTTGTCTATGTGTGTGTGTGTATGTGTGTCCTTGTCTATGTGTGTTTTGTGCCAGCTCGTGAGAGCTTGTGCAAGAGCGTGTGTTCGTGTTCCAGTGTGCATGCGTGCATGTGTGTGTGTTTAAGCAATTGTGTATCTCTCTTTCAGCATACTGTACTTTCAACAGTGTGTTTTATATAAGTGAGTTACTCTCCCTCTCTTTTTCTCTACCCAGGTCTTCCAGAACATTGAATCCGTCCATGGATCAGTGGCTCTGAGATAAGGCAGCCGGAGGATGCAGGCATAAGCAGGATCGGCCCGGATTCCCTAAATCTTAAACACACGGGGTCACGCGCCAGTCCAGATCATGCCAAATACACTTCTGCTCATTTTATCCATGTCCCTGAGGACCACCGTGCTAAAGCCCTATCTATGACTTTAGCACTATTTTAACTAAAGGACATCTGTCATTCTTCCACACCACTGGCGATGTTTAGCATACAACGTATTATACTGTATTTTGGGACAACTGTTGATGCCACTGGGATGGATGACTATGACCAAGACAAGCGTATGTACAGTATGACAATGAACAAAATAAGTATGCAGGTAAGTGAGTGCTTGTGAGAGTGCATCAGTCCTTATGGGTGTCTGTGTTCGCGTGACAGAGACTGTGGGTACACAGGGCCTAATTTACACAAGGTATCATGTAGGCATTTTATGAGTTTTAAATAGATGCATCCCACTGGGCACACACTGGTTGAACCAACGTGGAATAGACGTTGAATAGATGTCTGTGCCCAGTGGGATATGACCATATGTGACAGTTCAATTTTCCCATATCTCTCAGTAAGGTAAGTGCCTCTATACCTCCTTTGATGAATTCATGTATATGTGTATGCTGCCTTTGGTGGAGCAGGGGTAGTGTATGTGTGTGTGCGTGCATTCGAGACATGTCAGAGACAGTGAAAGTAAATGGACCATATGCAGATATGTGCTTGTTCTGGAACAAAAATACTTGTCACGGCATGGGAAGCACCTCAGCTTGTGTTCACTCACGTATACTCTAACAAATTGTCCAAGACACAGAGAACTTACAGTACTGCGCAGACAAACACATAGGACAGAAACAAAACAGGACACAGACACACACACTCACACAGAGACTTGCACCGACACCCACAGCAATGGCTTCCATGGTGACAATGTCCTGGTTGATGTGTATTGCTTTTAATGCAAGTGCCAATGGCCCTGTATAACTGCCTGTACATCTGGGACTGGAAGGCTCTGGCTCCTTGAACAGGACTACAGAGTAATAGGGCTGATCCATGGGTCAAGGATTTAGTAAGGATTTAGTAGTCATTGACTCCTCTCTCTTTCTCTGTTCGCGCTCTCTCTCTCTCTTGCTCTCTCATTCTCTCCCCCCTCACACCAATCCCTTCCCCCATCCCATTTCCCTTACCTCTCAGCGATACATACAGACATAAAACCCTCTCATCCATAAAACCATTCACTATCTCCCCTTGACTCTCATCGAACCTTCCCTCTCTGCCTCTTTCCTTCTCATGTATTGTTCATGTTCTCCTCTGTGCTCCTGCAGGTTTCAAAGATACTCTGGGGACAGGCAGTCAGATAGCGCTAGACCAGACACCTGATTCCAGGTGGAGTGTGTTCCTTTGATCAGGCATCAAACAGATAGCAGAGGCGGAGACAGAGCACACACACACACTTTCCTGCACATACATTACCCTGCTCCAAAGGCAGCCAAGGAACATGTGTGTGATTGGGAAAAAAGGCCTTGTCAGGAAATGATGGCCCAAAAAGGAAGAAATTGCACGCTTCTCCGAGGAACATATAAAACAATACAATGGATTGTGCTGTGGATAAGGGATAGGACATTATTTTCCTATCAGCCACTAGACAAAAGTAGACAGATGTTGGTGTCTAAAGTTTTTGTTTGTATTTCAGTCTATATTTGCTGTACATCAGTCTCTTCATTCACAATTTGACAATTGATAATATTGTCACCCATCAGATAATTCTTAATTTAATCTTGTTTTTAGGCTACATCTATTATTATATGTGTGAAACTAGTTTCTAGTTTAGGTGTAATTTCTATGGGCCATTATCAGCTGGGCAGGCAACTGTAAGAAGGAGCAGGGGAGGGATAACATGTGCTCTTAACTGCGTATAACACAATGTCTGTTTGTGATATAACAATTCTAACAACGTGAGTGTGTTAAATAGACTTATTTAGGAAACGTCAAAGCTGGAATGGGGACTTAAAAAATGGCAGAGATATTAACATTTTAAAGCTACAAAATGTATCTTTATGGGTGACCTGACCAAATTCACATAGATATGTGAGTTATAGATCTGTCACTCATTAAAAGCTAGTCTAAGAAGAAGTATATCTGTTCTCAGCGCGTTCTCTATGCTTCCCATTCTTAATTTGAGTTTTTGCGTCTTTTACTTTTGGTTATGTACACCAACATCAAACAGCTGAAAATACAATATTTTTGTTTAAAAGATATTTCACAGTGGTTTAGATGGTACAATGATTCTCTACAGTGTAGAGTCTACACTATACTTGCTTGCTTTGCCACATAAACCAAAGTTTAACAAACTATTCGAATTTTAGCAACCAGGAAATGCGATTCACATCTTTAAATTCACATGACATTAAAAAGACATACTTGGCGGTTCTAGTGTTAATTATTTTCTGAGTCACACAGCTCAAGTCAAAAGTGATATTGAGAGCTAAACATATACTAAAGAAATATATAAACACAACATGCAACAATTTCGAGGATTTTACTGAGTTACAGTTCATATAAGGAAATCAATCAGTTTAAATAACTTCATTAAGCCATATTCTATGGATTTCACATGGTGTGTAATGATCATGCTGTTTAACCTTTCTGAACCACCCATCCCGGATCCGGGATAATTGTCATCAGCAACGCTGAATAGCATAGCGCCACAGTCAAATAATATTACTAGAAAATATTAATATTCATGAAATCACAAGTGCAATATTTCAAAACACAGCTCAGCCTTTTGTTAATCCACCTGTCATCTCAGATTTTGAAATGATGCTTTACAGCGAAAGCAATACAAGCGGTTGTGTAAGTTTATCGATCGCTCGACAAAACAATAAGTACACTTAGCATCAGGTAACTTGGTCACGGAAATCAGAAAAGCAATCAAATTAATCGTTTACCTTTGATGATCTTCGGAAGTTTTCACTCACGAGACTCCCAGTTAGACAACAAATGTTCCTTTTGTTCCATAAAGATATTTTTATATCCAAATACCTCTGTTCGTTTTGCGCGTTATGCTGAGAAATCCACAGGGAAAAGCGGTCACGACAACGCAGACAAAAATTCCAGATAATATCCATAATGTCCACAGAAACATGTCAAACGTTTTTTATAATCAATCCTCAGGTTGTTTTTCAAATATCTATTCGATAATATATCAACCGGGAGTGTTGGTTTTTCAATAGGACCGGGAGTAACAATGGCCGCCTTTCTCTGTTGCGCACAACTCACTCTGAGAGCCCCCACCTATCCACTTACGCAATGTGATCGTTCTCGCTCATTTTTCAAAATAAAAGCCTGAAACTATGTCTAAAGGCTGTTGACACCTTATGGAAGCCATAGAAAAAGGAATCTGGTTGATATCCCTTTAACTTTTTGTCAATAGGGGGAGCTGTTAGCACTTTTTTTTTTTGACGTTGCCAAATTAAACTGCCTAGTACTCAATTCTTGCTCGTACAATATGCATATTATTGTTATTATTGGATAGAAAACACTCTCTAGTTTCTATAACCGTTGGAATTATGTCTCTGAGTGAAACAGAACTCATTCTACAGCACTTTTCCTGACAGGGAGTGAGATTTCAGAAATCTTGGCCCCTGGTCCCAGGTCAGTTTTAAGGTCCCTGTAAATGCTATGAGGATACAAACACTGCCTACGCCTTCCTCTAGATGTCAGTAAGTGGTGACAATTTGAATGGAGTCGATTGCGCAATCCTGGACTGTATAAAAGACCACAAGGCGGAAGTAGCGTTCTTTTCTTCCTGCGCCTGACGCACGATGGACGTCGGACTGGCCTCCTTCCAAGCTTTGGTTTAGCCACTTCTATATCGCTGGTCATGTTTTTACTCGTTATAGGTGTTAAAAACATCATAAGGTAGTTAATTTAAACCGTTTTATAGCAATTTATATCCGTTTAGTGCGATTTTGAGGCATTTCTTTGTGACGCACTTTGAACGGCTGGGCACGTTTCCAGTACATGCCGAACGTTAGTGGCCATTTCGACAGGACAAGAGGACATCTTTCGACCAAAAGACGATTAGACCGGAGAAAGGATACATTGCCCAAGATTCTGATGGAAGATCAGCTCATAGTAAGAACTATTTATGATGATAAATCGTTGTTCTGTTGAAAAATGTTAAACGCATAAGCCGCCATTTTTTTTTGGGTAGCTTCGCTTTGGCGAACCCTGTATTGCACAGTAAGGATCATTTTAGAAATGTAATTCAGCGATTGCATTAAGAACTAATTTGTCTTTCGATAGCTGTCCACCCTGTATTTTTTAGTAAAGTTTATGATTAGTTATTCATTAGACTAGATCACTGTCCAAGATGGCGCCCGACATTTTCGGCCCAGTTTGGCTACTATTCTCATTGTATAACCACGTTTTTTTGTGGCTAAATATGCACATTTTCGAACAAACTCTATATGTATGTTGTAATATGATGTTACAGGAGTGTCATCGGAAGAATTCTGAGAAGGTTAGTGAAAAAATTAATATATTTTGGCGATGATAACGTTATCGCTCTCTTTGGCTTGAATCAATGCTCGGGTAACGTTTGCATATGTGGTATGCTAATATAACGATTTATTGTGTTTTCGCTGTAAAACACTTAGAAAATCTGAAATATTGTCTGAATTCACAAGATCTGTGTCTTTCCATTGCTATGCGCTGTGTATTTTTAAGAAATGTTTTATGATGAGTAAATTGGTAATACACGTTGCTCTCTGTAGTAATTCTAGTCGCTTTGGTGAGATTTGTGATGGTGGCTGCAATGGCAAACTATGATTTATACCTGAAATATGCACATTTTTCTAACAAAACCTATGCTATACAATAAATATGTTATCAGACTGTCATCTGATGAAGTTTTTTCTTGGTTAGTGGCTATTTATATCTTTATTTGGTCGAATTGGTGATAGCACCTGATGGAGTAAGAAACTGATGGAGTTAGAAAAGTGGTGTCTTTTGCTAACGTGGTTAGCTAATAGATTTACATATTTTGTCTTCCCTGTAAAACATTTTAAAAATCAGAAATGATGGCTTTATTCACAAGATCTGTATCTTTCATTTGGTGTCTTGGACTTGTGATTTAATGATATTTAGATGCTACTATTTAATTGTGACGCTATGCTAGCGATGCTAATCAGTGGGGGGGGGGGGGGGGGGGGTGTTCCCGGATCCGGGTTTCTGAGTCGGTAGAAGTTAAATGGGTGATAGGGATGCATAAGAACAGAGAGGTTTCAAAAACAGAGTACGTAAAAAATGGGTACGTTTTTTAGCCAAAAATGAAAATACTGCCCCCTACACTTAAGAAGATAATTAGCTTCTTGATATGCCACACTTGTCAGGTGGATGGATTATCTTGGCAAAGGACAAATGCTTACTAACAGGGATGTAACACATTTGTGCAAAAGGAACATTTCAGGGATTTTTTTTGAGCACATGAAATATGAGACCAACACTTTACATGTTGCGTTGTATTTTTGTTCAGTGTACATCCAGCTTAATTTCTTCACAGCCTCAACCAGGACACAAAGCACAACAGTCTTCTGTTAATACTCTCACAAAGCCTGCTCTTTCAGAATGACGTGTCAGAGGGGCCGACATGATCCTTGTTGTGATTTCAAAGTATAGTGAAATGGTCAGTTTTGTATGAATATTGACAGACATCAAACATGGTGGATAAGACAGTGATTATTAATTTGTGTGTGTGTGTGTGTGTATGCATTGTGTCGACCTTCCCCACCAAACTTCTTGTGTCTTATCGGGTCCCTGGAAACAGGCCTGTGCGTGTTTCAACTAGCAAGCTGCTCTCTTATCAGCCTGTAGCGAGACATAAAACACCCTCCCTCGCTCTGTTTCAGTGTGAATGAGGAGGACCATGCTAATTCCTGCACTGTCTGGTGGTTTACAAATGGACACTGGAGCATTCCTTTCTCACAAATCAATACAAGCTGAAAGTCACGCTCTTTCACAGCTTCTCCCTTCCATCTCCTCCATGGGAGTCTGAATGGAGGGAAGATCAGTACAAGGCCACAATGTGTTCACACAGACACTACGGCCTTCTTGGCTGGATTGGGCATTTACTGTCACTGCTAGCACAACGCCAACTCACTGTTATCACAACAGGAGAACTACAGTGGAAAATATAGAGGAGGATCTGCCATCTGGGTAGCAGTGTTAAGCTCTTGCTTTGGTTTGTTTCAGATGAGATAGACTCAGTCATGTGTCCGTGAGAGAGTTAAGGAG
The DNA here is from genome assembly GCF_016432855.1 of Salvelinus namaycush. Taxonomy (NCBI): domain Eukaryota; kingdom Metazoa; phylum Chordata; class Actinopteri; order Salmoniformes; family Salmonidae; genus Salvelinus; species Salvelinus namaycush. Next base: position 50,735,751 of record NC_052310.1, read on the forward strand.
CACAAATGTGCACTGCACTTTGGGTGTGTGTGGTTGCACTGTACAGTATAGGCCTTTGTAATCAAGTGTGTGTCTGTGCGCATGCTAGGTGCCATAAAAAAGCATTCCATTCTTCCATCACCCATGAATATCTAAGCATTCTATTTCTTCAAAAATGGATGATTGACCATTTGCCGCTGACTCGCAGTTGTCTATTTAATGTTGAGGTTTTGAATGCAGCTTGCTCTTGTGATCAATTATTTGTGACTACAGACCTTCAAGGTATACGAAGTCTGGCAGCTTCAATCTGAGGTGCTAGCATATGAGTTCAGTTTTTTCATTTTGTTCTTCTTCTCAAGGGAGGAAGACGCCATGTTTTCTATTAGACCTGAAGGCATCTGTATTCATCAGCTGCTGCCAAGATGGGTATTGAGACAGACTTGATCTTGAAGAGAAAATGCTTACACCACTCTTCCCCCTGTGAAAAGCAGGTGGGTGGTATATCATTACAAATGGAGGTCATAATTTGCTCTCACGATTATTTGCCTCAAGGGAGTGAACAAAACTAAATGTATAAAGTTAAGCTTCAAATAGAAACAAGGAACAACTGTGTAATATACTGTATACACTTTTGAGTGATAACTTATTACAACCCATGGCAGGGCCACCATACATGGCTTATGCAATGCCCACTGATTTTTAATTCATCATGAAAAGCTGGCACTGTAGCTCTATTCATGTCATTGTTTGGTCCTGGTGCTGCCTACACAGTGTTCAGAGCGAGCGTTCATTCAGCCTCACTACAGTCCTGCATTAAGAGAACACTTCTGTGGAGTAAAAAAAATAATCACAGTCGGCGGTCTATGCCACACTGGAGCGCTCAAGAGAAAGAAACAAAGTTTGTTTTTCTTTCCTCTAAAAGTGTGACGTAATCAATTCCCTAACTTTAGGCCTTTAAATATTAACATGCTTACCTCACAACTGCTATTTTTTTGTGTTCCTCTAAACCCTTTTTCGTTTTTACATCATTTCAGTTACTTTCCCTCTATTTCATTAGGTTTTATTTAATAAGAGAAGAGATATTGCTTAGTCCAGACGGCGTGGAACAATAAGGTGTTTTTGCTGAGTCAGATAGGAGGGCTGCAGTGCATGGGATGGGCTAGGCCAGTTTAGCGTGACTCACCCAGGAGAGACCACTATTACATGGCTATTTTTGTAACTCCCCATTGATTTCTCTCTTTTTACATAAATACTGTATAGCAGCTCTCCCCTTTTATCGTATTTGTTCAAATTCAGACAACTTTGGGTCTGTAAGAACAGTACTGATGTCAGATTACATACATATAATATTGCTACCCTGAGGGCCAGGATTAAAATGTAATACACTACACGGAGAAAAGTATGTGGACAACCCTTCAAATTAGTGGATTCGGCTATTTCAGCCACAGACCATTGCTGACAGGTGAGAACACAGCCATGCAATCTCCTCATTGGCAGTAGAATAGCCCATACTGAAGAGCTCAGTGACTTTCAACGTGGCACCATTATAGGATGCCACCTTTCCAAAAAGTCAGTACAGTTTTTCAAATTTCTGCCCTCTTAGAGCAATCCGGTCAAATGTAAGTCCTTTTATTGTGAAGGAGCAACAAAGGCTCAGCTACGAAGTGATAGGCCACACAAGCTCACAGAATGGAACTGCCGTGTGCTGAAGCGCATAGCACGTAAAAAGTGTATGTCCTTGGTTGCAAGACCACAGAGTTCCAAATTGCCTCTGGAAGCAATGTCAGCACAAAAACTGTTCATCGGGAGCTTCATGAAATTGGTTTCCATGGCCGAGTAGCCGCACACAAGCCTAAGATCACCATGCGCAATGCCAAGCGTCGGCTGAAGTGGTGTAAAGCTCGCCGCCATTGGACTCCGGAGCAGTGGAAACGCGTTCTCTGGAATGATGAATCACGCTTCATCATCAGTATGATGGTTGAATCTTATCAAAATGTGATATTTCAGTAGTTGTCTTTAAAATAAAAAAAGTTCCAGTGAAGGGAAATTTTAACGCTACAGCAAACAACATTTTAGACGATTCTGTGCTTCCAACTTTGTGACAACAGTTTTGGGAAGGCCCATTCCTGTTTCAGCATGACAATGCCCCCATGCACAAAGCGAGGTCCATACAGAAATGGTTTGTTAAGATCGGTGTGGAAGAACTTGACTGGCCTACACAGAGCACCCAGACCACAACCCAATTGAACACCTTTGGTATGAATTGGAAAGCCGACTGCAAGCCAGACCTAATCACCCAACATCAGTGCCTGACCTCACTAATGCTCTTGTGGCTGAATGGAAGCAAGTCCATGCAGCAATGTTCCAACATCTAGTTGAAAGCCTAGTATATAGTACATATGGGCATGGAAGCAATGAGAATATAAGACTTAATTTGGGTCAGGTTAACTTCTTGCCACTATAGGGGGTGCTGTTTCACATTAGCATAATTTCCTCTACAGATTAAACGGCTTCCTACTCAATTCTTGCTCGTACAATATGCATATTATTATTATTATTGGATAGAAAACACTCTCTAGTTTCTATAGCCGTTGGAATTTTGTCTCTGAGTGAAACAGAACTCAATCTACAGCACTTTTCATTATAGGGAGTCAGATTTCAAACATCTTGGCCACTGATCTGGAGTCAGTTTAAAGGTCCGTGTAAATGCTATGGAGAAACAGACACTTCTTACGTCTTCCCCTGGGTGTCAGTGCGTGATGACGCTTTGAATGGAGTCGATTGCGCAATCAGGGACTGTATAAAACAGCAAATACCGGAAGTAGCTTCCCTTTGCTGCCTTGCGCGCGAAGGACATCGGACTCGCCTCCTTCCAAGTTTTAGTTTAGCCAGTAATATTTCTCCGGTCATGTTTTTACTCGTTAGAGGTGTTAAAAACATCATAAGGTAGTTAATTTAAACCGTTTTATAGCAATTTATATCCGTTTAGTGCGATTTTGAGGCATTTATTTCTGAGACACTTTGAACCGCTGGGCACGTTTCCAGTTCATGCCGAACGTTAGTGGGCATTTCCACATGGCAAGAGGACAGCTTTCGACCAAAAGACGATTAGACCCAAGAAAGGATTCTTTGCCCAAGATTCTGATGGAAGAACAGCTCACAGTAAGAACAATTTATGATGATAAATCGTGTTTCTGTCGAAAAATGTTAAACGCTTATGGCGCCATTTTGTTTTGTATAGCTTCGCTTGGCGCAACCTGTATTGAAAAGTAAGGATAATTTAAAAAATGTAAATCAGCGATTGCATTAAGAACTAATTTGTCTTTCGATTCCTGTCAACCCTGTATTTTTTAGTCAAGTATATGATTAGCTTTTGATTAAACTAGATCACTCAAAGATGGCGACCGACATTTCCAGGCTTGTTTTGCTACTATTTTCATTGTATAACCACGGTTTTTTATGGCTAAATATGCACATTTTCGAACAAACTCTATATGTATGTTGTAATATGATGTTACAGGAGTGTCATCGGAAGAATTCTGAGAAGGTTAGTGAAAAAATTTATATATTTTGGCGATGATACGATATCGCTCTCTTTGGCTTGAATTCATGCTGGGGTAACGTTTGCATATGTGGTATGCTAATATAACGATTTATTGTGTTTTCGCCGTAAAACACTTAGAAAATCTGAAATGTTGTCTGAATTCACAAGATCTGTGTCTTTCCATTGCTATGTGCTGTGTATTTTTAAGAAATGTTTTATGATGAGTAAATTGGTAATACAAGTTGCTCTCTGTAGTAATTCTAGTCGCTTTGGTGAGATTTGTGATGGTGGCTGCAATGGCAAACTATGATTTATACCTGAAATATGCACATTTTTCTAACAAAACCTATCCTATACCATAAATATGTTATCAGACTGTCATCTGATGAGGTTTTTTCTTGGTTAGTGGCTATCAATATCTTAGTTTAGCCGAATTGGTGATAGCTACTGGTGTTGAGAAAAAATGGTGGACAAAGAAAAATGGTGTCTTTTGCTAACGTGTTTAGCTAATAGATTTACATATTGTGTCTTCCCTGTAAAACATTTTAAAAATCTGAAATGGTGGCTTTATTCACAAGATCTGTATCTTTCATTAGGTGTCTTGGACTTGTGATTTAATGATGACGCTATGCTAGCGATGCTAATCAGTGTGGGGGGGGTGGGGGGTGATCCCGGATCCGGGGTTGAGGCTCGTTAGAGGTTAAAGGTGATATACAATGACAGCAAATGGCTTATAGACTTCCGAGTAAACCGGGAACATTAGCTAAGATTCCCATTACGTTTTAGTTAAGGTTTTATCTACCGTTAGAGTGATAAACATATTTTTCCCAAAAACAATTCAATTAAAAATCATTGGATTATTCTCCTAACATTCACTAAAATGTTGTAGTTCCAAACTTCTTCCATTTAAGAATGATGGAGGCCACTGTGTTCTTGGTGATCTTCAATGCTGCAGAAATGTTTTGGTACCCTTCCCCAGATCCGTGCCTCGGCACAATCCTGTCTCGGAGCTCTATAGACAATTCCTTCGACCTCTTGGCTTACTGTCAACTGTGGGACCTTAAATAGACAGCTATGTGCCTTTCCAAATCATGTCAAATCAATTGAATATACCACAGGTGGACTCCAATCAAGGTGAAGAAATATCTCAAGGATGATCAATTGAAACAGGATGCACCTGAGCTCAATTTCGAGTCTCATAGCAAAGGGTCTGAATGCTTATATAAATAAGGTCTTTCTGTTTTTTATTTTTAATAATTTGCAAACATTTCTAAAAACCTGTTTTCACTTTGTCCTTATGGGGTATTGTGTGTAGATTGATGTGGGAAAAACTAATTAAATCAGTTTTAGAATAAGGCTGTAACGTACCAAAAGTGAAGGCGTCTGAATACTTTCCGAAGGCACTGTATATCTGAGCCTCTATTTAACCGTGTTTCTTTTCAAAATAAACATGGTAAAGGGATATGTGGGATTGAACCTGTAATCTTTTGACCTGCAGCCAGATCATAAACCCTCCGCACCACCAGGGATTGGCCTTGTGTTTTTTTTCCAGTCTAGTCAATCAACACACAGAACACAATTTTGGAGTTATTAAAATGTTCCCATCCTTTTTACATGCTGTGGATGTGTAACACTGAACTGTATGTGTCTGTCCTATATCTAGGAGATATAAGAAAGCACAGGAAATATTTTTGTTGTTTGAAGACATATTTAACCCCTTTTTTTGCTGGCACAAAACTACCTCCATACTTCCATATTAGTTAGTAGGCCAAAACGTTCAGACGCTACAGACATTTTTGTGAGAAAAACAATTTTTAGGATGTCTCCTGGTCTGACAAATAGCGCTGTAGCTCTGCCACTTTCCACTGCAGATGTGGAAGGCCGACATATGCGGACGAGGTGGATTGAGACGCAGCCCGTGCAAAAAAATGTATATCTCTGATTTGTTTTATTATGTTAATTAAATTAACACATGGGTCACGTCAATAGACGTATTATTTTCATCCAATATGAATAAAAATCCCCTCAAATTAAAGCTGACAATATGTGCTTTAACCTCATAGTCGTTGTATCATCCAAAGTGCTGGAGTACAGAGCCTTTACAACAAAACATGTACTTTTGGAGCTCACTGTATCTCTCTCTCTCTCTCTCCCCCCTCCATCACTCACTCTATCAGTGTCTCTCTGTGACAAGGCTGATCTTAATACCCTGACTACACCGCTCACGTTGCGTGCCCGAGCGTTGCAAAATACATTTTGAAATCTATATTATTAAATTACTGCAGCCACACTGCTCGCACGCGCCAACAAGCGTCTGCATTGCCAAGCGAAAAAATAGAAGTCAGTTCTATTTGTGATGCTGAAGGCGGTGCAAGGCCTGCCTCTCCCATGTCCTCATTGATTTATAGAAGCAGATACCCACGTGCCATCTCCTCATTGGCTATACCCACGTGGGTGACTGAAAGACGAATGAGGTCGGTGGCGGTAATGCACCTAATTTATGAAAGTCGCCAATCGCAATATAATGTCCAGAGAAGAAAAAGCCTGGAAGGAGGAGAGATGACTTGAAACGATTTGGTTGATCGTTTTATGTGTTCATTAATTGTCGGAGTAGAGGACCTTGTGCATTTCAGGTAAAATAACAACTCAATGTTTATATCCCAGGACAAATTAGCTAGCAACAGCAAGCTAGCTAAATATGACAAATTAGCTAGCAAGGGAGCTGGCTAAATTGCCATTAATGTTTAATGCTTTTCCCAAATTAATGTAATTGGTTCAGTGTTTGTTTTGTACAGCAGCAGTAGATGTCGTGATCGCGTTTGGTGTGGGGGGACAAAATAAATGTTTGCAGGATGGCGCACGATGGCGTAGGACGCCGGTTTGGGTTCCGTGTAAGAGAAGTAGTTCCAGAGCAGATTAATAAAACATTCCATCATGTCCCTACAGAAGTGTTGGTTTCAGAATCCACTACCTGGTGACAACTAGTCTTTGAAGACGTGTCAACAAGCAGCATGACAGATACACATCCTGTAGAGCATGCCAGCACAACCATGCCAATGGGTAGACAAGAAGTGGGACTTCTCATGATGGTACTTATCAAAATACACAAGTTGAGCCGGGATAAGGGAAGAGTGTGTGTGTGGGGTAAACCCCTATGGCAGATGAAGCGACCATAAACACACAAAAAACGAAAGAGGACTGCATGAAAGATTCAGACAGAAAAACGATTTCCAATACATTAAAAAAAAATTACAAAACAATGTTTGAGCAAATGGAGTGTGATAATGGTCCGTCTGCTCGAGGCAGGGATTAACAAATGAATGCAACGCCTCCACGTGCTCAGGGTCGACATCTGCCAAGGCTTATGTAAAGCACAAACAGAGAGAAACACAGACCTGGTTATGGTGAACTCAACAGTCCTCCTCTCTGCCCATGAGAGTCATGGATATGCATGGATTACTGACATGTTAATGGAAGTGTCACTCATTTATCATGAAAGCAATAATTGATCGATGCAGATGTCAACAAGAGATGCTCTTTTCAGGTGAGAAAATGCAAGGAATGATGCTGCATTTACAGTATATAATGTTTACAGTGAATAGGCCTAGTTGCAGGGACTAAGAAACATTCTCGGATGAATGGTCTGTACAGGAAAGTCTGAAATATGCTGAAGCCCGGCACTAAGGGCATTGACACAGGGCTACTTTCTTAAAGCCAAAAGAGAATGTGTGACCAAGAAAGATCTAATTTGCCAGTTTTTGGTACCAAATTATCGCCATTATCAATTACACACTTAAGAGGGAAAGACACACAAATAGACACACTTGCTGACACATATGGAGAGACACACACATACACACACATACAACAATTACATTTGAATAAACAGTTTAACGTTAGGAAAGTAAACAATCACAAGCTGCTGAGTGCTCAGTGTTTTTTTTATATTATGTATTCACAGGGTTGTGCTTCCTCTATGATAAATGTCCCAAAAATCTGTGGCTGACTGTGTGATGATAGTAGTTTTAGTGGGTGAAGGAAGTGGGCATGAAGTGGAACATCACATAAATAAATCTCTGAACGAGGGGATAGAAAGGGTGCACTTTGCCTGACTGCTGCTATGACTACACCTGTCAGGTGACTGGAGAGCAGATTGCGAGGTCCAAATACAGAACCGATATGTGGCACCTGAGAGAGAGTGAGCGCACCACAACCTGGGCCAGGAGCCCAGCGGTGAGGCAGCTGGCCATTGGTTCTCTCCCAAAGTCAAGCTCCTCTGTGTGTCTGTGTACACAGAAGGCTCTGGTATACTGGAACAGTCAGCACATTTGAGGGAGTGGGGAAATGGAATGGGCATGTGCTGGGTTCAGTATGATTGGCAGTGTGGGAGTGAGACTGTTGCAGGATGTGGGGAGACTAATGCCCCGTTTCCATTGGCACTTTGAAGTAAATCCGGGTTGGGTTGGGCTGGAGGTGTCAAAAAAAGTCCCCCAAAAATTCACATCACCCTCCCCTGTACTCTAAAACATGTTTTACACACCCTCCCCCATCATAAAATGAACCAAAAAATAATGATTACCACCACAAATAACAATAACAGTAACAACCCTCTGTTTATAAACGTGGATTTGACTTGGACCCCTTCAACATAGTTTTGTGGCACAGTTCATGCCACGTCAACCACCACGGACGAGCTCACTCTCCCTGCCTGTCTCATTACACTACGATCAGAGCCGGCTGCAGACAAATCCGATTTTCAACATGTTAATGCTATATTTATAATTATACTGAACAAAAATAGGAACGCAACATGTAAAGTGTTGGTCCAATGTTTCATGAGCTGAAATAAAATATCCCAGACATGTGTTTACAAATATGTTCAGATCCATGTTAGTGGGTATTTCTTCTTTGCCAAAATAATCCATTCACCTGACAGGTGTGGCATATCAAGAAGCTGATTAAACAGCATGATCATTACACAAACCTTGTGCTGTGGACAATAAAAGAGGACTCTAAAATGAACATTGAATGTTCATTTCTCTACTATAAGCCGCATCCAACATCGTGTTAGAGAAATTGGAAGTACGTCCAAAAGGGACTCACAACCGCAGATCACGTGTTACCACGCCAGCCCAGGACCACCACGTCTGGCTTCTTCACATGTGGTATCATCTGAGACCAGCCACCTGGACAGCTGATGAAACTGTGGGTTTACACAACCGCGTAATTTCTGCACAAACTGTCAGAAACTGTCTCAGGGAAGCTCATCTGCATGCTCATCGTCCTCACCAGGGTCTTGACCTGACTGCAGTTCAGCATCGTTACAGACTTCAGCGGTCAAATGCTCACCTTCAATAGCCACTGGCACGCTGGAGAGGTATGCTATTCACAGATGAATCCCTGTTTCAACTGTACCTGGCAGATGGCAGGCAGCGTGTATGGGGTTGTGTGGGCGAGCGGTTTGCTGATGTCAACGTTGTGAACAGAGAGCCCCATTGTGGCGGTGGGGTTATGATATGGGCAGGCATAAGCTACGGGCAACAAACACAATTGCATTTTATAGATGGTAATTTCAATGCACAGAGATACTGTGTCGAGATCCTGAGGCCCACTTTTGTGCCATTCATCCACCTCATGTTTCAGCATGCTAGTGCACGGCCCATGTCTCAAGGATCTGTACACAATTCCTGGAAGCTGAAAATGTCTCAGTTCTTTCATGGCCTTCATACTCACCAGACAAGTCATCCATTGAGCATGTTTGGGATGCACTGAATTGACATCTACGACAGTGTGTTCCAGGTCCCGCCAATATCCAGCAACAGAAAGCTAAGGAAACTGAGCTAAACGACTACCGCCCCGCCCCGTAGCACTCACTTCCGTCATCATGAAGTGCTTTGAGAGACTAGTCAAGGACCATATCACCTCCACCCTACCTGACACCCTAGACCCACTCCAATTTGCTTACCGACCCAATAGGTCCACAGACGACGCAATCGCAACCACACTGTACACTGCCCTAACCCATCTGGACAAGAGGAATACCTATGTGAGAATGCTGTTCATCGACTACAGCTCAGCATTTAACACCATAGTACCCTCCAAACGCCCTGTGCAACTGGGTCCTGGACTTCCTGACGGGCCGCCCCCAGGTGGTGAGGGTAGGTAACAACATCTCCACCCCGCTGATCCTCAACACTGGGGCCCCACAAGGGTGCGTTCTGAGCCCTCTCCTGTACTCCCTGTTCACCCACGACTGCGTGGCCATGCACGCCTCCAACTCAATCATCAAGTTTGCGGACGACACTACAGTGGTAGGCTTGATTACCAACAACGACGAGACGGCCTACAGGGAGGAGGTGAGGGCCCTCGGAGTGTGGTGTCAGGAAAATAACCTCACACTCAACGTCAACAAAACAAAGGAGATGATTGTGGACTTCAGGAAACAGCAGAGGGAGCACCCACCTATCCACATCGACGGGACAGTAGTGGAGAAGGTGGAAGGTTTTAAGTTCCTCGGTGTACACATTACGGACAAACTGAATTGGTCCACCCACACAGACAGCGTTGTGAAGAAGGCGCAGCAGCGCCTCTTCAACCTCAGGAGGCTGAAGAAATTCGGCTTGTCACCAAAAGCACTCACAAACTTCTACAGATGCACAATCGAGAGCATCCTGTCGGGCTGTATCACCGCCTGGTACGGCAACTGCTCCGCCCACAACCGTAAGGCTCTCCAGAGGGTAGTGAGGTCTGCACAACGCATCACCGGGGGCAAACTACCTGCCCTCCAGGACACCTACACCACCCGATGTCACAGGAAGGCCATAAAGATCATCAAGGACAACAACCACCCGAGCCACTGCCTGTTCACCCCGCTATCATCCAGAAGGCGAGGTCAGTACAGGTGCATCAAAGCAGGGACTGAGACTGAAAAACAGCTTCTATCTCAAGGCCATCAGACTGTTAAACAGCCACCACTAACATTTAGTGGCCGCTGCCAACATACTGACTCAATTCCAGCCACTTTAATAATGGGAATTGATGGAAATTATGTAAAAATGTATCACTTGCAACTTTAAACAATGCCACTTAATATAATGTTTACATACCCTACATTACTCATCTCATATGTATATGTATATACTGTACTGTATATCATCCACTGCATCTTGCCATCTTTATGTAATACATGTATCACTAGCCGCTTTAAACTATGCCACTTTATGTTTACATACCCTACATTACTCATCTCATATGTATAGACTGTACACTATACCATCTACTGCATCTTGCCTATGCCGTTCTGTACCATCACTCATTCATATATCTTTATGTACATATTCTTTATCCCTTTACACTTGTGTGTATAAGGTAGTAGTTGTGGAATTGTTAGGTTAGATTACTTGTTGGTTATTACTGCATTGTCGGAACTAGAAGCACAAGCATTTCGCTACACTCGCATTAACATCTGCTAACCATGTGTATGTGTGACAAATAAAATTTGATTTTGATTTGACTTCACACAGCCAATGAAGAGGAGTGGGAAAACATTCCACAGGCCACAATCAAGAGCCTGATCAACCCTATGTGTCAAATTGCATGAAGCAAATTTTGGTCACATCAGACACTGACACTGTTTTCTGATCCACGCCCCTACCTTTTTATTATTAAGGTATATGTGACCAACAGATGCATATACAGTTAAAGTCGGAAGTTTACATACACCTTAGCCAAATACATTTAACCTTTTCTCAATAGGGGGTGCTGTTGGCACTTTGTAATAATTTCGTTCCCAAATTAAACTGCCTCGACTCAATTCTTGCTCGTACAATATGCATATTATTATTACTATTGGATAGAAAACACTCTCTAGTTTCTAAAACCGTTTGAATTATATCTGTGAGTAAAACAGAACTGGAGTTAGAGCAATTTTCCTATGAGGATGTGAGAATGCTGAAATCTGCCGGCTGTTCTGAGATCCGTTTATAAATCTGCCTGTCTTCTATTGGTTGAGATGCACTGCATACGCCTTCCCCTGGATGTCAGCGAATAGTGAGAATTGAAATGGTGTTGCTAGGCAGATCTGAGAGCTTATAAATGGGCTGGGAACGTGGGGTCCGTCCTTTGTTCACTTCGCCAGGACGCAGAAAGGACCTCTGGCTGTCGTTATAGAAAGCTCCCGTTATAGCCCTTAGATATATCCGGCTCTGTTTTTATTCGATATAGGTGTTAAAGACATCATAATGTTGTTATATTAAACCGAGTTATATCAGTTTATATCGGTATATTGCGATTTTCGGGTATTTATTTGTGCTGCGTTCTAGGGACTTGGACACGTCTTTGCCACATGGCTAATGTTTACTGCTAATTCCAACGTTGAAGGCGACAATCTACAACCGAGCAACGATTCTTTTGGACAAAGGACACCTTGCCCAAGATTCTGATGGAAGCTCATCAAATAGTAAGAACTATATATGATGTTAATTCGTTGTTCTGTTGAAAAATGTAAAACTCATATTCCGCCATTAATCTCAGTGCGGTCTCGCTTTAACGCACGCTGTATGTCGTAGTAACGTTAATTTTACAAATCTAACACAGCGATTGCATTAAGAACTAATGTATCTTTCATTTGCTGTCCAACCTGTATTTTTTAGTCAAGTTTAGGATTAGAACCAAAAATAAATGAATGATCCAGCCATGTCTGGCTACTGCAGAACTGCTTGTCCATGTGCTAGGTAACAGCAACAGGCCCAAATTCTAATCAGGGTGGCACCAGTTGTGAAATTGGGCTGCGCTGGTTTCCCTCGCCCTATCTCGAATTTGAGAATTCCATTCAAGCCAGCTCGAATTTGGGCCTAATTTGTCCTTAATTAAAAATGCCAGTGGAAATGGGGCTTAAAAGCATTGCAGGCTATGCCTTTGGTCAGATCTGGACCCAGATAATGCGTGGTCAATTTATCAGACTTTCTCTTAATTGGACTCTGAAGAACTGCATGGAGAGCAGGAAAAAAACTGGGGGCAGAGAGGGGACAGAGGAAGACAGGCAGGACAGAACAGAAAAGCAACACAGAAGTGAGCTGAAGAGTTGCCTATCCTATGTGATTAAATTCAGCTATTTCCTCAAAACATTGTCAAAATTAATTAAATTATACTAAACTCATAAAAGATTTACCAGTTCAGTTATATCCAGTTCCCCTGACAGCAGCCAAACCTTTAATTACACGGATACCCTACAAAGACATTATAAATATTTTCTAGTTCAATTGGAAACGGCACAGTGGTCATATGGTGGCTTCCACCACCATCCCAAGGCCAGTGACACCAGCTCTGGCTCCATCTGCAGAGCAGGGTGCGTCTCATTACAGGAACCATCATTGAGACTGCCCGGCAGCGCCCGCTCCGTCAACCCACCTCACAAAGTTCACTTCTAACGAGGGCCCAGATATCATACAGGGCTTTTCTGACTTATTTACTTTATGCTAATGTAGCAATTTTTGCTAGGCAGCAAGCAGATATGATTTGACCAGATATGGTTCTGTTTTTCTGTTGCAGTTGCAGTATGCCATTTTTGGGGAGTTTCAAAATCTCCCGAAGAAAGTTGACATACAGACACACAAACAATCCCCATGTACGGAACTGTGCTTTTACCAAACATTTTGCCCGCCTGTTTATCAAACACTCTCCTTTCTTCACTCCAACAAAGGAGACACCAGAAGGCTAAGGAGTCTGTGAGTTGGTAATACATACTCCTGCCAGGAGTGTTTATTTTCATTCAAACTGCTTCCTCGATAGGCTTCTGCCCATTTGGTTTCTCCCTCCTTGGCACAAATGATTCACCAATCGGTATTAAAAAGGTGATATAAACAGCATCTATTGTACAATAATGAGCAAAAGAATCTCAGGCATTCATCTCACGTATAATAACTGTCTATCACTGCTCAATGTGATAACAGTAATTACTCTGCAGATTTCCATCCTCGATAAAACACTTTGTCTTGCTATGCTTCGTTAATTGCACTATCATCATAAAGAGCCACCTTTGTAACAACTGTACAGTAAAGGTACGTATTTAGATATGAAAATGTACCAGGTTGGAAGGTGTAGATCTTCAGTTCAGGATTCACTTTGAAATCCGCTCATGGAATCTACTCTAGGGCAGAGAACAAAACCAGCATTGCCATTATAATCCAAGACAAATGAGTGGTACCCAGGATTCAATCTTTCTATGGAATGCAGAAGGATCCCTCTGCCCGAGTCTGGATCAATGTAATCTTGGGAACCCAGAACTAAAATCTTGCATAATTGCATCAGATGAATAACAATAGTCCACGCAAAACTATCGTTTGGTATTGTTTACATTAGTCCACGGTTGATACAGTCCCAAAATGTTTTGCATGTCAGCCACCAAGTTTTCAAGATATAGGGCTTTCAAAAAGCCAATTGTCATGATGATGATGATGATGATAATGTATTTTGCATCATCATGATGACGAGGCAAGTGACAATTAGCTTTTTGAAAGTCCTATATCTTGAAAACAGAATTGCTGACATGCAAAAAAAAATAACAGTATCAAGAGTGGACTAAGGACAAAATACCAAAATAAAGTTTGGTAGGGGATTATTTCTTTAAGACAAAGATAACTGTTTTAATTTGAGTGGATTTGTATTTGTATTTATTAAGGATCCCAATTAGCTGCTGTCAAGGCAGCATCTACTCTTTATGGGGTCCAGGAAAATTAAGGCAGTTTATACCATTTAAAAAACATTACAATACATTCACTGATTTCACAACACACTGTATGCCCTCAGGCCCCTCCTCCACCACTACCACATATGCACAGTACAAAATCCATGTGTACGTGTGTGTATAGTTTGTATGTTATCGTGTGTATGCATGTGTCTGTGCCTATGTTTGTGTTGCTTCACAGTCCCTGCTGTTCCATAAGGTGTATTTTTAACTTTTTAAAATCAAATGTTACTGCTTGCATCAGTTACTTGATGTGGAATAGAGTTCCATGTAGTCATCGCTCTAAGTAGTACTGTGCGCCCCCCATATTTTGTCCTGGACTTGGGGGCCGTGAAGAGACCTCTTGTGGCATGTCTTATGGGGTATGCATGGGTGTCCGAACTGTGCGCCAGTAGTTCAAACAGACAGCTTGGTGCATTCAACATGCCAATCTCTCCTCCATTTTGAGCCAGGAGAGATTGACATGCATATTATTAATATTAGCTCTCTGTGTACATCCAAGGGCCAGCCAAGCTGCCCTGTTCTGAGCCAATTGCAATTTTCCTAAGTCCCTTCTTGTGGCACCTGAACACACGACTGAACAGTAGTCCAGGTGCTACAAAACTAGGGCCTGTAGGACCTTCCTTGTTGATACTGCTGTTAAGAAGGTAGAGCGGCGCTTTATTATTGTACTTCTCCCCATCTCATCCACTGTTGTATAAATATGTTTTGACCATGACCGTTTACAATCCAGGGTTACTCCAAGCAGTTTAGTCACCACAACTTGCTCAATTTCCACATTATGTATTACAAGATATAGTTGAGGTTTAAGGTTTAGTGAATGATTTGTCCCAAACAAATATTTAGGACTAACTTATTCTATGCCACACATTCTGAAACTAACTGCAACACTTTGTTAAGTGTTGCGGTCATTTCAGTCGCTGTAGTAGCTGACATGTATAGTGTTTAGTCATCCGCTTTACCCAAAGCCAGTGGCATGTCATTAGTAAAGATTTAAAAAAGTAATGGCAGCTGCCCTGAGGAATTCCTGATTCTACCTGTATTGTGTTAGAGAGGCTTCCATTAAAGAACACCCTCTTTGTTCTGTTAGACAGGTAACTCTTTATCCACATTATAGCATGGGGTGTAAAGCCATAACACATACGTTTTTCCAGCAGCAGACTATGATCGATAATGTCAAAAGCCGCACTGAAGTCCTAACAATCTTTTTATCATCAATTTCTCTTAGCCAATCATCAGTCATTTGTGTAAGTGCTGTGCTTGTTGAATGTCCTTCCCTATAAGCATGCTGAAAGTTTGTTGTCAAATTGTTTACTGTAAAATAGCATTGTATCTTTTCAAACACCATTTTTCCCCAAAGTTTACCAAGGGTTGGTAACAGGCTGATTGGGTGGCTATTTGAGCCAGTAAAGGGGGCTTTACTATTCTTAGGTAGCAGAATGACTTTTACTTCCATCCAAGCCTGGGGGCACACACTTTCTAGTAGGCTTAAATTGAAAATATGGTAAATAGGAGTGACAATATTGCCCGCTACTATCCTCAGTAATTCTCCATACAGGTTGTCAGATCCTGGTGGCTTGACATTGCTGATAGTCAACAATACTTTTTTTTACCTCTTCCATACTCACTTTACGGAATTCAAAATTACATTGTTTGTCTTTCATAATTTGGTCAGATATACTTTGTTGCTGGCATGTAATGCCTAAATTTGCTAATCTTGCCAATGAAAGTTGGCAAAATCAGTGGGTTTTGTGATGAATGAGTCATCTTATTCAATGAATGATGGAGCTGAGTTTGCCTTTTTGCCTAAAATTTCATTTAAGGTGCTCCAAAGCTTTTTACTTTCATTCTTTAGGTCATCTTTGTTTCATAGTGTAGTTTCTTCTTCTTTTTATTCAATTTAGTCACATGATTTCTCAATAAGTTTGCCAATAGGTTGTGCAGCCAGACTTATTTGCCATATCCCTCTCAAACATACTATTTTTCAATTCATCATCAATTAAAAGGGATTTAACCATTTTTACAGACATGATGCTCTTATCCAGAGGAATAATTAGGGTTAAGTGCCTTGCTCAAGGGCACATCAACCAATTATTCATCTAGTTGGGTCAGAGATTTGAACCAGTTACCTTTCAGTTACTGGCCCAACACTTTAAACAGCTAGGCTACCTGCCGCACCGATACTTGCGAAGTCTCCACCCCACCTACACTACCTTATCCTTCCGAAATGTGAAAGATGCAAGCACCTGCAAAATCATGACTTGTCCTCATGTCCTAGTTCATCGTCACATCCCACAGAAAGTACAGTGTAAAATTTTTTGACAACTCTCCTTCAACTGAGAGAGGGAGAGTTCAAATGCACAGCATCAAACACTAAGATGAAAGGACT
Organism: Salvelinus namaycush; assembly: GCF_016432855.1. Classification (NCBI taxonomy): domain Eukaryota; kingdom Metazoa; phylum Chordata; class Actinopteri; order Salmoniformes; family Salmonidae; genus Salvelinus; species Salvelinus namaycush. The sequence goes on from NC_052310.1 coordinate 50,752,407, forward strand.
CTCAAAGGCTGAGAATCAAAAGATTGATTGTTCTGGCAATTCATTCTTATTTCTTTGCAGTGCAGGAAGACTGCAGAATATGCTGTGCACTCTGTTGTATCATTATCTCACGCCTCAGTTTTTGATTTAAATGCACACAGTCATCCCACTCCCTCCTCTCTCATTCTGACTTCTCTCCCTTCCAAAACTCAACTAAGCTACAACTGGATGGTACATTTATGGACTGATGTCATCCATTCATAGATGAGATCATTATACCTCTTCAGCACATTGATTCAAATTCCAACAAAGTCATAGTCATGGACACAAGTGTGAAATACAATTTATTCAATTGGGTCTCAGAGCTGGGACAAGAGCATAGTGTTCCTAGTAACTGACGCTATTCCTGGACGCTATTCCTGGCCAATGTCAGACACCCGTCTCCTACTGTTGGCAGGTGTGGAGGCATGGTTAAAAGAAACATAATGTACAACTCCCCTAATCCCAACTGTACTTCTGTTTCCACTGGCCTAATTGACCCATAGGGATAAGACTGGCTAGCTCTATTGCTGCAGTGAATCCAAAACACAGCACGACTACTGCCAAGGAGAAAAAAATGCCATAGACTCTAGAGTAATTGAACTGGATTAGAGTGGACATACATGCTGTGCCTTCCTCTCTCCACAGAGCTGACACAATGTGCCAACTACAGTGCTTGGCCTCACACTACCCTCTTGCTTTCGTAATGTGTAACCTTATTAGTCCAGCAGATAGGTGAAATAATTGCTCCATTATATGATCAAACTTAGTACACTATGGGAAGCATGTCCGTCAACCAGGGTGGCCATTTTAATTTCCTGTTATAAGAAATAGGGTAAAATCATTCCAAACAACATATAAATAACTTTGTAATGTTATCTAACCAGTAAATAAACCCACATATAATACACTACCGTTCAAAACTTTGGGGTCACTTAGAAATGTCCTTGTTTGTCAAAGAAAATGTTTTTTTTTGTCCATTAAAATAACATCAAATTGATCAGAAATACAGTGTAGACATTGTTAATGTTGTAAATTACTATTGTAGCTGGAAATGGTTTATGGAATATCTAAATAGGCGTACAGAGGCCCATTATCAGCAACCATCACTCCTGTGTTCCAATGACACGTTGTGTTAGCTAATCCAAGTTTATAATTTTAAGGGCACTCAACATGCACTGCACTGATACAGGACTGATGATTGAATGAAAGAAATTGATAATATGAAGTCCTGTACTGTGGGACCTGTACTCTTAGTTTTATTGAAGCCTTTGATATTGTTGACCATAACCTGTTGTTGAAAAAACATATTTTCTACAGTATGGCTTTTCTACCTCTGCCATTTCATGGATTCAGAGCTATCTATCTAATAGAACATAGAGGGTTTTCGTTAATGGAAGCTTCTCTAATGTTAAACATGTAAAGTGTGGCGTAACGCAGGGCAGCTCTGTTGGACCTCTAATCTTTTCTATTTTTAACAGTGACCTGCCAGTGGCATTAAACAACACTTGTGTGTCCATGTATGGTGATGATTCTACCCTATATGTGTCAGAATCCACAGCTAGTGAAAACACTGCCACCATAAACAAAGAGTTACTGTCAGTTTCAGAATCGGTGGCCAGTAATAAACTAAGAGCATTGTGTTTGGTACAAATCATTCCCTAAGTTCTAGACCTCAGCTGAATCTAGTAATGAATGGTGTGACTGTTGAGCAAGTTTAGGAGACTAAATAACTTGGTGCTACCTTACATTGCAAACTGTCATGGTCAAAACATTGATTCAATGGATGTAAAGATGGGGAGAGGTATGTCCATGATCAAGAGATGATCTGCTTTTTTGACACCACAATCCACAAAGCAAGTCCTGAAGGCTCTAGTTGGATCTTATCTTGATCATTGTCCAGTCATATGGTCAAGTGCTGCAAAGAATGACTTAGTTAAGCTGCAACTAATCCAGAAAAGAGCAGCACGTTTTGCTCTTCATCGTAATCAGAGTGTCACGCCCTGACCGTAGATTGCTTTGGATGTTTCTATTTTATGTTTGGTCAGGGTGTGATGTGGGTGGGCATTCTATGTTTGTATGTCTATGTTTTCTATTTCTATTGTGTTTGGCCTGGTATGGTTCCCAATCAGAGGCAGCTATCAATCGTTGTCTCTGATTGAGAACCATACTTAGGTAGCCTGTTTTCCCAATTTTAGTTGTGGGTAGTTATTTTCTGTTTAGTGTTTTGTGGCACCTTGCAGAACTGTTCGTTTGTCGTTTTTGTTGTTTTTGTTCACGTGTTCATCTTTATTAAAAGTATTATGGATACGTACCACGCTTCACTTTGGTCCTCTTCTCCTTTTCCCGATGATATTCGTGACACAGAGGGCTAATATCAATGCTATGCATGCATGTTCTCTCTTGACTAAGAGTTGAGGAAAGACTGACTGCATCGCTTCTTGTTTTTATAAGAAACATTCATGCGTTGAAAATTCCAAATTGTTTGCATAGTCAACTTACACACCAGACATGCCACTACAGGTATTTTCACAGTCAACAGGTCGAGAAAAAATTCGAGAAAACGCACAGTATTATATTGTACATCTCATATAGCGCAAGTGAACAGCAAACCTGGTTTAAAAAAATGAATAAAGCAACAACTCACGGCACAATGCCTCTCCCACACACACAAGCACATGCACACTACATGATAATGTTTTTAACTTGTGAAGTGTTTTTCGTTATGTGTTGAACCCCAGTAAGACTACCTTTCACCATTGGCGTTGGCTAATGGGGATCTTAATCAAATCAAAACTTGTCGACAAGTTAATAGGCTATTAAATATTGCAAAAGTTTGCAAAAGTGATATTGAATTGTGTTTGGTTGTCAACGCAACCAAATATCAACATTTGAAGGAGATGGATATTTTGTGCCATGGACTACTAAATCAAATCAAACATTACTTAAAACACATTTAAAGTTGAAATAGATTTAGTCCTATTCTTTAACTTAGATTTTTGGTTGAGATAGAGATGTGAATCCAACATATCAATTACTAATTTGTAGACAAACTTGAATGAAAGTCAGACTAAGTCAGTGGCACTGATGGAAGTATACAAGCAGAAGATACATGTCCTTCAAATGTTTATATTTGGTTAAGTTGACAACCAAACACAATTCAATATCCAGTCTGTCAACAAATTAACCAATTGATATGTTGGATTCAGGTCACCACCTCAACCAAAACTCTAAGTGAAATAATAGGACTAACTCAAATTCAACTTTACATGCACTTTAAATAGGGCGGCAGGTAGCCTAGTGGTTAGAGGGTTGGACTAGTAACCGAAAGGTTGCAAGATCGAATCCCAGAGCAAACATCTGTCGTCCTGCCCCTGTTCCTAGGCAGTCATTGAAAATAAGAATTTGTTCTTTAACTGACTTGCCTAGTTATATAAAGATACAAAAATAAAGTTGTATATAGTATTTTTGATTGAGATGGAGACCTGAATCTAACATATTAATCATTACATGATTCCATATGTGTTATTTCATAGTTTTGATGTCTTCACTATTATTCTACCATGTAGAAAATAGTAAAAATAAAGAAAAACCCTTGAATGAGTAGGTGTGTAAACTTTTTCTGGTACTGTAGATCAACTCTCCAGTAGGAGTTGCTGCCCAGCCTATTTTTTTTTATTCTGATAGTGGAAATAACGTTGAAGATCTGACTTTCTTTCAAGTGTACAAATTCAACATATTTAATACAATGTTTGTCTATGTTGAAAATTGGTTACCATGATGACATAATCCTGTGGTTGAAATTTCACCATCAGAACATCAGTTTACGTTGATTACTTTTTGCATTTTCTACATAGATTCCACATCACAATACGTTGACAAATTACATTGAAACAATGTTGATTCCACCAGTTTGTGCCCAGTGGTTAGTATGTGTCACAATGAGCAGCAGGGTCTCAAGGAGAACACGTTAATGCCAGCCACATTAGAACAAGATAATGCTATTAGGAACACAAATACAGTATGTGTTCTCTATATCTACCCAGGCAGCCAGAATGAGTTGTCTTGTAGTTTATAGCCAGGCAGTCTACAATACGCTCCAGGGATAGTTGTTGTTGTTGTGTTACCGTGTTTCTATTGCCTGCAAAAGAATCTGAAATGTTTTCGCATGGTTGAGCTGAATCAGTCTGAGACAGTTAAAGTGATATACTGTAGACATAAACGATTGCAAACCAAGTACTGTTGCCACTATCCCGGCTGCTTTTTCACAGTCTTTTCCTTCTTATCCAAACTCTGCAGTCAGGACTCTAATTGCTGCTGTATTCTGTGAGAAGGGAAAGTGTTTGATGGCTGTAGTTTAGTATTTAGGATCAGCAACCTTTTACCTCTAGGTCTATTCATGGTGGAATGGCAGGAGCTTGCGATTGAAGTCACTTAAATCTGAAAAATTGGATTCATCCTCTTTGTTGGGCTCAGTTGCCATAAGCTGTGTTCATTATCAGACTCCATCTTTTCCTCTCAGATGGCTAAAATTAATTTAACATACAATGAACAAGAGCATTTCCTCCTTGGTGCCCACTGCACTGAGGCTAGGTAACACGGTCACCACTGATAAATCCATGATAATCGAAATTTCAATAAGCATTTCTCAACGGCTGGCCATGCCTTCCTCCTGGCTACTCCAACCCCGGCCAACAGCTCTGCTCCCCCCACAGCTACTTGCCCAAGCCTCCCCAGCTTCTCCTTCACCCAAATCCAGACAGCAGATGTTCTGAAAGAGCTGCAAAACCTGGACCCGTACAAATCAGCTGGGCTAGACAATCTGGACCCTCTCTTTCTAAAACTATCCGCCGCCATTGTTGCAACCCCTATTACACGCCTGTTCAACCTCTCTTTTGTATCGTCCAAGATCCTTAAAGATTGGAAAGCTGCCGCGGTCATCTCCCACTTCAAAGGGGGTGACACCCTAGACCCAAACTGTTACAGACCTATATCCATCCTGCCCTGCCTATCTAAAGTATTCGAAAGCAAAGTTAATAAACAGATCACTGACCATTTCGAATCCCACCGTACCTTCTCCGCTGTGCAATCCGGCTTCCGAGCCGGTCACGGGTGCACCTCAGCCACACTCATGGTACTGAGCAATATCATAACCGCCATCGATAAAAGACAGTACTGTGCAGCCGTCTTCATCGACCTGGCCAAGGCTTTCGACTCTGTCAATCACCGTATTCTTATCGGTAGACTCAATAGCCTTGGTTTTTCTAATGACTGCATCGCCTGGTTCACCAACTACTTTGCAGACAGAGTTTAGTGTGTCAAATCGGGAAGGCCTGTTGTCCGGACCTCTGGCAGTCTCTATGGGGGTACCACAGGGTTCAATTCTAGGGGCCGACTCTTTTCTCTGTATATATCAATGATGTCGCTCTTGCTGCGGGCGATTCCCTGATCCACCTCTACGCAGACGACACCATTCTGTATACTTCTGGCCCTTCCTTGGACACTGTGCTAACTAACCTCCAAATGAGCTTCAATGCCATACAACATTCCTTCTGTGGCCTCCAACTGCTCTTAAACGCTGGTAAAACCAAATGCATGCTTTTCAACCGTTCGGTGCCCGCACCTGCCCGACTAGCATCACCACACTGGACGGTTCCGACCTAGAATATGTGGACAACTATAAATACCTAGATGTCTGTCTAGACTGTAAACTCTCTTTCCAGACTCATATTAAACTTCTTGTCAATAGGGGGGCGCCATTTCGACTTTGTAAAATTAAACTGCCTCGTACTCAATTCTTGCTCGTACAATATGCATATTATTATTACTATTGGATAGAAAACACTCTCTAGTTTCTAAAACCGTTTGAATTATTTCTCTGAGTGAAACAGAACTCATTCTGCAGCACACTTCCTGTCAAGGAGTGAGATTTCTGAAATCGAGGTCTCTGTTCTGGGGTCAGTTTATAAATTCCCATGTAAGCTATGGGGCTACATGCACTGCATACGCCTTCCTCTAGATGTCAGTAAGCGGTGAGAATTTGAATGGAGTGGATTGCACCATCTGGGGCACTATAAATGCCCGTGGAACGGAAGGTCCGACCTTTTCAACGGGGTGCCTGGCGCAGGAGGGACATCACAATGGCGTCCTGAAAAGCTTTCGTTTTAGCAGTTCTATATCTCCGGCTCTGATTTAATTTGATTTTTGTCTTAACTTCATAAGGTAGTTAATTTAAACCGACTTATATCAGTTTATATCAGTTTATTGCGATTTTCTGGAATTCTTTGTCACGAGCTTTCACGAGTTGGACACCTCTCCTGCACATAGCTAGCGTTAGCTGCTATTTCTACAGGAGAAGAGGACATCTTTCAACCAAAAGACGATTGTTCTGGAGAAAGGACACCTTGCCCAAGATTCTGATGGAAGCTCGTCAAATAGTAAGAAGTCTTTATGCTGTTAATTCGTATTTATGTTGACAAATGTTAAACAATAATTGCGCCATGAATTTCGGTGCGGTCTCGCTTTAGCGCACGCTGTATTGCGCAGTAACGTTAATTTTAAAAATCTAACACAGCGGTTGCATTAAGAACTAATGTATCTTTCATTTGCTGTCCAACCTGTATTTTTTAGTCAAGTTTATGAATAGTTTTCGATTAGATTAGGTGCCTCTCCAAGATGGCGCCGGACAGATTGCTTGAAGTTTTGGCCACTACTCACATTGTATAACCACGATTTGTGCCGCTACATATGCACATTTACGAACAAACCCTATATGCATTGTGTAATATGATGTTACAGGACTGTCATCTGAAGAAGTTTATGAAGGTTAGTCAAATTATATATCTTTTGCTTGCTTGTTACGATCGCTAACCTTTGCTGCTGGTAAATGGTGTTGTGTTTCTGGCTATTGTGGTAAGCTAATATAATGCTATATTGTGTTTTCGCTGTAAAACATTTAAAAGATCTGAAATATTGTCTGGATTCACAAGATGTTTGTCTTTCATTTGCTGTACGCTGTGTATTTTTCAGAAATGTTTTATGATGAGTATTTAGGTAATTCACGTTGCTCTCTGTAGTTATTCTAGTCGCTTTGGTGAGAGTTGTGATGGTGGCTGCAATGGTAAACTATGATTTATACCTGAAATATGCACATTTTTCTAACAAAACATATGCTATACAATAAATATGTTATCAGACTGTCATCTGATGAAGTTGTTTCTTGGTTAGTGGCTATTTATATCTTTATTTGGTCGAATTTGTGATAGCTACTGATGCAGTAAAAAAATGGTGGAGTAAAAAAAGTGGTGTCTTTTGCTAACGTGGTTAGCTAATAGATTTACATATTGTCTTCCCTGTAAAACATTTTAAAAATCAGAAATGATGGCTTGATTACCAAGATGTGTATCTTTCATCTGGTGTCTTGGACTTGTGATTTAATGATATTTAGATGCTAGTATTTACTTGTGACGCTATGCTAGGCTATGCTAGTCAGCCTTTTTACTGATGGGGGTGCTCCCGGATCCGGGTTTGGGAGGAATTAGAGGTTTTAAACATCTCCAATCCAAAATCAAATCTAGAATCGGCTTTCTATTTCGCAACAAAGCCTCCTTCACTCACGCCGCCAAACTTACCCTAGTAAAACTGACTATCCTACCGATCCTCGACTTCAGCGATGTCATCTACAAAATAGCTTCCAACACTCTACTCAGCAAACTGGATGCAGTCTATCACAGTGCCATCCGTTTTGTTACCAAATCACCTTATACCACCCACCACTGCGACCTGTATGCTCTAGTCGGCTGGCCCTCGCTACATATTCGTCGCCAGACCCACTGGCTCCAGGTCATCTATAAGTCTATGCTAGGTAAAGCTCCGCCTTATCTCAGTTCACTGGTCACGATAACAACACCCACCCGTAGCACACGTTCCAGCAGGTATATCTCACTGATCATCCCCAAAGCCAATACCTAATTTCGCCGCCTTTCCTTCCAGTTCTCTGCTGCCAGTGACTGGAACGAATTGCAAAAATCGCTGATGTCAACTATCTGAGCAGCTAACCGATCGTTGCAGCTTTACATAGTCCATCTGTAAATAGCAGACCCAATCTACCTACCTCATCCCATACTGTTTTTATTTTATTTACTTTTCTGCTCTTTTGCACACCAGTGTCTCTACTTGCACATCATCTGCTCATTTATCACTCCAGTGTTAATCTGCTAAATTGTAATTATTCTATTTATTGCCTACCTCCTAATGCCTTTTGCACACACTGTATATAGACTTAATTTTTTCTACTGTGTCATTGACTTGTTTAGTGTGTTACTGGCTTGTTTATTGTTTACTACATGTGTAACTCTGTGTTGTTGTCTGTGTCACACTGCTTTGCTTTATCTTGGCCAGGTCGCAGTTGCAAATGAGAACTTGTTCTCAACTAGCCTACCTGGTTAAATAAAGGTTAAATAAAAATAAATAAATAAAAAATACTGGCCACTTCAAATCAGTGTGTCTGTTGAGTGCCTTTCAGTCTAACGACAAACCAGACACAGGATTGTTTCTGAGACTGATACTGCTGTCTAATTCCAGGACGTTTCTCTTATTCTCCCTCCCTCCCCCTCCCTAAAAAAGTAAATCCTGTATTTTGGACTGCGATCTACTGTATATAGTCCAGTGGATAAGAACCAAATATACCTGAGATTGTTTCACTTTATTCTACATGTATGAAACTTTGTACACTAATACTGGAACATTGTAAAGATTGAAGGCAGTCTGGAAAGCATGTCAGTCAACCAGGGTGGCCTTTTTAATTGCTGAAATTTGAATATCCCCTTAGAAGAAAATAGGTTCATTCCAAACAACCTAAAAATTACTTTTTAAAGTTATCAACATAATAAATAAACCCCACAGATAATATAGACAATACTTATTATCATAAAACACTCTTAAGACCTTCATGTGGACACATTTAGGTCATTTTGACTGAAGTCCAGGCGCTACGGGCAAAAGTGTTGACTTTGTGATAGAGACACCAAATTTCACACACAGCTGGGGCATGTCTAAAGGAGTATTTTGTCATCACAGATTTTATCCATAGAGAGAAATAGTAATGGTATCTTTTTGTAGGCACTAACTCTGCCATGGTTCGTTGAACATAGCCTATTGAAAAATGAATGGAGTCTTGTAGGGTTTTTGGTTAAAATACGAAAATACGGTCTGTGGTAAACAATGGCTCAGTAGATATTATAAGTTTTGTTATATGAGATAATTTTGCTGATGAAGACTATCTTTTAGTATTCATCTTTTAGTGTTCTTTTTTTAAAATAAATGTTTTTCCTCATCACAATACCCCATAATGACAAAGCGTAAACAGGTTTTTACACATTTTTACAAATGTATTACAAATATAAACAGAAATACCTTATTTACATAAGTGTTCAGACACTCAGGTATATGCTGTTTTCATGATGATCTTTGAAATGTTATGTGTCTACAACTTGATTGGAGTCCACCTGTGGTAAATTCAATTGATTGGACATGATTTGGAAAGGCACACTTGTCTATATAATGTCCCACAGTTGACAGTGCACGTCAGAGCATAAACCAAGTCATGAGGTCAAAGGAATTGAACGTAGAGCTCCGAGACACGACTGTGTCGAGGCACAGATCCGGGAAAGGGAAATAAAACATTTCCGCAACACTGATGGTTCTCAAGAACACAGTTTCCGCCATCATTCTTAAATGGAAGAAGTTTAGAACCTCCAACACTGGCCGCTGGACCAAACTGAGCAATCGGGGGAGAATGGTCTTGGTCAGGGAATTGACCAAGAACCCGATGGTCACTCTGACAGAGCTGCAGAGTTCCTCTGTGGAGATCGGAGAACCTTCCAGACAGACAACCATCTCTGCAGCACTCCTCCAAACAGACCTTTGGTGAAGCATGGTCCAGAGCACTCATTAACCTGCTCCAGAGCACTCATTAACTCAGACTGGGGCAAAGGTTCACCTTCCAACAGGACACTGACCCTAAGCACAAAGCCAATACAAGGCAGGATTGGCTTGGGGACAAGTCTCTGAATGGCCTTGAGTGGCCCAGCCAGAGTCTGGACTTGAACCCAGTTGAATATCTCTGGAGAGACCTGAAAATTGCTGTGCAGCAATGCCCCCCATCCAACCTGACAGAGCTTGACAGGATCTGGAGAGAAGAATGGGAGAAACTCCCCAAATACAGGTGTGCCAAACATGTAGCCAAGAAGAGTCGAGGCTGTAATCGCTGCCAAAGGTGCTTCAGCAAAGTAGTGAGTAAAGGGTTTGAATACTTATGTAAATGTGATATTTCCGGTTTTTGTTTTATATAAATGTGCAAAAATGTTGAAAAACCAGTTTTTGCTTTGTCATTAAGGGGTATTGTGTGTTAATTAATGAGGGGTAAAATCTATTTAATCCATTTTAGAATAAGGCTGTAACGTAGCAAAATGTGGAAAAGGTCAAAGTGGCTGAATACTTTTAGAATCCACTGTATACATACCCTTTGAACTTTTAGTACAAAAATGGTGAAAGCATGTGCCAAATTATAAAAAAAAAAAAAATAATGGCTAGTTCCACTCTAAAATGTAATATGGGAGTTCTCTGAAGTCTACTGATTGCAATGATTTTGAGTGCATTAGGAAAGTATTCAGACCACTTGACTTTTTCCACATTTTGTTACATTACAGACTTATTCTAAAATGGATGAAAAAATTGATAAACAATTTAAAACATCCCCACATCATGACGCTGCCACCACCACGCTTCAACTCTTGGCATTCAGGCCATAGAGTTCAATCGTGGTTTCATCAGACCAGAGAATCTTGTTTCTCATGGTCAGAGTCCTTTAGCTGCCTTTTGGTAAACTCCAAGCGGGATGTCATGTGCCTTTTACTGAGGAGTGGCTTCTGTTTGGCAACTGGAACGTTCTCCCATCTCCACACAGGAACTCCACACACTGGAGCACTGTCAGTGTGACCATCGGGTTCTTGGTCACACCCCATGGTTCTGATTTCTGTTGTGTGTGTGTGTGTGTGTGTGTACGTTGAAAGAGATGAAATATAAATTATCTGTTTTCCCAGTCATGTGAAATCCATAGATTTGAGCCTAATGAATGTATTTACATATTTACAGCCTAATGAATGAGTTCCTCGTTAGAGCTGTATCTCAGTAAAATGTTTGAAATTGTTGCATGTTGCGTTTATATTTTTGTTCATAATATATATCAAATATCTCCAAATTGAGCTCAGGTGCATCCACTTTCCTTTGATCATCCTTGATATGTCTCTACAACTTGTTTGCAGTCCACCTGTGTCCAATTCAATTGTTTGGACATGATTTAGAAAGAAACACACCTGTCTATATATAAGGTCCAACAGCTGACAAGAAGTCCAAGGAACTGTCCGTAGATCTCCGAGATAGAATTGTGATGAGGCATACACTACCAGTCAAACATGTTAGAACACCTACTCATTCAAGGGATTTTCTTTATTTTGACAATTTTCTACATTGTAGAATAATAGTGAAGACATCAAAACTATGAAATAACACACATGGAATCATGTAGTAACCAAAAAAGTGTTAAACAAATCAAAATATATTTAATATTTGAGATTCTTCAAATAGCCACCCTTTGGCTTGATGACAGCTTTGCGCACTCTTGGAAATCTCTCAACCAGCTTCATGAGGAAGTCACCTGGAATGCATTTCAATTAACAGGTGTGCCTTATTAAAAGTTAATTTGTGGAATTTCTTTCCTTCTATTAATGTGTTTGAGCCAATCAGTTGTTTTGTGACAAGGTAGTGGGGGTTATACAGAAGATAGCCCTATTTGGTAAAAGACCAAGTCCATATTATGGCAAGAACAGCTCAATCAAAAGAAACTGCAGTCCATCATAACTTTAAGACATGAAGGTCAGTCAATACGGAACATTTCAAGAACTTTGAACATTTCTTCAAGTGCAGTCGCAAAAACCATCAAGCTCTATGATGAAACTGGCTCTCATGAGGACCGCCTCAGGAATGGAAGACCCAGTTACCTCTGCAGTAAAGGATAAGTTCATTAGAGTTACCAGCCTCAGAAATTGCAGGCCAAATAAATGCTTCACAGAGTTCAATTAACAGACACATCTCAACGTCAACTGTTTCGAGGAGACTTTGTGAATCAGGCCTTCATGGTCGAATTGCTGCAAAGAAACCACTACTAAATGACACCAATATGAAGAAGAGACTGGCTTGGGCTAAGAAACATGAGCAATGGACATTAGACTGGTGGAAATGTGTCCTTTGGTTTGGATTTAAAATGTTAGATTTTTTGTTCCATCTGCCGTGTCTTTGTGAGATGCGGTGTGGGTGAACGGATGATCTCTGCATGTGTATTTCCGACCATAAAGCACGGAGGAGGAGGTGTTATGATGTGGGGGTGCTTTGCTGGTGACACTGTCTGTGATTTATTTAGAATTCAAGGCACACTTAACTAGCATGGCAACCACAGCATTCTTCAGCGAAACGCCATCCCATCTGGTTTGGGCTTAGTGGAACTATCATTTGTTTTTCAACAGGACAATGACCCAACACGCCTCCAGGCTGTATAAGGACTATTGGACTAAGAAGGAGAGTGATGGAGTGCTGCATCAGATTACCTGGCCTCTGCAATCCCCCGACCTCAACCAAATTGAGATGTGTGTGTGTGTGTGTGTGTGTGTGTGTGTGTGTGTGTGTGTGTGTGTGTGTGTGTGTGTGTGTGTGTGTGTGTGTGTGTGTGTGTGTGTGTGTGTGTGTGTATATATATATTTACCCCAACAATATATGGTATATGGGTGATTGGAAATGATGCTGACCTTAGAGTGAAGGAAAAGTAGCCAACAAGTGGGTTCTCAGATCCTCAAAAGGTGCACCATCAACAGCCTCCTGACGGGTTGCATCACTGCCTGGTATGGCAACTGCTCGGCCTCCGACCGCAAGGCACAACGGCCTAGTACATCATCCGAGCGCGAAGTCTAGGTCCAAGAGGCTCCTAAATAGCTTCAACCCCCAAGCCAATAGACTCCTGAACAGTTAATCAAATGGCCACCCAGACTATTTGCATTGCCCCCACCCCCATATTTTATGCTGCTGCTACTCTGTTTATTATCTATGCATAGTCAATATAACTCTACGTACATGTACATATTACCTCAATTACCTCGACACCGGTGCTCCCGCACATTGACACTGACTCCATACTGGTACCCCCTGTATATAGCCCCGCTATTGCTATTTACTGCTGTCCAGAAGACGCATCATCCAAATGCAAAGTCTGCCTATGCCGACACACATTGACTTAAATAAATGTTTGTATTTTTTATTCCCTCAAACACCAAATTAGAAATTTAAATTAAAAAACTTGACCCTTCAGCACAATCATCCTTAAATATCATGAGACATTAGGTGGGGTTGTTGGTCATACAGTAACGTTATAGTACGCTATTATATTCAGCATGTTTTGCAGAATTCTAATTCATATTTCATTAAGTGATCTTGTGAGACATTGATTTATCGCTCTGATGCATTCTGGCAGCTTTACACCCATCTATACAACATTTACAAAAATGATCACCAATCAGCTCCAGAGGGCCATGGAAAGGATTCACATGCCCATTTCTCCATAAATAATTGGTACATAGAGCCCAATGATGGCTTGAAATGATTGAGAGTGTCCAAGTATGCCATATACAGTATATTTATCCTTTAAGTATTTTGTAGAAAAGTTGTAAAAAAGTCTTTTCATTCATTCATTCATTCATTCAAAGTTCTCACATTTTTTCAGCATTCTTTATATCATTGATCTTGGCTTCCTAATACAGTTTATTCTTCTTTTTGTTGAGTTTAGTCACATAATTTCCCAATTTGCAGTAAGTCAGCCATTCAGATATGCAGCCAGACTTATTAGCCATTCCTTTTGCCCCCATCACTTCAACCATAGTTTTTCAATTGCTCAACATTCCATGGAGCCTTAACAGTTCTAACAGTTTATTTCTTAATAAGTGCATGGTTATTAATAATTGGAAGAAGCATTTTCATAAATGTATCAAGTGCAGCCTCTGGATGTTTCTTATTGTAACGGTTTTCGTTGGTGGAAGGAGAGGAGGACCAAAATGCAGCGTGGTATGTATCCATAATATCCCTTTAATGAGAATGAATACAAAATACAAAAAAACCCAAGAGAATCAAAATGAAAACCGAAACAGTCCCGAATGGTGCAAACACAGAAACGGAAAACAATCACCCACAAAACACAATGAAAAACAGGCTACCTAAATATGGCTCCCAATCAGAGACAACGACTGACACCTGCCTCTGATTGAGAACCATACTAGGCCAAACACATAGAAAATTAACATACAGAACAAAACATAGAAAAACAACATAGAATGCCCACCATAACTCACACCCTGACCAAACTAAAATAAAGACATACAAAAGGAACTAAGGTCAGAACGTGACACTTATTCATCACATCAGACCAATACATATTTTTTACATTATCCACATAAGAGTCCCAGCTAAATATGTAGTATGATCTCTTATACACTATTTTAGACCCATCTTTTGGAATTTTGGCTTTCCTGGATATAGTCACTATATTGTGATTATTAATAAAATATGATCAATACACGTGGATGATATAGTTCCTGTAGTGTTTGTAAACACCCTGGTAGGTTGATTAATAAATAACCTGAACCAGATTACAGGCTGTGATTACAGTGAGAAGCTTCCTCTTGAATGTTTAATATTACGAATTTTGTATTTTGAATTTCGCGCTCTGCAATTTCACCGGACGTTGGCCAGGTGGGACGCTAGAGTCCCACCTACCCCAAAGAGGTTTTAAGTTGTTGTATAAATAAAAATATCTGATATTGTATTCCCATTTGAACTTTATTGTGCTTTTAAATGGTCGAACGCACAGTGATAACACATTTAGAGGACAATTAAACAACATTTTAGGCATTGTTCGGAATTTGGAGGTGCTTTAAGATGGTTGAAAGCGCAGTGATAACACATTGGGAATTCAACAATCTCCCATCTTTTTTCTGCCCTTGGGTTTGTGTCTTGCATCTGTGTAACATTCCTTGGGGAATTCTGTTTACAATTCGCAGCCGCTGGGTTTGTCGATGAATCAACGTGCACGTACAGTATCAAATGTTCTTTTTGTTTCCAAATAATTAATGGTAATGGCTGAAATCCCCACAAAACAGCAATATTTGTGTGTGCTTGCATGTGTGCTCTCATAAGTTTATATAGGCTATGCACTAAAACAAGAAAGGCTTTCTTTCAACCTACCTAGAAGTCAGCCTTGTGTTAAGTCCGTCTTTGATTGAAGCACAGTAGGACACCCTTATCTAACAAAACACATGAAAAAATTACATGTGAAAATAACACAGTTTTCACGAGTCAGATGTGGTTTTCGGACATGTGTGACATTTTACATGAATTTTTCACGACTCAGAAGTGGTTTCCCAACATTTCACATGTGATATATGTTTCACTGGAAGGATTAGAAAGCAGGTCTCCCACAGGAGAAGCCAATGTCTTCATTTTGAAGTCGCAGTGGGGGCTACTTCATCACGTGACCATGAGCAACCATGACCGCTACACTTTCACTAGTATTTTCACATTTTGATGTCAACTAGGGCTGTCAAGCGATTCACAAATGCAATCGAGTTTATCGAAGGATTTGCTGTGATTAATCATGATATATTTTGCTGAAATTGAGTTGTAATTTTTTATTTTTTTATACAAAAAGCATTACAAGAATATTGCCGTCTTGATTATGTCCAAGGTAACGATTAGAAAAATCAAGTAAATTGATAAACACGCTTTCTTTAACCTCAAAGTCAACTTGTTTTGACATTGCATTGTTGTTTTTAGCTGTTTAGATTATGCATTTTGGAATAGATCATTTTAAAATTCTAAGAAGGATACATAAGGAGACACGGAGCACTAGTTTCTCTGTTCTTTTCACTGGGATTATTCTAACGGTCATTGACCAACCTACGAAGAAGAGAGGTGTGCACCTGCAGTATTAACACTCCGAAATGGATGACTCACAAATGATAAATCATTATTTAACACACTTTAATTATTATACTCAGGTAGGCTGAGTTACCTTTTTATGGAATAGAATTCTAGAATTTGACATTGCTACTGCAATATGTTAACACCATCTTTTCACGTGAAGAGAAGAACACTATTTCGCCACCAATTCACATTTGAATGTTTCTTACATGTGAAACTGCCAATTAGATGTTCACATGTTAATGGTTTTCATATGTGAATTTGCAGTTCCACATGTGGAAGTGAGACTTTCATGTGGTTTTCTTAAATGTGTGACAGCAAATGTAAATTTACATGTAAAAATGCAATTCCAAGTTTTCTTACATGTGAAACTGCATATTAGATTTTCACATATGAATTTGCTATTCCACATGAGTTTGTCACATGTGAAACTGCATATCTGATTTTCACATTAATGTTTTCAACATGTGAAACCGCAAATTTCATGTGCAACTGCAATTCACATGTGAGGTGAACACGTTTTTCTTCTCACGTGAAAAAGTGGGGGTTACAGGTGAACTCTAAATTTCATACAATTTAATCTGAACATGTGAAAACAGCTTTTTCACATGTGAAGACAGCTATTTCACCGGTGAAAATGCGATTTTAACACATTAAACTGCAAATTTGACATGTTTTTTTTGTAAGGGCAACCACACTTTTTATACGCCTGCATAAATAACCATGGTGTTCTAAACAGTGACTGTAATCCACATTCTGCAGTTTATTACAACTTACAGGCCAACACCGTAAAAATGGGTTTTGACTCTGTAGGGAGAGACAGGGATCAGAGTGATGAAATAGAGCTGTACCGCACTGCACCCTGGGCTCCCATACTGCAAAGCCCTGGCGTCCACGTAGGTCCTCCCAGACCCATCCACAGTGAGTTACAGATGGCCATACAGGGGAAAAAAGTTGAAGCAATCATATAGAGTGGAGGTTACAGACGGGTCAGTAGGTTGGACAGAATAGTACAGACACATTTTTGGCAATGTTTCCTTTTGACAATAGAGCTCCATTTTTATTGAATGGTCTGCTTATCCATGAGAGAGATGCAGACTCGGTCTCAACCTTTTAGTCTTTATTGAAGACTCATCTCTTCAGTAGGTCTTATGATTGAGTGTAGTCTGGCCCAGGAGTGTGAAGGTGAACAGAAAGGCACTGGAGCAACGAACCGCCCTTGCTGTCTCTGCCTGGCTGGTTCCCATCTCCACTGGGATTCTCTGCCTCAAATCCTATTACAGCTGCTACTGGTTTACTGGTGCTTACTGGTGCTCTTCCATGCCATCCCTAGGAGGGGTGCGTCACTTGAGTGGGTTGAGTCACTGACGTGGTCTTCCTGTCCGGGTTGGCGCCACCCCCTTGGGTTGTGCCGTGGGGCAGATATTCGTGGGCTATACTCGGCCTTGTCTCAGGATGGTAAATTGGTGGTTGAAGATATCCCTCTAGTCGTGTGGGGGCTGTGCTTTGGCAAAGTGGGTTGGGTTATATCCTGCCTGTTTGGCTCTGTCCGGGGGTATCGTCGGATGGGGCCACAGTGTCTCCCGACCCCTCCTGTCTCAGCCTCCAGTATTTATGCTGCAATAGTTTATGTCCGGGGGCTAGGGTCAGTCTGTTATATCTGGACTATTTCTCCTGTCTATCCGGTGTCCTGTGTGAATTTAAGAATGCTCTCTCTAATTCTCTCTCTCTCTTTCTCTCTTTCTTTCTTTCTTTCTTTCGTTCTTTCTCTCTCTGAGGACCTGAGCCCTAGGACCATGCCTCAGGACTACCTGGCCTGATGAGTCTCCTTGCTGTCCCCAGTCCAACTGTTCTGCCTGCGGCTATGGAACCCTGACCTGTTCACCAGACGTGCTACCTGTCCCAGACCTGCTGTTTTCAACTCTCTAGAGACAGCAGGAGCGGTAGAGATACTCTCAATGATCGGCTATGAAAAGCCAACTGACATTTACTCCTGAGGTGCTGACTTGCTGCACCCTCTACAACCATTGTGATTATTATTATTTGACCCTGCTGGTCATCTATGAACATTTGAACATCTTGGCCATGTTCTGTTATAATCTCCACCCGGCACAGCCAGAAGAGGACTGGCCAGCACTCATAGCCTGGTTCCTCTCTAGGTTTCTTCCAAGGTTCTGGCCTTTCTAGGGAGTTTTTCCTAGCCACCGTGCTTCTACACCTGCATTGCTTGCTGTTTGGGGTTTTATGCTGGGTTTCTGTACAGCACTTTGTGACATCAGCTGATGAAAGAAGGGCTTTATAAATACAATTGATTGATTGATTGACAATGCTTGACATTCACCACTATGCCATATCCAGGACCCGTTAACCCATATCACGTCATTTCTATGGATGTGACTTGACGGTCCCATTAAAATCAACTGTCAGGGCATACAAAATTGTGGTGATCCACATTCTCCACTAAAAGTTTGTGCCCCTCTGTCCTTGCCATCAACTACCGCCCCTCCCCATTCAAGCACGCACACACACACACACACACACACACACACACACACACACACACACACACACACACACACACACACACACACACACACACACACACACACACACACACATACACCTGAGTCATGTCATTGCCTAAGAAGACCTTTGCGGGCGGCAGCACAATCCCACTTTAATGATCAGTTGTTGAGATTCAATTACAAGTCCTGTCAGAGGGGTTGGCGGGCCACGGACAGCGTGGCTACTGGCCCTCTCTCTTCCTCCTCTCTCTCCTATTTTCTTTCCTCCTCTGCCTCCTGAGGTGTAATTATCAACGTGTCTGCCAAGGGAGCATCAGGGACAGGTGGCAAGGACTCACAGTGCGTCACACTGACAGTTACTGCTCTTTTAAAGGGGAACACGCAGGAGAACATGTGTAGCCAGGGGTAGGTATCCACATGGAGAAGAGACAGCAGGAGGTTTGTTCTACTGTTCTACATGGTAGTGTCTGGGAGACTGGGACTGGGAGTGTCCTTACTTTACAGCCACTGTCAGCATGAAGGTGGAATGGGGATTGAGAGTATATGCCTGTATGTGATATGATCAGTGTGCACGTTTTTTTTGTGTGCATGTGGGTAAGAGAGTGCCTGTGTGTGTGCATGTGCATACGCGTATGTGTGTGTGTGTGTGTGCGACTGTGCTCAGGTTTGTGTGTCTAAAATGCTGACCACACCGCTCAAGTCACGTGCGCGAGCGTTGCCTAATACATTTAAACATACATTTGAAGTCGGAAGTTTACATACACCTTAGCCAAATACATTTAAACTCAGTTTTTCACAATTTCTGACACTTAATCCAGGAAAAAATTCCCTGCCTTAGGTCAGTTCACCACTTTATTTTAAGAATGTGAAATATATCCACATAATTTTCATTCCTCATGATGCCATCTAATTTGTGAAGTGCACCAGTCCCTCCTGCAGCAAAGCACCCCCACAACATGATGCTGCCACCCCCGTGCTTCACGGTTAGGATGGTGTTCTTCAGCTTGCAAGCATCCCCCTTTTTCCTCCAAACATAACGGTGGTCATTATGGCCAAACAGTTATATTTTTGTTTCATCAGACCAGAGGACTTTTCTCCAAAAAATTAGATATTTTTCCCCATGTGCAGTTGCAAACTGTAGTCTGGCTTTTTTATGGCGGTTTTGGAGCAGTGGCTTCTTCCTTGCTGAGAAGCCTTTCAGGTTATGTGGACATATTGGACTCGTTTACTGTGGATATAAATACTTTTGTAGCTGTTTCCTCCAGCATCTTCACAAGGTCCTTTGCTGTTGTTCTGGGATTGATTTGCACTTTTCGCACCAAAGTACATTCATCTCTAGGAGACAGAACGCGTCTCCTTTCTGAGTGGTATGATGGCTGCGTGGTCCCATGGTATTTATACTTGCGTACTATTGTTTATACAGATGAACGTGGTACCTTCAGGCGTTTGGACATTGCTCCCAAGGATGAACCAGACTTGTGGAGGTCTACCATCAGAGGTCTTGGCTGATTTATTTTGATTTTCCCATGATGTCAAGCAAAGGGGCACTGAGTTTGAAGGTAGGCCTTGAAATACATCCACAGGTACACCTCCAATTGAGTCAAATTATGTCAATTAGCCTATCAGAAGCTTCTAAAGCCATGACACAATTTTCTGGAATTGTCCAAGCTGTTTAAACTTCTGACCCACTGGACCTGTGATACAGTGAATTATAAGAGAAATAATCTGTCTGTCAACAATTGTTGGAAAAATTGCTTGTGTGATGCACAAAGTAGATGTCCTAACCGACTTGCCAATACTATAGTTTGTTAACAAGAAATTTGTGGAGTGGTTGAAAAACGAGTTTTAATGACTCCAACCTAATTGTATGTAAACTTCCGACTTCAACTGTACATGTTATTCAATCATTGCACCCATACTGCTCGCGAGCGTCTGAGTAGCCAGGCGCAATAATAGAACTTGGTTCTATTTGTGACGTTTGAAGAGCTGCAAGTCCCGCCTCTCCCATCTCGTCATTTGTTTTTAGGAGCATATTCCCACATGCAATCTTCCCATTGTTTTTTTAAGGTGCATATTCTCATGTGGGTGATTGAAAGATTAACTGAGGTCCACACTCCTGTCCAGTTGGTAGTGGTAATGAACCTTAATGTTGGTTGCCAACTGCCAAATAAAGTCCAAAGAAGAAGAAGCCTGAAAGAGGAGAGATTACTAGAAACAAACTTCTACCCTTTTATCTGTGGATTAATTGTCAGAGTAGAGGACCTTATGCATTTCAGGTAAAATAACAACCCAACGTTTATATCCCAGGACAAATTAGCTACCAACAGCAAGCTAGCTAGCTAAAATGCCATAAATGTTTAATGTTTTTCGACCTGTCCCCAAATTAATATAGTTGGTTCAGAGTTAGTTTTGATATTTCAAACTGCTTGTCCTGATTGTGTCTGGTGTGAGTGAACAAAATCAACACACGCACACGCGGAAACATGCGCGCGAGAGGTCTGGTCATCATGTAATCTACCAGGTTGCATTCGCTGACATTTCACTAAATAATTCTCAAACATAATTGTTCACAATTTGCTCTTGGATCACTTAGATTATGATCTGTACTTATATATTTGATAAGTAGTATGTTTATTGATCAGATATTATGTATTTTACCACCATTTCCACCACTACCAATACAACAATTCTCATTACCAAAAAGTAGTAATCAAGTCAGTTACTAATATTCTTTTTACATTGCTCATCTAAACATAACACTAAACATAAAAATATTCAAAATACAATATTAAAATGTATTTTCGTAATTTATCTCATTACCATAACACATAACCTTTTTTAGGTTAACATAAAATGCTGTTGTTATGATCACTTGTGTATACATACACTACCGTTCAAAAGTTTGGGGTCACTTTAAAATGTCCATGTTTTTGAAAGGAAGCACATTTTTGTCCATTAAAATAACATCAAATTGATCAGAAATACAGTGCAGACATTGTTGATGTTGTAAGTGACTATTGTTTTTGGAAAAGGCAGATTTTTTATGGAATATCTACATAGGCGTAGAGAGGCACATTATCAGCAAGCATCACTCCTGTGTTCCAATGGCACGTTGTGTTAGCTAATCAAAGTTTATAATTTTAAAAGGCTAATTGATCATTAGAAAATAATTTTGCAATTACGTTAGCCTAGCTGAAAACTGTTCTGATTAAAGAAACAATAAAACTGGCCCTCTTTAGACTAGTTGAATATCTAGTGCATCAGTATTTGTGGGTTCGATTACAGGCTCAAAATGACCAGAAACAAAGCACTTTCTTCTGAAACTCGGCAGTCTATTCTTGTTCTGAGAAACGAAGGCTATTCCATGTGAGAAATTGCCAAGAAACTGATGATCTCGTACAATGCTGTGTACTACTCCCTTCACAGAACAACGCAAACTGGCTCTAACCAGAATAGAAAGAGGAGTGGGAGGCTCTGGTGCACAACTGAGCAAGAGGACAAGTACGTTAGAGTGTCTAGTTTGAGAAACTGATGACTCACAAGTCCTCAACTGGCAGCTTCATTAAATAGTACCCGCAAAACACCAGTCTCAACATTAACAGTAAGAGGCGACTCCGGGATGCTGGCGTTCTAGCCTGAAACAGTTTTGTAAAGAGGAATGGTCCCAAATTCCTCCTGACCGTTGTGTAGGTCTGATCCACAACTACAGAACACATTTGGTTGAGGTTATTGCTGCCAAAGGAGGGTCAACCAGTTATTAAATCCAAGGGTTCACATACTTTTCCCACCCTGCACTGTGAATGTTTACACAGTGTGTTCAATATAGACATGAAAACGTATAATTGTTTGTGTGTTATTCATTTTAAGCAGACTGTGTTTGTCTATTGTTGTGACCTAGATGAAGATCAGATCAAATTTGATGACCAATTTATGCAGAAATGCAGGTAATTCTAAAGGGTTCACATACTTTTTCTTGCAACTAAGTGTGAAAACAGTTACACATGTCAAAAATGGGGGATATCCACTTTAAAATGTCGAGTTGCTTTTTGCTCAAAAACAAACTTAAAGTAGGTTAAATGGAGTTTATACACACCATTTCTTGACAAATCCTACTTAATCAAATAACTTTTACAAAACATTGATACAATAGGTGTAAGAAGTGGTTCTTAGTAAATAAGTACAGTTACCAGCACACCCATGAACGATACATTAGAATTAGCTTATTATCATTACCGAAATGGGCCTGAAAATTGTGTGGTTATGAGAAATGTGTGTTTTGGTAATGAAAATCCCTTAGCTAAATGTGCAAATAATTAGAGACAGCCATAATGAGTCAGCAAACAATTAACCACATCACTACAGCCCATGCATGCCTCCATGTTGGTAAGGTAATGGTTCTCTTACTTTTTCCCAATTTCATTCTGAAGGCCTATAATAAAATACACTTACTTAAATTGTACTCACCTAAGGACTGCTCCTCTAGATGATGCATCATGGGTGAATAAAGCTTTATTCAAAAACTGATTGGAGTTTTTACTGGAAATTGAAAAGGTATTACGGTAATGAGTCACGTCCCCGGGCTCTGTGTTTTTACGTAATAAATATTATAGTCTAAAGTAAACTTTAATATAAATGTTTTATGATTTATGGACAAACTACAGCAACATATGTTGTGTTTAAGTTAAATGGTATGAAACGACCCGAGAATTTAATCCAGACGCATTTCGGGATTGAGCATTTTGAGTGAAAATTTACAAAATTCGAGCGAAAGTTGTATGTATTATTGTATTAAAAATAAGACACTTTGCCAAAAATGAGGCATCTTACTCTTCAGAATGATAGTTGATTTTAACTCAAAGCTAAATACATGGTTAAAACGTGTTTCATAAGAATAACCCATATTAGCACTTCACAAAAGGCCATCCCCACACTGCAGATTAGTGTGCTGTCAGCTAAATGGAAATGAGAGCTGAGCTCCAGATTAGAGATACATTCTCTTGGGTTAGATTAGACTCAGGGAGCAGAGCCCAGATGATAAGGTAGAATGCATAACAAGCAGCTCTCCACCACCACACCATGGGGGGCAAAATAGTGTACACCTGAACTTTGGTTGAAAATGAATACTTCAATATTGCATCGGTCAATATAGAGCTACCAGTGAATATCAAAGTAGAAAGGTCAATAGGCGGCTTGGTTGTTTATCAACAAAACCGAAGCGTATGCAACTATGGGGCAAAATAAATGGGGTTGGCTTAGATTGTTGACAACATATTATTTAGTATACAATGTTTATTGAAAACATAAATACATTTACACAATGAGCAAATGTAGATCGTTATAGTTGTTGGTTAGCTCGCACATTTTTGCCAAAATAGCATAGACGTGACATCAGTTAAAACACCTCAAATGACAAGAAACTGCCATGTGGGGAATCGTAAGTAACTGTTTCAGCTAGTTTCATCTCGTTCTTGATACCATGACTTGTTTTGAGATGTTTGGACGGATTTAAAACAACTGCAACAATTTATCCGAGAGAGAACAAGTGCTCATTGTGCAAATGTATTTATCTTTTCAAATATACATTGGATACGAAATATAGTTTACATGTTGTCAACAATCTAAGCCAACCCCGTCTGTTTTGACCCATAGTTGCGCACACGTTGGTTTTGTTGCTAAACAACCAACCCATCTATAGAGACTTGTTTAAAAGACTTCTAAATATTCCCTGTGTTGCTCACTTGTACAGTACGTATTGGTCTGCCTCTGCAAATATGTATGTCTCACTGTGTTGTATTTTTCTCTGTTGATTATAGGTCTACATGATGTGTTATTGTGTCCTTGGTTAGTAACGTTGCCTGCTACAACACACATACACCTTTTGCATATGCACAAACATATGCCAGTAAATACCTACATTTATCCTTGAACAACTATCATTTTCTTGAACAACAGAACAACTATTACTTTGACACAGCTGTGCATGATCAACGACCCAAATCAGAGTCAATACTGCTGTTATAACACTGAAACATGTTGCACTGTATTGTACATTGACACAAAATGGATGCATCATTATTTTAACAACAGTTATTATTCTGTGTAGCTACAGTACACTAAAGTATGACAGCTGTGTTTTTGTCCCACCATGCCTGACACACTGCCATATTCCAATGCCACGCCCAAACCCAGGGAAGAGAATGGCAATATGAAAAGGAGATGAGAGTAAAAATGTGACAAAAGAGCATGAAGACGGGAGTAGCAGAGTGAGTGATGCTCATCAGGGTGAAAAATGATGGGTGCAGTGACTGAGTCGCTCTCTGTGAGACAGACCGCAACATAAACAGATAAGTGACAAGGAGAACAACAAAACATTGTTGCACTGGGGGAGAAAGAGAGAGAGAGAGAGGGGGAGGGTATGGCATTAAGGCTGAGGACTGAGGATCTGTCAGGGACCAGTGAAGTGAAGGAGACATTCATCAGCTGAATCATCCCCAATTTTTCCACACCCACAAATAACATGCAGCATAAAGCATAGCGTGCTACAGCAAGCCTGCAATTCAAACAAAGTGATCAAAGATACTGTATGTTCTTGCCAGAATACCAAGTATGCAATGTATCTTTAGGTGAGTATGAGTACACTTTGAGAAGTAAATACCTCAATGTGAGCTTGGCCTGCCAAGTATTAAAGTTAGGAGGCCACACTGAAGAACAAATAACACTCAACTACTGTGGACAGGGGATGTGTGTTTGCAGAACTGAATCAATGTTTTTCTTATGAGATGGCTGTCCTACTGGTGGCCACACACTACATATCCACCATAAAACTATTAACTAATGCAATCAACTCAATTAATTAAGCACAAAGAATCACTTAAAAGACATATGAAGCCCTACATCGTCACAGTCAAATTGTTATGCATCATTAAACACTTGGGGTAATTTAAATAGCAACAATATTCTTTACGCAATGCAAAAAAATTATTCAACTTTTTAAGCTTGCACAAGATTTCTGTCAACATATCCAAAATAATGTAACTCTTACTTGTTGTCACTGACTTTGCAAGATAAAACATGTTTTTTTGTTGTCACGGTATTTTAGATCTGTTTGGCTCACATTAATGCATTTGGGATATAGTTAAGAGAGCAGAGTAAACTACAGAAACATTAATGGGTTTCAAAACATTTGAAGAGCATGGTAGGGGACCATTAGCATTCAAATAGCTGTAATCCAGTCATTATGGGAACACATGCAGCTATTCAAACTAAGATGAAGAAAATTATGGGAATGTTGAGTCCCAGTTGAGTTTGGCACAGGACTTTAATTCTAAGTTTGTTTTAAATTCCCTTTAAAAGTGTCAGTGTGAACTTTTTTTTTTTTTTTTTCTGAACAGTGCTTCGAATTACTGGTTGATCTACAGTACATTTACTATACAGTAATCCATGACTACAGGTGGGACTGGCTCTGTGGGCTTTCACTGTGTGGTGTGGTTGTCAACGCTCTAATATGGGAAAATCCAGAGTAGGAACTTCGTTCCCTGTTTTTTTACCTTGTCCATATAGGCTCTGGAACACAGGCATGGTCACAGTGAGCGGGTAGACAGCGTCTGGCTCCCACTGACTGACACACACAAACATACAAACACACTGTTCGCTGTAGAAACATGGCAGATGGACGCTCAGTGCTGAATCGGAGGCATACCGTGCCCATGTGACCCCAGCAGCCTGGGTTCCGCAATGTGACTGCATGGATCCAGAGGTAACACATACCACCTGGCTGCTTGGACCACTATTCTGGGCTGAACACAGACACCTGTCTTATCATACTCCTACGTTAACACTAGTGATGTAATCAGAACCTACAGAAAGGGAAAGAGGCCATGCTTGAATGAGCCACTCTCTTACTTTTCAGTGTGTTGGTGTGTGTATGAGCGAGAGTGATTGCGCGAGAGTGTTTGTGTGTGTGTGTGTGTGTGTGTGTGTGTGTGTGTGTGTGTGTGTATGAGAGAGAGTCTGTTTGCCCCGTGTTTAAAATTAGATGTGGCATGATAGTGATATTTGCGAGCCCATTTGTTATTGATCTCGCCTTTGCCTAGGGCTGGGCGATATATTAAATTAATTTGATTAATTAAAATGCATGTTTTAGTGCGATGTTCCCAATGCCTGTATCGCAAGAATCTAGGTTTTATTTTTTGTTTGTTTTTGTGAGCGTTCTGTCTTTTTGGTCACGTCTCTTTCGCTCCTTCTGTGCTGTGTGCACTGTGTACCTTCCACTTGCACACAGACATCAAGACCCTCTCCCTGCCCCTCACAACAAAGACTAAATATAACTTCTTCCTCTATGACAACACTATTTGCATTTGAGGTTCGGTCCAACAGAATCGGTCACATGAACATCGAAACGCTTAGAGACATTATTTTACTGTAATACACGAGAACTTAACCTATCTAATGATACGCTTTCAATGTCTCAACTCCCAAATTGTAGAACGGAGCAGACCCTACTAAAACGAGAGCATCAAAGAACGTGCTGTGTAAAATGAATGCTCCGTTTTTAACGCTCACATACCGCTAGTAGCATTTAGCCACAGACTGTTATGTGCTAGCTGTCTAGTCTGTTTTATAAATGAGCATACAAACATGTATTTATATAAGGAATAGGTAACTTGTTCTCATTCTGAGAAATAAGCATCTTCTTATCCAGGTAGGCCACTTGCTTTCCATACCTAAACAAAGTGAACAGGCTATGTTGTTCAAACAGTTGGAGATGAAGAGGAGAGACTATTCATAACAGTTCAACTGTTGTGCCTTGTTAGCATGCAAAGAGATCCATGTTGGCTAGACTTGAAATATAAAGATTAGCTAACTACTCACTAGCAGGTGGCCTTGTGCTTTAGAGAGTGTGTATGAGACCTGTGTTAATTTTCTATAATGCCTGCTAAATTAAGTTTGTGCCATACCTGCTCCCGCTCTCCCTCTCTGGCGCTCGAGGGCGTCAGGCTGCCCTTCATTACGCACACGTCACCATCATTACTCGCAGCAGCGCTCATTGGACTCACATGGACTCCTTCCCTTTGTTGATTGCCCCATCTATAACTGTCTGCTCCCCCGTTTGTTCCCTGTTTATGCATTAATGTTGTTATGTGTTCGTGTCCGGACGCTGTCCTGTCCCGTTCCATGTCTGTTGATAATTAAATGTTCACTCCCTGTACCTGCGTCTCGTCTCTACCAGCATTGATTCTTACAGTTCATCAATATTAGTGGATGTGCATTTGCAGAGATCTGGTTAACAAAAAAAGGGCATTGTCAAAGAAAAAGCAGGTTAAACTATTTTAATAAAATAATTACATTATTAGTGGGTCCTATGGTTGTGAAATAATTATATTTAGCATAGGTGTAATTTGACATGCTCTGAATTCATTTGATTATTCCTGACTGTTTGAAATGCAGTGTTTTGACCTTTAACTCTGCAACAAAACTTATTTAGAGAAAAAGTTGTAAAAAAAAAATACCGTGATTCGCCCATAAGTTTGAAAAAAATCTAGATTTTTAGGCATATATCGCCCAGCCCTATCTCTGCCACTGAAACAGCCTCTGTCAGCATTCAATCTCTCTGGCTGTCGCTTTAACCAGGGAAATAGGAGTGTTCCCGACAGAGTCGTTCCGTGCCAGGAATATTCATGAAGCCCAAACAAGCACGCAGAAGGATAAGAACTCTGGGTAATCACTCAATCAACATGGAGGAGTGAAGAGTGAGTTCTGCGGACACCTTGAGGTCACTCCATGCATTGATATTCTGAAGATAAAGATTTTATATGTCAAGTAGCTTGTTTATTACATTATTGAAGGCTTTTTTTGCTGCAGGTACAACAGTGGATTGGTACTGTAAAGGGATTTACTTTGTATGTACTGTTGGAGGTTCATAATCTTATTCTAGGCATGTCCGGCAGCTTGCTGATTATAACCCGAAATGCTACACAAAGACATTTAAGACGTAGGAATTTTCTAAACAGAACACTTTTTGTTACACGTGACCTTTCCTGAAGCACCCCTGTGAATATAGTGTTTTAAACCCAGGTTATGGTCTGCCTTGATCAATAAAGGAGCAAAGCTGTCACTTTTCTCTCCCATAACCACATTCCTTACTTAAAGATTTAGAAACATTTCTCGATGGCATTTAGCCATTCTGCCACCAACACTTGCTGGCAAAAGGTCACATCCAAAACCACCACCCCGTCCCTCATTCTCTCCCTCCCTCACTCTTTCATGTTTTCTTGTATAAACATGCAGTATTCAGACTTCATGGCCTTAGGCTAACTTCTTGCCACTATAGGGGGTGCTGTTTCACATTAGCATAATTTCCTCTACAGATTAAACGGCTTCCTACTCAATTCTTGCTCGTACAATATGCATATTATTATTATTATTGGATAGAAAACACTCTCTAGTTTCTATAGCCGTTGGAATTTTGTCTCTGAGTGAAACAGAACTCAATCTACAGCACTTTTCATTATAGGGAGTCAGATTTCAAACATCTTGGCCACTGATCTGGAGTCAGTTTAAAGGTCCGTGTAAATGCTATGGAGAAACAGACACGTCTTACGTCTTCCCCTGGATGTCAGTGCGTGATCACGCTTTGAATGGAGTCGATTGCGCAATCAGGGGCTGTATAAAACAGAAAATACCGGAAGTAGCTTCCCTTTGCTGCCTGCGCCTTGCGCGCGAAGGACATCGGACTCGCCTCCTTCCAAGCGTTAGTTTAGCCAGTAATATTTCTCCGGTCATGTTTTTACCCGTTATAGGTGTTAACAGCATCATAAGGTAGTTAATTTGAACCGTTGTATAGCAATTTATATCCTTTTAGTGCGATTTTGAGGCATTGCTTTGTTGTGCACTTTGAAGCGCTGGGCACGTTTCGGGGTCCCGGTCGTACGTTAGTGGGCATTTCGACGGACAAGTGGACATCTTTCGACCAAAAGAAGATTAGACCCAAGAAAGGATTCTTTGCCCAAGATTCTGATGGAAGAACAGCTCACAGTAAGAACAATTTATGATGATAAATCGTGTTTCTGTCGAAAAATGTTAAACGCTTACGCCGCCATTTTGTTTTGTATAGCTTCGCTTGGCGCAACCTGTATTGAAAAGTAAGGATAATTTAAAAAATGTAAATCAGCGATTGCATTAAGAACTAATTTGTCTTTCGATTCCTGTCAACCCTGTATTTTTTAGTCAAGTATATGATTAGCTTTTGATTAAACTAGATCACTCAAAGATGGCGACCGACATTTCCAGGCTTGTTTTGCTACTATTTTCATTGTATAACCACAGTTTTTTATGGCTAAATATGCACATTTTCGAACAAACTCTATATGTATGTTGTAATATGATGTTACAGGAGTGTCATCGGAAGAATTCTGAGAAGGTTAGTGAAAAAATTAATATATTTTGGCGATGATACGATATCGCTCTCTTTGGCTTGAATTCATGCTGGGGTAACGTTTGCAAATGTGGTATGCTAATATAACGATTTATTGTGTTTTCGCCGTAAAACACTTAGAAAATCTGAAATGTTGTCTGAATTCACAAGATCTGTGTCTTTCCATTGCTATGTGCTGTGTATTTTTAAGAAATGTTTTATGATGAGTAAATTGGTAATACAAGTTGCTCTCTGTAGTAATTCTAGTCGCTTTGGTGAGATTTGTGATGGTGGCTGCAATGGCAAACTATGATTTATACCTGAAATATGCACATTTTTCTAACAAAACCTATCCTATACCATAAATATGTTATCAGACTGTCATCTGATGAGGTTTTTTCTTGGTTAGTGGCTATCAATATCTTAGTTTAGCCGAATTGGTGATAGCTACTGGTGTTGAGAAAAAATGGTGGACAAAGAAAAATGGTGTCTTTTGCTAACGTGTTTAGCTAATAGATTTACATATTGTGTCTTCCCTGTAAAACATTTTAAAAATCTGAAATGGTGGCTTTATTCACAAGATCTGTATCTTTCATTAGGTGTCTTGGACTTGTGATTTAATGATATTTAGATGCTACTATTTAATTGTGACGCTATGCTAGCGATGCTAATCAGTGTGGGGGGGGTGGGGGGTGATCCCGGATACGGGGTTGAGGTTCGGTAAAGGCTAACCTGCACCAAGTAAAGCCACCACTTACAGCTAAGCCCGGTCACTGTAACAGCCCTACTCCCTTCCCTACACTCTCGTCCTCCTATTAGAGTGGTGTACATGGAAAACCACGCATAGGAACGCAATAGTAAACCTTTAGACAAAGTGGACCCATACGCTAACAGGGCATAGAGTAAATTAACTGTTGGCACCTTAGAGAGGTTGGGGAGAAGTCTGTAGTGCCCCAGGGATGGAGACACGGCATTCAAGTTGACACAGTGGCACAGAAGATACAGGGGGGAGGGTGGTGAAGAGGGAAAGGTTCAGAGTGTGCTGCTGGGATGTAGCGGATGACCACCAGTGGCAATGGCAGGTGTTGCATGGGGGTGGCAGGTGTGGGAGGGGAGGTGGGGGTCAGGGGCAGTTAATTGAATACCGTCAGCAGACATTTATGCAGACAATCTCTTTGAGACCATGCACTCAGGGGCTTAGGAGCGACTCTGACATTTGGGGGGGACATTTTGCTTTGAAAAACATGTTTTAAATGCATATTTCTAGTGACTTTTGAGAAAAGGACACTGACAAATCTTAACTTAAAAATTTGCAAATTTACAAGACCAACGAAAGCCTTGCAGAGATGCACTTACCCTGGTACAGTCTTAGGGCCATGGCCAATCATACTGTACTGAATACCAGTGTGACTGTTAATGTGGTTGTATTCAGTTAAACAACCATTTTGTACTCTTTCTCTTCTACTGTTTGATTCATTTCCTAGTATTTTCTCACTTCCCCTATACCAGGTTGTTACTACTGCTGTAACCTAATGTAGCAGGCGTAAACGAAACGCCTGTAACTAGATCCCCTACATACTGGTCTTCACAAGAAGAAAAAGGTTATCTTCTGCACTATTCAACCAATCCAGTAAATGTGGAGGAGGGGTTAAGACGGCGTGTCACCTTATTAACTTCCAAAAGCGGATGTCGAGTCACAGGCTCACTTTCCATTTCCCCTGAACACCAGAATATCCTGTTGTTGGGGACTTGGCAGAGGCTACTACTGCTGCTCTATATACTGTAGGCCCACGCCTACGAAGCGGACAATCTTTTTGGTCAAAACGTATGGTGAAGATCCAGCAGCTAAGGACTTTTCAAAATAAAAGTCCCTCAACGAATCTGGTGACTAATTTTTATAAATAAAGGTCTCCTAAGCCCTTGCATCTACTCCCTTTCTGCTGCGTTTGTTGTCCCCGTTGATAAGTGTTCCTTTGTTTGGTGGATTTGACAACATTAAGATCTGGCTCCTTGCTCCCATCATTCTTCCATTTTCAATACCGAAAGCATACATCCTCCCTTAATAAGATCAAACAGGGTATTCTCAAAATCTACAGTACATAGAAACCTATCTTTGACTGACTGGCTCTCCCATAAACACTTTCAATTTCCTTTCATAAATATTGTAATTGGGAAGTCGGACAAAAACATCTAATTTCTTCCTCCATTTGGCAGAGGGATAAGGTCAATACAGGCTCTTTTCATCCATCAGGTCATTCATAGAAAGGCCTTGACATGCAGTTAGTCACCATGAGCGTGAAAGTTTAGGTCCTTGGTTATTCAATGCCAAGGAGAGAGAGAGAAAAGGGATAGGGAGAGGCAGGGTGAGCTAGAGAGAGGTGGGGAAATACATAGAGAGACAAGGATAGAGACAGAAGGGGAGTGAGAAAGAAAGAGAAAGAGGGAGACCGAGCAAGAGAGAAAAGTGTGAGAGGCCCAGCTAACAACAAACATTCCTACACCTTTAGAGAATGTTCCCTTAAGAGTCTCATTAGGTCATTACCTAACATCTTCATATGAATATTCCAGTTATGTGCAAGGACTGTTTCAGTCCCTTAACGTCAACCAGAACGTGGTTACCATGTCTTCAGAATATTCAATATTAATGTTTTATGTTTGGTGTGACGTTGGTGTGATGTTTGGTGTGACGTTGGTGTGATGTTTGGTGTGACGTTGATGGAATGTTCTCCTAATCCTCAGAAACTGGACACATGAATATTATTTTAACCTACCAATGAAATGTGTCCAGAACATGAATATTGGCTGCCATGAGTACATGTAACAACATTCTGGGTAAGTTCTAATTGACATTAAGGGAATGTTTTCCTAACTTTAAATGCTAAAACATGCTAAACAGTTTCTCAGGAGATTTTTGATAACATACTGTGCATAGAATGTTCCCCTAACTAATGGAAAACTGGACAGAAACATCAGGGGGACATTACAGCTAACAGAATCTCGCCCTATAATTGTTAGCTGGGGAGAGAGTGAGCCGTCCAGATACTGTACATACATGAGCTCAGTCAACCTGTGTAAAAGCCAAATACCGCGCAAACCAATCCCCCGGGGGCCCCTTAGCTCCTGCCACCTTGACTTGAGGAAATGCCATTGCAAATTGAGATCGCTAACAGTTTTTACGCTGCTGACATTTCCCAACCTCCTTCACAAAGGTTACGCTCATAGCTGAAGGCTAGAGATGGGGATAGGGACGGCCAGTTGGAGATTAAAACCTCTTGAATGTAACAAAAGGTAATCTAAAATGTAGAGCCATGAGAGCCATAAACAATAACTAGTAATGCTGCACACTACAAGAAAATATCACCTTTCTGGTAAAAATTATTATAAATTGCTTAGGTGTAGTTACTTTTGAGGACACAAGCTCAAGTACACTGTAGACATATGATAAAAATATGAAATATTTAATATGATGTATTTCCTATTCAACAGAACTATGAATAAGGCTTGTAACTAACTATAAGATGTCATCTTCCTTATAACTGTAAAATAGATATTTGTATGTTTAGTGTTAGAGAAAATGTGCATATTTTCTAAAGGTCTCTCTTGATCAAAACGTCTGCCCCCACCGCTGTGAACTTCATGCAGAGTTGTAGCTTGGCTTCCTGAACTCGTTAGGAGCTTGCCTTTCATCTCATATTAATCTTGTCTGTCTAAAACTAACAACGTTTTTTTTGTATAAAATTTCATGAATTATTTAAGATTACTTAGATTAATGTAGCTATAAATCAATCTCTGAATGTTCTAGAGCAGGGGTGTCAAACTCAAATACCCAGTGGGCCAAAATGTAAAACCTGAACAAAGTCGCGGGCCAACATTGAACAAATTAACCTTTTAATATGGACCCAAACAAGTTTTGCTTTAACATTGAATATGGAACAAGCATCGCTTATTACCATACAATATATAATTTAATAGTGGAGACATGCAAAATCGAATTTCAAATGAAAAAACACATCAATGGCATTCATTTATTAAATAAATAAAATTTAAATAAAAATCGTATGCCTCTTTTCTATTTGCAGCCTTCTGATTTAAATACCAAAATAAACTTTTTCCACTGGCTAATAATTTTACAAATAAAATGATAATAAATTAATCAACCATTCAAGCCCATGCCTTGTAGCAAGAAAAAGTGCACAAAGAAAACGTTAATTATTGCACACTGATCTAATCTGATGTGCCCAAGCCAGATACCTGGCATCTCTTCTTGGATGCTAGTTCATCAATGTCTGGGCTCAGGCTCTGAGCTGAAGAAATCCTCAGTATCGAGCGAAGGTGTTCATCAGTCAGACGTCTCCTGTGAGTTGTTTTGGTCATCTTCATCGAGGAGAAAAGTTGCTCGCATAGATAAGTGCTGCCGAACATGGAGAGCATCTGAGCAGCTTGGGTGCGGAGCTGAGGCATTGTGTCAGGGATGAACCGTGGAAACTGTGCGGCGCCCACAGCATCATACTTTGACTTCAGCGTGTCGTTGCACTGGAGTTCAATCAGCTCCATTTGGATGTTGGTTGGTGCATTTTCCACATCAACTGCGAAGGGATTACTAAGCAGTTCAAACCTACATTTTTGGACATCGAAGTCGGCAAATCGCCGGCTAAACTCAGCGGCGAGAACACTGAGTTTTTCAGCAAACTGTGCGCATGGGAACACGGCGGTAGAGATCTGCGCTTTTATGGTTTGGCAGCAGGGAAAATGGCAAGGGTTTCCTTGCAGCATCTGATTCTCCCACAGGCACAGTTTAGTTTTAAAGGCCCTCACTGCAGCGTACATGTCTGTGATGATGCGCCCACGCCCCTGAAGCTGCAGGTTCAGCGCATCGAGATGGCTCGAGATGTCACAGAGAAAGGCCAGCTCACACAGAAACTTTTGCTCCCGGAGCTCTGCTGTATCCTTCCCTTTGGTTTCCAGGAATTGACATATTTCCTCACGCAGCTCGAAACATCTGTTCAGTACTTTTCCTCTGCTTAGCCATCTCACCTCTGTGTGATACGGCACGTCTGCGTATTCCGAACCACACTCCTCTAGAAAAAATTTAAACTGGCGGTGATTCAGACCTTTGGCTCTTATAAAGTTAACTACCTGTGTTACTGTGGTCATAACATGTTCCATCTTTAGGGCTTTGGCACACAGTGATTCCTGATGTATGATGCAGTGGTAAACAGTTAGCTCACCTGCACAGTTCTCTTCCCGCATCTTCTCCCGAACCCTGCCCACCAGTCCACTCTTTTTACCGCACATCGCTGGCGCACCATCTGTCGTTAATCCAACGAGTTTATCCCACGGCAGCTTTATTTCAGTTACACATTTGGAAACCTCCTCAAAGATTTCCTTTCCTGTGGTTGTGCCATGCATTGATTTGAATCCCAATAGCTCCTCCGTAACACACAGATTTGAGTCCACTCCACGGATGAAGACTGACAGCTGAGCAGTATCAGATGCGTCGCAGCTCTCATCCACAGCGAGGGAGAACGCAATGAAATCTTTTCCCTTTTCCATCAACTGGTCATACAGATTGGTGGCAAGATCACATGTGCGATCAGCTACTGTGTTCCTGCTCAGGCTCACGTTTGAAAATGCTTACTTTTTCTCTGGGCATACGAGGTCACAAACTTTCATCATGCACTTTTTCACGAACTCTCCCTCATTAAAGGGCCGGGCTGATTTTGCGATCTCTGCTGCCACTATATAACTAGCCTTTACAGCAGCCTCACTTTGTGATGTGGCTTTTTTGAACATATTCTGTTGTGAAACCAAACTTCTTTTCATCTCCTCTACTTTCTGGCTCCTTTGAGTCATGTCCAGGTCCTTGTATTTGTCATGGTGTTTCGTTTCATAGTGTCGTCTAATGTTGTACTCCTTACTTACAGCCACGTTGACTCCACAAACAAGACAAACAGGTTTGTCTTTTACATATGTAAACAGATATTCTGCCTCCCACTTGTCCAGAAAGCTCCTGTTTTCTGCCTTTCTTTTCGCCATTTTTGGGAAGGGATAGCGCGCTGACAGTTGTAGCGTCTATGTTGCTATGACTACTGTCACAGAGGAGAGGGCGTTTCTGGGTCCTGTCCTGATTGGCGCGCGAAAACAACAGCAGAGCATTATGGGATTCGTAGTATTAGCGGTGAATGCGCTGTATAATACCGGCGGGCCAGCTCTAGTAGTAATTTGGTATTGTCTCGCGGGCCAAATATAATTACCCCGCGGGCCAAATTTGGCCAGAGTTTGACACCCATGTTCTAGAGCGACAAAACCACTCTCCCTTGCTGCGCTACAATGTAAGGATTCCAGACATGTGTGGGGCATAGGGTTCAGCCAGGAGTTGATGGACAGTTGGAAGAGCAATTTAAATGGTAGTAGGGACATGCAAGCTTTAAGTGGTGTCAGATTACACATCCTATGTCACACATGCGGAAGAGTTACAGCACACTCCTGAGTCTATGAGAACCAGGGCTGCCGTTCAATGCAAGCCATTTTAATCTGCGGTGTACAACAGATCAATATATAAGTGGAAATGTCAAGCGGAACCAGTACCAGAACCACGCAGATCCTCTATACAGGGGACTTTACATCTACGAGGTTGCGCTATGCAAGTACAGGGTTAGTACAGTAGGTTCCATTGAGGGTACAAATCAAATGGAATATAAGAAGTTTGATGCAGAGTTCCTTCTTCACAAGCAGCAAGTAGGCAAACTGTTGTTGACTGATTGTAGCTCTCATTTTAGGTTCGCATCAGAGATCAAAGAAACTAGAACTGCTCCAAAGGCCTCTTTTATACACTCCTGCCTGATAAAACCTACACACAGCTAATACACAATACTGTGGCTTCACATAGCAAATAAAAACCAATGGATGACACCCAGGGCACTTGACTGAAACAGTATTAGATGCAGTATGCCTTAAATTTGTTGTTTTTCCTTCCTTCTACACAACCTTCTTCACATTTTCAAGTAAAAGTAAAAATAAATACAGAGAAAATGTTCCAAATTATTTACATTTTAAAAATGAAGATGTATTGTTTGTGTATGTCTTAAAACCCCAGAGTTAATACTTGTCGGAAGACCCTTTTGCAGCCATTACAGCTGTGAATCATTTTGAATAAGATTCTATCACTCTCTTAGGGCAACATATATTCATTGCTCAGTACATTTGGTTGGGAGTCATTGATGGACAGTAATATTCAAACCTTTTCTCTATTTTCCAGCAGATTTACGTCTGGACAATTGAGGAACACTCACCACCTCTTGGAAAGCCATTGTGGTGTGTCTTTGGTATTACAATTTGTATAATTGTCCTGCTGAAAATAAAACTATCCCAGGGTTAGGTTAACCTGGGCTCCTTTCATATTTATTTTGGCCCTGACAAGCATACCCATAACATGATGCTACCAGCACAATACTTGAAAATACAGAGGATCAACAACAACATTGACTTCACTCCACATTACTGGCCTGTATGACAAAGTAAAAATAAGAATCCTGTGTCATAAAAATGCCCTCTAAATCATAATTTCTGTTTGCAACAAGGCTGTTAAGTAATACTGCAAGATAACATGGCAAATAAATTCACTTTTTGGCCTAATTTAAAAACTACAGGTTTGAATGAAATCCAATTCAACGCAACAGAGTGAAACCTTATATATTTTCAACTATTGTGGTCAGCATAATGCTATGGATATGCTTTTCACCGACAGGGACTGGGGAGTTTATCAGGAGCAAAAGAAGCATGAAAGGAGCCAAGCCCAGGTAAAAAGTTAGAGGAAAACATGCCTCGGTTTTCTGAAAGTTGTAGTTGTATTTTTCAGCGGGAAAATTATGCTAATATTAATGCCAAAGACACGACAAGGTTTGAATATTGCTGTCCATCAAATTTACTGGGCTTGAGCAATTTTGACAAAAACAATGGATAAATGTTGCCCTAAGAGTTGTGCAAAGTTGATAGAATCTATTCAAAACAATTCACAGCTGTAATGGCTCCAGAGGTGCTTCCACCAAGTATTAACTCTGGGGTGTGAAGACATGTGCAATCAAGACATTTTTGTTATTTTTTATTTCATTTGAAAGGTTTCTATAATTTTATTTTACTTTGAAAATGTGGAGTAGGCTGTGTAGATCTGTAGGAAAAAAATGTAATCCGTTTTTAGACTTCATTTTAAGTCAACAAAATGTGAAGTCTGTACAAGAGGTGTGTAAATCTTTGGCACTGTACATATGTAACAGTATAACTTTAAACCGTCCCCTCGCCCCGACACGGGCGCGAACCAGGGACCCTCTGCACACATCAACAACAGTCACCCACGAAGCGTCGTTACCCATCGCTCCACAAAAGCCGTGGCCCTTGCAGAGCAAGGGGAAACACTACTTCTAGGTTTCAGAGCAAGTGACGTAACTGATTGAATCGCTATTAGCGCGTACCCGCTAACTAGCTAGCCATTTCACATCCGTTACACATACACACACATAAGAAAACACACATGCATGCGAGACACACACATTACAACCACACACGCACACAAACACGCACACAAACACAATGTTATAAGAATGAAAAGGGCAAAGATGCACACATAAGCAGGCACCCAACCACAAAGATGGACAATTTGTACTTTTTGTTAAACAAAAGGTTGATAGGAAGCTGTTCCAAGGGTATTTTCTGATTCTGAAGAATGGGCTGTTAGCCATCAGGTATCTCACAAAGGGTAGTGTAATTTGTTCCTCTCCAACAAAAGCATCAGCAAAGTAATAGAGGCAAGGAGTTTCAATGTAAAACAGAGCCTACTAGGAGTACAGGAATCTATTAAAAGAAAGAGAGGGGAGAAAGAGGGGGAGAGTGCTAAGTGGAAAAAAGGAGGAACAAGAGAGAGAGTAAAAAAGAGATAAAAAGAGAGAGAGTGCGAGCGAGAAAAAAATATAAAAACAAGAGTGTGAAATTGTGTGGGGGCGAGAGCAAGGGAGAGAGACTGGGTGAGAATTAAAGTAGCTCTATATCGGAATTCAATCAAGTAGAGTGGTCAAATGTGTGTTTAAGGGTATTTTCAAACAACGTGAACTAGATCCTTCACACCATGCAGATACCTATCAAAAGATGTCTTGCAGCTTGACACAGGGCTCAGGTATCGATCCTGATTGACCATGCTGATATTCTCTAGCCACGACTGATAGAGCTGCTGTGCAGGCCATGACAAAGTCCCTCTCTCCTCCCTCTGCTGTGAGTTGTGACAGGACCCCGGGCAGGCCCATGAGGTGGCTGACATATTTCCCGTGCTCTGCAAATGACTAAACAACAGGGACATAATGTTATGCCCTTACAGCTAAATACATTGAAATAAATGTGCAGCGCTGTACAGTATTCTGCATCCTGCATTTGTCTAAACACCAGATGATTCCTCATAGCCCTGGGGAGCCACAGGGCGACATAATTTCCTTCAATATGGACGAAACATACATAGGCTGAGATAGCCTGCAACATGTGTTGAAGGTGGATTTATGTAAGCTTTTAGGCTGTTGTTCACACGTTGTTGATAGTGTTGCAAGAGTGGGCGGGGAGGTTGTTGAGATACCAATCGTTATAAATTCATATTACACATATTTCCATCTATTAATTTGTCTGATTTGAGTAAACCCAGTGACTCTGCCCTGCACCAGATACAACATGCATATTTGCCATATTAGTAAATGTCAGTGTACTGTAATGATGGTGACATGATGCTAGGCTTAACTCATCTGATCTGTTCAATTCTGATCTGCTCAAAGGTAATAAACACTTCTCCCCAAACTCCACTCAGCTCTATATAACAGATGTCTGCAGAAAGACTGGCGTGTCAGCTATGACACGGCACCTTGAGTTTGAAAACATCTCTTTTGGTTACTGAACTGCAGTAAGTGAAGTGGATTTACACCCGATATCGGAATTACGGTAATGGATTTACATCATGGGTCTATGATCTGTACTACACGGAAATGCATAATTATGGATATTAATATAATTTTCCTCATGTTTCACAAGTTTGGACATCACAGCGCAGCACAGCAGATCACTTTAGAGTACAGTGCAGTACAATACAGCACAGTAGAGTATGGTAGACTAGATTAAAGTTCAGTAGAGTAGGGTATAGTAGATTAGAGTTCAGTAGAGTAGGGTATAGTAGATTAGAGTTCAGTAGAGCAGAGCAGAGTAGAGTAGAGTACAGTACAGTACAGTACAATACAGCAGAGTAGAGTAGGGTATAGTAGATTAAAGTTCAGTAGAGTAGGGTATAGTAGATTAGAGTTCAGTAGAGCAGAGCAGAGTAGAGTAGAGTACAGTACAGTACAGTACAATACAGCAGAGTAGAGTAGGGTATAGTAGATTAGAGTTCAGTAGAGCAGAGCAGAGTAGAGTAGAGTACAGTACAGTACAGTACAGTACAATACAGCAGAGTAGAGTAGGGCAGAGTAGAGTAGAGTAGGGTAGAGTAGGGTTCAGTAGAGCAGAGTAGGGTAGAGTACAGTAGAGTGTGGAAGAGTACAATAGAGTAGGGTAGAGCTGAGCAGAGTAGAGTACAGTACATTAGAGTGCAGGGGAGTAGAGCAGAGTAGAGCAGAGTAGAGTAGAGTTCAGTAGAGTAGGATGGAGTAGAGTAGAGTAGGGTCAAGTACAGTAGACAACAGTAGGGTAGAGTAGAGTTCAGTAGAGAAGAGTAGAGTAGGGTGCAGTAGAGTAGGGTACAGTAGATTACAGTACAGTAGAGTACATTTAAGTGCAGTAGAGTGCAGTACAGTAGATTACAATAGAGTAGGGTATAGTAGAGTAGGGTAGAGTGCAGTAGAGTAAAGTACAGTACAGTAGAGATGGGTAAAGTAGAGATGGGTAAAGTAGAGTAGAGTACAGTAGAGTGCAGTACAGTAGAGTGCAGTACAGTAGGGTACAGTAGAGTAGGGTATCGTAGAGTAGGATTAGAGTGCAGTAGAGTAGAGTAAAGTACAGTACAGTAGAGAAGGGTAAAGTACAGTGGAGTAGAACAGAGCAGAGCAGGGTAGAGTAGAGTTCAGTAGAGTAGTGGCTAGGAGTTTTTGCTAACCACCGTGCTTTATAAATACATTTGATTGATTAATTGATTGATTGATAACAGTACATCAGGACCAATGTGAGGAGTATTATGACAATGAAACATAGACTGACATTACGGGGGACACCTTTCCCAATGCGTAAACTCCATCAAGGGGAAAGCTTTAGTCTCACACAGAGTCGTCACATCAGCAGCAACAGCAACAGTATCTCGACCAAGCCAGGGACGTCGGCTCACTGGTCTCTCTGTTGTTTGGGACAAAGTGTTCACAGGATCATGTCCCCAAACATCAACAAATGAAATAAATGTCTGAAATACTACTTCAAATTGTTTTCTTATGTCACACACAATGAAAATGTGATTCAGTGGCTAGTGTGTGTTTGCTGGGGGGAAGTGGTATTTTGGACAACCCCCAACTATCCAGATAGCAGTCAAATCAAAATCAATCAAATCAAATCACAATTTATTTTTCAGATGCTTCATAAACAACAGGTGTAGACTAACAGTGAAATGCTTACTTAATGTCCTCCTGACAATACACAGAAAAAAATAAGATTAATAATAGAAAGAGAACACAAGGAATGAATATACAAAGACTAACAATAACTTGGCTGTACAGGGTACCAGTACCAAGTTGAGGTGCAGGGGTACGAGGTAATTGAGGTAGGTAGGGGTAAAGTGACTAGGCAACAGGATAAATGATAAGCAGTAGCAGCAGCATATTTGTATTTTTGGTATTTATTAAGGATCCCCATTAGCTGTTGCCAAGGCAGCAGCTACTCTTCCAGGGGTCCAGCAACATTAAGGCAGTTATATACAATTCAAAATATTACATGACATTACATGTCATAACAATTTTCATAACACATTAAGTGTGTGCACTCAGGCCACGACTCTACTACCACATATCTACAATACAAAATCCATGTGTACGTGTGTGTAGAGTGCGTGTGTTATCATGTGTATGTGATCAGCTCCTTTATCTTGCTGATGTTGAGGGAAAGGTTGTTGTCCTGGCACCAAACTGCCAGGTCATTGACCTCTTCCCTCTAAGCGATCTCATCATCGATCAGGCCTACCATCGACAGGTCATCAGTAAATTTAAGGATTCCGTTGCAGTTGTGGGTGAACGGGGAGTACAGGTGGGGACTAAGCACGCACCCCTGAGGTGTCCCCGTGTTGAGGGTCAGCGTGGCGGATGTGTTGTTGCCTACCCTCACCACCTGGGGGTGGCCCGTCAGGAAGTCCAGGATCCATTTGCAGAGGGAGGTGTTCAGTCTCAGTGTCCTGAGTAGGGTATAGTGATGAGTGATGAGTGATGAGCTTGGAGAACAATATGGTATGGAACGCTGAGCTGTAGTCAATAAACAACATTCTCACATAGGTATTCCTCTTATCCAGGTGGGAGAGGGCAGTGTGCATTGCAATAGAGATTGCGTAAT
The DNA here is from genome assembly GCF_016432855.1 of Salvelinus namaycush. NCBI lineage: Eukaryota > Metazoa > Chordata > Actinopteri > Salmoniformes > Salmonidae > Salvelinus > Salvelinus namaycush. The sequence continues at coordinate 50,794,983 of NC_052310.1, forward strand.
CTGTGGCTCTGTTGGGACGGTACGCGAATTGGAGTAGGTCCAAGGGTTCTGGGTTGATGATGTTGATGTGAGCCATTCAAAGCATTTCATGGCTACATATGTGAGTGCTTCAGGGCGATAGTCACATCTGAAGCAGCAGATCTGGTAACTGTGCTGGCCTTATATAAGAGGGCAGTGACGCAAGAGGGACGAGCAGACACAAAGGGATATGTGACAGGGGCTTCATCAGCCAAGGAAGAGGGAGGTACTACAGTGAAGAGTATCCAGGATAATCTATCCTCCTCCCTCCCCCTCTTCCTATGCCTCTGTTTACCTCTCATAGCAACCATCTTATACCGTTAGCAGCAAGGGAAATGCTATGGTGCTCCACAGAGATACCAAGTACTTATATAGGATTGAATCAACACAGTCAACATTGTTTACTTTCAATTCATTTTCAAAAAATGTGTACTTATCTATTTGAGAGCCTCTCTGTTTCAATAAATGCTGAAGTGGGAAACCAATACTCCGGCTGCAAAGAAAAACTATTTCCTTTTAATACTTATATTTAGTTATGAATGTGGCCAACTGTTCTCCAAGGGGAGGAAGGCTATCTTGAAAAATGCATTTGCATTTGAGTCTGTGTAAACACAGATTTTAGTGCTGCTCACCTGCCTGCTATTTATTCAGTTATAAACAATAAGAGGGGCTCTACATTTGCACCAAGGGACAACAACAGCATGTAACGGGGTGCAGAGAAGTCAGGCACAGGAAAGCGAAAACTGATTTACAACGGTGTCGTTTAATAAACATAAAAACCACCGTAAACAGACGAATCAATAAATGGGTCAACCAAAACCCGGTATCCACCAGCATAATGTACACAAGCACTACAGGAAACAATCCCGGACAGGGACATGGGGGGAACAGAGGGTTAAATACACAACATGTAATTGATGGAATTGAAACCAGGTGTGAGGGAAGACAAGACAAAACCAATGGAAAATGAAAGGTGGATCGGCGATGGCTAGAAGGCCGGTAATGTCGACCGCCGAACGCCGTCCGAACTAGGAGAGGGACCGACTTCGGCGGTAGTCGTGACACAGCAATTGTGCTTGATTAGACATGAGTGAGAGGGAATACCATATTTGATGGAAACTTAAAAAAATTCAATGTGCAACTGGAGTCATTCTCCTGTTGGGTGGTTGGGAAAATGTAAGTGTAGCCTACAAGCGTAAATGTAACCTTTATAAAACCAGGCAAGTCAGTTAAGAACAAATTCTTATTTACAATGACAGTCTTCCGGGGAACAGTGGGTTAACTGCCTTGTTCAGGAGCAGAATGACAGATTTTTACCTTGTCAGCTCGGGGATCCGATCCAGCAATCTTTCAGTTACTGGCCCAAAACTCTAACCACCATCTTATCTCGGAGTAGCACAGTCTATGAAACTCTTTAGTGCCATCTCCATCTTCTCTCCCCAGGATTGAGAAGTGCTTGTGTGGCCTGCCCAAGTGGGTTACCCTTACGACAGTGAATGTGTGTGTGTGTGTGTGTGTGTGTACAGCCTATGTGTAATACAAAACCATGTTCTCTGTCCCCACTCTGTTAGTGAAGCTTCATGGCTTCTCCATGGCACAGCTATGGGCTTGGCAAGCCATCTGAAGGGGATCAAAAAGAGGGGTCAGCACGTGTCAGTTGTGACAGCGCCGATCGGATGCCCATGGCTCTGTCAGAACCAACTCAGCCATTATCCTTACCACGAGCTGACTACACTGGGCTGAGGGGACTGACGCCACAGCGAACGGGGACATCATTAGCGACCATAAATGTTCCACACTGAGAAGACACGACCACCTCAGGCAGAAGCAGTGTTAGAGTACCACTGGTACCAGCCAGCCAGTCAGCTCTCCAGGGTAGACAGACTTTAGACTGACACGGGAATTATCTGATTTGGAAGATTGTTGTTTTACCTTTCTAATATAAAAATAGTGTGTTGGGAAAGTATTGCAGAATCAATAGCAGATTTTTCCTTAATTTCCTCGGTAACTCCTGCAGCAGACTGTGAAGTCCGTGTCAATATGGCAGAGTGTGTGACAAGTTGCTCCGAGGTTAGTCTCACGTTGCCATACCTCCAAAATCACGTCATTGTCACGCCTCCCTTGGAGGTCTGGAGAAGTTTGTATTGCAAAAATGGTTTGAATGGTCCGCTGGGAGCTCCCAGTGGCAACATTTTGATTGGATGGTACGTGTAATGTACCTCACTGTTTTCCAACATTTTGTAGAAAGTTGTTCCGTATGCTAGCTGGTTTGCAATATTTCAGAAAAGTGGAAGAATATGGAAGAAAAATATAATTCTGATTTGCCAGAAGTGTGCTTTATACACAAAATAGAGTTGATGAAGGCATTACAACTCCTATGCTTGAACAGAAGTTTTTGCGTGTCTACCCTGACTATGGTAAAAGTTAAGTGTATCAAGTGTGCCCGACAGTCTGCGATTTATTGAAATTAAAGTGGAGAAATCAATGGTGATACTAGTTTCTCCTCTGATATCAATAATCGAGGATCAGGTTCTCAAAGAATCGCTGAATCATCCACGGGTCAAAATGAAATGCTGGATGAGAAAATTGCCATGGGTGAAAACACGATTATCTTCATGACTGAAACTTTTGTTGGATTAGAGAAATGGCGATGCCTACATCAAACGTCATTGTTCCACGAGCGTCTCATTGGAATGACTGTCAATGAGGTCCACACCGTGGTTCAATAGTGAGTTATTTGTGTTGAACTAAAATGTGTTTTGAGCATCTTTTTGGCTAAGTTGACTAAAACTGTCAGAGATATAGGGAGAGAGAGGGGTTACAACTATGTGGGGAGAGAGAGAGAGAAGGTGGTTGCAGCTAGAAGGGGTGAGGGGCATGCCATGTGTTTTTATTGCCATGTGTGTACATTAACATTTTTGTCATTTAGCAGACATTACAGCAATTAACAGGAGCAATAAAGTTTAAGTGTCTTGCTCAAGGGCACATAGGCAGACTTTTTCACCTTGTCGGCTCGGGATTCAAAACAGCAACCTTCCGTTTACTGTCCCAACGCTGTAACTGCTAGGCTACCTGCCGCACAGCACAAGTTAATTGCCCTTATATGATTTGATATGCACTGGTATTATTTGACTTGTAAAACGAGTGTCTGATGCGTGAAATCTGCTAATTCTTTGATCCGTTGTGTTCCTGTGCATTTTAGTACTTAATTATTTAAAAAATGATGTTGGACCTACTCTCAAAATGACACTCCTTTAAATGAACACCAAGGCCACACTCTACCTTCAACATGACAATGTTGTCTTTGAACCAGTATTGTTTAATGCATAATTAATGCTTATTTTCTTGTTTTGATCCCATTTCCTCTAAAGGGGTAAGGCACAGGGTAAGGAGGCTGCTTTGTCGGTAGTGGTTGGGAATTGTTGGTGAGCTGCGGTCACTCCTACCAGTTCCAGTTCCTGTATTGGCTATCACAACTACAGCTTCCAAGGCTACAAGGAAGAGCATAATGAAGCACCTGAGCATGCAACAGTGTGAGGTGATGAAAAGTCCTGACAGGGAAATGTCAGACTAGCGGTAAAGAAGTTGTCTTCTGACTCTAGAGAGACGTTTTCATGGTTGCTCACAAAGATGGAGTCAAAGGGGCCTGAGACCCCAAGGACTGTCATATACTGTAAGAGAATTGAATACTGTTATTTGCTGTACAACAAGGTTTTACAGCATTTCCTTGGGGAGAAATCTGTGAAGCCAGCAGGAGCAGAGGACAGACTGGAAAACAGGCTTTTCGACATGTACCACACAGAGACACCTGAGCACATAAAGCTGCACATCATTGCAGCCATGAAAGATGAGTAATCTAATTTCAGATTTGTGATGGCTACTTCAGCACTGGGAATGTGGGTAGACTTTAATCCTTCAGAGTCTATTGACACATCTGTGCGCCAATCTAAGTAAGATTTTAAAAAAATCCCCATCAAAATCTGTCAGTTTAACGTAGAGATAAACAGTTGAAGTCGGAAGTTTACATACACTTAGGTTGGAGTCATTAAAACTCGTTTTTCAACCACTCCACAAATTTCTTGTTAGCAAACTATAGTTTTGGCAAGTCGGTTAGGACATCTACTTTGTGCATGACACAAGTCATTTTTCCAACAATTGTTTACAGACACATTATTCCACTTATAATTCACTGTATCACAATTCCAGAGGGTCAGAAGTTTACATACACTAAGTTGACTGTGTCTTCAAACTGCTTGGAAAATTCCCAAAAATTATGTCATAGCTTTAGAAGCTACTGATAGGTTAATTGACATCATTTGAGTCAATTGGAGGTTTACCTGTGGATATATTTCAAGGCCTACCTTCAAAAGCAGTGCCTCTTTGCTTGACATCATGGGAAAATCAAAAGATATCAGCCAAGACCTCAAAAAAATTGTAGACCTCCACAAGTTCATCTTTGGGAGCAATTTCCAAACGCCTGAAGGTACCAAGTTCATCTGTACAAACAATAGTACGCAAGTATAAACACCATGGGACCACGCAGCCATTATACCGATCAGGAAGGAGACTCGTTCTGTCTCCTAGAGATGAACGTACTTTGGTGCGAAAAATGCAAATCAATCCCAGAACAACAGCAAAGGACCTTGTGAAGATGCTGGAGGAAACAGCTACAAAAGTATCTATATCCACAGTAAAACAAGTACTATATCGACATAACCTTAAAGGCTGCTCAGCAAGGAAGAAGCCACTGCTCCAAAACCGCCATAAAAAAGCCAGACTACGGTTTGCAACTGCACACGGGGACAAATATCGTACTTTTTGGAGAAATGTCCTCTGGTCTGATGAAACAAAAATAGAACTGTTTGGCCATAATGACCATCGTTATGTTTGGAGGAAAAAGGGGAGGCTTGCAAGCCAAAGAATACCGTCCCAACCGTGAAGCACGGGGGTGGCAGAATCATGTTGTGGGGGTGCTTTGCTGCAGGAGGGACTGGTGCACTTCACAAAATAGATGGCATCACGAGGAAGGAAAATTCTGTTTACATATTCAAGCAACATGTCAAGATATCAGTCAGGAAGTTAAAGCTTGGTCGCAAATGGGTCTTCCAAATGGATAATGACCGCAAGCATTTTTTATTTTATTTTATTTTATTTAACCTTTATCTTCTCTGCGATATGTGGGACGCTAATGTCCCACTTGGCCAAAAGCCAGTAAAAATGCAGAGCGCCAAATTCAAATAAATTACTATAAAAATCTAACTTTCATGAAATCACACATGAAAGATACCATATTAAAGCTACACTTGTTGTGAATCCAGCCAACATGTCAGAACTCAAATAGGCTTTACGACGAAAGCACGCCAAACGATTATGTTAGGTCAGAGCCAAGTCACAGAAGAACACAGCCATTTTTCCAGCCAAAGAGAGGAGTAACAAAAAGCAGAAATAGACACAAAATAAATCACTAACCTTTGATTATCTTCATCAGATGACACTCAGGACTTCATGTTACACAATACATATATGTTTTGTTCGGTAAAGTTCATATTTATATCCCAAAATCTGAGTTTAGGCGGGACGCTACTGTCTCACTTGGCCAAAAGCCAGAGAAAATGCAGAGCGCCAAATTCAAATAAATTACAATAAAAATCGAACTTTCATTAAATCACAAATGAAAGATACCAAATTAAAGCTACACTGGTTGTGAATCCAGCCAACATGTCAGAATTCAAATAGGCTTTTCGGCGAAAGCAAACGATGCTATTATCTGAGGATAGCAACAGAGTAAACAGAGAGAGAAGCAGATTTCAACACTGCAGGCGCGACACAAAACACAGAAACAAAAATATAATTAATGCCTTACCTTTGACGAGCTTCTGTTGTTGGCACTCCAATATGTCCCATAAACATCACAAATGGTCCTTTTGTTCGATTAATTCCGTCGATATATATCCAAAAAGTCAATTTATTTGGCGCGTTTGATCCAGAAAAACACCGGTTCCAACTTGTGAAACGTGACTACAAAATATCTCAAAAGTTACCTGTAAACTTTGCCAAAACATTTCAAACTACTTGTGTAATACAACTTTAGGTATTTTTTAACGTAAATAATCAATTAAATTGAAGACGGGATGATCTGTGTTCAATACAGGATTAAAACAAACTGTAGCTAGCATTCTGGTCACGCACCTGTAACTAACAGTACACTTCCAGTGTCTCTCGTTCAAGATGGCCGTACTTCTTCATTACACAAAGGAAAAAACCTCAACCAATAACTAAAGACTGTTGACATCAAGTGGAAGCGGTAGGAACTGCAAGATGGTCATTTACCAATGAAAACCCATTGAAATGAGAGTGACCTCAAAAAAAAAAAAATCTGAATGGTTTGTCCTCTGGGTTTCGCCTGCTAAATAAGTTATGTTATACTCACAGACATGATTCAAACAGTTTTAGAAACTTCAGAGTGTTTTCTATCCAAATCTACTAATAATATGCATATCCTATCTTCTGGGGATGAGTAGCTGGCAATTTCATTTGGGTATGCTTTTCATCCAAACGTGAAAATGCTGCCCCCTATCCTAGAGAAGTTATTTAACCAGGTAGGCAAGTTGAGAACAAGTTCTCATTTACAAGCATACTTCCAAAGTTGTAGCAAAATGGCTTAAGGACTACAAAGTCAAGGTATTGGAGTGGCCATCACAAAGCTCTGACCTCAATCCCATAGAAAATGTGAGGGCAGAACTGAAAAGCGTGTGCGAGCAAGGAGGCCTACAAACCTGACTCAGTTACACCAGATCTGTCAGGAGGAATGGGTCAAAATTCACCCAACGTATTGTGGGAAGCTTGTGGAAGGCTACCCGAAACGTTTGACCCAAGTTAAACAATTTTAAGGCAATGCTACTAAATACTAATTGAGTGTATGTAAACTTCTGACCAACTGGGAATGTGATGAAAGAAATAAAATCTGAAATAAATCATTCTCTCTACTATTATTCTGCCATTTCATATTCTTAATATAAAGTGGTGATCCTAACTGACCTAAGACAGGGACTCTGTATCGGTACCCCCGATACAGAGGGTTACTTTTAGTTACTTTTTTTAGTTACTTTTATCTCTTATTCTTATCCGTATTTTTTTGAAACTGCATTGTTGGTTAGGGGCTTGTAAGTAAGCATTTCATTTTATTTCTTGACTTACCTATTGTTCACCTAATACCTTTTTCACACTATTGGTTAGAGCCTGTAAGTAAGCATTTCACTGTAAGGTCTACACCTGTTGTATTCGGCGCATGTGACAAATACAATTCTAATTGTTAAATTTCGAGCCTAGTTGGTTTAGCCACAGAAAACGTCAAGTAACCTTCCCGCTAGCCATGATTGGCTGAGAAACTGAGTGGGCTGGACATGCCGAGAGATGAGTTTGGATTGGTCTGCAATATAACATGCTTCTGTCTATTTGAGCTGATCAGTATGTCTAGGTAATCCTGTCGAACACGGCTTTTTTAATGTATCACGTATTAAAACTGCATAAGCCTAACACCAAGTTAAAGTGTACTGTTAGCTAGCTAACGTTAGCTGGCTGGCTCACTAGCTAACGTTACGTGTATACTCTCCACTTTCTGGAGGACCAAGTTTTGAAATCAGTGGAATTTGAGTATGGTAGCTAAATTCATGGAGAAAACACCGGTCTCCAGATTACATCTTCAAACTAAGGGCAACCATGGCATCCGACAGTAGACGTGTCTATCGATGACACTAAATACATTTCAGACATTACACATTTTAAATTTTGACAGAAAGTGGTTTCATTTCAAGTTAAAGTGTACTGTAAGCTAGCTAACGTTAGCTGGCTGGTTCGCTAGCTAACACTACATGTATCATATTATTCGTATCTCAGACCCATTTGCTTGATTAGTTATAGCTTAATGTTAGCTAGCTAACATTGAACCTGATGGTTAGCTACATTCAGATCCATGCAGGGTAGTTACATCATGAGTTTGGATCATGGTTCATTGTTTACCTAGCTAGCTAGCTACATGTCTTAACAAAAAATCTAATCTGAGTGTGCCAGAGCGCAGAATAACTAATGAATTTACGAATGGCCATATTCAACAGGGGTTGAAAGGTGTCAGTAAACGTCGGCAAAAAAACATAATTAAATTGTTGCCAGCAGCACAGTTACAGTCACCAACGCCAACGGATAACATGAAAACAGCCTAACCAGCTGTGCTAGGGCAAGTAGAATGGTCAGTGTGTTTTCTCATTATGTGTCTGGAAGTAGCTAGCAAGCTAGCCAATGTTAGCCAGTTATCTTGGGTGCTTGACTGCCGTTGTGAGGCCAGAATGCTCGGATCAACCCTATTCCTTGGCCAGAGCATCCAGTGTGCGCTCTGAACGTTCTGGGAGCGAAAAGCTCTGAATTTACGAACGGACAATCTGACAGCACAGTTGCAGTCACCAACGCTCTGGATAACATAACAGCCTAACCAGCTCTGCTAGGATGAATAATGTTCAGTGACCTGTTCACTCATTTGTTTCGGGAAATAGCTAGCAAATTATCTTGGGTGCCTGACTGCTTTTTAAAATTATTTTAAAATTATTATTATAAACAAAAAAAATCTGAAATATACAAACAAGAGTACATTAACCTAACAGACATATCTAGATACATTTTACATTTTATGGTACATATTGCTTTTTAGTTTTTTCACTTACTGATAATTTCAAAACAGTATATACATTTTTTTTCAATCAATGTGAAGAGGGGTTTGTTTACGCCCATTTAATTTCATGGATGAAAAAACTCTGAAAAATAAACAATTTAAAAATGAAGTTTAAATCAGGGATCATATAATTTGGATCAAAATAAAACATCATATCAAAGTCTTTTAAATTAACATTAATAGTAGTTTCTAACTCACTCCAAAATCTTCTGACATAAGAACAGTCCCAAAATAAATGGTCAAGAGTCTCTGGGTCACAACCACAAAATACACATTTGATATCAACAGCTATTTTGAATCTGTGTATAATAAAGGCCTTTACAGGAGTGCTTGACTGATGTTAGTACAGAAAGCTCACATCAACCCTTAAAGAGATGGGTGGGGAAAAAGCTTAAGAGGGTGTGAACGATGTTGAATGGGTCTAGACCAAGAAGGGTTCTCCAGTAGTATTACCAAAACATTCAAAAGCCATTTTCTCAAAAGTGAGTTTACAAGTTTATCAACTTTCAAAGCAAAATTACTTTCCCATTGTTCCTCAAATGTAATGTATGATACACTATTTTGTAGCCCTGAGTCTCTACTTTTATCCAATGTAAAAAACACAATTTCAAATTTTGCTACATAAGACCAATTTGAGCCGGTCGATGACATTTGATCATTGTTCAGTTTAGAGGGTCTCTCCTAGGATCCAGGGAATGGGCTGTCAGGAAGAACTTTGATCCCTGACATTAAGACCTGGCCACTGTTAAGCTGGCCCTGATGATTGTAAACTGTGGCAAAGACATCCAAAACCGTTATCAGATTAAATTAATGCAGCAAATATACATACTGTAGACACATATTGCATTTTATAAAGGACACCTACTGAGAGTTGCCATGTATAACACCACATTGTGTGCATACTATTCCAGCACTGCTGAGATGAAAGGTCTCCGGATCCAGGGGATGGGCTATCAGGAAGAGCTCTTCCTGATCGTTCTTCCTGATAGCCTTGTAGCTGGATCTTTTTGCTCTCAAGCATTGGATTATAGATAGTGACATAGATAGAGAAAAGAGGTCATAACAGGTTTTATATTAAATTAACACAGCAATGCTGATGTCGTGACTTAGCGGTAACGCGCCAGACATTAAGACATATGCAATTAGCGCAGTTTGCCGCCCTGTCTCACTGGCATTCGTTTCCAACTGTCTTGATAATTGTGAAAAATCCCAATAAAAATAATTGCACACTAAAAAAAAAACAGGAAAAATGCTCAGCCAAATATCATACTGTAGTTTGTTGTTATTGTGGTTGTATTTAGAGTTAACATAAACCAACAACACATTTCAATAGCTACATTGCCTTCAGAAAGTATTCACACCCCTCCACATTTTGTTTTATTACAGCTTGAGTAAAAAATATATTAAATTGAGTTTTTTTGTCACTGGCCTACACACAATACCCCAAATGTCTCGAGTCAATAAGTATTCAACCCCTTTGTTATGGCAAGCCTAAATAAGTTCAGGAGTAAAAATGTGTTTAACAAGCCACATAATATGATGCATGGACTCACTCTGTGTGCAATAATAGTGTTTAACATGGTTTTTGAATTACTACCTCATCTCTGTACCCCACACATACAATTATCTGTAAGGTCCCTCAGTCGAGCAGTGAATTTCCAATGCAGATTAAACCACAAAGACCAGGAAAGTTGTCCAATGCCTCGCAAAGAAGGGCACCTATTGGTAGATGGGTAAAACATGAGAAAAAAGCAGATATTAAAATATTCCTTTGAGCATGGGTAAGTTATTAATAACACTTTGGATGGTGTTTCATAGAGAACAGTCTATGACTTTGGTGGCTAGAGTCTTTGACAATGGTTGTCTAGCAATGATCACCATCCAACCTGATAGAGCTTGAAGAATTTTGGAAATAATAAAACGGGCAAATGTTGCGCAATCCAGATACAGTATCGAAAGACTTACCCAGAAAGACTCACAGCTGTAATCACAGTTAAAGTTACTTCTAACACGTATTGAATACTTATCTAATCAAGATATATTAGTTTTATTTTTCATTATTATTTTACAATGTTAGAATTTTTATTCTACTTTGACATTAGAGTATTTTTTGTAGATCATTGTCAAAGAATGAAATCATTTTTAATCCCACATCCCAAAATGTGGAAAAAGTCAAGGGGTGTGAATACTTTCTGAAGGCACTGTACATACCATTCGATCATCGTTGTGTTGGTTGTGTTGTCAGGACAAGCTACACCCCCTACAGTCTAAACCTGAACACTCTCCATATCCCTCTTCCACTGGAGGCATTTCTCATCCCATGACTCGCCAATCTGTTTAAATGTTGTCATTGTACTGTTTCTGGACACACAGACACCAAGCCTGGATTGTCAGTCAAAATATCTTATTTTGGCCCAACCATGATGCATGAAACCTCTTTCAGTGCTGAGGGACTGGTGTGTCGCAGTATTGAGTCCACATTTTTACTGGCCAATCCTCTACACTCCTCAAAAACAATATTCTGTGCATGCTTGATAACAACTTGTGACAAAACAGGAACTTGCATCAAATACTTTGGTTTTTCACTGGGCCGATTAACTTGGAGACATATACATATTCTTTCCAAAGGACCTCTAAGTATCTGTGACTTTGTACCAGAAGGAGTTGGAACCGTACTTTAAGAGACTGTCATCTGAGACTGTCATCATGCAACACATTTACAATGATAAACTTTGTGTACAGTATGTGCACATAAAATGGGCTTCATCAGTTTCTTCATTGTCAAGGAAAAAAACTAACTATGTATAAATTATCAAGGCTACAGTTGTCACTATGATCAACTGAATATATTATTAAATGTGCCTACAAATGTGAGCCTGTAGGACTTGTGCAACACTGTTTTCAACCTATATGATAAGGCTTGGAAGAGCGTAATGATTAATACTGGGATAGTAAACAAACAAACAATCAAGCAAAAGTTTTCCTGTAGCTGCATGTCCTATTGCATTGACCAAATTTAGCTGTAGATAGCTATGTTGTTCGAAGGTAGAGCGCTTATTAACTATGCAGTGATCACTTTCGTTGTTGTCACTTACAGCCGATGATGCAGCAAAAATCAGTGCTTGTAGGAGATGAATTCCTATATGTGGCGGCTGGTCATCTGACTCTGGAGCTGGGGCTGGGTTCCTGAATAAGCCTTGTCTCGCCGGACTCTCTGTGCTTTCCTGAACAGACACTATTTTGGTACTTCTCAATACAGCCGCCGCACATCTTTTCATTCTAACTCTATAATTTGTTCTTTCTGTCACAAAACAGCCAGTTCTTTCCACATCACTGGTACTTCTTTTATATTTCAGCAGAAGATTGCGATAGGAGCCACATACTGCTTTTGAAAACCCATCACTCAGCGTGACAGGTCCCTTTATCTCTTCTAATGCCAGCGTGTAGTCAGGTCGCTAGTTTGCCTTGCAAAAGGTTATGTTTGTTCCTGTTACAGTCTTATGGTTCACCACAAACAACATACCCTAACAGCATACCCTTAATGAGCACCTTTGGTGCTCTGCCCAAGCAAGGCATTTGATTGGATTTGACATGTTGCGAGGCGTCACTGATTTACACCGGGTTCCCACCACTTTTTAGCAGATTTTGTGCCATGGACTTCCCCGGGCTTCCTGTTTTAGGGAAGCCTGGTTCTCGACTCCAAGGTTAACATCACCGCCACATACTGTAGTTGTAAACATGTCAAACTCACAATATTTCACTTTGGTACAAATGTTAGCTTTTCCAACAACATCAGACTCCTTTCCCTCAAGGCACCTGGAGCACACACAGCGACTAGGGTGTCCAATCAAAAACAAATATTTTGATCAATGGGTAAAATAATCTGTTAATTGTGTAAATACTCCTCTCCTCCTCATGTCTCTATCGTAATCAGTTCAAAATGTATTTAAGTTTTTACCATTGTAGAAAGGCAAAAATTAGGGTAACTAAAAAAAATAGCATTGCATCAGCTACCTGTAGGCTGGATGATGTGTGTGTCACACCCTGATCTGTTTAACCTGTCTTTGTGCTTGTCTCCACCCCCTTCCAGGTGTCGCCCATCTTCCCCATTATCCCTTGTGTGTTTATACCTGTGTTCTCTGTTTGTCTGTTGCCAGTTCGGCTTGTCATGTCAGATCTTACCAGCGGTCTTTCCCGCCTCCCTGTTGATCTAGTACTGTTTCCTAGTTTTTCTCAGTTCTGACCATTCTGCCTTCCCTGACCCCGAGCCTGCCTGCTGTCCTGTACCTGCCTGACTCAGACCTGATTATGAACCTCTGCATGCGCTTACTCCGAGCCTGCCTGCCATCCTGTACCTGCCTGACTCTGACCTGATCACAAACCTCTAACCTGCCCTCAACCTGCCCTTTGCCTGCCCCGTGTTTATAATAAATCATCTGACAACTGTACTATCCGCCTCCCGTGTCTGCATCTGTGTCATATCCTAAGTCGTGAAAGTGTGAGAAATAAGACTTACAGGGTCACCGTTGAACTCGTCATATTTCTTCTTGAATACAGACAACGTAAAACAATATAGAGGTAAGATAGATATCGATTGAGACATGACAGTATATTCATATTTCAGTATAAACTTTTCATATTAATGCAAATTTCCAGGTCTTTTTTGAAGATTTCTCACAAGAACAAGCGTATCTCTGAAATGTCAACGGAGCAGAGAGCTTTTTTATTTTCAAAGCCTTTTTCATTTAATTCAGCTCGTGTCATGCAAATGTTTCTGTCTGCGACCCACAGAAACAACTTTGCAGACGACCAACACAATCCTGGGTAAAAGTTGCTGTGAGAAAAATGGTTATGGGGGATGAGCATGTGGGTGGGATGCCGAGGGCTCAGGGGCAATCAAAGGGATTTGTGTATTTGGATTTACATTAAATTGTGCTTTAAAGATGCACTATGCAGATATCGCTCCACCTTTTCCTGGTTGCTAAAATTCTAATAGTTTCCCAAATTTCAGTTTGACAAAACAAGCAGGAATATTGTAGAGAAACATTGTACAATCTAAACCACTGTGAAATATACACTGCTCAAAAAAATAAAGGGAACACTTAAACAACACAATGTAACTCCAAGTCAATCACACTTCAATGACACTGCTGGAGGTCATTTTGCAGGGCTCTGGCAGTGCTCCTCCTTGCACAAAGGCGGAGGTAGCGGTCCTGCTGCTGGGTTGTTGCCCTCCTACGGCCTCCTCCACGTCTCCTGATGTACTGGCCTGTCTCCTGGTAGCGCCTCCATGCTCTGGACACTACGCTGACAGACACAGCAAACCTTCTTGCCACAGCTCGCATTGATGTGCCATCCTGGATGAGCTGCACTACCTGAGCCACTTGTGTGGGTTGTAGACTCCGTCTCATGCTACCACTAGAGTGAAAGCACCGCCAGCATTCAAAAGTGACCAAAACATCAGCCAGGAAGCATAGGAACTGAGAAGTGGTCTGTGGTCACCACCTGCAGAATCACTCCTTTATTGGGGGTGTCTTGCTAATTGCCTATAATTTCCACCTTTTGTCTATTCCATTTGCACAACAGCATGTGAAATTTATTGTCAATCAGTGTTGCTTCCTAAGTGGACAGTTTGATTTCACAGAAGTGTGATTGACTTGGAGTTACATTGTGTTGTTTAAGTGTTCCCTTTATTTTTTTGAGCAGTGTATTTTCTATAACCAAAAATATATTTTCAGCTGTTTGAAGCTGGTGTTCAAAATTCAAAGAGGCAAAACATAACTTATGAATGGAAAGCATAGAAATAGCACACATAGAAAAGATCTACTGCTTCTTAGACTTGCTTTAAATGAGAATGACAGATCTAACACACATTTCTATTTGAATTTGGTCGAGTCACCCAAAAATGTACGTATTGCAGCTTTAAATTGTATAAAGCACTGAGCCACGTCTGGAAGTATATCACATGAGAGGAGTATATCCCTACACTTTTGTCTCACAAAGGTAATGGAGTTTTCCCCTGACCTTCGACTGGGGTAAATCCTTGCAGTTCAATGTAGCTACATACAGTATGAGATCAAGCCTCCAATTGTCATGTTGGCATAAATGGTCGGGAGACAGGCGCAGGAATGCGTAATAGGGTATTTTATTATACCCCTGTAAAGGCACAGGTACGAAGACAAAACAAACACTATACAAACACAGGGTAGAAATCCAAACAAAAGAGCGAGGAGTACCTTGAATAAATAACACAAGCGCACAATGATTAACACATGGGACGAGACCCGTAATCATCTGCGCAATCCACAATGGCACGAAAGCCAAAACACACAGCACAGGTACTCACACGAACCAACGGACATTGTAACAATAATTGACAGGACAATGGTTAACCAAGGACACACTTATGTAATATTAATCACTGGAAATAGGGGCCAGGTTTGTGTAATGAAAGTGCCGGAGGGATCTGTGACACCAATAAAACATCAATACCACAAAAATCGAATTGATATTTTCACCACCAGTAGTTCCAATGACCACTACCATAGAGCATACATAATGCCTCATTTGACTGCTTACAGACTCTTCTTGTTTGATAGAAAATAAACGCAGCTTTGGTTTAGTGTTTTTATCAACAACTTCAGTTTTTTCAAATGCTGTTGCAGCAATATGCATGAGATGCATAAAACACCTCTAAAAATGTTGCATGCATTAATAAGAAAATGCTTGAGAACAGCTGTATATGCGTTTGTGCCTTGGTGGGCTCCCAAAATACATTTGCATAGCAACATCGATTTTTCACACAGTTTGTTCTGATACTGTTTAATTTCAGCAGCATGTCATGTCTGTATTTTAGTCTAAGTAACATGTGTCCTTAGAGTGACATGCTGGCTAACAACAATTCCCATCTAGAAGCTGCTTTCCGGCTGCTCCGAATTGGCTGTGTCTGCCTCCTTCCGTTCTTTGTGGCTATGACAGATCATGGTGCTTGGAGACAATCAGTGGGAGGTGGTTAAATGTTGAATTAACCCATCAGGTGTTTCTGGCCAAAATATTGTAGATCAATTAGCTAGGGCATCTGGAAGGACCACCTGTTTGTTGGGTGTGGAGATCAGTTACCTACGATCAGGTAAAAGCCTTATGGAAAGGACAAACTGGCAAGTGGGAGAAGTTTCTGGTCCCTCAGTAAGGAACACAGGCAGAGTGCTAACTCTATCAGAAACACACTCGGTTGAGTACAAGTGAAATATGAATGGAAAGTAGCAATTGAAATACTATTAGTAATCATGGGACTCTGTCTGCATCTTGTAAAAGTAACAGAAGTTAAGAAAAAATCTTGACAACAATGCTCTACACAAATGCCATTTTGAGAGCACCTAGCACATTTACCACCGTTAAACAAGTACATTATGCCCAGACTCGTAATAATTGCTTTTGTTGAGGACAAACGTGAAGGGGCTGTAGATCTGGAAAGAAAGATAAGTGTGAGAGGAGTGGCAAGAATGCTAGTCTGCCTCTGGACAACTGCTTTCCAGGATAAGGGGCTGAACCTTTGTGCCCTGGTCCCACTGTCTACGGGCACCATGCAGACCACTCCACATTACATTAGGATGGACAGTGACAATCATAATAAAACGGTATGTAGCTAGGTACTGCAATCTCTACCAGTAGGCCCTACCATTTCCATTTGTAGTGGTGATATCAAGTGGAAATGTAAGTAGAAAGAGAGCATATTGAGCTAAATAGTAAAAAAATGAACAAATGAATTAATATCCCATTGACATTTGGATGGTGCATCATTATCAGGCCAGGTTATAGCCAGGGTTATCTATAAAAAATGGGTGCATTGTAGTTCAGTACCCTCAAGCTACCCTGTTAAAAAAAGTGGGATCACTGTATATAGTATGGTGCCCTCAATTCCTGTCGCTGTGAGACCACAAGGATACAGCTCTCCGGTTCCCACCTTACTGGCTTCACACATTGAGAGAACTACTCCCATTGGTGGGCATGACCTTGTGTCAAACACGCTGGAAGTACAAAACCGTTGTATATTATTTACGACATTGGCAAATAATGGAGGAGTAATGGTCTGTTGCAGGGAGACAAGCATCGCTCGTCTTTTATTCACAGAGGTGAACACAAAAATACACCACCATTTAGTGCTCATAAAATGGCTTTCGCCTGGTGGCACAGGCAAAGAGTCAAGACCAAAATAGAGATGGGCATTTCATAAAATCTCTGGTCATCCAATACATTTCAGGTTTCAGAGTTTGTCCATAGGTCTTTCTTCCCTTTTAGTAGCTAGTCTCGGAAATCCCAGACCTTGGAGCAACGGTACAAGGTCTGGGAGGATGTTGGATTCTCCTGGACATCTGGAAAGGGGGAAAAATGTGTTCCATGGAGGGTCCTCTTCAGACAGACAAGGGCTTAAAATGCGTCTGGGAATTGTGCTCATGTTTAGTTAGGGCAACAAGCGGATACAACAGTGACATCACCGGCACCGGAACTTTTACAGACATGTTGCTGGAGCATTGGTACATTGTGGGAGGCAACCCGTCTGACTCGAGAGACTGTCTAGTAGCTGTTGTTAAAATGGGCTTTACATTTGTATGGGTGAACCAGCATTGATTTAACATTTCTCATTTTGTTATTAGAGAAAATTGTTAATGGAATCAGGATAAATAGTATTCAAATGGTAGAAGATATATTCTCCTCTTGGTCTAGTTCTCCCAGTTCTGCAGTTTGAATGATTTGTTTCTCATCAACTGGATGTGACCAGACTTTTTCCACCTGCAGAGGAACTGAATAGGGAGGAAAACACTGTACTAACAGTTTTACTAAGTCATTGGTAAGGTACATAGATTCGCCTCTTCCACGCTTTGAGACTAGTGTGTTTTTCATAAAAACTGTCTTTTTCAACTTACAACGTAAATGTAAAGGATGTCTGCACTGTGTTTGTGAGGGAGTCTAATGCAGAACAGGAAGAAACGTCAAGGACATATTTATTCTGTACGTCTTTTCAACATACAGAATAATTGTTTTCAATTAGATATGAGATTGGTGGATAGAAGAAACGTGACTCAAACCTGCAGTCCCATTGGTCCCAATGTAGACTACTGTAGTTTTCTAAATGGTTACTCCCTTGTCCAAAACTGTATTTTCATGATTATAATAAAGGGTTTCTCAAATATTTATTCTATTTCATAAATGTTTTATAACTAACCTATACATTGATATTTCTTCAAGACAGCACTAACTTTTTCTTCTTACCTTTATTTAACTAGGCAAGTCAGTTAAGAACAAATTCTTATTTTCAATGACAGCAATGGGTTAACTGTCTTGTTCAGGGGTAGAACAACAGATTTTTACCTTGTCGGCTTGGGGATTCGATCTTGCAACCTTTTGGTTACTATTCCAACGGTCTAACCACTAGGCTACCTGCTCTACCCTATCTACCCTGCTCAGAATGCGCAGCCAGACTCTTAGCCACTTTACATTTATAAACTTAGCTAAAAAAGGAACGTCCCTTGTTCAGGACCCTGTCTTTCAAAGATAATTCGTAAAAAAACAAATAACTTCACAGATCTTCATTGTAAAGGGTTTAAATACTGCTTGTTCAATGAACCATAAACAATTAATGAACATGCACCTGTGGAACGGTCGTTAAGACACTAACAGCTTGAAAACTTAGGACAATAAAGAGGCCTTTCTACCAACTCTGAAAAACACCAAAATAAAGATGCCCAGGGTCCTTGCTCATCTACGTGAATGTGCCTTAGGCATGCTGCAAGGAGGCATGAGGACTGCAGATCTGGCCAGGGCAACACATTTCATTGTCCGTACTATGAGACGCCTAAGACAGCGCTACAGGGAGACAGGACGGACAGCTGATCATCCTCGCAGTGGCAGACCACGCGTAACAACACCTGCACAGGATCAGTACATCCGAACATCACAACTGCGGGACAGGTACAGGATGGCAACAACAACTGCCCGAGTTACACCAGGAATGCACAATCCCTCCATCAGTGCTCAGACTGTCCGCAATAGGCTGAGAGAGACTGAACTGAGGGCTTGTAGGCCTGTTGTAAGGAAGGTCCTCACCAGACATCACCGGCAACAACGTCGCCTATGGGCACAAACCCATCGTCGCTGGACCAGACAGGACTGGCAAAAAGTGCTCTTCACTGACGAATCACAGTTTAGTTTTACCAGGGGTGATGGTCGGATTCGTGTTTATCACCGAAGGAATGAGCGTTACACCAAGGCCTGTACTCTGGAGCGGGATCGATTTGGAGGTGGAGGGTCCATCATGGTCTGGGGCGGTGTGTCACAACATCATTGGACTGAGCTTGTTGTCATTGCAGGCAATCTCAACGCTGTGCATTACAAGGAAGACATCCTCCTCCCTCACATGGTACCCTTCCTGCAGGCTCATCCTGACATGACCCTCTAGCATGACAATGCCACCAGCCATACTGCTCGTTTTGTGCGTGATTTCCTGCTAGACAGGAATGTCAGTGTTCTGCCATGGCCAGCGAAGAGCCCAGATCTCAATCCCATTGAGCATGTCTGGGACCTGTTGGATCGGAGGGTGAGGGCTAGGGCCATTCCCCCCAGAAATGTCCGGGAACTTGCAGGTGCCTTGGTGGAAGAGTGAGGTTACATCTCACAGCAAGAACTGGCAAATCTGAAGCTGTCCATGAGGAGGATATGCACTGCAGTACTTAATGCAGCTGGTGGCCACACCAGATACTGACTGTTACTTTTGATTTTGACCCCCCCTTTGTTCAGGGACACATTATTCCATTTCTTTTAGTCACATGTCTGTGGAACTTGTTCAGTTTGTCTCAGTTGTTGATTATTGTTATGTTCATACAAATATTTACACATTGTCACGATCTGACCTTAGATATCCTTTTAATTCTCTATTTGGTTAGGTCAGGGTGTGACTAGGGTGGGCAATCTAGTTTTTCTATTTATTTGTTGGCATGGTATGGTTCCCAATCAGAGGCAGCTGTCTATCGTTGTCTCTGATTGGGGATCATACTTAGGCAGCCTTTTTACCACCTTAGTTTGTGGGATCTTGATTTTGTATAGTTGCTGTGTAGCCTGCAGAACTTTACGTTCGTTTTGTCTTTTGTTGTTTTTTCGGTGTTCATTTTTAATAAAAGTAAGATGTTCGCCTACCATGCTACACCTTGTTCTAATTCTTCCATCAACGAGCGTAACACACATGTTACGTTTGCTGAAAATAAACGCAGTTGACAGTGAGAGGACGTTTCTTTTTTTGCTGAGTTTATTCATATTCATGGACATCTGTTTTCACTATCCTCTCCTCTGCGTACCAAGAAGTTTTTCATTACTTTTGGTGCTGTGTAGTTGTGATTATGTTGTATGCTCTTGTATGTTGTTTTTACCTATCTGTATTCCTGTCTACAGAATTGCCATTTGTGGGTATTTTGAATTGAATTGAAAGGGAGGAAACCACTGCCAATGCCAAACTTTTCGAGCTCACCATTCTGAAACACAAAGCCAACACTACAATTAAGATTCCTTAAGAGATTCTTAAAACAGTGAAGGTCCCAACTTTATCTCTTGATTTGGTAAGGTCAATAGATTCAGATCTTTTCCCAATTTGAGACTAGTGTTTTTATATTTAAATAGTCAACTCTGATTTAACTCTGTTTTCTCATATGTGAAAGGATGTCGCCACTATGTTTGCGTCAAATTATTTTTTGAGTCTAAATCAGAACAGTGAGGAACAGAAGGTCAAGGACTTGGGTACAAAAGCATAGCGAAATCTAGTTATGGGTCTTTCTGTAAACTAGGGTAACAGTGAAGATTTCCTCTGCTGGACAATTTGTTACAGCTGTTGATAAGTCATTGACAGTAATCTAGCAATTTTTTTCATGTCATTACATTAACATATAAAGGGGATCATAGCTATATTCAATACAATTCACAAATTGATGTAAAACCCTTTATCATGGTTGGTGTCTTGAAAGATTTGTCCAAAATTGTGTGACGTAAAACATAACTTTTCTGTCCTTGCAAGTGTAAATTGTTGTTATATCATATTTTAAGCATGAATCAGTTAAATTAAACATTGAACTTAACCCCTGCAAGAATCATGGATCTAACTGTTTAAACATTGTGTGTCTCCTTACAGTATGTTAGAGGTTGGAAACAGTTTTCATGGTCACACAAATCCCAAATGATGTATGCGATTGCAAAATAGAATGCTTCTAAGCTAAAGTCACCTTACCTTGATACTTAAAACCTAAATCGATACTGTCATTAATGTTGTTCTTCAATAATTATGCATACTACTTGTTGGATGCGCATCTGGTGGCCAGCTGATTAGTTATGCTGTGATATTTTCACACATCATCATCTGAATCTAGGAAGGATATTTCCAAATGACAGTCAGGTGACGAACAGCTGTTGTGATAGTGCATGTGATGCAACAACAGCCCAAGTGCTGGAAAAAAGGTGTTCGCGAGGCATGTCCACAATATTTTGGTGTCTCATTCGTTACGCCGGTGAAGACAGTTGTCTGCTTGATTTACAGCAGGGTCTCATTAGATTTTACAGAGAGAGCATCAAGGTAATGAGTTCATGTTTTCATATGTTTTTGTGCTTCGGATTTGACACCGAATCTACTGTGCGCAATTGTATAAGATAGACTATTGCGCAACCCCAAATGCTTTTGAATATTCTGGAAATAATGTCAAATTACATAACCTAGTGGGCATATTCACAATATGATCTGGTTATTAAATAACATGACAAATACATGTTGCTTTACATGTTACATCTGCAATTTGAAAGAATACAAGGTGCTTGAAATAGCCTATTTGAATTTGGAACTCATAAATTCAAGTATGTGAATTGGTCTACCTTGTAAATTAGCCATTTTCTCAATTTGGTGCTTGAAAAGTCCTTGTAATTATTGTAGCCAATTTATAATTCTCTGTGATTTAATTTTTTTATCTGTTTTTGTGAGAGAGAACTTATATACTTTTTGTTAGTGGACAGTTTTGTTTGTTTCCCGCCACTTCCATAGAAGGGTGTTGCTCTACTCTGTTATGAGGTCGATAACATCTAATGCTGGCTTCAACCTACCATACAAATCCTTCCATAAAAAAAACTAACCTGGCATGTGGAACTGCATGACAATCGTTTTATTTTTGTTTCAAACCATTTTGAAATGTTTATTTATAGAAATACCCTTATGTATTGTGGGTGTTTTTTTGTGTTATTGGTTGCGCTTGGGTAGGTGGGGGTGTTCACAAGTGTAAATGTGACTGCTGAAACAATGAATGTTTCGACACTGCTAACTTAGGAGCATCTTACTCTCCATCTCTACATGACGCTAGAAGTACCTTGACTTTTTGAAAGTGACTGGATGTACGTACATTGCCTTGGACTGACAGTGTACCATGTAGGCACAGAACGCATCCTTGTCAGCTCAAGTGGACGGCACATTATTTTTAATTTGCTGCAATTAACCAGAATTCTGAAAATAACTTCACGTTGTGAGGACAGCTGTGAAGGCTAAACAGTTGCCAACGACACCTTCTTAATGGAGGAAGACAAGTGTCTTTGCTGAATTACCATGGCAACTGCAGAATCAATCGCAAAAAGCACTGACACGACTGTCAGTATGACATTTGGAGCTATGTTGTTAGCTTGCAGATCCCCCTGTTCTGATCATCTCCTACCTGATGTCCTAATTTAGGGCTGGCTGTCCTTACAGTACCTACAGTTCATATTCCTTCACAGGTGTGGATTCATTACATAACTTTGAATATTGTTCTTTGAATATTGTTCTTAAGCTAGTTAGCTTAGTTGATTAAATTCATCACATTGAATCACATTGAGTGGGTGTTACAGATGTCTCTCTTTCCCTCTCTGTTGTTTTCGCTCTATCTCAGTAGAGAAAATAATTGACTATAAACGGTCGAGGGCTCAGTTTGTGAAGCAAAATAAACTGACAGGATTTCATTGCTGTGCAATTTGTTCAAGTGAAGACACGCTCTAGCTTCAACTGGGTAAGATTAAACACACACTCCAGCAGGATGACAGAATGGTCAGCTCTTGACGTACGGGTTGAGGTTGAAAGGCCCTTTATTGGCTTGCCAGAGGCGGATGCCCTAGGCTAACTGCAAACGGGCAATCTTGGAGCGGGCAAGATCGATGTATAAACATATTATTGATTTAATCTCTAATGGAGAGTCATTGGTTTTGCCTCATCTTGTGGTGGGAACCATTAGGATCAGGCCTGGATGGCTCGTTCCTCATCCGGGAGTAATGGCCTATAATCAGCTGTATCTCTTTAAGTGATGGCTCCTTCCCGAAGGCTGTGGGCCTTGACAGTTCTATCTCTCTCGCTTTCTCTCTCCTTCTTCTCCATCTACGATTTAAGCTATCTTATAGAACTGTCTGCGAGGAAAAAGTTAAATTCTGTCTTTATCTGTGTTAATGAAAACTCTCTCTCATTAACATATCACACCAGCCACTCCTGGTGACTCTCTACTCAACTTCATCTTCCCGATTCCTTTACAGTATCCCTTTCTTTCTCATCATTCCCTCTCCCTTATATGACAGGGCAGATGTTTTTAAGCTCTGTTGCATACGTAAAACACACAAACACACTTATGAATATATAGTAAGCCATTTAAGCACATAGTTAGGGCACACATATGCATGCCAATATTCATAAAGAAGCAGAGTCAGCATAACTTTGTTTGACAGAAAAGTAATTAAAATCAACCAAGCACACGTTGCATACCAAACCACCAGGAACAGTAGCACAACACACGGTCCAGCCCCTAACAAAATGTATTAAAAGTTAATTTGTTTTGAGAACGATGCTCTCATACCCCCTTCATGGACAATGAATTTTGTGGCACTGGATGCATATACAATTTGTATAGGGATACACACACACAAACATATATACACCTCCCACGAACCGAGATGAGCACAATTCAGTGAAGCAGGTATTAGCAAAGCCACCCACTCTGGAGTCAGGTTTTTCCCACACAGGCTGTGGCTGACGAGCCAAACTGCACTGCTAGCACAGTTAGTGTATTGCACTACAGCACCCAGAATAAGTGGTGTGTGAAGGGGTGAATTATGCGGATTATCACCCAGTAGAGTGGATCCCTGTGCTGTGGTATAATGCAGTAACCAACTACATATTAGTGTTAGGCATCAGTCAACTCATATCTTTCTCTTTTCTATTCACCTATGCCATGGGAACCAACCCTCGCCAATAGATTTTTTTCTGGACGTATGAATCAAATACATACATGGTTGGAAACAGGGAACAATAAAAGGTAGTTATTCACGCTACCCTAATCACTCTCTGTTTCTCAGTGTGGAGAGGCAAACTCACTCTCTCGCTCTCTTTTCCTCCTTTCACCCTCAATCACTCTCTTGTGGGATGGAGGGAGCAGAAATGACGTGCATAGCACATCTGGGTTACTCATGTGGCACAGCGATTGTCTTGCCGTGGGGCCTTGGTTGCCGAGCCACCCCCTCAGTATTGTCTAAAAGCTGCTTAACCTGCAGCTCTCAAAAGCTTATTGTTGCGTTAACGCTCTCAACAGTGTTGCCTTGGTGATAAGTGGACACACACACGCAGGAGGGATAAGATTGGCGCTTCACCCCTTATTGGCAGACATACAGTCAGAGACTAGTACAAGTCTAACATATGTACCTGTGTGTGTGTGTGTGTGTGTGTGTGTGTGTGTGTGTGTGTGTGTGTGTGTGTGTGTGTGTGTGTGTGTGTGTGTGTGTGTGTATGTGTATGTGTGTGTGTGTGTGTGTGTGTGCATGTGTGTGGACGAGTTTAACTATACTTGTTGGGCCAGAAGTCCAAACTGGGGACATTTTGTTAGTCCCCACAAGGTCAAATGCTTTTTCTAGGGGGTTTAGGGTTAAGAAAATGGTTAGTTTGTTTCCAACAGCTGCAAACAAAAGTCGCTAACACTATACTTGACATCTAGAGTCATAACATGTTATGACACGGTCATAACCATGTAATAATATGTCACAACAGCTGACATAACTTGTCATAAACTGTCATAAAATGATCATAACATTATCATGACACATACATTACCAGTCAAGCTCTTTGAAACACCTACTCATTCAAGGTTTTTTCTTTATTTGTACTATTTTCAACATTGTAGAATAATATGGAAAACATCAAAACTATGAAATAACACGTATGGAATCTTGTAGTAACCAACAAAGTGTTAAGCAAATCAAAATATATTTTAGATTCTTCAAAGTAGACACACTTTGCCTTGATGACAGCTTTGCACAAACTTGGCATTCTCTCAACCAGCTTCATGAGGAATGCTTTTCCAACAGTCTTGAAGGAGTTCCCACATATGCTGAGCACTTGTTGGCTGCTTTTCCTTCACTCTGCGGTCCAACTCATCCCAAACCATCTCAATTTGGTTGAGGTCAGGTGATTGTTGAGGCCAGGTCATCTGATGCAGCACTCCATCACTCACCTTCTTGGTCAAATAGCCCGTACAGCTAGTTTGCAGTCTTTCCAGCTTCAGTTTGAAGTGATTGTGTTAGCTGTGTTGTTGGCTAGCTCCTGTGAGCAACAGTGTCCACATTAGCTCATTGTTATGTCACTAGAAAACAGCTTAAACAAATGCAAATGCAGCGACTTTGCTGTTATTCTGGCTGCACTTTTTGACATGCCTGTAAGTTAGCCGTAGTTGGCTGGCCAGCAAGCAAGGGATAAGAATGTTGCCAGCCAGTATGACATGAACAACTGGGTCGCGTCCATAGATACAGAACAAAAAGACTGAACGACTGGGCAGATAGAATAAATGACCAGCCGATTTGGGTAGCAACCCTAGATTTGGATTATATCTTGTGGAAGGATGAAATAATATGAATAAATTCATGAAAATACAATATTTAATGAAAATATGTCAATCATTGTTTGAATATGTTGGTTAACCGTTGTATTAAAGTGATAATGCCCTCGAAGCCGGTGTTTGGAGGATATATTGGCCGACTTCATCTCAGGCCTAACAAAACCCATGCCAATATACCCTCAAAAACACCGACTTCAAGGGCATTATTACTTAATAATGACAAGGTTGTGACCGTGTCATAACGTGTCATGACGCTAGGTGTCAAGGAAATTGTTACCCAAAAGTTCAGAGAGTTTTCTTTCCTCTAGTTCAGGTATTCCCAAACGGGAGGGGGGTACGTGCAATTCCGTTCGGGGATTGCGCATGAATCACATTAAAAAATATATATATATACACACTACCTTTCAAAATGTTGGGGTCACTTAGAAATGTCCTTGTTTTTGAAGGAAAAGCACATTTGTTGTCCATTAAAATAACATCAAATTGATCAGAAATACAGTGTAGACATTGTTAATGCTTTAAATGACTATTGTAGCTGGAAATGGCAGATTTTTTATGGAATATCTACATAGGCGTACAGAGGCCCATTATCAGCAACCACCATTCCTGTGTTCCAATGGCACGTTGTGTTAGCTAATCCAAGTTTATAATTTTTAAAGGCTAATTGATCATTGAAAACCATTTTGCAATCATGTTAGCATAGCTGAAAACTGTTGTTCTGATTAAAGAAGCAATTAAACTGGCCTTCTTTGGACTAGTTGAGTATCTGGTGCATCAGCATTTGTGGCCAGAAACAAAGACCTTTCTTCTGAAACTCGTCAGTCTATTCTTGTTCTGAGAAATTGCCAAGAAACTGAAGATCTCGTACAATGCTGTGTACTACTCCCTTCACAGAACAGCGCAAACTGGCTCTAACCAGAAAAGAAAGAGGGGTGGGAGGCCCTGGTGCACAACTGAGCAACAGGACAAGTACATTAGAGAGTCTAGTTTGAGAAAGACGCCTCACAAGTCCTTAACTGGCAGCTTCATTATATAGTACCCGCAAAACACCAGTCTCAACGTCAATAGTTAAGAGTCGACTCCGGGATACTGGCCTTCTAGGCAGAGTTGCAAAGAAAAACCATATCTCAGACTGGCCAATAAAAATAATAGATTAAGATGGGAAAGAGAACACAGACACTGGTCAGAGGAACTCTGCCTAGAAAGCCAGCATCCCGGAGTGACAGTTCTGATGCAGCCGTAGAGCTACTGTCCCATTACCCGGGAAAGCACTGAACAACAGACAGGGACATTGGACCATCGAATAGGCGCAAATATGATAAGAACTACATTGATTTGGGGTTCACTTATATTGGAAGTAGTGCCTTTCCTCAGCCACGGTGTGTTATATGTACAAAACAACTCGATGAAACCTTCACTTTTGAGCAGACATTTAGAAACAAAACATGCCAATTTGAAAAATAAACCAAGGGAGTTTTTTGAGCGAGAATTAAGATGACTTTTGAGTAGTAACACATGATATAGTGCCAAAAATGTGTGCATGTCAGCAATCAAGTTTTGAAGATATATAACTTTCAAGATACAGAAATACAGTACAACCAGTATGAAGCATTTTGTATCATGCAAAATGCAGCATGATATGATAGATAATGCAACATACCTGCTATATTTCTGTATTTTGAAAGTTATATACCATAGCTTGAAAACTTGATTACTGACATGCAAAACTGTTGGGACTATGTCAACAATAGAATAATGAAATTAATACCAAAATATAGTTATTGGGTGGAATTCTCCTTTAAGTAGTCCACTCACAAGGACATACATTTCCTCAAAATCATTTTATGAAAGGCGTATACTTACATTATAAAATGTCCTCTTTATGACTTGCAATCTGGATAACTCTAATAAACACCAGCCTGTTTCACTGTTAACATACTGTATCTTCCACTGTGCTGCTGAGTGTCTGGTTCTTCGCCTGTAGTCAGAGCAGTGACTAATTTGGGAGCTTGTTAGCACTATGCCCAGTTAGTACCGGAGGGGTTTTATTTATTTTTAAAAATGTTTATTTCACCTTTATTTAACCAGGTAGGCAAGTTGAGAACAAGTTCTCATTTACAATTACGACCTGGCCAAGATAAAGCAAAGCAGTTCGACACATACAACAACACAGAGTTACACATGGAGTAAAACAAACATACAGTCAATAATACAGTAGAAAAAATAAGTATATACAATGTGAGCAAATGAGGTGAGATAAGGGAGGTAAAGGCAAAAAAAAGGCCATGGTGGTGAAGTAAATACAATATAGCAAGTAAAACACTGGAATGATAGATTTGCAGTGGAAGAATGTGCAAAGTAAAGATAGAAATAATGGGGTGCAAAGGAGCTAAATAAATAAATACAGTAGGGGGAGAGGTAGTTGTTTGGGCTAAATTATAGATGGGCTATGTACAGGTGCAGTAATCTTTGAGCTGCTCTGACAGCTGGTGCTTAAAGCCAGTAAGGGAGATAAGTGTTTCCAGTTTCAGAGATTTTTGTAGTTCATTCCAGTCATTGGCAGCAGAGAACTGGAAGGACAGGCGGCCAAAGGAAGAATTGGTTTTGGGGGTGACCAGAGAGATATACCTGCTGGAGCGCGTGCTACAGGTGGGTGCTGCTATGGTGACCAGTGAGCTGAGATAAGGGGGGACTTTACCTAGCAGGGTCTTGTAGATGACCTGGAGCCACTGGGTTTGGCGACGAGTATGAAACGAGGGCCAGCCAACGAGAGCGTACAGGGCGCAGTGGTGGGTAGTATATGGGGCTTTGGTGACAAAACGGATGGCACTGTGATAGACTGCATCCAATTTATTGAGTAGGATATTGGAGGCTATTTTGTAAATGACATCGCCGAAGTCGAGAATCGGTAGGATGGTCAGTTTTACAAGGGTGGGTTTGGCAGCATGAGTGAAGGATGCTTTGTTGCGAAATAGGAAGCCAATTCTAGATTTAACTTTGGATTGGAGATGTTTGATGTGAGTCTGGAAGGAGAGTTTACAGTCTAACCAGACACCTAGGTATTTGTAGTTGTCCACATATTCTAAGTCAGAACCGTCCAGAGTAGTGATGTTGGATGGGCAGGCAGGTGCAGGCAGCGATCGGTTGAAGAGTATGCATTTAGTTTTACTTGTATTTAAGAGCAATTTGAGGCCACGGAAGGAGAGTTGTATGGCATTGAAGCTCGTCTGGAGGGTTGTTAACACAGTGTCCAAAGAAGGGCCAGAAGTATACAGAATGGTGTCGAATGGATCAGAGACTCACCAGCAGCAAGAGCGACATCATTGATGTATACAGTGAAGATGGTCGGTCCAAGAATTGAACCCTGTGGCACCCTCATAGAGACTGCCAGAGGCCCGGACAACAGACCCTCCGATTTGACACACTAAACTCTATCAGAGAAGTAGTTGGTGAACCAGGCGAGGCAATCATTTGAGAAACCAAGGCTATCGAGTCTGCCGATAAGGATGTGGTGATTGACAGAGTCGAAAGCCTTGGCCAGGTCAATGAATACAGCTGCACAGTATTGTTTCTTATCGATGGCGGTTAGGATATCGTTTAGGACCTTGAGCGTGGCTGAGGTGCACCCATGACCAGCTCTGAAACCAG
Source organism: Salvelinus namaycush (assembly GCF_016432855.1). Classification (NCBI taxonomy): domain Eukaryota; kingdom Metazoa; phylum Chordata; class Actinopteri; order Salmoniformes; family Salmonidae; genus Salvelinus; species Salvelinus namaycush. The sequence goes on from NC_052310.1 coordinate 50,824,287, forward strand.
ATTGCATAGCGGAGAAGGTATGGTGGGATTCGAAATGGTCGGGAATCTGTTTTTTGACTTGGCTTTCGAAGACCTTAGAAAGGCAGGATAGGATAGATATAGGTCTATAGCAGTTTGGGTCAAGAGTGTCCCCCCCTTTGAAGAGTGGGATGACTGCAGCTGCTTTCCAATCTTTGGGAATCTCAGACGACACGAAAGAGAGGTTGAACAGGCTAGTAATAGGGGTTGCAACAATTTCGGCAGATCATTTTAGAAAGAAAGGGTTCAGATTGTCTAGCCCAGTTGATATGTAGGGGTCCAGATTTTGCAGCTCTTTCAGAACATCAGTTGACTGGATTTGGGAGAAGGAGAAATGGGGAAGGCTTGGGCGAGTTGCTGTGGGGGGTGCAGTGCTGTTGACCGGGGTAGGGGTAGCCAGGTGGAAAGCATGGCCAGCCGTAGAAAAATGCTTATTGAAATTCTCATGGCATGCTGGAATGATGTGAGATGATGGTTTAGTTAGTTAAGCTGTGCCTGGTGCCTTGCTGGGAATTGGTAGTTGGTACAGGAAATGAAGCAGAGAGATTCCCTAGTGTGTCCGCAGAACGGCATGTGTATCTGGTGGGTCCACTGCTACTGCTGCCCACCGGGCAGTGCCAAAAGAGAGGACTAAGAGAGAGGCTGTGTCCAACAATGACTGAGTACAGAGTACTCTGTAAAGGATTGATGACAGAGAAACACTCACACACAGAGAATGAACATGTGCAGATGAGCAAACACATATACAGAAGTGCATGCAGGCACACACTAACACACACATACACACAAACACCACTCCCCTGTCCATACCCATCAACAGCTGGCCTGGCCTTCAACCCCCTCCTCCCTGTCCTCCTTCTTGCTTTAGTAAACCCAGGTGGCCTGACCAAGCACCCTGTCTGAGTAATGGCCCCAGAGGAGCAGCAGCACAGTGCATTCATCATAGTCTCCACTCTCCACTCACACACACACACACCTACACACATACAATGTAACCATGTGCCAAAATCAAGCTGTTAAAAATAGTAACAATTATCACATCTAAATGTGATGATCTCTCAACTAGTATATAAATTATTATTGCATTGGTGTCAAATAGTGTGTTGATGAGCTCCAACATCCCTACAAGTTTATCATGTTGTTGATTCGTTAACAATGCCAAACATAATGTGAAGTAAACTACTTTTCCATTGTAGATTTAGCGACACACAAAACCACCATAACTGTCAAACAACGTGACTCAACCTCTAAAGGTATAAAATATGTTCATGTTCATTGTCTGGTTCTTTCCTGTAGGCAGCTTGGCTGGGTGCCGGGCGGGTGTGTATCTGTGGATGACGTGCTGTCCTGACCTGCTCTGTCTGTGTTTATCTGTTTGAGCGGTGTATTTATGGCCCTATGCTCGTTCATTAGATGGCGCCGAGGCCATTTATTACATTGCATTTTCAGTCAAGTCCCAAACCCCTGCCATCTATTTCCTTCCCAATGACAGTGGATCCTTCTCTCCCTGCATTGCTGTATGTTTAGCATACCAATCAGCACGGAGATGAGAGTCACCCTACTCTGTATTCAGCACACCCAACTACAAGGCATTCTAATATATCTACTACTGTTTATACACATTGCATATTTAAATACTGGTTTCTTGACATAGCTCACTGTAATATATACGTAGTATCTACTGCTGTACATATCGTTCTTACTATATTTTTTGGTGTATATACGCATAGATTGCATTTGGATTACTGATACAGTGCTATTTGGGTTGTTAATTGAATTCGTTCTGACAACCTTGATTTTTGTTTCTAGTTTTTAATTATTCTTTATTTGTGTACTTGTTTAACATGCACTATTAGGAGATAGTAACATAAGCATTTCACTTCACCCGCTATAACATTTGCTACTGTGTACGGGACCAATAAAAATGTATTTGATTTGATTTGTGAGGGGAGAGAGAGTCTGTGAGAGTCTGTGAGAGAGAGTGGGTAAGAGAGGAGGAGGTGAGACTGGCAAGGAGAGGAGAAAGGGAGGGAGAGAGACAGATAGAGAGAGAAGACAGAGGGAGAGAGGAACGAGGAGAGAGAAAGTGGGGAGGGAGGGGCGAATTGGGTTATATAATTTTTTTCCATCCCAAAAACAGATGGTAAATAGAAGGAGCAACAGGAACTAGTTGTTTTGGATCTTGCTCTGACACTGTTTGTTAGGGTGAGAGACAGAGATTAAGCTTTATACAGAAGAGCAAAGTAAGCAGACATCAGAAAAGCACAAACACGGTCAGACAGAATCAATGGTGCATAATCTGAGTTTTCGGGAGTCGAACACTCAAACAACCCCTTCAATAGTAAGGGTATGTTTATGTTTCTGCCACAAAACTGAGAAGTCAAAACCTTAGGCCATAGTGTCCCAATAGAGATAAAAGAAAAACAGTGCTCAGTGCAGTCACAAAGAGGGCACGTCAGTCACAAAGAGGGCACTGTCCCAGAAAGGCTTGACATAGGCATACTGTATGAAGACACCAGACATAGAGGCACCCCAGACATCTTGCAGGACATTACCAGGGGGTTATGGGCTAGCAAATCCTCCAACCATAGTCTACATTGGCCAGAAGCTTCTAGGAGTGGAAGAGGGGAGGGAGGCATTGGGTTCATCTTCCTTTTCTCCGCATAATTTGTTGTCTTCTCTGCTCAAACACAGATTCATCACCGAATATCATTACATTAACCAAGCTGCAAAAACAAAGATCCTTTAATTTGTATGTCATCAGCTGGGCCAATTCAGGTCATCAGCACAAAAAACACTGAGGTCCCGTCAAACACAAATGCACATACACACTTAGGTGAATAGGCACACACACACATTGCCCCAAGAACATACAGTCCTATAATGCCTTCTTATAGCTTTCGAAATGGCCTTATTTTCTGCAAACCTTGGAAAACTATGGAGTGTCTGCTGAGAAGTCATTATTAAATGATTGAACCAGTCAGGGTATTTAAAGTTTCATGGCCAGCCATTAGCATCTTAGACAGCAGACCTTGTACACTGGTTTGGGGGGGGGGGGTGAGAAGCAAACACCAGAACACCAATGAATACAGTATATGACCTAGATAGAAGCCCAACATCGCACCACACCACTCCGGCTTCAAACGAACTGCCCAGGAGGAGCTAAATCAAGGCCACTGGGTATTTTGAGAATAAAATGTTATATCAGCCTAGGAGCACGTTAGCCACAACAGTTCCCACATGCCTGCCAGATTCACACGCAATAGCAGGGCCAATAGAAGGGATCATATACTGTAGTGAGGGCTGTTGACAATTAATGTATGCATGTGCATGTATATGGACAGTGGCGGACAGTGGAGCTATTTCCATCTTTAAGGTGTTGAGGTCTGGATGCCTTCTCCAGGCTGTGACCTCACTCACCTGCACTCCTGCTCCCCACTGTTTCAGCACTTAAAACTTATTCGGGATAGGGGGCAGTATTCGGAAGTTTGGATGACTGAGGTGCCCAAAGTAATCTACCTGTTACTCAGGCCTAGAATATGGATATAATCAGTAGTATTGGATAGAAAACACTCTAAAGTTTCCAAAACTGTTAAAATAATGTCTGTGAGTATAACAGAACTGATATGGCAGGCGAAAACCCGAGGAGAACCACCCGGAATATTTTTTGGGAGCTCACCACTCATTGTAATGGCTGTCTATGGGAAAATCAATGGAATACCTCCCAGATTGCAGTTCCTATGGCTTCCAGTAGATGTCAACAGTCTTTAGAAAGTGTTCCAGGCTTGCTTTTTGAAAAATGAGCTAGAATTTGTAGTTTTTCTAGGTGGCTCTCATTTTGGCCGCGGTATTGTGGCGCGCGTAGATGAGCGCGCACTTCGTTATTCATCTCCGGTAATGAACATACTATTCTCCGTCTTAAATTGTATCGTTTATTTACATATTAGGGTACCTGAGGATTGATTAGAAACATTGTTTGACTTGTTTGGACGAAGTTTATTGGTAACTTTTGGGATTCATTTGTATGCATGTTGAACGAGGGAAACCGGTGGATTACTGAATCAAGCGTGCCAACTAAACTTACTTTTTTGGGATATAAAGAAGGACTTTACTGAACAAAAGGACCATTTGTTATGTAGCTGGGAGCCTTGGGATTGCAAACAGAGGAAGATCTTCAAAGATAAGTGATTTATTTTATCGCTATTTCTGACTTTCAAGCCTGTGCTTGTTTGGAAAATGTTTGTAATGCTTTTGTATGCAAGGCACTCTCCTCGGATAATCACATGGTGTGCTTTCGCCGTAAAGCATTTTTGAAATTTGACAAAGCGGCTGGATTAACAAGAAGTTAAGCTTTTAAACGATGTAAGACACTTGTATTTTCATGAATGTTTAATATTACGAATTTTGTATTTTGAATTTGGCGGTCTGCAATTTCACCGGATGTTGTCGAGGTGGGGAGGTAGCGGCACGCCTAGCCCAAAGAGGTTATAATAATGGGCTCTGCCTCACGCTCTCTCTCTCGCTCTCTCTGCAGAAGTTTCACAGGTTCAACTTGTGCTCTGAAACATTTACTTCTTATGGCTGGTGCCAGTATTGAGTAGCTTGGATGAATAAGGTGCCCAGAGGTGCCCAGAGTAAACTGCTGCTACTCAGTCCCAGTTGCTAATATATGCATAGAAAACACTCTGAAGTTTCTAAAACTGTTTGAATGATGTCTGTGAGTATAACAGAACTCAAATGGCGGGCAAAAACCTGAGAACAAATCCAACCAGGAAGTGGGAAATCTGAGGTTGGTCATTTTTCAACTCTTTCCCTATTGAATATACAGTGAGATATTGGTCATGTTGCACTTCCTAAGGCTTCCACTAGATGTCAACAGTCTTTAGAACCTTGTTTGATTGTCACGTTCCTGACCTGTTTTCTCTTGTTTTTGTATGTGTTTAGTTGGTCAGGGCGTGAGTTGGGGTGGGCATTCTATGTTATGTGTTTCTATGTTTAGGTTCATTGTCATTTAGCCTGATATGGTTCTCAATCAGGGACAGGTGTTTTACGTTTCCTCTGATTGAGAACCATATCAAGGTAGGTTGTTCACACTGTTTGTTTGTGGGTGGTTGTCTTCCGTGTCTGTGTCTGTGCACCACACGGGACTGTTTCGTTTGTTCGTTCGTTTGTGTAGTCTGTACTTGTTCATGCGTTCTTCGTGTATATGTAAGTTCTCTAGTTCAGGTCTGTCTACATCGTTTATTTGTTTTGTAGTTTGTTGAAGTATTTTCGTGTTTCGTCTTTACTTTAATAAATATCATCATGTCGTATAACAACGCTGCGCTTTGGTCCAATCCCTACTCCTCCTCTTCGGACGAAGAGGAGGAGGACAACCGTTACATTGATGCTTCTACTGTGAAGGGGGGCCGAATGAGAGGGGAATGAGTAAGGTCTGCCATGAGCTGACCATGCGCTGACCATGAGCGTTCACGTGAGAGTTTGCTTGCATTCCATTGCATTTCTGAAGAGAAAGGTTGGAACTCTCCAGTTGGAACATTATTGAAGATTTATGTTAGAAACATCCTAAAGATTGATTCTATACTTCGTTTGACATGTTTCTACGGACTGTAACGGAACTTTTTGACTTTTTGTCTGCTCCTAGTAAACACGCTTTGTGAGTTTGGATTTGTTTACCAAACGAGCTAACAAAAGGAGCTATTTGGACATAAATTATGGACATTATCGAACAAAACAAACATTTATTGTGGAACTGTGATTCCTAGGAGTGCATTCTGATGAAGATCATCAAAGGTAAGTGAATATTTATAATGTTATTTCTGACTTCTGTTGACTGCACAATATGGCGGATATCTTTGTGGCTTTTTTGGGCTCTGAGGGCCGTACTCAGATTATTGCATGGTTTGCTTTTTCTGTAAAGCTTTTTTGAAATCTGACACAGCGGTTGCATTAAGGAGACGTTTATCTAAAGTTCCATGCATAACACTTTTATTTTCATCAAAATGTATGATGAGTATTTCTGTAAATTGATGTGGCTCTGCAAAATCACCGGATGTTTTGGAAGCAAAACATTACTGAACGTAACGCGCCAATGTAAACTGAGATTTTTGGATATAAATATGAACTTTATCGAACAAAACATACATGTATTGTTTAACATGAAGTCCTATGAGTGTCATCTGATGAAGATCATCAAAGGTTAGTGATTAATTCTATCTCTATTTCTGATTTTTGTCTATTTCTCTTTGGCTGGAGAAATGACTGTTTTTCTGTGACTTGGCTCTGACCTAACATAATCGTTGTGGTGCTGTCGCTGTAAAGCCTATTTGAAATCAGACACTGTGGTAGGATTAACAAGAAGTGTATCTTTAAAATGGTGTGAAATACTTGTATGTTTGAGGAATTTTAATTATGGGATTTCTGTTGTGTTGAATTTGACGCGCTGCACTTTCACTGGCTGTTGTCATATCGATCCCGTTAACGGGATCGCAGCCGTAAGAATTAACAGGTCCTATTCCAGAGGGCTCTCAGATGGTCACTGTGGTTATGTTCTCTTAACCTCTGACACAATCTCCCTTCAGCCTGTCTCTCTGCGATGGCGTGCAATACTCTGACTTGGCCAATGTTAGACTAATCAATCGTGTGAGCGCACATTGGTCCAACCTTTGACCCTTACTCTTTGATGATATTAAAGGTTTCCTATACATCAATACATGACAAGCGGCTGTACCATACCGAAAGCACCTCTTACTAAAGCAATCAGGGTTATTTGTCTTTTCAGAATATTTTCCCCATCAAATTCTCTTTGGGTTTTGACTACAATTTTTGCTCAGAGGAATAACGTTAGGGTTTAACCTTTCTGGCGCAGGTGGTCCACTAGCGACCCACCTCGACAACATCCGGTGAAATTGCAGAGCGCCAAATTCAAAATACAGAAATAGTCATAATAAACATTCATAAAAAATACAAGTGTTATACATCGGCTTAGAGATGAACTTCTTGTTAATCCAGCCGCTTTGTCAGATTTCAAAAAGGCTTTACGGCGAAAGCATACCATGCGATTATCTGAGGACAGCGCCTCGATTACAAAAGCATACAAACATTTTACAACCAAGTAAAGGAATTACCAAAGTCAGAAATAGCGATAAAATTAATCACTTACCTTTGAAGATCTTCATATGTTTGCAGTCACAAGAGTCCCAGCTACACAATAAATGTTTGTTTTGTTCGATAAAGTCCCTCTTTATCTCCCAAAAACTCAGTTTATTTGGCGCATTTTGTTCAGTAATCCACTGGCTCAAAGGCGGAAAAACAACGAATGGCGCGCCCTCGGTCTCGCGTGCAAACCAGCACTGCATGATTCTACAGTCCACTGAGAGAAAGGTCTCATTCTTCTTCATTTTTCAGAAAACAAGCCTGAAACAATGTCTAAAGACTGTTGACATCTAGTGGAAGCCATAGGAACTGCAATCTGGGTCCTAACCCATTAGATACTCTATAGGTATTCAATTGAAAATACCCACATAAAAAAATCCCACTTCCTGGATGGATTTTCCTCAGGTTTTCGCCTGCCATATCAGTTCTGTTATACTCACATACATTATTGTAACAGTTTTGCAAACTTTAGAGTTTTCTATCCAAATCTACCAATTATATGCATATCCTAGCTTCTGGACCTGAGTAACAGGCAGTTTACTTTGGGCACGCTTCTCATCCAGACGTCTAAATACTGCCCCCAAGCCATAAGAAGTTTTAATGCAATTAAATCCACAGGGGAGATATCATGTGACCAATGACAGGCAAAGGAGATGAAGATGTCAGCTCTGAGGGGATATGTGTGGTTGTTAAACTATGTTTTTGCCTGCAGCTACGGGAGAGATGCAATAATGGCCTGTCAGCAAATAGTAAAGGAAGGCTATTAGAGAACCGTCTGCAACTTCATCAATATTTCAATGCATGTCAAGCGCTCGGCTCCACACTCTGTGTGCATATGGTTTCTTCATGCTGTAAGGGCTGCCAGGTGGATGAAGTTGACCACTAGGGAGAGCAGAGCACCACTGCCAACAGCCCAGCAGTTCTAAGGAGTCCAGAATGTTCATTCCTGCTGCTTCACATTTACGTTATTTCTTTGCCACATGCTCCAGCGTTTGCCCCAAGGTTATTTCTGACGATGCGCTCGTACTGACCACAATCCTTTAGGACTCAGTTCAAGTCAAGGCACTTCTCTTTACCTAAAGTGAAATATCTCTTGACCCCTTTCTATGTTGCTTTATTTTTTCAAATTTCCTTCTGACTCATGCATGGAAACACACACACACACACACACACATACACACACAACCCTGACTTGTTGTAGGGCCTCTTGGTTTTAAGAAGGATCAATTAGCCTCCAGTCACTTTCAGATTAGCCCCAATCCAGTGAATGAGAACAATTACCTACAACACTGGGCAAATTAAACAGTAATTTGCTTCTAAAGCCAGGCTGAGCAACAAATTCAAATCTGCTCAGCCTCAACACAAGCCATTTGTTTTTCCCTCTCTCTCTCTTTTTTTCTCCCTCTCCCCGAAAGGAAAGATAAACACCCACACTAACACTGTGTATGAGTCTATCCAACCCCATCAAGCCCCGTCTCAGAGGGGATTGGGGATAAGGCTGTCAATCCCTTCTAATTGGCCACACATGCACTCAGGAAGACAAGGCAGGTATTGGGAGGTAAAGGGAACTTTCACCATGTCATGTTATTATTGCTCTAACTTAATTAAGGGTTGGCAAAATATTGGCTTCTTGGTGAAGAGGAAACTCCAGCAGGCAGCCAAGCACCAAGCAGCTAGATCATAGCACCCATGCAACTGGACTCTTTGGCAAGTAGTGGGGTTTAGAGGGACAACAGCCACTCATGGCTGATACAACTGAGAGGAGAGTCGATATTGATACTAGGTCAACGCCTCTTAACATGCAGTTGGAATTGATACCATGAATGGATTTTGAGTTTATGGCATACCAGCCATGAATTTAAATGTCACCAACTGAACAGAAAGCTAATAACAAATAGCAATCTGTCCTTGCAGTCACAGTTTTGTAAGTTCAAATAATGTATATGGTTGTAAAACAATAGTTCTCAGTAGTCCACACAATAGCCAATCAATATGTGTTAACTACTTGTAATTAATATGTAATTAACTAATTAACTAATTAACTACACAGCCAACAGTTCAGCACCACCCTCAATGGACAGCTCCAATAGAGGCAGGACAGACCTGTGTGTTCCTGTTACCGACTACATCGGACAGCTCCCTGTGACTCTCCTCTCACATTCAGCATCACTCTATTCTCTGCAAAGACACTAAAACTAACTCAAGCCAACATACAAACACACAAGAAAACAAGCACATGAACACTAGCTAACATACAAATTGGAGACACACCCAAAAAAACAAATTGGTTGTGATGCACATTTTTCATGGGCCTTGTTTCATGTCTCATAATGTCTCTGAAGCAGTTAAATGGTATGGTCTCTCTGAAAAAGTCCACCTCATACCTATCAGACCGAAATGTCTCTTTCTGCCATTTGCCCTCGTGGACATACAAAAGTGCAATAAATGCTTTGAGTTCATCCATAGACAAGTCCCTCATGCTTTTTCCTTTTCTGTGCGCATGAGCGACAGTACAATCTCTCATGCGCTGCAACATCTGCATGTCACATAGCTCATCACTCTTTTCTACCCAAACTAAGCCATCGCTCCCAGACTCCTGTCTCACTGTGGCAGTTGAGATCACCATCTCAGTTGGCTCTGTTCTGGTTTTTATGCGGTGAGGCTCAGGCATCGGAGGCGGAGGCTCGAAGTCAACATCAGAATTAGATTAAGACTCTTCATCAGTGACGTTGATTTCAAGCTCAATATCCGATCCTCCATCCAACTTCAACTTATCTAAATTCTGCAGCATTTGCAATGCTGTCAGTGCGTCCATTCGTTTGGTTCAGCTTGCCATTGTGAATTACACACATTGTATGTTGTACTCAGTGTCTGATTTGACTCTGAGGGGAAATGATATACCATTTCCAGCCTTTCATAATAAAATAAGTGGACTGCCCACAATTCTTCATCATTACACTATTGTTCTAAAGTCAATCACCCTCTTAACCCTCCTCATCATCTTCATCATTCAGGTCATTGAAGTCACATGCACCATTATCAGTTTCTATCTGGCTTTTAGTGCCCATTCATCCATTGACAACAGAATAGCATATTTTAATTTTAAGTTTATTATGTTACTAGTTTTTGCTTAGTAGCCAGAGCAATGCTGCCACGTGAGTGGTCATGTACTGAATGCATGGACAGCACAGATATTCTAGGAAAAAGTTACATTTGGAAATTGCGCTACACCTCCTGAATTTTGAGAGTTATTTGACAAAGGTAAGTGTCATAGAAACCGCAGAATATACTCTTTCTGATACTATATAGAAATCACAATGTTTTACCTGCATGTGACTTTGAAGGAGGATTTGATAAAGTGATGCTTATTTCCCTGCATCTGTCAATTATAAGACATGCCCATTTCTTCACGTACAATTTGATAGGCCTAATATTGCCACTCATCAGATTATTGTCAATTTAATCTTCTCTATAGACTCTTATTATGTGTGAAATTAGTTTTGGTATTGACGTTTGGGTGTAGTTTTGATGGGCCGGCTGTGCAGGCTGACTGTTTTCAATTGTTTCCCACTCATCAACTTGAATAGAGTGAAGGATATGTTTTGCATTATACTGCTACACGTAGCATGTTTACATTTCCCTTACAATACAATTGATTAGTAATAAAATTACAGTAAATTAAACAGTCCCATAACAACTTATTTTTACAAAGTAAAATGTAAAAGAGAATGGTATCAACCCGCAAGGCATGCGGAAAAATTATTTGCTGCTGATCAATAGGCAGAAAACAACCTCATCATTACACTATTGTCTTTCTAAATTAAATCAACCTCTTCACCCTCCTTATCATTCAGTTAGGCCTAATTTATATTCCATTGTGAAGTAAGGTGCACAATTATCTCCCATTCATACATTTTTCATTTATTCAGTGAAGAGAAAGAGATTCATTAGCGCCTGGCTGGGTACTAACGTCCTACAGCGCAATGTATTGGCTGGTTAAGTGGGAATAGGTGTGAAAAAAAATTGGTAAAAAGGCTCAAAATAAAAAATAAATGATTTTTTTTAAATCAAGTAAAATACAAAAGAAATGTAGAACTTGGCGAAGAGGCATGACATCGCTTTTTTGGGGGCATATTTTTTTGTTATTTACAAAATCAAACGTCATTGGCTGTTGGCCTATGGCAGTTCTAGTGTCAAGAAAAATAAATCACACACTGTTACATATGAAAAGACACACACGCACACAGACATACATGCACAGAGTGTTTTGACTGAACCAAGGGGCTAACAAACACTGCACATAAGACCTACAAGCAGCAGCATTGGTAAGGAGAGCAACAACCAAGGGGGAAAAAAATTGAGAAAAGAACTAGGGATCTGACAAATGTAAAAACAATCATTTAAACTGCTTTTTTTGATCATTTAATGGTTTAAAAAAATACATTAAATGATGTGAATTCACAATTCAGATATGGTTCTGCTAGGGGGCAATGCAGTTCAATCTACTGCCGTCCTGGCTTCCTACCTACCGGTCGTCACTAGTTACCATAACCACAAAGTCATAAAGCCCGCCTATTTCAACAATTTATCCTCTTAAAAAGGTGATTTTCAACCTAACCCTAATCTTAACCAAATCTTATGCCTAACCCTTATCTTAAATGAAAAAATATATAATTTTTGTTTTCATGAAAAAAATCTGAGCGGTAGATTTTGGCTTGCATTTTGACTCAGAAAGTAATCTTAATCAGAAAAGGTTGGTGACCACTGTTCTAGATTTTTCCCTGTTAACACTATCAACATTTCCCTTTACTGTGGTAATTGTGATCAAATCAACGCAATATTAGCCACTTTCAAAACATACCGAAACAAAACGAACTATGCAAGAGATTTTGTTGTAGGCAGAATGCATCGAAGTAGGATTATATTGCATTGACACCCACTACTCAGCCTGTACTCTACACAGACCTGTGCGGCATAAACAATTAGTGCTGCATTAGACCTATATGCAAATAGATCATTGCATATATGGATCTGTGCCATTTACCTTGAACTGGACTGTGTTTACAGCATGAGCGGTTGTGAGTAGATGCGCTTGTTTTGAGATTAATGCGTGAGCTGCATTTAGCCACGTGTGCACATTTTTCATATCCTTTGCTAGTCAATGAGTTATTAGCCCAGTTATAGATATTTTGTAGTCAGCAATAGGGGAATGATTGCTTCCTACAAGAGCAAAAAATGTGTGCATTTCTAGACATCTTTGAAAAGCGAGTCAGGTAAAGAGCTTTTTTTGTCTTAAAGGGGCAGTGTTGCATTTTGAGAAGTAGCCAATCGGCAGAGGGTTTGCATAATTTGTCTGATTCTCTGTAATAATGGTATTAGAATAATAATGCATTTTATTTTGTAAAGTGGTTTTCTTGCATCAAACACACCATTTTCAGTCACATCCTTGTCTGAAGGACAATTGGATAAACAAGTTAACGTCAAGCCCTGCATGTTTTTTTCAAAAGTAGGACTATATTGAACACCACACATTGGCTGCTACTGTAGGCTGAATGATAGAACAGCTATTTCCATGTTAATATGTTATGGGATGCTTTTTCTCCATTGTTTTTGATGGTAGGCCACTCTGGTAGGCCTACATTATAATCAAATATCCACAGTAACCTACATGGCCACTGTTAAAACTGTAACTTAATGCAGGTTCAGCCTCACTAAATGCACGCTGGAATTCGCACCGAATTTTCATAAGGTTAAAGCTTGCACTCTGCAGACCTGAAATTTTCTCAGTGCTGGAAAAAATTGGATGGAACATTGGTGGCGAGCTTTCAGACATATTTAACAAATGCTGAGCCTTTATCATTATATAGAGAACATGCAAGACAAGACAAGAGAGATGAAGAGAGACCAAGCAGGATGAGCGAGGTGGAGAGAGGATAGAGAACAGCAGAAAGATATATTTCCACTGGAAGCAAGGGAAAGTCAGAGATAAGAGAGAAAGAGAGTGGCACAGAGCAGACTTGACCTTGAGAACATGGTAAATGGAGTAGGGAGCACAGGAGATGAGATGGGAGGCTATTTAATCCGTGTTTGAAACAAGGGCTTCTCACCCTCTTGGCACCATCTCTCACAGCTAAGTACTCAGAGCAAATCCACCAAGCCCAAAGCCTGTTTCTCTCTTACCTATAAACAGTATTTCCCTCTCTTTCTCGCTATACACTACATGACCAAAAGTATGTGGACACGTGCTCACCAAACATCTAATTCGAAAATCATGGGCATTAATATGGAGTTGGTCCCCCCGTTTGTCGTCATAACAGCCTCCACTCTTCTGGGAAGACTTTCCGCTAGATGTTGGAACATTGCCGTGGGGACTTGCTTTCATTCAGCCACAAGAGCACTAGTGAGGTCGGGCACTGATGTTGGGCGATTTGGCCTGGCTCGCAGCCGGCGTTACAATTAATCCCAAAGGTGTCCGATGGAGTTGAAATCAGGGCTCTGTACAGGCCAGCCAAGTTCTTCCACAACGATCTCGACAAACCATTTCTGTATGGACCTTGCTTTGTGCACGGGTGCACTGTCATGCTGAAACATTTAAGGGCCTTCCCCAAATTGTTTCCACAAAGTTGGAAGCACAGAATCGTCTAGAATGTCATTGTATGCTGTGTTAGGATTTCCCTTCACTGAAACGTCCTGTACTGACGTTGCTTGTTCCTGTCATTGCATACACACATCAAAGTCAATAGATTCAAGATAACACTATCAGATTAATTAAAATAAGTATTCGTTATCGACAGCCAACAGGCACAGATGCACAGGTAAATGTGAAGTCAAATGTGAACTATCACATACTGTATGATGCAAAATACAGGAGATATTATTCAATTTGTACTAACATCCAGTGAATTATTGCACCAAAATACATAGTATGAAATAAAAAATGTCTTAGAGCCTTTCTATCACACAAATATGACAACATTCGAACAATTTTGCTTCAATAGTGGGTGGCACATTGTCGAACTCACATAGCACGGTGTTGCTGAATCACCCCCTCATTAACAGACGATTAACCTTGCCACACTTACCATTTACTTGTGTGCTATATTTCTTCTGCACTGTGTGCTGTTTGCTGCCTACTGTATAGATGTACCAGTTTCTTATTTCTGAGAGACAGACTAATAACTTTTTTTCAGCTGAGAGTTAATGCCTGAAGCAGAGGGAGTGAAGAGGGATCCCATATCCTCAGTATCACCCCGTCACCCACATCTCCTCTGCCTATGAGATGACATTTTACATGCTGGGTACCACACTGCTTCACACCATGTAATCACGAGCTCTGAGCAACACTTCCACTCAATATTCTGTCACTCTGCTTTCTTCTTCAACTGGTCGCTGTAGATGTAGTCGAGGGTAGGACTTTGAAAGGTTTGCAAACGACAGTTGGTCTATAAAAATCTTCTATTCTATTTTGCTGTTGCCTGTGTTATACCTTGTATTCTCTTCCATCCCTCTGGCAAGATTGCCATGACACGTAAACAAACGAACAAATCAATAACAGAGTAAACAAAAGATGGATTCTTAGCACCAGTACCTAGTGACCTAATAATGCTTGTGCAAATACAGATATAAATGCACATGAATAAATTATGGAATGAAAGACATCAAGCTGAGCTACAGTAAATAAGGCTCTATCTATGCTCCCCGTCCTGCTTCTCCTGCTGTCAGTGTGGGAAACACACACCAGGAGCCCTTAACTTAATGCCTCCACAAATAGGACAACACGCTTCTTAACACCCGGCTTGTTTCTAGGGCTAACACTCTGTCATTGGAAATGCGGCATTGCTATAGTGCCACATTTATGCAAAATCCCCCATTGTCAAAAATGTATTTCATTTTTATTTATTACAACACCCAGAAATGCTGTTTTTATTCTATGTTCTGGCAGCACAACAGCAGTCTAGCATTGTCCCTCAGCTTCAGACCCCATACCTCCTAATGAAAATGTGTTATGCACTAGAGGATCTCTCTCAAGTTGCAACTTCCATATCCACTGCAATATGCACTAATATTGGATGAATCACATTTCATATGATTTAAACTATGTCACAGTACTTACAGTTGAAGTCGGTAGTTCACATAAACCTTAGCCAAATACATTTAAGCTCAGTTATTCACAATTCCTGACATTTAATCAGAGTAAAAATTCCCTGTCTTAGGTCAGTTAGGATCACCACTTTATTTTAAGAATGTGAAATGTCAGAATAATAGTAGAGGGAATGATTTATTTCAGCTTTTCTTTCTTTCATCACATTCCCAGTGGGTCAGAAGTTTACATACACTCAATTAGTATTTGGTAGCTTTGCCTTTAAATTGTTTGAGTCAAAAACTTGAGTCAAACATTTAAAACTTGAGTCAAACATTTCAGGTAGCCTTCCACAAGCTTCCCACAATATGTTGGGTGAACTTTTGCTCATTCCTCCAGACAGAGCTGATGTAACTGAGACAGGTTTGTAGGCCTCCTTGCTCGCACACACTTTATCAGTTCTGCCCACACATTTTCTATAGGACTGAGGTCAGGGCTTTGTGATGGCCACTCCAATACCTTGACTTTGTTGCCACAACTTTGGAAGTATGCTTGGGGTAATTGTCCATTTGGAAGAACCATTTGCTACCAAGCTTTAACTCCCTGACTGATGTCTTGAGATGTTGCTTCAATATATCCACATAATTTTCATTCCTCATGATGCCATCTGTTTTGTGAAGTGCACCAGTCCCCCCTCTAGCAAAGCACCCCCACAACATGATGCTGCCACCCTTGTGCTTCACGGTTGGGATGGTATTCTTCAGCTTGCAAGCCTCCCCCTTTTTCCTCCAAACATAACGAAACTATTAGAAACAGTTCTATTTTTGTTTAATCAGACCAGAGGACATTCATTCAAAAAGTACGATCTTTGTCCCCATGTGCAGTTGCAAACTGTAGTCTGGCTTTTTTATGGCGGTTTTGGAGCAGTGGCTTTTTCCTTGCTGAGCGGCCTTTCAGGTTATGTCGATATAGGACTCGTTTTACTGTGGATATACAGTGGGGCAAAAAAGTATTTAGTCAGCCACCAATTGTGCAAATTCTCCCACTTAAAAAGATGAGAGAGGCCTGTAATTTTCATCATAGGTACACTTCAACTATGACAGACAAAATGAGAAAACAAAATCCAGAAAATCACATTGTAGGATTTTTAATGAATTTATTTGCAAATTATGGTGGAAAATAAGTATTTGGTCACCTACAAACAAGCAAGATTTCTGGCTCTCACAGACCTGTAACAACTTCTTTAAGAGGCTCTTCTGTCCTCCACTCGTTACCTGTATTAATGGCACCTGTTTGAACTTGTTATCAGTACAAAAGACACCTGTCCACAACCTCAAACAGTCACACTCCAAACTCCACTATGGCCAAGACCAAAGATCTGTCAAAGGACACCAGAATCAAAACTGTAGACCTGCACCAGGCTGGGAAGACTGAATCTGCAATAGGTAAGCAGCTTGGTTTGAAGAAATCAACTGTGGGAGCAATTATTAGGAAATGGAATACATACAAGACCACTGATAATCTCCCTCGATCTGGGGCTCCACGCAAGATCTCACTCCGTGGGGTCAAAATGATCACAAGAACGGTGAGCAAAAATCCCAGAACCACACAGGGGGACCTAGTGAATGACCTGCAGAGAGCTGGGACCAAAGTAACAAAGCCTACCATCAGTAACGCACTATGCCGCCAGGGACTCAAATCCTGCAGTGCCAGACGTGTCCCCCTGCTTAACTTCTTTGGGCTGCAAGCCCGACATCGGTACACTTATGACAACAGCCAGGCCAAGTGCAGGGCGCGAAATTCAAAATATATTTTTTTGAAATATTTAACTTTCACACATTAACAAGTCCAATACAGCAAATGAAAGATACACATCTTGTGAATCCAGCCAACATGTCCGATTTTTTAAATGTTTTACAGCAAAAACACCACGTATATTTATGTTAGCTCACCACCAAATGCAAAAAAGCACAGACATTTTTCACAGCACAGGTAGCTTGCACAAAACCAACCTAACTAACCAAGAACCAACCAAACTAACCAAGAAACAACTTCATCAGATGACAGTCTTATAACAAGTTATACAATAAATCTATGTTTTGTTCGAAAAATGTGCATATTTGAGGTATAAATCATAGTTTTACATTGCAGCTACAAATCGGAAATAGCACCGAAGCAGCTAGAACAATTACAGAGACCAAATTGAAATAACTAAATACTCATCATAAAACATTTATGAAAAATACATGGTGTACAGCAAATTAAAGACAAACATCTTGTGAATCCAGCCAATATTTCCGATTCTTTAAGTGTTTTACAGCAAAAACACAATATAGCATTATATTAGCTTACCACAATAGCCAAAAACACAACAGCATTGATTCAAGCCAACAGTAGAGATAACGAATAAACCAGCAAAAGATATTAATTTTTTCACTAACCTTCTCAAAATTCATCAGATGACAGTCCTATAACCTTTTCTCAATAGGGGGGCGCCATTTCGACTTTGTAAAAATTCGTTCCCAAATTAAACTGCCTCGTACTCAATTCTTGCTCGTACAATATGCATATTATTATTACTATTGGATAGAAAACACTCTCTAGTTTCTAAAACCGTTTGAATTATATCTGTGAGTAAAACAGAACTCATTTTGCAGCAAACTTCCTGTCAGGAAGTGAGAAATCTGAAATCGGGGGCTCTGTTCCAGGGTCAGTTTATTAATTTGCATGTAATCTATGGGTCTACATGCACTGCATACGCCTTCCCCTAGATGTCAGTAAGCAGTGAGAATTGGAATGGGGTGTCTAGGTAGATCTGAGGCCGAACAAGAGCTCTTGGAACCGGGTGTGCAGTCTTTTCTACGTTCGGCATGACGCGAGACAGACCTCAGGATTGCGTCCTGAAAAGCTGTTGTTATAGGCGCTAGATATATCCGGCTCTGATTTTATTCGATATACGTGTTAAAAACATCATAATGTAGTTATTTTAAACCGAGTTATATCAGTTTATATCAGTATATTGCGATTTTCGGGATTTTCTTTGTTCTGCGTTATGCTGAGTTGGACACGTCTGGACCACATGGCTAACGTTTGCTGCTAATTCCACAGTTGAAGACGACCTTCTACAACCGAGCAACGATTATTCTGGACAAATGACAACTTGTACAAGATTCTGATGGAAGCTCATCAAATAGTAAGAACTATTTATGATGTTAATTCGTAATTTCTGTCGAAAAAGTTAAACTATTATTCCGCCATTAATTTCGGTGCGGTCTCGCTTTAACGCACGCTTATGTCGTAGTAACGTTAATTTTAAAAATCTAACACAGCGGTTGCATTAAGAACTAATGTATCTTTCATTTGCTGTCCAACCTGTATTTTTTAGTCAAGTTTATGATTAGTTATTGACTAGATTAGGTGCCTCTCCCAAGATTTCTCCTGACATTTTGTTTGCAGTTTGGCTACTATTCTCATTGTATAACCACGATTTGTGCCGCTAAATATGCACATTTTCGAACAAACCATATATGTATTGTGTAATATGATGTTATAGGACTGTCATCTGATGAAGTTTTGAGAAGGTTAGTGAAAAAATGTATATCTTTTGCTGGTTTATTCGCTATCGCTAACGTGCATGAATCAATGCTGCTGTGTGGTTGGCTATTGTAGTAAGCTAATATAACGCTATATTGTGTTTTCGCTGTAAAACGCTTAAAAAATCTGAAATATTGGCTGGATTCACAAGATGTTTGTCTTTCATTTGCTGTACACTGTGTATTTTTCATAAATGTTTTATGATGAGTATTTAGGTAATTCACGTTGGTCTCTGTAGTTATTCTAGCTGCTTTGGTGAGATTTTGTGATGGTGGCTGCAATGTAAAACTATGATTTATACCTGAAATATGCACATTTTTCTAACAAAACATATGCTATACAATAAATATGTTATCAGACTGTCATCTGATGAAGTTGTTTCTTGGTTAGTGACTATTTATATCTTTATTTGGTCGAATTTGTGATAGCTACCTATGCAGTAAAAAAATGGTGGGAAAAAAAAGTTGAGTCTTTTGCTATCGTGGTTAGCTAAT
Source organism: Salvelinus namaycush (assembly GCF_016432855.1). Classification (NCBI taxonomy): domain Eukaryota; kingdom Metazoa; phylum Chordata; class Actinopteri; order Salmoniformes; family Salmonidae; genus Salvelinus; species Salvelinus namaycush. The sequence goes on from NC_052310.1 coordinate 50,843,628, forward strand.
AGAAATACATATTGTGTCTTCCCTGTAAAACATTTTAAAAATCAGAAATTATGGCTGGATTCACAAGATGTGTATCTTTCATCTGGTGTCTTGGACTTGTGATTTCATGATATTTAGATGCTAGTATTTACTTGTGACGCTATGCTAGGCTATGCTAGTCAGCTTTTTTACTGATGAGGGTGCTCCCGGATGAGTACCAAGTAGAAAATAACATCATATTACACAATACATATATTGTTTGTTCGAAAATGTGCATATTTAGCGGCACAAGTCGTGGTTATACAATGTGAATACTAGGCAAAATGCCATAACATGTCCAGAGAAATCTTGGAGAGGCACCTAATCTAATCAATAACTAATCATAAACGTTACTAAAAAATACATGTTGGACAGCAAATTAAAGATAGCTTAGTTCTTAATGCAATCGCCGTGTTAGAATTCTAAAAATAACTTTATTACGACATCCAGCTTACGTTATGGCGAGAGAGCGCCCAAAATCTGGGCGCAAACTAATAGTACACATGTTCGACAGATATATGAAATAACATCATAAATGGGTCCTACTTTTGATGATCTTCCATCAGAATGTTGTACAAGGGGTCATTTGTCCAGAACAATCGTTGTTTGGTTTTAGAACGGCCTTTTTCCCTCTCGATTTAGCAAGCACACTAGCCAAGTGGCGCGAAGCTCTCCATCGTCAACAAACTCAGAGAACGGAACACGGCAAAACTCCCGAAAAAATGTCAATAATCTGATTAAACTATATTGAAAAAACATACTTTACGATGATATTGTCACATTTATCAAATAAAATCAAAGCCGGAGATAGTAGTCGTCTATAACGACAGCTTTTCAGAAGGCAATCCCAGGTTCCTCCTCGCGTCTTTCTGAAAACAGGAAATTGGTGTCACGTCATGCCAAGAGCTCTTATTCGACCTCAGTTCAAGCTATACACTCCATTTCTTCTCTCACTGCCTATTGACATCTAGTGGAAGGCGTATGAAGTGCATGTATAGTCATAAATCTCAAGCAAAATGATAGGGAGGGCCTGGAACAGAGCCTCGATTTGAGATTTTTCACTTTCTGACAGGAAGTTTGCTGCAAAATGAGTTCTGTTTTACTCACAGATATAATTCAAACGGTTTTAGAAACTTGAGAGTGTTTTCTATCCAATAGTAATAATAATATGCATATTGTACGAGCAAGAATTGAGTATGAGGCCGTTTGAAATGGGCACCTTTCATCCAAGTTACTCAATACTGCCCCTGCAGCCCAAAGAAGTTAAGCCAGTACATGTCCAGGCCCATCTGAAGTTTGCTAGAGAGCATTTGGATGATCCAGAAGAAGATTGGGAGAATGTCATATGGTCAGATGAAACCAAAAAATATAACTTTTTGGTAAAAACTCAACTTGTCGTGTTTGGAGGACAAAGAATGCTGAGTTGCATCCAAAGAACACCATACCTACTGTGAAGCATGGGGGTGGAAACATCATGCTTTGGGGCTGTTTTTCTGCAAAGGGACCAGGACGACTGATCCGTGTAAAGGAAAGAATGAATGGGGCCATGTATCGTGAGATTTTGAGTGAAAACCTCCTTCCATCAGCAAGGGCATTGAAGATGAAACGTGGCTGGGTCTTTCAGCATGACAATGATCCCAAACACACCGCCCGGTCAACGAAGGAGTGGCTTCGTAAGAAGCATTTCAAGGTCCTGGAGTGGCCTAGCCAGTCTCCAGATCTCAACCCCATAGAAAATCTTTGGGGGGAGTTGAAAGTCCGTGTTGCCCAGCAACAGCCCCAAAACATCACTGCTCTAGAGGAGATCTGCATGGAGGAATGGGCCAAAATACCAGCAACAGTGTGTGAAAACCTTGTGAAGACTTACAGAAAACGTTTGACCTCTGTCATTGCCAACAAAGGGTATATAACAAAGTATTGAGATAAACTTTTGTTATTGACCAAATACTTATTTTCCACCATAATTTGCAAATAAATTAATAAAAAATCCTACAATGTGATTTTCTGGATATTCTTTTCTCATTTTGTCTGTCATAGTTGAAGTGTACCTATTATGAAAATTACAGGCCTCTCTCATCTTTTTAAGTGGGAGAACTTGCACAATTGGTGGCTGACTAAATACTTTTTTACCCCACTGTAGATACTTTAGTACCTGTTTCCTCCAGCATCTTCACAAGGTCCTTTGCTGTTGTTCTGGGATTGATTTGCACTTCTCACACCAAAGTACGTTCATCTCTAGGAGACAGAACGCGTCTCCTTCCTGAGCGGTATGACTGCTGCGTGGTCCCATGTTGTTTACACTTGCGCACTATTGTTTGTACAGATGAGCGTGGTACTGTCAGGCGTTTGGAAATTGCTCCCAAGAATGAACCAGACTTGTGAAGGTCTACAATTTTTTTTCTGAGGTCTTGGCTGATTTATTCTGATTTTCCCATAATGTCAAGCAACGAGGCACTGAGTTTGAAGGTAGGCCTTGAAATACATCCACAGGTACACCTCCAATTAACTCAAATTATGTAAATTAGCCAATCAGAAGCTTCTAAAGCCATGACATCATTATCTGGGATTTTCCAAGCTGTTTAAAGGCACAGTCAACTTAGTGTATGTGAACTTCTGACCCACTGGAATTATGATACAGTGAATTATAAGTGAAATAATCTGTCTGTAAACAACTGTTGGAAAAATTACTTATGTCATGCACGAAGTAGAGGTCCTGTTAACAAGACATTTGTGGAGTGGTTGAAAAACTAGTTTTAATGACTCCAACCTAAGTGTATGTAATCTTCCGACTTCAACTGTACCTATAAAGTACCATACTGGAAATGTTAACATTAATTATTTTGGTAAATTGCATGCATACACACCTTTTCATATTCAATCCCCCTCATCCGGGGTGAAAACTACAAGCCTTGCTACCCTGTTACCTATGGGAAACAATTTCTGAAGCAGAGCCATGAATATGAGGGCAGCATGTGTGTGTGACTAAAACCATTTCATCCCTGTTCAAAGAGCACATTTTAAAACATCGACCCAGAGACAGAGAGGAGCAGAAGAAAGCCTGAGCACCGCCTTTAGCTCAATACACCTTTCTGATTCTAAATATGAGAACACCTAGTATGTTGAGGTGGGTATTATCAATATGGTAACTACAAGGCTATACATGGTAGGCTACACAGGGCTTAAACAAAGGACATGGTAGACCAAACCATTTAAATACCACATAACAGGACGAGATTACTTTGAAATGTCCATGTCCCATTGAACATAATTATGTTCCCATATGTGCCGATATGTTCAATGGGAAAATCTCTTATCCTTTCAACATCCACATTCACACCTACCCCCAAACACACACACACACACACACACACACACACAAAACATAGGGTAAGTGTACCTATTAAACCCTCCAAAATCTAACTTTAGACATTTCATACAGCCCTGATTTCATTAAAAATAAAATGAGATAAAAGGAAAGATTCATCTGTAAAGTTTTATGACTTTACTTACACAATTCTTTATGTGAGATAAATATTTGTACAGCGCCATTATGGCTATTAGCAGGACTGTTAGCACGACAATAGACTTTCCTAGAAGGAGGGTAGGGGACAGTTGGCTGTATCAGTTGGCTGTATCACAACTGTCTGTGATTGGTAGCAATTTCATTTTAATCCACCAGAATAGACAGAACAAATAATACAACAAATAGTGTGGTTAAACTCAAATATACTAATTGATTAAAAAAACTTTATCAATTGGAACCTTTAACATGTGGGGGAAAAAGTATTATTATTATTATTAACCCTTTTTTCCCCAAGTGTAGCAGGCTGTGAGTGGAGCAGTGGTCTAAGGCACTTCATCTCAGTGCAAGAGGCATCACTATAGCCTCTGGTTCAAATCCAGGCCTAATCACATCTGACCGTGATTGGGTGTCCCATAGGTCGGAGCACAATTGGCACAGCGTCACCCGGGTTAAGGGAGGATTTGGCTGGCCGGGATGTCCTTGCCCAAAAAATAGTCAAGGTGAGCTAATAGGTTTCTCTCCCTCTAAAAACAGAAATAAATATGTTAACCTTTATTCAGATTGCAATCACTCACTTTAATTTTTTTGAAAACAAAATAATCTCCAAAATATCATTATATATAACCTGATACTTTGTTTAAGGCAATTGATCAGCATTAAAAACTTTCTGGAGGAGGCCTCCAGAAAGTTTTTGTTCAAAAACATAAATATATAATTCTAAATAACAAAATGGCTTTATTTACAAATGAGTGAGAATGTCTCACCCCATTTTCAAAAATGACATTTTTCTCGCTCACTAGGTTAAATGAAGTTAAATCTCCAAAATATCGTTATTTTTCAACAAATCGATTATTATTTTTATTTAGAATTATATAATTTAGAATTATATAAAAGCCCCTTACATATTCTCACAGATCAGATTTGCCCTAACAAAAAATATCTCATTAGATATGAATTTAGAATCCTCCAATCCTCTAAATATAATTATTGGCAGAGAGTCACTTGAAAAAAAGTGAAAAAAAAAAAATCCGATATACTGTAGACCTACCATAGGTTACATGAGTCTCACTAGTGTTGAGTAATGTGGTGTAGGTCTTATTTATTTAAAAAGCATATTGAAGTTAGTACTGCTCTTAGTACTGTTTCCTACTCCCGACCGTCATGTTGTTCCATCCTAACAGAAACCCTGAGGGTTTTGTTTTTCTTCTAATAGAAACACCATAATATGAATCAAATAAATTAAGCAACATTTCTTAAAATCAATCCCATATACTATGTTCTTACAAGAAAGGTTTTAGTTTCTCTAGTACAGCCACTATTGAAGGCTATCAAATGCTTCACAATGATGCCCTCTGGTGGTCAAACTAGCACTAACTAGCATTACTGGGAACAATGGCTGACAATTAAATAACTTGCCATAGAATTCTGCGGCAGCCCGCAAGGTGTGCTGCAGTATGATGCAACTTTTAAAGGAGGAACCACAGTATGTGAAAAGTTGTCACTGGGCATAATAGGTACCGAATGAATCCTTTAAGACTATGGGTGTTCCAAATAAGCCCACCTCTTAAATAATACATTTATTTCCAAATCTTGAAAACGTACAAACTGACATTCATATGTAAGTTTCAATTAAAATCATCTCCCTAAAGTTATTAAATCAATTGATCATTACTATTCATCAAGCAGCATTCATAACAGGGGGTGTACAGTATAATCTTATCCGCAGAGATCAATTTGGCCTCAGGCTTTTCTTCTTGCCAACCAGTACACATCTGATTCAACTAATCAACTAATCATAGACTTCAATCAATACTTGATTAGTTGAATCAGGTGTGTTGCTGCTTGGTTAGAGCAAAAACATGAATCCACACCAGCTCTCTTTGTATAAGACGCCATGCACAAAGACCATAACCCAAACAACGTTTTATGAATTATCTGAAAGCTGGTTCACATTTGCTGTACTTGTATTATTTTTAATTAGTTCAATGTGTTTCCCTAAAGTCTGCCGGAAGACAGATTCAAATCTCCCTCTCTACACTCTTATAAAAAAGGGTTCCAAAAGGGTTCTTTGGATGTCCCCATAGGATCCCTTTTTAGTTCAAGGAAGAACCCTTTTTGTTTCCAGGTAGAACTCTTTTGGGTTCTATGAAGAACCATCAGTGGAAAGGGTTCTACATGGAACCCAAAAGGGTTCCACCTGCAACCAAAAGGGTTCCACCTGCAACCAAAAAGGGTTATTCGAAGGGTTCTCCTATGGGGACAGCCAAAGAACCCTTTTTGGTTCTAGATAGCACATTTCTTTCTAAGAGTGTACTGTTGTATTACAAAGGTATGTGGTGAACCAAAAAATAGAAACACCTGGATGAATGAGGGACAAACATATGACGTTTTCCCGGCCCTAACTGCATGAGTAGTTGTCCAATATTCATCTTCTTGTCCCTCAATTGTTTCCATTTTTTGTCCACTATTTGTATTTCTGCTATCCCTGATATCCTTCAACCCTGATTGTATTCTTCTCTCTCTGCATCAATGACTACCTGTCCACCCCAAACCAGTGGAGTGTATTCATGGATGTGAAGGGAAGCTGGGCTTCCCCAAATATTTGACCAACAAAAAAATGTAAATGATGAAATAATTTATATTTTGTCTGTTTTCATAATTTTCCGTCAATTCACCAGTGTCTGAATCTCACTGGAGAAATCATCCAAGTGAGGGAAATAGCGCCCCTCTGTCTCATTATGTGTAACCAATGTATCTGATACTGTCTGGACCAAAAGGAGTATGGCATGTTGCCGCTGTTGCATTTGATTGAAATAATTATGAAATAATTATCCAATTAGCGTTGAACTGAGCTCATCTGTGGGATGTTCTAGTGAATCATAACGCCCCCCAAGGGAGACCAGTTTGGATTTGGCATCACACCAATGGTCTGCTTACATTGATGAAAAGGGGACCATCGCGCTCTCCCAGAAGCTTGGCTGGTGCGTAAAACCCGTGAATTCAGACAAACAAAATATGTGATGGGTTCGCAATCAAAAAGATGTTGCATAAAGCTTACATCATATTTTCAATTATATATTTTTTCGCTAAGTCAGGGATAGCGTACATAGACATTTGAGCTTTGCAGCCATCTTCAGTGTGTAGTCAAACAGCTTTTCAATTCAAAACAGCATTTGTAGGGAACACAGGTGAACAACCGATGAGCAGCAGTTGCTTCTAATCAGGGTTGCCACTAATCTGCCAATCAGGGATGTGGCTTCTCTGGTCTACCTGTATACAAGTTAGTCACAAAAAAATACAGAATTACAGGGTATGGGAGCAGGCATGAAGGGAAATTGAGTGCGTCAAGCGTGAACCACTCATGAATAAATAGCTTTAGGTGTCTGCTCACTTGGATACATTATATCAATTCATGAGATAACTTACCATAAAGGACATTAATATTAATACATACATATGTGGTGCTAACTCATAAACGATATGCAAAATCTGCTTGTGTTTATGTCCTGCAGTTTCTAGCTAGCTAAATTAGCCCTTTCCTAAGCCATGGATGGTGATGGAGATTTGGAGTTGTGATTTTGACTTAATTCTCTGTACAATCTTAGATAAAAAGTGCTCTCTAGAACCTTAAAGGGTTCTTCGGCTGTCTCCATAGGAGAACCATGTGAAGGACCCCTTTTGGTTGCAGGTAGGACGCTTTTGGGTTCCATGTAGAACCCAAAAGAGTTCTACCTATGAGGACAGTCAAATAACTATTTTGGAACCTTTTCTCAAATATGAAGGTGATTCTGATCTAACCATAAATTAACATGTTTTGCCACTGGCCTGTGGGGATTGAAGTTCAATATGTAGCCTAGCCCTTTCAAGCTCACATAAACTAGCTAGCTATCTTAGCTGGTTCATTGTTGCCCATGCAAGGAGGTTAGGCTAGCAAGCATTTTAACTAGGTAGCCTAATGACAATAAAAATAAAAACATATTGTATGACAGACTCATAGATCATTTTGCCAACATGAATGAGCAGAGGATGGCATTGGCATGCAACTAGTCTACAAGGAGGTTGAGTCCTCCCAAAATGTTGTACTTGCATGCACGCGTGCACACAACACACACAGAAATCAGTACCATGGACAGCCACATGACATTGAGCAACATTGATTGGACTAAATTGTTTTTAGTATCTTTAAGTTTGTTTTCAGTGTGTTAAACACTGATTTGATTATGTTGAAATATTTAAGTTTAAATGGTGCTGAAATAACGAAGGTAGTGCTCAGGTTGTCTCTGTGCAGTGGATGTTTAGTAAACTGTCATTAACTTGCTTGACCATGTTGCTGGTCATATAAATGTTTGTTACAAGCAATATTTTCTTTGTGGACTTCACTGAACAGATGTTGCTCTCTGGTTTTGTGCTGAAACAAACTTATGTGAAGTAGAATTTATTCTGCCACTGTGTGACTGTTGTCTTTTTTTTCATGGACTTATTGTATGTCACGCTGGCATAGGAATTAATGGGTTATAGAGCAAACAATGCAATTTTCACAACACATAATGTAATATGGATTTTTTACTGGCTTGGCTTCCTCAGTGATTTTACCCACGCACCGCTACTGATACAAACGTCTTTTGGAGAAAGTACAGTCTTTTAATTCTTCTTAATTGTTTTAAATCTTGGTAAAGGCAGGATGGATATACATAACTGTAGTTTGAGTATTTTAATCAAAAAACACATGTATTGAATATTAGGGATACCAACACACAAGCTCTATGTGTTGCAATGAAAACTGGGCTTAATATGAGCATAATGGCAAAAATTGGAAAAGTAATGATTTATGGTAAAATAGACAGAATAACAAAGTTTGGAAACCAATGGTCTGGGGTAAAAATATACACCATATACTACAATATTATAAAAAGTAAGTATTGATCATATTGAGCAATATTTATTTATTTCCATTTAGATTCTGTAAGAGGGGGTGCTTTGTGTGCTACTGTACCCTTCAAGCCCACTCTGAGATAAATGTTGATTTGACAGAAAAGGCATCTACATTGCATTCTGAAGGTATTCAGACAACTTGACTTTTTCCACATTTTGTTTTACGTTACAGCCTCGTTCTAAAATTGATTAAAAAAATATTTTCCTCAATCTACACACAATACCCAATAATGACAAAGCAAAAACAGGTTAAGACATTTTTGCAAATGAATACAAAAAAACCCCTGAAATATCACATTTACATAACTATTCAAACCCTTTACTCAGTATTTTGTTGAAACACCTTTGGCAGCGAGTACAGCCTCGAGTCTCGTGGGTATGATGCTACAAGCTTGGAGCCCCTATATTTGGGGAGTTGCTCCAATTCTTCTCTGCAGACTCTCTCAAGCGCTTTCAGGTTGGATGGGGAGCATCGCTGAACTACTATTTTCAGGACTCTCCAGTTATGTTCGATCGGATTCAAGTCCGGGCTCTGGCTGGGCCACTCAAGGACATTCAGAGACTTGTCCAGAAGCGACTCCTGGATTTTCTTGGCTGTGTGCTCGGGGTCTTTGTCCTGTTGGAAGGTGTACCTTCGCCCAAGTCTGAGGTCCTGCACGCTCTGGAGCAGGTTTTCATCAAGGATGTCTCTGTACTTTGTTCCGTTCATCCTACCCTCAACCTTGACTAGTCTCCTAGTGCTTGCTGCTGAAAAACATCCCCACAGCATGATACTTTCATCACAATGCTTCACCGTAGGGATGGTGATAGGTTTCCTTCAGACGTGACGCTTGGCATTCAGGCCAAAGAGCTCAATCTTGGTTTCATAAGACCACAGAATCTTGTTTCTCACGGTCTGAGAGTCATTTAGGTGCCTTTTGGCAAACTCCAAGCGGGCTGTCATGTTCCTTTCACTGAAGAGTGGCTTGCGTCTGGCCACTCTACCATGAAGGCCTGATTGGTACAGTGCTGCACAGATGATTGTCCTTCTGGAAGGTTATACCATCTCCACAAAGGAACTCTGGTGCTCTGTCAGAGTGCTCCTTGACCTAGGCCCTTCTCCCCCGGTTGCTTTGTTTGGCCCGGGTGGCCAGCTCTAGGAAGAGTCTTGGTCATTCCAAACTTCTTCCATTTAACAATGATGTAGGCCACTCTGTTCTCATGGACCTTCAATGCTGCAGACCCTTCCCTAGATCTGTGCCTCGACACAATCCTGTCTCGCTTAGTTTTTGCTCCGACATGCACTGTCAACTGTGGGACCTTATATAGACAGTTGTGTGCCTTTCCAAATGTCCAATCAATTGAATTTACCACAGGTGGACTTCAATCAAGTTGTAGAAATATCTCAAGGATGATCAATGGAAACAGGATGCACCTGAGCTCAATTTTGAGTTTCATAGCAAACTGTTTACAAAATTTTTCAGAAAATCTGTTTTCGCTTTCCCATTATGTGGTATTGTGTGTAGATTGTTACTATTTTTTATTTATTTAATCCATTTTAGAATAAGGCTGTAATGTAACAAAATGTGGAAAAAGGGAAGGAGCCTGAAAACTTCCCAAATGCACTATATGTATACCGTAGCAATGAAAGGTTAACTTAACAGTAAAATAAGACAAAATGTATTTAAAAAAATGTGTTATGACTGCTTGAGATCTACTATATTGTTGTGGTTCACCAAGTCATGATGCTACTTTATTGACTGTGACATTTGGTACGAATGCTAGCATGAAAAACCCATATTTTTAAGAAATAGTGATTAACACCCATGTAGAATGAAATCATATGCCTTCAGAAAGTATTCACACCCCTTGACTTTTTCCACATCTAGTTGTGTTACAAAGTGGGATTAAAATGCATTTGTCATTTTCTGTCAATGATCTACAAAAAATACTTAGTAATTTCTGCTGTTCATTAATTAGCAAAAATAACAAAACATACAGTACCAGTCAAAAATTTCGACAAACGTACACATTCAAGGGTTTTTCTTTATTTGTACTATTTTCTACATTGTAGAATAATAGTGAAGATATCACAACAATGAAATAACACATATGGAATCATGTTGTAACCAAAAAAAAGTTTTAAACAAATCTAAATATATCTATATTTGAGATTCTTCAAAGTAGCCACACTTTGCCTTGATGACAGCTTTGCACAATCTTGGCATTCTCTCAACCAGCTTCATGAGGCCTGCTTTTCCAACAGTCTTGAAGGAGTTACCACATATGCTGAGCAATTGTTGGATGCTTTTCCTTCACTCTGTGGTCCAAATCATCCCAAACCATCTCAATTGGTTTGAGGTTAACTGATTGTTGAGGCCACGCTCCTTGGTCAAATATCCCTGACACAGCCTGGAGGTGTTTTTTGGGTCATTGTCCTGTTGAAAAACAAGCACAAACAAGACGGGATGGCGAATCACTGCAGAATGCTTTGGTAGCCATCCTCATTACGTGTGCCTTCAATTCAAAATAAATCACTGACAGTGTCACCAGCAAAGCACCTCTACACCATCACACCTCCTCCATGCTTCACGATGGGAACCACTCATACGGAGATCCTCTGTTCACCTGCTCTGCGTCTCACAAAGACATTGCGGTTGGAAACAAAAATCTCAAATATGGACTCATCAGACCGAAGGACAGATTTCAACCGGTCTAATGTCCATCGTGTTTCTTGGCCCAAGCAAGTCTATTTTTCTTATTGTTGTCCTTTAGTAGTTGTTTCTTTGCAGCAATATCGACCATGAAGGCCTGATTCACGCAGTCTTCTCTGAACAGTTGATGTTGAGATGTTTCTGTTACTTGAACTCTGTGAATCATTTATTTGGGCTGCAATTTCTGAGGCTTATAACTCTAATTAACTTATCCTCTGCAGCAGAGGTAACTCTGGGTCTTCCTTTGCTGTGGCGGTTCTCATGGGAGCAGGTTTCATCATAGCGCTGGATGGTTTTAGCGACTGTACTTGAAGAAACTTTCAAAGACCTTGACATTTTCTGGATTGACTGACCTTAATTTCTTAAAGTAATGATGGACTTATTTGAGCTGTTCTTGACATCATATGGATTTACCAAATAGGGCAATCGTCTTCATACCAACCCTACCTTTTCACAACACAACTGATTGGCTCAAACGCCTTAACAAGGAACGAAATTCCACAAATTAACGTTTAACAAGGCACACCTTTTAATTGAAATGCATTCCAGGTGACTACCTCATGAAGCTGGTTGAGAGAATGCCAAGACTGTGCAAAACTGTCATCAAGGCAAAGGGTGGCTACTTTGAAGAATTTCAAATATAAAAAATATTTAGATTTGTTTAACACTTTTTTGGTTACTACATGATTCCATATGTGTTATTTCATAGTTTTGATGTCTTCACTATTATTCTACAATGTAGAAAATAGTAAAAATAGAGAAAACCCTTGAATGAGTAGGTGTTTCCAAACTGTACTGTAATTCCACTGCGACATTATGGGGTATTGTGATTAGGCCAGTGATGAAATATCTAAATTGAATCAATTTTCAATTCTTTCTGTAACACAACATTTTTTTAAAGTCAATGGGTGTGAATACTTGCTGAAGGCACTATATATCAACACATCAATTTCTTCATTTTGCATTAAGTATGATCACTTATTTAAGATTGCATAAAAAATATATACACTGCTCAAAAAAATAAAGGGAACACTTAAACAACACAATGTAACTCCAAGTCAATCACACTTCTGTGAAATCAAACTGTCCACTTAGGAAGCAACACTGATTGACAATAAATTTCACATGCTGTTGTCCTATGGACAGATACTCCAATCTCCACTGTGGAGCTTTGAAGCTCCTTCAGGGTTATCTTTGGTATCTTTGTTGCCTCTCTGAATATTTCCCTCCTTGCCTGGTCTGTGAGTTTTGGTGGGCGGCCCTCTCTTGACAGGTTTGTTGTGGTGCCCTATTCTTTCCATTTTTTTAATAATGGATTTAATGGTGCTCCGTGGGATGTTCAAAGTTTCAGATATTTTCTTATACCCCAACCCTGATCTGTACTTCTCCACAACTTTGTCCCTGACCTGTTTGGAGAGCTCCTTGGTCTTCATAGTACCACTTTCCTGGTGGTGCCCCTTGCTTAGTGGTGTTGCAGACTCTGGGGCCTTTCAGAACAGGTGTATATATACTGAGATTATGTGACACTTAAATAAAGTCCACCTGTATGCAATTTAACTAATTATGTGACTTCTGAAGGTAATTGGTTGCACCAGATCTTATTTAGGGGCTTCATAGCAAAGGGGTGAATACAAATGCAAAATACTTTACCGTTTTTTATTATTTAGGTTTTTTTTGCATTTCACTTCACCACTTTGGACTATTTTGGGTATGTCCATTACATGAAATACAAATAAAAATCTATTTAAATTACAGGTTGAAATGCAACAAAATAGGAAAAACGCCAAGGGGGTGAATACTTTTGCAAGGCACTGTAGGCATGGGTACACTCAAAATGGCTGCCAGTCTACCTACTATGCCGTCATTGACTTAATTGGAGACACCCTTTCTATTTGTTCTATTTCTATGGGTACATTGAACATTGTACAACACAGCAGGTTTTCAGCATGTTTTGCTATTTCTGTATAACTAAAAATTGCCAAGGAAGTTGGCTCTTTTACATTGGGGGTTAATGGGAAAGTGGGCTTGGTTGAGGGGAATTCATTGTTACGTGAATATTGACCAGGAATATTGAACACTCAGTAGTTGTAGTGGTCAGATCTAGCCAATCATAGTCAAGTGCAGCCTTCCTTGCTTGCAGTTGACTTGAGAGTACAAATATTCAAATAATTATGTATGTTTTTATTGGAAGTTTTGTAGTTAAGTGTGAGAGACTCAATGTACGCTACACAGTTGAAGTCGGAAGTTTACATACACTTAGGTTAGAGTCATTAAAACTCATTTTTTCAACCACTCCACAAATTTCTTGTCAACAAGCTATAGTTTTGGCAAGTCGGTTAGGACATCTACTTTGTGCATGACACAAGTAATTATTCCAACAATTGTTTACATACAGATTATTTCACTTATAATTCAAAGTACCACAATTCCAGAGGATCAGAAGTTTACATATACACTAAGTTGACTGTGCCTTTAAACAGCTTGGAAAATTCCAGAAAATTATGTCATGGCTTTAAAAGCTTCTGATAGGCTAATTGACATCATTTGAGTCAATTGGAGGTGTACCTGTGGATATATTTCAAGGCCTACCTTCAAAAGCAGTGCCTCTTTGCTTGACATCATGGGAAAATCAAAAGAAATCAGCCAAGACCTCAGAAAAAAAATTGTAGACCTCAACAAGTCTGGTTCATCCTTGGGAGCAATTTCCAAATGCCTGAAGGTACCACATTCATCTGTACAAACAATAGTACGCAAGTGTAAACACCATGGGACCACGCAGCCATCATACCGCTCAGGAAGGAGACGCTTTCTGTCTCCTAGAGATGAATGTACTTTGGTGCGAAAACTGCAAATCAATCCCAGAACAACAGCAAAGGACCTTGTGAAGATGCTGGAGGAAACAGGTACAAAGTATCTATATCCACAGTAAAACATGTCCTATATCGACATAATCTGAAAGGCCGCTCAGCAAGGAAGAAGCCACTGCTCCAAAACCGCCATAAAAAAGCCAGACTACGGTTTGCAACTGCACATGGGGACAAAGATCGTACTTTTTGGAGAAATGTCCTCTAGTCTGACGAAACAGAAATATAATTGTTTGGCCATAATGACCATCGTTATGTTTGGAGGAAAAAGGCGGAGGCTTGCAAGCCAAAGAACACCATCCCAACCGTGAAGCACGGGGGTGGCAGCATCATGTTGTGGGGGTGCTTTGCTGCAGGAGAGACTGGTGCACTTCACAAAATAGATGGAAGCATGGGGAAGGACAATTATGTGGATATATTCAAGCAACATCTCAAGACATCAGTCAGGAAGTTAAAGCTTGGTCGTAAATGAGTCTTCCAAATGGACAATGACCCCAAGCATACTTCCAAAGTTATGGCAAAATGGCTTAAGGACAACAAAGTCAAGGTATTGAAGTGGCCATCACAACGCACTGACCTCAATCCCATAGAAGATTTGTGGGCAGAACTGAAAAAGCGTGTGTGAGCAAGGAGGCCTACAAACCTGACTCTGTTACACCAGCTAAAGGCAATGCTACCAAATACTATTTGAGTGTATGTAAACTTCTGACCCACTGGGAATGTGATGACATAAATAAAAGCTGAAATAAATATTTTTTCTGCTTTTATTCTGACATTTCACTCTCTTAAAATATAGTGGTTATCCTAACTGACCTAAGACAGGGAATTTTAACTATGATTAAATGTCAAGAATTGTGAAAAACTGAGTTTAAATGTATTTGGCTAAGGTGTATGTAAACTTCCGACTTCAACTGTACATGTTTTAAAAAGCAGGATGCTACTCTCTCTGTAGGGAGTGGGATGGGGAGGGAGAAAGAGAGACAGTGGTAGCAGTAGACAGAGGCAGAATACTGCAAGATGTGGTGGGGCAGACAGATATGGCATACAGATGCTGAATCTCAATGCATATTAAAACTGTCTAAGCCAGGGGAGGGGTTCTACTAATTATCAGAGCATTCGGAAAGTATTCAGACCCCTTGTCTTTTTAAAAATGTTGTTGTTACAGCTTTATTCTAAAATGGAATAAATAGATTCATAAAAATAAAATACAGAAATTCCTTATTTACATAAGTATTCAGACCCCGTGATATGAAACTCGAAATTGAGCTTAGGTGCATCCTGTTTCCACAACTTGATTGGAGTCCACATGTGGTAAATTCAATTGATTGGACATGATTTGGAAAGGCACACACCTGTCTACATATGGTCCCACAGTTGACAGTGCATGACAGAGTAAAACCAAGCCATGAGGTCAAAGAAATTGTCTGTAGAGCTTCGAGACAGGATTGCGTCAAGGCACAGATCTGAGGAAGGGTACCAAAAAAATTCTACAGCATTGAAGGTCTCCAAGAACACAGTGGCCTCCATCATTCTTAATGGAAGAATGGAAGTTGGAAGTTTGGAACAACCAAGACTATTCCTAGAGCTGGTCGCCCAGCCAAACAAAGCAATCGGGTGAGAAGGGCCTTGGTCAGGGAGGTGACCCGATGGTCGCTCTGACAAAGCTCCAGAGTTCATCTGTGGAGATGGGATAACCTTCCAGAAGGACAACCATCTCTGCAGCTCTCCACCAATCAGGCCTTTATGGTAGAGTGGCCAGACGGAAGCCACTCTACTGTAAAAGGCACATTGCAGCCCACTTGGAGTTTGCCAAAGGGCATCTAAAGGACTCTAAGACCATGACAAACTAGATTCTCTGGTCTGATGAAACCTGGCTCTCTTTGTCCTGATTGCCAAGCGACATATCTGGATTAAACCTGGCACCATCCCTGCGATGAAGCATAATGGTGGCAGCATTATACCATGGGGATGTTTTTCAGTGGCAGGTACTGGAAGACTAGTCAGGGTCTAGGGAAAGATGAACGGAACAAAGTACAGAGAGATCCTTGATAAAAACCTGCTCCAGAGCGCTCAGCACCTCAGACTGGAGCAAAGACAACAACCCTAAGCATACAACCAAGACAACGGAGGAGTGGCTTTGGGACAAGTTTCTGAATGTCCTTGAGTGGCCCAGCTAGAGCTCGCACTTGAACCCGATCAAACATCTCTGGAGAGACCTGAAAATAGCTGTGCAGCAACGCTCCCCATCCAACCTGACAGACCTTGAGAGCATTTGCAGAGCAGAATGGAAGAAACTCCGCAAATACAGGTGTGCCAAGCTTGTAGCATACCCCAAAATACTCAAGGCTGTAATCGCTGCCAAAGGTGCTTTGTCGTTATGGGGTATTGTGTGAAGAGTCATGAGGGGGAAAAACAATTTAATCAATTTTAGAATAAAGCTGTAACGTAACACGAGGAAAAAGTCAAGGGGTCTGACTACTTTCCGAATGCACTGTATATGGAATTGTTTTCAGAAGGTCATACCAAGGATCTGTAACATCTGCCTCCAACTCACACCCTCAAACATGTAGATCCCCTGAACGCAGCCCACTTTCCAGATCCCAATCACCTGAACTCTATCACCTGTTCACACACCTGTATGTCATTACCACACACCATTTTAGTTTAGTTATTTGCGCCCCATCACTGTGAGGTATTTGTTTTGTGACACACGTCTTTCAGACCTCTGTTTTTCCTGTGATTTACTCCTCCCGTGTATGATAGTTTCTGCCTGCCTCACTAACGACGCCTTTTGCCTATTCCTTGCCTGTACTTTAGCCTATTGGATTTCCTATTATCTACCTATTGCCTGATCTCCCGGACTACGTTACTAGCCTTTTCCCTGCCTGTACTGTTTCCCTTTTGGACCCCTGTGTATGACCTTCTGCTTGCCCCTGGACCCAGCTACCTGCCTCCTCCTGTGGTCCTTTGCAATAAACCCCAGCTGCGCCCTGCACTTGAAACCAGCTCTCTGTCTCCGCTTGTGTTCATTACAGGATCATTTAGTTATTTGATTTTGAATTTTAAGACCCCTTGAAGTATCCCTAAAATATCAGAAAAAAATATCTGATGAAAAAATATTTTGGGCCTTATTATTATTATTATTAGCAAATTCAAATGCATTGAATAAAAGATTCACTACATGGAATAACAGATAGTCCCCAAAATAAAATCTAAAATAAGTTAGTTCTGTCCTACACCTGAAAGATATAAGGAAACATTATATATATATATATTTTATACATGTATTTAACCCCTTGTTTTTGGAACTAAACAGTGTCCATATATACTTCCATCCATTTTCTCTGGTACCGAGGGACCTTCAGACGAGTCTTGTGGGGATCCTAAGGCAAAGAGTGTCACCTTTCCACATAGGGGTCATTTTAGTGTGTAGCCGAAACTGTTCGAACACTACAGACAGAAGTTGGCAGATCGACTGTGCCGACTTCAGACATGTCCCAAGACCCGTGTGTGGGTCGTAGAGAAAAATGGAGAACACCATTGTGTTCGTGAGAGTCTCATTGATCCTATCGATTTTTTGGGAAGACCGCTTTTCAGGATGTCTCATGGTCTGGCAAACTCTGCTTTGGCTCTGTCACCTTTCGCCACAGATGCGGAAGTGCGACATAGGCAGATGCGGTAGATTGAGACGCATCCAATGAAAAACAAAACAGATATCTCTAGCTTAAACTGATAGAATTTTATGGGGATTTTTGTATTATGCTAATGTGAATCCCGCAGGGGCGAGAACATCGACCATAGTGGGTTTAAACCTAAAACACAAAGACATTCAAACAAAATGGTAAGTCTTATCTGAAGGCAAACATAATAATACATATGAGAACACCAAACATAACAATTTAATCATTTCAAATGGAAAACACATTGTGTTCTCACTGAGGGTCAATTCCAGTTCAATTCAACCAACTCAGGAAATGAACAGAAATTCCCATTCAAGAATTACTTAATTCCATTTATTTCTGATGAGGATCATACAATTCTTGAATTAGATTTTTCACCTACATTATCCCCTGAACCCAATTCAACTACCACCTCAATCATCTCAAATGCATTAACTGAGGCTAATTAGAACCACTGTTTCATTGCAAGTCATTATCAGTAACTTACGGTTCATTGAAGTGCACTATATGGCATTTACCTTGTCTCCTCTCTTCTCTGAGTGGTTCCTTTGTGTCTAGCAGAGAACTCATGTGCCCCAATTTTCAAAAGGAACAAACACGTCAGATATTACACTATGTGAAAAATAGAAACTTTCAAAGCCATGTCTCTCAGTGTTTCTTTTAGTGAAGGAAATACACAAGTAACCAGTCTATTCGCCAGGTTACATTTCCTGGCACAAAACATCATGAATAGTTTGCCCAATGGAGATGAGTAGTCACCACGATGTAAAACATCAAGATGTTTTACAGCCCATAAATCTTGGCATTTGGACGTGGGCCCCTGCCGTCAGAGCCACTTCCTGGGGAAAGGGGAGAGATTTGTGTGTTGTGCTTCCCTGCCGAGGGTGCGAGAAGAAGTGATGAATTGGCCTGCAACACCAAACTGCGTCCAAATACATCAAAACCCCTGGTTTACTAAGAATGTGGAATTACTTCCATCCAAAAAATGGGCAATGCCCTGAAAAGTAAAATGCACGCACATACACCCATACCATATACACGCACACATGCAAGCAGAAAAATGTAAAAGCTTTGCCTGCAAAATTCCCCGCAAACCTAAAATTGCTTGCCAACCAGGGCTAGCCTAAAGCAAGTGCGTGGTGACATTTAAAACAGAATGGCTGATAAGCAGGAGAATTGTGAAAAACATCTCTAATGGAAAGAAAGAGATCCAATTGTTTCAGCCGCAGGAGGCTGCTGAGGGAGGACGGCTCATAATAATGTCTGGAATGGAGTAAATGGAATGGTATCAAACACATGGAAACCAAACCACGTGTTTGATACCATTCCATTAGTTCCGTTCCAGCCATTACTATGAACCCGTCCTCCCCAATTAAGGAGCCATGGCCCGCCTGTGGTTTCAGCGGAAGGTAGAGCATTTCATTAACCTCATCTCTGACCCTCTCAGAGCTAGTCTTGGTCTAATGTAGCAGACAGAGCAGGAGATTGCACAGAGAGACAGAGGGTAAGGCTGGAGATGTAATGTACTGGGACCCAAGAGGGTCCACCTCCACTGCTCTCTGTGAAATAACTCAGCTTCCAGATGCTTTTTGTTAATCTCAGAGAGAATGGCTAAAAACAAGTGTGTTGATAGACTGGAAAATGCTGGAGAATGGGGTAGTTCCTTGTCTGGATCGTTAGTTTTGGTAATCCCTTGGCCATCCACGCCACGTACTTGGATTGAATGTACTCACATGCGCTGACACACACACAAACATTTTGTGCAGTCAACATCCAAGGGAGTGTGTGAGTTACGTGTTTGCACAAGATTACATTCCCCCCACCGCCAAGCTCTCTCCAGAATAGTGAGTGTGTTCTTTGATGTGCGATTGGAGGCTTTGTAATGAGACTACTGCTCTGCTACAGTAGCTTTGCCTCCTGGTCCCTGGAATCAGTTGGTCATAGATGCCTTCACTGGATTATCCCATGTCCTCAACAACCCCCATGAGTATGTTTGCGTGTTTGTGATAGTGCATACACACCACGTGTGTACAGGGGAGGGACTACACGGGAACATCTGTGTTGGGGGTGGGGTCTTCCATAAGGGAAAGTGAAGGCAAGTGGCCACGTACACTAAGCCGCTTAACCTTGGATTTACATGATACTAGAGCAAAGCCCTGACATGCGTCATATGTGTCTCAGCCACCACTGCAGAGTGATTCCTGACTGATCTGCCCATGTAGAGTAAGCCTTAATAGGGAGCCATGATACACCATACATCCTGACTACATCCCCCAACATCCATAACCACAGCTAAAACAACCACAACTGCTGCAGGAGCATCAGGGAATATTGCTCAATATGGATCCTATCACGGTCATCTCACTCTGACCAAGAGGGAGAGGAAGGGACTGCGTGTCCTGCTCTGTTAGGTTAAAGCATGCAGGTTATGTTGGATGAGACAAACATTGGCTATAGAACAAGTGCTTCTCTATTGTCTCTAATGAATGGTAAATCTCTAATGATCATTGATCAACCTTTAGAGCTTTTATTCTAGTCCTGACTGCAGAGCTGATATAGTTGTCCTAGCTAATGGAGGGAAGGTTTTGTCGACCTGTGTTTGAGTGCCTGTCAAGAGAGCCGAACATTGTTCCTGATTCAGTAGCTACTTAAGACGGTCTTTAACAAAACGTTTTTTATTGAAACAGAATGAGTCAACAGCAGAGAGATGATTCAGGCACGTAGCACGCAGACAGAGCAACATAGAACAAGCAACATGTAGCGCGCAGACAGAGGAACATAGAATAAGCAAGATGTAGCATGCAGACAGAGAAACATAGAACAAGCAGCACGCAGACAGAGCAATAGCACAAAAAGCAACAAAACAAAATCCATAAAAGCAACATTGTTTCCACACCTCACAAGCTACAGACAACATGGATAGCGGCAATACACAGCTAGGGATTATGTTCACAAGTCTGATTGGGTTTTAGTCTTGTCTTTATGTTTTTTGTGAAGGTGCGATAGGTGGTGCAGTTATGTGTGTCTGATGGCAGTGTGTTCCATACATGGGAAGCTCTCACAGAGAAAGCAGATTGAGTAAAGGTGATTTTCCTTAAGGGAACTATACAGTCACTTCTCATGGTAGACCTTATGGATCTGCTGCCATAGGTTTGGGTTTTCTTTTTAACAAAAGTACTAAGTGGAGGGGCAGCCAGGCCATTTAAGATCTTGAATACAGGACATGCGTTGGTGTATTGCACAAGATTTTCCCAACTCTGGAGGTCATGCTTCTGGGGATGTAACAGTGATGATGGATATTGGGCTTTCTATCAAGAACTTTGAGAGCATGTTTGTAGACAGACTGAATGGGTTTTACTGCTGCACAGCACAATAGCTTGTTTGTTGCCATGCTGCTTCCATTTTCCTTCCCTAAAATTAGCCGAATTGTGGGCTCTGAGCCAGACAAGTAGATAAACCAGCTACCTGTCTTCCAGTCCACTGCAACAACAAGGACTTTCAGGCATTCACTTCATAGAAAATACATAATGGCACATTCAAAAAGACATCAGTGTCCATGATGGTCACAGTGTTTAAGGGTTAGAGATAGCAATCGTGGATATGATATATACACTGAGTGTAGAAAACATCAGAAACACCATCTTAATATTGACTTGCACCCCCTTTTTGCCCTCAGAACAGCCTTAATTTGTTGGGGCATGGACTCTACAAGACGTCGAAAGCGTTCCAGAGGGATGCTGACTTATGTTAACTCCAATGCTTCCCACAGTTGTGTCAAGTTGGATGGATGTCCTTTGGGTGGTGGACCATTCTTGATACACGCGGGAAACTGTTGAGCGTGAAAAACCCAGCAGTGTTGCATATCTTGATACACTCAAACTGGGGCGCCGAGCACCTACAACCATACCCCGTTCAAAGGCACTATAATCTTTTGTCTTGCCCATTCCCCCTCTGAATGGCACACATACACAATCCATGTCTCAATTGCATCAAGGCTTAAAAATCTGACTTTAATCTGTCTAAACCCTTCATCTACGCTGATTGAAGTGGATTTAACAAGTGACATCAATAAGGGATCATAGCTTTCACCCGCATTCACCTGGTCAGTCAATGTCAATGTTCCTAATGTTTCCAACAACAATAAGAGAACCCACAAAAGCTCTATACTGTACATTAAATATGATTACAGCTCATGAGATTATAAAATGCTGAACAAGGGTCTTTCATCCAGCCTGCTGGTGTCAAATTGGATAGACCAAATCAGCTACTGTGCAAACACACACAAACACATGCACAGTCATCTCCAGTGACACAGAGGAACAATATGAGAACCCACAGTGAGGCACTGATATATAGTGAGATGCTAATCAGCCTCCAGTTCACTCCAAACTGACCAGTGTGACATTGTTACGCAATCTCCAACCGAGCCTCTTCAGCTCAGTGTTTGTATACTCTCGCAGCACTCCTTATTAAGTTTTTTACTCGCTTATTTCTCCTTCCTTTGCTGTCGTGTTCTAGTAGCATATTACTGTGTGAATGTATGTATTAATATATACAGTACAAGTCGGAAGTTTACATACACCTTAGCCAAATACATTTAGCCAAATACAATTCCTGACATTTAATCCTAGTTAAAATTCCCTGTCTTAGGTCAGTTAGGATCACCACTTTATTTTAAGAATGTGAAATGTCAGAATAATAGTAGAGAGAATGATTTATTTCAGCTTTTATTTCTTTCATCACATTCCCAGTGGGTCAGAAGTTTACATACACTCAATTAGTATTTGGTAGCATTGCTTTTAAATTGTTTAACTTGGGTCAAACCTTTTGGGTAGCCATCCACAAGCTCCAACAATAAGTTGGGTGAATTTTGGCCCATTCCTCCTGACAGAGCTGGTGTAACTGAGTCAGTCAGGTTTGTAGGCCTCCTTGCTCGCACACGCTTTTTCAATTCTGCCGACACATTTTATATGGGATTGAGGTCAGGGCTTTGTGATGGCCACTCCAATACCTTGATTTTGTTGTCCTTAAGCCATTTTGCCACAACTTTGGAAGTATGCTTGGGGTCATTGTCCATTTGGAAGACCCATTGGCGACCAAGCTTTAACTTCCTGACTGATGTCTTGGCATGTTGCTTCAATATATCCACATAATTGTCCTGCCTCATGATGCCATCTATTTTGTGAAATGCACCAGTCCCTCCTGCAGCACCTCCACAACATGATGCTGTCACGGTTGGGATGGTGTTCTTCGGCTTGCAAGCCTCCCCCTTTTTCTTCCAAACATAACGATGGTCATTATGGCCAAATAGTTCTATTTTTGTTTCATCAGACAAGAAAACATTTCTCCAAAAAGTATGATCTTTGTCCCCATGTGGAGTTGCAAACCGTAGTCTGGCTTATTTATGGCGGTTTTTGGAGCAGTGGCTTCTTCCTTGCTGAGCAGCCTTTCATGTTATGTCGATATAGGACTTGTTTTACTGTGGATATAGATACTTTTGTAGCTGTTTCCTCCAGCATCTTTACAAGGGCCTTTGCTCTTGTTCTGGAATTGATTTGCACTTTTCGCACCAAAGTACGTTCATCTCTAGGAGACAGAAAGCGTCTCCTTCCTGAGCAGTATGACGGCTGCGTGGTCCCATGGGGTTTGTACTTGCGTACAATTGTTTGTACAGATGAGCGTGGTACCTTCAGGCATTTGGAAATTGCTCCCAAGGATGAACCAGACTTGTGGAGGTCTACAATTTTTTTTCTGAGGTCTTGGCTGATTTCTTGTGATTTTCCCATGATGTCAAGCAAAGAGGCACTGAGTTTGAAGGTAAGCCTTGAAATACATCCACAGGTACACCTCCAATTGACTCAAATTGTGTCAATTAGCCTATCAGAAGCTTCTAAAGCCATGACATAATTTTATGGAATTTTCCAAGCCGTTTAAAGGCACAGTCAATGTAGTGTATGTAAACTTCTGACCCACTTGAATTGTGATGCAGTGAATTGTAAGAGAAATAATATGACTGTAAACAATTGTTGGAAAAATGACCTGTGTCATGCATGACTTCAACTGTATACATATACAGTATATATATCCACACACACACATAAACACATATACAGTGCATTCCGAAAGTATTCAGACCCCTTGACTTTTCTCACATTTTGTTACGTTACAGCCTTATTCAAAAATTGATTGAAAATATTTCCTCATCATTTGAAACAAAATACCCTATAATGACAAAATGAAAACAGGTTTTTAGAAATTTTTGCATTCAGACCCTTTAATATGAGACTTGAAATTGAGCTCAGGTGCATCCTGTTTCAATTGATCATCCTTGAGATGTTTCAACAAATTGATTGGAGTCCACATGTGGTAAATTCAATTGATTGGACATGATTTGGAAAGGCACACACCTGTCTATATAAGGTCCCACAGTTGACAGTGCATGTCAACTGCATGTCAAACATTTCTGCAGCATTGAAGGGCCCCAAGAACACAAAGGATTGAAGCAGGAGATGAGAAGCAGGTACAGGGAGTGAAGGTATAATAATTGACGGACATGAAACAAAACAAGAACAGCGTTTGGGCAGGAACACATAACAACAATTAATGCGGACACAGGGAACACTACAGAGGAACAGACAGATATACAGTTGCAGAAGGACTCCAGGTCCAATGAGCTCTGCTGTGCGTATTGATGGTGACAGGTGAGTGTAAAGGAAACCTCTCGAGCCAGCTAGGGCATGACAGCCCGATGAGCCAGCTTAGGCACCCCCGGTTCCATCGGCGGCGGAATCCAAGCCCGATGTCACCAACAAAATAAAAAACTCATGGGCCGGCTGAAGCATAGGGGCCCGACGAGCTGACTGAAGCATGATGTGGGATGGAAACCTGCCGAGCCAACTGGGGAAAGGAAACCTCTCGAGCAAGCTATGGCATGACAGCCCGACGAGCCAGTTTAGGCACCCTCGGTTCCATCGGCTGCGGCCCCCGGGTCCGACGTCACCAACAAAACAAAACCCTAAAAAACGTCCTGATGCTTCTTCAAATCAAACTTTATTTGTCACATGCGCTGAATACAACTGTAGACTACCGTGAAATGCTTACTTACAAGCCCTTAACCAACAATGCAGTTCAAGAAGAAAAAAATATTTACCAAGTAGACTAAAATAAAAAATAATGAAAAGTAACACAATAAGAATAACAATAACGAGGCTATATACATGGGGCACCAGTACCGAGTCAGTGTGCGGGGGTACAGGCTAGTTGACGTAATCTGTACATGTAGGTGGGGGCGAAGTGACTATGCAGTCACTTTGAAGTGACTGTGCGTCCCGCCTTTTCCTGTAGTCGAAGGTCAGCACCTTTGTCTTGCTCACATTGAGGGAGAGGTTGTTGTCCTGGCACCACTCCGCAAGTTCTCTGACCTCCTCCCTATTGGACATCTCATCGTTTTCGTTGATCAGGCCTACCACTGTTGTGTCGTCAGCAAACTTAATGATGGTGTTGTGTTTGGCCACGCAGTCGTGGGTGAACAGGGAATACAGGAGGGGACTAAGTACACACCCCTGAGGGGCCACAGTGTTAAGGATCAGTGTGGCAGACGTGTTGTTGCCTACTCTTACCACCTGGGGGTGGCCCGTCAGGAAGTCCAGGATCCAGTTGCAGAGGGAGGTGTTTAGTCCCAGAGTCCTTAGCTTAGTGATGAGCTTTGTGGGCACTATGGTATTGAACGCTGAGCTGTAGTCAATGAACAACATTCTCACATAGGTGTTCCTTTTGTCCAGGTGAGAAAGGGCAGTGTGGAGTGCGATTGAGATAGCGTCATCTGTAGATCTGTTGGGGCGGTATGCAAATGGGAGTGGGTCTAGGGGGTCCAGGAGGATGCTGTTGATGTGAGCCATGCCCAGCCTTTCAAAGCACGTCATGGCTACCGACGTGAGTGCCAAGGGGCGGTAATCATTTAGGCAGGTTACCTTCGCTATGGCGGTCTGCTTGAAACATGTAGGTATTACAGACTATGTCAGGGAGAGGTTGAAAATGTCAGTGAAGACATTTAACAGTTGGTCCGCGAATGCTTTGAGTACTCGTCCTGGTAATTCGTCTGGCCCAGCAGCTTTGTGAATGTTGATCTGTTTAAAGGTTTTGTTCACATTGGCTACTGAGAGCGTTATCACACAGTCATCCAGAACAGCTGGTGCCCTGGTGCATGCTTCAGTGTTGCTTGCCTCGAAGTGATCATAAAAGGCATTTAGCTCGTCTGGTAGGCTCGCATCACTGGGCAGCTCGCGTCTGGGTTTCCCTTTGTAGTCCATAATAGTTTTCAAGCCCTGCCACATCTGACGAGCGTCAGAGCCGCTGTAATAGGATTCAATCTTAATCCTGTATTGACGCGTTGCTTGTTTGATGGTTCGTCTGAGGGCATAGAAGGATTTCTTATAAGCATCTGGATTAGTCTCCCCTTCCTTGAAAGCGGCAGCTCTAGCCTTTAGCTTGATGCGGATGTTGACTGTAATCCATGGCTTCTGGTTGGGGTATGTACATACAGTCACTGTGGGGACGACGTCATCGATACACTTATAGATGAAGCCGATGACTGAGGTGGTGTATTCCTCAATGCCATTGGATGAATCCCGGAACATGCGCGTAATGATGGTGACAGGTGCGTGTAAAGACAGGTAGCCTGGCACCCTCTAGCGCCAGGGAGGGGGAGCAGGAGCAGATATAACAAACACAGTGGCCTCTATCATTCTACAGTGGAAGAAGTTTGGAACCACCAAGGCTCTTCCTAGAGCTGGCCACCCTGCAAAACTGAGCAATCGGGGGAGAAAGGCCTTGGTCAGGGAGGTGACCAAGATCCCGATGGTCACTCTGACAGAGCTCCAGAGTTCTGGGATGGGAAAGGACAACCATCTCTGCAGCACTCCACCAATCACGCCTTTATGGTGTGGCCAGTCGAAATCCACTCCTCAGTAAAAGGACAGCCAAAAAAGGCACCTAAAGACTCTCAGACCATGAGAAACAAGATGCTCTGGTCTGATGAAACTAAGATTGAATTGTTTGGTCTTGAATGCTAAGTGTCACGTCTGGAGGTAACTTGACACCATCCCTATGGTGAAACATGGTGGTGGCAAAAATCATGCTTTGGGGATGTTTTTCAGCGGTGGACTGGGAGACTAGTAGGGATTGAGAGAAATATGAACGGAGCAAAGGAACGAGAGATCCTTGATGAAAACCTGCTACAGAGCTCTCTGGACCTCAGACTGGGTGAACGTACACCTTCCAACAGGACAACGACCCTAAGCACTCAGCCAAGACAACGTAGGAGTGGCTTCGGGACAAGTCTCTGAATGTCCTTGAGTGGCCCAGCCAAAGCCCGGACTTGAACCCAATTAAACATCTCTGTAGAGACCTGAAAATAGCTGTGCAGCGACGCACCCTATCCAACCTGACAGAGCTTGAGAGGATTTTCAGAGAAGAATGGGAGAAACTCCCCAAATACAGGTGTGCCAGCTTGTAGCATCATATCCAAGAAGACTCTAGGCTGTAATCGCTGCCAAAGGTGCTTCAGGAAAGTACTGAGTAAAGGGTCTGAATACTTATGTAAATGTATAATTTCCGTTTTTAACTTTTAATAGATTTGCAGAAATGTATAAAAAACGGTATTTGCTTTGTCATTATGGGGGATTGTGTTTAGATTGATGAGAAAAAATAACAATTTAATCAGTTTTAGAATAATGCTGTCACGTAACAAAATGTGAAAAAAGTCAAGGGGTCTAATTACATTCCGAATGCACTGTACTGTATATACAGTACCTGTCAAACATTTTAGAGTGTGCAAAGGGTGGCTACTTTGAAGAATCTCAAATATTAACTTTTTGGTTACTACATGATTCCATTTGTGTTATTTCATAGTTTTGACGTCTTCACTATTGTTCTACACTGTAGAAAATAGTCCAATAAAGAAAAACCCTTGAGTGAGTAGGTGCGTCTAAACTTTTGACTGGTACTGTACAAACAATATATGCCATTTAGCAGACGCTTTAATCGAAAGTGATTTATAGGCATCATGCATACATTTTTAACACAGCATCCTTAGGCTTAAAAATACCATTCAGTTCCTCCCATATCCCTAGCCTGTACCCATAGGGATGGATAACAAGGAAGAACACTAAAGGGGCGGTTTGAATGAAGCAGTAAAATTCCTACAACCAATAGTAGGAAGGGTTGATAATTCAACAGAAATGCATTGTTTCCATGCTAAGCAGTCCATGACATTTGTTATTCTACTCATTACGCAATAAAACTGTCAAACACAGTCTAATGTAAATCTGCAGTGTTCTCGGTCCATTAATTTTCATGCGCTAATCACAAAAATACAAAGGGGTCTGAGGAAGTTCTAGCTCATGGGACAATACATTTAGCTGAGAATTGATGGCTGCTTTGCACTGTGATACTGTGAAAGCAAGTATGTATGTCTTTGTGCAAACAAAAGAAGAAAGATAAAAACACACTAGGTACCTGGAAATGATCCAGGATTTGTTTCCCCTCACTGCGAAATTGTAAATCACCTTCACATTTCAGAAAACCTCTGTGCTTTATTCTGTCAGATTTGGGCTTTGGCGGAATAACCTGGGCCTCCTTTTTCCCCTGAGTTTCCTCAGGTTATACTGATATCATGTTGCAACCCATTACCGGTAAAGCTGGGCCCAGGGGTGGGGAACGGGCATCCGTCCTGCCATCCATCTCACCATGGCCCCTGGCCCTTCCACTGCCACGCAGAAAAACACTCACAAATAAGGATTGTATAGAGGCATGGCCACGCCCGAGGTAGGGTCAGTATAACCTGACACAGGAGAGGAGAGGAGAGGATGTGGGGGGGCTCTCCTCTGGAGGATTTTAGTCCATTACTGTCCAGTATGAGAGTTCCATCTCCACAGTCCAGCCCAGAAGACAGTGGTCAAGACAGCTTAGATAGAGCCGTTTAACTACAACTCAGGAATGTACTACTGGGAGTGGAATATGGGCGACAAATGCTCTGCATCAAAAATACCTTGAAATCCTTAACATTGGTTGTTAAAAAACATGACAATTTACAGTGAGAACAACTGGTTAATTAGCCTCTAGTGCTTCCAGGCATTGGATAAATTACTGTTGTAAAACATTGTTGTAGCAGTTTAAACAGTGTCCTTTGCTAAAGTGTTCCCAATATATCTTGAATGGATTTAAGGCAGGTTCATAATTTCTTCTACTCACTCAGGACTAAGTTGGAATAATGTCAGTGTAAACAATGACTCTGGTTTTAAACCTCATTTATCTCCTTGCAGAAAACCCAGGAAGGGAGCTGGTTCACACTGCACCAGTAGTAATCCTTCATATTCAGGACCCAACATCCTCACTAATCAGAACTTGGGACTTCTCACCTAGATCCATATTATAACCCTATATCTACTGAAACTAGTTCCTTCTAAGCTGCCTAGACAGGTTGCAGAAATTCCTAAGAGCAACATCTATATCTACTACTCTCATCTTTGACTAAAAGCTCTCTTCATATTATTGCCTGTAAATGTTGTTGATCTACAGGTAACTGACAAAATAAAGGAAACACAACATAAAGTGTCTCAATAAAGCATTGGGCCACCATGAACCAGAACATCTTCAATGAACCTTGGCGTAGATTTTACAAGTGTCTGGAACTCTATCGGAGTGATGCGAGACCATTCTTCCATGAGAAATTCCATAATTTTTTGATTTGTTGATGGTGATGGAAAACCCTGTCTCAGGCACCGCTCCAGAATCACACATAATTGTTAAATTGGGTTGAGATCTAGTGACTGAGATGGCCATGGCATATGGTTTACATCATTTTCATACCATTCAGTGACCATTTGTGCCCTGTGGATGAGGGCATTGTCATCTTATGGGGCATAGCCATGGTAGCCAAAATAACCCGAAGCATGATGGGATGTTAATTGCGTCCATCTTTGTGGAAGCAGCTGTTTTCAATATACTTTGTATCCCTCGTTTACGCAAGGGTTTCCATTATTTGGGCAGTTGCCTGTAGCTAGGAACCTACTATAATTGCCTATAGGGTGTTCTATGTAACAAAGACACATAACCAGAGACAACCAGCACTTAAGAAAATATCTAAATGATGAGAGAGTTGCCTAGTTGGAGCAAGTCAATTAGAATGGGTGATGCACACCATACACGAGACTGTAAGATGTCCTGCAGGGATCAACGGCAAGTATTAGCTTTCTGTGTGAACAGGTCCAGCCACAAGGCACAGAATCTGCTCCTCAAAATGGAGGATGGAGAGGGTGATAGGCCCACTGTTCTCAAATCAGTTAGAGAGGATGGAAAAGGAAAAATTACATGTATAAGCAATTTGGAAGGTACAACCAGTGTAGTGTACAACATAGCAAAAAGAAATGTAAAGTCTTTATAGCATTTAAATAGCAATTAGAATGGTTTATGTACTCTAACCCACATCCTAAACCCAATGAGAGCCTTACAATTATGCACACCTCTATGCCCATATACCATTATCAACTCATTATTTATAAATGTTTTGGTCCTGAGATATGGGCACACTGAGCTGTTTTTCCCCACTCTGTCAAAAAGGAACAATAACTGCCACGGCTCGGCTTGTATGCAGGGCCATACATCACGCACCCTGAAATCCCAAAATAATTATATCTGTCACCGAATGGATGTGGAAAAACGCAGCAAATTAGAAGCTTGGAAGAAAGCATTTCGCTAAAGGTTAATATGTTTTTGGATCTGGACGCCTGAGGGTCCGGCCGCATTAATGAGGTTGTGAAGGTTCCAGAAGCGGATGGCATTTGCCATGAATTCTAATGGCAGATGAAAACAGTCCAGTACTGAGAGGGAGAGTGACGAGAAGTCCATTACAAAGTCCACTGCACATTGATAGTTTAGGATAGAACAGTCAGATGAAGTAAGGGAGGCAAGTCTATTCAATGATAGAATGATAGAGAGACTGTGGAAGCCCATCTTACTTACTGACAGCGTGGTAGAGGAAAGAGTGCTGTGACAGAGTTTAGAGACTGAGAAACTCCTCAAACTATTCTGTGGGTTCAGCTTTGAGAGAATGAGTTGACTGAGAGAAAGAGAGAGAGAGATCTGCCTGTCTCTTCCCACACATCAAATAGTTCACTCTGTGATAACGGATAATGGTTGGAGAGAGGGCAAAATAGTCTAAATGACATTAATCCCATAGAGACCCAAGCCTGCGGGTTAATGGCCTTTCTCTCTAATAAGAGGGTTGCGTCATCCCAGACAGAAGTCATGTCCAGAAGAAGGGAGAAGGGAGAGGCCACGACAACAAGGTCGCTTTCCTCTATTGCTGCTCCTATTAACACTTCCCTTCCTCGTTAGTCATGACACAAAATATACTGCATGTCTCTCTGAAACCCCAGTCTATTCCTTCTCTAACGATGGCCCTTTTTATTCTATCTATCAAAGCAGAGAGAGAGAGAGAGAGCTGTACACCACCCTCTTAAAAGAACATCCAACAACTTACACACATACAATAGGGCACGCACACGCACACACACACAGATGCATGAACGCACACACGGTATAACGCACACACACACATAGCACACAAAATAAATAGACCTAAGATGCTGTCCATCTCTCTCAGAAGTACTTTATCTGCACAGTTACTGTTTTGAAGAGAACAGCAGTGTGTAGTATGTAACCTTTGTGTGCGCTCTGATGCACGTCACAGAAGTCCATTTCATCGTACATGGTCATGCTTTCCTAATAGCACATAATAGCAGAGAGTGCCAGGGTTGTAATTCACATCTGTCTTGACATGATTGCTATCGCTCAATCACTTGCCTGCAATACGTTCATTGATATTGTTGCATACAATCTACATTATAAGATCTTTCTCATGTATTATATTCTAAGACATGCAGTTCACCTGTACAATACCATACTTCACGGGCGTAATATAATTTATTAACAAAGCGTTATCAAATGTGAAAAAAGGTATTTGTCTAAGCTGTGCCCAGAACATTTTCTATATACTTCAGACTGGGGTGCTACAGGCAGTGAGTCAAGAATCGGTCTCTCAGGTATCCGTGAGCTTTCTCCTACAGTAGATGGGATGGGAGCAATGCTGATATTATAGGCTAGGTATGGCAGGTTCTCCTTTAGCTCAGTCAAAAAGCTAGGGATTTACTTCACCTTGGGCAGAGCTGTCTTCACACCTGCTTCAACAGCTGAGATCACACCACAATTAGCCCACAGCTACCTTGACCTGACTCTAGAACAGGGCCAGCAATATCTTACTTGTCATTATGCATGAAAAAATAATACAGTGGGAAACATGAGACAACAGCCAAGCACAGTCCTAGGTGAGGTACTGTATAGCCTTAAATTGAGACACATCCCAATATATGCTTTTGGTAAAAGATTGAGGTGCTTCAGATTAAACTGGGGCCTTGACTCCTATTCTCAGTGTCCTCCACTAAGTGTGCCTGTATGTAGAGCTGGGCGGCCCTATACGCTCACTACGCAAGTTGCGTAGGGCTCGTCAAATTACGGAAGGGCCCCGCCTCCCCCTGTGTCAAAGCGGGTGTTAATGTTTACAACTTCGATGAGAGGATGAAGTGGAACTATCCTTCTGGTCACGAAAAGAGATAAACAAACACCATGAGAGTGAGTTGCGGGAACAGCAATCAGGTAAACTTGTGTTCCCTCTTCTCCAAGTTTGATGTCAGCAAATAACAGTAACGTTAAGATGATGTGCTAGCTTGCAGTGCATCTTTCTCTAGTCTGTCTGTCTTGCTAACCTAGCTGGGCAGTGCATTTCTTGGTCTATCTATGTCTTGCTTGCTTGCCAGCCACTTCCAGGGCTGTGTTCTGTGACTTTGTGCCTGACAAAAGTGAGAGTGAAATACAACTATTTATTAAGTTTGATAAACGCCAACGGGCAACGGTGTTTATAAACGGCAGCTCGGGAAAGATAACCGCGTTGCGCGTGAACATGCGTTCATATGCGCATGCACGAAATGAAACTCGCACTTTCCAGCAACAACCTCTATGGGGACCTGTCCAGACAATATACGGGCGTGATGGCCCTCCTCATAAGCGCACATAATTTTAAAACAAGACAAAAATAATCTAGCATCAGATACAAGCAGCTCAGACCCAAATAGAACAGTTACTGCTCCACCAAATGACCCAGCAGATTAGCTCCCAGTCTTAACAGACTTTATGAGGACTGAGTTAGTGCGCAGAGGTCCATTCAAACCAGGACTGGGTTTTTCTTACCCTAAAGACAAGTCTAGAAGAGGTTTCCATTCAGGCTTATTACAGAGACAGCTGTCAAATGGGGAAAATATTACCAGGAGCTGGCTTTCATACTCAATTAAAAACAACACAGTGTATTGTTTTTGCTGTAAGCTCTTTTCTACAAAAGACTACAAAATAATAAAGGAAGGCGTGAATGACTGGTCAAATATCAACGCCATTCTGAAACACCATGAGGGTAGTGCTGAACACACAAACAATATGATTAAGTGGAGAGAACTTGATCTGCACCTATTTGGGGACAGACTCTTGACCAGATACAAATGACAATTTTGGAGGCTGAAAGAAAGAAATGGCAGGATGTCCTTACACGTTTAATAAGTATCTCTGGATGAAAGAAACCTAGCATTCAGGGGTCCATCAGACAAACTCTTCCAACCAGATAATGGAAACTTCCTAAAAGAGGTTCAATTACTGGCAAAATTTTACCCCGTTATGGAAAATCATCTCTGCAAAATTAAAGATGGAGAGACACATGCTCATTACTTTGGGAAGTGCACACAGAATGAGCTGATACAGATTGTGAGTGACAAGATTCTGGAAGCAATAGTGACTCAAGTAAGAGACTCAAAGTAATTCTCCATTATCTTGGACTGTACACCTGACATTAGTCACCAGGAGCAAATGTCCATTATTCTGAGAAGTGTGGCTTTAAAGGGAAAGCCAGAGATCAAGGAGCACTTCCTCGGCTTTGTGAATGTTGAGGTTACAACAGGCTTGAATCTGTCCACTGTCATTTTAGATAAGCTGAACGAGCTGAAGATTCCATTTGAAGATTGCAGAGGCCAAGCTTATGATAATGGGGCCAACATGAAGGGCAAGCACCAAGGAGTACAAGCATATGGAGTGTTTTGAAGAAAACACGTGAACATAACTGTGAAGTCATGGAGTGACACAAGATGGGAGAGTTGGCTCCAAAGTGTTCATTCAATCAGGTATCAGGCTTCTGAGGTTCAGGAGGCATTACTGGAAGCCAGACAGACGATCAACAATCCTGTGACCAAAGTGGAGGCACAAGCACTTGCAGAGGAAGTTGCGTCCTACCGCTTCTTGATTTGCTGTGTTGTATGGTGTGAGATACTGACAATGACAAACAAGGTGAACAAGCTTCTCCAATCTGCCTCAATGCATTTGGATATTGCAGTAAATGTAATCCCAAATGCAAAGGCCTCCCTCAATACATACCGGGAAACTGGATTCTCTGAGGCCCAGACAAAAGCATTTGTGAAGAAATTAATGTGGAGGCTGAGTAACAGCAAGAGGCTTTTCAGCTATGAGGCTCCTGATGAACCAGTGACTGAAAAACCTTGAAGTCAACTACTTCAACATTGTGGTCGACTCTGTTGTGACAACCATGGATGAGAGATTTGAAACACTCAACCAGGTAAAAACCAAATATAGAGTGCTGCTGAACTTCAGCACTGCCTCTCAGATGTCCAGTGAATCTTTAAAGGCTCACTGCATGGAAGTTAAACACTCTAACCTTCAGAGATGACTGTGACATCAGTGGAATGGATCTGGCACACAAGATTCAGAATTTACCTGATCTGCTATCAGATAAGATGAAAAACCTGGAGGAACTCTATCCTAAGCTTTGGATAGCCCTAAGAGTTGCAGTCACTCTACCAGTAACAGTAGCATCGGCAGAGAGGAGCTTTTCAAAATGAAAACGCATCAAAATCTACCTGAGGTCTTCCATGTCACAGGAACGTTTGAGAGTCTGGCCATCATGAGCATAAATCATGACGTGGGGAAACACATGTCCTATGATGACATCATTGACAATTTTGCCTCAAGAAAGTGTAGAAGAGGAATATTTTGATGGTAAGATTTTAATGCAAACATTCAAATGTTTACACACTTAGTAACATTTTAGATTGCATGGCAGAAGTGCGTTTGTGTAAATGACTGCTTAACTAGCTATGTGACATACTTTATCAATTTCTTCCAGACATTCCAGATAGACTGGTGCCCATGCTGATGCTGAAAATGCCCAGGCTGTAGAGGGAACCAAAGTTAATCACACAGCTGTATAGGTTTTATTTTACTATTTTGAGACATACTGTATAGCTGCAGCCATAG
Source organism: Salvelinus namaycush (assembly GCF_016432855.1). Lineage (NCBI taxonomy): Eukaryota > Metazoa > Chordata > Actinopteri > Salmoniformes > Salmonidae > Salvelinus > Salvelinus namaycush. The sequence goes on from NC_052310.1 coordinate 50,878,762, forward strand.
CCTATAGGCTTATGTTTACATTGTATAGCCAAAGCTAGTCACACAGCTGTATAGTAAAAAAATATATATATTTTAAGACATATAGCTGCAGCCATAGCTTGTAGGCTTATGTTTACATTGTATAGACAAAGCTAATTGTATAATATTGTGAGGACTGGACTAATTACCAGGCAGCAGAGCCAAAGCTCAGTGTTATATTTTATTTATTTTCTACATTTTCTACAATGTCTTATATGTTAATGTTAATATTCATTTATCTTAAGATTCTATAGAAAATATTATATTCAATAAATATTGTTTGTTTATACCTCATTCTATTCTGTATAGGTCTACTTATTCTTAGACTGACAGATGGAGCAAACTGTTTTAAAGGAGGGAGGATAGTAGTGGGAACACTGGGGTGTCAGGTGTGACAATGGCAAATGGTTTACATGGTTCACGGGTCAGGTAGGAGGGCCCCTTAGCAGAATTTTGCTTAGGGCCCTAGGGAGGTCAGGACCGGCTCTGCCTGTATGCCGGTTCCTAGGCTACAGAAACAGAGAGGCATCAGTCACTCTTGACAGGTGGCGGACAGGCCTATGACAGCTTCATCACTGACATGTTCATTTCAGCGTAAACCAAACACATCGGAGCGGAAGCTGCCACCTATGGCTTATAAAGGGGGCTTCCTTCCGCAGTGGCCAGCCCCACGTTTCTCACTGCACTAGCCACCAAACAGCTGAGCATGCTTCTTCCTATCCTAACCTACAACAACAAACATCCACTATTCATCACCCTCAATCTAAACACCTTCTGGTGGGTCTCCCGAAGCAGGGACAATGTAAATGTATTGAGTCGGCTGTGGCAAAGATGATGAAGGGATAGTGTACAGTCTAGATGGATGACTCTTCCTCTCCTCTCAGTGGCTGTGTGGAGTCACTCTCCCATAACCCCCATCTAAGCTATGCCATGGAGCAGAGAGCCACAGGGCTGAGGCCTGTCACAACCAGACAGTGGTGTAAAGTACTTAAGTAAAAATACTTTAAAGTACTACTTAAGTAGTTTTTTGGGGGTACTCATTACATTTTGAATGCTTAACTGGACAGGAAAATGGTCCAATTCACACACTTCAAGAGAACATCCCTGGTCATCCCTACTGCCTCTGATCTGACGGACTCACTAAACACAAATGCTTCGTTTGTAAATTATGGCTCGGTGTTGGAGTATGCCCCTGGCTATCCTAAAAATAAGAATAATAAATGGTTTGCTTAATATAAGGAATGTGAAAGGATTTTTACTTAAGTATATTTTAGCAATTCAATTTACTTTTGACACTTAAGTATATTTAAGACCAAATACTTTTTGACTTTTACTCAAGTAGTATTTTACTGGGTGACTTTTACTTTTAATTGAGTCATTTTCTATTAAGGTATCTTTACTCTTACTCAAGTATGACAATTGGGTACTTCTTCCACCACTGCACACAGTATCTCTCTGAGACATTTGCCACCGTATATAAGCATGGAGGGAACAGAAAGGGAGAGATTATGGGGGAAGAACGACAAAAAGAGAGAGATGGGAGTGAAAGGTGAAGAGGTAGACAGAGAAAGAAAGAAACAGAGAGGTTGAAAGAGTGCTGAACGAGGATGGGAAGCATTGATAGCCTAAAGTTGCACTCTGTAAGAGTACCCTGGCAAGCACACTGAGCGGGTTGTTCCATGTCATGACAGGAGAGAAAAGCAGTGTAACAGACTGCCCCAAAGGCAGGGCCCTCATTCAGTCCAACTGTGTAGCAGAGCACTGCTCTTATTAAGTATTTGGTGAGTGTGTCTCCCTTTGTGATACTGTGGGGGTTCCATTTAGGTTGCATTGACCTTCTGTGAAGTTTTACAACAGCCATTTCAATGACAACACCAAGAGAGTAGGATGGGTGTGTCTACGGGGCCCAGACTGCTCGCTGACATACCAACCGTTTAACCTACTTTTGAATCAGCTCAGCACACGGATATCAAAATGTCTTACAGTAATAACCATTGAGAAATAATACGCACTTATCAACCCAGTTTGCTCATCAGGACAGTCTTAATGGGTTTTGGCTGACAGAGACAGCTCTCTATGCCAATAATAAAGGGTGATTTGGGGTAGAGAGAAAGGAAAGGAGCCCTGTGCGAGAACCAGGCCCCCACCACATGCACAGCTCAAATGGATCTTAAAAGCTAAAAATAACAGCAGCAAAATGCTCTGCACTCATAATCAGAGCCTACGCATGAACACAGGGCTTTGCTAAACTGCTGAGAGGCAAAAGGCCAAAGACACAAGATGGCCCTTCACTTCCTCAGATGACTCCCATGATGTAAATGAACACACACCCAAATGTGTGTATGCACCTACAAGCACTGGCTCACACACACACAAGCATGCTTACACGCAGGCACACACACATTCAATTAATGGAATATATTTATCTTCAAGAAAACAGCAATTTAATCTGCATGATTAAAATTAGTTAGGGTAAATAATTGGCAGCAAACACATTTAACGATGATTCTCAATAGCTCAAGGTATGTTATTGCACATTAAAAACATGTGGTGTCCAGGGAAGATTATGATGATAGGAAAACAGGGAGAATGGGAATACAGAATTAAAATATGAGACAACACAGCGGAAATGGGGAAACAGAAGGGTGAGAGAGCCATCCTCCAGAAGACTGCCACGGCAGCACAAATACGCCGCTACAGTGGCAAGAAAAAGTATGTGAACCCTTTGGAATTACCTGGATTTCTGCATAAATTGCTCATCAAATTTGATCTGATCTTCATCTAAGTCACAACAATAGACAAACATGGTGTGCTTAAACTAATAACACATCAATTATTGTATTTCTTTTGTCTATATTGAATACATGATTTAAACATTCACATTGTAGGTTGGAAAAGGTATATGAACCCCTAGGCTAATGAACCCCTAGACTTCTCCAAAAGCTAATTGAAGTCAGTAGTCAGCTAACCTGGAGTCCAATCAATGAGATGAGATTGGAGATGTTGGTTAGAGCTGACTTGCTATATAAAAAACCTTCACAAAATTTGAGTTTCCTATTCACAAGAAACATTGCCTGATATGAACCATGCCCCGAACAAAAGAGATCTCAGAAGACGTAAGATTAAGAATTGTTGACTTGCATAAAGCTGCAAAGGGTTACAAAAGTATCTCTAAAAGCCTTGATGTTCATCAGTCCACGGAAAGACAAATTGTCTATAAATGAGCACAGCGCAGAATGCTCAATGTGGTTCTGTGGACAGAAGAAACTACAGTTGAGATGTTTGGAAGGGACTCACAACACTGTGTGGAGAAAAAGAGGCACAGCACACCAACATCAAAACCTCATCCCAACTGTAAAGTATGGTGTAGGGAGCATCATGGTTTGGGGCTGCTATGCTGCCTCAGGGCCTGGAAAGATTGCTATCATCGACAGAAAAATGAATTCCCAAGTGTATCAAGCCATTTTGCAGGAGAATGTAAGGCTATCTGTCCACCAATTGAAGCTCAACAGAAGTTGGGTGATGCAACACAAAACACAGAAGTAAATCAACAACAGAAGAAAATATGCCTTCTGGAGTGGCCCAGCCAGAGTCCTTACCTCAACCCAATTGAGATGCTGTGGCATGACCTCAAGACAGCAGTTCACACCAGACATCCCAAGAATATTGCTGAACTGAAACAGTTTTGTAAAGAGGAATGGTCCAAAATTCCTCCTGACCGTTGTGCAGGTCTGATCCGCAACTACAGAAAGCATTTGGATGAGGTTATTGCTGCCAGAGGGTCAACCAGTTATTAAATCCAAAGGTTCACATACTTTCCCCCCCCTGCACGGTGAATGTTTACCGCACGGTGAGGGTTCACATACTTTCCCCCCCCTGCACGGTGAATGTTTACTGCACGGTGAGGGTTCACATACTTTTTCTTGCCACTGTAATCAGTGATCATTCAAATGAGCACACTTACTCTCTCGTGCACCATGCCAAAACATTCCATGCACACTCCCAGACACTCACACCAACACTATGGGAAATTGAAAACAAAGTAGAGCAAGCTCAGCACTGAAGCAATTACTCCAGTCAGGTGATATTTTACTCAGTGGTGGAATCAAATGAAACAGAATTGAATCATAAATGGACCTTGAGGGACATACTGAATCAATGCAGAGCATAGATGAACTTGCCTTTGACTTGAATCAATTAAATAATGTTTTAAGATAAATAATGACGGCTGCAGCCCGATTCTTTATTTAGCCGTATGGTTATCAGCCAGGATGGACAAAACATTCTACCGTGCCATGTTTTGCCTTGATGAGCTCTACCGAGACGTGTGCATTCCTGTTGGTGGGTATTTTGGGTTAAAGTCTGGTCGCCCCCAAGAGGTGTCTTCCTCCTCAGTAGGCTATTTCTCTGGTCTGAGCTTGGCCAGTGTACTATGACAGACAGGCCAGGCTGTTAGTTGTTTAAGGCCTGCATTTATAATGCTGCCTGCTTGGTTCCTCAAAGCCGTTACAGAGTAATTGGCTACAAACCACAGCATCAGCTACTGACCGTGGCTAGAATCAAAACACTTACAAGAGGATATAGAAAGGTGTAGGAATTGTAAAAGTGAAGGTGAGGTATATTTTAAATCAATTTGCATGAATGCATATTGAACATATTCGAGAACATACAGTATTTAAGTCGTGAATATGCTACATTTCTAGGAATATTGCTAGGCCTAGTAGAACATCTATACATTAAGTTCCCTGGATGTCTTGTTCATTCATAAGAATGATTGAATTGCAGGATGAGCAAAACGTCAGATAACAAAATATCTGCAGAATAACACATAATGTATATGTTATACTGACCATAATGATCCAGTGCAAGGGATATTTTTGAGAGCAGCTTTGACATTTACTGATATGCTAATATTGAAGACACAGCTCCTAGGGAAAGCCTCCATTCTAAACATTCTGATAAACCTATACAATCTCTTTAAGAGACTGAAAGAGATATAATACTGTATCTATCGTATTTAAGCTAGGAAGATGGGCTGCTCAAACGAATCACAATAAGTACTGCACCAGAAACAGCAGCATTTTATTATTCATAATGCCTACGGTAGATAATAGGGCAATACCTCATAATTATCACCCTTACTTCTGTGTAGGCAATGGGACATGTTTTAATGGCGATCAGCATTTGAAGTGGAGTTCAAACAGTGCTTCTGATGTCCAAGAAAAATACAAGGTAGGCTACAGTATGGTTGCTCCAGAAATTAACATTCCAGGAATGTTAGACAAATTGTTTCTTTCTGCAACCTCGCAAAGTGGCAATTACTAATGTTAGCCTATAATACAATCATGAGGCTGGGGCATTGCATCATTTCTGCAATGTCTGTATACTGTCATCAGTAAGGACTAACACTTCTTTGTTGTCCCTGTTCGGAGTAAAGTGGCAATCCATCTCTGGAGGACAAGTGGAGCTGGGGTCTGCAATCCAAAACATATTAACTGATCTCACATCTCGCAGCCATAGACATGCGGGGAACCTCATCTAATCAGGCCTGCTTAAAACGGAATTCATTATCAAAAGCCCCTCTGATAAAAAGGATGCATCTCTAGCATTCAGCCGCTTTGTACTCCATCATCTTTGGGAGCAATGGGATTGCTAGACATGTTACTGGGCAGAGGAAGGTAGTTTCTATGTTCAGTTAAGGCTACCCTGGGTTGCCCTGCTTTAAAGAAGCAATGGAGCATCTCCTGGTGAAACATCTTTAGAAAACACCTTGTCAGCACTCAGACAATTGAGATATTAGACTGTGTCATATTGTCTTGCTTATATCCGATTTATAAACCATAAGCCATTTTTCAGTGTTTATTTTTTTGTTGTCATAGGGCATCGTCAATTATTCAAATGTTCCTCTACTTATTGAACATGTTTCCTTTTCTGCACATTCATATTTAAAGGCTCTTCCCTCAGGACATTTCAGCAGGATAAATCAATGTGACATTAAGCTTTATTGAGACAGCTTCAGAGAGGAATTCAATCTAATGGCACTGCATGAGAGTGTATTTCTGCATGCTATCAGAGATGCAGGTTCAGAAGTATTCAAATTGATTGAAATGCTAATTCAAATCAGCTTAATGAGAACCCCTGCTTGACTATTCATAATAAATAATTTGATTTGGCCATTGTTACTGTTACTGGGGAACCATTTTCAAGACTTGGTGATTGAGCAAACCTTAATTCAATATTTTAATGGAAGCACTCCTTGAGCTAGGCCTATAACCAACTATCAATAACTGATGAAGATCAAATTGTATTTGTCACATGCTTCAACAGCTGTAGACTAACAGTGAAATGCTTACTTATGGGTTATTTTCCATCAATGCAGAGTTTAAGATAAAGATAAAAAATTGAAATAGTGACATGAGGAATAAATACAAAGTGAATAACGAATTGCATGGTTAACAAGTGAAAATAACATGGCTATATACAGGAAGTACCAGTACTGCATCGATGCGCAGGGGTGCGAGTTAATTGAGGTACTGTAGCAATTTGCATATTGGTAGGGATAAAGTGACTAGGCAACAGGATAGATAATGGACAGTAGCAGCAGCATATGTGGTGTGTGTGTGTGTGGAGTCAGTATGCATGTGTGTGCATGTGTGTGTTGGGGTGTCAGTGTAAGTATGTGTGAGTGTGTGGGAGAGTGCAAAAAGGGAGACCAGTTAAGAATCACATCTTGTTAGTCTAACTAACTGATGAACGAGCTCAATGATAGATGAGACTGGAGCCATGTCTGATCACCCAGCTTTGATTCATTATGTACTTTGATCTAATTCCCAAATCTCTTAGCATGTTGAAATTCACAGCATGTCATATATTGGAAAGCAGTCTGGGAAGAATCTCAGCATTCTGACTTTGGCAATGACTTTAACCATGCAATACTTCTTTCAACATGTCCATTTTAACATTGCATAACAAGCTATTGCATTGATATTTAATACAAAGGACTAAAATAGTTTAGGTTATGATTCTAGGAATATATTGAACAATATGATGATTTGACCACCAAACTCCAAAAAGGGACATGTCCAGGAGATGCCCATAAATCCTCTTTGAGGTGGGGAGCAATCTGATTTCAAGGATGTGCCATTAATCTCAGATTTCACTTGTCTAGGGGTCACAACTGAGTCACAACTAGATCACCCCATCCCCACCTTGTCGGCACACATTCAAGCCGGCACGCATACACAAGGTACAGTTGAAGTCGGAAGTTTACATACACCTTAGCCAAATACATTTAAACTCAGTTTTTCACAATTCCTGACATTTAATCCTAGTAAAAATGCCCTGTTTTAGGTCAGTTAGGATCACCACTTTATTTTAAGAATGTGTAATGACAGAATATAAGTAGAGATGATTTATTTCAGATTTAATTTCTTTTATCACATTCCACGTGGGTCAGAAGTTTACATAGCCTCAATTAGTATTTGGTAGCATTGCCTTTAAATTGTTTAACTTGGGTCAAACGTTTCGGGTAGCATTCCACAAGCTTCCCACAATAAGTTGGGTGAATTTTGGCCCATTCCTCCTGACAGAGCTGGTGTAACTGAGTCAGGTTTGTAGACCTCCTTCCTCGAACATGCTTTTTCAGTTCTGCCCACAAATGTTCTATAGGGTTGAGGTTGGGGCTTTGTGATGGCCACTCCAATACCTTGACTTTGTTGTCCTTAAGTAATTTAGCTACAACTTTGGAAGTATGCTTGGGGTCATTGTCCATTTGGAAGAACCATTTGAGACCAAGCTTTAACTTCCTGACTGATGTCTTGAGATGTTGCTTCAATATATTCACATAATTTTCCTACCTCATGATGCCATCTATTTTATTAAGTACACCAATCCCTGCTGTAGCAAAGCACCACCACAACGTGATGCTGCCACCCACGTGCATCACGTTGGGATGGTGTTCTTCGGATGGCAAGCCTCCCCTTTTTTCCTCCAAACATAACAATGGTCATTCTGGCCAAACAATTATATTTTTGTTTCATGAGACCAGAGGACATTCATCCAAAAAGTATGATCTTTGTCCCCATGTGCAGTTGCAAACCGTAGTCTGATTTTTTTGTGGCGGTTTTGGAGCAGTGGCTTCTTCCTTGCTGAGTGGCCTTTCAGGTTATGTCGATATAGGACTCGTTTTACTGTGGATATAGATACTTTTGTATCTGTTTCCTCCAGCATCTTCACAAGGTCCTTTGCTGTTGTTCTGGGATTGATTAGCACTTTTCGCACCAAAGTACGTTAATCTCTAGGAGACAGAACGCGTCTCCTTCCTGAGCGGTTTGACGGCTGCGTGGTCCCATGGTGTTTATACTTGCGTACTATTGTTTGTACAGATGAACGTGGTACCTTCAGGCGTTTGGAAATTGCTCCCAAGGATGAACCAGACTTGTGGAGGTCTCCAATTTTTTTATGAGGTCTTGGCTGATTTCTTTGGACTTTCCCATGATGTCAAGCAAAGAGGCACTGAGTTTGAAGATAGGCCTTGAAATACATCTACAGGTACACCTCCAATTGACTCAAATGATGTCAATTAGCCTATCGGAAGCTTGTAAAGCCATAACATCATTTTCTGAAATTTTCCAAGCTGTTTAAAGGCACAGTCAACTTAGTGTATGTACATTTCTGACCCACTGGAATTGTGATACAGTGAGTTATAAGTGAAATAATCTGTCTGTAAACAATTGTTGGAAAAATTACTTGTGTCATGCACAAAGTAGATGTCCTAACCGATTTGCCAAAACTATAGTTTGTAAACAAGAAATTTGTGGAGTGGTTGAAAAACAAGTTTTAATGACTCCAACCTAAGTGTAAGTAAACTTCCGACTTCAACTGTATACTGTTATACACTCTTATTAAATCTGACCTAAAATCAGACGGACAACACATCAGTTAATGTCAGTTGATGATAAGGTTAATGTTCACTCTTTCTGTACTGTAGCTGGATCTGTGGTTCAGTATATTGAATTGCCTGAGGCCTCATGAGGAGGAATATGCTCACCAAAAATGGGAATGGGCTCCCCTTCCTCTTAGACTAGAGGCACGAGAGGATTGAAGAGATCCTAATAAATCTTGTTTATAGCATACATCAGATCATAAAGGGCTCTGATTCCACATTGGACTGTCAAATCAATAGAATAAAGAAGCAGTAAATTACGTCTGTGAAACATAGGCTAATATGTTTGTGTTTTACTTGAAAAACAACACACGTTTGATGGGTAGACCTATTGTATGTTATAGAATCTAATAAGTGACAACGTCTCAATGAACACAGTCTTATACAGTACAAAACACTGTATATCAATACAATCCCAACTACAGGGATGCTTGTAACCGCATGATGGGTGTGACTGATAGGTGGGCAATTCTGTTGAGCTGCTCCTCCAGAGTGATAAGAAATTCATCTGAATTAAAGTTGGCTTGGGTGAAATGCAAACTAGCAGAGTGCCGGCGAATGATGCCAAAGCATGGCTGCTTGACACCCTGATCCAATATTCAATGCCTAGGACAAAGTAACATTCCTTTCAAACTGCATTACTGCTGAAAGGCCACCTGAACATACGCTCTCTCCATGGAAGAGGTCATCCGGCCGACAAGTGGACAAGTAATCCTTAGCAAATATACACGTACACACCTTCTAGTCGAGTCATTAGAAACATGTCTTGTCTTTCTGGGGGTAGAACATCCTTCTAGTACTGGAAAATAACCAGATAAAGACTTGTGTAGGAACTGCACTGACTTTTTTGTTGATAGTATTGATAGTTTTATGTACATTCGCATTCAGAATGTATTATCTAAAAGGATAAACTATTGCGTGGAGTGGAAGTTCTCAGTGTAAGCGCCTTCCGTTTAAATGAATGAATGTGTGATAAGATAGGCACTACATTAATTAGGATAATTCAGTATATACAAAAAGCATATCTAAATATTAAGGAAAAGATGCACTTTTGAAATTGCGAACAATGTGTGAGAGGATGGAAGATTGGATATAGGGCGAAGGGCAAGTGAGATTACAGTTGGCTGCTGCAGCATACTGGAGAAGTTACATTTCCCTTGGGATATCCATCACTGGGGCATAACGGTTTTCGGGAGCACTTGCTCGCGAAATGGCATTCTTAAAATGGTTGATTAATAAATGAATGTTTAATAATACAACACCAGCAGTAGACAGGCAAGGGAATTGAGTGTGTATTTATTGATAACTTGATGCAGGCTCAACTTTGTGTAGTTCAAGGATCAAAATAGACAATGTGATGGGGAAATTATATCTATTGTTGGACTAATGCTTATGATTGCCTTTGAGCACAATGGAATCAATGTAATAAATTCCATAACTGTTTCTCTATAACATCGGTCAACACTAAGATATGCTGGATGACATCTGCTGTCGAATTCTCATCGTACCGCTATATCTACAGCTGTAGCTATGCTGTCTGGGTAATTACTAGGAGTGTATATGTTAGTATAGCAGAAGGAAGAGTGCACATCAGAGAATGAAATTCAACACTTTTTGCAAAATGATTTACTCTTGCAGAGGCACAGACACTTTGAGATGTTCCAGCATTAACATAAGGCCTGCAGTCATAGGTACAAAGTTGATTGATCACTGCAGGAAAATCCCTCTTGCACAAATCAATAGGCTATGGTGATCCAACGACCAGAGTCAAGGACAGCAGGGTGGATAGAACTTGGAAAGCATATCATTGTTGTTTACCGATTGATCCAGTCTTAGTACAGTAAATAGGCTAATCAACTATGTTACACTGAACATGCATACTGGAGGCTTTGCTCATTGAAAGCTTGGCAAAGATAAGTCAATCCAGTCCAGCCTTAGTAATTCAACAAAATGTGAATGTATAGTCTTCAAATAGCAATCCCTGTAAATTCAGCTTGCCTACACAACTAAAAACACTTCTCCCTTTTTATTCCCCTCAAATCTCATTTGGATTTGCTCTACTGAAAGCCATTACCAATAAATGCAGGCAATCAGACACATGAAAACATACTTTCTGCTTAGGGGCAAAGTTGCAGAATATTACGCCATTCTAGTGCATTCATCATGACACATGGAATGGTTCTTTGTTTCTCCTGTATTCATTTAGCAGTGGCGCACCGCTGCTGCTAAATTGTTGCCGCCACACGTGGGGGACATTTCGGGAAGGAAAACGCTTTCAGTGTAAACTTAAATGACTAAAATCAGACAAAGTTTATAGAAAAGATAATTGACCACTCTTTTATGCCTGCTACGTTAGGTTAGCTTAATGGCATCATGTGTAGAATTGCAGAAAATGTGCTTAAAAATTGCAGCATTTTCTCTAAGCTCTATGAAAAAAAAACGTGCTTGTTGCTAATAGCACATCTGCCCTGTTCCTGGAGTGCCGCAGGTACAGCAGGATTTTGTTCCAACTAGGCAACCAACTGAGCTAATTGATCAGTGCAATGCCTAAATTCAACACACCTGGTTTTCCAAGTCGGTTAAATCAAAAACATGGACCAGGTTGGCCGACCCCTGGGCTATGGTCAAATATTTTTTGAATGTTTATTCATTTAAAAAAGTAACTGGAGAGGACCTTCTCAACGTCCTTCTACAAACAATCCTGGGGGGGGGGGGGGGGGGGGCATGCCTCCGTGACCTCCCACTTCCTCTGCGACCTTTGCCACCGCAGCAACAAAAAAAAATCTAGAGGAAACATTACATTTCCCCCTATAGCTTGTAAAAGAGAAAATGGAATCTGGCGAGAATGCTTAAAGTAAACTTCCCTGAAAACCAAACGATACAGATGCCCATCAATAGATCAATCCATTACACTGGATCATTAATTCCTGCAGCTTCTACCCTTCCATAGGGGGAGTTACCAGCCATAACCACAACAGCAGTATATTCGTCTTTTATCCAAAAATAATGTTTCCCTTTGTGAATTTCACGTCGTAAAAACGGCTATAGAACACATTACCACACTATACAACAATTCTTCTCAGAATTAAGCTTCTATTACACAGGTATTTTGTGTCTTGATTAAAAAAGATACAGATAAACAGATGTTAATCACCCAACGAAGGCACATTTTAGTTTTATGCTACATTTGAAACACAAAAACAGCCAATGTCTGTGAGTAATCACACATTAAAATAAATAGTGATCACTGTCTAGAAAACCAAGCAGGAATTAGAGATAGCTGTGACTTACATGTTTTTCGGTTCACATGGGTCCGTGTGGGGGTGGTGGCAGGCCTCTCCATGGAGTGCTTGTGTGTCCACATTTCTGTGGAGTCATGCAGCACGGTGGGGTTAAAAGGAGAGGGGCTGGAGGTGGTAAAAATGGCAACTGGCGCAGCGGTGGTTGTGGTAATAACAGGGCCTTGTGGTCCTCCGCCCCCAGAGTTGCCTTGGTGTTGTGTGGTGCTGCGAGGTGTAACTTGGCTGCCTGATGCACCACCCACCTTGGCGGTAGTCGTCGTGCCACTGGGGTGGTGTGCAACAACAGTTCGAGTTCTGCCCCTCACCACTGTGACGGTGGTTGAGGTGGGGTTTGCCATGGTAGTAGTGGTTGTAGTGGTAGTGTCTGAGTTCTTGGGGAAGGTGCTGGGCTTGGAGAGATGGGGGGGAAACATGGGGTCCTGTCCTATACCCTTAGCGTCCACCAGGTCTGTAGGCACGTAGTCCCTAACAGAGCCCACCACAATCCATTTGAGCAGCATCAGGCTTAGTCCCAAGCCAATGAAGCCTATGAGCAGAGGAACCACACATAGCCATGTCTGCTGGCGTGGCCACACGGTGCAGCCTCCACAGCGCAGGGGCCCTGGCTCTTGGCCTTGGGCCTGCTCTCGCTCCCTACTCCCCTCTGGACACTCCTCCAGGATCACCGCCCCGGATGTGACTGCTCCGGAGCTCTCGCTCATCCTGCGCACGGCTTAGCAAGGGTTAATCTTGGGGCCAGGCGCATGACAGGCATGGGAAGCACGAGCCAGAATGGCAGCCGGCAATGCCGGACATCGAGAAAGAAACACACACAATGAGATGGTCACAAACACATACATACACAGAAACGTACAGACAAACACTCAGACAAACTCAGAGACGCACAACAGAGGTGGAACAATCTGATGTAGATGTGGAATGATCTTTTGTCCAGTTTGAGTCCTGTCCAAAAGCAACCCAGACCTCCAACTCCAAGGACAATCCAAAAATAATTGATGAAGAGGAGAATAGAAAGAAGACAGTGAGAGACAAACAGCTGTAAATCCGTCTGTGAAGACACCTTGTCGCAGCACCTGCACACTCATCTGTTGGCACTGATCAAACCCAGACCTCTATTTCGCACCCTTTCTCTTTTCCACCGTCAATATTCCAAGATGGGGCGTTTTCGTTATGGACTGTTGAGAAAAACTTGCAGGGGTGGTTCTGATTCCCGCCTCTCAGCAGGCAAGGCAGATAGGATCCTGGGTTTCTCTCGCCTTAGCTGAGTCAGCTAGCCAGCCCCAGAAACCTGTCCCTCCCATCAGAGAGAAGAGAGATCAGCCCTGGGTGTGTCGTTGCTCCCTCTCCAGACCCCCGCTGTCTACAACATCCCCGCTCACAAGGGATTCTCCTTTTATGTTTTGGAGAAAAACCAAGCCCACTCCCAGCACTCAGTTGCTTGCTATTCTCCAGTGGGGAAAAATACAAAATCAATTGATGGCAACAAGAAGAAAAAATAACCCTGGAGCTTAGAGATACAGAGAAAAAAGGAGGGGTGGGTGGTGGAGGTAGAAGGGTGGATAAATCTGTCGTTTGCTATGCTTTATCCCGTTCCTCAGGTTCCCCAAGCTGTCCGCTCAGCGCCCTGCTGTCTCTGTGCGCTGCCTGTTAATGCAGCAGAGACCTAGAAACCTGCCCTTATCCGCCAGCTACATTCCCGTACTGAGAGAAAGAAGAAGAGAGAGAAAGGATAAGGATCCTCTCAGAAAAAGACATTAAAGGATATATAGAAAGATAGAGGGAGCAGTTGAAAATACCCTGTACAACTCTTCTCCCGGCTCCTCTACCTCAGGTCCCTCTAGGAGGAATTGCAGCCCTCCAGTCAATGTTGCAGTTTTGGCTGGTTTCTGTCCCATTAGGGACTGCTACCGGATGATTAGAGATCTCCACCGCGGACGCTGCAGCTTTACAGTCTGACACTCCTCTGGTTTTAGACGATGATGCTGATCTAGCAGACCAGTGGCTTTGGTATTCTAGTCAGGTAGACAGCTGCTATCCTGTGCTGCTGCTGCCGATGCTGAGAGAGAGCGAATGCAAACGAGAGAGAGAGAAAAAAAGCATAGACGGAGCACTGTGCACACTGGAAGAGGGAGAGAGAGAGAGACGAGGTTGCACCTGCTAGCTCCACCAGCATTGGGAAGATGTTCTCTCTCTCCTAACACACAGAGAGAGAGAGAGAGATGAAAGAGAGAGAGTGAGAGAGTGCAATGAAGAATGCATGCACAAAATAGGGAGTGGAAGAGTGCAGAGAGAAGGAGAGATTGAGAGAGAGCCTGATCCTAGGCAAATCTCTGCAGTATTAGCAGAGGCAGTTACAGAACAGGCTGCATCTTAGCATTAGCAACACCGGCAGAGCAGAGTCACAAGGAATTGTCACTCACTCACATGGTGCCTCCCAGTTATGTATCTGGAACAGAGAGAGAGGAGGAGGGAAGGATGAAGCTGAGAGGGTAAGAGAAGGAGGACAAGATAAAAGGAAGGGGGGTAAATCTAGCTCAAGAGAAAAACATTGAAGTGGAAAGGGTTGTGACATGAATGAAAAAATATAACATTCATCAGTGTTTAACAGGGAAATGGTGGTTTGGGGAATAGACCAGAAGCTCTGACAGTTAGGCCCATATTGTTAAGCTATAAACCCTGTCCGTCCTGCTAACCCCATCATCATGCCTCCTGTTTCACAGGGCAAAGATAAAAATCCACCAAAGATAACAGGGCATGGGAGGGTTAGTTGCAAAGCCCGCCTACAGTATGTGTCCCCAGGGGAAAGTAGAGCTAAGTTTTACACCCCTTAGAAATGCAGACATACCACCACGTTGTCTAACACAGGCTATTAAACACCACTGCAGAGACAAATTAATAAAAATAAAAAATATTTTAAGTGAAATAATTAACTTTTCTCTGAAAAATTCAGGAAGCTATTTTGACCTATGCACTAACAAGGTTTTTCAGCATATGCAGCTTTGACACCTGCTACAGTATTGTAGCTGTACTTATCTACTGTTCTTCAACAACAGATGTACTCACAAGCCTGATAGTCAAGGTTCCAGCGAGGTCAGAAAGACACAGAGCAATGCTCACCTGCATATCCCCTTTTCCAGTAGCATGTTGGTTTGCATCCACATCACCCACACCATGTTGACTGTAAAGGGTACGTTTACACACACGGTGAGACAAACAAGGGACCAAACAGGGAGGGACCTACCTACATGCTTGGTCACAAGAGGAATCACAGACATACATCAATACATGGATGCATTAACACATTTCTCAAAACTGCATCTGTGTGAGATTGTGTTTTCTCATAGATATACTCTCATTTGTTCATCCACACACACACACACACACACACACACACACACACACACACACACACACACACACACACACACACACACACACACACACACACACACACACACACTCTAACGTCTCTCCCCCTCTCCAGGCAGGGTAAAGACATTCCTTTCCCCAGAGTGGACCGGCTCCTCTACACCCTCCCAGAGTTCCAATAGGAGCCACCTGCTGTCTAATAGGCTGCCGCTCTGCTTTCTTTGCCGACAACAAACACTTAGATATGAAAGTATTAATTGTTTTTAAGAAGTTTGAGAGTAGCTACAGTTTGAAAACACTTTTTATGTTTTTCAGGTGACCATGGTGACAGTCTATCACAGGGATGGGCAACTCCAGTCCTTTGGGCCTGATTGTGACACACTTGTTTCATCAGGTGTGTTAGCTATAGGGCTGTGGAAAAAGTGGGACCCCAATCAGGCCCCTGAGGACTGGAGTTGCCCATCCCTGGTCTACCACGATGAGGATGACCCGATCCAGTCAACAGGCTCCGACTCAATGCAAGACCCAGCTTAATTCTAACAATCTGTTCCCTATAGCCCTCTCTGTTGCATGTGAATTGCTGTTGTGCATTACTCAATTACAATCATGTTGTTTAGGTTGACTTGAGTGAAAGATTGTTATGTTTTGATATCGTAATACTTTATGTAACTGGTCTCATCACCTGCCTATTACATTTCAATAAGTTGTTTATGACACATAATTGCTAGAGTGTGAGGATAAGTCAGGCTAAGGACCTCACTGTTGTTAAATGCAAAATGAGTCAACAGCCATGTCGTGCAGAACAACATTGCCTGGACACTAGCCTATGTATGTTTTTGTGATGCGAATCTGTGATGAGATTGTTGGCAATATGACCAAGGAGTTAGAGCACCTAGTACCGATGATGAAGGTAAGTATAGATGTAGCTATAATGTTCTAATTGTGTTTGCTAAAACAGTCACAACATTATGCTATTGTATGTAATTTTAGACAACCATATATTTGATTAGCAGCTAAAGTAGAGAGGTCGAGTTGATGCGATTTCTATTTGTAGCACTATGAATGTTTGGAGCTGATCTGCTCATGCCTGTGTCATAGTTCATCTGCATTGAATTGAATTGTGAATATGACTGAGATCATTAAACAAAATAAGTATGTTGAGGGTCAATGTTGTCAAGTTATAGCTAGCTAGCCAACTTCTGCCATGGCTGTTCCTGAGTTTTTTTTTCAACATCCTCTCTTTGGAGAGAGGTACGGCTGCTTAGATGGGACGTGAACCCTGGAGCTTGGCTAGCAACTACAACATCAACTAATAATGCAGCCTATCTGACTTGAAATCAGTTTTGAAAATGTCTGATATATGACTGAGAACAAAAATACATTGACCGTTAATGTTGTCAGGATATAACTTTAGCTAGCTAGCTAAAAACTTGTGTTACTAGCTAACTAGCTACTGCCAACAAGTAGCTACTAAAGATGAGAGAGTTGTGGCTAGGTTTCAGTTTGGATACGTCACAGCTTGGAATAAAGAACAGATAGATATCAAGACCCGCTTCATTCTCACGAGACTGTATGACCTGTAATACTAATTCTGTCCGTCTTTTTCTGTTTCTCCTTCAACAACGACAAATTATTAGCCGGTATGTTGCCTTTCCCCATGTAATGAGCTAGCTTTCCTTCATGTTCAATGTAAAAATCTAAACTAGAAGATTGGTTTTACTTAGATCAACAACCACTTTCTTGAATATTTAAACAGAAGTTGAATTCATCTTTCTCTGTGATTTGAGCATCACTGATGACATCTTTGTGAAATTTCTAGAAGGTTTTCTGAAAAGTAATCTATGGAAAATGCTAATATTTCATCCCCTCTTGCTGCAAGAAAACTAGCAAAAGGTTTGAGGCGGTATCTGGTGACCATTTAGGGTAACGTTTTATCCGCTGGTATGCACGTTTTCATTAGAGAATATGAAGAATTGACAGAGAAATTAGGAGAGGAAAAAGTCAATGTAACATGCATTGGTCGATCAATATGTGACCGACCGGCTCGATCTTATGAAGCAAAATTTGAAATTATGTTTTTGACATTGGATAAAAGTAAAGACTCAGAGTTAGAAAATTGTGTACAGTGCATTCGAAAAGTATTCAGACCCCTTGACTTTTTTCCCAAAAGATGTACATTACAGCCTAATTCTAAAATTTGTTAAATAGTTTTTTTCCCTCAATCTACACACAATACCCCATAATGACAAACTCAAAACAGGTTTTCAGAAATGTCTTCAAATGTATGACAAATTAAAAATGGAATTATTACATTTACCTACAGTAAGTATTCAGACCCTTTACTCAGTACTTTGCTGAATCACCTTTGATAGCGATTACAGACTCAAGTCTTTTTGGCTATGACGCTACAAGTTTGGCACACCTGTATTTGGGAGTTACTCCCATTCTTCTCTGCAGATCTTCTCAAGCTGTGTCAGGTTGGATAGGGAGCGTCGCTGCACAGGTATTTTCAGGCCTCTCCAGATATCAAGGACATTCAGAGACTTGTCCCAAAGCCACTCCTGCGATTCCTAGGTTGTGTGCTTAGGGTTGTTGTTCTGTTGGAAGGTGAACCTTCACCCCAGTCTGAAGCAGGTTTTCATCAAGGATCTCTCTGTACTTTGCTCCGTTCATCCTTCTCTCGATCCTGACTAGTCTCCCCAACATTCAGGCCAAAGAGTTCAATCTTGGTTTCATCAGACCAGAGAATCTTGTTTCTCATGGTCAGAGTTCTTTAGGTGCCTTTTGGCCCTAAAGTCCCTGGTAGACAAACACTATATTAAATAAAATGAAAGTGTATTTGTCACATGCACAGGATACAAATAGGTGTAAATGGTACAATGAAATGCTTACTTGTGTAGTGGAGTCTTTTGTTTATACATGTAGCTAGCTAGCTAAACAATGAACCATAATCCCAACTCATAATATTACTACCCTGCATTGATCTTCAGGTTGCTAAAGCTAACCAACTAGGTTCAATGTTAGCTATCTAGCTAGTTTGAAGATGTAATCCGGAGACAGGTGTTTTATACAACAGCCTTCTGTGTGTTCTCTTTCGACTAACTCTGCATATTTGCAATCAAACAACATCATTTTATTTAACTCCTTAGCTATAATATTCTGCTTCCACCGGACATTCCTCTAATTAAAAAAAACATTGGTCCTCCAGAAAGTTGAGAGCATTAGCAACACTTTTGCAGTTCTTCAAAATATATTTAAAAAATCTGTGTTAGAAAGAATTACCTACACATACTGAGCAGCTCATGTTATAGACAGAAGCGTGCTACATGGCAGACAAATCTGAACTCATCTCTCGGCATGTCCAACCTATACATTATCTCAGCCAATCATGGCTAGCGGGATGGTTCCTGTCTTTTTTCCGTGGCTAAACCAACTAGGCTCATAATTTAACATTTATTTCGTATTTACAGATGGCATACAATTTTGTTATTAAGGCACATGAAAGTTCACATGTTCCAGAAGGCATTTCTGCCCAAAAACGTATTGATAAAAAAACAAATGCTTACGTTCAAATGCCTGTCCTGTGAAGTAGTGACACGCGACATATGCCTGGTTTCCTGAAACGAGTCACAGATAGATGTGACTATGGTTGCATCTATAATGTCAATACTAACATTGTCATACATAAAATGGACACAGCACTGCACAATACAAGCCCATAAAAAAGGGGGTAATCCAACTCTTAAATAATTATAGGCACATTTCAAAGCTGTCAACCCTAGCGAAAATATTTGAAAGCCTTGTTAGTGAACAGCTGAAATAATTTTTATAAACTAACTACACTGCTCAAAAAAATAAAGGGAACACTTAAACAACACAATGTAACTCCAAGTCAATCACACTTCTGTGAAATCAAACTGTCCACTTAGGAAGCAACACTGATTGACAATAAATTTCACATGCTGTTGTGCAAATGGAATAGACAAAAGGTGGAAATTATAGGCAATTAGCAAGACACCCCCAATAAAGGAGTGGTTCTGCAGGTGGTGACCACAGACCACTTCTCAGTTCCTATGCTTCCTGGCTGATGTTTTGGTCACTTTTGAATGCTGGCGGTGCTTTCACTCTAGTGGTAGCATGAGACTGAGTCTACAACCCACACAAGTGGCTCAGGTAGTGCAGCTCATCCAGGATGGCACATCAATGCGAGCTGTGGCAAGAAGGTTTGCTGTGTCTGTCAGCGTAGTGTCCAGAGCATGGAGGCACTACCAGGAGACAGGCCAGTACATCAGGAGACGTGGAGGAGGCCGTAGGAGGGCAACAACCCAGGAGCAGTAACGCTACCTCCGCCTTTGTGCAAGGAGGAGCACTGCCAGAGCCCTGCAAAATTACCTCCAGCAGGCCACAAATGTGCAAATGTGTGTTTTTCTTTTAAAGCCAGAAGGAGGCTAGTATCAGTTACATTTATGCCTATACAAAACAATGGTGATATTTTATATATGAATGCTTCTGCTCAGTGTTTGAGATCAATTTACATCCTTTACCATGGAGCATTGAGATTTATCTTCAAATGCAAAACCCTTACGCACCACTGCACTTTATATACCAGGGTTGGATGGCCTTCTCTAGTTAATCGTAGACTCAGTCAATGGTATACTTTTATTTACAAAACCATTTTCGGTTTACTACCATTTTATTTGGGCATCTTTATTGTTCAGAAATGTGGTGGGTACTCTCTTCGTTCGCAGGACTTTATCCTGCTAACTGTTCCATATGTCCAAACTGAATTTGGTGAAAGGGCTTTTATGTACTCTGTGCCATCGGATTAGAACACCTTACAAACTACTTTTAAACTGGAAGAAGTTGTCCCATTTGGTGTTTTTAAATCATTGATGAAGGATTGAGGCTGATTCCTTGGCCTGTCAATGTTTTTAATTTTCTGTTTTATGATTGTAATATACTCCTGTGATTCTATGGTTTTTACGAGATTACCTGTAGTTTTTCATGTTGTCTGTAATTGTGTAATGATGTAACGTTTGCTCTGAGTGTCGGGAAGCAAGGTCAGGGAGTGAGAGTTTTAATAAATAAACGCAACTAAATGCAAAACAAGAAACACAAACAACGCCACAGACATGACATTGGAACAGAAACAGGAACAATGACGACTGGGGAAGAAACCAAAAGGAGTGACATATAAAGGGCAGGTAATCAAAGAGGTGATGGAGTCCAGGTGAGTATCATTATGCGCCTAACGCTGGTGACTGGTGTGCCATAACGAGCAGCCTGGTGACCTAGAGGCCGGAGAGGGAGCACACGTGACAGTACCCCATCCCCGACACGAGACTCCAGCTGCAGGATGCCGACCAAGATGACGTTCCCGGGGATCAGGAGTGGACCGGTCACCTTTGCTAAGGCGTGGGAACCTGTCGATACGGCTGAGGCGCTGGAGCATGATGACCTAGAGCGCCGGAGAGAGAGCATACGTGACAGTACCCACTCCCCAGCACGTTAGGCTCCAGCCGCAGGACGCCAACCACAGGGACGATCCTGGGGATCCGGAGCGAACCGGTCCGGCTCAGGCGTGAGAGCCGGCTGAGACCTCCCCGGTTACCTCGGTCGAGGCACGGAAACCTGTTCACCAGCTGAGGCATGGAAGCCTATCGAGCCAGCTGAGGCATGGAAGCCTATCGAGCCAGCTGAGGCATGGAAGCCTATCGAGCCAGCTGAGGCATGGTAGCCTGTCGAGCCAGCTGAGGCATGGGAACACAACAAACCAGCTGAGGCCTCCCAGGTAGCTCCGGTCGGACACCCGGACCCGACATCACCTCCAACACCAAAATAAACAAAAGAAAACACTCCCTGATGCTTCCCTTTGTTGAGTCGTCATTCTGTAATGATGGGGCGATGAGTCGGAAGCAGGTGCAGGTGAAACGTTTTAAGAAAACAACAAAACCAAGAACACGACACTAACAAAAGGCAGAACACCGATACACAAGAACAATACCAACTGGTGAGTGAACCTGGGAGAGTGACATATAAAGGGGAGGAAATTATGAAGTTCATGGAGTCCAGGTGTGAATCATAATGATTGATTGTGAATATGATTCACAGTTGTGCGTAATGATGAATCCCAGGACCGGTGGTTAGTACTCTGGCGACGTCGTACGCTGGAGGGGAGGAGCAGGAGCAGACGTGACAAATTACTTGGTGCTGCTCATCTTGGCCAGGACGCTCTTGAAAAAGAGATTTCAAATCTCAATGAGCCCTTCCTGGTTAAATAAAGGTGAAATAAACACTTTCAGGTGATAAAGAATACTGAATTATTCATGAAACTATATGACTACGACGTAAAATGTAGGTTGATGTAGGTAAGGTAATGCTGATCGAATATGTAGTGCCCTGGGTGTTGATTAATAAAAGTCTGCATTCTTTCTTTTATTTCTGTCTTAAGTTGATGAGTCATTCTAACAGTACATGTTATCCTCCACATAGTGTCCATCTATTGTTTTATATTCAGGATATATTTTCAACTGTATATCTGAATTCTATAATTTAAATGTTCAGTAATAACAATAGCAATCTTGAATTAACAAGACAACCTAACAATCACGTACGTTTCCTGCATTCTGTACTGTTAGGGCAACTTAACGCCATGGGAGAGAAATATGTGAATGTGTTGGTTGCATTTGTTGAAGCGTGTTTTGTTGCATTACAATTAGATATGCTGATCTGGGTAAGATTTAATACCACGTGAGTGGACAATAAAGGCATCTTATCACATTTTATCGTATTACATTGCAGCTAATGTCCAATGAGGGTTTGACTTTCCACAAAAAAATATTTATCTATCCAGTATAGGCTAATGGGCCTGTCAAATTAAGTACATGGTGGCACTGCACAGCTTTAATGTGTCAATAATTTGCAAAAATTGTTCGAGAAAGATATTTAAGAAGGTTGGTCCCTTAACCCAATCCACCTCCTGTGTCCATTGTGAAAGCAGAGATCCAATGGGAGAAGCCAGGGGTTAAATTGAGCTCATTTCTCATTCTAAACATGAGTTTGTGCAAACCCTCCCAGCGTCTGTTTATTCATTACTCATGTATATAACCTAATGCTGCTCATTAATGGCTGACAGTACACTGCATATTTGTACCTGCCTGATTTAGGACCCATCAAGCTGCCAGTTTACATCAACTCTATAATTAACCAGCCCTGCCGGGTCTTCTCTAACCCTCTTAACACACACATGCTAGTGTGTTCACACGCGCACACACAAAACACATCATACACACACACACACACACACACACACACACACACACACACACACACACACACACACACACACACACACACACACACACATATACTTTTTCTACCCACACTCTGACACATGCACCAACCCTGTCACCCCTCACCTGATGTTCTTGAACCCTCAAATCAAATTTTATTTGTCACATGCGCCCAATACAATGATATAGAAGTTACCATGACATGCTTGCTTACAAGCCCTTCCCAACGATGCAGTTAAAAAATTATAAATACTTGTACAAATAGTACACACAAGAGGAATAAAAAACACAAGAATTAAGCTATGTACAGGGAGTACCAGATCAATGTGCAGGGATACGAGGTATTTTAAGGTAGACACAGTACTGTACATTCCGAAAGTATTCATACCCCTTCACTTTTTCCATATTTTGTTACAGCATTATTATAAAATCGATTAAATAAAACATTTTCCTCATCAATCTACACACAATACCCCATAGTGACAAAGCGAAAATAGATTGTAGAAATGGTTGCATATTTACATAAGTTTTCAGACCCTTTGATATGAGACTTGACATTGAGCTCAGGTGCATCCTGTTTCCATTGATCAGCCTTGAGATGCTTATACAACTTGATTAGAGTCCACCTGTGGTAAATTCAATTGATTGGATTTGGAAAGGCACACAACTGTCAATATTAGGTCCAACAGTTGACAGTGCAGGCCAGAGCAAAAACCAAGCCATGAGGTCGAGAGAATTGTCCGTAGAGCTCCGAGACAGGATTGTGTCGAGGCACTTTCAAGATCTGGGGAAGGATTCCAAAACAGTTCAGCAGCATTGAAATTTCTCAAGAACACAGTGGCATCCATCATTCTTAAATGGAAGAAGTTTGGAACCACCAAAACTCTTCTTAGAGCTGGCCGCCCGGCCAATCTGGGCAATCGGGGGAGAAGAGCCTTGGCCAGGGAGGTGACCAAGAACCCGATGGTCAGTCTGACAGAGCTCCAAAGTTCCTCTGTAAAGACGGGAGAACATTCCAGAAGGACAACCATCTCTGCAGCACTCCACCAATGAGACCTTTATGCTAGAGTGGCCAGACCGAAGCCATTTCTCAGTAAAAGGCACGACAGCCCGCTTGGACTTTGCCAAAAGGCGTCTAAATGACTATCAGACCATGAGAAACAAGATTCTCTGCTCTGATGAAACCAGGATTGAACTCTTTGGCCTGAATACCAAGCGACACATCTGGAAGAAACCTGGCACAATCCCTACAGTGAAGCATGGTGGTGTCAGCATCATGCTGTGGGGGATGTTTTTCAGTGGTATGGACTGGGAGACTAGTCAGGGTTGAGGGAAAGATGAACGGAGCAAAGTACAGAGAGATCCTTGAAGGAAACTTGCTCCAGAGCACTCAGGACCTCACACTGGGGCGAAGGTTCACCTTCCAACAGGATAACGACCCTAAGCACACAGCCAAGACAACTCAGGAGGGGCTTTGGGACAGGTCTCTGAATGTCCTTGAGTGGCCCAGCCAGAGCCTGGACTTAAACCCGATTTAACATTTATATAGAGACGTGAAAATAGCTGTGCAGCAACGCTCCCCATACAAACTGACAGAGCTGGAGAGGACCTGCAGAGAAGAATGGGACAAACTCCTCAAATACAGGTGTGCCAAGCTTGTAGCGTCATACCCAAGAAGAATCGAGGCTGTAATCGCCGCCAAAGGTGCTTTAACAAAGTTCTGAGTAAAGCGTCTGAATGTGATAGATGTCTTTTTTGTTATTAATTTGTAAACATTTCTAAAAACCTGTTTTTGTTTTGTCATTATGGGCTAGTGTTTCGATTGGTAAGGGGGGAAAAAACTATTTAATCAATTTTAGAATAAGGCTGTATGTAGAAAAAGTATGTAGAAAAAGTCAAGGAGTCTGAACACTTTCCGAATGCACTGTACATACATGAAGGCAGGGTAAAGTGACTTGTCATCAGGATAGATAATACTAAGAATAAAAATAATGAACAGAGTAGCAGTAGCATATGATGAGTGAGATGTGTGTTGTGTCCCCCTTGGGTTGTGCCGTGGCGGAGATCTTTGTGGGCTATACTCGGCCTTGTCTCAGGATGGTAAGTTGGTGGTTGAAGATATCCCTCTAGTGGTGTGGGGGCTGTGCTTTGGCAAAGTGGGTGGGGTTATATCCTTCCTGTTTGGCCCTGTCCGGGGGTATCATCGGATGGGGCCACAGTGTCTCCTGACCCCTCCTGTCTCAGCCTCCAGTATTTATGCTGCAGTAGTTTGTGTGTCGGGGGTCTAGGGTCAGTTTGTTATATCTGGAGTACTTCTCCTGTCTTATCCGGTGTCCTGTGTGAATTTAAGTATGCTCTCTCTAATTCTCTCTTTCTTTCTCTCTCTCGGAGGACCTGAGCCCTAGGACCATGCCTCAGGACTACCTGGCATGATGACTACATGCTGTCCCCAGTCCACCTGGCCGTGCTGCTGCTCCAGTTTCAACTGTTCTGCCTGCGGCTATGGAACCCTGACCTGTTCACCGGACGTACTACCTGTCCCAGACCTGCTGTGGCCTGCTGGAGGTCATTTTGCAGGGCTCTGGCAGTGCTCCTCCTTGCACAAAGGCGGAGGTAGCGGTCCTGCTGCTGGGTTGTTGCCCTCCTACGGCCTCCTCCACGTCTCCTGATGTACTGGCCTGTCTCCTGGTCGCGCCTCCATGCTCTGGACACTACGCTGACAGACACAGCAAACCTTCTTGCCACAGCTCGCATTGATGTGCCATCCTGGATGAGCTGCACTACCTGAGCCACTTGTGTGGGATGTAGACTCCGTCTCATGCTACCACTAGAGTGAAAGCACCGCCAGCATTCAAAAGTGACCAAAACATCAGCCAGGAAGCATAGGAACTGAGAAGTGGTCTGTGGTCACCACCTGCAGAACCACTCCTTTATTGGGGGTGTCTTGCTAATTGCCTATAATTTCCACCTTTTGTCTATTCCATTTGCAGACACAGCATGTGAAATTTATTGTCAATCAGTGTTGCTTCCTAAGTGGACAGTTTGATTTCACAGAAGTGTGATTGACTTGGAGTTACATTGTGTTGTTTAAGTGTTCCCTTTATTTTTTGGAGCAGTGTATATATATATTTTCTTTCAGAACATTAACCGTGTGTGGGTAGATACGTGTGTGGGTAGATGTGGAAAGATAGATACAAATGATTTGTTGCAAGTTGCGGAGGTGGGTGGGTTCACACCTAGCTCAAGTTGGGGAGGGGGGTTCACACCTAGCTCGGCTATTAGACAAATCTTTAGTAAATAGTCTATTGTCCAGCTAATAGCCCACCCTGCTACGCTTGTGAAAAACAAATAATACTTTTTCCCCTTTCCACATGTTAAAGATTCCAATTGATGAAGTGTTTTTAGCCACAATCGGCCCCAACCCCAATTAATAGAGTTGGGCACAGTCGATAGCATACTGGACTCCGGGCTAGAATGTTGAGTGTTCGAAAAACCTGCTCCCTGCTTGTTTCATTACATTATTTTGCCGGTCTCAGAGCAAATAGCCTGGATTGTTACTCTCATCTCGTTCCTCACTCTCTTCCACGCATCATTTAGCACACTTGTGGGCGTGCTAGCAGGATGTACTGTTTTTTATTCTGTGTATACGAATTACAAATCAGCCTTTACTTAAATCATGTTTATAGTCTATTGCATAGTTACAATGTGTAATCATTGATGTCCCAGGAGCAGGAGTGGTAAACACTGTTAAAGTGTATAATTGTAATACATACATGCAGACACAGCATCATTCAAAGAATGGAGTTTGATACACCTGGTATTGGATATGACTGAAAAAAACTTGCTAAATAGCGATTTTCATAAATTAACTTTGACAGAAAAATATGCACAATCGTTTGTCTCTACATTAACTAACATATTACTCTCAATTGTAAATGTTTTGCTTGACTCGTTATGACGTTATAACTAACATTTGCTTCCCCCGTAATGTTTTGTCAGCCATCTTTGCTGAAGAAAGTCACCAGGGACGGGTGGCTCGCGTCAAATTCGTCATTGATACTCGATATGATTGGTCATATAAAAACCTTGGGACCCAAATGCATAATGAGTGCTCTAACTCCCCCTTGTGCTGGTCTGGAGAAATGTAGACGTGACGCTGGGTACCTCTAAGTCCCGCAGAGTTAGCTCGCAACTTTTAAAGGACGAACCGCTGTAGGGTCAATACAGATAGTCCGGGTAAACATTTAATTAACTATTTAGCAGTCTTATGGCTAATTAGTGGTCTTATGGCTTGGGGGTAGAAACTGTAGAAGCCGATGCTCCAGTACCGTTTGCCAGATGGTAGCAGAGTGATTAATCTATGGCTTGGGTGGTTGAAGTCTTCGGCAATTTTTCGGGCCTTCCTCAGATACAGCCTGATATAGAGGTCCTGGATGGCAGGGAGCTAGGCCCCCGTGATGAACTGGGCCATCTGCACCACCCTCTGTAGCGCTTTGCGGTCGAGGTTGGTGCATTTTCCATACCAAGTGGTGACGCAGCCATTCAAGATGCTCTCGATTGTTCAGCTTTAGAACTTTTTGAAGATCCGAGGGCCCATGGCAAATCTTTTTAGCCTCCTCTAGAGGAAAACGCACTATCGTGCCCTCTTCACGACTGTGCGGGTGTGTGCAGACCCTGTTAAGTCCTTAGTGATGTCGATGCCAAGGAACTTGATGCTCTCGACCCTCTCTACTACAGCCCATCAGACTAGCAGTCCAGCAGCAGACACACAAACAGCCCACTGGGCACACCACATCCTTTCAAAATGGATAATTGGGTAATATTTGTGTTTATAGTTACAGTAACTTTAAAATGTGGCCATGGATGTTACTCATTTTAAGGTTGAATGTTACATTAGTTTGTAAGATAGCCTTAATTGTGTTTGGTTGACAATGCAATCAAATATCAACATTTGAAGGAGATGTATCAACTGCTTGGATAGTACCATCTGAGCCACTGACTTAATCCTATTTTTTTCTTCTTTTATTCTTTGTTGAGTTGGAAACTTGAATCCAACATATAATTTGGTAACTTGCTGACAAGTTAATGCATTATGTATTGTATTTAAAAAGTGATATTGAGTTGTGTTTGGTTGTTACCGCAACCAAATGTCAACCTTTGAAGATAGAACTCTCGAAGCAGAAGATACCATCTGTGCCACTGACTTAGATTTTTGGATGAGATGGAGACTAAGTCAAAGAATAAGACTAAATCATGTCAAACTTTATTTAAAGTGCATTTAGTCTTATTCTTCAGCTTAGATTTTTGGTTGAAATGGAGACCTGAATCCAACATATCACTTATTAATTTATAGACACACTGGAATTAAAGCTAGACTAAGTCAGTGGCACATTGTGAGCCACTCCTTTAAATACTGATATGTGGTTGTGTTGACAGCCATACACAATTCAAAATCACAATATCAATACATTTTTAATCCGGGGTTGAAACCCTAGGCCTATTTTATTGTCTATTTTTAGTTGAATTCTGGGTTGAATTGAAACAATAGCTGTTGATGACTTTGTAAATGCTATATAGGCAATAGCATCATTGATATGAGTGATAAAGTATAGTCACATCTCATTTGCTCTATTAAACCTACCCTTTGAAATGACTTCCATAGCAACAATGAATCTATTGAGTTTGTAAGTCATGATCTCTCAACAATCATTTTCATTTTAGCACATAGGTAATAGTCAGTGACAAATATCATAGCTAAACAGGGCTGGGTGTGGTTTAAACCCTGGATGGGAGCTGTAGATAAATCAATTCTCCAGTAGGAGGTGCTGCTTATAGTGGATTTAACATTGAAAATCTGACATTGTTTTAAATGTACAAACTCAATATATTTAATACAAGGTTTTCTATGTTGAAGTTTGGTTACCATGATGACATAATTCTGTGGTTGAAATTTCAACCTCAAAACAGTAGTTTACGTTGATTACTTTTTTCAAACCCAAAGTTTTTTCCTACATAGATTCAATGTCACAATACGTTGACAAATTACGATGAAACAATAATTCAAACAGTATGTGCCCAGTGGGAGGTATTTTACACAAGGTCCTGAGCCCGCTGATGCCTGAATGTTATTTGGCAATTCACATAAACACATTGCTAGTACTCTCAAGTGGAAACATGCCCCAAATCAAAAGCCGACAAGGAACATCTTCCCCCAAGCAGAGATCTCAAGCAACCTTCAGCTCTCCAAAGGTCACATTAAGTTATTTGTCAGAACATACAGTATACTGAACAAAAATATAAATGCAACATGCAACACTTTCAAAGATTTTATTGAGTTAAAGTTCATGTGAGGAAATCATTCAATTGAAATCAATTTCATTAAGCCGTAATCTATGGATTTCACATGACTGGGAATACATAGTGTATTCGGAAAGTATTCAGACCCCTTGACCTTTTCCACATTTTGTTTGGTTACAGCCTTATTCTCAAATGTATTAAGTACTTTTTTCCCTCATCTACACACAATACCCCATAATGACAAAGCAAAAACAGTTTTGTAGAAATGTTTTGAAATGTTTTAAAATAAAAACTGAAATATCACATTTATATACGTTTTTAGACCCTTTACTCAGTACTTTGTTGAATCACCTTTGGTAGCGATTACAGTCTCGAGTCTTCTTGGCTATGATGCTACAAGCTTGGCACACCTGTATTTGTGGAGTTTCTCCCATTATTCTCTGCACTCCTACGTTGTCTTGGCGTTGTGCTTAGGGTTGTTGTCCTGTGGGAAGGTGAACCTTTGAACCCAGTCTGAGGTCCTGAGCACTCTGGAGCAGGTTTTAATCAAGGATCTCTCTGTACTTTGCTCCGTTCATCTTTCCCTCGATCCTGACTAGTTTCCCAGTCCCTGCCACTGAAAAACATGCCCACATCATGATGCTGCTACCCCGATGCTTCACCGTAGGGATGGTGCAATGTTTCCTCTAGACGTGACGCTAAGCATTCAGGTCAAAAAGTTCCATCTTGGTTTCATCAGACCAGAGAATTTTGAGTCCTTATGTGCCTTTTGGCCAATTCCAAGGGGGCTGTCATGTGCCTTTTACTGAGGAGTGGCTTCCGTCTGGCCATTCTTCCACAAAGGCTTGATTGGTGGAGTGCTGTTGTCCTTCTGGAAGGTTCTCCACAGAGGAACTCTGGAGCTATGTCAGAGTGACAATCGGGTTCTTGGTCACCTCCCTGAACAAGGCCCTTCTCCCCCGATTGCTTAGTTTGGCTGAGCGGTCAGCTCTAGGAAGAGTCTTGGTGGTTCCAAACTTCTTCCATTTAAGAATGATGAAGGCCACTGTGTTCTTGGGGAACTTCAAAACTGTATACATTTTTTGGTACTCTTCCCCAGATCGTTGCTTCGACACAATCCTGTCTCGGAGCTCTACTGACAATTCCTTCAATCTCATGACTTGGATTTTGCTCTGACTGATGCACTGTCAACTGTGGGACTTTATAAAGACAAGTATGAGCCTTTCCAAATCATGTCCAATCAATTGAATTTACAATCATATTGTAGAAATATCTTAAGGATGATCAATGGAAACAGGATACACCTGAGCTCAATGTCAAGTCTCATACCAAAGGGTCTGAATTATTTTGTATTTATTTAACTAGGCAAGTCAGTTAAGAACAAATGATGTTTTACAATGATGGCCTAAACCAGCCAAACCCGGACGACGCTGGGCCAATTGTGCATCGCCCTATGGGACTCCCAATCACGCTGGTTGTGATACAGCCTGGATTCAAACCAGGGTGTTTGTAGTGACACCTCTAGCACTGAGATGCAGTGCCTCAGGCCACTTGGGAGCCCCCAAAATACTTATGTAAATAAGTTATTTCTGTTTTTAATTTTAATAAAATTGCAGGGAAAAAAAATCTGTTTCAGAATAAGGATGTAACTTAACAAAATGTGGAAAAAGTAACCAAAATAATTTACAGTATATGCATCTGTCAAGGTATGTGGGAAGGGCTGTAGGAAGTCAGGCGCAGGAGAGCAGATACTTGGTAGCAAAACGGAGCCTTTTATTTGGTGAACCAAGAACACACGGCACAAATGAACACGAAATACAAATACGGGTTGATCATAACCCAGCGCAACCAGCCTAACATACATAAAAACAGATGAACAATACCACACAAAGACATGGGGAAAACAGAGGGTTAAATACACAACACATAATGAGGGAAATGAGAACCAGATGTGTGGGAAAACGAGACAAAACAAATGGAAAATGAAAAATGGATCGGCAATGGCTAGAAGACCGGCGAAGTCGACCGCGGAGCACCGCCCGAACAAGGAGAGGCATCTACTTCGGCAGAAGTCGTGACAGCATCTGTTGGTCACAGATATAGTACCTTAAAAAAAATAAGCCTCACCATGGGCTTCCGGATCTCATCCCGGCATTTCTGTGCATTCAAATTGCCATTGATAAAATGCAATTGTGTTCGTTTTCCGTAGCTGCCACCGCCACCATGGGGCACTCTGTCCACAACGTTGACATCAGCAAAACGCTCGCCAACCCAGCGCCATACATGTGGTCTGTGGTTGTGAGGCCGGTTGGATGTACTGCCAAATTCTCTAAAACGACGTTGGGGGCAGCTTATGGTAGAGAAATGAACATTAAATTCTCTGGCAACAGCTCTCGTGGACGTTCCTGCAGTCAGCATACGAATTGCACGCTCCCTTAAAATTTGAGACATCTGTGGCTTGTAGTGTGTGACAAAACTGCACATTTTAGTGGCTTTTATTGTCCCCAGCACAAGGTGAACCTGTGTAATGATCATGCTGTTTAATCAGCTTCTTGATATGCCACACCTGTCAGGTGGATGGATAATCTTGGAAATGCTCACTAACAGGGATGTAAACAAACTTGTTCACAATATTTGGGAGAAATAAGCTTTTTGTGACTATGGAACATTTCTGGGATCTTTCATTTCAGCTCATGAAACATGGTACCAACACCTTACATGCTGCATTGATATTTGTGTTTGATGTATAATGTAGCTGCAGTGATGTTACAAAATGTGAAACATACATAGTGCGTGCAACATTTTAGTCCATTCTCAGCTTGCGTCAGTTTTTAAGTTGTTAAAATGTTCATGTTAATTTGAAATAAGACGAATGACATTGCAGCTCATGGAGGATATCTCAGTATTACATATATACTGTATCAAATTTGGTCCCCTTCAAGGTGTATGAAATTACACTAATGACAATAAGATTAACCTGATCATTGATCTTTGAACCTGTGTGAGCAAGCATACCCCTCTTCTGTAGCCGAAAGTCATCTTTTTTTGGAGTGAAAGAGCAAAGAAAAATGTAATTTATTTATCAGGAATGGCTAGATACTTGATCTGAAATGGCAAAGATATGCATTACAATTATAATGTTTAAGTTGGAGGGGAGAAGATAATTCAAATTCCTTGAAGTTATTACCCTGAAGGTGAGAAATTAACACTATTCAGCTCCACTGTGATCTATCTCTGAAGTCAGGACTATTCATGACAGGATCAAAGAGGGCCAAAGCCCAGAGGACACTGAGGTAACTGCCATGGCTCCGTAGGTGGACATAACAAAGATGGACAAGAGGTCATTATTAGGGCCATGCTTTTTGGGATTTTTTTAGGCAATTTGCTTTTACCATTATTTCCAGCATTAACCACTCGGCTTGCTGCAGGTAGAACATCCTAGGAAATGTTCCTTAATTTTCAATCAATCAATCAATCAATCAATATCTGGTCGTGTGTCTAAGCTAGGGGAGGCGTAGCTCTGCGATTCTTAATCACACAAAGCCTATTATTTGGCAGGGAATGCTATTTGTAGATCAGTGATTCTATACCATCTCCATTGTACTAGGAAGTTATAGCTAAACATGGATACATTGGAGGCAAGTAAACCAACTATGGAAGTATATTGTAGTGAATTCGGGGGATAGCCCTGACCGGGACTCGAACTAGTGCTTAGGGTCTCCACTTCACAGCTCTGTATTGGTTTTGATGTACAGCCATTCTGAATCTGAGCACCGTGTGCATCCCGCTAATTGGGCAACTTTTGCAAATGTTTTGTTGTCTGAGTGAGGGAAATGCTGTAAATTAGGAGGACTTGATGTATCTACAAAAATGAGCCATTGAGGATTATAATAAATACAGCGTTGTCATACAGGCAAGCCAAATACCAGTGAGTCCAAATGTGCACTTCACATTTCCATATCATAAAACTCATGTAATATACAGTGTCAACGTTTATGATCATTATGTTTGATGTACAGTTACAAGATAAAATGTGTTATACCGTGGGTTGCCCTGAACCAAATGAGTCTGTTTGCTCTATTGTGAATTTTTTTTGCCGCTGACCACGCATCTGAGTGCACTCATGACTCCATTCTTTGCGAACCAAAATTACGATCTGCTTCTCAAATCAAATCAAATTTTATTGGTCACATACACATGGTTAGCAGATGTTAATGTGAGTGTAGCGACATGCTTGTGCTCCTAATTCTAAGTGAAATAATCTGTCTGTAAACTTTTGCTGGAAAAATGACTTGTGTCATGCACAAAGTAGATTTCCTGACCGATCTGACAAAACTATAGTTGTTAACAAGATATTTGTGGAGTGGTTGAAAAAATAGTTTTAATGACTCCAACCTAAGTGTATGTAAACTTCCGACTTCAACTGTATGTACTGTCCCACAAAGTTGCTAAACATAACAAGCCATTCACTGAGGGCAAATTCATTAAAGAATGTTTAATTGACTCTGCAGCAATACTTTCCCCTGAAAAGAAAAAGCTGTTTTAAAATATTTCCCTGTCAAGACGAACTGTGACATGGCGTGTTGAGAACATTGCAGAGAATATGGAACAACAGTTGAAAGACAAGGTAAAGGATTTCACCTATTTCTCCTTGCCCCTGGATGAGAGCAGTGATGCACGTGACACGGCGCAGTTGTTGATATTCTTTCGAGGCATAACCCCAGACTTTGAAATTACAGAGGAGCTTGCTTCAGTGCAGTCAATGAAGAGCACAACCACAGGGAAATATTTATTGGAGGAAGTTAATAAGTGTGTGGCAAGGCTGGGACTGAGTTTTGAAAAGTTATCCAGTGTGACCACTGATGGGTGCCCAAACTTGAAAGGAAAAAACGTTGGCCTTTTGAAAAGGATACAAGACCAAGTAGATGAGCTGAACCCAGATCGGAAAATTATTTTCCTGCATTGCATTATTCATCAGGAGGTGCTCTGTAAATGTGTTCTGAAAACGAGCCATGTTGTGGATACAGTCACTAAAGTGGTAAACTTCATAAGAGCAAAATCTTCAAACCACAGGCAGATTGTCTCACTGTTGGAAGAGAAAAAGTCAGGTCATGCAGATCTCTCCTACCACACAAACGTGAGATGGCTGAGTTTGGAGAAGGTGCTTTAAAAGGGTGTGGGACCTGAAGTCAGAGACTGCTGAGTTTTTGCAACTGCAAGATAAAGAATGTTTGTCTGATTTTGCCTTCACCATGGACATCATGGTCCTCATGAATGAACTGAATTCCAAACCACAAGGGAAGGGCCTTTTTGCACTTCAGATGTACAACCTTGTCAAAGCCTTCAAGAGAAGATTACTCCTCCTGACTCGCCAAATAGAAGCCAACAATCTCACCCACCTTCTGACACAACTAGTCTGCTCCCTATCAGATGGACAGCGGGAGAAGTATACATTGCTTCTGCGTGCTTTGAACGGTGAGTTTTCTCGTCGTTTTGAGGATTTCAAAGTGTTGGAAAATGACATGCTGTTGGATTCCTCTCCTTTCACCTTCAATGTGGGTAACGCTCCCACTGACCTATAACTTGAGCTTATAGATCTTCAATCTGATGCAGGGATTGGAGAACTATTCAAAACAGTTTCACTGACGAGGTTCTATGCATCTCTCAATGAACAAAGCTGTCCAAAGATTAGGAGTCATGCTCAGAAGATGTTTGTACTGTTTGTGTCAACCTATGTATGTGAAGAGACATTTTCAGTGATGAAATATAACAGGTCAAGGCACAGATCATCTCTTACTGACTCTCACCTCTCAGCAATCCTGCCCATAGCAACGTCAGAAACTATACCTGACTTCACTGCTCTAGTCAATGCCCATCAGAGACTTCACTCCTCACACTGATTGAGTAGTTTAAATGTAATGTTGAGCTCTCTCTTTCTTGTGTTTTTGTGCAAACCCATTAACAAGAGTGCTGTCCGTGGTGCTGAATGCACAGTGTACTTTTCCCTCCGTGTAGTTCATTGCATTTTTAATAATGAAAATACCTAACAAAGTAGAACATGGATGTGGTTTATTTCTATAAATGTTAAAAAAGTAAAATAAGTAGCATATCTGGACGTGATTTACAGTAGATATATCTGTCAACACAGTGGACGTGATTTACAGTAGATATATCTGTCAACACAGTCATACACATGATGTGTAATCCTGTAATATGATTTTGGCTCGCGATGTCAAAAATGTTTCTAATGTGGCCCTCCATGGAAAACAATTTCCCAGACCTGCTCTAGTTCCTCAACGGAACATCTAGGAGAGCTCAAAAAAGCACCTTGTAGTTGAAGACTCTTCTTTCAGTCATAACAGTGGATTGGAAATACTTAGGAACTATGCACACTTTGGAGAGGTGTGGCCACTTGTAGACACCAGTTTGACTTCTCACTCAAACCCTTGTATTTGTTTTTTCATTTTATGTTGCACCTACTCCAAATTATCCAAGAATATTCTTATCATCTTACTGAATGTATCCAGAGTATCTTTTGATTTGGTTATCAACCAATTAAATGAAAAGTACAATAAATGAAAAATGCACATAAAATCAACAGTGTAAAATTTGGATTCTGTTTTGTGTCAGGTGAACTGTTGTGTCCTCACCTTTAGTCTAATAATTTCCCCATAATCTCCAATCTCCATGGTTGCTGCATAGGTTATGCTACCATGGTTATGCATAGGCTTTCCATATTTCTTATGTAAGAAACCTTTCAATTTAGCCCTATCCATATTTGATTTGATTTATTAGGATCCCCATTAGCCAACGGCAATGGCGACAGCTAGTCTTACTGGGGTCCGACACGTAATGAAACAAATGACATTACAGACAAAATACTTTACAATTTACATACAGTACATTTAAAAACATTAACATACAGTATGTGTGTTCATCTATCAACTACACATGTCAGTACATACGCACAATAAGTAGGTCACATGGGGGAGCAGCGTTGTGCCGTGAGGAGTTGCTTTATTTTCTTTTTTAAACCAGATTTGCTGTTCACTTGCGCGATATGAGATGGAAGGAAGTTCCTTGCAATCATGGCTCTGTATAATACTGTATGTTTTCTTGAATTTGTTCTGGACCTGGGGATTGTGAAAATACCCTTGGTTGCATGTCTGTTGGGGTAAGTGTGTGTGTCAGTGCTGTGTGTAAGTTCACTATGCAAACATATGGAATTTCCAACACATTCATGTTTCTTATAAAAACAAGAAGTAACGCTTTCCTCAACTCTTAGCTAAGAGAGAATGGATAGCATAGTATTAAAGACATGCCTCTCTGTTCTGGGCCAGCTGTAGCTTAACTAGGTATTTCTTGGCAGCACTTGGCCATATGACTGGAAAATAATCAAGATAAGATCAAACTAGAGCCTGCGGGACTTGCTTTGTGGAGTGTTTTGTCAAAAAAGCAGAGCATCTCTTTATGACGGACAGATCTCTCCCCATCTTTACAACCATTGGATCTATATATTTTCACCATGACAGTTTACAATCCAAGGTAACACCAAGTAATTTATTCTTCTCAACTTGTTCAACACCCACAATATACATTACCAGATTCAGCTGAGGTCTAGAACTTAGGGAATTATATGTATCAAATACAATACTCTTAGTTTTAGAGATGTTCAGGACCAGTTTATTACTGGCCACCCATTCCAAAACTGACTGCAACTCTTTATTAAGGGTTTCAGTGACTTCATTAGCTGTGGTTGCCGACGTGTATATGGTTGAATTATCAGCATACATGGACACACATGCTTTGTTTAATGCCAGTGACAGTTCATGTAGGCCAATTCCCAAGAGTTTAATGGGTTACCTGCCCCTAATTAAACCATTTTTTGCTAAAGCTTCTGAGTCCATTGGAGAGGATCAGCTTGAGCTAAGGCATTCCCTGCCTTTGTGTGATTAGGATTAAGATTCATAGAGCTACACATCCCCTGGCTTAGAAGATCCCGCCACCAAAAACACAAATGCACAACCAGACATTTATTGATTGATTGGAGACAGCTTGTGTCAATGAAATAATATTTCCTATGATTTTCTAGCTGCAGCAAACCTAGTGAATCATTCTAGAAATGCTGGTAAAAGCAAAGTGCCTCAAAAATAGCCCATAAAGCATGGCCCTAGTCATCATAGATCTATCTCTCCCTCTCACACACACAGTGTCAAGAACTGACCACAGTATTTCTTCTGCAATCAAAAACTATTTGTCATAGTGGCTTTAAGGCCAAAACCCTGGAGCGTGTTTGTGTGCGTGATGTCTTTGCAAATGTGTGTGGGTACAACTTGAGGCCTCACTGCATGCCTTTGGCTTATTGGACACTTAATATTGTAGAGCTACAGTTTCCCTGACCTACAGTAGCGCTTGTCAATATGTAGGCATGATGCTGAAATACCTTTCAGCCAAAGCTTTACTTTAAGGTGACAAGCCTTTTGAAAGCAGACACGACGCAGGTGTCTCCTCCTCCACACTTACTGACGTAGCCTTAGGTAAGGTTCCCACTTACATCATTTCTTAAGCAACATATTTAGCCTATGCAAACTCCTGTTTTTGTTATCTGATAATTTATTTACTGCACGTCACAATTTCTTTAATAACAGATAGAGGCAATTCTTCTGTGAAGCAAAGTTATTGTTGTTGATTATGCACAAATCACCTACAGAATTCATTTTCAGCCCTTCTGTGTTTGTTTTACAGCATTTCAACAATATTGGATGGTCTTGTTTGCGTACATTTGTTCTTATCTCATTAGCCTTGAACACTGACTATGCCTGAAGCCGCTATTATTCTTTTATCTCTGATTAGACGCTTAAATAGAAAATTAGGTCTATGGGATATTTTCCTCTCTCTGGAACCCCATTTGTTTAAACTGTGTGAATGTACAGTGCTGCTAGACTGTCCCCTTGGTTCATAAACCTGGCATTCACAAGCTATTTATAATCAATCAGCTCTATTCATTCACTCTATTTGTCAATCAACAGCTCATAGACTGAAACAAAGACAAAGAGTGGTTTTGGAATACTTTTGTGAGATCACTCACATGCAATTAGCAAATAGATGCAAAGTCATTGGCAAACAATTGCTTTTGGTGTGGAGAGAAATACAGAACGTTCAATCTACTTACCAAAAACAAATTATACCCTTTTCAAAGTAATTTTTATTCTGTCCTGAATGACTAATCAGTAGTTCAATCAGATAAAACCAGAGTTATTAATTAAGAACTGACCTGTACAGTCTGTACAGCCTGATTCATGACTTATCAGTAAGAAAGATAGAGAAAGGAAAATGGAGGAACATCAAAAGAACATACTGTATGTCTTTACAGACAAACTGCATAAGGAGCAAATGGAAGGCATATGGTAGAAAGAAGAGAGAGAAGTTGAGGAGATAAGGAGTATAGTAAGAGCAGAGAAATACAGCCAGATACTGATGTTTTGCTAACAGCTATGAGTGGAGAAAAACCTACAATGACCCACAGGGACATTTGGACCATATAATTTCAAATCTAATTATATGATATGGACCTTACCCAATAAATGGGTAATATGAGAGAGACGTATATAAATACAGGCATGTTTTTCTATAGCTTCCATGTGCTCTGAATCCAAACACCTAAGTCACAGTTCATGTAAAGGAGTTTAGTAAATGTATCAGACATAGGAGAAGGCTGGTTAGCCTAATCTTTCCACAGGAAAAATAAAATTGAATTGCACATTGAGGATATCTTTCCAGGAACTGTAGGTTTTCAAGGCGTAACAGAATTGAAGGCCATTACCAGTTTCTAGAGCACTTAAATGGACAGTATAAAGTAGAAACCCTGCTCAGTAACCAGCAGGTTATTCTAACAGCAGTCTCACATTCCTGCCTACTAGAGACACATAGCAGTAACAGCTCAGACAAATGCAATGGTACTGCAATAACAACAGAGGTCAGGCTTTTTCACCCAGCCTCTGTTGAATATCAATTATCTTTTTTAACACTCCAACATCTTTTTGGTGCAGAATAATTACTTTAGGCTTATGTGTTAATCATTCATGGTTGATGTAGGGCAACCTATCTTGAAGAATTTGTGACCATTGAGTAACCAGACACCAGATTTAAAGCACAGTTCACTAGCTAAGGAAATGGATATCAATATTATTTAACATAATGTCATATCTGTACCATGCTGCGTACTGGGTGGCAGGAAGTCTAGCGGTTAAGAGCGTTGGGCCAGTAACCAAATGATTTCTGGTTCGAATTCCCAAACCCGCAAGGTGGAAAAATCAGCCAATCTGCAAGGCAGTTCACTCCCAACAACTGCTCCCCGGCTCTGATGATGTGGACGTCAATTAAGGCAGCCCCCCGCACCTCTCTAATTCAGAGAGGTTGGGTAAAATGTGGAAGACACATTTCAGGTGAATGTATTCAATTGCGCAACTGACTAGGTATCCCCTTTCCCTTTGCCCTATATATATATATTTATATCTCCTTTGTGCTAAACAAATATCAATGAAATATCACCACCATGTACTGCAAACCTCAGCATTGATATATTACACCACACTGCTCTATGCAATGGCTCAAGAAACATACATCTGACCGATAACTATACTGGGTAGACACTAGAGACAGTGACATGAGGACAAGGTTGGAATGTAATGAGGGTTGATGACTGGACTACCACAGTAGTAGTTTAATTAACATCACAGAGACTCCTGGCATTTGGTGATGACTGATTGCTGCTATTGATCAGTGGAAGAATCCTCATAGGTAGTCAATTTACTATTTCCTATCTCTCTTTGGTCCTCTCCCTCTCTCTCATGCGACACACACTCTGATGTGCTGCTGTGGTTGCCATAGCACCCTCAGTTTCAACATGTGGATAATGAGAAGCTTGAAACAGCTTGGCTGTTTTCATTGACACTGATAGCCTACCCATCTCTTCAATCAATGGCAGAAATGTTTTTAATTCAGATTTAGGACAGCATAAACTGCAAGTCATACCAGTGGGGTATACACGAAAACAATGTTTTAAGTGAAATATACAGTTGAAGTCGGAAGTTTACATACAGCTTAGCCAACACATTTAAACTCAGTTTCTCACAATTCCTGACAATTAATCCTAGCAAAAATGCCCTGTTTTAGATCAGTTAGGATTACCACTTCATTTTAAGAATGTGAAATAATAGTATAACAGTAGATATAATTATTTCTTTCAGCTTTCATTTCTTTCATCACATTCCCAGTGGGTCAGAAGTTTACGTACACTCAACTAGTATTTGGTAGCATTGCCTTTAAATTGTTTAACTTGGGTCAAACGTTTCTGGGTAGCCTTCCACAAGCTTCCCACAATAAGTTGGGTGGATTTTGGCCCATTGCTCCTGGCAGAGCTGATGTAACTGAGTCAGGTTTGTAGTCCTCCTTGCTCGCACATGCTTTATCAGTTCTGCCCACAATTTTCTATAGGATTGAGGTCAGGGCTTTGTGATAGCCACTCCAATACATTGACTTTGTTGTCCATTTTTTGGGGGGAGTGCATTCTGATGAAGATCATCAAAGGTAAGTGAATATTTATAATGCTATTTCTGACTTCTGTTGACTCCAACATGGCGGATATCTGTTTGGCTTGATTTGTTGTCTGAGCGCCTAATTATTAAACAATTAAGTTGTTTGATGTTTAAATTATCACTGTACCTATCTTTATTTTGGCAAAATTACAGGCGATTCAGTGTCAAATGTCAATCATAGAGATACATATAGGACTCTAGATGGAAATAACTTGTTTTGGTATGGACATTGACAGTGAGGACTTACACCATTTAAAAGTAGTCAACTGGGTGGAGATTCCTACGGGTTGGGAGTGATCAGCCAATGATCAGAGAGCAGTATGTTCTTCCAATTGGGTTTCCTATAGTTTGTAAACCAAAGACTAAGGTAATATCCAGGAGCCAAGACGTATACGAGGACAATGGTCCCAAGATTCAGACCCAGACTCAATGAGTTGAGACCATGACAAGTTAAAGACCAAATTTATGTGACTGAAATGTAAGACAAGTAAAGAACAATACAGTAAAGTACAATACAATTGAGTATAGTAGAGCACAGTAGAGTACAGTAAACTAGTATAGCACAGTACAGTAGAGTAAAATACAGTAAAGTAGAGCACAGAATGGTAGAGAACAGTAAAGCACTGTACAGTATATTACAGTACATAATAGATATCTATGTTTCGGCCAAATAGATGTCAATGTGTGGGCTTTTGGAGGGTTGGAGCACCCCACTCTAAAGTGTACACTTGGTCCTCTGTAGCTCAGTTGGTAGAACATGGAGCATACAACTTTACATTGAAGATAGCCTCAATGGTGCTGCCTATGCTGTCACCGACTCCATAATGGCACAGATACAAAGATGAGACCTCTGTATATCTCTATGTTGTAAATTGTTTTGGTTGTGACCGTTTTGGTTGACAGTTCCACAATAAATGTTTGATTTGTTCGATAAAGTTCATCTTTATGTCCAAATACCTCCTTTTTGTTTGAGCGTTTAGCCCAGTATTCCAAATTCATGACGCGCGATCACTAGGAGCAGACGAAAAGTCAAAAAGTTCCATTACAGTCCGTACAAACATGTCAAACGAAGTATAGAATCAATCTTTAGGATGTTTTTATCATAAATCTTCAATAATGTTCCAACCGGAGAATTCCTTTGTCTTCAGAAATGCAATGGAACTCAAGCTAACTCTCAGGTGAACGCGCATGGTCAGCTCATGGCACTCTGGGAGAGACCTTACTAAATCCCCTCTCATTCACTCCCACTTCACAGTAGAAGCCTCAAACAAGGTTCTCAAGACTGTTGACATCTAGTGGAAGCCTTGGGAAGTGCAATATGATCCCATAGACACTGTGTATTTGATATGCCAAGAGTTGAAAAACTACAACCTCAGATTTCCCACTTCCTGGTTTGAATTTTCTGAAGTTTTTACCTCCCATATGAGTTCTGTTATACTCACAGACATCATTCAAACAGTTTTAGAAACTTCAGAGTGTTGTCCATCCAAATCTACTAATAATATGCATATATTAGCAACTGGGAGTGAGTAGCAGGCAGTTTACTCTGGGCACGCTTTTCATCCAAACGTGAAAATGCTGCCCCCTATCCCAAACAAGTTAACCTGTTTGGGCTGCAGGGGCAGTATTGAGTAGCCGGATAAAAGGTGCCCATTTCAAACGGCCTCGTACTCAATTCTTGCTCGTACAATATGCATATTATTATTACTATTGGATAGAAAACACTCTCTAGTTTCTAAAACCGTTTGAATTATATCTGTGAGTAAAACAGAACTCATTTTGCAGCAAACTTCCTGACAGGAAGTGGAAAATCTGAAATTGATGCTCTGTTCTAGGGCCTGCCTATAAATGTCCTTGATATTTATTAGAATACATGCACTTCATACGTCTTCCACTAGATGTCGACAGGCAGTGAGAGAAGAAATGGAGTGAATAACTTGATCTGGGGTCGAATAAAAGCTCTCGGCATGACGTGTCACCAGTTTCCTGTTTTCTGGAGAGCGCGT
Source organism: Salvelinus namaycush (assembly GCF_016432855.1). Lineage (NCBI taxonomy): Eukaryota > Metazoa > Chordata > Actinopteri > Salmoniformes > Salmonidae > Salvelinus > Salvelinus namaycush. Next base: position 50,921,587 of record NC_052310.1, read on the forward strand.
GAAGGGATCTGCTTTTGCCTTCTGATAAGCTGTCGTTATAGACGACTAATATCTCCGGCTTTGATTTTATTTGATACATGTGACAATATCATCGTAAAGTATGTTTTTTCAATATAGTTTTATTAGATTATTTAAATTTTTTCGGGACGTTAGGCGTGTTGCGTTGTGTGCCTTTGTTCAGGAAGGAGAGCTTCGCGCCACTTTGCTAGCTTTCCGTGCTAATTGACTGGAGAAGAGGACATTCTAAATCCAAACAACGATTGTTCCCGACAAAGGACCTCTTGTACAACATTCTGATGAAAGATCATCAAAAGTAGGACCCATTTTATGATGCTATTTCATATATCTGTCAAACATGTGAAATAGTTGTTTGCGCCCAGATTTTGGGTACTCTCTCGCTATACCTAAGCTGGATGTCGTAATGAAGTTATTTTTAGAATTCTAACACGGCGATTGCATTAAGAACTAGTGTATCTATCATTTCCTATACAACATGTATTTTTTAGTAACGTTTATGTATAGTTATTTGGTCAGAATAGTTGAGTGCCATAAAAATATCCGCACATTCTGGGAAAAAGTGGCTACGTTAGTACAATGTATAACCACTGATTTCAGCTCTAAATATGCACATTTTCTAACAAAACATAAGTGTATGTATAACCTGATGTTACAGGACTGTCATCTGATGAAGCTTATCAAGGTTAGTCAAAAATTATATATCTTTTGCTGGTTTATTCGCTATCGCTAACGTGCCTATTGCTATCGCTAACGTGCCTTGATGAATGAATGCGGTAGTGTGGTAGGCTATTGTAGTAAGCTAATATAATGCTATATTGTGTTTTCGCTGTAAAACACTTAAAAAATCGGAAATATTGGCTGTATTCACAAGATGTTTGTCTTTAATTTGCTGTACACCATCGATTTTTCAGAAATGTTTTATAATGAGTATTTAGGTATTTGACGTTGGTGTCTGTAATTACTCTGGCTGCTTCGGTCCTATTTGTGACGGTAGCTGTGATGGTAGCTGCAATGTAAAACTGATTTATACCTCAAATATGCAAATTTTTCGAACAAAACATAGATTTATTGTATAACATGTTATAAGACTGTCATCTGATGAAGTTGTTTCTTGGTTAGTTTGGTTGGTTCTTGGTTAGTTAGGTTGGTTTTGTGCATGCTACCTGTGCTGTGAAAAATGTCTGTCCTTTTTTGTATTTGGTGGTGAGCTAACATAAATATATGTGGTGTTTTCGCTGTAAAACATTTTAAAAATCGGACATGTTGGCTGGATTCACAAGATGTTTATCTTTCATATGCTGTATTGGACTTGTTAATGTGTGAAAGTTAAATATTTCTAAAAAATATATTTTGAATTTCGCGCCCTGCACTTGAAGTGGCTGTTGTCATATTGTGCCGGCTTCGGGCTTGCAGCCCAAAGAAGTTAAAGACTCCCTATAGATACTATATGGCTGGCTATCTTTCAATTGGACAGATGTACATCCCAGCTAACATATATTTTAGTTCCAAAACTGTACTTTACACATTTATTGATATAAACTCAGCAAAAAAAGAAACGTCCTTTCACTGTCAACTGTGTTTATTTTCAGCAAACTAAACATTTGTAAACTGAGACAAACTGAACAAGTTCCATAGACTTGTGACGAACAGAAATGGAATAATATGTTCCTGAACAAAAGGGGGGTGGGGGTCAAAATCAAAAGTAACAGTCAGTATCTGGTGTGGCCACCAGCTGCATTAAGTACTGCAGTGCATCTCCTCCTCATTGACTGCACCAGATTTGCCAGTTCTTGCTGTGAGATGTAACCTCATTCTTCCATCAAGGCACCTGCAAGTTCCCGGACATTTCTGGGGGTAATGGCCCAGGCCCTCACCCTCCGATCCAACAGGTCCCAGATGTGCTCAATGGGATTGAGATCCGGGCTCTTCGCTGGCCATGGCAGAACACTGCCATTCCTGTCTTGCAGGAAATTCCGCACAGAACAAACAGTACGGCTGGTGGCATTGTCATGCTGGAGGATCATGTCAGGATGAGTCTGCAGGAAGGGTACCACATGAGGGAGGAGGATGTCTTCCCTGTAATGCACAGCATTGAGATTGCCTGCAATGACAACAAGCTCAGTCCGATGATGCTGTGACACACCGCCGCAGACCATGACGAACCCTCCACCTCCAAAATGTGATCGAATCCACGCAATATAAGCACATTTCAATGCAACATACTGAAACAAAATTAACTATGCAAGACTTAGTATGCAAAACTAACTATATACTGTAAGTCAGGAGCTGAGAAACAAACCACTGGTTGACATGAAAAACTGGCAACAGACAAACAGAGAACACAGGTATTTAATACACAGGGGATAATGGGGAAGATGGGCGACACCTGGAGGGGGGTGGAGACAGTCACAAGGACAGGTGAAAAAGAGATTTGCAACTGAAAATGAATGTGTTTTGCGCTCTGGGGTCAGGACCTTTCACTTCTGACCAATCAGTTCCCTCTTACCAAAACCACAACCGCCTAACCATTGGCTGGATTGTTCCATCAATCAAATATCAGGAAGTAGCTCCCCACATGAGCAAGAGAGGATGAGGTAAATGAAACAAAATCTACTTGAAAGTAATCGTCTCTTTTATCTGTGTTCATTGTTTTTTGGGGGGGCGGGGGCGTTTGGGTGAAAAGGCATGACAGTAGTTTCATCCTTCCTCAGGGAACTGTCGATGACAGACATGTTTTTTGATGTTCTGTTCTAGAGTTCCATGTCCATCCCTCTATTCCCAGGTGAGTCTGCTGGGCCATGGAACTCTAGAGCAGAACATTAAAAAACCTGTCACAATGTTGTCTGCTATCGACAGTTTGCTGAGGAAGGATGCATCTATCAAAGCTTTAAATGGTCAAATTTGGGGGATGACCATCAAATGCAATAAAATGTTCTATAAACTACTCATACATTTTTTTATAGGTTACAAAACAATAACTGTTTCTTAGCAAAAATGAGAATACGCTAACTACCATGGTAACTTAAACATCTGACAACATGCAGACTTTCTCCATCAAGACAACACTTACAGCTTATGATTCAAAAAGGTTAAAAATCAATGCAGTCTCATATCCAGGGTGAATACATTTTTATTAATGTATAAAGGACATCACACAGGTGTGCCAACTAATAATATATCCTAGATAGGACTGAAGAATAGGACAAATAGGCTGCGTTTAGATAGACAGCCCAAGTCTGATCTTTTTTTCACAAATTTGTATTTTGACCAATCAGATCAGCTCTGAAAAAGAGCTGATGTGAAAAAATCTGATGTGATTGGTCAAAAGACAAATTAGTGGAAAAAAATAAATAATTGGGCTGCTTGTCTAAATGCAGCCAGGGACAAGTGAATATAAGTCAGTTATTGTGTTCATAGCAGTTATGAATTTCAGTGGTTACATACAGTACATGTTAAATGGCTGTGAAACAGAGATAAGGAGACTCTTGCTGTAATCAAAGGGAAGGTACCACTGTATGCCCCAGTATTCAGGCAGGCAGCTGGAAGCAGATGTGTGTCACCATCCAGGCCCTTGTCACAGCTTGCAGTGGCCTGATAGGGAGATGACAATAAATACATTATGGAAATTTCATGACCAAAGCCGTGTTAGCATTTACTGCACGTTGTGTCATTGATATAAATGGGCAATTCAAATACAATACCCAGTTCATAAGCATTGACTGTAATACTTCCAGGGTCCTTTGGTGGTCTGGCAGCATTATGCTTTCTAGTGATCTTTCTCTCTCTCCACCAGAAATGCAATAACAACAAAAACATGAATAACATTAATCCTAGTCATTCAGTAACTTGGCTAACTAGTCTAATTAAACACTCATGTAAATGTGCACATCAGCCAAATGATACCCAACCAGCCTAATAGTCTATTTGCAGTGAAATTGAGGGGCATTTTCTTGCCATTGCTTTTCAGTCACCAATTAATCAGTAGTCTTTAAAATATAGCTTGAAATACACTAACGTTTAAAAGTTTGGGGTCACTTAGAAATGTCCTTGTTTTTGAAAGAAAAGCCAATTTATTGTCCATTAAAATAACATCAAACTGATCAGAAATACAGCGTAGACAATGTTAATGTTGTAAATGACTACTGTAGCTGGAAACGGCAGATTTTTTATGGAATATCTACATAGGCGTACGGAGGCCCATTATCAGCAAACGTCACTCCTGTGTTCCAATGGCACGTTGTGTTAGCTAATCCAAGTTTATAATTTTAAAAGGCTAATTGATCATTAGAAAACCATCTTGCAATTATGTTAGCATAGCTGAAAACTGTTGCCCTGATTAACTTCTTCTGGCTGCAGGGGCAGTATTGAGTAGCTCTGATAAAAGGTGCCCATTTCAAACGGCCTCGTACTCAATTCTTGCTCGTACAATATGCATATTATTATTACTATTGGATAGAAAACACTCTCTAGTTTCTAAAACCGTTTGAATTATATCTGTGAGTAAAACAGAACTCATTTGGCACAAACTTCCTGACCAGGAAGTGGAAAGTCTGAAAACTATGCTCTGTTCTAGGTCCTGCCTATAAATGGGCATGATACGTATTAGTATACATGCACGTCATACACCTTCCCCTAGATGTCAAGAGGCAGTGAGAGAAGAAATGGAGTGTTTATCTTGGTCTGAGTTGGAATAAATCCTCTTGGAATGACGTGTCACCCATTTCCTGTTTTCAGGAAGGCGCAAGAAGGAACCGGGGATTGCCTTTTGAAAAGCTGTCGTTATAGGCGACTACTATCTCCGACTTTGATTTTATTTGATACATGTGACAATATCACCGTAAAGTATGTTTTTTCAATATAGTTTTATTAGATTTTTGAAATTTATTCGGGACGTTAGGCGTGTTGCGTTGTGTGCCTTTGTTCAGGAAGGAGAGCTTCGCGCCACTTGGCTAGTGCACTTGCTAATTCAAGAGGGAAAAAGGACGTTCTAAATCCAAACAACGATTGTTCTTGACAAAGGACCTCTTGTACAACATTCTGATGGAAGCTCATCAAAAGTAGGACCCATTTTATGATGCTATTTCATATATCTGTCGAACATGTTGTACTAGTCGTTTGCGCCCAGCTTTTGGGCACTCGCTCGCCATAACGTAAGCCTTATGTCGTAATGAAGTTATTTTTAGAATTCTAACACTGCGATTGCATTAAGAACTAGTGTATCTATCATTTCCTATACAACATGTATTTTTTAGTAATGTTTATGAATAGTTATTTGGTCAGAATATGTGAGAGTCAGAAAATATCCGGACGTTCTGGGAAAAAGATGCTACCTTAGCACAATGTGTAACCACTGATTTCAGCTCTAAATATGCACATTTTCGAACAAAACATAGATTTATTGTATAACATGTTATAAGACTGTCATCTGATGAAGTTGTTTCTTGGTTAGTTTGGTTGGTTCTTGGTTAGTTAGGTTGGCTTTGTGCATGCTACCTGTGCTGTGAAAAATGTCTGTCCTTTTTTGTATTTGGTGGTGAGCTAACATAAATATACGTGCTGTTTTCGCTGTAAAACATTTTAAAAATCGGACATGTTGGCTGGATTCACAAGATGTTTATCTTTCAAATGCTGTATTGGACTTGTTAAATGTGTGAAAGTTAAATATTTAAAAAATATATATTTTGAATTTCGCGCCCTGCACTTGAAGTGGCTGTTGTCATATTGTGGCCGGCCTCGGGCTTGCAGCCAGAAGAAGTTAAAGAAGCAATAAAACTGGCCTTCTTTAGCCTAGTTGAGTATATGGAGCGTCAACATTTGTGGTAGGCCCCGGTGCACAACTGAGCAAGAGGACAAGTACATTAGAGTGTCTAGTTTGAGAAACAGACGCCTCACAAGTCCTCAACTGGCAGCTTCATTAAATACTACCCGCAAAACACCAGTCTCAACGTCAAGGCGACTCCGGGATGCTGGCCTTCTAGGCAGAGTTCCGCTGTCCAGTGTCTGTGTTCTTTTGCAGATCTTAATCTTTTATTTTTAATGGTCAGTCTGAGATATAGCTTTTACTTTGCAACTTTGCAAAGTGTGTTTAAAGCCAAGGTTGGCAATTTACTGTCACCTGTAGTTATGGAATGTTTGCTCATGAGTTTAATTCATTGGCTGATCCCTCCTGATCACCTGGATGGAATTATGGGATCTGTCTCTAACCCATAGGAAGTTCCACCCAGTGGTGAAAGTTCTCCATCCATGGAATACGCACCGCTCCTTAATTGGTTTCTCCCTTTTAAGGGGTGTTCATCAGAAATGCTAATGTTTATGCAAATGATGTCTTTGCTTTCATTAACATGTTAAATATTAACCATTGTAATGTCAAGATGCATTAGTAGGCCTATTGCCTGTAAAGTGTATTGCAACTGTTCATTGAAAATTAAAGTACAGTATGTGAATGGTTTATACCAGTTTAGGGCAGGTTCCGTTTAGGATGCCCTCTCTCTAGCCCAGCTTTTCCTCGCCTGATTTGAAAATAGAGTTGCGAGTGAAAATGTTGTGCTCGATTATGTCAGTAACCTTCGGTAGCTGCTAGATGCGGTTGTAATATACAGAGCGGTTTCTGTTTTCTTCCTACAATTGTGGCTCTTTCTTTCTAATGGTTTAAAACTTCTTGTCAATATGGGGGAGCTGTTTCCACTTTGGAAAAAATCGTGCCCAAATTAAACTGCCTCGTACTCTATTCTAGATCGTACAATATGCATATTATTATTACTATTGGATAGAAAACACTCTCAAGTTTCTAAAACCGTTTGAATTACACTGCTCAAAAAAATAAAGGGAACACTTAAACAACACAATGTAACTCCAAGTCAATCACACTTCTGTGAAATCAAACTGTCCACTTAGGAAGCAACACTGATTGACAATAAATGTCACATGCTGTTGTGCAAATGGAATAGACAAAAGGTGGAAATTATAGGCAATTAGCAAGACACCCCCAATAAAGGAGTGATTCTGCAGGTGGTGACCACAGACCACTTCTCAGTTCCTATGCTTCCTGGCTGATGTTTTGGTCACTTTTGAATGCTGGCGGTGCTTTCACTCTAGTGGTAGCATGAGACGGAGTCTACAACCCACACAAGTGGCTCAGGTAGTGCAACTCATCCAGGATGGCACATCAATGCGAGCTGTGGCAAGAAGGTTTGCTGTGTCTGTCAGCGTAGTGTCCAGAGCATGGAGGCGCTACCAGGAGACAGGCCAGTACATCAGGAGACGTGGAGGAGACCGTAGGAGGGCAACAACCCAGCAGCAGGACCGCTACCTCCGCCTTTGTGCAAGGAGGGGCACTGCCAGAGCCCTGTAAAATGACCTCCAGCAGGCCACAAATGTGACAGGTCTGGAAATGTCATTGTCTTCGAAGGCGCGAGAAGGAACCCCAGATTGCCCTCTGAAAAGCGTTCAGTATACACGGCTAATATCTCCGGCTCTGATTTTATTTGATACATATGATAATATCATCGTAAAGTATGTTTTTTCAATCGAGTTTTATCAGATTATTCAACGTTTATCGGGAGTTTTGGAGTTTTCCGTTCTCTGCGTTAGGTGAAGATGGACATCTTCGCGCCACTTGGCTAGCTAAGGTTGCTAATTCGACAGGAGAAAAGGACATTCTAAAACCAAACAACGATTTATTCTGGACAAAGGACTCCTTGTACAAGATTCTGATGGAAGCTCAGCAAAAAGTAAGAACAATTTATGATGTTATTTCGTATTTTTGTGTGAAATGTTTAGTCCTATTCTCCGCCCTTTTAGCGGGCGCTGTCTCGCAATAACGCAAGCTGTATGTCGTACTAAAGTTATTTTTAAAAATCTAACACAGCGGTTGCATTAAGCAATAAAATATTATGACCCAATCACTGAAAGATACGACTTTGAGGAACACCCGCATGTCTTATTTTTCCCTCTGCAATCAATGCCCACAAGGAATCATTAGAACAAAGTGGAGAACAGGCAGACCAGGAACTAATTCAGACTGGAGGAAAAATATGTATATTTTTTTCTACACAGAAGATCAAAAACTCAGCAAAAAAAGAAACTGCCCTTTTTCAGGATCCTGTCTTTCAAAGATAATTCGTAAAAATCCAAATAACTCCACAAATCTTCATTGTAAAGGGTTTAACCTCTCTAGGGTACGTGAGACCCACCTCTTCAACAGCCAGTGAAAGTGCAGGTCGCCAAATTCAAAACAACAGAAATCCCATAATTAAAATTCCTCAAACATACATGTATTTTACACCATTTTAAAGATACACTTGTTGTAAATCCAGCCACAGTGTCCGATTTCAAAAAAGCTTTACGACGAAAGCAAACCAAACGATTATGTTAGGTGAGTGCCTATTCACAGAACAACACAGCCATTTTTCCAGCCAAAGAGAGGATTCACAAAAAGCAGAAATATAGATAAAATTAATCACTAACCTTTGATTATCTTCATCAGATGACACTCATAGGACTTCATGTTACACAGTACATGAATGTTTTGTTCGGTAAAGTTCATATTTATATCCAAAAATTTGAGTTTACATTGGCGCCTTACGTTCAGAACTCACAAAACATCCTTTGATTTTGCAGAGAGCCACATCAATTTACAGGAATACTCATAATAAACATTGCTAAAAGATACAACTGTTATGCATGGAATTTTAGATGCACTTCTCTTTAATGCAACCGCTGTGTCAGATTTCAAAAAAGCTTTACGAAAAAAGCAAACCATGCAATAATCTGAGTCAGCGCTCAGAGCCAAATCAAGACACAAATATAGCCGCCATATTATGCAGTCAACAGAAGTCAGAAGTAACAATATAAACATTCACTTACCTTTGATGATCTTCATCAGAATGCACTCCCAGGAATCTCAGTTCCACAATAAATGTTTGTTTTGTTCGATAATGTCCACCATTTATGTCCAAATTCCTCCTTGTTGTTCTAGCGTTCAGTACACTTTCCAAACTCACGACGCGCGGGCATGTCCAGCGGAAAGTACGGACAAAAAGTTTAAAAAGTTATATTACAGTCCGTAAAAACATGACAAGCGAAGTACTGAATCAATCTTTAGGATGTTTTTAACATAATTCTTCAATAATGTTCTAACCAGAGTATTCCTGTGTCTTCAGAATTGCGATGGAACAGAGCTCGCTCTCACGTGAACGCGCATGGTCAAAGCATGGTCACTTCTTGGCACACCTGACTCATTCCTCTCTCTTTTGGCCCCACTAATCAGTAGAGGCATCAGACAAGGTTCTAACGACTGTTGACATCTAGTGGAAGCCTTAGGAAGTGCAACATTACCAATATCCCACTGTATCTTCAATAGGAGCTGAGTTGAAAATCGACCAACCTCAGATTTCTCACTTCCTGGTGGATTTTTTCTCAGGTTTTTGCCTGCCTGATGAGTTCTGTTATACTCACAGACATCATTCAAACAGTTTTAGAAACTTCAGAGTGTTTTCTATCCAAATCTACTAATAATATGCATATTCTAGCTTTTATGGCTTTGTAGCAGGCCGTTTACTCTGGGCATGCTTTTCATCCGGACGTGAAAATACTGCCCCCTACCCCAAAGAAGTTAAACACTGTTTCCCATGCTTGTTAAATGAACCATGAACAATTAATGAACATGCATCTGTGGAACGGTTGTTAAGACACTAACAACTTACAGACGGTAGGCAATTAAGGTCACAGTTATGAAAACTTAGGACACTAAAGAGGCCTTTCTACTGACTCTGAAAAAGACCAAAAGAAAGATTCCCAGGGTCCTTGGTCATCTGCGTGAACGTGCCTTAGCAATGCTGCAAGGAGGCATGAGGAATGCAGATGTGGCCACGGCAATAAATTGCAATGTCTGTACTGTGAGACGCCTAAGAAAGCGCTACAGGGAGACAGGTGTCGTGGTAATTTCCTGTATTACTCAATGATGAGAAAGCAAACCACACACAAGTCAGAGTTATATTATAAAGTCCATCTTTAATTATATATGAGCTTCACCATTTTGACTCTCAGATCAATTCAGTGTCTATAAATGAATTCTCTGAGAGTCCCTACAAAACAATTCTTAGTATCATTTATAGCCAAGACACACCCCTCTCAACTCACATGACAAAACACAGATCTTAGGAACAGTTCACAAAGAACCTTTTACTTGAAAGAGGAGTATCCCATAATTTATAGCATAAGCTATAAATTATCGTTCAGTTTGGTCTCTTTAACCGAGGTTCTAATCTCGTTCTTGGTACCACTTAGGACCAAAACATTACCTCATCCAATGGCATATATCAATTGTCAATTCTAGATACTCCCATCTCAAATACACCTCCTCCTGGACAAGCTCAGAGAGGGGAGTGATTCTCTAGGTCATATACCATGAAAGATAAGTTCAACACATCAGAAGAGGTGGTATAATGGTTCCAGACACTGCCATACTCCTCCCCAGAAAGGGAAAAGAAGGGAGTGACTAGCGTACAGACATAGTGGAGCCCTTCTCCCTTTCTGATATTCTGCATATTATGAAATAAATAAAACATCTTATTTATCTATGTTACCTAACTAATTCTGATTCAGCTACGACACAGGACGGACAGATGATCGTCCTCGCAGTGGCAGACCACGTGTAACAACACCTGCACAGGATCGGTACATCCGAACATCACACCTGCGGGACAGGTACAGGATGTCAACAACAACCGCCCCAGTTACATCAGGAACGCACAATCCCTCCATCAGTGCTCAGACTGTCCGCAATAGGCTGAGAGAGGCGGGACTGAGGGCTTGTAGGCCTTTTGTACAGCAGGTCCTCACCAGACATCACCGGAAACAACGTCGCCTATGGGCACAAACCCACCGTCGCTGGACCAGACAGGACTGGCAAAAAGTGCTCTTCACTGACGAGTCAGGGTTTTGTCTCACCAGGGGTGATGGTCGGATTCACGTTTATCATCGAAGGAATGAGCATTACACCGAGGCCTCTACTCTGGAGCGGGATCGATTTGGAGGTGGACTGTCCGTCATGGTCTGGGGCGGTGTGTCACAGCATCATCGGACTGAGCTTGTTGTCATTGCAGGCAATCTCAAAGCTGTGCGTTACAGGGAAGACATCCTCCTCCCTCATGTGGTACCCTTCCTGCAGTCTCATCCTGACAAGACCATCCAGCATGACAATGCCACCAGCCATACTGCTCGTTCTGTGCGTGATTTCCTGTAATACAGGAATGTCAGTGTTCTGCCATGGCCAGCGAAGAGCCCGGATCTCAATCCAATTGAGCATGTCTGGGACCTGTTGGATCGGAGGGTGAGGGCTAGGGCCATTCCCCCCAGAAATGCCCGGGATCTTGCTGATGCCTTGGTGGAAGAGTGTGGTAAAATCTCACAGCAAGAACTGGCAAATCTGGTGCAGTCCATGAGGAGGAGTTGCACTGCAGTACTTAACTTCTCTAGAATAGGGGGCAGCATTTTCACTTTTGGATAAATAGCATGCCCAATTTCAACTTCCTTCTACTCATCCCCAGAATATAATATATGCAAATTATTAGTAGATTTGGATAGAAAACACTCTGAAGTTTCTAAAACTGTTGGAATCATGTCTGTAAGTATAACAGAACTTATGTAGCAGGCAAAACCCCGAGTACTAACCATTCTTTTTTTTCTTTTTTTAGGTCACTGTCTGTTCAATGAGTTTTCTTTGGGGTACTGGATTTCTAATCACCCTGTTTTCAGTTCCTACCTCTTCCACTGGATGTCACCAGTCTTTGGAAATAGGTTGAGGTTATTCCTTTGTGCAATGAGAAGAACGGCCATCTGGAATCAGTGTAACGTTATGTGTACTGTTTGAGAGTTGCGCAAGACTAGAAAAGTAGCGTTAGTTTGTTGATCTCCTGTATTGAAAACAGATAGACCCGTCTTCAATTTGATGGATTATTAACGTTTACAAATACCTTAAGTTGTATTACAAAAGTAGTTTGAAATGTTTTGGCAAAGTTTAGAGGTAATTTTTGAGATATTTTGTAGTGACGTTGCGCAAATTGGAAGCTGTTTTTTTCTGGATCAAACGCGCCAAATAAATGGACAATTTGGATATATATGGACGGAATTAATCGAACAAAAGGACCATTTGTGATGTTTATGGGACATATTGGAGTGCCAACAAAAGAATCTCGTCAAAGGTAAGGCATGATTTATATTTTATTTCCGCGTTTTGTGTCGTGCCTGCAGTGTTGAAATATGCTACACTCTCTTTGTTTACTGTTGTGCTATCATCAGATAATAGCATCTTATGTTCTCGCCGAAAAGCCTTTTTGAAATCTGACATGGTGGCTGGATTCACAACGAGTGTAGCTTTAATTTGGTATCTTACATGTGTGATTTAATGAAAGTTTGATTTTATATCATTTTTTTTTATTTGGCGCTCTACATTTTCCCTGGCTATTGGCCAAGTGGGACGCTACCGTCCCACATATCCCAGAGAGGTTAAAGCAGCTGGTGGCCACACCAGATACTGACTGTTACTTTTGATTTTGACCCCCCCCCTTTGTTCAGGGACACATTATTCCATTTCTGTTAGTCACATGTCTGTGGAACTTGTTCAGATTATGTCTCAGTTGTTGAATCTTGTTATGTTCATACACATATTTACATATGTTAAGTTTGCTGAAAATTAACACAGTTGACAGTGAGAGGACGTTTCTTTTTTTGCTGAGTTTACATAATTATTTCCTGATGATCTTCTGAACTTCCCAATACCTTTCTGGTGCATTTCAGTCACTTCAACCCATACTTCCTTCAGATTGAAATATTGTCAAAAAACATTGTCAGACTGATTTGTAATAGACTGTCATAGCCCCAATTAAAAAATTAACATTGAGTGTTGATTACATGACTTTTTTTAAATTCTTTGGAGCCAAAAAAGTTTGAAAACCTCTGCTCTAGTCTGACTCCCTCTTTAATGGGAGAGCTGCTTGTCTAGGTCTACTTTAGCTCTGCCATTTACACAGACGTTTGATTTTATCAACATTTTGCCCAGTGTTTGAGGCACTTTTCCTTTGTCCTCGATTCAAGGTCAGGCTATTATTGCTATTGACCAAGTAAGTTAATTGTTTTTCATAATTTTATAAAAGTGACGTGCGATAAGGTCAATGGCTGGGTGGGCACAGGCTAGTATCAAAGCCAGATTTACTGACAAATAAACCTTGACGAGCCCAAGTTCACCATACAACAGATAACTCCAACAAACAGAGTGACGTAACTAAGAAACAAAAGCGATAGCCTCCGACAAAATTACACACTGCTCCACTCTGCTCAGCCATACAGCATTGACAGTTACAACCTATAGGTGCCACTGAAAGACCAATATACTGACACATTTCATCCAAATAGTTTGCAATGCAAACTCAATAGCCTTTCACAGTGGATTTACAATTCTTCCAATGCATTGCAAAAACACTCAAGCATAATAATATTATGTGAAATGTTATTACACACCGATACTAACAAAATGTCCATATCAACAATCAAAATGACCAAAAAAAGCAATTAAAAAGTTTTAAAGTGTCTCATCAAAACGAAATTCTGTGTAAAAGTCTGGATAAAACGTATTAGAACTCATGGTTTGCCTGACCAACAGCTAGCAGCTAGCTTCCTGTTTAGAGCCCCTGTATGCTGCCTCTGTCTGGTCTTAACTTTCGTTATGTCTGGTCTTTCATTGTAGTTGGCGTTCCAACTTCGGAACCCTCCAAATGACGCATTACAATATTCCAATTTGGAAAAATGTTGAGGTGCAGTATGGTTTCCATTTGTCAGGTTGTGTTTACTAGCTAGCTTCGTTCAGATCAAGCAATGCAAGCTCCAAATTATGTAGATGCCCAAATGTGCAGAGCTTACCCCAGGTTTACCCACACATGTTTAGGCAAAATATGAAATCGTCTTGAAGCAACGAATGAAGCTACTTCAAGCTAGGCAAAGCAGCAACGCCTATGCTGACCCTGTCAATTAACATTGACGAATTAGGAACGGCCATGCGAGTCAACAGTTTGAATTGATTTTAATGGATGGAAAGGAAGGAATGAATACCCTGGCACCTTTCCTGAGGTTTTGATGCAGTTTAAGCTAATTTTGATTTTAATCAGATTATTGAAATTTTTTCGGGAGTTTTGCCGTGTTCCGTTCTGTGACTTTGTTGACGTTGGAGAGATCCGTGCCACTTGGCAAGTGCCCATGCTAAATCAAGAGGGAAATTTGCCGTTCCAGATCCAAACAACGACTGTTCTGGACAAAGGACACCTTGTCCAACATTCTGACGGAAGATCACCAAAAGTAAGAAACATTTTATGATGCTATTTCTAATATCTGTCGTGCATGTGAACTGGTCGTCGGCGCCCAAGTGTTTCTGGCTATTGTGGCTACGCTAATATAACGCTATATTGTGTTTTCGCTGTAAAACACTTGATAAATCGGAAATATTGTCTGGAATCACAAGATGCCTGTCTTTCAATTGCTGTACACTATGTATTTTTCAGAAATGTTTTATGATGAGTAATTAGGTATTTGACGTTGGTGTCTGTAAATATTATGGCTGCTTTCGGTGCAATTTCTGATTGTAGCTGAAATGTAAACTATGATTTATACCTGAAATATGCAAATTTTTCGAACAAAACATATGCTATACAATAAATATGTTATCAGACTGTCATTTGATGAAGTTGTTTCTTGGTTAGTGGCTATTTATATCTTTATTTGGTCGAATTTGTGATAGCTACTGATGGAGTAAAAAACTGATGGAGTAAGAAAAGTGGTGTCTTTTGCTAACGTGGTTAGCTAATAGATTTACATATTGTGTCTTCCCTGTAAAACATTTAAAAAATCGGACATGTTGGCTGGATTCACAAGATGTGTACCTTCCATATGCTGTATTGGACTTGTTAATGTGTGAAAGTTAAATATTTAAAAAATATATATTTTGAATTTCGCGCCCTGCACTTGAGCTGGATGTTGTCATAAGTGTACCGGTGTCGGGCTGCACGCCAAACAGGTTAAGCACAAAAAAACACCAAAATCGTTGAGAATAAACATTAGAAAATAAAAAAAGAATGACCATTTTTTTCATAAATACAGTACCAGACAAATGTTTGGACATACCTATTCATTCCAGGGTTTTTCTTTATTTTTACTACTATTTTATTTTCTACATTGTAGAATAATAGTGAAGACATCAAAACTATGAAATAACACATATGGAATCATGTAGTAACCAATAAAGTGTTAAACAAATCAAAACATATTTTATATTTGAGATTCTTCAAAGTAGCCACCCTTTGCCTTGATGACAGCTTTGCACACTCTTGCCATTCTCTCAATCAGCTTCATGAGGTAGTCACCTGGAATGCATTTCAATTAAAAGTTCATTTGTGAAATGTATTTCCTTCTTAATGCATTTCAGCAAATCAGTTGTGTTTTGACAAGGTAGGGGTGCTATACAGAAGATAGCCCTATTTGGCAAAATACCAAATCCATATTATGGCAAGAACAGCTCAAATAAGCAAAGAGAAACGACAGTCCGTCATTACTTTTAGACATGAAGGTCAGTCAATCTGGAAAATGTAAAGAACTTTGAGAGTTTCTTAACGTGCAGTTGCAAACACCATCAATTGCTATGATAAAACTGGCTCTCATGAGGAACACCACAGGAAAGGAAGACCAAGAGTTACCTCTGCTACAGAGAATAAGTTCATTAGAGTTACCAGCCTCAGGAATTGCAGCCTAAATAAATGCTTCACATAGTTCAAGTAACAGACACATCTCATCATCAGCTGTTCAAAGGAGACTGTGTGAATCAGGCCTTCATGGTCGAATTACTGCAAATAAACCATTACTAAAGGACACAAATAATAAGAGACTTGCTTGGGCCAATAAACATGAGCAATGGACATTAGACCGGTGGAAATCTATCCTGTGGTCTGATTATCACGTTTTAGGAAATACCCAGATGCAGACAGTGTCGAAGTAACAAAAGTTTATTACTAGAACAGAGTCAGGCAAAACGACAGGTCAAGGGCAGGCAGAGGTCAGTAATCCAGATCAGAGTCCAAAAGGTACAGAACGGCAGGCAGTCACAGGGTCAGGCCAGGCAGAGGTCAATAATCTAGTGTGGTGGGACAAGGTACAGGACGGCAGGCAGGCTCAGGGTCGGGACAGGCAGAATGGTCAATGTCACAGGGTGTGACACTGATGAGTCCAAATTTGAGATTTTTGGTTCCAACCACCGTGTCTTTGTCGGTGAATGAATGATCTCCACATGTGTGGTTCCACCTTGAAGCATGGAGGGGGAGGTGTGATGGTGGGGGGGTGCTTTTCTGGTGACACACTTAAACAGCATGGCTACCACAGAATTCTGCAGCGATACACCATCCCATCTGGTTTGCGCTTAATGGGACAATAATTTGTTTTTCAACAGGACAATAACCCAACACACCTCCAGGCTGTGTAAGGTTTATTTTACCAAGAAGGAGAGTGATGGAGTGCTGCATCAGATGACCTGGCCTCCACAATCACGTTACCTCAACCCAATTGAGATAGTTTGGGATGAGTTGGACATACAGTTGAAGTCGGAAGTTTACATACACTTAGGTTGGAGTCATTAAAACTAGTTTTTCAACCACTCCACAAATGTCTTGTTAACAGACTATAATTTT
Organism: Salvelinus namaycush; assembly: GCF_016432855.1. Taxonomy (NCBI): domain Eukaryota; kingdom Metazoa; phylum Chordata; class Actinopteri; order Salmoniformes; family Salmonidae; genus Salvelinus; species Salvelinus namaycush. The sequence continues at coordinate 50,938,329 of NC_052310.1, forward strand.
GACAGGTCGGTTAGGACATCTACTTTGTGCATGACACAAGTAATTTTTACAACAATTGTTTACAGATAGATTAATTCACAATTTGTAACGGCTGCTCTCCTCCTCTTCGTCTGAAGAGGAGAAGCATGGGTCGGACCAATACGCATCGAGGTATGCAGTCATAATGAATTTATTTAAATGATAGACGAACACGAAACACTTGAGAATTTACAAAATAACAAACGCAGTCAACAGACCTGAACAAACGAACTTACATGACACGAAGAACGCACGAACAGGAAAATAGACTACACAAAAACCGAACGAACAAACAAACCGAAACAGTCCCGTGTGGCGCAACATACACAGACACGGAAGACAATCACCCACAAACTAACAGTGTAAAACAGCCTACCTATATATGATTCTCAATCAGAGGAAATGAATAACACCTGTCCCTGATTGAGAACCATATAAGGCTAATTAACCAACACACTCCCACATAGAACAAACAACACAGACTGCCCATCCCAACTCACGCCCTGACCAACTAAACACATACAAAACAAGAGAAAACAGGTCAGGAACGTGACATAACCCCCCCCTTAAGGTGCGAACTCCGGGCGCACCAGCACAAAGTCTAGGGGAGGGTCTGGGTGGGCATCTGACCACGGTGGTGGCTCAGGCTCTGGGCGAGGTCCCCACCCCACCATAGTCAATCCCAGCTTCCGTATTCCCCTCTGAATGACCACCCTCCTATTCCACCCACTTAATTTAAAGGGTACCGTTGAGATAAGGGGCAGCACCGGGATAAGGTAGCCCAGGACAGAGAGATAGCTCAGGACAGAGAGGTAGGTCAGGATAGAGAGGTAGCTCAGGATAGAGGGGCAGCTCCGGACAGAGAGACAGCTCTGGACTGAGGGGCAGTTCTGGATAAATAGCAGCTCATGACTGGCTGACGGCTCTGGACGCTCATGGCTAGCTGACGGCTCTGGACGCTCATGGCTGGCTGACGGCTCTGGACGCTCATGGCTGGCTGACGGCTCTGGACGCTCATGGCTCGCTGACGGCTCTGGGCGCTCATGGCTCGCTGACGGCTCTGGACGCTCATGGCTGGCTGACGGCTCTGGACGCTCATGGCTAGCTGACGGCTCTGGACGCTCATGGCTGGCTGACGGCTCTGGACGCTCATGGCTCGCTGGCGGCTCTGGACGCTCATGGCTCGCTGACGGCTCTGGCAGATCCTGTCTGGTTGGCGGCTCTGGCAGATCCTGTCTGGTTGGCGGCTCTGGCAGATCCTGTCTGGTTGGCGGCTCTGGCAGATCCTGACTGACGAATGGCTCTAGCGGCTCCTGACTGACTAACGGCTCTGACGGCTCGGGACAGACGGGCGGCTCTAATGGCTCGGGACAGATGGATGGCTCAGACGACACTGGGCAGACGGATGGCTCAGATGGCGCTGGGGAGACGGATGGCTCAGATGGCGCTGGGGAGACGGATGGCTCAGATGGCGCTGGGGAGACGGATGGCTCAGATGGCGCTGGGGAGACGGATGGCTCAGATGGCGCTGGGGAGACGGATGGCTCAGATGGCACTGGGCAGACGGATGGCTCTGGCCGGATGAGGCGCACTGTAGGCCTGGTGCGTGGTGCCGGAACTGGAGGCACCGGGCTAAGGACACGCACCTTCAGGCTAGTGCGGGGAGAAGGAACAGGGCATACTGGACCCTGGGGACGCACATTAGGCCTAGTGCGTGGTGCCGGAACTGGTGGTACCGGGCTGGGGACACGCATCTCAGGGCTAGTGCGGGGAGCAGCAACAGGATGCACAGGACTCTGGAGACGCACAGGAAGCTTGGTGCGTGGTGCCGGAACTGGTGGTACCGGGCTGGAGACACACACCACAGGGCTAGTGCGTGGAGGAGGAACTGGGCTCTGGAGACGCACAGGAAGCCTGGTGCGTGGTGTAGGCACTGGTGGTACTAGGCTGGGGCGGGAAGGTGGCGCCGGAAATACCGGACCGTGCAGGCGTACTGGCTCCCTTGAGCATTGAGCCTGCCCAACCTTACCTGGTTGAATACTCCCCGTCGCCCGACCAGTGCGGGGAGGTGGAATAACCCGCACCGGGCTATGTAGGCGAACCGGGGACACCATGCGTAAGGCTGGTGCCATGTAAGCCGGCCCAAGGAGACGTACTGGAGGCCATATATGTAGAGCCGGCTTCATGGCATTTGGCTCAATGCTCAATCTAGCCCGGCAGATACGAGGAGCTGGTATGTACCGCACCGGGCTATGCACACGTACAGGAAACACCGTGCGCTCTACTGCGTAACACGGTATCTGCCCGTACTCTCGCTCTCCACGGTAAGTACAGGGAGTTGGCGCAGGTCTCCTACCTGACTTCGCCACATTCCCTTTAAGCCCCCCCCCAAGAAATTTTTGGGCTTGTCTAACAGGCTTCCTACCGCGTCGTCGTGCTGCCTCCATTCTCCGGTATCCCTCCGCACATTACTCCATTGAATCCCAGGCGGGCTCCGGCACTCTCCTTGGGTCGATCGCCCATCTGTCGATCTCCTCCCATGAATTATAACCCAGATGCCTCTCCACCTTCTGTTTCCGTGCTTGCTCCTCAAATCGCCGCCTCTCTGCTTTCGCTGCCTCCAGCTCAGCTTTGGGGCGATTATATTCTCCTGGTACTTCGCGGTCCAGAATTTCCTCCCAATTCCTGTAATCCTGCGTTTGTTGTTGCTTCTTTCTCCCTCGTTGCTTGATCCTTTGTTGGTGGGTGATTCTGTAACGGCTGCTCTCCTCCTCTTCGTCTGAAGAGGAGAAGCATGGGTCGGACCAATACGCATCGAGGTATGCAGTCATAATGAATTTATTTAAATGATAGACGAACACGAAACACTTGAGAATTTACAAAACAACAAACGCAGTCAACAGACCTGAACAAACGAACTTACATGACACGAAGAACGCATGAACAGGAAAATAGACTACACAAAAACCGAACGAACAAACAAACCGAAACAGTCCCGTGTGGCGCAACATACACAGACACGGAAGACAATCACCCACAAACTAACAGTGTAAAACAGCCTACCTATATATGATTCTCAATCAGAGGAAATGAATAACACCTGTCCCTGATTGAGAACCATATAAGGCTAATTAACCAACACACTCCCACATAGAACAAACAACACAGACTGCCCATCCCAACTCACGCCCTGACCAACTAAACACATACAACAACAAGAGAAAACAGGTCAGGAACGTGACACAATTACAGTGGGTCACATACACTAAGTTGACTGTGCCTTTAAACAGCTTGGGAAATTCCCAAAAATTACGTAATGACTTTAGAAGCTTCTGATAGGCTAATTGAGTCAATTGGAGGTGTACCTGTGGATGTATTTCAAGGCCTACCTTCAAACTCAGTGCCTCTTTGCTTGACATCATGGGAAAATCAAAAGAAATCAGCAAAGACCTCTGAAAAAAAATTGTAGACCTTCACAAGTCTGGTTCATCCGTGGGAGCAATTTCCAAACGCATGAAGGTACCACAATCATCTGTACAAACAATAGTACGTAAGTATAAACACCATGGGACCATGCAGCTGTCATACCGCTCAGGAAGGAGACGCGTTCTGTCTCCTAGAGATGAACGTACTTTGGTGCAAAAAGTGCAAATCAATCCCAGAACAACAGCAAAGGACCTTGTGAAAATGCTGGAGGAAACAGTTACAAAGGTATCTATTTCCACAGTAAAATGAGTCCTATATCCACATAACCTGAAAGGCCGCTCAGCAAGGAAGAAGCCACTGCTCTAAAACTGCCATAAAAAAGCCAGACTACAGTTTAAAACTGCACATGGGGACAAATATCATACTTTTTGGAGAAATGTCCTCTGGTCTGATGAAAAGAAAATAGAACTGTTTGGCCATAATGACCATCGTAATGTTTGGATGAAAAAGGGGGAGGCTTGCAAGCCGAAGAACACCATCCCATCCTTGAAGCACGGGGGTGGCAGCATCATGTTGTGGGGATGCTTTGCTGCAGGAGGGACTGGTGCACTTCACAAAATAGATGGCATCATAAGGTAGGAAAATTATGTGGATATATTGAAGCAACATCTCCAGACATCAGTCAGGAAGTTAAAGCTTGGTCGCAAATGAGTCTTCCAAATGGACAATGACCCCAAGCATACTTCCAAAGTTGTGGCAAAATGGCTGAAGGACAACAAAGTCAAGGTATTGGAGTGGCCATCACAAATCCCTGACCTCAATCCAATAGAACATTTGTGGGCAGAACTGAAGAAGCGTGTGCGAGCAAGGATGCCTACAAACCTGAATCAGGTGGAATGGGCAATTATTCACCCAACTTATTGTGGGAAGCTTGTGGAAGGCTACCCAAAACGTTTGACCCAAGTTAAGTTTGGGATAGGGGGCGGTATTTTCACGTCCGGATGAAAAACGTGCCCAAAGTAAACTGCTTGCTACTCAAGCCCAGTTAAAATAATGTCTGTGAGTATAACAGAACGTATTTGTCAGGCGAAACCCCGAGGACAAATCATCCAGGAAAATGTTTTTTTTTAGTTCACTGTGTTTTCAGTGAGGTTTCTATGTGGATCTAGATTTCGAAGGCACTTGCTTGCAGTGCCTATGGTTTCCACTAGATGCCAACAGTCTTTAGAAATTGGTTGAAGTTTTTCTTTTGAGAAATTAAGATGTAGCCATTTCCTATCTGGGTGGATAGCCAAGTGTACCGTTGTGGTTTCATTTTATCCGCTATTGAACGCAGTGTATCCCGTCTTAAATTTGATCGATTATTTACGTTTAAAAATACCTAAAGTTGGATTTGGAAAGTTGTTTAAAATGTTTGGACCAAGATTACAGTTAATTTATTAGATAATGTGTAGTCATGTTGGGCGAGTTGGAACCGGTGTTTTTCTGAATCAAATGCGCCAAATATATGGACATTTTGGGGATATAACGACGGAATTAATCAAACAAAAGGACCATTTGTGATGTTTACGGGACATATTGGAGTGCCAACAGAAGAAGATCTTCAAAGGTAAGGCATGAATTATATAGTTATTTCTGAGTTTTGTGTTGTGCTTGGTGATATGAAATGTGATTGTCATGTGTTTGTTTGATGGAGTGCTGTCCTCAGATAATAGGATGGCTTGCTTTTGCCATAAAGCCTTTTTGAAATCTGACACGGTGGCTGGATTAACAAGAAGTTAGGCTTCATTTTGGTGTATTGCACTTGTGATTGTATGAAAGTTAAATATTTATAATCATTTATTTTAAATTTCGCGCTCTGCAATTTCCCCGGTGGTGTCGAAACGTTCCGCTAGCGGAACCCCCAGCCATAACAGGTTTTTAAAATAAAGCGGTCATCCTAACTGACCTAATTCAGGGAATTTTTACTAGGATTAAATGCCAGGAATTATGAAAAACTGAGTTTAATGTATTTGGCTAAGGTGTATGTAAACTTCCGACTTCAACTGTGTGTGTATATATATACTATACCTCTCTCAAAGCGTTTGCATATAAACCATCACCACTCTTTGGTTTTTTATATATATACATTTCGGCTTTCATAACAACTTTTACATTATATATTTTTTTTTAACATTATCACAGGGCAAGCACTGCCTACCCTGAGTGCACGTCGTTGGTTTGTAAATACAACCTCTGGATCCAGTCTTCATCATAACCTGCACTAAATAAATACTTTTTTTTGCATTCTCAACTGTTTCTGCTCCATACCAACTAAAAAGGCTGCCGGGTCCTAAAGCTTAACACCTTGCTATTGGTGTTAATTTTATTAATGTACTTGTGGGGTAATCTTTAAACGTAGTCTTCTGAAGTATTGAAATAACCCTTTTCTGAATTAATCAAAGTTCCATATTCTGATATGTCATTCGTTGAAGCATTTCTCTTTCCTCTTAGTGATGTTATTTGGCCATAGGCCATGTAACAGAAAGCTAATGTCCTTGGATTCAGGAAGCTCCTATCTAATCCATTCTAGCAAGGAGTCATGTAGAGTCAGGGACGTCTCTACCCCAAATACAAATGCACCCAAGCAAGCACCCACATAGGCACATGCGTACACACACTCACACACACATATTATTATTTTCTAAAGATTTACTATCCTGGAGTTTATTTCAATGAAAGCCCTTTCAAGTCACACAAAGTGTATAAACAAAGAACATAGTGTGCCATCAAACACATTTATCCACTTTGATCTATGAAACCTCTGGGCAATGCAAGAAAATCGCTCTGCACAGTCTCCATTTCAGTTTACAGAAATAGAGCCACTTTAAAACTTCCCAAACCTAAAAAAGGAGGACACATCACTTTACCCTACACCTTCCATTTCCCCTGCCACATTGACCGATTCCTGAAAACAGTGTTAATATTTAATGTCAATGCAGCTCCCTTTCTGGCGCCCTCTGTAGAGATGCTGGCAATAATGCAAGGGGACAGTCTAGACAGGCTGAAATGGGAGAGCAGCCATTTCCAAGGTGTACTGTCTAAACCCTTCAGATGTTCACTGAGTCCTAATGAACGCCTCAAAAGGCCCCATCATTGTGACTCTCAAATCTTTCATGCCATACAATTATGTAATCTATGAAAACCCCTTTACAGATGCTTCACAAATCAATGACAGAATAATACAATAACAAAATGTAGGCCTTTCTGCTGGTCATGTACTGTATGTACAGTATTGTTCAGTGGGGAAAGTCAAGCTAGAGTGAAGTGGCAGAAAAATATACATTTTAGTCATTTAGCAGACAATCTTATCCACCACAATTTATAGTAGTGTGTGCATACATTTTAACTTACTGGTCCCCCATGGGAATTGAAACCACAACCTTGGTGTTGCAAGTGCTATGCTCTACCAACTGAGCACCCAGGATAAACACGCAGCTTTATGCCCAGTGACAACAGCAGGGTTCTCTGGCTCCATAGCCCTGATTGGCAGATCGTCCGGGGGCGAGACAGGGCCTATTTGCCACTCTCACATTGGCCTGTCAATCAAGCAGGCACAGGGCAGCACAGCAATATGGGGACTGAAAATTGACTTGACTCTCCTCTCCAGAGCCCTTGCTGGTACATCCAGGTACAGAGGAGTAGGATAAAGTTCCCAAAAAGAAAGAAAGAAAAGGTAAGAAGTAAAGCTGATCATGCTACTGTTAGGAACTGTACTATTCTATGATTGCTGCACTGTTATTCCGTAGACATGCCTACATATATGCTGTCTTGACAACCCGAGAGCAATACAGACTAAAAAGGACCTCCTCAATGTCCATTATCTAGTACAAAGTCTTATTTCGTCTGAGCATTTGGAGTATCCTCTCGATAATGATTCCTGGTGCACATCAACAACCCAGGGATGTCTATACTACAGTTATTGAACTCTCCATGATCCTCTCTCTTAGCCTATGATCATTCAGACAGTGTATGCATGTACAGTTATGCTCATTCACATTTGATAACCATACATTGGGGCACTTTATAGCTCTTCTTGTCACGTTCTGACCATAGTTCTTGTGTGTTTTGCTTGTTTTAGTGTTGGTCAGGACGTGAGCTGGGTGGGCATTCTATGTTGTGTGTCTAGTTTGTCTGTTTCTATGTTTGGCCTAATATGGTTCTCAATCAGAGGCAGGTGTTTTGTGTTGTCTCTGATTGGGAATCATATATAGGTGGCTTGTTTTGTGTTGGGGTTTGTGGGTGGTTGTTTCCTGTCTTTGTGTTTTCTCTGCACCAGCTAGGACTGTATCGGTTTGCCACATTTTGTTATTTTGTATCGTGTTAAGTGTTCACTGTTCACTGTTTTATCGTTTTATTAAACATGTTGAGCACTGGCTACGCTGCGTGTTGGTCCGATCCCTGTTACACCCTCTCTTCTCGTGAAGAGAGGGAAGGCTGCCGTTACAGAACCACCCACCAAACTCGGACCAAGCAGCGTGTCTACGGGCAGCAGCAGCAGCGAGTTCAGGAATGGACATGGGAGGACGAGCTGGACGGAAAATGACCCTGGGCAGAGCCAGAGGAATGTCGCCGCCCCAAAGCAGAGCTGGAGGCAGCAAAAGCAGAGAGGCAGCATTATGAGGTGCTAGCAAGGCAGAGCGGCTGGAAGCCCGAGAGGCTCCCCCAAAAATGTATTGGGGGGGGCTAAAGCGGGGTGTAGCTGGGTCAAGTAGGAGACTTGAGCCAACTCCCCCTGCTTACCTTAAGGAGCCAAGGATGGAACCAGAGCCGGTGAGGGCGGTATTGGAGGTGAGCGAAGTAGAGACTGTGAAGGATCTAATGGGGAAATTGGAGGAGAGAGAAATGAGGGATTTGCTGGTTTGGTGCATGAGGCACGACATCCGCCTGACAGAGCATGTCGGGGATTTGATGTCACCTGAGTCAGCTCTCCATACTCGTCCTGAGGTGTGGGCTAGCCGTCTGGTGAAGACTGTGCCAGCCTCACGCGCCTTCCTAGCCCTGCACGTCCTGTGCCAGCTCAGCGCACCAGCTCTCCTGTGGCAGCCCCATGCACCAGCTCTCCAGTTCCAGCACCCCGCACTCGCCTTGAGGTGCGTGCCCTCAGCCCAGTACCATCGGTGCCAACACCACGCACCAGGCTTCCTGTGCGTCTCCAGAACTCTGTTCCTCCTCCACGCACTCTCCCTGTGGTGCGTGTCTCCAGCCCGGTACCAGCAGTTCCGGCACCACGCACCAAGCCTCCTGTGCGTCTCCAGAGCCCTGTACGCACTGTTCCTTCTCCCCGCACTCGCCCTGAGGTGCGTGCCCTCAGCCCGGTACCACCAGTGCCGGTAGCACGCAACAGGCCTATAGTGCGCCTTGAGAGTCCAGTGTGCCCTGTTCCTGCTCCCCGCACTCGCCTAATGGTGCGTGTCTCCAGTCCGGTACCACCAGTTCCGACACCACGCACCAGGCCTAATGTGCGCCTCAGCAGGTCAGAGCTGCCCGCCTGCCCAGCGCCGTCTGAGCTGCCTGCCTACCCAGCGCCATCTGAGCTGCCTGCCTGCCCAGCGCCGTCTGAGCCGCCTGCCTGCCCAGCGCCGTCTGAGCCGCCTGCCTGCCCAGCGCCGTCTGAGCCGCCTGCCTGCCCAGCGCCATCTGAGCCATCCGTCTGCCCAGCGCCATCTGAGCCATCCATCTGCCCAGCGCCATCTGAGCCATCCGTCTGCCCAGCGCCATCTGAGCCGCCCGTCTATCCCGAGCCGTCAGAGCCGCCCGTCTGTCCCGAGCCGTCAGAGCCGCCCGTCAGTCAGGAGCCGTCAGAGCCGCCCGTCAGTCAGGAGCCGCCAGAGCCGCCAGCCAGTCAGGAGCCGCCAGAGCCGCCAGCCAGTCAGGAGCCGCCAGAGCCGCCAGCCAGTCAGGAGCCGCCAGAGCCGCCAGCCAGTCAGGAGCCGCCAGAGCCGCCAGCCAGTCAGGAGCCGCCAGAGCCGCCAGCCAGTCAGGAGCCGCCAGAGCCGCCAGCCAGTCAGGAGCCGCCAGAGCCGCCAGCCAGTCAGGAGCCGCCAGAGCCGCCAGCCAGTCAGGAGCCGCCAGAGCCGCCAGCCAGTCAGGAGCCGCCAGAGCCGCCCGCCAGTCATGAGCTGCCCTCCAGTCATGAGCTGCCCGCCAGTCATGAGCTGCCCGCCAGTCATGAGCTGCCCGCCAGTCATGAGCTGCCCGCCAGTCATGAGCTGCCCTCCAGTCATGAGCTGCCCTCCAGTCATGAGCTGCCCTCCAGTCATGAGCTGCCCTCCAGTCCGGAGCTACCTCTCTGTCCGGAGCTACCTCTCTGTCCTGAGCTACCTCTCGGTTCGGAGCTGTCTCCTCAGTCTGATGGGGCCCTTTGTGAGGGTTCCTAGGCCAAGGTCGGCGGCGAGGGTCGCCACTCAAAGGACGCAAAGGAGGGGGACAAAGACAATGGTGGAGTGGTGTCCTCGTCCAGCGCCGGAGCCGCCACCGCGGACAGATGCCCACCCAGACCCTCCTCTAGAGTTTTAGGGGGTGCGTTCGGAGTCCACACCTCAGGAGGGGGGTACTGTCACGTTCTGACCATAGTTCTTGTGTGTTTTGCTTGTTTTAGTGTTGGTCAGGACGTGAGCTGGGTGGGCATTCTATGTTGTGTGTCTAGTTTGTCTGTTTCTATGTTTGGCCTAATATGGTTCTCAATCAGAGGCAGGTGTTTTGTGTTGTCTCTGATTGGGAATCATATATAGGTGGCTTGTTTTGTGTTGGGGTTTGTGGGTGGTTGTTTCCTGTCTTTGTGTTTTCTCTGCACCAGCTAGGACTGTATCGGTTTGCCACATTTTGTTATTTTGTATCGTGTTAAGTGTTCACTGTTCACTGTTTTATCGTTTTATTAAACATGTTGAGCACTGGCTACGCTGCGTGTTGGTCCGATCCCTGTTACACCCTCTCTTCTCGTGAAGAGAGGGAAGGCTGCCGTTACACTTCTAGCCAACAATAACAGGCAATAAAACACAAAGGAAGAATCTTGTACGTTATGGCAAAATGTACATTTCCGCCAAAATAGATATAACCAAAAGTAATTATTTTTCATGAGATGTCCATAAAAAATTACAAGTAATGCTGCATAGTTCTAGAAAGGTTTGGAATTCAACACCCAGGTAAAAATCATTATAAATTGCTGAGGTGTACTCACTTATGAGGGCTCAAGTACAAAGTAAATATATCATTAAAATATAAATAAGCATGTATTATTTTTTTCCTATTCAACAAAAGTGGGGGAATAGGGTTTGAAATGACTAATGCTTTCTAAAAATAGTAAAAATCAAATTATAAACAACTTACTTGAAGATTTCCCCTTTTCTTATAACTGTTTATAACTGTAAAATAAATATGATCATATTTAGTGACAGTACAAATCTGGCCTCATTTCATATAACTGACAGAGCATTTTAAGCCAAGCCTCCTTTGAGTGATGCAGACACAATTCGAATGTCTGCAGACTCGTTTCAACTTCGGCTTGTATTTTTCATGTTGAGCTCTAAATCCAGCTGATAATATCTCAGCGAGATGAGACCACGATTTCTGAAATTGCTAGACAGTCACCTTCCATATGCCGTCTCCCTGTTTGGGCTCTGTCAATCAGAGGGGAAGCAAATCGATTATGTGTCATAAAATGTGACATGTCAGTCCCTATGCAAATGTCTGGTGTGAAACCTGACACTTCAAGTTAGTTTCGTTGATAGAGTGGTGGCGGTAGGTAGACAGATTTGGCTTTCTGGGCCTATAAGGAACTGGACCCTGTGACGTTCACAGAGTGCTTTGTATACCAACATGTAAATATTCCACTTTATGTACAGTGCATTTGAAAAAATATATGTTTTTGCTTTGTCATTATGGGGAATTGTGTGCAGATTGATGAGAATTATAATTTGTTTCATCCATTTTAGAATAAGACTGTACCATAACTACATGTGAAAAAGGTAAAGGGGTCTGAATACTTTCAGAAGACTGAAATATAACAAAACATAGAAAAACTGGATTTTCAACGGCTTTCTCAGCCCCCTCCTGTACTCTCTGTTCACCCATGACTGGCCTCACGCACGCCTCCAACTAAATCATTACGTTTTCAGATTGCACAACAGTAGTAGGCCTGATTACCAACAATGACGAGACAGCCCACAGGGAGGAGGTGAGAGCCCTGGTGGAGTGGTGCCAGGAAAATAACCTCTCCCTCAACGTCAACAAAACGAAGGAGCTGATCGTGGACTTCAGGAATCAGCAGAGGGAGCACCCCTCAATCCACATCAACGGGAATGCAGTAGAGAAGGTGTAAAGCTTCAAATTCCTCTGCATACACATCACTGACGATCTGAAATGGTCCACCCACACAGTGTGGTAAAGAAGGTGCAACAGTGCCTCTTCAACCTCAAGAGGCTGAACAAATTTGGCTTGGCCCCTAAGACCCTCAGAAACCTTTACAGATGCACAATTGAGAGCATCCTGTCAGGCTGTATCACCGCCTGGTACGATAACTGCACCGACCTTAACCCCAGGACTCCAGAGGTGGTACGGTCTGCCCAAGGCATCCCTGGGGGCACACTGCCAGCCTTCCAGGACACCTACAGCACCCGATGTCACAGGGAGGCCAAAAAGATCATCAACCACCCGAGCCACGTTCTGTTCACCCCGTTATCATCCAGAAGGCGAGGTCAGTACAGGTGCATCAAAGCTGGGCCCGAGAGACTGAAAAACTGTTTCTATCTCAAAGCCATCAGACTGTTAATAAATAGCCATCACTAGCCGGCTACCACCCAGATACTCAACCCTGCACCTTAGAGGCTGCTGCCCTATATTCATAGACATGGAATCACTGGCCAGTTTAATAATGGAACACTAGTCACTTTAATAATGTTTACATACTGCTTTACTCACCTCATATGTATATACTGTATTCTATTCTACTATATTTTAGTCAATGCCACTCCGACATTGCTCGTCCTAATATTTATCCCATTCTTTAATTTTTAGATTTGTGTATTGTTGTGAATTGTTAGATACCACTGCACTGTTGGAGCTAGGATCACAAGCATTTTGGTACACCTGCAATAGCATCTGCTAAATATGTGTATGTGACCAATACAATTAGATTTTGATTTAAATAATCTTTATTAATATTGAAATTATGAAACATATTAATTGCATTGCACCCATGAGGCCACTGGGTCAACTGATTGCAGGAAACGGCTACATTATACATTCTGAAAGATTTCCGTGCGAAAAGCAAGCAATTTGGAAAGCCATAGTCAATCAATCAACAATATGATAATAGGAAAAATAGTCATCATTATTTCCAATCTGTGGATACTATATGATTAGAAGGGTTCGAATTTCAGCCCAGTTAAAATACACTATATATACAAACGTATGTGGATTTTACTATTTCAGCCACACCCGTTGCTAATAGGTGTATAAAATTGAGAGCACAGGCAAACATTGGCAGTAGAATGGCCTTACTGAAGAGCTCAGTGACTTTCAATGTGGCGCTGTCATAGCATACCACCTTTCCTAATTCTGCCCTGCTAGAGCTGTTATTGTGATGTAGAAACATCTAGCAGGAAGAACGGCTCAGCCGCGAAGTGGTTGGCCACACAAGCTCACAGAACGGGACCGTCGAGTTCTGAAATCATCTGTCTTCAATTGCAACACTCACGACCGAGTTCCAAACTGCCTCTGGAGGTAACATCAGCACTAGAACTGTTCGTCAGGGGCTTCATGAAATGGGTTTTCACGGCCGAGCTGCTGCACACCAGCCTAAGATCACCATGTGCAATGCTAAGAGTTAGCTGGAGTGGTGTAAAGCCCGTCACCATTGGACTCTGGAGAAGTTGAAACGCGTTCCCTGAAGTGGTGAATCACGCTTCACCACTTGCCTCAATGCTTAGTGCCAACTGTAAAATTTGGTGGGGGAGGAATAAACCATCTGGGGCTGTTTTTCATGGTTCGGGCTAGGCCCCTTAGTTCCAGTGAAAGGAAATGTTAACTCTACAGCATACAGTGACATTCTAGATGATTCTGTGCTTCCAACTTTGTGGCAACAGTTTGGGGAAGGCCCTTTTCTGTTTCAGCATGACAATGCCCCGTGCACAAAGCGAGGCCCATACAGAAATTGTTTGTCGAGATCGGGGTGGAAGAACTTGACTGGCCAGCACAGAGCCCTAAACTCAACCCCATCGAACACCTTTGGGATGAATTGGAACGCCGACTGCGAGCCAGGCCTAATCACCTAACATCAGTGCCTGACTTCACTAATACTCTAGTGGCTGCTGAATGGAAGCAAGGCCCCGCAGCAATGTTAGGAGAGTAGAGGTTGTTATAGCAGCAAAGGGGGGGACCATATTAATGGTCCATATTAATGCCCATGATTTTGGAATCAGATGTTCGACAAGCAGGTGTCCACATACCTTTGGTCATGTATTGTATAAGGCAGGGGGTATTCAAAATAAGATTGTAGCATGACAAACAAATTGGGGATGCATGCCAGCAAAGCCACTACAGACCACAACACTAAACAATACATTAATTGCACTATAAAAGTGGCAAACAGTGCCCACAAACTGTTAGGGCCTACATAAAGCTGTCCCAATAGCAGTCCCAACACCTGGCTATCAGCAGAGCCTTGTCTGGCAGCGAAACAGTTCATTCAGCATCAAACATAGCTGATATGGCTGAAATGCTTAAAAAATGTGGTTTCTACTGACAATTGAGATGTACAAACTATGGCATAAGTGGACAATGAGCGCATACCAGGCAATCCGTAATTTCGATTAAGACATTAATGAGCGAGCTAGGAGTCAATATAACTATTTGTTCAGCACTTTTGAAATGTACAGCGACAGAACTCCATTCTTGCAGTGTTCTCACTGTACACCAAGTCAGAACCGTAGGATAAATAAAGGGGGCATATAAGCAAACAATGAAAGCTCTTGTAATATTCAATGATTACATTTCTCTAAAACAGGTTATAGGCTACATTTGCACCACCAAGTCATAACTGAGGGGAAAATAGACCAAATGAATAGGGTGAGGCACATGAGCTACTAACAGCTTACTACACAACATACACTTAGTATTACTCTCTTAGCTACAGTATACATATCTCCCTGGCATATTACATACTTTATGCAGCAGCATACAATACATTTTTGGACTCACCTTGTTGCGCTCACTTGAACAGGAAGGTGGCGCGGCGGTCCTTCGTGGTCAAATTTTGTCATCAAACTTTGTCATCAAAGTCTGGCATTCTTTAGATTTATGGTGCTTTGAAAACAACTGGGAACTTAGAAAAAAGGTTGAATCATGATGACATCAGTGATCTTCAGGCCGTAGCTCAAGAAAAAGACCAGAGTTCCCGACTTACAATTCCGAGTTGGATGACCGTTCAAAACTTATTTTCCCAGTTGTCTTGAACTCACCGAAGTCAGATTTCCCAGTTCTGAGTTTCCAGTTGTTTTGAGCACAGCAGAAATCTGGATTGATAGCATAGCCAATGTTGAATGTTTATAATTTTATACCTTAAACCGAGAATTGGGACCACACATCCACTCCACTGAATAGCAGGCTAGTGATTGCTTTGCAATGCTTGCAGTTAGCCACTTAATTCCTTCCAAACCACTCATTGTTGAATTTGCGATTTCCAGCCGATGAGCACCGATAAATTTTATCTATAATGTCTCTGGGGATTTCTATGTTAATCCTAGTGACAAGGATTAAAAATGATTTTCCAGTAGATTGTCAACTTGATTCAAGAGTGTCAACTTGATAGTATGATGTTGACATGATCAGTCCAATCAAATCTACTGTAGATATAATGTGATTTGACATAATTTTGCCTATGGCCAATTACCTTGAGCCTTCTTGGATGGGTACTTCTAATGTATATGGCTAATATGGCAGCACCCAAGGGGCTTGAATTTCGAGCTCTACCTTTAGATTTGGCAGTGATGTAGCATCCCCATGAGTGACAGAACACTGAGCCAATCACGGCACAACTAGAGAACATTACCAACCCTTATGCTCCGTATTTTCCGCTGGCTGAGCACCACCACAGAAAGCAATGAGCTAGGCTGAAACACCTGCATTTTGGATGTGCCTTACTCAAGAAAGCAAAAAAGAGACCATGTTTGTATGGAGGCTTTATTAACGCAATGATTTTTTATTTGTTACATTGTTTGCAAACTGATACAGTATGTGACACGTATTAATGCCAAAATAACATACCAAACAGGGAACCCCCCAAATATTATTATTATTATTTATTTTTTGCAAAACATGTGGGGATCAAAACAGGCTCTGCCCCTCCTGCCCTGAATGACGGGTCGTCACTGCGTCTACGGAGATACTGTAGATGGGATGGGCTGAGAGTACCAGAGGGGTGGGATTAAAAAACTCATGATCGGTAATATTTATTACTGAAAACACTATGTTGATGTCTGAGTACTATCTACCCGTAATGTGATGGGCCACTAAAAATATTACATCTGTACAGATGACAAATCTATACAGATGTGTGTAGAGATGGTTTGGTTTGCATCACTCTCTCCTACCCTGCAATAAACGTTTTACCTGCATTTGTTTGTTTCTCGATTCTGAATATATTTTCAGATGTTCTCGGTCTTGGCTAAGTCATGGCAAATGATTTCCTCCTCCGCGAGGTGCCATTCACCTCTGATAAATGTCATTGGAAGGCCTTTCTGAGTCCTTTATGAGTCTTGCATATGAATAAATAGAAAATGTTTTCTATCCTTCCATTTCACCTGCATTGATCCTCTTTTCTTATCTTCTAGCTAGTGGAGCTTAGCCTATACACCTGAGTGCTATAGCAAAACCGCAACTAAGAATCTCCTTTTGGAACACAAAAGAACAGAGAATGTGCTCTGTTGATGGCTTTGCTAGAGCTCTGCTTCCCATTCAAATCAACAGAGCATTACAAATATATGTTATTCTAGCCAACATTGTCTTTGCTGTTCTTGTTGTCAAGCTAAGACTGTATGCCAACACTTTATTTTTGTCTTTTTGCATCTTTACTTTATGACAGCAACAAAAAAGGACAAATGCTCAGAATATTCCCCAACTGCTTTTCAAATATCTTTTACACATTCATATTTTCACTGGGCTGACCTCTTTTGCTCTTTCTATCATCATTGTCTTGCTAATCTCTATCTCTTGCTTATCAATTCTTAGATGAAAAGCAAAGAAAAAATATTATTCCAGATAAGGCTGGTATGAACTATGAACACATCTTTATAATCATTAACACTGACAAACAGTCAATATAATGTACATGAACAATTGCCATGGAAGACAAATCCGTGCACACGTCCAAAATGACAGTGATGGAAGTAACGAATTACAAATACTCTTGTTACTGTAACTGAGTAGCTTTTCTGAGTTCTTGTACTTTTTTGAGTATTTTTTCAATTAAGTTTTGTACTTTGCTACCTTTTTAAAACTGTCAGCTACAGAGTAGAATGTTGTAGGCTATCCTCATAGTAGATCATGATGGCACGGAAGCTTTACGGGTGGGTGCCCATCGCGGCCAGAAAAATCTGCTCATCGTTGTTTAGTCAGTGACCAATAAAATCAAATTTCTCACATCACGCACACAACAGGCCAATCAAATCTAGCTGTGCACACAAACTGAATGATGATAGTCGTAAGATTTCCAAAACTGCAAATAGAACTTAGTTAGGGAGACGATTCATGACAGCTAGGAAAGGCTTTTTATCAAAGCGGTGTGTGAATAACAATGGAGAGTCAGGAGACAATCCAGACACAGACCCAGTGTCTGCGTCTTCTAAAGAAGAGGAAAATCCCTTGCCCCTTTTCAGTGACCAGTTCTCCTTTAAGCACAAGAGAGGTGACAATGCAATCATGCAATGCAAGCTGCTTAGCCAGGATGGCGGAGGTGGCTTCCTACAAAACTCTGCCTCAAACTTGAGGAAAAATGTACAGGTAAGATAAACAGATATAAATGATACAAATGTAGCTATTGATGGCTTTAACAGCTAGTAGCCTAGTTGTCTAGTGACTGCTAGCATGTCAATGTTAGCTAGCTATCCTTGCAGCTAAGTTAGCAAGCTAGCTACATGGCTAACCACCGCCCGATGATAATAGCCATTATTGTGGCTAGCACGTCGTTGTCATTATATGATGGTGGGTAGCTAGCCATTTAAGTTATCTGGGCTAGCTAACAACATTAGCTAGGCTAATGTCAGCAAGTGAACTAGCTAGCTAGCTCATGTTAGCTTGCTTGGTCATGACATAGAGAGACCTAGGATTTTTTGCTATGTACTTTGTCTGTGTAAATTAGGATAACGTTAATCTAAAAGCCATAATCTCTTACTGAGATTATGGCTTTTAGACTCAGTAAGTCAAAAATAGAATCGGTGAAATTGTATTCTTCTTTTAGATAATTATATTTGGTTAGATCACTCAGATGATGTAGTCTATGAATGCATAGAATAGTCAAATATCACGCAATTTAGTCATCTTTCCATAGAGGGGTCATAATAGTTTGTAGACCAAACCGTTCGGACGCTACAGACATTTTTGGGAAGTCTCATGGTCTGACAAACACCACTCTAGCACTGCCACCTTTCACTGCAGATGTGGAAGGGCGACATCAGTGGATGAGGTGGATTGAGACGCAGACAATGTAAAAAAAAACATATCTAGCTTAAAGTGATGGATTTTAATGGGAATTTGTTTTATCATTCTAATTTGATTTCCGCTGGAGTGCGGACATCGACTCTAGGGGGTTTTAACCTCCAGTGTTAATTTTCAGACTCACAATTTGACAGTTACTCTGTGAATAATGTAGAGACGGCAAGTCAGTGATATAATTACACACAATATGAAGAATTAGGGATTCATGTTCATGAACACATTTTATTTTCGATTAGGGAATTAGCTAGCTATATTATACAAAATAGTACCTTACATTGGCTAGCATCTATCCATAGGCAGTTGAGGCTCCAAACCAGAAAGATTATTTTTAGCTAGAAATAATCTAGCTAGCTAGCCAATTTTTGCTATCTTTATTGTTGTCAGATAAACCACAGATAGAACAAGGAGCTAGGTTCAGTTGAACAAATTATTTGGAGAAACCCAGCCCTCACTTTAAAGCTAACTAGCTAGTAACAAAGTAACACATTGCTTGGCAAGCATCATTAACATAGAAATAATTTAATTGCCAAAGTTAGTCAACACATACAGTTGAAGTCGGAAGTTTACACAAACATAGGTTGAAGTCGTTAAAACTCGTTTTTCAACCACTCCACAAAATTCTTCTTAACAAACTATAGTTTTGGCAAGATGGTTAGGACATCTACTTTGTGCATGACACAAGTAATTTTTATAACAGTTGTTTACAGACGGATTATTTCACGTATAAGTCACTGTATCACAATTCCAGTGGGTCAGACGTTTACATACACTAAGTTGACTGTGCCTTCAAACTGCTTGGAAAATTCTGAAAATGTGTCATGGCTTTAGAAGCTTCTGATAGGCTAATTGACATAATTTGAGTCAATTGGAGGTGTACCTGTGGATGTATTTCAAGGCCTGCCTTCAAACTCATTGCCTCTTTGCTTGACATCATGGGGAAATCAAAAAAAATTAGCCAAGACCTCAGAAAAAAAAATGGAGACCTCCACAAGTCTTGTTAAAGCATTGTTGGTTAAGGGCTTGTAAGTAAGCATTTCACTGTTGTATTCGGCACATGTGACTTGATTTATTTGATTTGAATTACTTCAAAGCATATCCCATTATGCTCTACAGTATGTGTCACGATCGTTGGAATAAATGGACAAAGGCGCAGCGTGCGTAGAGTACCACATGTTTTATTAGATGAAACTCACAAAAAACAATCAAGTGCAAAACGAAACGTGAAGCAAATGCAGTGCTCACAGGCACTACACAAAAACAAGATCCCACAACCACAGTGGGGAAAAGGCTGCCTAAATATGATCCCCAATCAGAGACAATGATAGACAGCTGCCTCTGATTGGGAACCATACCAGGCCAACATAGAAATACAAAAACTAGAGTACCCACCCTGGTCACACCCTGACCTAACCGAAATAGAGAATAAAAAGGCTCTCTAAGGTCAGGGCGTGACAGTACCCCCCCCAAAGGTGCGGACTCCGGCCGCAAAACCTGACTCTATGGGGGAGGGTCCGGGTGGGCATCTAGCCTCGGTGGAGGCTCCGGTTCGGGACGTAGACCCCGCTCCGCTCGCTGATCCCTCCGCTTCCGTGGAACCGGACCGTGGATCGTCGCCGGAGGCTCCGGACCTTGGATCGTCGCCGGAGGAACTGGACCGTGGATCGTCGCCGGAGGCTCCGGATCTTGGATCGTCGCCAGAGGAACCGGACCGTGGATCGTTGCCGGGGACCCCGGACCGTAGATCGTCGCCGGAGGCTCTGGACTGGGAACCCTCGCCGAAGGCTCCTGACTGGGACCCCTCGCTGGAGGCTCCGGACTGCAGACTGTCGCTGGAGGCTCTGGACTGCCGACCGTCGCTGGAGGCTCTGGACTGCCGACCGTCGCTGGAGGCTCTGGACTGCCGACCGTCGCTGGAGGCTCTGGACTGCCGACTGTCGCTGGAGGCTCTGGACTGCCAACCGTCGCTGGAGGCTCTGGACTGCAGACCGTTGCTGGATGCTCTGGACTGCAGACTGTCGCTGAAGGCCTGGTGTGTGGAGCTGGCACAGGATGTACCGGGCTGGGGAGACGCACAGGAGGCCTGGAGCGTGGAGCCGGCACAGGACGTTCCGGGCTGTGGAGGCGCACTGGAGGTCTGGTGCGTGGAGCTGGCACAGGACGTACCGGGCTGGGGAGACTCACCGGAGGTCTGGTGCGTGGAGCTGGCACAGGACGTACCGGGCTGTGGAGGCGCACTGAAGGTCTGGAGCGTAGAGTTGGCACAACGTGTCCTTAACAGATGGCAACCTTCGTACGGCAAGTGCGGGGAGCTGGAACATGACGTACCGGGCTGTGGAGGCGCACTGGAGACACGGTGCGTAGGTCCGGCACACATTGTAGCGGAACGATAACACGCTCCTCAAAGCGAGTGTGAAGAGCTGGCACAGGACGTGCAGGGCTGGGAAGGCGTACTGGAGACCTGGTGTGTGGAGCCGGTACAGTCTTCACCAGACGGCTAGCATGCTCTTCAGGACGAGTAAGAAGAGCTGACTCAGGTGGCATTAAACTGAGGACACGCTCCTTAGGGCGAATGTCGTGCCTCATGCACCAACACAACAGCTCTCTCATAACTCTCTCCTCCAATTTCCCCATCAACTCACTGACTGTCTCTGATTCACTCCCTTCACTCCCCTCCAAGTTCACCTTCTTCTCCCAGACTGGCTCTGGTTCACCCCTCGGCTCCGCCGACCACCCCGTGTGGACTGGCTCTGGTTCACACCTCGGCTCCGCCGACCACCCCGTGTGCCCCCCCCAAATGTTTTGAGGCTGCCTCTCGGGCTTCCGTCGTGGCCGCGAACCTCGGTGTCATCGTTGTTGCTCCCCTGCTGCCTCCGCCTGCTTCCATGGCAGGCTTCTGTCTCCTGCCATGATTTCGTCCCACGTCCAGGATGTCCTCCACTCCTGGCTTTCCTCCCAGGCCCAGGATCCCTGCTCCTCCTGGGCACGCTGCTTGGTCCGTGGGTGGTGGGATCTCCTGTAACGATCGTTGTTGGAAGGATGGTCAGACCAAGATGCAGCGTGGGGTAGGTTAATCATTTTTATTTATGATAGCCGGCACAAAACAAGAAAGAGTAACAAACGAAACGTACAGATTTGTAGGGCTAAAAAGCAACAATACAAAATCAAGATCCCACACCCAACAGGTGGAAAAAGGCTGCCTAAATATGATCCCCAATCAGAGACAACAATAGACAGCTGCCTCTGATTGGGAAACATACCAGGCCAACATAGAAAAGAAAAAACTAGACTACCCACCCTAGTCACACCCTGACCGAACCAACATAGAGAATAAAAAGGCTTTCTAAGGTCAGGTCGTGACAGGTGGGGGGAATAATGTTTTACAATAATTTTTTAAAAATCTGGGGGGGTGGGGTCTCTGATGGTTGAGGGGCAGCTCTTGGGGAACTGTGGAGGGGATCTTGGAGGGCTGGCGGTTGGTGGCTGATGGATCGCTGGTTCAGGTCCCTGTTTTTTGACCTTGTGGGAATTATGTTGACGTGCCCTTGAGCAGGGCGTTAACCCTGGTTGCTTCTGTGTGTCGCTCTTGATGGGAGTCTGTTAGATTACTAATGTGATGTAGTTGTTGAGCAGCTTCACTGCAAGTATATTGTATGTTTTATATTCAATAAAACATTTTTTTTTATAATTAACAAAAAAATACACTTTAGAATAGGACTCTAACGTAACAAAATGTGGATAGAGTCAAGGGGTCTGAATACTTCCTGAATGCACTGTAAGTTAGCGACCTAACCGCTGGTCTCAGTGAGCACAAGGGAGAAATGTAGGAGCAACAACGGCTCAGCCACAAAGTGGTAGGCCACACAAGCTCACAAAACGGTACCGCCGAGTGCTGAACCGCGTAGCGCGTAAAAATAATTTGTCCTCAGTTGCAACACTCACTACCGAGTTCCAAACTGCCTCTTGAAGCAACGTCAGCAGAATAACTGTGTGTCAAGTTGGCTGGGTCCTTGGGTGGGTGACCATTCTTGATACACACGGGAAACTGTTAAGCGTGAAAAACCGAGCAGCGTTGCAGTTCTTGACTCACTCAAACCGTTGTGCCTGGCACTACCATACCCCGTTCAAAGGCACTTAAATATTTTGTCTTGCCCATTCACCCGCTGAATGGCACAATATACAATCCTCGTCTTCAATGTCTCAATTCTTAAAAACCCATGTTTAACCTTTGTCCTCTCCTTCATCTACACTGATTGAAGTGGATTTAACAGGTGACATCAATAAGGGATCATAGCTTTCACCTGGATTCACCAGGTCATTCTACAATATGTCAGTCTGTCATGGAAAGTGTTTTGTATGTCATGGAAAGTGCTGCACTCAGTGTACATTGTGCTGCAAATTACTTAAATTCATCATTGGTCATATTTTAGAGGGTTAAATGTATCTTAAAAGATCAGATACAAGTCAGCCTTTTATATAACTCAAAATAACTGTGTCGATGTTACATAGACCATTACCTCCCTTGTCAAATGTGAAGTGTCACTATACAAAAATTCCTCATTCCTCCCCAGTGACAAACAGAGAGACAGGATCATTATAAGTCTGTGTCTGTGTAACCCACTCTGTTCCTAATGTTTTGTACTCAGTGTGTGTGTGTGTGTGTCTCTGAGCCTGTTGGTATCAGACCTCATTCTCTGTTATTGTCTGCCCGACAGTAAGGAAGAAAACAGCTCGTGGCTGGAGTGTGTGGGGTCCTTGATGATGCTGCATGCCTTCCTCAGGCACCGTTTTGATTAGATGTCCTGGATTGGTGGGAGCACAGTCCCAGTGATGTACTGGGCCTTGCGGTCATGGACGGCGTAATTCCCATGCAACTTGTCAGGACTCTCTCAATGTTGCAGCGGTAGTACTTTGAGAAGACCCAAGGCGGTATGACAAATTTCTTCAGCCACCTTAGGAAGTAGAGACGCTGTGCGCCCTCTTTACAAGAGTGATGGTGTTGTTTGTCCATGGCAAGTCCATGGTGATGTGGACGCCGAGGAATTTAAAAGTCGTGACTCTCTCTACTGCAGTCCCGGTGATGTGGATCAGGGCATGTTCCCTCCTCTGCTTCCTAAAGTTAACAATCAACTCATTTGTTTTGCTGATGTTGAGGGAGAGGTTGTTGTCATGACACCACAATGCCAGTTAACTTACCTCCTCCCTATTGGCTGACTCGTTGTTGTTGTTTATCAGGCCTACAACCGTGTATTCGCCAGCAAACTTGATGATGGAGTTGGTGGAGTGCAAAGCCATGCAGTTGTGGGTGAACAGGGAGTACAGCAGAGGACTGAGGGCACACCCTTGGGGTGCCCCTGTGTTAAGTTTCAGTGTGGAGGAGGTGTTGTTGCCAATCCTCACAACTTGTGGTCTGCCTGTCAGAAAGGCCAAGGGTCCAACTGCAGAGGGTGGTGTCCAGACCCAGGGCTCTGAACTTGGTGTCGAGCTTGGAGATATCAATATTGTTGAATGCTGTACTGTAGTCAATGAACAGCATCCTCACATAGGTGGTCCTCTTGTCCAGATGTGTTACTTGACAAATATTATCTCTCAATTGCACACACCCCACTGGGCAAAAATTTATTGAATCAATGTTTTTTCCACCTCATTTCAATTCCAAGTCAATGTGATGACGTTGAATCAATGTGGAAAACTGATTGGATTTGCAAAAAGTCATCAACGTAAGGGCATTTAGTATTTTTTATACGTTTAACCTAAATCCAATGACAGGATGACATTTTTTGTTGAGTTCACGTTAGTTGACAACTCAACCAAATGTAAATATAAACTGGACAATGAACTGACGTCTAAGCCCCAGTGGGACAGACGTGTTACAAACATTGAACTACAGTAGGGTACGTCAAACATCTTATCTTGACTCAAGAACAGAAATAACAAATTCACCTTGTAGACAAACACACAAACATTCAGGCTGGAGGGTTACTTTCCCAGGTGGCATGTGTGAAATCACATCAAGCACTAAGTCAATTACTGCATCATTCCAATTTCAGGCCTGATTTCTGACAACTAAAAGGTAATTTTGTTAATCTTGCAACTGTAAATTGTCATGTCTACTCCCGCTCCTCCCCTCCAGCGTTTGCCGTCGCCGGTTTACTAACCATCATCACGCGCACCTGGCATCAATCATTACATGCACCTGCACTTCATGAGGCACACCTGGACTCCATTACCTCACTCATTACCTCCCTTTATCTGGTGCTCCATTAGGTTCATTTCCCACGCAGTATTTCTTCTGTGTTTTATGTCAAGACACTACACCTATGTTGTCTCAGTACTCAGTTCTTTGTTTTATTAAACTTACCACCTGCTTCTCGACTCCCAGCTTCTACGTTACAGAATACTGCCTCAACAAATGGAAGCAGCAGGACATCAGAACATCTCCCAGACGGTCATCAGACAGGGGTTCTTACTACTTCAACACCACGACCAGCTGGCGCAACGGCGGACGGCTATGGAAGAGGTTCTTCGCAGTGTTCAACATCTCAGACATACCCGCAGTGTTCAACATCTCAAACATCCCCGAGAAGCATTGTCTTCAACTAGAGGAGGATACTACACCGCCAGTCGACCCAGCACACTAGCCCCTCACGTCAGTGACTCCCGTTTGTCCCTCCCGGATAAATATGACGGCACCCCATCGTCTGGGAGAGAGGAGAGGAGGAGCTTGATTTGTATGAGGGGTTCATGGCTCTGTTCAGAGGTGTCTTCGATCATCCACCGGAGGGTAGAGAGCGGGGTGAGCTCCTACTCCAACTAGGGCAGGAGGACCAGACTGCTGTCAAGTACACGCTCAGCTTGCGGACAGTAGCAACATCCAGTGGATGGAATGAGTCGGCGCTCCGTACGCTATTCAGAAGAGGACTGCGTGAGGTCCAGATCCAGTCTGGATAACCTACTTCGGGAGCGTCGGTACACCCATCGCTTCTTTCCCTCCCTCAGTGAACACTTTGGTACAGAGCCTGAAATTATGAAGGTAAGGGTCACACGCCTCCCTGCAGCGGAGCGACGCAGATGGAGACAGCTGGAGATCC
This sequence comes from Salvelinus namaycush, assembly GCF_016432855.1. Classification (NCBI taxonomy): domain Eukaryota; kingdom Metazoa; phylum Chordata; class Actinopteri; order Salmoniformes; family Salmonidae; genus Salvelinus; species Salvelinus namaycush. Next base: position 50,963,612 of record NC_052310.1, read on the forward strand.
GTCTCTATTGTGGTCAAGGAGGGCACCAGCTCAAGCAGTGTCCAGTTCGTCTCAACTCGGGATCCACAAGAGCAGATGGATGGTCACGTGATCTTCCACCTCCTGGGGCAGGTGTGAGTATCCCCTCTTCATCACTTTCCACCAAGCTCTTTTTGGTATTGATCACACTCGGTGACTGTCCCTCATGTACTGTTTCTACAGCATTAGTGGATTCTGGTGCTGCAGAGAACTTTATTGACCAGACCCTTGCCGCCTCTCTTAACATCAACTCATACCCGCTCTCCTCTTCTTTCCCAGTTCAAGCCCTCGATAATCGGCCAGTAGGTTCTGGGACCATCACATACATCACCAAACCACTCACCCTCACCGTGGAGTCCATCCATCAGGAGAACATTTCCTTCATCACCAGTGCACCAGCTCACAAGATCATTCTTGGCCTCCATTGGCTTCAACGCCATAACTCCACCATCTCATGGTCGAGGATGAAAATCACTGACTGGGCACCTATATGCCGGCGGACCTGCTATCCCATCCCCTGTGGTTCCACATCAGTTGAGAGTCCTGTGGTTGTTCTTCAGCCCAACATCCCATAGGTATACCAGGACCTGCAGGAGGCATTTTCCATAACCCGCTCCACCTGTCTCCCTCCTCATCGCCCATGGGACTGTGCCTTCGACCTGTTTGCAGGCTCTGTGCCCCCGCGCAGACGCATCTACCTACCCTCTGTCGGTGGATGAAGCCAAGCCCATGGAGGAGTACATCCATGAGGTGCTTCAACAAGTTTATATCCGCACGTCCACTTCTCCTGTGTCTGCAGGCTTCTTCTTCGTGGCCAAGAAGAATGGAGGGTTAAGCCCAAATCAAATCCCAAATCAAATTTTATTTGTCACATACACATGGTTAGCAGATGTTAATGCGAGTGTAGCGAAATGCTTGTACTTCTAGTACTGACAATGCAGTAATAACCAACGAGTAATCTAACCTAACAATTCCACAACTACTACCTTATACACACAAGTGTAAAGGGATAAAGAATATGTACATAAAGATATATGAATAAGTGATGGTACAGAACGGCATAGGCAAGATGCAGTAGATGGTATCGAGTACAGTATATACATATGAGATGAGTAATGTAGGGTATGTAACCATAAAAGTGGCATAGTTTAAAGTGGCTAGTGATACATGTATTACATAAATATGGCAAGATGCAGTAGATGATATAGAGTACAGTATATACATATACATTATATTAAGTGGCATTGTTTAAAGTGGCTAGTGATACATTTCTGATCAATTCCCATTATTAAAGTGGCTGGAGTTGAGTCAGTATGTTGGCAGCAGCCACTCAGTGTTAGTGGTGGCTGTTTAACAGTCTGATGGCCTTGAGATAGAAGCTGTTTTTCAGTCTCTCGGTCCCTGCTTTGATGCACCTTCCTGTGACATCGGGTGGTGTAGGTGTCCTGGAGGGCAGGTAGTTTGCCCCCAGTGATGCGTTGTGCAGACCTCACTACCCTCTGGAGAGCCTTCCGGTTGTGGGCGGAGCAGTTGCCGTACCAGGCGGTGATACAGCCCAAACAGGATGCTCTCGATTGTGCATCTGTAGAAGTTTGTGAGTGCTTTTGGTGAGAAACCGAATTTCTTCAGCCTCCATGTATTGATTAGAGGACTCAATGATATCACCACCAAGTATGGTTACTCTCTCCCGTTGATGCTGGCAGCCATTGAACAGCTCCGCGGGGCCCGGTTCTTTACCAAATTGGACCTGCGGCATGCATACAATCTCATCCACGTCCAGGAGGGGGATGAATGGAAGACAGCTTTTTGCACAATATCTGGTCACTACGAGTATTTGGTGATGCCTTTTGGCTTAGCCAATGCTCTGTCAGTGTTCCAGGCATTCGTAAATTAGGTTTTCCGGGACATTCTCGGATGCCAGGTGGTCGTGTATATCGACGACATCCTGGTCTACTCAGCTACCTTCGGAGGATCACATCGCTCACGTCCAAGTAGTCCTGGATCGACCTCCGAGCTAACCAAATGTTTGTCAAGGTAGAGAAGTGCCAGATTCATCAGGAGGCTGTTTCCTTTCTAGGCTACCACATCAGCCCGTGAAGATGAACGTCAAAAGGTAGATGCAGACAGGTCCTGGCCAGTCCCAACCACAAAGGGGTTTCAATGGTATTTGAGGTTTGCCCACTTCTACTGCCGTTTCATCAGGAACTTCAGCTCCATTGCCGCTCCTCTTACCTCTCTCCACAAGGGTGGTCCCCATAGGTTGGTGTGGAGTCCAGCAGCTGACGAGTCCTTCCGAAGGGACGTTTCACCTTCACCCCATTGCTGAAACACCCAGATCCCACAATACCCTTTGTGGTGGAGGTGGACACTTCAGAGGTGGGCGTGGGGGCACTAAGGACCCATTCATCATCCTCAATGAGGTGGGCCCTTTTCTTTACGAGGTTTGACTTCACGCTGATCTATTGCCCAGGTTCAAAGAACACCAAAGCCGATGTCCATCTTGATATTTGCATGAACATGGCCATGTCTGTCTGTTTGTATTGAGGTAGCGTCAAAGCTGTCATTTTTGTGTCAAAACTATTTTGATGGGTGGTTAGGACGTTATACTAGCCAGACACACTAGTCTGTCTAGTATGTGCTCATCTCCATTTCCAACAGACTTCAGGATGTGGAGAGGTTGCCTGAGGGGAAACACCTGAAAGGAATGTTAAATGCTGAAGTTTATCAATGAGAGGATGACTCAAAGTACATAAATTATTTGACCCTGCTGGTCTTCTATTAACATTTTAACATATTGTAGAATGATCTGGCCTTAATGGCCATGTACTCATATAATCTCCACCCTTGCCACCCCTTGGAACCTGGTTCCTCTCTAGGTTTTTCCTAAATTCCTGCCTTTTCTAGGGATATTTTCCTAGCGCCTGTGTTTCTACATATGGATTGCTTGCTCTTTGGGGTTTTAGGTGTGTAAAAAGGGTTTTATAAAATACGTTTGATTGATTGCGGCTCTGACGCTCAACGGAAGATTTGGCATGGGCCCACAGACCCTCAAAGTCCTACAGCTGCACCATTGAGAGTATCTTGACTGACTGCATCACCGCTTGGTACGGCACCTGCAAGGCATCAGACTGCTAGATGCTACTGAGGGTAGTGAGTACGGCCCAGTACATCACTGGGGCCGAGCTCCCTGCCATCCAAGATCTCTATACCAGGCGGTGTCAGAGGAAGGCCTAAAAAATGGTCAAAGATTCCAGCCGTCAAAGCCATAGACAGTTCTCTCTGCTACCGCATGACAAGCGGTACCAGTCCACCAAGTATGGAACCTGAACAGCTTCTATCCCCAAGCCACAAGACTGCTAAATAGCTAATCAGGTGGCTACCCGAACTACCTGCATTGACAATGTTTTGCACTAACTCTCATGCACTGACTCTTTGAACACACACTGGAGTCTACCCACACCCTCACACACACTTAGACTGACACCCCAACACACACACACACACAAACACACACACACAACATGCACACACATGCATACTGACACCACACTCACACACTCACACACACTTTCAGGCTCACCACATACAATGCTGCTACTGTCTATCTATCCCTACCTATATGTACATATGCTACCTCATGTACCTTGTTCCCCTGCACATCGACTCAGTACTGGTACTCCCTGTATATAGCCATGTTATTTTAACTCCTCATTGTTATTTGTTTTTCACTGAATATTTATTCCTCGTGTCACTATTTCGAATTATTATTTTTTTAAATCTTTAACTCTGGAAGAGGACCCGTAAGAAAGCATTTCACTGTTAGTCTACCAATGTTTACGAAGCATGTGATAAATATAATTTTGTTAAAACATTTTTGATAAAGAGAGAGTTCTGGTAAAAAAAGATAATCTTACAGGTAACGGGTGGGACCTGAAAATCAACAAAGATGCAAACTATTTTACTGAAAACATCTTAAGGGGGGGGGGCAGTTGCGCAGACAGAGTGTAATTTAAGTCAGGACTATGCTAATTCTACTTAAATTAATTCAGTTTTTTTTTTTAAATGGCTTTCTGAGACATTGCTTAACTTCAGATTAAATAGTTCTAGACTAGGGAGTCCCAAATTAAGGTAAATAAGGACTAACCAGTTAATTTAACGATGTGTACTTAGTGCTGACCTGAGAATCCTTAAAAAAACAGGGATAGGACACATACGTAAGCATTATGTGGAATTGAAGCAAGTCACCTAAACCAAAAAAGTAAATGAAAGGATGACACCAACTTCAGGTAAAATGCTGCATTCATTGTTGGCCCACTTTTACAAAAGAGAGTCACTTTGAAATGTTATTTTTCTTGTGTAACACAACACATTTGGGCCTAAATGTATTTGTGTGACAAAGGTAACACAAACAATATCATACATAATTACTAATATCATTTTTATATTGTCTTGCCTTTCTAATATCCTGTGTAAAAACAAAAAAATGAATTTAAAGAAGATAAATGCTGTTGCTCATAGGGAGTGTTTCAAGACTGGTAAGACCAGAGACAGATGAGCTGGGGGACTTGGTGACGAGGATCATTGATAGCCACCAACCCCTGGAAGGTATCACTGATGATGACCATTTGGACAGTTCAGATGGGGACCGTTCCAGTCCTCAGTTGGTAGGACACATTAATTCAACATGTGCCATCCCTGGACTGCAGGGAATATGTAATGTTGTCAGTCATCTCTTGATGTAATGAACTCAACTCTCAACTAAATAATGTTCTCTAATAATTTTCTAGAGACAGATGTTCACCATAGCGTGCAGGGGACTTTCTTAACATGAAGAAGATCAGCCCGCAACATCTGCAGCAGCCAGGAGGGAAGATTGTGTCACTAACCTGTTCTGGAGGACAAAGACAAAGAGGCTGAGCATGCATGAGAAACTGGCAGCATCTTCTTGGTTGAAAGTGTGCTTCTGATACACTGAAAACAACTTTTCCATACACCAAACATGCACTCCACTATACCTCTGGTGCGCATATGAGCTTGGTTGTACCGTTGTTGCTCAGGTCCTATTGCATGAAGATAGGGGATGAACAAGAAGTTGGTCTGTGCATACCCACAGTCACCAAGCATGATTCCACTATGTTGTCCTCCTTCAAGCTGAGTATACAAAGAGTTTTGAAAAAGTAATTGAGTCATGAGTTGCACCTTTCGAACTTGCAACAATGTTGGAGAATTGCAAATTGGGATTGCACACACTTTGTGCATTTATTAATAATCATTTAAGATTCCTGTACTACTCAGCATATGCTCTAGAGGGACACTTGATGGGAATATGAAATCCATCTATACAGCTAATGACTCCAGGGAAGTTCTCATATTCAACTCTACCATGTAGTTGGCTTGGGAAGCAGCATCAGTAAACTTGATCAAATCAAATCAAAGTTTATTTGTCACGTGCGCCGAATACAATAGGTGTAGACCTTACAGTGAAATGCTTACTTACAGGTTCTAACCAATAGTGTGAAAAAAAGGTATGTGTGTGTGTGTGTGTGTGTGTGTAGGTAAGTAAAGAAATAAAACAACAGTAAAAAGACATTTGAAAATAAGAGTAGCAAGGCTATATACAGACACCGGTTAGTCAGGCTTATTGAGGTAGTATGTACATGTAGATATGGTTAAAGTGACTATGCATATATGATGAACAGAGAGTAGCAGTAGCGTAAAAATAGGAGTTGGCGGGAGGTGGGACACAATGCAGATAGCCCGGTTAGCCAATGTGCGGGAGCACTGGTTGGTCGGGCCAATTGAGGTAGTATGTACATGAATGTATAGTTAAAGTGACTATGCATATAAGATAAACAGAGAGTAGCAGTAGCGTAAAAATAGGAGTTGGCGGGAGGTGGGACACAATGCAGATAGCCCGGTTAGCCAATGTGCGGGAGCACTGGTTGGTCGGGCCAATTGAGGTAGTATGTACATGTAGATATGGTTAAAGTGACTATGCATATAAGATAAACAGAGAGTAGCAGCAGCGTAAAAGAGGGGTTGATGTAATTATCTTTCAGTTCACATATAGCATTGCAGACTTTGTGGACTATTCTGCTTGAAGTTAGTTCACTTACAACACAAAAATCTGTTTCAGAATTAAAGGTTCCAGATTCCAAAAACATCAAGGTGATCAGTACTTGTTGGGAAGGAGGGATGGGCCTTCCCCAAATAGAGTCATATGAAAGCCTTGGTTCAAGAAAACAAATGTCCGCTGCATTTTCTTTGTACTGTACATACGGAAACCTGTCCTTGGTGGTGCTCTTTGATCATCACTGAAATAGTCCAGGAATTCATTTTCCTCCATTTCCAAGGTCAACCTGGGGACCAACATCCTCTAATCTGAAGTTAAACCTGTCTCTGATTGACACAGTCTCCTATGAACAGTTGATGTTGAGATGTGTCTGTTACTTCAACTCTGTGAATAATTTATTTGGGCTGCAATCTGAGGTGCAGTTAACTCTAATGAACTTATCCTCTGCAGCAGAGGTAACTCTGGGTCTTCCTTTCCTGTGGCTGTCCTCATGAGAGCCAGTTTCATCATAGCGCTTGATGGTTTTTGTGACTGCACTTGAAGAAACGTACAAAGTTCTTGAAATCTTCCATATTGACTGGACTGTCATGTATCTTTGCTTATTTGAGCTATTCTTGCCATAATATGGACTCTGTTTTTTTACCAAATAGAGCTATCTTCTGTATACCACCCCTACCTTGTCACACTAATTGTCTCAAAGACATTATGGAAAGAAATTCCACAAATTATCTTTTAACAAGGCACACCTGTTATTTGAAATGCATTCCAGGTGATTACCTCATGAAGATGGTTGAGAGAATACCAAGAGTGTGCAAAGCTGTCGTCAAGGCAAAGAGGGGCTAGTTTGAAGAATCTCAAATATAAAATATATTTTGTTGAACACTGTTTTGGTTATTACATGATTACATATGTGTTATTTCATAATGTTGATGTCTTCACTAATATTCTACAATGTAGAAAATAATAATATATATATTTTATTTAAAGAGTAGGTGTGTCCAAACTTTTTTTTAAGTGCAATTTAGTCTATGATTAGGCTTAATCTCTGTCTGCGAAACCACCCCTGAATGCAATACTGACAGCTACAGTCATACAACATTTTTGAATGGTTTAATTTGTGTATAGAGTGAGATATTATAGGTTTAACTGAACCAACCATTGAAAAATGTTTTATGATGCTACTATACCTGCATTCCAGTATTTCACACTCTCTAGCAAAAAGCACACTAGCTGCACCAAGCCCCCTTACATAATTGGCACTTCATACATGTGCTTTCATGGTTTAAATATGTTTTCTCAAAAGTCAATATGACAACATGTTTTATACATTTTTTCACACAAAACCATTTATATTAACTTTTGCTTTCTGAGAATTGCAGTCAGTGGAAAGTGAGATGCATTCAGGGTTGTGTAGGCTACTTTCTAAATGTAATCGGTTACATTGTAGTTACCTGTCCAAAATTGTAATCAGTAATGTACTGTAACATTTGGATTGCTTAATCTCAGTAATGTAAGCTGATTACATTCCCCTTAAATCCTTTAGAGTCTATTGACGCACCCATACGTCAGTCTAAGTAATATAATTGAAAAAATTCCCATTAAAATCTGTCAGTTTAAGATAAAGATATCAGCAATTTTTGGGATATCGGCCTTCCGCATCTGCGGCTGAAAGGTGGCCAAGCTACAATGGTGTTCTTACGAAACTTTCTGTAGCATCCAAACGGTTTGGCCTACAAACTATTATGACTCTCACAAACATGATGGTGTTCCCTGTTTTGCTCTACGACCCCCACAAGTGTCACAGTAACCGATACAAACAAATTTAATTGTGAAGGTATTTTTTTGCCAACAAAAATAAGGGGTTAAATATGTGTCAAAAAATGTCCAGAGCTTTCTTATATCTCCTAGATATAGCACCTACACTTCAAAACCTTATTCCTTATGATTTATTTTTTGACCGTCTTTATTGCCATTTATTCATTTGTTATTTATTGTGTTTCTATTACCTTCAATATTTTATCAAATAATGTAAAATATATTCTTTATATATATATACCTAAAGGGGTCCTAAATAAATTGCTAAATGAATGCATTTTTTATGTTAAAATAGGTAATTAGACAGCAAATTGTATTCAGTTAGAAAATGTATTGATTGATGCAGAAGCTCATTAACTGTAAATACTAAAATAAGATGAGTGTATTTTCAGACTGTAAGACAATAGTTGCCCGTACAAACTTCACCTAAACTATATTGAAATTCCACATATACGAATAATTATAATAATAGAGACAAGTTAAATTGACAATAGTCTGATGTATGACAATATTATCAATTTCGAATAGTTAATGAAGAGACTGTAGACCTGCACAGCGTGCATTGACAGCTTGCATTGACAAAGAAGCAAGGAGCATATATATGTATATATATATATATATATATATATAAGGATATAGCACTTCTTCCATATCATCCTACAGATGTCCATGCTGGCCAGATGTTTTGATTGCTACAGTATACCCTATCAAAAAGAGCAGATTCCAAAGTTTCTAATTAACCTATTTTTGCCAAACAACTGTGCAAATGTTGTGGATGGTCTCTGTTTCAAAATATTACTTTTTCCTAGAATAACTGTGGCTCCTAGTAGGCTACTGGTGACAATCAGCAATAGCCATTTGGGACATTCCATTATGTCTTACTGTACAATATCTGTGTTGACTGTAGGGCCTGTGATGTCTGCTAAACTAACTAGTTGATAGGCATGGCACAGCCATAGATTGGAATTGTGCAGCCATAGCCTTGGCAATTAAGCACAGATCTGGGATAGGGTTTGGCCTGGGTAGGCCATCATTGTAATTAAGAACGTGTTCTTAACTGACATGGCTATTTAAATAAAGGTAAACTTAAAAAATGTAAAATACAACTCAAAACATGCTATTTTCCTCTTTTGAAATACATTGCCTTGCATCATGTTTTTTTATGACCCTCCTAAACAAAATATTGATTGATTTATTTGTGATAGTGTATATTAACACTAGAAAGGCAGAGAGCATCATGTCTCAAAATTAATTTAAATGTTTAATTAGTCTGCCATTTTTAAAGTCATCTCTCCCTCCTCCTTTCCTAAATAGGTCTATATAGCACACTGTCATTGTTAGAGTCTTATTCTTGGGCTCCCGAGTGGCACAGCGGTCTAAGGCACTACATCTCAGTGCAAGAGGTGTCACTATAGTACCTGGTTTGATCCAGGCTGTATCACATCCGGCTGTGATTGGGAGTCCCTTAGGGAGGCGCACAATTGGCCCTGCGCTGTTGGGGTTTGGCCGGAGTAGGCTGTCATTGCAAATAAGAATTTATTCTTAAATGACTTGCCAAGATAAAAAAATATCATAATATCACAAACAGAGCTGGAGTTATAACACATTTTGGGAGGGCATGTCCTTTATGTAATGATTTTCTCCGCTCCTTCTCTGATGTTGAATGTGCCATGCCCAGTTTATAATCACCCGACATTTGCATCGAAACTGAACCTAAACTATAACGAAACTAATTTCACACATATAACTACAGATGAAATAAATGTGGAGAAAATTTTGTGGAGAAAAGGGGAGAGTAGGTGAGTTGATGAGTGAGGGGAAGGAACGATACATAATTATGTAATCCCCAATTGTGAATGAAGAACAGGGCGGGCCATTCTATTGTATTCATCTATTCTAATTATAATCTCATGAACAGCGCATGAATAACACCACACGCAGGAGAGACTTCATCATGAGTCTGGCACACGGGCTACGCGAGAGACATATGAGGGCCAAGGCAGCAGCATAGATTCCACGCAAGCCATTGCGCGAGTCAAATTGCGCATGGCTCCTGGGGAGGATACATTTCAAGGTGGGCAGATGCACTCGGAACAGAACCCGGACACCTGTATCAGCTGCAAGGGACTTGTTTGTGGGAAGTGTTGTAATCAAGTGAATGTGACAAAGATTTGTAGTGACTGTTAGGACAAAGGATAACAGCTAAATGAGATCCAACTGTTGTGTAAAGACACACCATACTGAAAGCACGAGCAAATAATGTGTCAAATATCTGAAAACAATATACTATTTTTGACCACTGTCATATCGACACATATTCATTCATTAATAATTCCATTATTTATTTTGTGTTAATTTTCACTATTCACAAGCACGCTTGGTGCCTATACTGATATTTAGGCTACTTGTCACGCCCTGACCTTAGAGATGACTGTTTATTCTCTATATTTTGGTTAGGTCAGGGTGTGACTAGGGTGGGTACTCTAGTTTTTGTATATCTATGTTTTTCTTTTTCTTTGTTGGCCTAGTATGGTTCCCAATCAGAGGCAGCTGTCTATCGTTGTCTCTGATTGGGGATCATACTTAGGCAGCCCTTTTCCCCACCTTCAGTTGTGGGATCTTGTCTGTTTGATTGCATCTATTTTGCATGACGAAGCTTTTCGTTCGTTGTATTGTTTATTGTTTTTTTTTGCTGGTTCACATTTTAATAAAATCTGATGAACCCAAATCACGCTGAGCCTTGGTCTACCCTTAACGACGAACGTTACACTACTGATATTTTCTGATGTTTTCTTCATTGACCACGTATCTTGCGGTTTGGGCATTTAAATGTATTTTGTTGTTATAAAAATAAGTGTTTACTGTATTTCAATGCACTTGCTTTTTGATTCATAGTTGTAACAAAGGCATTCTACACATAAAATAGATTTTACACTTGAAATTCAGTTTTGTGGTTTTTCGTTTTCTCATATAGCCTACAGTAACATAAACTAATGAAAATGTTCTTAAGTTCTTTCAAATAAATCAAATCAAATGCTATTTGTCACATGCCCGTATTCAAATGTTACCTAACACCTTAATAAACACAACCAAATGACATTGGCATGAAAGGGGGGTCCAATGAGGCCAGGCTTTTTTCATTAAATGAATTTATTAGATTGGTGGCTATAGGTACTTGACAATTAAACCTATTAAAAATTCCCTGTCTTAGGTCAGTTAGGACCACCACTTTATTTTAAGAATGTGAAATGTCAGAATAATAGGAGAGAGAATGATTTATTTCAGCTTTCATTTTTTCATCACATTCCCAGTGCGTCAGAAGTTTACATACACTCAATTAGTATTTGGTAGAATTGCCTATAAATTGTTTAACTTGGTTAAAACGTTTCTGGGTAGCCTTCCTCAAGCTTCCCACAATAACTTGGGTGAATTTTGACCCATTCCTCCTGACAGAGCTGGTGTAACTGAGTCAGGTTTGTAGGCCTCCTTGATCGCATACACTTTATCAGTTCTGCCCACAAATTTTCTATAGGATTGAGGACAGGGCTTTGTGATGGCCACTCCAATACCTTGACTTTGTTGTCCTTAATCCATTTTGACACAACTTTGGAAGTATGCTTGGGATCGTTGTCCATTTTATATCAATAGCAGTCAATTATTAATTGTCACCTTCTCTCAGTCTCATTCTGATTGTCATAAGTACTTGGTTATCTTCACGAATCCTGGCTGACAAAGTGAATCAGCAATACAAAAATTTGCTTAATTATTTGTTCACTAAATACCTAAATAATCACACAGAATTACATATACACAGGATGGATCATACATCAATTACTAATCATGTCATAAAATAAAAAATCCCTAGCGGACGAAACCGATATGACAGCTGGCTACACAAAGAAAGGCTGTTGAGTTTGAATGAAAAAGCGTGAAGACTGAGGGACAAAGGGGATTGGGTCTCTAACGGACCTTAAGAAGCTATGCTACCGTAAATACAGAATCTTATGCATTCTAATAACCGCCCATTCGGAAAAGGAAAATGCAAGAAATATACGGTATTTACACTGAGCTGCACTTGCCATGCGTGGCCATGCACGCCTCCAACTCAATCATCAAGTTTGCAGACGACACTACAGTGGTAGGCTTGATTACCAACAACGACGAGATGGCCTACAGGTAGGAGGTGAGGGCCCTCGGAGTGTGGTGTCAGGAAAATAACCTCACACTCAACGTCAACAAAACAAAGGAGATGATCGTGGACTTCAGGAAACAGCAGAGGGAGCACCACCCTATCCACATTGATGGGACAGTAGTGGAGAAGGTGGAAAGTTTTAAGTTCCTCGGCGTACACATCACAGACAACCTGAAGTGGTCCACCCACACAGACAGAGTGGTGAAGAAGGAGCAACAGCACCTCTTCAACCTCAGGAGGCTGAAGAAATTCGGCTTGTCACCAAAAACACTCACAAACTTTTACAGATGCACAATCGAGAGATCCTGTCGGGTTGTATCACCGCCTGGTACAGCAACTGCTACGCCCACAACCGTAAGGCTCTCCAGAGGGTAGTGAGGTCTGCACAACGCATCACCGGGGCAAACTACCTGCTCTCCAGGACACCTACACTACCCGATGTCACAGGAAGACCAAAAAGATCATCAAGGACAACAACCACACAAGCCACTGCCTGTTCACCCCGCTATCATCCAGAAGGCGAGGTCAGTACAGGTGCATCAAAGCTGGGACCGAGAGACTGAAAAACAGCCATAACTAACATTGAGTGGCTGCTGCCAACATACTGACTCAATCTCTAGCCACTTTAATAATAAAAAATTGGATGTAATAAATGTATCACTAGTCACTTTAATACAGGTAATGAGTGGAGAACAGGAGGGCTTCTTAAAGAAAAACTAACATGTCTGTGAGAGACGGAATTCTTACTGGTTGGTAGGTGATCAAATACTTATGTCATGCAATAAAATGCAAATTAATTACTTAAAAATCATACAATGTGATTTTCTGGATTTTTTTAGATTCCGTCTCTCACAGTTTAAGTGTACCTATGATAAATATTACAGACCTCCACATGCTTTGTAAGTTGGAAAACCTGCAAAATCGGCAGTGTATCAAATACTTGTTCTCCCCACTGTATGTAATACTGAGATATACTCCATGAACTGCAACGTCATTCGTCTTATTTCAAAGTAGCATTAACATTTTTACAACTTAAAAACTGATACAAGCTTTAAATGGATTGAAATGTTGCACGCACTGTGTATTTTTCACATTTTGTATCATCACCGCAGCTGCATTACACTGAACATATTATAAACGGAACATGTAAAGTGTGGGTCCCGTGTTTCATGAGCTAAAATAATAGATTGTGGAAATCTTTCAGATGCACAAAACAGCTTATTCATTATAAATGTTGTGAACAAATGTGTTAACATCCCTGTTAGTGAGCATGTCTCCTTTGCCAAGTTAATCCATGCACCTGACAGGTGTGGCCTATCAAGACAGTGATTAAACAACATGATCATTACACAGGTGGACCTTGTGCGTGGGACAATAAAAGGCAACTCTAAAATGTGCAGTTTTGTCACACAACACAATGCCACAGATGTCTCAAGTTTTGAGGGAGTGTGCAATTGGCATGCTGACGGAAGGAATGTCCACCTGAGCTGTTGCCGGATAATTTAATGTTGATTTCTCAACCATAAGTCCACTCCAACGTTGTTATAGAGATCTTGGCAGTATGGCCAACCGGCCTCACAACCGCAGACCACGTGTATGGTGTTGTGTGGGCGACCGGCTTGCTGATGTCAATTTGGGGAACAGAGTGCTCCATGGTGGGGTTATTGTATGGGCAGGCATAAGCTATGGACAACGACACACTTGCATTTTATCAATGGCAATTTAAATGCACAGAAATACTGTGACGAGATCCTGAAGCACATTGTGAGGCACATTTTTTTAAAGGTACTGTAGGTTATTATTGTGGAGCAACGACAATGTTGCTGATTCATCCTCAGTTTTCTCCGATCACAGCCATTAAACAATGTAACTGTTTTGACGTCACCATAGGCCTCATGTTGAAATCCCTGAGCGGTTTCCTTCCTCTCTGGCAACTAAGTTAGGGAGGACACTCTTTTTAGTGACTCGGTGTATTGAGTTTGACTCACCATCCAAAGTGTGATTTATAACTTCACCATGCTCAAAGGGATATCCAATGTCTGCTTTTTTTATTTTTACCCATCTACCAATAGGTGGCCGTCTTTGCGAGGCACTGGAAAACATCCCTGGTCTTTGTGGTAGAATCTGAGCTTGAAAATCACTGCTCATTTCACACCCTGATCTGTTTCACCTGTCTTTGTGCTTGTCTCCACCCGTCTCCAAGTGTCACCCATCATCCCCATTATCTGCAGCGTATTTATAAGCTGTGTTCTCTGTTTGTCTGTTGCCAGTTTGTTTTGTTTCATCAAGTCTACCAGCATTTTTCCCCATGCTCCTGTCTTTCTCTAGTTCCTGTATTCTAGTTTTCCCGGATTTGATCATTCTGCCTGCCCTGACCCTGAGCCTGCCTTCCGTTCTGTACCTTTCAGACTCTACTCTGGATTACTGACTTCTGCCTGCCCTTGACTTGTTGTTTGCCTGCCCCCCTGTTTTTGTAATAAACTTTTGCTACTTTGAAAATGTCTGCATCTGGGTCTTCTCCTGAGCCTTGACAGCTTAAAACTTCTTATGGCTAGGGGGCAGCATTTTCACGTTTGGATGAAAAGCGTGCCCAGAGTAAACTGCCTGCTACTCAGTCCCAGTTGCTAATATATGCATATTATTAATAGATTTGGAAAGAAAACACTCTGAAGTTCCTAAAATTGTTTGAATGATGTCTGTGAGTATAACAAAACTCATATGGCCGGCGAAAACCTGAGAAAAATCCAACCAGGAAGTGGGAAATCTGAGGTTTGTAGTTTTTCAACTCTTGGCCTATCGAATACACAGTGTCTATGGGGTCATTTTGTACTTCCTAAGGCTTCCACTAGATGTCAGTCTTTAGAACCTTGTTTGATGCTTCTACTGTGAAGTGGGGGCGAATGAGAGGGGATTGAGTAAGGTCTCTCCCAGAGTGCCACGAGCTGACCATGCGCGTTCATGTGAGAGTTAGCTTGAGTTCCATAGCATTTCTGAAGACAAAGGAATTCTCCAGTTGGAACATTATTGAAGATTTATGTTAAAAACATCCTAAAGATTGATTCTATACTTCGTTTGACATGTTTCTACGAACTGTAATATGACTTTTCGTCTGAACTTTTGCCTGGACCTGCCCGCGCGTCGTGAGTTTAGATTGTGTACTGAACGCGCAAACCAAAAGGAGGTATTTGGACATAAATTATGGACTTTATGGAACAAATCAAACATTTATTGTGGAACTGGGATTCCTGGGAGTGCATTCTGATGAAGATAATCTAGGGTAAGTGAATATTTATAATGCTATTTCTGACTTATGTTGACTACAACATGGCGGATATCTTCTTGGGTTGTGTTGGTCTCTGAGCGCCATACTCAGATTATTGCATGGTTTGATTTTCCCGTAAAGTTTTTTTGAAATCTGACACAGCGGTTGCATTAAGGAGAAGTATATCTTTAAATCTGTGAATACACTTGTATCTTTTATCAATGTTTATTATGAGTATTTCTGTACATTGATGTGGCTCTGTGCAAATTCACGGGATGTTTTGGAGGCAAAGCCAAGTGTAAACTGAGGTTTTTGGATATAAATATGAACTTGATCAAACAAAACATACATGTAGTGTGTAACGTGTTGTCCCGGGAGTGTCATCTGATGAAGAATATCAAAGGTTAGTGATTAATTTTATCTCTATTTCTGCTTTTTGTGACGCCTCTCTTTGGTTGGAAAATCGCTGTATGCTTTCTGTGACTAGTTGCTGACCTAACATAATGATATGTTCTGCTTTCGCCGAAAAGCTTTTTTGAAATCGGACACTGTGGTTGGATTAACGAGAATTTTATCTTTAAAAAGGTCTCTAATACTTGTATGTTTGAGAAATGTTCCGCTAGCGGAACCCCAGTACTAGACAGGTTAACTCAGGGACCTTACAGATAATTGTAAGTGTGGGGTACAGAGATGAGGTAGACATAAAAAATCATGTTAAACACTATTCTTGCACACGGAGTGAGTCCATGCAACGTATTATGTGACTTGTTAAGCAAATATGTACTCCTGAACCTTTTTAGGCCTGGGTTAAATATTTATTGACTCAAGACATTTCAGCTTCGAAAAACGTAATTCCACTTTAACATTATGGGGTATTGTGTGTTTAGGCCAGCGATGAAAAAAATCTTAAATTGTACATTTTAAATTCAGTCTGTATAAAAACAAAATATGGGAAAAGCAAAGGGCTGTGAATACTTTCTGAAGGTACTGTATATACTCTTAAATGTAATGGAAAAATGTAGATTTCCACCTAAATAGACGTACACAAAATAAACTGCTATTCACGTTAAATTACATGATTCTGACATGCAAAAACTTGGTATTTTTGGAAAAAAGACATATGGGAGATTATGAGGAAATGATCAGAAGATATAGAGTATATATACATACATACATAAATAAATACATACATATACAGTTGAAGTCGGAGGTTTACATGCACCTCAGCCAAATACATATAAACTCCGTTTTTCACAATTCCTGACATTCAATCCTAGTAAAAAAATCCCTGTTTTAGGTCAGTTAGGATCACCACTTTATTTTAAGAATGTGAAATATCAGAATAATAGTAGAGATACATACACTCCACAAATTTCTTGTTAACAAACTATAGTTTTGGCAAGTTGTTTAGGACATCTACTTTGTGCATGACAAGATATTTTTCCAACGATTGTTTACAAACAGATTATTTAACTTATAATTCACTGTATCACAATTTCAGTGGGTGAGAAGTTTACATACACTAAGTTCTGTGCCTTTAAACAGCTTGGAAAATTCCAGAAAAGGATGTCATAGCTTTAGAAGCTTCTGACAGGCTAATTGACATAATTTGAGTCAATTGGAGGTGTACATGTGGATGTATTTCAAGGCCTACCTTCAAACTCAGTGCCTCTTTGCTTGACATCAAGGGAAAATCAAAAGAAATCAGCCAAGACCTCAGAAAATAAATTGTAGACCTCCACAAGCCTGGTTCATCCTCGGGAGCAATTTCCAAACGCTTGAATGTACCACGTTCATCTGTACAAACAATAGTACGCAAGTATAAACACCATGGACCACATACAACTCAGGAAGGAGACGCGTTCTGTCTCCTAGAGATGAAATTTGGTGCGAAAAGTGCAAATCAATCCCAGAACAACAGCAAAGGACCTTGTGAAGATTCTGGAAGAAACAAGTACAAATGTATCTATATCCACAGTAAAACGAGTTCTATATCGACATAATCTGAAAGGCCGCTCAGCAAGGAAGAAGCCACTGTTCCAAAACTGCCATAAAAAAGCCAGACTACGGTTTGCAACTGCACATGGGGACGAATATCGTATTTTTTGGAGAAATGTCCTCAGGTCTGATGAAACAAAAATATAACTATTTGGCCATAATGACCATTGTTATGTTTGGAGGGAAAAGGGGGAGGCTTGCAAGTCGAGGAACACCATCCCAACCGTGAAGCACGGGATTGGCAGCATCATGTTGTGGGTGTGCTTTCCTGCAGGAGGGACTGGTGCACTTCACAAAATAGATAGAATCATGAGGTAGGGAAATTATGTGGATATATTGAAGCAACATCAAGACATCAGTCCAAATGGACAATGACCCCAAGCTTACTTCCAAAGTTGTGACAAAATGGCTTAAGGACAACAAAGTCAAGGTATTGGAGTGGCCATCACAAAGCCCTGACCTCAATCCCATAGAAAATGTGTGGGCAGAATTGAAAAAGTGTGTGCGAGCAAGGAGGCCTACAAACCTGACTCAGTTACACAAGCTCTGTCAGGGGGAATGGGCAAAATTCACCCAACATATTGTGGGAAGATTGTGGAAGGCTACCCAAAACGTTTGACTCAAGTTAAACAATTTAAAGGCAAAGCTACCAAATACTAATTGAGTGTATGTAAACTTCTGACCCACTGGAAATGTGATGAAAGAAATAAAAGCTGAAATAAATCATTCTCTCTACTATTATTCTGAAATTTCACATTAAAATAATGTGGTGATCCTAATTGACCAAAATCAGGGAATTTTAAATTAGGATTAAATGTCAGGAATTGTGACAAACTGAGTTTAAATGTATTTGGCTAAGGTGTATGTAAACTTCTGACTTCAACAGTACATACTGTAAATGCCTTATGTCATATGATGCTATACATACTATGAAGTCAGACACCTTTGTTTATTCATTACACATGCAGAAAGTCATAACGATGTAAAAATAAATGTATTAACTCTAAAAGGAATTATCACTAAAAGCTAAAACAAATCAACATTAAAGACAAGTTTAAACCATACATTTCCCTATATTTTTTACATAAAATAAATACATAAAGTTTCGGCCAGCAATGCAATTACATTACACATGGCGGTGAATAGTGTATCTTGTCCCTGAGCTGTCAGACAAATGGTTCTTGCCTCTCTTCCTGCTGGAGGTACTGCATGTTGGGGTGGGGGTCCGCTAATACAGGACTAGTGAAGGCCCAGTGCACTACTTTTATGAGTAAGCATTGTTGTTGTCTATAATTCTACATTTATTAAACTGGGGGTAAACCAGAAAGAAACTGGGGGATGTAAACTGATTTAAAACGGCCCATCCAACGTTTTTTCTGTGCATGACTGCACTTTAGAGCTTGTGTCATTCTGCAGCACAGCATTTTGGGGAAAGTTGAGGGCAAGTCCAATACTGGCTGTGCAACCTAGAGGGAAAGAGGTTGGGCCATTCTAGAAAGGTTTAAGAGTAATATAATATAATATATGCCATTTATCATTGTAATGGGGCACATAGTGTACTGTGCACAGAGACTGTGCACTCTCATTAGTTTATTTCCTGTTTTGTGTTATTGAAAAAATGGCATTTATCTGACACAAAATTGCATTGTGATCACTTTAGCATAGTAGATGCACATTGTCAGGCATTGCAGATGTTACAGGAATGTAAGTGATGCTCACTCATACTGATAGGCATGGTGTGGTGCACATTGGGCCTGATTTATAAAGTGCTCATACCAGTGCGGTTTGCACCATTTATTATCCTGAATGATTATAAAATAAAAGAGGTTTCTTGAATACAGCTGAAGGGAGGAAAATACCTTTAAGTAAAGTCAAAAATAGACATGTTGAGCTATGTTTTAGGCTGTTATTCACCTCTAGAAATAGTAGGTGCAAACTTTGCCCAAGTATAAACTCGTAGAGTTTTCACTTGGCATACACTTTGTATAATATCTATACTTTTAAAAGATCACACACGTCATAGCGAAACACTGTCCTCTCCATTACTCCAACCTTCTTTATCTTTGGATGGCATGATGGTAGCAACGTAGGCTAACGCTGTTAATCCATGCAATTCCAACCACAAACAGGAGGGATTTATACAGCCACAAGCCCGGGACTTTCCACAGTCCCAGCCACAAGGGGTAACCATGTCATGGGCTGTGTTCAAAGCAACTTGATAGCTAGCAACTAGGCTAGCGTCTTCGCCAGGCAACAGCTCTTTAGAATTTAGGGTTTGGCAGTATCCCGGGCCAGATAGTAGCGGTCCCAGCAACTGAGGAAAAACATATCCAGAAATGTTGAAAACAACAAACTGAGCTCTCTCTCTCGTTTGCTGTAACCTGTGGATATGATGAATACATTTGGATATGCTTTGAATATGAGTGTAACGATCGTCGTAGGTGGAATTAGACCAAGGTGCAGCGTGGTACGTGTTCATGCTTCTTTAAAAAAAAAAAACGAACACCAAACAAAACAACAAAAGAACAACGAACGTAACGTATTGAAGGCTCACCAGAGCTAACAAAAACAACATCCCACAACTAAAGTGGAAAAACAGGCTGCCTAAGTATGATTCCCAATCTGAGACAACGATAGACAGCTGTCCCTGATTGAGAACCATACCCGGCCAAAACATAGACCCACAAATCATAGAAATAAAGAACATGAATGCCCACCCAAATCACACCCTGACCAAACCAAAAAGAGACATAAAAAAGGCTCTCTAAAGTCAGGGCGTGACAATGAGATGACTCTGTAGAGATACCCCTGTTTGTATAATAATGAACATACAGTATAGTACAATAATAGACAGGTTACCAGGACACCATTTATTTTCCAAACACTGTGCATGTAAAACTCAATTAAGACCCGTTTACTTAGAACACAGGAAGGTGGAGGACAGAGGAATTTTCTTGCAAGAGGAGCAAGCAGCCTGAAGCGTGCCTCATTGTACTTCCACCACTCAAGTGGATTACCCTTCCCTCTCAGTCTATCACTGGCTCGTTGAGATACAGTTCCACCTCAGCCTCAAGGCGGGCCACAACTCCACTCGTAGCTGGCTGGGTGTGGGGTCCAAGTAGAGTCTGGTACATTCTGTCAATGAGACCCCGACTAGACTGACCATGTTCTCTCCGTGATCTTTTTGGGTCCCTACCCTTTCTCCTGTGCCTCCATCTTCTCTGGTGTCTCCTCCTCTGTCTCCTCTCCTCCTGTGTCTCTGTCTTATTCTCCCCTCCTCCAGTGAGGCAGCCTGCTCTCCTTGACCAACCCCTTCTTTTAGCCATTCCTTGCTCTTGTTCAAAGCATTTGCATTTAAATGTATTTTGGATCTCCATTAGCTGCTGCCTTGGCAGCTTTTGTCCAGTCACTAACCACGCCCACGTGAGCACAGACATTATGGCAACGTGATGGAACCGCCCTCACTTGTTGTGAATCCAGCCAACATGTCAGAATTCAAATAGGCTTTACGACGAAAGCACACCAAACGATTATGTTAGTCACAGAAAAACACAGCCATTTTTCCAGCCAAAGAGAGGAGTAACAAAAAGCAGAAATAGAGATAAAATTAATCACTAACCTTTGATGATCTTCATGAGATGACATTCATAGGACTTCATGTTACACAATACATGTATGTTTGTTCGGTAAAGTTCATATTTATATCCAAAAATCTGAGTTTAGGCGGGACGCTACTGTCTCACTTGGCCAAAAGCCAGAGAAAATGCAGAGCGCCAGATTCAAATACATTTCAATAAAAATCGAACTTTCATTAAATCACACATGAAAGATACCAAATTAAAGCTACAGTTGTTGTGAATCCATCCAACGTGTCAGAATTCAAATAGGCTTTATGACGAAAGCACACCAAACGATTATGTTAGGTCAGAGCTGACTCCTAGTGTTTCATGTCGTCACCATAGATGGTTTTCACTGCCTACCAGCTCACAAAGGCCCAGGAAAGATGGAGTTATTAACGTTACTTTAGTTATTCTACAAACATTGGGCTCTATGTTTACATTTTTTATACATTGTAAGGCTTCATTTTATTTAACTAGGCAAGTCAGTTAAGATCAAATTTTTATTTACAATGACAGCCTACCACGGCCAAACCCGAATGACGCTGGGCCAATTGTGCGCCGCCCTATGGGACTCCCAATCACGGCCGGATGTGATGCAGCCTGGATTTGAAGCAGGTACTGCAGCGACTCCTCTTGTACTGAGATGCAGTGTCTTAGACCACCGCGCCACTCGGGAGCCCCATTAGTCCTGATGGTCAATAGCGAATTGTTAACAACTAACACAACCAAAACATAACCGCAGAGAGAAAGCAGAGACTTACAGATTGATGGCTGGATCCCATCTGATTGTAAAACTTTTAACAGAGTTAGCTACCAAAGCGAGGGGGAGGTGGGCGCTTCACTGGCTGAGGGAGAGTCAGTGAAGGAATTTCAATAGCTATAGCTATTATGAGAAAAATCCCAAATAAATAGATTCCAGATGTCTATTATATAGCTAGCCCGCCAGGACTCAGCCAAGGTGGGAAAAGTTATGAAACTCTCATAGCCTACTTCACAGAGAACATGTCGAAAAGTGACATAACAAAAAGGAGAACCGACAAGGTACTACACAATTAGAGCAAACAGGTATGATTTTCTTTTTTGTTTTGGGCCCATGGCAAGAAGGCATCAGAGCCTGACGTTATAATGGGTTCACGCTACATAACACAGCCACAAAGTCCATGAAGAGCATGATGATGCTAATGGTAGCCAGCTTGAGCTAGCTACCGAGCTAGCATACAAACTCGGTAAGAATGTAACGGCAGTCTAAGTCGTCCTCCTCATCGGACGAGGAGAGGCGAGAAGGATCGGAGGACCAATGTACAGCGTGGTAAGTTTCCATGATTTAATAACACGAAAACTAGACAAAATACAAAACAACAAACGAACCAACCATCACAGTCCCGTGTGGCACAAACACTGACACAGGAAACAACCACCCACAAAATCCCCACACAAAACAAGCCACCTATATATGATTCTCAATAAGGGACAACGATTGACAGCTGCCTCTGATTGAGAACCATATTATGCTGAACACAGAAACAGACAAACTAGACACACAACATAGAATGCCCACCCAGCTCACGTCCTGACCAACACTAAAACAAGCAAAACACATAAGCACTATGGTCAGGACGTGACAAAGAAAGAGTATATTCTCCATGTAACGTTAAGAAATAGTGCATTGTGGTTAGTTTAGAAGATATTAGGAAATAATTTTTTATTACATATGTAATAACCCAAAAACAGAATTATGTTTGTAGTTATAGATAACCAGATCATTACCAAGATCTGAGATGGCGTAGCAGTCAGATGTCTTTGTCTCTGTCTCGTCCCATGTATATATATTTTTATATATTTTTCTTCGCATTCTTTTTAATATTTTTCCTAAACCTCAACTTCAAAATACTCTCCTGCAACCCTCCTCACCCAATGTGGTGTGGATCTGTTTTTTCTAAAGTATTTCTATTTACCTCTGAACTGGAATACCTCAACTGAAGCTAGCTAGCTAACTAGCAACCAGCTATCACTCAGCTAACCACTGCTAGCGGTCATCAGCTAACATTTCTCTCGGAAAGCTCTCGCCAGTTGGTACAACGCGTTTCAAACCAGAGCATACCAGACCTATTTTTCTCTCCATATCCCCGGATTCCTACCGCAAACTCGGAACCTTTTCATCATCACAGCTAGCTAACCTGGGTTGACTACTCCTGGCTAACGTTTCTGTCCCAGAGCTAGCACCAATTAGCCTGGAGCTAGCCCATGATAGACCCATCTCCCGTCTAGGGCTCCTGGGCTACTACTCCTCGGCTTCTAATGCCGGTACGGGGCACGGAACCCCGCCGATCCAACACGACTGGAATAACGACATAATCTGCACGAGGATCCCAACAGGCCCTCAGGCGCGACGTCCCCTGAAGGCCCATTCTGCTAACCGCGAACTGCTAGGTATCTAGAGCATATTGGACTGTTAGCTGATCCATCGGCCAGTTTCTTGGACCACTATACCCATTTTGCCAATTGGACTTGGACCCCTCTGCTACTTGGAACCCTACTAATTCCACGACTGGTCTATCAACGTCACCGCACGAGGAGGCAAAAACAGACTTTCCCCCTTTGCGATGTCCATCTAAGGCCCTTATGCTAGCTTGCTAGCCCCGGCCTGTTAACTGTCTGAATCGCCGTGTCCCCAGCCAGCCCAACCACTCACTGGACCCATGCGATCACTTGGCTACGCATGCCTCTCCCTAATATCAATATGCCTTGTTCATTACTGTCCTGGTTAGTGATTACTGTCTTATTTCACTGTAGAGCCTCTAGCCCTGCTCAATATGCCTTAACTTCTCTGGGATAGGTGGGACGGTAGTGTCCCACTTGGCCAAAATCCAGAAAAATTCAAATTCAAATTCAAATATATTACTATAAAAATCAATCTTTAATGAAACCACACATGAAAGACACCAAATTAAAGCTACACATGTTGTGAATCCAGCCAACATATCTCATCTCAAAAAGGATTTACGGGGAAAGCACACCAAACAATTATGTTAGCTCAGTACATAGCCACAGAAAAACCCAGCATTTTCCCAGCAAAAAGATAGTAGTCACAAAAAGCAGAAATAGAGATAAAATTAATCACTAACCTTTGATGATCTTCATCAGATGACACTCATAGGACATCATGTTACACAATACATTTATGTTTTGTTCGATAATGTGCATATCTATATCCACAAATCTCGGTTTACATTGGCGCCATGTTCAGAAATATCCGGAGTAATTGCAGAGAGCCACGTCAAATAACAGAAATACTCATCATAAACTTTGATGAAAGATACATGTTTTACACAGAATTAAAGATACACTTGTTCTTAATGCAACCGCTGTGTCAGATTTAAAAAAAACTTTACGTAAAAAGCACACCATGCAATAATCTGAGACGGCGCTCAGATTTAACAAAATTTCTCCGGCATGTTGGAGTCAACAGAAATACGACATTACATCATAAATATTCCCTTACCTTTAATTATGTTCATCAGAATGCACTGCCAGGAATCCTAGTTCCACAATAAATTGTTGTTTTGTTCGACAATGTCCATTACTTATGTCCAATTAGCTACTTTTGCTAGCATGTGTAGTACCCGTGTCCAAACGCTCGCGCAGATGCAGGCAAAAGTCAGACGAAAACTTCAAAAAGTTATATTACAAGTCGAATAAGCTGGTCAAACTTAGTAGAGAATCAATCTTCAGGATGTTGTTATCATTTATATCCAATAAGGTTCCAACCGGAGAATTCTTTTCAGTCTCTATAAGTAATGGAACGCATGGCGATATCATGAGGAATGCGCCTGACCAAGAACTGGCAATCTGCCAGACCACTGACTCAAACACCTCCCATCCGGTCCCACATCACAGTATAGGCTTCATTCAGCGTTCTACAGACTGTTGACATCTAGTGGAAGGCGTAGGAGTGCAAACAGATCCATATATTACAGGGAATTGAATAGGCGATGAGTTTAACAATGACCAGTCTCAGAATTCTCACTTCCTGTTTGGATTTTTTTCTCAGGTTTTTGCCTGCCATATGAGTTCTGTTATACTCACAGACATCATTCAAACAGTTTTAGACACTTCCGAGTGTTTTATATCCAATAGTAATAATAATATGCATATATTAGTATCTGGGACAGAGTAGGAGGCAGTTCACTATGGGCACGCAATTCATCCAAAAGTGAAAATGCTGCCCCCTATATCAAAGAAGTTAACCAACCATGTTGTTCCACCTCCTACATATGCGATGACATCACTTGGTTTAAACGTCTCTAGAGATTATATCGCTCTCATCATTACTCAATGCCTAGGTTTACCTCCAATGTACTCTCTTCCAACCATACCTTTGTCTGTACATTGTGCCTTGAATCTACGCTGTCGTGCCCAGAAACCTGCTCCCTTTACTCTCTGTTCTGAAATTGCTAGACGGCCAGTTCTTATAGCCTTTAGCCGTACCCTTATCCTACTTCTCCTCTGTTCCTCTGGTGATGTAGAGGTTTATCCAGGACTTGCAGTGCCTAGCTCCACTCCTCCTCCCCAGGTGCTCTCATTTGTTGACTTCTGTAACCGTAAAAGCTTTGGTTTCATGCATGTTAACATTAGAAGCCTACTCCCTAAGTTTGCTTTATTCACTGCTTTAGCACATTCTGCCAACCCGGATGTCTTAGCCGTGTCTGAATCCTGGCTTAGGAAAACCACCAAAAACCCTGAAATTTCCATCCCTAACTATAACATTTTCCGCCAAGATAGAACTGCCAAAGGGGGCGGTGTTGCAATCTACTGCAGAGATAGAACTCAGCAGGCTATCTTACTATCCAGGTCTGTACCAAAACAATTTGAGCTTCTACTTCTAAAAATTCACCTTTCCAGAAACAAGTCTCTCACCGTTGCAGCTTGCTATAGACCACCCTCTGCCCCCAGCTGTGCCCTGGAAACCATATGTGAAATGATTGCCCCCCATTTATCTTCTGAGCTCGTGCTGCTAGGTGACCTAAACTGGGACATGCTTAACCTCTCTAGGGTATGTGGGATGGTAGCGTCTCACCTCGTCAACAGCCAGTGAAACTGCAGGGCGCCAAATTCAAAACAACAGAAATCCCATAATTAAAATTCCTCAAACATACATGAATTCTACACCATTTTAAAGATACACTTGTTGTAAATCCAGCCACAGTGTCCGATTTCAAATAGGCTTTACGACGAAAGCAAACCAAACGATTATGTTAGGTGAGTGCCTATTCACAGAAAAACACAGCCATTTTTCCAGCCAAAGAAAGGAGTCACAAAAATCAGATATAGATAAAATTAATCACTAACCTTTGATGATCTTCATCAGGTGACACTCATCGGACTTCATGTTACACAATACATGTTTTGTTCGGTAAAGTTCATATTTATATACAAAAATCTCAGTTTACATTGGCGCGTTATGTTCAGTAGTTCCAAAACATCCAGTGATATTGCAGAGAGCCACATCAATTTACAGAAATAGTCATCATAAATGTTGATGAAAATACAAGTTTTACACAATGAATTTTAGATCCACTTCTCCTTAATGCAACCGCTGTGTCAGATTTCAAAAAAACTTTACGGAAAAAGCTAACCATTCAATAATCTGAGTACGGCGCTCAGACGATAAATCAACCCAAAGAGATATCCACCATGTTGGAGTCAACAGAAGTCAGAAATAGCATTATAAATATTCACTTACCTTTGATGATCTTCATCAGAATGCACTCCCAGGAATCCCAGTTCCACAATAAATGTTTGTTTTGTTTGATAATGCCCATAATTTATGTCCAAATTCCTCCTTGTTGGTCACGCGTTCAATACACAATCTAAACTCACGACGCGCATGCAATTCCAGCGGAAAGTACGGATGAAAAGTCCAAAACGTTCCGTTACAGTCCGTAGAAACATGTCAAACGATGTACAGAATCAATCTTTAGGATGTTTTTAACATAAATCTTAAAAAATGTTCCAATCGGAGAATTCCTTTGTCTTCAGAAATGCGATGGAACGCAGCTAACTCTCACATGAATGCGCAATGTCAGCGCATGGTCAGTTCGTGGCACTCTGGGAGAGACCTGACTCAATCTCCTCTCATTCGCCCCCACTTCACAGTAGAAGCATCAAACAAGGTTCTAAACACTGTTGACATCTAGTGGAAGCCTTAGGAAGTGCAACATGACCCAAATTCCACTGTATTTTGGATAAGCAAAGAGTTGAAAACCTACAAATCTCAGATTTCCTACACCCTGGTTGGATTTTTTCTCAGGTTTTTGCCTATCATATGAGTTATGTTATACTCACAGACATCATTCAAACAGTTTTAGAAACTTCAGTGTGTTTTCTATCCAAAGCTACTAATAATATGCATATCCTAGGATATGGGCCTGAGTAGTAGGCAGTTTACTCTGGGCACGCTTTTCATCCGGACGTGAAAATACTGCCCCCTACCCCAAAGAAGTTAACACCCCGGCCATTCTACAATCTAAGCTTGATGCCCTCAATCTCACATAAATTATCAATGAACCTACCAGGTACAACCCCAAATCATTAAACACGGGCACCCTTAGAGATATCATCCTAACTAACTCGCCCTCCAAATACACCTCTGCTGTTTTCAACCAAGATCTCAGCGATCACTGCCTCATTGCCTGCATCCGTAATGGGTCTGCGGTCAAACGACCACCCCGCATCACTGTCAAACGCTCCCTAAAACACTTCAGCGAATAGGCCTTTCTAATCGACCTGGCCGGGGTATCCTGGAATGACATTGACCTCATCCCGTCAGTAGAGGATGCCTGGTTATTCTTTAAAAGTTCCTTCCTCACCATCTTAAATAAGCATGCTCCATTCAAAAAATGTAGAACCAGGAATAGATATAGCCCTTGGTTCACTCCAGACCTGTCTGCCCTTGACCAGCACAAAAGCATCCTGTGGCGTTCTGCATTAGCATCGAATAGCCCCCAAGATATGCAACTTTTCAGGGAAGTTAGGAACCAATAAACACAGGCAGATAGGAAATTTAAGGCTAGCTTTTTCAAACAGAAATTTGTATCCAGTGGTACAAACTCAAAAAGTTCTGGGACACTGTAAAGTCCATGGAGAATAAGAGCACCTCCTCCCAGCTGCCCACTGCACTGAGGCTAGGAAACACTGTCACTACTGATAAATCCACAATAATTGAGAATTTCAAGAAGCATTTTTCTACGGCTGGCCATGCTTTCCACCTGGCTACCCCTACCCCGGTCAACAGCCCTGCGCTCCCCAAAGCAACTCGCCCAATTCTCCCCCACTTCTCACCCAAATCCAGAAGGCTGATGTTCTGAAAGAGCTGCAAGATCTGGACCCCTACAAATCAGGCAGGCTAGACGATCTAGACCCTCTCTTTCTAAAATTATCTGCCGAGATTGTTGCAACCCCTATTACTAGCCTGTTCAACCTCTATATCGTATCGTCTGAGATTCCCATAGATTGGAAAGCTGCCGCGGTCATCCCCCTCTTAATAGGGGGATACACTCTAGACCAAAACTGCTACAGACCTATATCTATTCTACCCTGCCTTTCTAAGGTCTTTGAAAGCCAAGTTAATGAACAGATTACCAACCATTTCGAAACTCTCCGTACATTCTCCGCTATGCAATCTGGTTTCAGAGCTGGTCATGGGTGCACCTCAGCCACGCTCAAGGTCCTAAATGATATCATAACCACCATCAATAAGAGACAATACTGTGCAGCCGTATTCATCGACCTGGCCAAGGCTTTTGACTCTGTCAATCACAACATTCTTATTGGCAGACTCAACAGCCATGGTTTCTCAAATGTTTGCCTCGCTTGATTCACCAACTACTTCCCGATAGAGTACAGTATGTCAAATCGGAGGGCCTGTTGTCCGGACCTCTGGCAGTCTCTACGGGGGTGCCACAGGGTTCAATTCATGGGCCGACTCTCTTCTCTGTATACATCAATGATGTCGCTCTCGCTGCTGGTGATTCTTTGATCCACCTCTACGCCGACGACACCATTCTGTATACCTCTGGCCCTTCGTTGGAACACTGTGTTAACTATCCTCCAGATGAGATTCAATGCCATACAACTAACCTTCCGTGGCCTCCAACTGCTCTTAAATGCAAGTAAAACTAAATGCATGCTCTTCAACCGATCGCTGCCCGCACCTGCCCGCTCGTCCAGCATCACTACTCTGGACGGTTCTGACTTAGAATATGTGGACAACTACAAATACCTAGGTGTCTGGTTAGACTGTAAAAACTCTCCTTCTAGACTCACATTAAACATCTCCAATCCAAAATTAAATCTAGAATCGGCTTCCCATTTCACATCAAAGCATCCTTCACTCATGCTGCCAAACATACCCTCGTAAAACTGACAATCCTACCGATCCTCAACTTCGACGATGTTATTTACAAAATAGCCTCCAACACTCTACTCAACAAATTGGATGCAGTCTATCCGTTCTGTCACCAATGCCCCATATACTACCCACCACTGCGACCTGTATGATCTCGTTGGCTGGCCCTCGCTCCAGGTCATCTACAAGTCTCTGCTAGGTAAAGCCCTACCTTATCTCAGCTCTCTGGTCACCATAGCAGCACCCACCCGTAGCACGCGCTCCAGCAGATATATCTCACTGGTCACCCCCAAAGCCAATTCTTTCTTTGGCCGCCTCTCCTTCCAGTTCTCTGCTGCCAATGACTGGAACGAACTGCAAACATCTCTGAAGCTGGAGACTCTTACCCCCCTCACTAGTTTTAACTTCTTATGGCTGCAAGCCCGACGTCGGTACACTTATGACAACAGCCAGCTCAAGTGCAGGGCGCGAAATTCAAAATATATATTTTTTTAAATATTTAACTTTCACACATTAACAAGTCCAATACAGCATATGAAAGGTACACATCTTGTGAATCCAGCCAACATGTCCGATTTTTTAAATGTTTTACAGGGAAGACACAATATGTAAATCTATTAGCTAACCACGTTAGCAAAAGACACCACTTTTTTTTACTCCACCAGTTTTTTACTCCATCAGTAGCTATCACAAATTCGACCAAATAAAGATATAAATAGCCACTAACCAAGAAACAACTTCATCAGATGACAGTCTGATAACATATTTATTGTATAGCATATGTTTTGTTAGAAAAATTTGCATATTTCAGGTATAAATCATAGTTTACATTGCAGCTACAATCAGAAATTGCACCGAAAGCAGACAGAATAATTACAGACACCAACGCCAAATAACTAAATACTCATCATAAAACATTTCTGAAAAATACATAGTGTACAGCAATTGAAAGACAGGCATCTTGTGATTCCAGCCAATATTTCCGATTTATCAAGTGTTTTACAGCGAAAACACAATATAGCGTTATATTAGCTTACCACAATAGCCAAAAACACAAGCAATTTCCCAGTAGCAAAAGTAAGCGATCGTAACAAACAAGCAAAAGATATATAATTTTTGACTAACCTTGATTTTCTTCCTCAGATGACAGTCCTATAACATCAGGTTATACATACACTTATGTTTTGTTCGAAAATGTGCATATTTAGAGCTGAAATCAATGGTTACACATTGTGCTAACTTAGCTACGTTTTCCCACTGCGTCCGGATTTTTCCTGACACTTTTTCTGACACACATATTCTGACCAAATAGCTATTCATAAACATAACAAAAAAATACATGTTGTATAGGAAATGATAGATCCATTAGTTCTTAATGAAATCGCAGTGTTAGAATTTTAAAAATAACTTCATTACGATATGCAGCTTCGGTATAACTAGAGTACCCAAAGGTTGGGCGCCGACGACTAATTCACATGTACGACAGATATATGAAATAGCATCATAAAATGTTTCTTACTTTTGCTGATCTTCCATCAGAATGTTGGACAAGGTGTCCTTTGTCCAGAACAGTCGTTGTTTGGATTTAGAACGGCAACTTTCCCTCTTCATTTAGCACGCGCACTAGCCAAGTGGCACGAATCGCTCCATCGTCAACAAAGTCAGAGAACGGAACACGGCAAAACTCCCGAAAAAATTTCAATAATCTGATTAAACTATATTGAAAAAACATACTTTACGATGATATGGTCACATGTATCAAATAAAATCAAAGCCGGAGATATTGGTCGTCCATAACGGCAGCTAAACAGAAGGCAATCCCACTGTCCACCTCGCGCTCCCAAGAGTACCGGAAATGAGGGACACGTCATACAAAGAGCTTGTATTCAACTTCAGACCAAGATAAACACGAAATTTCTTCTCTCACCGCCTCTTGACATCCAGGGGAAGGTCTATGAAGTGCACGTAGACTCTTACGTATCATGCCCATGTATAGGCAGGAAGTAGAACAGAGCATCGATTTCAGACTTTCCACTTCCTGGTCAGGAAGTTTGTGCCAAATGAGTTCTGTTTGACTCACAGATATAACTCAAACGGTTTTAGAAACTAAAGAGTGTTTTCTATCCAATAGTAATAATAATATGCATATTGTACGAGCAATAATTGAGTACGAGGCCGTTTGAAATGGGCACCTTTAATCAGAGCTACTCAATACTGCCCCTGCAGCCATAAAAAGTTAAGCACCAGCTGTCAGAGCAGCTCACAGATCACTGCACCTGTAAATAGCCCATCCAATCTACCTCATCCCCATACTGTATTTATTTATTTATCTTGCTCCTTTGCACCCCAGTATCTCAACTTGCACATTCATCCTCTGCACATCCTACCATTCCAGTGTTTAATTGCTATATTGTAATTACTTTGCCACCATGGCCTATTTATTGCCTTACCTGTCACGACTTCTGCCAAAGTCGATGCCTCTCCTTGTTCGGGCGATGCTCGGCGGTCGACGTCGCCGGTCTTCTAGCCATCGCCGATCCATTTTTCATTTTCTATTTGTCTTATCTTGTTTTCCCACACACCTGGTTCTCATTTCCCTCATTATGTGTTGTGTATTTAACCCTCTGTTTCCCCCATGTCTTTGTGTGGTATTGTTTATTCTGTTTCATGTTATGCGCACGTTAGTCTGTTGCGCTGGGTTATGTTAACACGTATTGTTATTTCGTGTTCACTTTGCCGTATGTTTTTGGTTCGCCTAAATCACATATGTCAGAGTCAAGGCCCGCGGGCCACATCCGGCCCGCGAGAAGGTTTTTTACGGCCCCTGGGATGATCTTGATTTATTATTAGAACCGGCCCGCAGACCGCAGCAAGCCGGCAGCCCGCAGATCTTTTACACGCACCAATACTACATTTCCCACAATGCAACGGTGACGCACCGAGCAGTAGGCTGCTTCATTTCAATATTTATTGGCACAGCAGTCGTCAGCATCACAGTAAAATTAACTTTCAGATACCCATCAAAAATGGCAAAACGGAAGGTGGACACTGAGAACCGGGGGTTTCAAACAAGGTGGGAGTCGGAGTATATGTTCACGGAGGTAGCTGGAAAACCTGTGTGTCTTCTGTGTGGAGAAAGTGTGGCGGTACTGAAAGAGTATAATCTGAGACGACATTATGAAACGAAACACGCGGACAAAAACAAGAATATGGACATGGAACAAAGGCTACAAAAGGCTAGATTTTTGCACTTTATTTTATTGTATTTCAATCCAATTATATTTTAAAAATATTTCAGTTGAGTGGATGATAGAAAATTGCTATTATTGTTTTTTTCTTTGAAGTAAATTTAGCCCACTTTTGCTAAAATAGAAAATATAGGCTACTGATGGTGCCTTGAATACCGGTTTCTTTCATTTAATGTTCATGTTATGGGGATTTTTATATAAAGGAAATTTGTCTTTTGTGTCTGTTGAAAATTAAAGATTACTGACAGAGCCATAAGAAAATATTGCTTTATTTATCTGATCATATTGGAATATATTTGTTAGGTTTTCAGTAGGTTCAATTAGGTTCACTAGACTATATGCGTCATTTAAAAATGTTTCAATGAACATTCGAACAGTCCGGCCCTCGGCTTGTAGCTAAATTTTTTATTTGGCCCTCCGTCCATTTGACTTTGACACCCCTGGCCTAAATAAAAGGCTCCGTTGGCTACCCAATATCTGCTCTCCTGCACCTGACTCCCTTACAGCCATTTACGCATACCTGACATGACCTCTCTTGTCCTACCTAATTTGCACATGCTGTATATAGATTTTCCTACTGTATTATTGATTGTATGTTTCTTTATTCCATGTGTAAGTCTGTGTTGTTGTATGTGTCGAACTGCTTTGCTTTATCTTGGCCAGGTCGCAGTTGCAAATGAGAACTTGTTTTCAACTAGCCTACCTGGTTAAATAAAGGTGAAATAAATAAAAAATTACTACAACCAAGTTACTAAGTCTTTGACCACACTGTGTTGTTACTTTGGTGAGTAAAAACTCATGCTACAACAACAAAAATACTTAAATACATGTAATTTTGTCCTTGAAACATTTAAGTGAAATACTGTAGAATCCATTCATTCCTATGGAAGACTGCTCCTTCTGGGGAGTGCCAATATTGCCGACTGGTGGCTTCAAAGCCTCTCAAAGGCCAATACATAGCATCAGCAATCCAGGATTCATGTACATCATTAGAGAGTTACCGTCTCTGCTCTCTATTACTCTGAGAAATTACACAATTCAGGGGTGGAGTGGTAATTGTGGAGATAAGTTTAATACCCCTCTCCCCAGACACATGCTTCAGTCAGGAGATGAAAAGGCCTGGAAATATTAATGTGTGGAGAGGGAGAAGAACCTTGGCTCTCTGGCTTTTTAATGTCCTTATCTGTTTTGCACAGGGCCGCTTTGTGGAACGGGGCCCTCCCAAGTATGCAAATGAACGTCAATTGGGCCGAGTGTAAATTGGGTAACACTAATTTTTCTCCCAACCGTGTGGTGGCTTAATGTATATTATTACCACCTCTGTCTGCGAGATGGTGCAGAACACGTCCGTAATTGATGATACGGCAGCTGCCTTTTTTCATTAGATGCTGTTTGCCTCCCTCTACTTCTATACACTAGTCAGGATGGACACTCCCTCTCTCTATGATAAGTGCTCTCCCCTCTGTGGGTGTAGTTGGTACATCCCAGCTACTACTGCTTGTGGTTTAATAATTGGATTCAACAAAATGTCTTCTTTCTCTTGCTCTCCCTCTGATCTCCCCTGGTAAATCCTTGTATGACAAAAAGTTCTGCAAATATCAACTATGTGTGTATGTGTTTGTGTGCATATACATGTCCACGTGTGTACCTGGCTATTACTTCTCACATCCCTCCCTGGAACCCCCCCACCAATGTAATAACGCTGTGCTGAGGGTCACACATAATCAGATAAACCTAACGCCTGACTAATAGATGCCTATTGCACCTGACTATTCCACATATGTGAGAATTAGGGTTTAACTTCTTATGGCTGCAGCCCGACACCGGTACACTTATGACAACATCCAGCGCAAGTGCAGGGCACGAAATTCAAAAGATATTTTTTTTAAATATTTAACTTTCACACATTAACAAGTCCAAGACACCAGATGAAAGGTACACATCTTGTGAATCAAGCCAACATGTCCGATTTTTAAAATGTTTTACAGGGAAGACACAATATGTAAATCTATTAGCTAACCACGTTAGCAAAAGACACCACTATTCTTACTCCATCAGTTTTTACTCCATCAGTAGCTATCACAAATTCGACCAAATAAAGATATAAATAGATATAAAAAGATATAAAGATATAAATAATGTAGCGCTATATTAGCGTAGCCACAATAGCCAGAAACACTTGGGCGCCCACGACCAGTTCACATGCACGACAGATATTAGAAATAGCATCATAAAATGTTTCTTACTTTTGGTGATCTTCCGTCAGAATGTTGGACAAGGTGTCCTTTGTCCAGAACAGTCGTTGTTTTGATCTGGAACGGCAAATATCCCTCTTCATTTAGCATGGGCACTTGCCAAGTGGCACGGATCACTCCAACGTCAACAAAGTCAGAGAACGGAACATGGCAAAACTCCCGAAAAAATTTCAATAATCTGATTAAACTATATTGAAAAAACATACGTTACGATGATATGGTCACATGTATCAAATTTACATTTAAGTCATTTAGCAGACGCTCTTATCCAGAGCGACTTACAAATTGGTGCATTCACCTTATGATATCCGGTGGAACAACCACTTTACAATAGTGCATCTAACTCTTTTAAGGGGGGGGGGGGTTAGAAGGACTACTTTATCCTATCCTAGGTATTCCTTAAAGAGGTGGGGTTTCAGGTGTCTCCGGAAGGTGGTGATTGACTCCGCTGACCTGGCGTCGTGAGGGAGTTTGTTCCACCATTGGGGTGCCAGAGCAGCGAACAGTTTTGACTGGGCTGAGCGGGAACTGTACTTCCTCAGAGGTAGGGAGGCGATCAAATAAAATCTAAGACGGAGATGTTAGTCGTCCATAACGGGAGCAAAACAGAAGGCATATCCATGTCCTCTTTCGCGCGCTCCAGAAACAGGAAGTGGACGGTCACGTCAAAGAAATAGCTTTTATTCCACCTCAGACCAAGATAAACACAACATTTCTTCTCTCACAGCCTCTTGACACCCAGAGGAAGGCGTATGAAGTGTACGTAGACTCTTACGTATCATGACCATGTATAGGCAGGAAGTTGAACAGAGCATATATTTCTGACATTCCACTTCCTGGTCAGGAAAAGTGCTGCAGAATGAGTTCTGTTTCACTCAGAGAAATAATTCAAACGGTTTTAGAAACTAGAGAGTGTTTTCTATCCAATAGTAATAATAATATGCATATTGTACGAGCAAGAATTGAGTACGAGGCCGTTTGAAATGGGCACTATTTAACTGGCTACTCAATACTGCCCCTTGCAGCCATAACAGGTTAATTGCAGGGTTATCAAGATGTACAAAGAATTCCCACTCAAACACACTCCCACTTCCTGGGATAAATAACTGAGAAACTGGTAAACTTTTATTGATAAATCATTTCTTTGAACAGCATTTATATGCAATGTCTAAATCTGGCATCTCTACAGCCTTTTCTGCTCTGCTCTCTGCATGATCAATCATCAACACTCAGGGATAGTGGACCCAGACAGCACATCTCAATATGATGCGCAGTTCACAATGCATGAAGGCTATCATCTCATCAGCTGGTAACTTTTTGTCTAGTGACAGGTAGGCTACATTTGTTGCAGAATAGCTTATGCTACAGTATTATTAGGACTAATATACCGTGTCTGAATGCGTGTCTAAGTTAAACTTCGATCTCGCTTTCAGGAGTCAAGTTATTTTTTATTGTAAAGATTGTATCATTTTTTTATTGCAGCTGCAGAGTTTTAAAAACAGCCTATCACTCAAATAGCGTTGCTATCATCACATTCCCAGTGGGTCAGAAGTTTACATACACTCAATTAGTATTTGGTAGCATTGCCTTTAAATTGTTTAACTTGGTTAAAACGTTTCTGGGTAGCCTTCCTCAAGCTTCCCACAATAACTTGGATGAATTTTGACCCATTCCTCCTGACAGAGCTGGTGTAACTGAGTCAGGTTTGTGGGCCTCCTTGCTCGCACACGCTTTTTCAGTTCTGCCCACATTTTCTATGGGATTGAGGTCAGTGCTTTGTGATGGCCACTCCACTACCTTGACTTTGTTGTTGTTACAGATACAGGTATCCTCTGTGTATTTCTTTTCTCTCCTTCTCCCCTCACAGGTGGCAATCATCGTTCCCCAATTAGTCACCAATCAGTCATCAATCAGAAGACACACCTCCTCCTGTTTCCATTACCCAATCACATCCCCTTTCCCTTGGTTTAAATACCCAGTCAGTTGTTTTCTCTGGAGCTCAATCTCTCGGTCATGCAATCTCTCTGTAGAGCTCTGTAGAGCTCTGTAGAGCTCTGTAGATCTCTCGCTCCTTAATCGGAGCCTGAGCATGCGGTTGCTTATCAACAGATTGTTAATAGTATGACAATCCGGGCAAATCCAAATAAACTGTTGCCATTGAAATAAAAGTATGACAGAGGTCCACTGTAAAACCCAAGTGCTAAATGTCTGTGTAAACCCATTTTGAAGGATCAACACTGCCATAGCCCCAGCAAGAGCAGGCATAGTCATAGGCTGGCTAGGTGGTTCTGTAACAAGAGGTGCATTGTGTGGTTTTGTATGGTCATGTTAACATTGTACCACTGAATGAAACAAAATGTACTATCATGCATGGATGGATGTAGAGATTTGTAGGCTAACATGCTGACCAGACCGCACGCATTCGAGCTTCTGCGTGCGCCATCGTGTGCATGTTGATTTTGTCCCCCCACACCAGACGTGATCAGGACACGCAGGTTGAAATATCAAAACAAACTCTACAAATTATATTAATTTGGGGACAGGTCGATAAGCAAACATATGGCAATTTAGCTAGCTAGCTTGCTGTTGCTAGCTCATTTGTCCTGGGATATAAACATTGGGTTGTTATTTTACCAGAAATGCATAAGGTCCTCTACTCCGACAATTAATCCACAGATAAAACAGTAAACCCTAGTTCGTTTCCAGTAATATCTCCTACTCCTAACTCCTATCTCCTACAAATGAATATTCATTCTTTGGACTTTATATGGTGGTTGGCAACCAACTTAAGGTGCATTACCACTAGTGACTGGACTGGAGTGTAGACCTCAGTTCATCTTTCAATCACCCACGCAGCTATATGCTCCTAAAAACAAACAAGGAGATGCAAGAGGCGGGACTTGCAACACGTTAGGCGTCACAAATAGAACCTATTTGAACCTAAATAGAACATAGGTGCTCGCGAGCAGTGTAGGTGACAATTTAATAATATGTATGTGTACATTTAATTTGCAACGCGAGCGGTGCTGTCAACATGTTATGATACTTATGTTGATTCCATATGGAGAGACCATACGTAGACACATTCTGGTCGTTCATCAGCCATTATGCTGATTATGATGATGGTTATGATGACCTTAAAATAAATTGTATCCATTACAAGTTGCCATTACAGTGCACCAACTGTAATATTTTGGATGCAGTAATTACAGTATAACTGCAAAGTACTGCACTGTATCTAACTTTTTTTTTAAACGTTTTTGATTCACTACACTGGGATGCATTATATCAACAACAAACAACAACAAAAAAGATCTAATACAATTTGGAATTTACTAGAAATATTTTGAATACAGATTCCAATAGTGACCACATGTATTTGAATTCAAATCTCAAAACATATTTTTTTTCAGGCCCTTATTATCAAAATAATATCACATGATACTATCATATGAAGTAATTTCCCTCCTTTCAGTGATTTATATTAGATCTAAACTATTTTTTAGAAGTTGGTATTAACAAATAAGCTATGAAATATTTTTTTGGAGGGCCCAGGTCCAAACCACGATGCTAATCAACAAGAGATATGGAGTTTGCCTCCTCCCTCGTTTTTAACCTCTATGAACTTCTCCTTGGCATGCGTGATGTTCAGATAGATAGGCCTAAAAATAGATTGATAGATTAGATAGATCGATAGATACTGAAGAGAGCTATATAATGTACATGTATGTACAGGCCTGGTACTTCATCTTCTGCAATGTCTTTCACAACTCCATTCTCCAAGTTCTTGGGGACAAGCTGAGGAAGATAGATTTTTCATCATATCAGAAGTAGTAGTACACACACTGTTTACTAAAGCATAAAGAGCACAACAAGTTGACACACACATCATTTTGTACCAGAGCACAGCAGGTGAACATGAGTCCCAGGTCTGTCAAGGCTAACCCATGTTATATACACCTGTCCAGACCTGGAATTTATTTGTTATTTAATTACTTATTTTCTGTGTAGTGGACATATAAAAAAAATTGTCCCGAATCAATTACTTCTATTGGAAGTATTTGAAATAATAAATAGCCTAATATTTGAAAATATTTTCTAAATACATTATTTCAAATACCAAACAGACCTGGGTATATTTAAATATTTGTATTTGAAAATACAATTGTCTGTGCATTTGAGTATGAAATACATACCAATATTCCCAAATACATTCAAATATTCAACTACTTGTGTTTTCAAAAAATGTTATCCAAAGACTTCAATTACTTTCAATAATTGAAATAACCTAAAAGTAGTATTTGAACCCATGTATGCACCTGTCCAACTGTATTCACCAGAGAAGACTCTGAAATAATACTCCCTCTGCAAATTGCCCCTCCTGGCCACACCTGTCAGTAGTCACAGCTGTAATATCATCTTGTTTGTCTTTCGACTGTGACTGCCATACAAACCCTACCCTTGTTATTTGAACGGACTTTAGCAACGTAAGCTATCATGTTGAACTTGTGAAAGAAATCACCTTACATCGCTTTTGACGTGTGATTTTTTTTCATTTTTTATTAATTGAGTCATAATCCTTACATAAAGGTGATGTGTAAAGATAACGTTGTCCAGTTGTACTAACTCATAAATACATATATATATTTTTTTTTAATAAATTGAAAGTAGTAATTGCTCTGCATTTTATGTGAACGTTTAATTACTAGAAATAGTAAAAGTAATACACTTCTTATGGCTGGGGGCAGTATTGAGTAGCTTGGCTGAATAAGGTGCCCAGAGTAAACTGCCGGCTTCTCAGTCCCAGTTGCTAATATATGCATATTATTAGTATATTTGGATAGAAAACACTCTGAAGTTTCTAAAACTGTTTTGAATGATGTCTGTGAGTATAACAGAACTCATATGGCAGGAAAAGACCTAAAAAAAATCCAACCAGGAAGTGGGAAATCTGAGGTTGGTCGTTTTTCAACTCATTCCCTATTGAACATACAGTGGGATAGTGGTCATGTTGCACTTCCTAAGGCTTCCACTAGATGTCAACAGTCTTTAGAACCTAGTTTTATGCTTCTACTGTAAAGTGGGGGCGAATGAGAGAATGAGTCAGAGGTCTGACAGAATGCTTTGAGCTCGTGATGCTCGTTCACGTGAGAGGTAGCTCGCATTCCATTGCATTTCTGAAGACAAAGGAATTCTCCGGTTGGAACATTATTGAAGATTTATGTTAAAAACATCCTAAAGATTGATTCTATACATCGTTTGACATGTTTCTACGGACTGTAACCGAACTTTTTGACATTTCGTCTGCTCCTAGTAAACGCGCTTCGTGACTTTGGATTTGTTTACAAAACGCGCTATCAAAAGTAGCTATTTGGACATAAATGATGGACATTATCGAACAAAACAAACATTTATTGTGGAACTGGGAGTCCAGGGAGTGCATTCTGATGAAGATCATCAAAGGTAAGTGAATATTTATAATGCTATTTCTGACTAATGTTGACTGCACAAAATTGCGGATATCTTTTTGGCTTGTTTGGTCTCTGAGCGCCGTACTCAGATTATAGCATGGTTTGCTTTTTCCGTAACGCTTTTTTGAAATCTGACACAGCGGTTGCATTAAGGAGAAGTGTATCTAAAGTTCCATGCATAACACTTCTATTTTCATCAACATTTATAATGAGTATTTCTGTAAATTGATGTGGGTCATCAAAGGTTAGAGATTCATTTTCTCTATTTATGATTTTTGTGACTCCTCTCTTTGGCCTGAAAAATGGCTGTGTTTTTCTGTGACTTGGCTCTGACCTAACATAATCATTTGTGGTGCTTTCGCCGTAAACCCATTTGAAATCAGACACTGGTGGGATTAACAAGAAGTGTATCTATAAAATCGTGTGAAATAATTCTATGTTTGAGGAATTTTAATTATGGGATTTCTGTTTTGAATTTGGCGCCTTGCACTTTCACTGGCTGTCATATCGATCCCGTTCGCGGGATCTCAGCCATAAGAAGTTTTAAACATGCCTTCTGGGACTTCCATTAATACATGGCAATAGATATGAAAATAAACATAATTTTTCCAATTTCTGAAACATGAACTGTTTTTGGGATACAAGGTTTTCCAGGAAACCAACCATATGACAGGTGAGATGTGACATTTGAGGTGAGTCATTGTTATCAGGTCATATTATGATGACAGTGGCTGCTCTCCCATGCTACAGACAAACAAAGGTGTGAGGAGAGTTGCCAGAATAAGCCATCACGCTGGGACTCTTGCCATGGTGTGTCTGTGTGTGTCCACATTATGTGCGTGTGTGTGAAGCTCACTTTCCCCATTCAAGCCAAGCACTCAGGGTGTAGTGATTTGAGCCCAGTTGAAAGTCACATCTCTGGTCATTAGTAGCTACCAGCTCTGACATTGGCACGTCATGCTCCATCCATTAAAGGAAAAGAGAGACAAAGGTGGGAGATTGGGAGATAGTGGGGCAGCGGCTGGGTAAGAGCTTGGGACTATGGACTCTTAAGTGCAACTCTATCCTGTTCCAAGGGGACCAACAGAGAGAATTCAACGTATTTTTGTTCATAACCCTGGATACAGTGCACACAGAACAAATCAAAAATTATGTACTTAGCTGCAGGTTCATAAATGTGAATTGTTGGAATTTGTCTAGCCATAGATTTTCAAGCTGATTTAATCCTCCCATGGTCCTCGGGGTCAGAGTGACCCAGGCCCTGTGTTTGGAGGGCTCCCCCTCTGTGCTGTGGGTCAGCGTGACCCAGCCAGCCACTAGCGAGGTGTATGTTATTGTGTGTACAGAGTCTGAGTGGCGAGGTTGTGTGCGGCTCCCCCTCTGTGCTCGGGTCAGAGTGACCCAGCCAGCCACTAGCTAGGTGTATGTTATTGTGTGTACTGTGTGAGATGGGGGCTCCCCCGCTGTGCTCGGGGTCAGCGTGACCCAGCCAGCCACTAGCCAGGTGTATGTTATTGTGTGTACTGTGTGAGGTGGGGGCTCCCCCGCTGTGCTCGGGGTCAGAGTGACCCAGCCAGCCACTAGCCAGGTGTATGTTATTGTGTGTGAGGTGGGGGCTCCACCGCTGTGCTCGGGGTCAGAGTGACCCAGCCAGGGCTACACACGTCCAGACATGCCCCGCTGTGTGTGCAAGAGAGCAGCCCAGTGGTGCAAATGCACACACGATTACACGCGCAACAGGGGCGAACACGCGCCTCGTCGATTCACGTCGTCTCCCGTGTAAACTGGCTGTAGAGGATACTAATATTGTTAGCGGCACACAAAGTCATCGTTACCCCCGTGCCGCGTGATCTCCCCCGCCGCTGCTCAGTGGACCCAAGCCGCGCGTTTCACCACAGCACAGGTCCTAGAACAGATCTTCTCCAGCGTCGACCAAGAAGATTATTCCGATTCCGAGGAGGAGTAGGAAGCAGTTTCGGAAGACGAAGACGGGGAGGAATGCAACCTAGAGCGCGAGGTCGACCAGGCGTCTTCGCGCTCTTCAGAGGAAGACCCGGAGGAAGCCCCCAAGGACGAACACGATGACGAGATCGCCTCGGCTCGATCCCAAAGGGAGATGCCGTTGCTGTCGAAAAACTGCAAAATCAAATTTTCCCCCTGGCCTACGGCCGTCACAGGGCCCGTGCGATCTGCTACGCCGGGCCGGACGAGACTCCGGGCCCCGCGGGTTATACCGTGAATCACGCCCGCGACGTCGCGTCCACCTTCCACCTGTTCGTCACACCGGCGATAGAAAGAATAATTCTGGAAATGACAAATCTGCACGGGGCGAGAAAATACGGCAACGTCTGGCGAGCCATGGACGCCACCGACCTGCGCGCCTACGTAGGGCTGCTGATCCTAGCGGGCGTCTACATGTCCCGAGGCGAGGCCGTGGCCAGCCTGTGGGACGTGGAGAGCGGCAGGACCATGTTCCGAGCCACCATGCCGCTCAAGGTCTTTCACAAGTACTCGAGGCTGCTGCGATTCGACGATCGCCAGTCAAGACCCGCGAGGCTCGTCACGGACAAACTCGCAGCCATACGAGAGGTCTGAGACCATTGGGAGGCGCGGCTGCCGGCCCTCTACAACCTGGGGCCTGATGTGACAGTGGACGAGCAACTGGTCCCGTTCAGAGGTACTGTGTGTGTGTGTTTGTGTGTGTGTATATATAGAGAGAGCTGGTATATGTATAACGTAGCACTCATTGGCCCCAATGAGCCGGTAATGACGCCAATCTCTTCTCCTCTTGCCAAAGGCCGCTGTCCTTTCCGTCAGTACATTCCCAGCAAGCCGGCGAAATACGGCATCAAGTCATGGGTGGCCTGCGACGCCATGTCCAGCTACGCTTGGAAGATGCAAGTGTACACCGGCAAGGCGGCCAGCGGAGGCCCCGAGAAGAACCAGGGGATGCGCGTCATCCTCGATCTGACAACGGGACTGAGCAACCGCAATGTCACGTGTGACAATTTCTTCACCTCCTACGAACTGGGACAGCGGCTCCTCGAGAGGAACCTCACCATGGTGGGCACGGTGAGAAAGAATAAGGCTGAGCTCCCGCCGGCGCTGCTCGAGTCAAAGGGCAGACAGGTCCTGTCCTACAGGTTTACCTTCACGCCCACCGCCTCTCTAGTGTCCTACCTGGCAAAGAAAAATAAGAACGTGTTACTTCTGAGCACGCTGCACACAGAGGCCCAAGTCAGCGATCGCCGCGACAGGAAGCCGGCCTTCATCCTAGACTACAACTGCAACAAAGGCGGCGTGGACTACCTAGACAAGGTGGTCGGCACGTACAGCTGCAGACGGATGACTGCCCGCTGGCCCCTGGTCATCTTCCACAACATCCTCCACGTGTCCTCCTACCACGCCTTTGTCATATGGCGAGAGATCAAGCCTGACAGGATGCCTCGCAAGCGGCACAAGAGGAGGGTGTTCCTGGAGCAGCTGGGAAAGGCACTTGTGAAGCCGCTGATCCAAAGAAGGCAGCATCTCCCCCGCACCGAAGCGGCGTCAGCACTTGTCAAATTCCTACAGAGTGCTACGGCGGCTCGTCAACAGCATGAGGAGCCCGCCGCTGCCCCGCACACCGGGGCAAGAAAGAGGAAGAAGTGTCAGCTCTGTCCACCGAAGAAGGACTCTTAAGACACACACGGTGTGCTGCAGGTGTAAGAAATACATCTGCCAAGGCTGTTCACACGCATACTGTCACACTTGCGCCCATTGGGCCTTTAGACGGGACAGGGTGACCCGGAGGACGCGGGATCTAGACACAATATGAGGATGACGGGAGGGTTAATTTAAAACTAGGCCACTCAGGAACATTGAATGTCATCTTGGTAAGCAAGTCCAGTGTAGATTTGGCCTTGTGTTTTAGGTTATTGTCCTACTGAAAGGTGAATTTGTCTCCCAGTGTCTGGTGGAAAGCAGACTTACACTCCCTAGTCCTTGCCGATGACAAGCATACCCATAAAATGATGCCACCACCATGCTTGAAAATATTTTTTTTAAATGATGCCACCACCATACTTGAAATAATTCAGTGCTTTGAAGCAAACAGGATGTATTTTTTGTAATATTTTTTATTCTGTACAGGCTTCCTTATTTTCACTCTAGGTTAGCATTGTGGAGTAACTACAATGTTCTTGTTCCATGTCATGCCCTGTTCTGTTTCATTTGTCTTTGTGATTGTCTCCACCCACCTCCAGGTGTCACCTGTTTTCCCCATTAGTCCCTGGGTATTCAACCGGTGTTTGTCTGTTGCCAGCTCGTCTTGTCTTGTCAACCAGCGTGTTTTTCCGTGCTCCTACTTTTTCTTATCTCTCTTTTGCTAGTCCTCCTGTGTATGCATCTGGATCTCGCCCTGTGCCCTTATAGTACAAACTGGCAATGACAGACCCAGCAGACTTGGACCAGCTCCGCCGAGCAGTCTCCCTGCAGGACCTTTTGGAAGGGGTTTGTTCCCTGACGGAACGCCACAACCAAGGTTCAAGGCTATTATGGAGCAAATCAGGGAGTTAGCTCATAGG
This sequence comes from Salvelinus namaycush, assembly GCF_016432855.1. Classification (NCBI taxonomy): domain Eukaryota; kingdom Metazoa; phylum Chordata; class Actinopteri; order Salmoniformes; family Salmonidae; genus Salvelinus; species Salvelinus namaycush. The sequence goes on from NC_052310.1 coordinate 51,008,536, forward strand.
CAGCCCGCCACCTCTAAGACCCCCCACCACCCAGTAACCTTTTTACTATTAGTGGTGGATTTGTACAGCCTACCCTGGCTCCCAGAGAACTCCGCTTACCTCCTCCGGAGCGATATTCTTGTGATCCTGGAACCTGCCAGGGTTTTCTTTCTCGGTGCTACCTCATTTTTGAGCTGCAGCCATCTTCGTTCCCTTCGGATCGGTCAAAGATAGCATATATTATTACGCTAATGTCGGGAAGGGCGCTCTACTGGGCTATGGCAGTTTGGTAGCAACAATCCCCTATTTGTCGTGATCTGGAAGACTTCATGGCAGAGGTGAGGAAGGTTTTCGATACTCCGATATCCGGAAGAGAGGCGGCCCGAAAACTAGACTCCCGTAGTATGGCAGACTACGCTGTAGACTTTCGCACGTTGTCTTCCGAGAGTGCCTGGAATCCGGAGTCCCTATTCGATACCATCCTTCATGGATTATCAGAGGTGATAAAAGATGAGCTAGCTGCTTGGGAGTTACCGGTGGACCTCAATTCCCTCATCGTTCTCACCATTAGGATTGATGGACGTCTACGGGAACGCAGCAGTGAGAGGAGATCTGGCCTAGGTCACACTCGTCCGTCTGTTGTGGCTCGTTCACCTCCGAAGGAATCCGGAAGTCCCCGAAGGCTGTTTTTCCGAGAGGATCCAAGGCCACACGAGCTCCCTCGAGAATCATCGACGACGGGTGAGTCGGATAAACCGTAACCTATGCAACCGGGAAGAGTTCGATTATCACCTAGGGAACGTTTACGCATGCTAAGCTCCAATAGTTGTCTGTATTGTGGTGCTGTAGGGCATTACATAGCCACCTGCCCAGTGAAGAGACCTGAATATAAGCTTTCAGCCGATATAAGAAACTTATGTACCAAAATGTTTAAAATCCATAATATTTATTAGAATTTATTTGAATTATGCTCCCTCCAGTTTCACCGGAAGTTGTCCCACCAGCGGGACACCAATCCTTAAGATGTTTTAACTGTTTTAAAATCCCTATTGGCGTCATGGTGAAATCTCTTAGCCGTTTCCTTCCTCTCCGGCAACAGAGTTTGAAAGGACGCCTGTATATTTGTAGTGACTTGGTGTATTGATACACCCTCCAAAGCCTAATTATTAACTTCACCATGCTCAAAGGGATGTTCAACATCTGCTTATATATATATATATACACTGCTCAAAAAAATAAAGGGAACACTAAAATAACACATCCTAGATCTGAATGAATGAAATATTCTTATTAAATACTTTTTTCTTTACATAGTTGAATGTGCTGACAACAAAATCACACAAAAATGATCAATGGAAATCAAATGTATCAACCCATGGAGGTCTGGATTTGGAGTCACACTCAAAATTAAAGTGGAAAACCACACTACAGGCTGATCCAACTTTGATGTAATGTCCTTAAAACAAGTCAAAATGAGGCTCAGTAGTGTGTGTGGCCTCCACGTGCCTGTATGACCTCCCTACAACGCCTGGGCATGCTCCTGATGAGGTGGCGGATGGTCTCCTGAGGGATCTCCTCCCAGACCTGGACTAAAGCATCCGCCAACTCCTGGACAGTCTGTGGTGCAACGTGGCGTTGGTGGATGGAGCGAGACATGATGTCCCAGATGTGCCCAATTGGATTCAGGTCTGGGGAACGGGCGGTCCATAGCATCAATGCCTTCCTCTTGCAGGAACTGCTGACACACTCCAGCCACATGAGGTCTAGCATTGCCTTGCATTAGGAGGAACCCAGGGCCAACCACAACAGCATATGGTCTCACAAGGGGTCTGAGGATCTCATCTCGGTACCTAATGGCAGTCAGGCTACCTCTGGCGAGCACATGGAGGGCTGTGCGGCCCCCCAAAGAAATGCCACCCCACACCATGACTGACCCACCGCCAAACCGGTCATGCTGGAGGATGTTGCAGGCAGCAGAACGTTCTCCACGGCGTCTCCAGACTCTGTCACGTCTGTCACATGTGCTCATGTGATCAGTGTGAACCTGCTTTCATCTGTGAAGAGCACAGGGCGCCAGTGGCGAATTTGCCAATCTTGATGTTCTCTGGCAAATGCCAAACGTCCTGCACGGTGTTGGGCTGTAAGCACAACCCCCACCTGTGGACGTCGGGCCCTCATACCACCCTCATGGAGTCTGTTTCTGACCGTTTGAGCAGACACATGCACATTTGTGGCCTGCTGGAGGTCATTTTGCAGGGCTCTGGCAGTGCTCCACCTGCTCCTCCTTGCACAAAGGCGGAGGTAGCGGTCCTGCTGCTGGGTTGTTGCCCTCCTACGGCCTCCTCCACGTCTCCTGATGTACTGGCCTGTCTCCTGGTAGCGCCTCCATGCTCTGGACACTACGCTGACAGACACAGCAAACCTTCTTGCCACAGCTCGCATTGATGTGCCATCCTGGATGAGCTGCACTACCTGAGCCACTTGTGTGGGTTGTAGACTCCGTCTCATGCTACCACTAGAGTGAAAGCACCACCAGCATTCAAAAGTGACCAAAAACATCAGCCAGGAAGCATAGGAACTGAGAAGTGGTCTGTGGTCACCACCTGCAGAACCACTCCTTTATTGGGGGTGTCTTGCTAATTGCCTATAATTTCCACCTTTTGTCTATTCCATTTGGACAACAGCATGTGAAATTTATTGTCAATCAGTGTTGCTTCCTAAGTGGACAGTTTGATTTCACAGAAGTGTGATTGACTTGGAGTTACATTGTGTTGTTTAAGTGTTCCCTTTATTTTTTTGAGCAGTGTATATATATATATATATATATATATATATATATATATAAATCGGTTCCCTTCTTTGCAGGGCTTTGAAAATCCTCCCTGGTTTTTGTAATTGAATCTGTACTTAGAATTCACTACTCAGTTGAGGTACCTTACAGATAATTGTATGTGTGGGGTACAGAGATTGGGTAGTTATTCAAAGATAATTTTAACCACATTATTGAACGCAGAATGAGTCCATGCAACTTATTATGCGATTTATTAAACACATTTTTGCTCCTGAACTTATTTCGGGTTTCAATACTTATTATGTCACACCCTGGCCATAGAGAGGCTTTTATTCTCTATTTTGGTTAGGCCAGAGTGTGACTAGGGTGGGCATTCTAGTTTCTTTATTTCTATGTTTTCGTGTTTGGCCGGGTGTGGTTCTCAGTCAGAGGCAGCTGTCTATCGTTGTCTCTGATTGAGAACCATACTTAGGTAGCCTTTTTTCCACCTGTCTTTGTGGGAAGTTGACTTTGTTTAGTGCACTTAGCCTTTAGCTTCACGGTTTGTTTTGTAGTGTTTATTGTTTTGTTCAGTGTCATTTTAAATAAAAAAGGAAATGTACGCTCACCTGCACCTTGGTCCTCCTTTTCCAACAGCAGTGACAGAACTTCCCACCACCACCAACGGACCAAGCAGCGTGGTAGAAAGGAGGAATGGACATGGGAGTACATCCTGAACCGCAAGGGATCCTGGACATGGGAGGAGATCCTGGCCGGAAGGGATCGCTTTCCATGGGAGCAGGTGGAAGCATTAACTTCTCTGGGATATGTGGGACACTAACGTCCTACTTGGCCAAAAGCCAGTAAAAATGCGGAGGGGGGTCTATTTCTGTTTCTATTTTTGTGACTCCTCTCTTTGGCTGTGTTTTTCTGTGACTTGGCTCTGACCTAACATAATCGTTTGTGGTGCTTTCGCTGAAAAGCATATTTGAAATCGGGACACTTTGGTGGGATTAACTTCTTGACGCTACGGATCCCATTACCGGGATCATTTTCCTAAACAACCACTGAATTGCAGAGCGCCAAATTTAAAAATGTTTATAATCATGCAATTACAAGTGAAATATACCAAAACACAGCTTAGCTTGTTGTTAATCCACCTACCGTGTCAGATTTTGAAAATATGCTTTACAGCGAAAGCAATCCAAGGGTTTGTGAGTGTATCAATCAATGCTAGAACAGTTAGCCTTAAATTAGCTTGGTCACGAAAGTCAGAAAAGCAATAAAATGAATCGCTTACCTTTGATAATCTTCGGATGTTTGTACTCACGAGACTCCCAGTTACACAATAAATGTTCTTTTTGTTCGATAAATATTAGTTTTATAACAAAAAAACGCCATTTGGGTTGCGCGTTATGTTCAGAAAACCACAGCCTTGTTCCGTTCCTGAAAGGCAGACAAATTCCAAAAAGTATCCGTAATGTTCGTAGAAACATGTCAAATGTTTTTTATAATCAATCCTCAGGTTGTTTTTAACATACACAATCAATAATATTTCAACCGGACGGTAACCTTTTCAATAAAAGAGAGAAAGAAAATGTCGAGCTACCCCTCTCGCGCGCAGGAACTAAACAAAGGACACCTGACTCGTTTTGAAAAATCTCGCTAATTTTTCAAAATAAAAGCCTGAAACTATGTCTAAAGCCTAGTCACAGCCTGAGGAAGCCATTGGAAAAGGAATCTGGTTGATACCCCTTTAAATGGAAGAAAGACGGGCCAGGAAACACAGATTAAAAAAAATACAAAAACACTTCCGGGTTATATTTCCTCAGGTTTTCGCCTGCAGAATCAGTTTTGTTATACTCACAGACAATATTTTGACAGTTTTGGAAACTTTAGAGTGTTTTCTATCCTAATCGGTAAATTATATGCATATTCTACGATCTGGGCCTGAGAAATAGTCAGTTTACCTTGGGAACGTTATTTAAAAAAAAAATAACACCCCTAGCGTCAAGAACTTAAATAGCCTCTCAAAGCACTTAATGTTGACAGAAGTGACTGCTATGGACAGAAGTGAGTGATAGTCATTTAGTTTAGTTACCTTCGTTTTCTTGATTACAGTAACAGTGGTGGACATATTGAAGCAAGTGGGGACAACAGACTTAGACATGGAGAGATTGAACATGTCCATTAACACTCCCGCCAGCTGGTCTGCATATGCTCTGAGGGCGTGGCTTGTGGTTGTAGTGGAATTTCTTAAAATGCCAATTCTGTGACATCCATGCAAGGCAACAATAATTGCTGCAGGTTTATGATGTAATAATGCAGACAGATGATGCATTATTCAGTCAAGAAACGATGTCTTCCTAATTCGTTTTGAAATAAATGACATGGCCAGTATAGGACATGATACAATGAAATATGACTATGACGACAATCTTTATACTACATCAAAGTACAATACAGGACCAAAAGTATGTCGACACCTGCTCGTTGAAAATCTGCTTCCAAAATCGTGGGCATTAATATGGAATTGGTCCCTCCTTTGCTGCAATAACAGCCTCCACTCTTCTGGGAAGGCTTTCCACTAGATATTGGAACATTGCTGCAAGGACTTGATTCCATCCACAAGAGCATTAGGGAGGTCAGGCACTGATGTTGGGTGATTAGACCTGACCCCCAGTCAGCGTTCCAATTCATCCAAAAGGTGTTCGATGAGGTTGAAGTCAGGGCTCTGTGCAGGCCAGTCAAGTTCTTCCACACCGATCTTGAAAAACGATTTCTGTATGGACCTCGCTTTGTGCACAGGGGCACTGTAATGCTGAAACAGGAAAGGGCCTTCCCCAAACTGTTGCCACAAAGTTGGAAGAATCTAGAATGTCATTGTATGCTGTAGTGTTAAGATTTCCCTTCACTGGAACTACAGTAAAGGCCCTTGCCTGAACCATAAAAAACAGTCCCAGACCATTATTCCTCCTCTACCAAACATTACAGTTAGCACTATGCATTCGGGCAGGTTGCGTTCTCCTGGCATCCGCCCAACCCAGATTCGTCCATCCAATGGTGGCAAGATTTACACCACTCCAGCCGATGCTTGCATTGCACATGATCATCTTAGGCTTGTGTGCGGCTATTCGGCCATGGAAACACATTTCATGAAGCACTCTGCGGTCCTGTTCTGTGAGCTTCTGTGGCCTACCACTTGGCAGCTGAGCCGTTGTTGCTCCTAGACATTTCCACTTCAAAATAACAGCACTTACAGTTGACAGGGGCAGCACTAGCAGGTCAGAAATTTGACGAACTAACTTGTTGGAAAGGTGGCATCCTATGATGGTGCCACGTAGAAAGTCACTGAGCTCTTCAGTAAGGCCAATCTATTTCCAATGTTTGTCTATGGAGATTTCATGGCTGTGTGCTCGATTTTATACATCTGTCTGCAACGGGTGTGGTTGAAATAGCCGAATCCACTAATTTGAAGCTGTGTCCACATACTTTTGTATTTACAGTATAGTGTATCTCTCAATATGTGATGAGCTACTCAGCTCAGTGTCCTAAAACATCCATTAAATCAGCAGCAAACAAACACTGATTTTCATCTCCAGAAACACAAATTAATGTGTATCTGTTTGAGGCTGTGGTAGACTATTTTACGGATTGTTTTGGATGGCTTGGTCTCACTCTACTGCAGAGGGTGGGGCTGTGCTTGATCAGCAGCCCTGGTGCTATCCCATTAACTCTGGAGCTGCAGGGGTTGCTGTTCCACCCCACAGGACCATGGGTAACAGCAGGCCTGTAGAAGAGATTTTCATCTCCCTGCTCTTCTCTGCTCCTGCTGGCCAAGGCTCTGCTGCATGTGGCATCTGCTCAGGTTCCAACCCAAGGTGTGACTACATTAAACCTCAAGCAATGAGCCTTCCTATATGTTAATGTTGGGAAATGTAACGTGTAGTATTGTACAGACAGTGTTTATTCAGGGGTTTGATCCTTACAATAATGGTTTGAGCATGTGTACAACACACCATTACGAGACTTGAAGCGGTACGTTTTCTCTCTCTATATACATTAGTCAGGGCTGAATAGAGAGCTAACAGCGAGGGAAATACACAGAAAATTGAAATTTTATAGGTGTATAATTTTGTTTTTCCCAGTTCCCACATTATGTGTCCTCTAAAAGTCTAAGCCTTTTGAGGGGTTCTACTAAGCTAACATATGGAATTGTTTTAAGATGGTCATATAATGGATTATTTAGCTATTTGATTTGGAATTTTAGGACCCTGTAGGTATTTTTTTAAGTATGTAAAAATGAATTGATTAAATATTGAATTTGGTCTTTACTACTTTAGCCCATAGAACCGCACTGAATAACACATTCATTGATGGCAAAACATAATCATAAGGAATACGATTTTGAAGTGTCTATCCTCTATCTAGGAGATATAAAACATCTCAGGAAATATGTGTTTTTTGGACACATACAATATATATACAGTACCAGTCAAATGTTTAGACACATCTAATCATTCAAGGGCTTATTTTTTTACTATTTTCTACATTGTAGAATAATAGTTAACACTTCAAAACGATTAAATAACACATATGGGATCATGTAGTAACCAAAAAAGTGTTAACTTCTTGAGGGCAGGGGGCAGCATTTTCACTTTCGGAAAATTAGCATGCCAAAATTCAAATGCTTGCTACTCATCCCCAGAATATAAGATATGCATACTATTAGTAGATTTGGATAGAAAACACTCTGAGGTTTCTAAAACTGTTTGAATCATGTCTGTGAGAATAACGGAACTTATGTAGCAGGCAAAACCCTGAGGACGAACCATTCAGAATTTGTATTTTTTTGATGTCACTGTCTTTTCAATGGATTTTCTTAGAGACACCAGAATTCTAATGGACTTGCTTGCAGTTCCTACCGCTTCCACTGGATGTCACCAGTCCTTGGAAATCGGTTGAGGTTATTCCTTTGTGTAGTGAAATAGTAGGGCTATCGTAAATGAGGGTCACATGAAGTACATTTTTTGAGAGTCACGTTACGAAAAAAGTTGCGTCAGTTTGTTTTCTTTTTGTATTGAACACAGATCATCCCGTCTTCAAATTGATCGATTATTAACGTTTAAAAATACCTAACGTTGTATTACAAAAGTAGTTTGAAATGTTTTGGTAAAGTTTACATGTAACTTTTGATATATTTTGTAGTGACTTGGCGAAAGTTGGAAGCTGTGTTTTTCTGGATGAAATGGTCCAAATAAATTGACATTTTGGATATATATCGACGGAATGAATCGAACAAAAGGACCATTTGTGATGTTTTTGGGACATATTGGAGTGCCAACAAAAGAATTTCGTCAAAGGTAAGGCATGATTTATATTTTATTTCTGCGTTTTGTGTCGTGCTTGCAGTGTTGAATTATGCTACTCTCTTTGTTTACTGTTGTGCTATCATCAGATAATAGCATCTTATGCTTTCGCCGAAAAGCCTTTTTGAAATCTGACATGTTGGCTGGATTCACAACGAGTGTGGCTTTAATTTGGTATCTTACATGTGTGATTTAATGAAAGTTTGATTTTTATATCATGCTATTTGAATATGGCGCGCTGTATTTTCCCTGGCTATTGGCCGGTGGGACGCTTGCGTCCAGAGGTAGCCTGACTGCCATTAGGTACCGAGATGAGATCCTCAGACCCCTTGTGAGACCATATGCTGGTGCGGTTGGCCCTGGGTTCCTCCTAATGCAAGACAATGCTAGACCTCATGTGGCTGGAGTGTGTCAGCAGTTCCTGCAAGAGGAAGGCATTGATGCTATGGACTGGCACGCCCGTTCCCCAGACCTGAATCCAATTGAGCACATCTGGGACATCATGTCTACTCTCCATCCACCAACGCCACGTTGCACCACAGACTGTCCAGGAGTTGGCGGATGCTTTAGTCCAGGTCTGGGAGGAGATCCCTCAGGAGACCATCCGCCACCTCATCAGGAGCATGCCCAGGCGTTGTAGGGAGGTCATACAGGCACGTGGAGGCCACACACACTACTGAGCCTCATTTTGACTTGTTTTAAGGACATTACATCAAAGTTGGATCAGCCTGTAGTGTGGTTTTCCACTTTAATTTTGAGTGTGACTTCAAATCCAGACCTCCATGGGTTGATAAATTTGATTTCCATTGATAATTTCTGTGTGATTTTGTTGTCAGCACATTCAACTATGTAAAGAAAAAAGTATTTAATAAGAATATTTCATTCATTCAGATCTAGGATGTGTTATTTTAGTGTTCCCTTTATTTTTTTGAGCAGTGTACATGATTTTGTCTTAGTTAAAAATAAGTTGTCCTCCAGTAAACTTTGATTAAATTTCCAATATCCCCGTCCACGTGGAAAATCTGTAAGAGTTATGTGAATGCCAATTAGATGATGATCCAATCGCATTCTGTCCCTTATTAAAACTTGTTTAACCTGTGACGCAAGAGAGAAAGAGACAAGAAAGAAGTCAAGATGACTAGCTTGATTAAGTCTCCTCCATGTACAGTTGAAATCGGAAGTGTACATACATCTGTATCCTCAGTTTAACCTCTCTAGGGTATGTGGGACGGTAGCATCCCACCTCGTCAACAGCCAGTGAAACTGCCGGGCGCCAAATTCAAAACAACAGAAATCCCATAATTTAAATTCCTCAAGGATACAAGTATTTTACACCATTTTACAGCTACACTTGTTGCAAATCCAGCCAATGTGTCCGATTTCAAAAAGGTTTTACGACGAAAGCACACCAAACGATTATGTTAGGTATGAGCCAAGTCACAGAAAAAGACAGCCATTTTTCCAGCTAAAGAGAGCATTAACAAAAAGCAGAAAGAGATAAAATGAATCACTAACCTTTGATAATCTTCATCAGATGACACTCATAGGACTTCATGTTACACAATACATGTATTTTTTGTTCGGTAAAGTTCATATTTATATCCAAAAATCTGAGTTTAGGCAAGAAGCTACTGTATCACTTGGCAAAAAGCCTGAGAAAATGCAGAGCGCCAAATTAAAATGATTTACTATGAAAATTACTATAAAATCATACTTTCATTAAATCATGAAAGATACCAAATTACACTGGTTGTGAATCCAGCCAACATGTCAGAATTAAAATAGGCTTTTCAGCAAAAGCATACGATGCTATTATCTGAGCACAGCACTTATAGTAAACAAAAGAGAGAAAACATTTCAACCCAGCAGGCGCGACACAAAACGCAGGAATAAAAATATAATTCATTCCTTACCTTTGACGAGCTTCTGTTGTTGGCACTCCAATATGTCCCCTAAACATCACAAATGGTCCTTTTGTTCAATTAATTCCGTTGATATATATCCAAAATGTCCATTTATTTGGCGCGTTTGATCCAGAAAAACACCGGTTCCAACTTGCTCAAACATGACGACAAAATATATCAAAGGTTACCTGTAAACTTTGCCAAAAAATGTCAAACTACTTTTGTAATATAACTTTAGGTATTCTTTAACGTTAATAATCGATAAAATTGAAGACGGGATGATCTGTGTTCAATACAGGACTAAAACGAAATGTTGCATGCCTTCTGTTTGATTGAAGCGCATGTACAGGACACCTGGAGTGCCTCGACTTCAAGATGGCTGTATTTCTTCATTACACAAAGGAATAACCTCAACCTATTTCTCATGACTGTTGACATCTATTGGAAGCCGTAGGAACTGCAAGCAATTTGCTTAGAAATCTGGTTTCCCAATAAAATTTCATTGAAAAGACAGTGACCTCAAAAAAATTAAATCTGAATGGTTTGTTCTCGGGGTTTCGCCTGCTAAATAAGTTCTGTTATACTCACTGACATGATTCAAACAGTTTTAGAAACTTCAGAGTGTTTTCTATCCAAATATACTAATAATATGCATATCTTATCTCCTGGAGATGAGTAACTGGCAGTTGAATTTGGGTATGCTTTTCATCCAAACGTGAAAATGCCTCTTAAATAAAGGTGAAATATATAAAAATAAAAAAAATACTTTCTGAAGGCACTGTACATATATAGTAGGTTACATTCCTCCTCATGATTACACTTTCATAGTTTCCAGCTTCCCTATCTCTTTTATAGATATTTTGTTACATTTTTTGCCACTTTACTTCTCCCTCCTGTCTCTCTCTTTCTTCATTCTCTCCACTTTCCATCGAGAGAGTGCTGTAATTAATTTCTCTTCCTACATCAAAAGGTGTTAGAATTAGAGCGCTCATCCATGGATATCCCAGAGGTGCTGCCGTAGGAGGGTCAGAGGAGGAGGAGAAAAACACAGCGGCCACATCTCCTCAGAGAAGGTATGGCACCCCCACAGGTGTACTGGTGGAAGGCAATTATCAAAAAAGGGTTGCACACACAATCTCTATCACAGTTGTAAGTCAAAAGAAGATTATGTAACTTGTTTATTGAAATAAGTGTAGTGTCATGACGTTGCCTTGTTGGGTGAGGTTTATGGCCCCCATAAATACCTTTCCCCCTTTTCTCTCCACTCTACAAAATGGACTCTTGGAAAGCCCTTTGTTAACATAGAGTATGGTAACATCAAAAGGTTGGGGATTGGAACAATATTCCTGTAATCCAACCAGTTGAAAGTATCCGTTGATACTTCAAAGAATATGATGTCAGATCAGTGGTGTCTGGGACATTATATCTGATGATAGGATCAATAAATTGTATCTTGGAAAGTCTACACATTCTAGTTATCAGATTCACATGGAATTGTTGTGCAATTCAAATGTTTAAATTTGAAACTATTTGTGAAAAGATTAAATGTAATTTTAGCTTCTAAATGAGAGAAGTGTTTTCATAAGTAAACTATGCTCACTCAGTGGCCACGCTCAAGTGAACAGACATTGGTTAAGAACTATGAAGCACGCCCTTCTCTCCCCCACTACAAAAGCCCATTGATGGAAGACAAACTCAGTTCCCAATGACGTGAGGACTGGTGTCCATACTTTTAAAAGGGCTAATTTCAACGTGGAGGTGACGATCGCCACGCTGGAAGGATGCATTTCGACAAGACCAGACAGAATACAGCATGAGCTGAGTATGGCAACTTGGTATGAACTTTGAGCTCTTATTCACTAAAGAAGTGATAAAATCCTAGGCGTCGAGTTATCAGCTGCAGCTGTAAATGCATGTGGCCTGGGAAAGTACTGACAATCCTATGAGAAGACAGGGTACTTCAACATATCTGCTCTACAACACTACGACCAGAAAGATTCTACAAAGGACAAGGGCGATCTCTGCTGGGCAAACCAGTCTTCCATCTCAAATCCAAATCAAATCAAATGTTATTTGTCACATACACATGGTTAGCAGATGTTAATGCGAGTGTAGTGAAATGCTTGTGCTTCTAGTTCCGACCATGCAGTAATATCTAACAAGTAAACTAACAATTTCACAACAACTACCTTATACACACAAGTGTAAAGGAATGAATAAGAATATGTACATAAAAATATATATGGATGAGCGATGGCCGAACGGCATAGGCAAGATGCAGTAGATGGTATAGAGTACAGTATATACATTTGAGATGAGTAGTGTAGGGTATGTAAACATTATATAAAGTGGCATAGTTTAACTGCACCTGTTTGAACTCGTTACCTGTATAAAAGACACCTGTCCACACACTCAATCAAACAGACTCCAACCTCTCCACAATGGCCAAGACCAGAGAGCTGTGTAAGGACATCAGGGATAAAATTGTAGACCTGCACAAGGCTGGGATGGGCTACAGGACAATAGGCAAGCAGCTTGGTGAGAAGGCAACAACTGTTGGCGCAGTTATTAGAAAATGGAAGAAGTTCAAGATGATGGTCAATCACCCTCAGTCTGGGGCTCCATGCAAGATCTCACCTCGTGGGGCATCAATGATCATGAGGAAGGTGAGGGATCAGCCCAGAACTACACGGCAGGACCTGGTCAATGACCTGAAGAGAGCTGGGACCACAGTCTCAAAGAAAACCATTAGTAACACACTACGCCGTCATGGATTAAAATCCTGCAGCGCACGCAAGGTCCCCCTGCTCAAGCCAGCGCATGTCCAGGCCCGTCAGAAGTTTGCCAACAACCATCTGGATGATCCAGAGGAGGAATGGGAGAAGGTCATGTGGTCTGATGAGACAAAAATATAGCTTTTTGGTCTAAACTCCACTTGCCATGTTTGGAGGAAGAAGAAGGATGAGTACAACCCCAAGAACACCATCCCAACCGTGAAGCATGGAGGTGGAAACATCATTCTTTGGGGATGCTTTTCTGCAAAGGGGACAGGACGACTGCACCGTATTGAGGGTAGGATGGATGGGGCCATGTATCGCGAGATCTTGGCCAACAACCTCCTTCCCTCAGTAAGAGCATTGAAGATGGGTCGTGGCTGGGTCTTCCAGCATGACAACGACCCGAAACACACAGCCAGGGAAACTAAGGAGTGGCTCCGTAAGAAGCATCTCAAGGTCCTGGAGTGGCCTAGCCAGTCTCCAGACCTGAACCCAATAGAAAATCTTTGGAGGGAGCTGAAAGTCCGTATTGCCCAGCGACAGCCCCGAAACCTGAAGGATCTGGAGAAGGTCTGTATGGAGGAGTGGGCCAAAATCCCTGCTGCAGTGTGTGCAAACCTGGTCAAGAACTACAGGAAACGTATGATCTCTGTAATTGCAAACAAAGGTTTATGTTCCAAATATTAAGTTCTGCTTTTCTGATGTATCAAATACTTATGTCATGCAATAAAATGCAAATTAATTACTTAAAAATCATACAATGTGATTTTCTGGATTTTTGTTTTAGATTCCGTCTCTCAGAGTTGAAGTGTACCTATGATACAAATTACAGACCTCTACATGCTTTGTAAGTAGGAAAACCTGCAAAATCGGCCGTGTATCAAATACTTGTTCTCCCCACTGTATATACTATATCAACTATGCTCCCCTTCAAGGTGTATGAAATTACACATCATTGAATTTGTGAACCTGTGTGAGCAAGTATACCCCTTTTACGTAGTCTACAGTCACCTTTTTTGGGAAGATGGTCATTTCATTAGAGAAAGGGCAAAGAATAAGATACTTGATCTGGAATGGCAAAGATTTGTATTACAATGATAATATTTAAGCTAGAGGGGAGAAGATAATTCCATATCCTTGAAGTTATAACCCTGAAGGTGAGAAAGTAACACTATCCAGCTCCACTGTGATCTATCTCTGAAGTCAGGACTATTCATGACAGGGTCACAGAGGGCCAAAGCCCAGAGGACACTGAGGTAACTGCCATGGCTCTGTAGGTGGTCATAACAAAGATGGACGAGAGACACGAGGTCATAGGTCATCATTATATACTTTTTAGGCTTTTTTTGCACTTTTCTTTTACCATTATTTCCAGCATTATCCACTAGGTTTTCTGCAGGTAGAAATGTTCCTTAATGTTCAATCGATCAATCAATATCTGGTTGTTTGTCTAAGTCAGGGGAGGCATAGCTCTGCGAACCTTAATCACACAAGCCTATTATGTGCAGGGAACATTATTTGTAGATCAGAATTTCTACACCTATTTTCCTCTCCATTGTACTAGGAGGTTATAGCTAAACATGAATACATTAGGGGCAGTTAAAAGAGAGAGTCAGTTAATTGGGGTACCCCCCCTTCTTCTCAATTTCCGCCTAAAGACATACCCTAATCTAACTGCCTGTAGCTCAGGCCCAGAAGCAAGGATATGCATATTCTTGGTATCATTTGAAAGGAAACACTCTGAATTTTGTGGAAATGTGAATTGAATGTAGGAGAATATAACACAATAGATCTGGTAGAAGAAAATACAAGGAAATTAACATACGTTTTCTGTTTTTTATTGTTGCTGCATCATCTTTCAAATGACCAAGAACAGCCAAACATACAGATAGGATGCTGTGGATGATTTGAATGAAGAACATAAGATGGCAACAATAGCTGAGCAAAGTTTTAGACAGATAACTTCAAAAATGAGCGAGCTACATGACATTGAGCATGAAGTCACCCAGGTGTCCCACACAAATGTACCCAAGTGGCCGAATTGGTACAGTGATACATTTTGAAGGAAATAACTATATACAAAATACATAAATACTATTCTAACACAACCCCAAAAAATAAATATATATATACATTTTAAAAATAAATAAATAATAATAAACAAACAAATAACAAGGGTAACTATTTACACATTTTCTATTTACAATATTGTATATTTTATAAATAAATAAATAGATAAATATTGTGAAGACCTTCAGCCCTCAGTCCTGGTGCCATGGCCCATAGCAGTCTCTTTCTGCTGTAAAGCAGATGCTTACTGAACAGGTGGTGCAGGTGATGGGGCATTTCCTGTGACAAAGGGCACAACGTCACCTCCCCACTGTGCCCTTTTTGCCCTGAGGCACATTCATGCCTGCAGAGATGAATCTGGGCAGGTGAACACCACTGGTTGACAGAGCAGAAGGTGCTGCAGTGGACTTGCTGTAGCTAGCAAGCTCCTGGATGAGCAGTTCCCTGAAGGCTAGCTGTGAGATGGGGGGCTGTTTCTATCAATTTCCTCTATAATTTGGGTTAAATCTGTATACCTAGACTTTGTTTCAGCTTTTCCTGATTTATTTCGCCATTATTTAAATATATAAACTTGTTGAAAATGCTATTGAATATGTACTGCTATGTGTAACACTCGTGGCTCCGTCAAGTAGGATTTGCAATGGCAAATGAACCTCTTTTATGCCAGAGTTTACGACAAAGGCTGGTCTTCAAACGTATAACCATTACATATTGCCGTTACCTCAGCTCATCGGCTATCTTCCAAGCTAGATTTCAAGATGATCAGTGGTCATTGGGCCAAAATACAGTCAATCAACGATAGACCGGTCCTACCATTGGTGCGCAGTGAGGTCATTGATTGGTGTCTTCAAATCGGTTTGTTTCGGTCAATACGTCCCGGGAAAAGAGCCATCATGTATGGTTGTGTTAGTAACAACCAGAGGATTGCAATGAAACCAACCATGACTGGATAAACGTTTGTCTAGTGTGTGTAATTACCACGAACGCTTCGTCCAAAGTTGAATGAGACGGAAATCACGACGCAACCGGTTTACAAATGTTTCGTGTTAGGCTATAAAAATTGATTTTATCAAACATTCACTGTGTAGTTAGGACACTTGGCATTGCCACCAGAGGAAGATCTTCAATGGTAAGCGATTTATTTTATTGTTATTTCTGACTTTCGTGACGCTAATGCTTGGTTGGAAAATGCTAGTAATACTTGTGTGTGTGGGGAGCCGTCCTCAGAAATTCGCATGTTTGCTTTTGCAGTAAACCTTTTTGAAATCTGACAGAGCGGCTGGATTAATAAGACGTTCATATTTTAAATGATGTAAGATACATGTATTTACAAGAATGTTTAATACAACGAATGGTGTATTTAAAATGTTAGCTCTCTGCAGTTTCACCGGATGTTGGCCTGGTGGGACGTTAGCGTCTCACCTACCCTAGAGAAGTCAAACCAACCATGGAAGTATATTGTAATGAATTTGGGGGATAGCTCTCAACAGGGACTTGAACACAGATCCAGTGACAAGCCAACACCTTAACCTGTTTGGGCTGCAGGGGCAGTATTGAGTAGCCGGATAAAAGGTGCCCATTTCAAACGGCCTCGTACTCAATTCTTGCTCGTACAATATGCATATTATTATTACTATTGGATAGAAAACACTCTCTAGTTTCTAAAACCGTTTGAATTATATCTGTGAGTAAAACAGAACTCATTTTCCAGCAAACTTCCTGACAGGAGGTGGAAAATCTGAAATCGATGCTCTGTTCTAGGGCCTGCCTATAAATGTCCTTGATATATATCAGTATACATGCACTTCATACGTCTTCCACTAGATGTCGACAGGCAGTGAGAGAAGAAATTGAGTGTATAACTTGATCTGGGCTCGAATAAATGCTCTTTGTATGACGTGTCACCAGTTTCCTGTTTTCTGGAGAGCGCGCGAAGGGACCTGGTTTTGCCTTCTGTACAGCTGTCGTTATAGACGACTAATATCTCCGGCTTTGATTTTATTTGATACATGTGACAATATCATCGTAAAGTATGTTTTTTCAATATAGTTTCATTAGATTATTGAAATTTTTTCGGGACGTTAGGCGTGTTGCGTTGTCTGCGTATGTTCAGGAAGGAGAGCTTAGCGCCACTTTGCTAGCTTTCCGTGCTAATTGACTGGAGAAGAGAACATTCTAAATCCAAACAACGATTGTTCCCGACAAAGGACCCCTTGTACAACATTCTGATGAAAGATCATCAAAAGTAGGACCCATTTTATGATGTTATTTCATATATCTGTCGAACATGTTGTACTAGTAGGTTGCGGCCAGGTTTTGGGCACGCTCTCGCCATAACGTAAACTGCATATCGTAATGAAGTTATTTTTAGAATTCTAACACGGCGATTGCATTAAGAACTAGTGTATCTATCATTTCCTATACAACATGTATTTTTTAGTTATGTTTATGAATAGTTATTAGGTCAGAATATGTGAGTGCCAGAAAAATATCCGGACGTTGTGGGAAAAAGATGCTACGTTAGCACAATGTATAACCACTGATTTCAGCTCTAAATATGCACATTTTCGAACAAAACATAAGTGTATGTATAACCTAATGTTATAGGACTGTCATCTGATGAAGCTTATCAAGGTTAGTCAAAAATTATATATATTTTGCTGGTTTGTTACGATCGCTAACTTTTGCTGCTGGGGAAGGGCTTGTGTTTCTGGCTATTGTGGTAAGCTAATATAATGCTATATTGTGTTTTCGCTGTAAAACACTTAAGAAATCGGAAATATTGACTGGAATCACAAGATGCCTGTCTTTCATTTGCTGTACACCATGTATTTTTCAGAAATGTTTTATGATGAGTATTTAGGTATTTGACGTTGGTGTCTGTAATTACTCTGGCTGCTTCGGTGCCATTTCTGACGGTAGCTGTGATGGTAGCTGCAATGTAAAACTGATTTATAGCTCAAATATGCACATTTTTCGAACAAAACATAGATTTATTGAATAACATGTTATAAGACTGTCATCTGATGAAGTTGTTTCTTGGTTAGTTTGGTTGGTTTTGTGCATGCTACCTGTGCTGTGAAAAATGTCTGTCCTTTTTTGTATTTGGTGGTGAGCTAACATAAATATACGTGGTGTTTTCGCTGTAAAACATTTTAAAAATCAGACATGTTGGCTGGATTCACAAGATGTTTATCTTTCAAATGCTGTATTGGACTTGTTAATGTGTGAAAGTTAAATATTTCTAAAAAATATATTTTGAATTTCGCGCCCTGCACTTGAAGTGGCTGTTGTCATATTGTGCCCGGCTTCGGGCTTGCAGCCAGAAGAAGTTAACCTTACGTCAAGAGGTTTGGACGTATTGGCGTAACGGTTAAGGTGTTGGCCAAAAGGTTCGGAACTCTTCGAGTAACGGTTAAGGTGTTGGCCAAGAGGTTCGGACCTGTTTGAATAGGACCCAGGTTTGAGTCCTGGTCGGGCCTACCCCCCGAATTCGCTACAAAATGCTGTACTTCAATGGTTTGTTTCATTGACTCTCACATGTAGCACTTTATACTCGTACCCGTATACGGGCTGAAACACTGATAAGTGCCTAAATTGGAACAGAGTGGATGTACAGTAACACACTATACATGATGTCAGTTCTTAGAGTCTCCACTTCACAGCTCTGTATGGGTTTTGACTGACAGTCGCGAGCGACAAGAAGTTGCCCCAATCCCTCCCGCTAAATGTGCAACTTTTGCAATTGTTTTGTTTTCTGAGTGAGAGAAATGCTGTAAATTAAGAGGACTCAATGTATTTAGCCGAGTATTCGAATAAGTATCACTTTGACGTCATACAAGCAAGCCAAATACCCATGTCAAATGTGCACTTCACAATTCCATATCATAAAACTCATGTAATATACAGTGTGAACGTTTATAATCATTATGTTTGATGTACAATTACAAGATGATATGGCGTTATACCCTGGGTTGTCCACACATCTAAATGCACTCATGACTCCATTCTATGCTCACCAAAATTACAATCTTATTTGTCTTGTGAAAGCCTAACACTGTAAGATCGTATTGTATAATTTAGTTATTCATGTTGGCAATAGAACACGCTTTCAAATGATGACCACCTGACCCAGATTGCGATTTATAATGGACCGTTTTTGGATAGTGTAAACAACAACAGTAATTGTGTGATGGCGGGGATGCAGGGCTGTGTTGCAAACAAAACAACTACAAGTGTGCTTGCTCTACTCAACGGCTCAGCTAAGAGAGCTCAAAAAAGCACCTTGTAGTTGACACTTATTTGAGTCATAAAAGTGCATTGAAATTACTTATTAATGATGGACACTTTGGAGAGGTGTGTGGCTACTTATAAAAACAAGAAGTGATGCAGTCAGTCTTTCCTCAACTCTTAACTCTGATTACAATGTAGAGCAAGATGTGCAGCTCTGTTCTGGGTCAGCTGCAGCTTAACTAGGTTTTTCTTTGCAGCATTTGACCATATGACTGGACAATAATCAAGATAAGATAAGATAAAACTAGAGCCTGCAGGACTTGCTTTGTGGAGTGTGGTGTCAAAAAAGCAGAGCATCTCTTTATCACAGACAGGCCTTTCCCCATCTTTGCAGCCTTTGAATCTACAGCATATGTTTTGACCATGACAGTTTACAATCTAAGGTAACACCAAGTAATTTAGTCTTCTCAACTTGTTCAACACCCACACCATTCATTACCAGATTCAGCTGAGGTCTAGAATTTAGGGAATGATTTGTACCAAATACAATACTCTTAGTTTTACAGATGTTCAGGACCAGTTTATTACTCGCCACCCATTCCAAAACTGACCGCAACTTTTTATTATGGGTTTAAGTGACTTCATTAGCTGTGGTTGCCAACGCATATATGATTGAATCATCAGCATACATGAACACAGATGCTTTGTTTAATGCCAGTGGCAGGTCATAAAGGCAATTTCCCACAAGTGTAATGGGTTACCTGCCCCTAATTACAGTTTTTTTCAATTGCTAACAAACATCGGTCAGTACCGAAGCCACCTTTTCAAAACTCTTCACACAGTCTGCATTACCAACATGCATCTTGGCCAAATAGTTAATCTCACCTCCAAAACTCACTCAAACCACTTCATACACGTCTCAAAATAAGCTCGTTCGACCATAACACTGGCAACAATTCTCACTCAGAAAGCATACATTGTCACTCATAACACACTGATCTTAACAACACTAACAACAGGGAGCATTACATAAATGAACTTTTCTCGTTGAGTATTTCATCATAGAATAACACCTTTTCACTTTATTGACTGTACTAAAGTATATGTAACACGAATGAATCAGAAATGCAGCAATTTGCTTCAATAGCCTTTATTTTTTCTATATCTTTGCATATAGTAATTTACTTGGAAAAATAAAAAGTTGAAACAAAAAACAAATTCCTGAAATTCCAGGGCTGCGACAATAAAAAAAAAAAAACATCAACAGCATGTACTGTACTGTACATACTGTAATCACAAAACTCCTCTATGGGGTTTAGCAAGGGGTATGGAGGCAGGAATAGTACTGACATCCTGGGATGTGCAGCAAACCAGTCTGTGACTGCAGCAGAGTAGTGGAATGCCACATTTTTTTTTAATTTCACCTTTATTTAACCAGGTAAGCTAGTTGAGAACAAGTTCTCATTTACAACTGCGACCTGGCCAAGATAAAGCAAAGCTGTCACGACTTCCGCTGTCACGCCCTGACCATAGAGAGTCCTCGGTTCTCTATGGTGTTTAGGTCAGAGCCTGACTGGGGGGGTTATGTAGTTTATAGATTTCTAGGTTGGTGGTTTGTGTGGTTCCCAATTAGAGGCAGCTGGTAATCGTTGCCTCTAATTGGGGATCATATTTAGGTAGGCTTTTTCCCCACCTGCATTTGTGGAATATTGTTTTGTGTTTGCACTACGTAGTGCATGTGCACCATGTAGTCACGCTTAGTTGTTCGTTTATTGATTTATTGTTTTCTCTTTAAGTTTCACTTTGCAATAAATATGTGGAACTCAACATCTGCTGCGCCTTGGTCCCGTTCTTACGACAACCGTGACAGAATATCCCACCAACAAAGGACCAAGCAGCGTGAAAATGAGGTAAGGAAGTTTTGGACTTGGGAGGACATGAGAGGACACGAGACCCTTCCTTGGTGGGAGTCGCCAAGGAGCATGGAAGGACAGCGACGACACCGGGGACCACGGCCACAGAAACCCCAATATTTTTTTTGGGGGGGGGGGGGGCACATGGAGATGGCGGTCGAGCAGCGGAGAGTGCCAGAGCCTGTTTGGGAGTCGGAGGAGGAATTTGATGAAAGATTCCGGGGAGAGGTGGTAGCGATGAGAATGCTGCCGTACAGGCATGCTGAAGAGCGTGACACCATTCCGGTGCCATCTGCACCGGTTTCACGCATCTGGCCTCCAGTGCGCCTTCCCAGTTTGGTACGTCCTGTGTCAGCTTCCCGCACTCGCCCTGAAGTGCGTGTCACCAGTCCGGTGCCACCTGTGCCGGATCCACGCATCAGGCCTCCATCTGCACCGGTTTCACGCATCTGGCCTCCAGTGCGCCTTCCAGTTCGGTACGTCCTGTGTCAGCTTCCCGCACTCGCCCTGAAGTGTGTGTCACCAGTCCGGTACGTCCTGTGCCCGCTCCCCGCACTCTCCCTGAAGTGCGTGTCACCAGTCCGGTACCACCTGTGCCGGCTCCATGCACTAGGCCTCCAGTGCACCTTCCCAGTCCGGTACGTCCTGTGCCTGCTCCTCGCACTTGCCCTGAAGTGCGTGTAACCAGTCCGGTGCCACCTGTACCGGCTCCACGCACTAGGCCTCCAGTGCGCATTCACAGTCCAGAGCTTCCGGCGACAGTTCACAGTCCAGAGCTTCCGGTGACGGTTCACAGTCCAGAGCTTCCGGCGACGGTTCACAGTCCAGAGCTTCCGGCGACGGTTCACAGTCCAGAGCTTCCGGCGACGGTTCACAGTCCAGAGCTTCCGGCGACGGTTCACAGTCCAGAGCTTCCGGCGACGGTTCCCAGTCCTGAACCTCCAACGAGGGTCCACGGTCCGGAACCTCCAGCGACGGTAAACGGTCCGGAACCTCCAGCGACGGTCAACGGTCCGGAACCTCCAGCGACGGTCAACGGTCCGGAACCTCCAGCGACGGTCAACGGTCCGGAACCTCCAGCGACGGTCAACGGTCCAGAACCTCCAGCGACGGTCAACGGTCCGGAACCTCCAGCGACGGTCAACGGTCCGGAACCTCCAGCGACGGTCAACGGTCCGGAACCTCCAGCGACGGTCAACGGTCCGGAACCTCCAGCGACGGTCAGCGGTCCGGAACCTCCAGCGACGGTCAACGGTCCAGAGCTTCCAAGCAAGGCGTCCAATCCCGTACCATGGCAGGAGCCTTCCTCTGCGTCGGGGCCCAGTCCGGGCACGGCGTCTAGTCCAGCTCCAAGGCCAGAGCCTTCCTCTGCGCCGATGCCCAGTCCAGGCACGGCGGTCAACTCAGCTCCATGGCCAGAGCCTTCCTCGGCGCCGGTGCCCAGTCCGGGTGCGGCGTCCAACCGAGCTCCATGGCCGGGGTCCTCCTCTGTGCCGATGCCCAGTCCGGGCACGGTGTTCTACCCAGCTCCATGGCCGGACCCTGGGCGGGGGCATAGACCCGCACCGGAGCCGCCACCGACACTAGTCACCTGCCCTACCCTCCCCATTTGGATTCAGGTTTTGCGGCCAGAGTCCGCACCTTTGGGACGGGGTACTGTCACGCCCTGACCATAGATAGCCCTCGGTTCTCTATGGTGTTTAGGTCAGAGCGTGACTTGGGGGATAATCTAGTTTATAGATTTCTAGGCGTGAGGAGGTAAGGCAATAAATAGGCCATAGTAGTGAAGTAGTTACAATTTACCAAATTATCACTGGAGTGATAGATGTGCAGATGATGATGTGCAAGTAGAAATACTGGTGTGCAAAAGAGCAGAAAAGTAAATAAAAACAATATGGGGATGAGGTAGGTAGATTGGGTGGGCTATTTACAGATGGGCTATGTACAGCTGCACACAACAACGAAGGTAGGGGAGTTTCTTGCCCCTCTCTCCTCTGCTGGCACAAGTCGATTATGCAGGTCATTCAGAAAAGAAATGAGCCTTTCTGTATTGTAGGGGCCAATGAGTGGTTTGTGTAACAGCAAACCATCATTGAACAGTGCTGGACACATTGTGATGTTAGCTCCTCTCTGGCCTGGGACATCCGCGGTTGCTCTCTGTCCAATCACATTTCTTCCCCTGCGGCGTGTTTTTGCCAGGTTGAATCCAGCTTCATCCACAAAGATGAATGTATGTGCAGTTTGCCTGGCTTCCATCTCTATTACACTCTAAAATACAGTACATCCACAGTTTTACAGTACTTTACATTACGCATAGCTGTGTATGTACCCTGTTTGGCTATTGAACAGACATCTTACCTGGACATATTGATACCGAAGTTATTTTACACGTTCACCATTTCTCTCAAAGGGTTCAGTGTACAACTGCTTCATCCTTATTTAATGTTCCTCTAGGACTCTGGCAATTGTCGTTGTGCTGACCGCATTCACATTCCCAAAAGTGATAATGTCTGCCAGCACTGTGTCCTGAATTTCCCGCAGTTTTATTGCCTTGTTGCCAATTACCATGTCAACAATGGCAATTCCCTGCACATCTGATAATAGTCTGCCTCTCCCTCCTGTGGGAGGCAACCTTTGGATCCTACTGAAAAACACAAAACAATCAATATATTTCAAAATGTCAGTACATGTAAAAATTTGAACATACTCTATTGTACTGTAATATGTAGTTCAATTTTCATTGAAGGATACACATCTCACCTGTTGTTTTGCCGGAAAATGTGTACTATTGATGCAACTGTTGAACGCTGCAGTTTTGGTTGCACCCTTAAAACTTCTTGTCAATAGGGGGAGCTGTTAGCACTATTTTTTTCTTGGTCTTCCCAAATTAAACTGCCTCGTACTCAATTCTTGCTCGTACAATATGCATATTATTATTACTATTGGATAGAAAACACTCTCTAGTTTCTAAAACCGTTTGAATTATGTCTGTAAGTGAAACAGAACTGGACTTAGAGCAATTTCCCTATGTGGAGTTCAGAATGCAGATTTTTCCAAAACTGTTCTCAGACCTGTGTATTAATTTGCCTGTCCTCTATTGGTTGAGATGCACTGCATACGCCTACCCCTGGTTGTTAGCGAATAGAGGGCCTTGAAATGGAGTCTCTACGCAGTTCAGAAAGTCTATAAATTGATTGGAATCGAGGTGTCCACCCTTTTGGATCGTCGCGCTGACGCAGAGAGGGTCTTGGCATGTCTTTTTAGAAGCTCTGGTTTTAGCTCCTAGTTATATCCGGCTCTGTTTTTATTCGATATAGGCTTTAAAGACATCATAATCTTGTTATTTTAAACCGATTTATATCAGTTTATGTCAGTATATTGCGATTTTCGGGCATTTCATTTTCTGACGTTGTATTGAGTTGGGTATCTCTCTCTCTCGCATGCCATTGTGTACTGCTAATTGCAACATGGAAGGAAACATTCTCCAACCCAGCAACGATTCTTTTGGACAAAGGACACCTTTCCCAAGATTCTGATGGGAGTTCAGCTAATAGTAAGAACTATTTATGCTGATAATTCGTTGTTCTGTTGAAAAAGTAAAATGCATAAGACGCCATTATTTGCCGTGTAGCCTTGCGTTATCGCACCCTGTATTGCACCCTGTATTGTGCAGTAAGGTTAATTTTAAAAATGTAATTCAGCGATTGCATTAAGAACTAATTTGTCTTTCAATTGCTGTCCACCCTGTATTTTTTTGTCAAGTTTATGATTATTTATTGATTAGACTAGGTGACTCTCCAAGATGGCGCCCGACATTTTCTGGGCAGCTTGGCAACTTTTCTCATTGTATAAGCACGATTTGTGCCGCTAAATATGCACATTTTCGAACAAACTCTATATGCATTGTGTAATATGATGTTACAGGACTGTCATCTGAAGAATTCTGAGAAGGTTAGTGAAAATTAATATATTTTGGTGGTGAATACGTTATCGCTATGTTTGGCTGGAATCAATGCTGTTGTTTGGTTTGCTACTGTGCTAAGCTAATATAACGCTATATTGTGTTTTCGCTGTAAAACACTTAGAAAATCTGAAATATTGTCTGGATTCACAAGATCTGTGTCTTTCAATTGCTGTACGCTGTGTATTTTTAAGAAATGTTTTATGATGAGTAATTAGGTAATACACGTTGCTCTCTGTAGTTATTCTAGTCGAGTTGTGATGGTGGCTGCAATGGTAAACTATGATTTATACCTGAAATATGCACATTTTTCTAACAAAACATATGCTGTACAATAAATATGTTATCTTCTTGCAACTATAGGGGGAGCTGTTTCGCATTAGCATAATTTGCTCTCCAGATTAAACTGCCTAGTACTCAATTCTTGCTCGTACAATATGCATATTATTGTTATTATTGGATAGAAAACACTCTCTAGTTTCTATAGCCGTTTGAATTATGTCTCTGAGTGAAACAGAACTCATTCTACAGCACTTTTCCTCCCAGTGTGTGAGATTTCAGACATCTTGGCCTCTGGTTCCAGATCAGTTTTAAACTCCCTGTAAATCGTATGAGGATACAAACACTGCCCACGCCTTCCTCTAGATGTCAGTAAGTGGTGACAATTTGAATGGAGTCGATTGCGCAATCAGTGCCTGTATAAAACGGCAAAGACCGGATGTACCGTCCCTTTGCTCCCTGCGCATTACGCAAGATGGACGTTGGACCTCCTGTCTTTCCAGGCTTTGGTTTAGCCACTTATATCTCGCCGGTCATGTTTTTACTCGTTAGAGGTGTTAAAAACATCATAAGGTAGTTAATTTAAACCGTTTTATAGCAATTTATATCCGTTTAGTGCAATTTTGAGGCATTTTCTTTGTGGTGCACTTTGAAGCGATGGGCACGTTTCCAGTACCGGTCGAACGTTAGTGGGCATTTCGACGGACAGAGGACATCTTTCGACCAAAAGAAGATTAGACCCAAGAAAGGATACTTTGCCCAAGATTCTGATGGAAGATCACCTCATAGTAAGAAATATTTAATATGATAAATCGTTGTTCTGTCGAAAAATTTTAAACGCATATTCCGCCATTTTGTTTGGTATAGCTTCGCTTGGCGAACCCTGTATTGCACAGTAAGGATAATTTTAGAAATGTAATTCAGCGATTGCATTAAGAACTAATTTGTCTTTCGATTCCTGTCAACCCTGTATTTTTTAGTCAAGTATATGATTAGCTATTGATTAAACTAGATCACTCTGAAAGATGGCGACCGACATTTTCAGGCTTGTTTTGCTACTATTTTCATTGTATAACCACGGTTTTTTATGGCTAAATATGCACATTTTCGAACAAACTCTATATGTATGTTGTAATATGATGTTACAGGAGTGTCATCGGAAGAATTCTGAGAAGGTTAGTGAAAAAATTAATATATTTTGGCGATGATAACGATATCGCTCTCTTTGGCTTGAATTCATGCTGGGGTAACGTTTGCATATGTGGTATGCTAATATAACGATTTATTGTGTTTTCGCTGTAAAACACTTAGAAAATCTGAAATATTGTCTGAATTCACAAGATCTGTGTCTTTCCATTGCTGTGAGCTGTATATTTTTATGAAATGTTTTATGATGAGTAAATTGGTAAAACACGTTGCTCTCTGTAGTAATTCTAGTCGAGTTGTGATGGTGGGTGCAATTGTAAACTATGATTTCTACCTGAAATATGCACATTTTTCTAACAAAACCTATCCTATACAATAAATACGTTATCAGACTGTCATCTGATGAGGTTTTTTCTTGGTTAGTGGCTATCAATATCTTTATTTGGCCGAATTGGTGATAGCTAGTGGTGGAGAGAGAAAATGGTGGACAAAGAAAAATGGTGTATTTTGCTAACGTGGTTAGCTAATAGATTTACATATTGTGTCTTCCCTGTAAAACATTTTAAAAATCAGAAATGATGGCTTGATTACCAAGATGTGTATCTTTCATCTGGTGTCTTGGACTTGTGATTTAATGATATTTAGATGCTACTATTTACTTGGGATGCTATGCTAGCCTATGCTAGTCAGCTTTTTTACTGGTGGGGGTGCTCCCGGACCCGGGTTTCTGAGGAAGTAGAGGTTAAACCGGCCTCTCTCAAAGAGACATCATGGTTTACAACATGGTCAATAATTGTGGCCCTTATCTCATCAGAGACCACCGCTCTTGGTCTTCCTCTCCTTTGTCCTCCACATATTCTCCCTCTCTCGGACACTCTTCTTTCCCCACCAACCTGTCTTCCTTGATCCATGTTTTCAAACTAAATCATTCCGAAGCCAAGGACACTTGGGTAGGCTTTCAGTTGAAATTGCAATCAGCTTGGTTTGGAATGATTAAATATTCTGCTGAGATGTTCTATTTGTTTCAATCTGGATACTGCAGAAATGCACGACATTTGCCATCGTTCTGTTTTGAATGTGTTTTTAACAGTTTTGGAAACCGTGTGTTAGCATTTGAAAACGTGCCACAAATATACAGTTTTGCAGGTGGTGTAGTATGAATGAGAAAAGAGTTCATGGATTTCAGAGAATGTGGTCATTGAATGCATCTTGTGTGAAAGAAATGAACAATTATTCACAGTTTGGTCCACATACAGTTCTGTCTCGCTGACTGTGTGAAAAGTTTTGAAAATGTGACTTCAGTTTGGACCAATGCATGTTAGCAATTGAAAAAAACTGTAATACAACTTCTGAGTCCATTGGAGAGGATCAGCTTGAGACAAGCGAGGTATAGAACCACTGATCTACAAATAGTATTCCCTGCCCTTGTGTTTAAGATTAAGATTCACAGAGCTACGCCTCCCCTGGCTCAGAATATCAGGCCACCAAAAACACAAATGCACAATCAGACATTTACTGATTTGATTAGAACGTTTCCTAGGATTATAAGCAAACCTAGTGGATCATTCTGGAAATGCTGGTAAAAACAAAGTGCTTCAAAAATAGCCCCAAAAGCATGGCCCTAGTCATCATAGATCTCTCTCTCTCTCTCGCTCTCTCGCTCTCTCGCTCGCTCTCTCTCTCGCTCTCTCTCTCTCTCTCTCTCTCTCTCGCTCTCTCTCGCTCTCTCTCGCTCTCTCTCGCTCTCGCTCTCTCTCGCTCTCTCTCACACACACACACACACACACAAACACACAAAGTTTGCTCTATGCATTGGGGCAGGTATTATTCTCTTGGCATCCGCCAAACCCAGATTCATCCGTTGGACTGCCAGATGGTGAAGCATGATTCAATAATTTGCTACTCACAGCTGTAATTGCTGCCAAAGGTGATTCTAACATGTTGTCACGATCGTCGTAAAGATGTTCCACATACTTTTAATAAAGAGAAATTCACTTAAACAAAAACAATAAAGAACAACAAACGAAACGTGAAGCTATACGAATAGTGCAGACAGGCAACTAAACTTAGAACAAGATCCCACAAACACAAAAGGGCAATGGCTACCTAAATATGATCCCAAATCAGAGACAACGATAAACAGCTGTCTCTGATTGGGAACCATATCAGGCCAACATAGACATACAATACACCTCGATGACAACACGCCAGACATACACAAACCCCTAGACATACAAACTAGCGTACCCACCCTAGTCACACCCTGACCGAACCAAAATATATAGAAAAACAGAGATATCTAAGGTCAGGGCGTGACAGTACCCCCCCCCCCCCCCCAAAGGTGCGGACACCCGGCCGCAAACCTGAACCTATAGGGGAGGGTCCGGGTGGGCATCTACCCTTGGTGGCGGCTC
Organism: Salvelinus namaycush; assembly: GCF_016432855.1. NCBI lineage: Eukaryota > Metazoa > Chordata > Actinopteri > Salmoniformes > Salmonidae > Salvelinus > Salvelinus namaycush. The sequence continues at coordinate 51,037,351 of NC_052310.1, forward strand.
TGGTTATGGTCGCGGTTCTGGAAGCTCCGGACCGTGGATCGTCGCCGGAAGCTCCGGACCGTGGGTCGTCTCTGGAGGCCCCGGACCGTGGATCGTCGCTGGAGGAACCAGACCGTAGATCGTCGCAGGAGGCTCTGGACTGAAAACCCCTGCTGAAGGCTCTGGACCGCCGACCGTCGCTGGAGGATCTGGAACGCCGACCGTCGCTGGAGGCTCCGGAATGCCGACCGTCGCTGGAGGCTCTGGAACGCCGACCGTCGCTGGAGGCTCTGGACCACCGACCATCGCTGGAGGTTCTGGACCGCCGACCGTCGCTGGAGGCTTCGTCTCTGGAGGCACCGGACCGGGGACCGTCGCTGGAGGCTCCGGACCGGGGACTGTCTCAGGAGGCTCCGGACAGTGGACCGTCGTTGGAGGTTCCGGACCGTAAACCGTCTCAGGAGGTTCCGAACCGTTGACCGTCTCAGGAGGTTCCGGACCGTAGAACGTCGTTGGAGATTCTGGACCGTTGTTGGAGGTTCCGGACCGTAAACCGTCTCAGGAGGTTCCGAACAGTGGACCGTCTCAGGAGGTTCCGGACCGTGGACCGTCTCAGGAGGTTCCGGACCGTGGACCGTCTCAGGAGGTTCCGGACCGTGGACCGTCTCAGGAGGTTCCGGACCGTGGACCGTCTCAGGAGGTTCCGGACCGTGGACCGTCTCAGGAGGTTCCGGACCGTGGACCGTCTCAGGAGGTTCCGAACCGTTGACCGTCTCAGGAGGTTCCGAACCGTTGACCGTCTCAGGAGGTTCCGGACCGTAGAACGTCGTTGGAGGTTCTGGACCGTAGACCGTTGTTGGAGGTTCCGGACTGTGAAACGTCTCCGGAAGCTCTGGACTGGGAACTGTCGCCGGAAGCTCTGGACTGGGAACTGTCGCCGGAAGCTCTGGATTGGGAACTGTCGCCGGAAGCTCTGGACTGTGGAGGCACACTGAAGGCCTGATGCGTGGCACCGGGCTGATGACACGCACCTCAGGGCGAGTGCGGAGAGGAGGCACAGGACGTACTGGACTGTGGAGGCGTACTGGAGACCTGATGCGTGGGACCGGTACAGGTGACACCGGGCTAATGACAATCACCTCAACACGACCGCTCTGCAGCGCTCTCAATGCTAGCACCTCTCCGGAATCTTTCGTTGAGCTCCTCATCCGACTCCCTGACTGGCTCTGGTTCTTGGGGTTTCTGTGGCCTACCTCCCCGACTTCGTCGCTGTCCTCTCATGCTCCTGGGTGACTCCCGCCAAGGAAGGTGATCCTGTCCTGCCAGGATTTCCTCCCAAGTCCAGGATCCCTTCCCATCCAGGATCTCTTCCCAAGTCCAGGATACTTCTTCCTCCTGGGCACGCTGCTTGGTCCTTTGTTGGTGGGATCTTCTGTCACGATCATCGTAAAGATGAGACCAAGGTGCAGCGTGCATAGAGTTCCACATACTTTTAATAAAGAGAAACTCACTTAACTTCTTATGGCTGCAGCCCGACGCCGGTACACTTATGACAACAGCCAGCTCAAGTGCAGGGCGCGAAATTCAAAATATATATTTTTTAAATATTTAACTTTCACACATTAACAAGTCCAATACAGCATATGAAAGGTACACATCTTGTGAATCCAGCCAACATGTCCGATTTTTAAAATGTTTTACAGGGAAGACACAATATGTAAATCTATTAGCTAACCACGTTAGCAAAAGACACCACTTTTTTTACTCCACCAGTTTTTTACTCCATCAGTAGCTATCACAAATTCGACCAAATAAAGATATAAATAGCCACTAACCAAGAAACAACTTCATCAGATGACAGTCTGATAACATATTTATTGTATAGCATATGTTTTGTTAGAAAAATGTGCATATTTCAGGTATAAATCATAGTTTACATTTCAGCTACAATCAGAAATTGCACCGAAAGCAGCCATAAAACTTACAGACACCAACGTCAAATACCTAATTACTCATCATAAAACATTTCTGAAAAATACATAGTGTACAGCAAATGAAAGACAGGCATCTTGTGATTCCAGCCAATATTTCCGATTTATTAAGTGTTTTACAGCGAAAACAAAATGTAGCGTTATATTAGCTTAGCACAATAGCCAGAAACACTTGGGCGCCGACGACCAGTTCACATCTACGACAGATATATGAAATAGCATCATAAAATGTTTCTTACTTTTGCTGATCTTCCATCAGAATGTTGGACAAGGTGTCCTTTGTCCAGAACAGTCGTTGTTTGGATTTAGAACGGCAACTTTCCCTCTTCATTTAGCATGCACACTAGCCAAGTGGCACGACGCTGTCCATGTCAACAAACGGAAGAGAACGGAACACGGCAAAACTCCCGAAAAATTTTCAATAATCTGATGAAACTATATTGAAAAAACATACTTTACGATGATATGGTGACATGTATCAAATAAAATCAAAGCCGGAGATAATAGTCGCCTATAACGGCAGCTAAACAAAAGGCAATCCCACTGTCCACCTCGTGCTCTTCAGAGTACCGAAAATGGTGGACACGTCATTCCAAGATGATGTGTTCCATCTCAGACCAAGATAATCACCTCATTTCTTCTCTCACAGCCTCTTGACACCCAGGGGAAGGTGTATGACGTGCATGTATACTAATAGATCTCATGACCATTTATAGGCAGGAAGTAGAAGAGAGCCTCGGTTTCAGACTTTCCACTTCCTGGTCAGGAAGTGTGCTGCAGAATGACTTCTGTTTCACTCAGAGAAATAATTCAAACGGTTTTAGAAACTAGAGAGTGTTTTCTATCCAATAGTAATAATAATATGCATATTGTACGAGCAAGAATTGAGTACGAGGCCGTTTGAAATGGGCACCTTTTATCTGGCTACTCAATACTGCCCCTTGCAGCCCAAACAGGTTAAACAAAAACAATAAAGAACAATGAACGAAACGTGAAGCTATACGAACAGTGCAGACAGGTAAACTTAGAACAAGATCCCACAAACATAAATGGGAAATGGCTACCTAAAACAACGATAAACAGCTGTCTCTGATTGGGAACCATATCAAGCCAACATAGACATACAATAGACCTAGATGACAACACCCCTAGACATACACATACCTCTAGACATACAAACTAGTGTACCCACCCTAGTCGCACCCTGACCTAACCAAAATATATAGAAAAACAGAGATATCTAAGGTCAGGGCGTGACACATGTATTGACTCAGGGGTGTGAATACTTATGTAAAAAATATATTTTTGTATTTCATTTTTGATAAATTTGCAAACATTTCTAAAAACATGTTTTCACTTTGTCATTATGGGTATTGTGTACATGACTGAGAATTATTTTTATTTAATCCATTTTGAATTCTGGCTTGTAACACAACAAAATGTGGAATAAGTCAAGGGGTATGAATACTTTCTGATGGCACTGTATTTTCTGCATATGCATTGTTCTTTCGAAGGCCAAACCCACTGCTGGTGTGCTCGGCCAATGACTTCTATTTTCGTGTGCTATGATTTTATATTTATTACTTGTTAAACAAAATCTATTTTTCTGAGCAATTATAGTAGTATAAAATAATATACATTTTCACTTTTTTCGTGCATACAATATAGCTCAGTATTCGTGTTATTTATTTCATACAATCTTTTTTGCTCATCTTTATCAGGGGTTCCAATAATTCCAGACCCCACTTACTATTAAACATAATAGATCCATATAGAAGACAACAACGTTCTCCTCAGAGAACAAGGATGGATGCAATATAACTATTCTAAAACACATTAATGGTGGTAGTTACTGTTAGAGAGTTCAAGAGACAACATTGTAGAGTCTAATATTTGGCCATTTTACATTTAGCCCCAGGTCAAAAGAGCACATACTATACTGTAGATGGAGGGACGCCTACAAGCGACCACCTGTTCTACAAACGACCACACTGTAATTATCCCTGTGTAAACATCACTGTACTAAAGATTGATTGAGGGTCAAAAACAAATATGCCAGCTTAACGTAAATGAGCTGAGTGCTAGGTTCAGCATCAGCAGTAGATAAAAAGGTGAATTGGTATGGAGTCCATGTTCTTTACACATAGATCTCCTTGCCTCAAATCCCCCTCTAGATCCTCCTCTAGAAAGAAACAGGGCTGTTAATTAAGGCTTAATCTGAGCAGCTGTGACTGGCCTAGAACGATCCACCCCTCTGCCTCTCAGCTTCAAATGAGAGCCTCGGAGTCGAGCGATTGATCTCAGGCAGAGCGGCAGCTAATGATGAACTCGGAAAACACAACAACTTCTACACCACCATCGGCTCATAAAACATCACCCCCATGAAAGGCAGAATTACAATGTGTTAAAGTATTACTGGAAAAAAAGCAGAATCTGTCCTACAGAAAATTAGAAGCAGAGAATTCGAACCCCTGATAGCTCAGTTAAGAGCCTGGACACGAAAAGAGTAACATATCCCAAATGATTGTTTAAACTTCAAACGGAGCACAAGGATGAGCTGTGAATGCTGAGGGCCGAGACTCACGCATTAGCTAAGAGGCTGCCGACAAAAAAACGTCAGTCAGTCTGTTGTTATTAATTAGGGAGAGGTGCACACGTCCCTAACAGTCCGAACTGCTCCAGCTCAGAGCGAGAAAGAGTTGTCTCTGTGATAATTAGAGGGTTTGATAATGAAGCAGTCACAGATCCAACAGGATGTGGAGCAACAAACAGGAAACACTTTGAACTATACGCTTGTCTTCCCCGGGTGCCCCTTGCCTGTTTAATAGTCATGACCTTAACACTGTATTTCCTGCTCTGTTTTTATATAGCTGTGTTTTTATCTCAGTAGGCATCCTGTTGTCCACTAAAATTGAGTAACGTCTTTGAGCATCTTCCCAGAATTCCGTCTGTCCTTGAGCCACTTGTAACAGCAGACAAATTAATACAATACTTGTGTATTCACCCTATACATACTGTAGCAATGTATAAACGTTTGCCTTTTCTTTTCCTTAAATACTTGAAGGGGTTATACATACAGTAAGACTTTTAGAACACCTTTATGAAACCAGTCATACACCTTCATGAGTATTTCAGTATAATTCATAACAACCTTCATATCACATTTTTTTTGTCATCCATGAGGAGTTTTCTATATAAAAGCCACCCCTTCTATTACAGAACTAAAAGTTATCAGTAACACTGAAACAGATCTTTATTTATCCATTGTAGAACAGAAATGTGTACACAATCACAGTACACAATCCACTGGGTCCATACATGCGAGCCCTAGCTTAAACCTAAAATTGAAACCTTCTGTCTAAAGATGCTAGGTGTTTGCTTTTCTGATTGGAAAAACGAATCAACCAATCAAAGACAATAGATAGTAGTAGCCACCAATCAATTACCTTTTTGTAGTATGTGAAGTGTCAAAATTGCATGATGCATCCTTGACTAGGCTACTAGACCAAATTCAAAACGCACTTTTCCTCATAGATGACAAAATGTGATGTTTTTTCCATGTGCTTTTACAAAAAAATGATGTAGGAGGATTAGACAACATGTAACCTTATATTTGTACTTTAGTACTCCTTTCAATGACCAAAAGCACCCTCTTTGTTCTCATGGGTGGAATGTTAGTCATATTTTTCATAATTTCAAGAAGACAGTGAATGTTCGAGTGGCCGAGATACAGTTTTGACTTAAATCTATTTGAAAATCTATGGCAAGACCTGAAAATGTTTGTCAAGCAATGATTAACAACCAGTATGACAGAGTTTAAAGAATTTTGGTGATTCTAACATGTATTGACTCAGGGGTGTGGATACTTATGTAAATGATACATTTCTATATTTCATTGTCAATGAATTTCCAAAATGTCTAAAAACAAATTTTCAAGTTGTCACTATGGGGTATTGTGTGTAGATGGATGAGAAATAATATGTATTGAATCCATTTTGAATTCAAGCTGTAACACAAAATGTGGAATAAGTCAAGGGGTATGAATAGTTTCTGAAGGCACTGTATAAAAGTGCTACGACTGGTTTCATGAAGGTTTTATAAATGAAAGGTCTCATGTATACCTGATTAAAGTAAAGTATTACCAAACGTTCTAACCCTCCCTTCTAACACAACCACATCTTTATTTATACATTGCTCAACAGAAATGTGTATTTTCAAAGACACAGTACCCAACCCCCTACGTTTTATCCTAAGTGCACATGTTTTTGGTTTATCTTGGCAGGTAACACGCTGTTGTAATGAACACGAGGGGAAACAGAGAGCTGGTTTCAAGTGCAGGGTGCAGCATGTGTTTATTGCAAAGGACCACAGGAGGAGGCAGGTAGCTGGGTCCAGGGGCAGGTAGAAGGTCATACACAAGGGGTTCAAAAGGCCAACAGTACAGGCAGGGAGAAGGCTAGTAACGTAGTCCGGGAGATCAGGCAATAGGTAGATAATAGGAAATCCGATAGGCTAAAGTACAGGCAAGGAATAGGCAAAAGGCGTCGTTAGTGAGGCAGGCAAAAACTATCATACACGTGAGGAGAAAATCACAGGAAAAACAGAGGTCTGAAAGATGTGTCACAAAAAACAATACCTCACAGTGATGGGGTGCAAAGAACTGAACTACATAGTGTGTGGTAATGACATAAAGGTGTGTGAACAGGTGATTAGAATTCAGGTGATTGGGATCTGGAGAGTGAGCTGCGTTCAGGGGATCTAGGTGTTTGAGAGTGTGAGCTGGAAAGTGAGCTACGTTCAGGGGATCTACGCGTTTGAGGGAGTTGGAAGCAGACGTTACAGCTGTAGGCCTAACATGACATTTCCACTGGGTGCTCAGCCTGTTACGTGAATAGTGTGTCAGAGAATTGGGTACTGTGGCAATAAATATGTACATTTCCTCTGTACAATAAATTAATAAAGATGTATTTTAAGTGACGTTTATTTTGAAAATGTCTTATGAATGTGTTATAAAGATTGTTATGAATGATACTGCAACACTCACAAAAGAGTTATGACTGGTTTCCTAAAGGTGTTATTATGAATGAAAGGCCGTATGTATACCCGCTTCAAGTAAAACGTTATCACACTTTCTAACCACCCCTGTAGTAGAGCACCAGACAGTGGATGGGAGTGAGCTTAGAGCCCCTTTATTTCAAGCCATCCTATTGTTGGAGGAACTGTAAACAAATGCCAGCTGTTAATTTGCAATATGCTGATGATATAATCAGGGCTGTGATGAACAATGATTAGAGCAGCCATTTTTAGATTCTTGCAGATACTTACTGGTATCTGTGTAACTTATGGGATGGTATTGACACGTTCTTATGCCATGTTCCTTGCACTGCTTCCTTGTTTGAGTGTACTGTCTGTATGTGCTTATTTCACCACAGAGCATAACTGACCGACTAAGGGTGACAGATGGCATCCATGCATCGACATTAGGGCAGCCGTGAAGTCAGTGCATCTGTTCATATAATGTATGTGTGTACAAACCTGTGAGCCAGATACCTGCCTACTTCTCCAATGGGCCTAAGTTTCAAACATGCTGTTAGGGGGCCCTGATTTGATCACGTAACCACAGAGAGTTGGGGCCAGCCATTCCAAGTGAGTGTTATGCATGGCTACCGCATCTGCTTTGGCACAGGCTTCAAACCAGTGAGGTCAAAGCACCTGATCACAGTGCCACCAGTCTGCAGCTAGTCTTCTCCAAGGTGCTTCACCTTTCCAACATGCCTCACCTCTGTGCCGCATCGGACACTGAGCAAAATGTTAATGAAGTGAAGCTGAGTGGTGAGGAGCAGAGCGTCCAGTCCCGGGGCTTAGAGAGGGAGAGGGTTGTGCATATGGAGAGCTGGGCTGGCAGTGCCAAGAACAGCTCTCTGCCAAGCCACGCTGTAAATCAAGCCGACACTCCAGTGGTAACCTTCAGTGGCTCAAGAACACCGACTCAATCTGTATACATGAATTCTTTATTGTTACTCAGAAATCAAATCATTCTGTCTGCGGTTGACAGGGAAATTGCCAGGCGAATACACACACTATTCTTCTTTGTGCATTCTCCTTCACTCTCCCTCTCATCCTCTATTGCCTTTCACTGGCAATTCAACTAGTAATTTTAATAAAGGCTTATCAAGGCTAGGAAAGTGCCATCCAGATGCAGCCCGCTCACCGGATCTGTCGTCAGTCTTGTTTTGAGATTCTCAAGGTCAAATTACTCATTTACTGAAGCTACAGTGATTGCATCACAGGCAGTGACATAGCAACCACCAGGGCCATACACAATTACACAAATAACATTTCTCAAAAATAAATGTCCTCTTATTTCCACACCCTCCCCTTTACACAATCAAACATACATTATTACAAGAAACCCCCTCAAGCAGAGTAAGTATCTGTTGAAAACAATAAAGTTCCAGCAGGCAAACTACCACAACAACACTTATTCAGTGACAACAATACTAATACAGTAACTAAAACCTAATTCCAGTTCATAGGGAGTCAAACTCAGCAGTTCAAATTTAGCTCGGTCATCAGGTTTCAGCAGAGCAAAGAAGGGAGGAAAAGGATCATAACGCTAAGTAAATCTCAGTGCCCTAGACAGAGAGAGAGAGAGAGAAAAAGAAAGAGACAGACTGGGGGGGAGAGAGACATACAATAAAGCGGGGGAGGAACTGAAACTCCGTATGAACTCTGGCATCTGTGACGACTGATTTACAGCCCTGCTGTAGTAACAGCTAATGGCTTTCACTGATACTTTTTAATGGACATGCCCACAGAGCACTGTGCACCCAAGCTGAGCCTCTGCACTGGAGGAGAGACACTGCAACGAGACCAAGAGAGAGGCAGAGAGGGAGAGAGTTGGGGAGAGAGAGACCACAGCTCAAAAAGAGAGCGAGGTGGGAAGGAGATAGAGGGAGAGAGTATGAACCTCAGCACTGCAGGTTTCAGCAACCTTCCCATCCGTGCTAAATTGAAGATGGAAGGAGGGCAGCCTCAGCCATTAGTGTATTTTTTCTATGCAAATGTAGTCCGTTACTGCCTGTGATTTTGTTTGCTCTCCCTCTATCTCCCTTTCTATCTTTTATTCTCTCTTTTCTCTCTCTTTTTCCCTCTGGCTGTCCCCCACTCTCTCACTCTCTCCCTCAGCACAATGAAACTAAACAGTTAATATACAACACCATGAGAGAACAGGGACATAAAATGGCAGCCTTAATTAAATACTTAATCTGATTGAACACGAGGGCAGATTTTTTTTAGTCTAATGGTAATGACCTAAATGAACATCGAGATGCTTGGTTAGCTGATGCTACAGTACAAAGGAAAAGACATATCTCACATTCCCATATGCTGCCCTGTGGACACAAGAAAAGGTGTTACGTATTGACACCTGTTGTGATTTAAGTTATGAACATCATTTCTGAGGTTTATTAATGTGGTAAAAAATAAAATGTTTGTTTATTTTATTTAACCTTTATTTAAATAGGCATGTCAGTGAAGAACACATTCTTATTTACAATGACGGCCTACCAAAAACCAAAAGGCCTCCTGCGGGGACGGGGGCTGGGATAAAAAAATATATATATATATATATATATATAATATAATAATAGGACAAAACACACATCACGACAAGAGAGACAACACAGCACTACATAAACAGAGACCTAAGACAACAACATGATATATTCACATCAGTGAATACCACATCCATTCCCTGACTTGTCACAGAGCATTTTCAAGCAAACAGACATAGTCTGACATTTCTCATAGACAAAATCTATCTTATTTAAGACACATATATGGTCAATCCCTTGGAGGCTTTCAATTAATCCTCATAAAGGAGGCTCCTGTCCTGTGACATTCAGCGATGTATTTAGCACAGGGATTAGTCCAGACACCCTCATCATGGTCCTCAAAATGTCATAAGCATCAGCAGCAGACAGAAAGAGAGAGCGTGCCACTAAGGGGCAGGAGAAAGAGTGATAGACTGATGGGGAATATTGATCACACAGGAATAGGGTTGCAAAGGGAGGGTATATTACAAAATGTACCAGTAAACTACCAACATTTTGGTATCTTTCAAAGATTTTATGTAATCTATCACAAGACATCTAGTGGCCATTTTTGGTACTTCAGATTATCATAGGAATCTGTATTCATCTTTGGCCCACTGTGTGGCCTTATCACATGTAAAATACATGAAATAATTAAATAAGATGATTTAAAATAAAACATAGAATGTCAAAGCTGTAAAACTTTATCCTAAATGTAAACCATCAATTTAGTGAATACCATTGGTGTTTAAACTGAGGGTTTCTATTTTATTATGTCAATATGTATTTGTTGTCAATGTTTTGACATCAAACTGGTGGCAGTTGTGAAAAAAAGTCAATAGTTGGAAGAGTTGCAGAGTTCATTGAAAATAATACCATTGTTGATTAGATTATTTTCTCTTTAACAATGGTCTATATACTAGAATATATATATTTTAAATTATTCAAGTATAAATGACCAAAATTACGTTAGATTGACATAGATTTTCTGTGAATTACCAGAATAACTGAAGCTTTCATTAACTTTGGTAAATTATCAGTCGCTTTGCAACCCTACACAGCATATCATTAATCATGTTCCAGAACTTTATATCATTGTCCTTTATTTGTATTTGTATTGCTTCTTGCTGTTTGTGCTTGTCAACTCATGTTGAACTCACTTCCATCTGTGCTGTGTGTGTGTGTGTGTGTATGTGTGTGTGTGTGTGTTTGTTACGTTCCCCAGTTTCTGTGTTATGTGTGTGTTTCAGGATGGCTTCCTGAAATCCCCCAAGCAGCTGTTTGGTCGACTCCATGGCTAATTGGAGAGCTGACCCCGCCACCTCGTCAGGACGCAGCTGTCTCCAATTACCAATGCCTTCTGAAGCTATATAAAAACCAGTGTTCAGTTGCTCAGAAGAGAGATCATTGCTGAGAGAGGAGGTTGATGGCTGAGGGTATTTATGTTGGTTGTTGCTAACAGAGATTGTTATGTTCTGTGGTTGTTGCTGAGAGAGCGAGAGAGAGCTGATTTGATGTCCTGTCTTGGATGTGGCTCAGAGACAGGTTTTGTTAAGTATTTTTGTAGGTGCTGATTTGAGGTATGTGTGTGCTAATAGAACTGTGTTTTTGATTCTTGAAATTGTTTAATTACATTTGGATAATTCTGTTTCATTTGTTCACAGGGGGGAAGGGGAAGGCACCTAGGGAGTGCTTAGGCAAGAGGCCCGCGGGCATACATATACCCGTAGTATATTCACTGTCTAGGCACACTAGGAAAGACCTGGGTGGACCACCCCCTGTATTTTGGTTAGCGCACCAGGTGGTAAGTAGTGGGTAGGTAGGAAAGGTGGCTTTGATATTTACTTTCTTTGCTTTGGTTCCATCCAGCCCCTTTTCCCCCAAATTACCGTGTGACGGAATAAACTCCTTGTAACCGGTACAATTCTCTGCCTTTGTCATCCTTACTCGCACCTACAGTCCATACCTCTTTCACTTCACGGAGAGTTGAGTTGTAGCAGGGTGTTGCGTTCTCTCTTCATAGAGGCATGCGTAACAGTGTTCTACGTCTATACTGTGTACAATATGCATCTAAGACTATAAGAGATCCCTACAATTAGCCACCACACACAGCTAGCGTGACATTGACGGCGTGGCCTGCGGCACCAGGGCCATGCATTATTCATCTCAACGAATCACCATGATTAATGTTCAGGAGCATGTCCACTCTTACACTCCTACTGAGCCTCGATCTTTAAAGAGGCTCCCCTGCTGGATGACCTGGATATGTTGATTTGCGTGGAGGCTCAGAAAAAGACTCTACACTTATTTTATTTATTTTTTATTTCACCTTTATTTAACCAGGTAGGCTAGTTGAGAACAAGTTGTCATTTACAACTGCGACCTGGCCAAGATAAAGCAAAGCAGTGTGACACAAACACAGTTACACATGGAATAAACAAACATACAGTCAATAATACAATAGAGAAAGTCTATATACAGTGTGTGCAACTGAGGTAGGATAAGGGGGGTGAGGTAATAAATAGGCCATAGTGGCGAAATTATTAGAGTATGGCAAATTAAACACTGGGGTGATAGAGGTGCAAAAGATGAGTGTGCAAGTAGCGGTACTGGGGTGCAAAGGAGCAAAATAAATAATATGAGGTTGTTGGATGGGCTATTTACAGATTGGCTATGTACAAGGCAAATGTCAAAAGAAAAAATAACCGTCTGAAGATCACTAAACTGTTTGAGGGTCTGTCATTTGAGGCTTGTCTGTCTTTCTGCGTCTCTCTACAAGCCTCTATATATCCCGTACCACTGGCTACTCACTGATTTAAATTGTTCCAGATTACAGTGTACAGTATGTTGCATAGGTGTCACTCTTCTTAATCAAGTAAGGTTCCTCATTACTCCCTATTGTATAATAAAGCAGTTCATCACATACTTTAATTGTCAGCCCTTAAAGCTGTGTGTGTTGTTCATTTCAAGAAAACTTACCATTAAAGAAAGATGCCACAACTAAGGTGCCTCACTATGAGGTTGTAACAGCCCAGAGCTGTGAAGACACAGGTGTGAGTGAGGTTTTCTAACACCATAAAATAGCGCTTTAGGCGTGATGGGCAGCGTGCTAACCATCCTGAGAAGCAACAGAGCCACCAGAGTCCCTCGTTAATGGACCCCTGTCATGACCAGACATGGTGTCAACGGCAAGGGAGGCAGAGCAGAAGAAGACAGAGACTTCGAATGTGAGGCATGTGCAGAGGAAGTGGATCTGTCAATCAAATAAGTCTGAACAAGACTGAACACAAAGGAATGAGTTTTAACACATCACTCCATGATTGAGAATGTTAAGAGGAACAACTGGAGCGTTTTGTGGTAGAATGAATGTCATGATGACTTGTCCTCACCTCAATGTCATGATGACTTGTCCTCACCTCAACTTTCTGAATAAAAAAAACTTCCAGAGAAATATACAATGAATGTGTCATATTGATTTATAATGGTCCTTTGGCCAAGTTGATATGCAATATGGAATCAGGACTGTGTCATTATGTACTGTAGTTTAGAAAAGTGAGTAATTCTTGGGTATATTCCTGACCCTGATTCTACACTCACTATGGAACAAATAGCTAATATTTATGACAAACATGTCAGTGAAGGACAAATAAACCTGCGAAACTAGGCCAGTAAAATAGTTGACCGCAAACAATAACAATTTTAACACCTGTAGGCTACATACAGCCAATGGAGAGAACATCCCTGTACATTTTAATGACAGCATGACATCTGAAGTCCTTTCAAATGCTTGCCTCAGACTGCAGACTAAAGTCTACACAAGCCCAGAAGAGCTGTTACACAGGAATAATTCATCCATGCTGCTGTACCGCTTTCAAACATGGCTTTGGTCTAAAATGAGCAGAGTGGCTGGGATATGTGCTGTTTTTGTCTGACTGTGTAAAGTTAATGAAGCTGATCATGTACAGTACATTATTAATGGACAAAACCATTTTCAATTACATTAATTTTAAGGGAATGCTCAATCACAAGATGTACTGTACACTCTGCTGGTTTGTTTACTTTCTCTCTGGTGTATCTGAATGGATTCTGTGTCTTTCTACCTGTTTCATATTGTGTGTGAACTCAGCATTGTCAGTCTCCTGAGCTCTATTTTATTGTACCTGTAGGCTATAGACAGTTCATTATTGTGGAAAAAGACACTCTAGGTAGTCTGTGAAGAAAGTGATCTCATCTCCCTCTCTGTCTGCAGTCCACTCACTCGACTGCAGTATGGTTATTTCTCTGGATTAGAAAACATCCTTCATAGACAGACTGCTGCTGGGTAATGTGGCCGATTCTGACGGAACTAACAGGGCTAAAACGTAACCCTGTCAGAAATTAAAACAATACCAGCGAACAGAGAACGCTTTCAGAATGATTTAACAATGAAGTCAAAATTAAGATAAAGAGTTCACTAAAGTACTTAAATATGGAGCATGTTAGAGGCTTTACCAAAAAAATATGGCATACAACACATCAACACCACTAACAACTCAGAAGAACATTTGCTGCATATATGGCAAAATGCCAAGCTTTGTAATGGTGCTAAAGCTCAAGGACAGAACTGTTAATTGAGCACAGCTAAAAAACAAAAATATGTTCATCATCATCCATCAATGCAGTTTGTAAGGAATGCTCAATCTGTATCCTCAGTTTAACCCAACACTAACAGTATGCCTAGTAACCACCTACATCATCATTATCTCTGATCCAGCAACACATTCCCTATATACAGTTCAAGTCCGAAGTTTACATACACTTAGGTTGGAGTCATTAAAACTCGTTTTTCAACCACTCCACAAATTTCTTGTTAACAAACTATAGTTTTGGCAAGTCGGTTAGGACATCTACTTTGTGCATGACACAAGTAATTTTTCCAACAATTGTTTACAGACAGATTATTTCACTTATAATTCACTGTATCATAATTCCAGTGGGTCAGAAGTTTACATACACTAAGTTGACTGCCTCTAAACAGCTTGGAAAATTCCAGAAAATTATGTCATGGCTTTAGAAGCTTCTGATAGGCTAATTGACATCATTTGACTCAATTGGAGGTGTACCTGTGGATGTATTTCAAGGCCTACCTTCAAACTCAGTGCCTCTTTGCTTGACATCATGGGAAAATCAAAAGAAATCAGCCAAGACCTCAGAAAAGAAATGTAGACCTCCACAAGTCTGGTTCATCCTTGGGAGCAATTTCCAAACGCCTGAAGGTACCACGTTCATCTGTACAAACAATAGTACACAAGTATAAACACCATTGGACCACGCAGTTGTCAAACCGCTCAGGAAAGAGACGCGTTCTGTCTCCTAGAGATGAACATACTTTGGTTCGTAAAGTGCAAATCAATCCCAGAACAACAGCAAAGGACCCTGTGAAGACGCTGGAAGTAACAGTTACAAAAGTATCTATAACCACAGTAAAACGAGTCCTATAACGACATAACCTGAAAGGCCGCTCAGCAAGGAAGAAGCTGCTGCTCCAAAACCGCCATAAAAAAGCCAGACTACGGTTTGCAACTGCACGGGGGTGGCAGCATCATGTTGTGAGGTTGCTTTGCTGCAGGAGGGACTGGTGCACAAATAAATGGTTTCACGAGGAAGGAAAATTATGTGGATATATTGAAGCAACATCTCAAGACATCAGTCAGGAAGTTAAAGTTAAAGTGGTTGCAAATGGGTCTTTCAAATGGACAATGACCGCAAGGATACTTCCAAAGTTGTGGAAATTTGTGGAGTGGTTGAAAAATTTGTTTTAATGACTCCAACCTATGTAAACTTCCAACTTCAACTGTATTTAGTATGTGTCAATTAAGCTATAAGGCCCGAAGGGGTGTGGTATATGGCCAATATACCACAGCTAAGGGCTGTTCTTAGACACGATGCAACATTGAGTGCTTGGACACAGCCCTTAGCCGTGGTATATTGGCCATATATCCCAACCCCCGAGGTGCCTTATTGCTATTATAGACTGGTTACCAACGTAATTAGAGCAGTAAAAATAAACGTTTTGTCATACCCATGGTATACATTCTGAAATACCATGGCTTTCAGCCAGTCAACATTCAGGGCTCAAACCACACAGTTTATAATTATGAATGAGTCATGAGTGTTGTGTGTAAATCAGGTACATTTTTTCCATTGAGAGCAGTGTAAGCAAGGAATTCCTACTTCTCAGTCTGTGAATAATGAATGGATGTTGTGGGGAGTTTAGAGCAGGGCTGACAACATACAAGCCGATAGAGTACCCAGGCAGAATCCAGGGCTAACTGTGGCAAAGTAGATAGGGAACAATATATAATGACACAAAGACTGCTTTGTGCTCTCTCTTGTTCAGCTAGGTTTAAATTGGCTCAGAGAAAGCAAGGAAGGACATGCCATGGCTGTTAGTGATAGAGATGGCTGCGTAGAGAGGTGATCAGATGAGGGATTGTAGATATAGTGTGAATAGTCACTTGGGGTTTGGGGACGAGGGAGGGGAAATGGATGTTTGTTTCATGAAACCAATACACTCTTAGAAGAAAAGGTGCTATCTGGAACCTAAACTGGTTATTCGACTGTCCCCTTTTTGTTTCAAGGTAGAACACATTTGGTCTCAGGTAGACCACTTGGTAACACTTTACAATAAGGTTCCATTTGTAAAGGGTTTATAAAGGGGTTATAATTATGTTATTAACAAGTGTTGTATTTTCTCTCGTATTTAGTGATGAGTGCCCATTATTGCCTGTAAGTATGTCTAAACTCTGAGTGAACTCTAAAATCATCCATAAATCATTTAACCACATGCCTAACTGCTAAAAGTATACCTTATTTTAAAGTAACAGAACTATAAACATTTATAACTGAGTATTCAACATGTATAACTGCTAAAATTATACCTTCTTTTAAAGTGACAGACTTACTGGAGTCATCCTGGAGTCTGAGACCGTATGGGTATCTGTGGGAGAGAAGAGGAATTGATGACAATTTAGCAGACACTCTAGCTACACATAACTAGCTACACGTAATTCTACTATCATGATTTATACCATTTAGGCTTAGCTAGTTATGTTATCCACCGCTAGATAATAATAATAATAATCGCTAACTAGTGTTTAACATTACTTGCTAACACTAATATCTAGCTACCACAGATTAAAGGGGTTAGCTAGCTAGTTTTGGATTAGAAAACAGGTCAGTGTCTGGTGTGACGACCATTTGCCCAAGGCAGCGCAACACATCTTCTTCACATAGAGTTGATCAGGCAGTTGATTGTGGCCTGTGGAATGTTGTCCCACTCCTCTTCAATGGCTGTGCGAAGTTGCTGGATATCGGCGGGAAGTGGAACACGCTGTTGTACACGTCAATCCAGAGCATCCCAAACATGCTCAATGGGTGACATGTCTGGTGAGTATACAGGCCATGGAAGAACTGGGACATTTTCAGCATCCAGGAATTGTGTACAGATCCTTGCTGCATGGGGCCGTGCATTATTATGCTAAAACATGAGGTGATGTCGGCAGATGAATGGCATGACAATGGGCCTCCGGATCTTGTCACGGTATCTCTGTGAATTCAAATTGCCATTGATAAAATGTGTTCATTGTCTGTAACTTATGCCTGCCCATCCATAACCCATAACATCAGCAAACCGCTCGCCCACATGTCGCCATACATGTGATCTGCGGTTGTGAGGTCGGTTGGATGTACTGACAAATTCTCTAAAATGATGTTGGAGGCGGCTTATGGTACAGAAATGAACATTAAATTATCTGGCAAAAGCTCTGGTGATTACTTCAAAGGGTTACTAATGACACTTGATTTGAATATTTTCATGTCTGGGAAAAAAATCGGGATTAAATGGGTTAAGTGAGCAGTGTGTCAAGAAGCAGTGCAGTTTGGCAGGGTCGTGTTTCGGAGGACACATGGCTCTCGCCCTTCGCCTCTCAAGAGTCCGTACGGAAGTTGCAGCGATGGGACAAGACTGTAACTACCTACTTGGTTACATTTTTGTCTTAGAATTTCAATAGGTCCTTGATCACATGACATATGCACCTTCATTAAAATCTACCTAGTATTGTTCACAGTATAGGGAAACATATTGCATATTTGGTTTTCCCATAAAGCGCACACTTTTTTATAAATATTTGAAAATGCAAAATTTCAAAAACTCTTCAAACAGGTGACTTGCAGCTTAATTTCAACGGTCCATTATTCCTTTTATTTCAATTACATTTCAATAGCTCCTTGACCATGTGACCTCCAACCAACTTTGGAATGTTCAGAGGATAGGGACACACATCGCACACCCTTTAGTTTTTTCTGATGTTATGGTATAAAGTAAGACTGCGGACCGTTGGAGAACTTTGCAAGCAGGCTGTATGCTACTTCTCACCATTTCTCACATTCTCTGAATGCTATTAAACCTTGAAAAGACCATACTTTTTATCTCTATCCTTGGGTCCTTTATTTCACACCACTAGAAACCAAATCTTCCCTACATTCGCAACAAAACCTGGGAAACCATCACATCCACTCTCCACCAACTCCACTACTCACCTACAAATATCTCTATGTCCTGGCTCTGACTTACCTCTCTGACATGCTGCACACCTAAATCCTCTGTCACTCAATCAACTCATCTGACTCCGGTTTCCTTATCAACCCCAACACTAGACTCCTGGCCAATGAGGACCTTGTCTTCAGTGCCTTCATCTCAGCTGCAATCCTCTGAAACTCCTGAAACATCCATCACTCCATTTGCAAATTTAAAACCAGACTCAAACCATCTCTTCAGACAACACCTATGTTAATCTCCACTCAGCCTCCAGTCTCCCATTTATTGTTATATGTTGTGATTATATTACTCCAGTGCTGGCCTTTGATAAGGCTAGGGCTGATTTCAAGGTTTTAATGTTAACCTACAAATCATTGTATGGACTTGCCCCGGGTCCTGCCGTACATAATGTACCTACACGTACGCTACGGTCACAAGACGCAGGCATCCTTACTGTCCTAGAATTTCATAGGAAACAGCTGGAGGCAGTGTTTTCTCCTACTGAGCTCCTCTTTTATGGAATGGTCTGCTGATCCATGTGAGAGAAGCAGACTCGGTCTCAACCGTTAAATCTGTAGGTCCTATGATTGAGTGTGGCTTAGGCATGCGAAGGTTAACGGCAAGGCATTGGCGAGAGGATCCACCCTTGCTATCTCTGCCTGGCCGGCTGGCAACTCTCTCCTGGATTTCTCTGCTTCTGACCCTATTTTGGAAGCCGAGACATAACTGGCCTGCAGGCGCTCTCCCATGCCATCTCTATGAGGGCTCATCACGTCATGTCAGGCTTTGACCAGTATACTTGTCTCCCTTGGGTGGGTTAAGTCACTGCTGTAATCTTCCTGTTCGGTTTTGCGCCCCCTAGGGCTAGTGCAGTGGGGGAGATCTTCCTGGGCAATATTCAACCTTGTCTCATGGTAGTAAGTAAGTGGTCTGTTGATTTCCCTTGAGTTGTGTGGGGGCTATGCTTTGACAAAGTGGATGGTGTTTATCCTGCCTGATTGGCCCTGTCTGGGAGTAATTTTGGAAGGTGCCACAGTGTTGCCGAATGCCACGTCTCAGGCTATTGCAGCATAGATAATAGGGACTATGTGCCGGGGGGCTAGGGTCACTCTGTCCTATCTGGTGTACTTAGGTATGCTCCCTCTGTTCCTCCTTACACAAATACCTACACACACACACACACACACAGTGATACAGTGATTGATTGATCTTATTGTTGTACACTACCGGTCAAAAGTTTTAGAACACCTACTCATTCTAGCGTTTTCCTATATTTGTACTATTTTCTACATTGTAGAATAATAGTGAAGACATCAAAACTATGAAATAACACATATGGAATCATGTAGTAACCAAAAAGTTGTTAAACAAATCAAATATATTTTACATTTGAGATTCTTCAAATAGCCACCCTTTGCCTTGATGACAGCTTTGCACGCTCCTGGAATTCTCTCAACCAGCTTCATGAGGTAGTCACCTGGAATGCATTTCAATTACAGGTGTGCCTTGTTAAAAGCTAATTTGTTAAAAGCTTAATGTGTTTGAGCCAAGCAGTTGTGTTGTGACAAGGTAAGGGTGGTGTACAGAAGATAGCCCTATTTGGTAAAGTCCATATTATGGCAAGAAGAGCTCAAACAGGCAAAAATAAATGACAGTCCATCATTACTTTAATACATGAAGGTCAGTCAATACAGAACCTTTCAAGATCTTTGAAAGTTTCTTCAAATGCAGTCGCAAAAACCATCAGGCGCTATATTGAAACTGGCTCTCATGAGGACTGCCACAGGAACGGAAGAACCAGAATTACCTCTGCTGCAGAGGATAAGTTCATTAGAGTTACCAGCCTCAGAAATTGCAGCCCAAATAAATGCTTTACAGAGTTCAAGTAACAGACACACCTCAACATCAACTGTTCAGAGGAGACTGCGTGAATCAGGTCTTCATGGTTGAATTACTGAAAAGAAACTGCTACTAAAGGACACCAATAAGAAGAAGATACTTTCTTGGGCCAAGAAACACAAGCAATGGACATTAGACCAGTGGAAATCTGACCTTTGTTCTGATGAGTCCACATTTGAGACTTTTGGTTCCAACCGCCGTGTCTTTGTGAGACTCACTGTCATGGTTCCACCTGTCACCAGAGGGCGGCAAAGACCGTCCTAGAGACATTAACGACACTCAGGTGTGTTCTATTTACTCGTTATGATTTCCCTGTTAAAAAAGGTGTGTTTTCTGTTGTTTACCATGTGCATTAGTTTCCTGAGTGAGTTTTGTTTCCTTAGTGTTGTTTTTTCAAGTGATCCTGCAACTACCGTTTCTCAGTAAAGTATTATGTTTATCCTCAACCACTGATTCCTCGTCTGGTCTCTTGGGAACAACCTCACCATGTCACAGCAAGCTTCTGCCACAACATGGACCCAGCAGACATCACCCAGATCCAGAATGCTATAACCCACCAAGGAACACTGCTGGGACGGAAGAGCCAATGTCCAAGTCTCACCGCCCAGTGCTACAGCTGTCGCCGTAGTTCCTCCAGGGAACCTGCACCGGGAACCCAAGATCACTCAGTGCTATCTGGTATTCGAGCTACAGTCCTTCTTGTTCCACAACGATCGGGCCATGATCGTCTATATCATCTCTCTACTCTCGGGCAAGGCCCTGGCGTGGGCAGCGGCGGTGTGGGAACAGTAGCCAGACACCATCTTGCAGTTCCATATTAGCCTTCACTGCCGAGCTACGACGAGTCTTCAACCAGCCAGTCGGCGGACAAGAAGCGGCAAGCCGACTGTTCAACATCCACCAAGGGGTCAGACCAGTGGCTGACTTTGCCATTGAGTTCCGCACCCTCACCACCAAGAGCGGTAGGACTTCTGAAGCACTGGTCACTGCTTTCCGCCATGGTCTGTCTAACTCCATTAACCTGTTTAGGCCAGGGGTGCCGCTAGACACCATTTTTTCTTTGTCCACCAACACCACTAGCTATCACCAATTCGGCCAAATAAAGATATTGATAGCCACTAACCAAGAAAAAACCTCATCAGATGACAGTCTGATAACATATTTATGGTATAGGATAGGTTTTGTTAGAAAAATGTGCATATTTCAGGTATAAATCATAGTTTACAATTGCACCCACCGTCACAACTCGACTAGAATAAATACATAGAGCAACGTGTATTACCTAATTACTAATCATAAAACATTTCGTAAAAATACACAGCATACACTAATCGAAAGAGACAGATCCTGTGAATACAGACAATATTTCAGATTTTCTAAGTGTCTTACAGCGAAAACACAATAAATCGTTATATTAGCATAGCACATGTGCAAACATTACCAGAGCATTGATTCTAGCCAAAGAGAGCGATAACGTCAACATCGCCAAAATATATTAATTTTTTCACTAACCTTCTCAGAATTCTTCAGATGACACTCCTGTAACATCATATTACAACATACATATAGAGTTTGTTCGAAAATGTGCATATTTAGCCACCAAAATCATGGTTAGACAATGACAAAAGTTGCCCAGCTGGTCAGAAAATGTCGTGCGACATATTAGACAGTGATCTAGTCGTATACATAAATACTCATAAACGTGACTAAAAAATATAGGGTGGACAGCGATTGATAGACAATTTAATTCTTAATACAATCGCTGATTTACATTTTTTAAATTATCCTTACTTTTCAATACAGTTTGCGCCAAGCGAAGCTACATCTAACAAAATGGCGGCATAAGCGATTAACATTTTTCGACAGAAACACGATTTATCATAATAAATTGTTCTTACTTTGAGCTGTTCTTCCATCAGAATCTTGGGCAAAGAATCCTTTCTTGGGTCTAATCGTCTTTTGGTCGAAAGCTGTCCTCTTGCTATGTGGAAATGCCCACTGCGTTCGGCATGAACTGGAAACGTGCCCAGAAGTTCAAAGTGTCTCAGAAATAAATGTCCCAAAATCGCACTAAACGGATATAAATTGCTATAAAACGGTTTAAATTAACTACCTTATGATGTCTTTAACACCTATTACAAGTAAAAACATGACCGGAGAAATATTACTGGCTACACTAAAGCTTGGAAAAAGAGCAGGTCGGTGTCCACCGTGCGTCCGGCGCAGCTGGAAAAGGGAAACTACCTACACGTTGTTCTGTTTTATAGAGGCTGTGATTGCGCAATCGACTCCATTCAAAGCGTCATCACGTAAAGACATCCAGGGGAAGACGTAAGCAGTGTTTGTATCCTCATAGCATTCACAGGGACCTTTAAACTGACTCCAGATCAGGGGCCAAGATGTGTGAAATCTGACTCCATGTCAGGGAAAGTGCTGTAGAATGAGTTCTGTTCCACTCAGAGACAAAATTTCAACGGCTATAGAAACTAGAGAGTGTTTTCTATCCAATAATAATAATAATATGCATATTGTACGAGCAAGAATTGAGTAGGAAGCCGTTTAAAAATTACACGATTTCCAGAAAAAGTGACAACAGCACCCCCTATCCCAATGAAGTTAAGGATGAACTTGCCGCTCGGGAACTGGGAGAGGACCTCGATCCCTGATAAAGCTGGCCATCAGGATTGACAGCCGCGTCCGAGAACGTGTGAGACAGCGCCTTTTTGACACCACCCCCGTATTCCAGTTTCCGAAGCACCCCAAGGCCCCCGAGCCCAGCATTGAGGAGCCCAGGCAGTTGGGACGCACACATCTGAGCCCACAGGAACGTGACAGGCACATGTGCGACGGCTAATGCCTCTACTGTGGAGGTCATGTCCATCGCCATTCTACATGCCCAGAGTTGATGGTAAACACCAGGGCTCATCAGGACAAGTGGAGACCCTGATGAGCTGTGCAGTTACACCCCAGCTACCCAGCCACTGTCTGACACTACCCGAAACCCTCCATTGGGACAACCGTCAGCACCACATTCAAGCCTTCGTGGACTACGGGGCCGCAGATGATTTCATTGTCCAAGATTTCGCCAGAGAATTACAAATCCCATGCATGAAATGTCCTATCCCTCCTCAGATTCAAGCCCTCGATGGACGCCCCATCGGCTCCGGCCAGGTGGAATATCAGACCAAGCCCATTCTACTACAGGTTTGGGTGAACAACTCAGATACTCTTAGTTTTCTTTTGATCAGTGCTCCCGAGAACCCCCTTATCCTAGGGTACCCCTTGCTAGTGCTACATAACCCACTATTCTCCTGGTCTACGGGACACTTACTAGACTGGGGTAAGAACTGCCAGACTAGATGCCTAAGACCCCCAGAACCTCGCCGTGTTCCCCGGCATCCATTGAAGAACAAGACTTTTCCGCTCTCCCTCCTGAGTACTTCGACCTCCGGGAGGCCTTCAGTAAGAGGCACCCTCCCTCCTCATCATCCATACGACCGCACCATAGAACTCCTACCCGGCTCCAGCCCTCCCCAGGGCCGTATGTACTCCCTCTCAACCCCTGAAACAGCAGTGATGGTTAATTACATCTGGGAGTTGCTGGAGGCAGGTTTCATTTGCTCCTCTACATCCCCAGCTGCTGCAGGCACCTTTTTGTGGTAAAGAATGATGGAGGTTTGTGTCTCTGCATCGGGATTACAGGATTCCGGATTCCGATTAAGAATCATTGCCCCCTACCCCTGATGTCCGCCACCTTGGAGTTGGCCCACGGGGCCCGATTCTTCATCAAACTGGACCTAAGCAATGCTTACAATCTGGTGAGAATCAAGGAGGGAGATGAATGGAAGATTGCCTTTAACACCCCGAGTGGCCACTATAAGTATTTAGTCATGCCCTTCGGATTATCGAACTCACCGGCAGTTTTTCAAGTATTGGTCAATGACACGCTTAGGGATATGTTGAATCGGTTCGTCTTTGTTTAAGGTAATCTGCCTAATTGACTACCGACCCGTAGCAGTCACGTAGCAGCTCACATACACACCATTATCCCAGAAACCCTAGACCCACTCAAATTTGCATACTGCCCAAACAGATCCACAGATGATGCAATCAATATTGCACTCCACACTGCCCTTTCCCACCTGGACAAAAGGAACACCTATGTCAGAATGCTATTCATTGACTACAGCTCAGCGTTCAACACCATAGTGCTCTCAAAGCTCATCAATAAGCTAAGGACCCTCTGCAACTGGATCCTGGACTTCCTGACAGGCCGCCCCCAGGTGGTAAGGGTAGGTAACAACACTTTCGCCACACTGATCCTCAACATATTGGCCCCTCAGGGGTGCGTGCTCAGTCCCCTCCTGTACTCCCTGTTCACTCATGACTGCACGGCCAGCCACGACTCCAACACCATCGTTAAGTTTGCCGATGACAACAGTGGTAGGCCTGATCTCCGACAACGACGAGACAGCCTATAGGGAGGAGGTCAGAGACCTGGACGTTTGGTGCCAGGACAACAACCTCTCCAACGTGATCAAGACAAAAGAGATGATTGTGGACTACAAGTAAAAAGAGGACCGAGCACGCCCCTATTAAATAGTACCCGCAAAATACCAGTCTCAAAATCAACAGTGAAGAGGCGACTCCGGGATGCTGGCCTTCTAGGCAGAGTTGCAAAGAAAAAGCCATATCTCAGACTGGCCAATAAAAAGAAAAGCTTAACTTCTTATGGCTGCAGCCCGACGTCGGTACACTTATGACAACAGCCAGCTCAAAGTGCAGGGCGCGAAAAAGATATTTTTTAAAAATATTTAACTTTCACACATTAACAAGTCCAATACAGCATATGAAAGGTACACATCTTGTGAATCCAGCCAACATGTCCGATTTTTTTAATGTTTTACAGCGAAAACACCACGTATATTTATGTTAGCTCACCACCAAATACAAAAGAGGACAGACATTTTTCACAGCACAGGTAGCATGCACAAAGCCAATCTAACTAACCAAGAACCAACCAAACTAACCAAGAAACAACTTCATCAGATGACAGTCTTATAACATGTTATTCAATAAATCTATGTTTTGTTCGAAAAATTTGCATATTTCAGGTATAAATCATAGTTTACATTGCAGCTACAATCAGAAGTTGCACCGAAAGCAGACAGAATAATTACAGACACCAACGTCAAATACCTAATTACTCATCATAAAACATTTCTGAAAAATACATAGTGTACAGCAATTGAAAGACAGGCATCTTGTGTTTCCAGACAATATTTCCGATTTATCAAGTGTTTTACAGCGAAAACACAATATAGCGTTATATTAGCTTAGCACAATAGCCAGAAAGACAAGCCATTTCCCAGTAGCAAAAGTAAGCGATCGTAACAAACAAGCAAAATATATATAATTTTTGACTAACCTTGATTTTCTTCCTCAGATGACAGTCCTATAACATCAGGTTATACATACACTTATGTTTTGTTCGAAAATGTGCATATTTAGAGCTGAAATCAATGGTTACACCGTGTGCTAACTTAGCTACTTTTCCCCACTACGTCCGGATTTTTCCTGACACTTTTTCTGACACACATATTCTGACCAAATAGCTATTCATAAACATAACTAAAAAATACATGTTGTATAGGAAATGATAGATCCATTAGTTCATAATGAAATCGCAGTGTTAGAATTCTAAAAAATAACTTCATTATGATATGCAGCTTCGGTATAGCTAGAGTACCCAAACGTTGGCCGCCCACGACTAGTTCACATGCACAACAGATATATGAAATAGCATCATAAAATGTTTCTTACTTTTGCTGATCTTTCATCAGAATATTGGACAAGGTGTCCTTTGTCCAGAACAGTCGTTGTTTGGAATTAGAACGTTCATTTTCCCTCTTCATTTAGCACGCGCGCTAGCCGGGTGGCACGAATCGCTCCATCGTCAACAAAGTCAGAGAACGGAACACGGCAAAACTCCCGAAAAATTTTCAATAATCTGATGAAACTATATTGAAAAAACATACTTTACGATGATATGGTCACATGTATCAAATAAAATCATAGCCGGAGATATTAGTCGTCCATAACGACAGCTAAACAGAAGGCAAATCCATGTCCCTTTCGCGCGCTCCAGAAAACAGAAAATGGACGGTCACGTCATACAAAGAGCTGTTATTCCACCTCAGACCAAGATAAACACGAAATTTCTTCTCTCACCGCCTCTTGACACCCAGGGGAAGGTGTATGAAGTGCACGTAGACTCTTACGTATCATGCCCATGTATAGGCAGGGAGTAGAAGAGAGCCTCGGTTTCAGACATTCCACTTCCTGGTCAGGAAGTGTGCTGCAGAATGACTTCTGTTTCACTCAGAGAAATAATTCAAACGGTTTTAGAAACTAGAGAGTGTTTTCTATCCAATAGTAATAATAATATGCATATTGTACGAGCAAGAATTGAGTACGAGGCCGTTTGAAATGGGCACATTTTATCTGGCTACTCAATACGCCCCCTGCAGCCCAAACAGGTTAAGATGGGCAAAAGAACACAGACACTGGACAGAGGAACTCTGCCTAGAATGGCAGCATCCCGGAGTCGCCTCTTCACTGTTGAGGTTGAGACTGGTGTTTTGCGGGTACTATTTAATGAAGCTGCCATTTGAGGACTTGTGAGGCGCCTGTTTCTCAAACTAGACACTCTAATGTACATGTCGTCTTGCTCAGTTGTGCACTGGGGCCTCCCACTCCTCTTTCTATTCTGGTTAGAGCCAGTTTGCCCTGTTCTATGAAGGGAGTAGTACACAGCGTTGTACGAGATCTTCAATTTCTTGGCAATTTCTCGCATGGAATAGCCTTCATTTCTCAGAACAAGAATAGACTGACGAGTTTCAGAAGAAAGGTCTTTGTTTCTGGCCATTTTGAGCCTGTAATCGAACCCACAAATGCTGATGCTCCAGATACTCAACTACTCTAAAAAATGCCAGTTTTATTGTTTCTTTAATCAGGACAACAGTTTTCAGATGTGCTAACATAATTGCAAAAGGGTTTTCTAATGATCAATTAGCCTTTTAAAATGATAAACTTGGATTTGCTAACAACGTGCCGTTGGAACACAGGAGTGATGGTGGCTGATAACGGGCCTCTTTATGCCTATGTAGATATTCCGTTTCCAGCTACAAGAGTCATTTACAACATTAAAAATGTCAACACTGTTTTTCTGATCAATTTGATGTTATATTAATGAACAATTTTTTTAACTTTCTTTCAAAAACAAGGACGTTTCTAAGTGACCACAAACTTTTGAACGGTAGTGTAAGTGAACCCCAAATCAATGTAGTTCATCATATTTGCACCTCTTAATTGTGCAACCTCCCTGTCCGTTGTTCGGTGCTTTCCCAGGTAAGGGGGAAGTAGCCCTTCGGCTGTATCAGATTCACAACTGTCAGTGTCCATGCTAGCTGGGCTAACATCAAATGTAGAATTACTGATGCAAGCACTGGATGTGCTCGTGGAAGCAGAACAACTTGTGTCGTCGACAGGTGAAGGTGTAGTACTACTGGGTAGTAGCAGTTCGACCACAAGAGCTGGTTTGTGTCTCTATGGCCTTACTTTTGATAACCATTTATCAATTTTCGAGAAAATGGAATGAGCAGCAGCTATGTTTGGCTACATACGGACCATTAGTCGAATTCCCGCAAAAGATTAATGGTTAATGTGATTGGATGTTAATTATTTGACTAGGCTACCTGTATTTGACATTGTGTTGTTATTTTGCTGAACACTAGATGGTTTAATTACATTTTTGGCAGTGAAACGAGGATACTCAGGCGAGAAAAAAATGTATAGCCCCATTGGAAAATATAAATGGACTGTTTGGAAATGTGAAGAATAATTGTATTATGTCAATCACATTTTTATTTGGTACACCCCCAACATCATTGTGCTTACCCCAGTTTGGGAATACCTGCTCCAAGGGAAAACCTAGTCAGTTGTACAACTGAATGCCTTCAACTGAAATGTGTCTTCCGCATTTAACCCTACCCCTCTGAATCAGAGAGGTGCGGGGTGCTGCCATAATCGACATCCACGTCTTTAGCGCCCGGGGAACAGTGGGTTAACTGCGTTGCTCAGGGGAAGAACCTTTTGGTTACTAGCCAAATGCTCTAACAACTAGGCTACCTGCCACCCCACCTCTACTGACTATTTACCGACAATCAGTACAATTTCAACGAACTATCTACTAACCCTTTTCCCTTACCTTAACTCTTATTCTGCCAACTGACAACTGACATTTACTCCAGAGGTGCTGACCTGTTGCACCCTTGACAACCACTGTGATTATTGTTATTTGACACTGTTGGTCATCTATGAACATTTGAACATCTTGGCCATGTTCTGTTATAATCTCCACCCGGCACAGCCAGAAGAGGACTGACCACCCCTCGTAGCCTGGTTCCTCTCTAGGTTTCTTCCTAGGTTCTGGCCTTTCTAGGGAGTTTTTCCTAGCCACCCTGCTTCTACACCTGCATTGCTTGCTGTTTGGGGTTTTAGGCTGGGTTTCTGTACAGCACTTTGAGATATCAGCTGATGTAAGAAGGGCTTTATAAATACATTTGATTTGATATTCTAACCTTAACCCATACCCTAGCCCTAACGCTTATTCTAAACCTAACCCTAACCGTAACCTTAGCGAGCAGTTACTTATCAACAGATAGTTTGTTGATAGTATGACCATCTGTAGGACATGTTTCCGGACTATCCAAATAAAATTAGAATTTTGGTTTTAAATGGTATTCATTGTCAACCACTCAGACTTATTGTGGCAGTCTCATACAAGCCACTCTCAGACAACTTCTAAAACATTCATTTACATTCCAGTCGACAGCTGACACTGCTATTCAGAGCAATTCTTGGCTCGTAATTTGACTATGAAGAATTTACCTCTCCTCATTCATCTTGACAAGATTGCAGAATTTTCCCCTCTAACACAACCATTCAGACAATAGAGTCAGTTTGAGTGAAAACAGACACTGCTCTGTCCACACTCGGGCCAGAGCAGATTGCTCTCCCTCCTGATTTTTCCGTGGATTTAATGAAATTATTTTGCTTTGTCAATGCAGCGATAAGATACGTATTGGCAACTCCTCTCAGACCAGAATAGCAGTGTTTGGCCACTATTTAAACATCTATAACTGGCAACAGTATATTCAGACGCTGCTGGTCAGGGGAAGGAGTCTGACCTGGCTCTCATACCAATGTGCATGTGTGTGTGCTTGTGTGTGTTTTTATACCGTTATGCATTTGAGTGGGAGGGGATGTGGCTCAAGAGACCAGCAAATATTTAAGTTAATGGGATTCTCAATAATTATATCAACTCTACGACCCACAATGACCCCTCCATTACCTGAACTTTGACCGTAGGCCTCTGGAGGCCACTAGGTTTTTTACCCCTATTTAATGCCTGTTAGCGCGGTTATGAATGGCAATTAATCTAGCGCTGCACTGCCGAGGTATTATATCCCGACACAGCCAAGGCCAATCAAAACACTATGTGGTTATTAAGAGGTTAGCTAGACCGTTCAAAAGAAAAGTTATAAAGACACATTTTAACTGTGAGTTGCTAGTTTTCCAAACTTTCCTGGTCCTTTGAACATTTTGAGGTGGGAAAACACAATCTCATTCACTCATACTTGCTTCCATCTATTTCACTTAAAGATGCCAACATCTACTGGCCACAGAGTGAGAAGGCAGAGAATTTATGGTGAGATTCTCAGTGCCTCAAGGTGAACTAGTCAGTAATAAGGGCACCTCTCTCTCTTATCTCCAACACCATAATGTCCAGGCTGCTGAGGATCAAGGATGAGCAATGGTTACACACACTCCCCGTATTTTCATATGACATTTACTATTTTTTTGATCTCTTTATAAAGGCGCCTTTGAATTGATCTGCACTCCTTTAAAACATCTTTCAAAGATCTACTTAAATCACAAAGCGAATCTGGCACAAAAGCAAGATTCCTTGTTGATAAGAAGGAAAGACATGAACATGAAAAAGCTGCCAGAGTCCAGCTCATCAGAATATTTTTTTGTAAAGAAAATGTTGTACCTCCCTCTGTCTATCTGTGTGTATATTTACATGGATGTGAGTATGTGTGTCACAGGATGTTGGTGGCACCTTAATTGGCGACACCATTCTGTATACCTCTGGCCCCTCTTTGGACACTGTGTTAACTAACCTCCAGATGAGCTTCAATGCCATACAACTCTCCTTCCGTGGCCTCCAACTGCTCTTAAATGCAAGTAAAACTAAATGCATGCTATTCAACCGATCACTGCCCGCAACTGCTCGCCCGTCCAGCATCACTACTCTGGACGGCTCTGACTTAGGTATTTGTAGTTGTCCACGAATTCTAGGTGTCTGGTTAGACTGTAAACTCTCCTTCCAGACTCACATTAAGCATCTCCAATCCAAAATTAAATCTAGAATTGGCTTCCTATATCGCAACAACGCATCCTTCACTCATGCTGCCAAACATACCCTCGTAAAACTGACCATCCTACCGATCCTCGACTTCGGTGATGTCATCTATAAAATAGCCTCCAACACTCTACTCAACAAACTGGATGCAGTCTATCACAGTGCCATCCGTTTTGTCACCAAAGCCACATACACTACCCACCATTGCGACCTGTACGCTCTCGTTGGTTGGCCCTCGCTTCATACTCGTCGCCAAACCCACTGGCTACAGGTTATCTACAAGTCTCTGCTAGGTAAAGCCCCGCCTTATCTCAGCTCACTGGTCACCATAGCGGCACGCGCTCCAGCAGGTATATCTCACTGGTCACCCCAAAAGCCAATTCCTCCTTTGATCGTCTTTCCTTCCAGTTCTCTGCTGCCAATGACTGGAACGAACTGCAAAAATCTCTGAAGCTGGAGACTCATATCTCCCTCACTAGCTTTAAGCACCAGCTGTCAGAGCAGCTCACAGATCACTGCACCTGTACATAGGCCATCTGTAACCAGCCCATCTACCTACCTCATCCCCATACAGTATTAATTTATTTATCTTGCTCCTTTGCACCCCAGTATCTCTACTTGCACATTCATCTTCTGCACATCTACCATTCCAGTGTTTAATTTCTATATTGTAATTACTTCGCCACCATGGCCTATTTATTGCCTTAACTCCCTTATCTTCTACTTCCTCCCAATCCCGGATCCGGGAGCACCCCCATCAGTAAAAAAGCTGACTAGCATAGCCTAGCATAGCGTCACAAGTAAATACTAGCATCTAAATATCATTAAATCACAAGTCCAAGACACCAGATGAAAGATACACATCTTGTGAATCCAGCCATCATTTCTGATTTTTAAAATGTTTTACAGGGAAGACACAATATGTAAATCTATTAGCTAACCACGTTAGCAAAAGACACCAGTTTTTTTACTCCACCATTTTTTTCCTGCATAGGTAGCTATCACAAATTCGACCAAATAAAGATATAAATAGCCACTAACCAAGAAACAACTTCATCAGATGACAGTCTGATAACATATTTATTGTATAGCATATGTTTTGTTAGAAAAATGTGCATATTTCAGGTATAAATCATAGTTTACCATTGCAGCCACCATCACAACTCTCACCAAAGCGACTAGAATAACTACAGAGAGCAACGTGAATTACCTAAATACTCATCATAAAACATTTCTGAAAAATATACAGCGTACAGCAAATGAAAGACAAAGATCTTGTGAATCCAGCCAATATTTCAGATTTTTTAAGTGTTTTACAGCGAAAACACAATATAGCATTATATTAGCTTACTACAATAGCCAACCACACAACAGCATTGATTCAAGCCAAAAATAGCGATAACGTATAAACCAGCAAAATATATACATTTTTTCACTAACCTTCTCAAACTTCTTCAGATGACAGTCCTATAACATCATATTACACAATACATATAGAGTTTGTTCGAAAATGTGCATATTTAGCGGCACAAATCGTGGTTATACAATATGAATAGTAGCCAAAATGCAAACAAAATGTCGGGAGAAATCTTGGGAGAGGCACCTATTCTAATCGATAACTAATCATAAACTTGACTAAAAATACAGGTTGGACAGCAAATGAAAGATACATTAGTTCTTAATGCAATCGCTGTGTTAGATTTGTAAAATTAACGTTACTACAACATACAGCGTGCGTTAAAGCGAGACCGCACCTAGATTAATGGCAGAATATGAGTTCTACATTTTTCAACAGAACAACGAATTAACATCATATATAGTTCTTACTTTTTGATGAACTCCCATCAGAATCTTGGGCAAGGTGTCCTTAGTCCAAAAGAATCGTTGCTTGGTTGTAGATTGTCCTCTTCAACGTTCGAATTAGCAGTAAACATTAGCCATGTGGCAAAGACGTGTCCGACTCACTAAAACGCAGTACAAATAAATATCCGAAAATCGCAACATACCGATATAAACTGATATAACTCGGTTTAATATAACAACATTATGATGTCTTTAACACCTATATCAAATAAAAACAGAGCCGGATATATCTAAGAGCTATAAAGGGAGCTTTCTATAACGATAGCCAGAGGTCCTTCCTGCGTCAGAGCGAAGTGAACAAAGGCCGGACCCCACATTCCCAGGCCATTTATAACCTCTCAGATCTGCCTAGAAACACTATTTCAATTCTCACTATTCGCTGACATCCAGGGGAAGGCGTATGCAGTGCATCTCAACCAATAGAAGACAGGCAGATTTATAAACTGACCTGAGAACAGCTTGCAGAATTCAGCATTCTCACATCCTCATAGGAAAAATGCTCCAACTCGAGTTCTGTTTTACTCACAGATATAATTCAAACGGTTTTAGAAACTAGAGAGTGTTTTCTATCCAATAGTAATAATAATATGCATATTGTACGAGCAAGAATTGAGTATGAGGCAGTTTAATTTGGGAACGAAATTATTACAAAGTGCCAACAGCACCCCCTATTGAGAAAAGGTTATCTTACCTCATTTGCACTCACGGTATATATACTTTTTGTTTTCTTTTGTTCTACTGTATTATTGACTATGTTTTGTTTATTCCATGTATAACTCTGTGTTGTTGTATGTGTCGAATTGCTATGCTTTATCTTGGCCAGGTCGCAGTTGCAAATGAGAACTTGTTCTCAACTAGCCTACCTGGTTAAATAAAGGTGAAATAAATAAAAAATATAAAAAATTGGGGAGGACGTGCTTGTGGTAATGGCAGGAGCGTAATCAGTGGAATGGTATCAAATACATTAAACACATATTTTCCATGTGTTTGATGCAATTAAATTTGCGCCGTTCCAGACAATATTATGAGCTGTCCTTGCCTCAGCAGCCTCCACTGATCTGTGTGTTTGTGCTTGCATGTTGCATGTTGCGTTGGGGTCATATTTTACATTATGAAGCTGTTCCCCAAAGACGTTGATTGAGCCAGCCATGTTAGTTTAGAAAGAGCACACAACAAGGAGCAAACGGAAGCTTTTGTGACGTCACGATCAATTGTTGTGCAGCTCAAGAGAGGTGATCAAGTTAAAGGGGCAATTACCTGTGTGAAACTAGCCACAATATGGAGTAGCAAAAATAGTTGAATTTGCAGTTTGCCTTCAAAAGAAAAGTCACGTATGGAAAGTGATTTAAACGGATACAAATAGTGGAATCATGTCCTATTTGGACTAGATAAACAAGGTCGGAATGTCGTTATATAAATTTGACAAAAGATAGTAATTGCTTAATTCGACAACAACAACAAAAAATATGTTGATATCACACTATGGATGTATTAGACTTAGCATTGGGGGCATTGAATTGGGAGCATACTTAGGTATCTGCACTGTACAGCCGTACCTATGGATCTTGAGCCCATGAATTGGGGTATCAGCCTACTTAGTGACACCCACAGATTACAATTCTGAAGAGTTTACACAAATATTAGCATCGTAGCTCATATTAGGGACCTTTAACTGTGGGAAAACACCTCACTATACAGCATATTGTGCGTATTGACATTCATATTGCAGTGTACAGCCTTACCTATGGATCTTGGGTTAATGAAATATGGTATTAGCCTACTCAGTTAAAATCTATAAATATAAAAAATAATCTGTTTATTATTGTCACGTTCCTGACCTGTTTTCTGTTGTTTGGTATGTGTTTATTGGTCAGGGCGTGAGTTTTGGGTGGGCAGTCTATGTTTTCTGTTTCTATGTTGGTTTTGGGTTGCCTGGTATGGCTCTCAATTAGAGGCAGGTGTTTGACGTTTCCTCTGATTGAGAGTCATATTAAGGTAGGTTGTTCTCACTGTTTGTTTGTGGGTGATTGTCTCCTGTGTCTGTGTTATGTTACGCCACATGGGACTGTTTCGGTTTTGTACGTTCGTTCTTTTATGTAGTCAGTTTTCCTGTTCATGCGTTCTTCGTGTTTCATGTGAGTTCGTCGTTCAGGTCTGTCTACGTCGTTTATTGTTTTGTAACTATTCAAGTGTTCGTTCGTGTTTTCTGTTTTGTTAATTAAAAATCATGTCATTTCACAACGCTGCGTTTTGGTCGAATCCCTGCTCCACCTCTTCGGATGAAGAGGAGGAGGAAAGCCGTTACAATTATTTTTGCAAACATTTCTAAAAGACAGTTTTTGCTTAGTCATTATGGGGTATTGTTTGTAGATTGATAAGGGAAAAAAACAATTTAATCTATTTTAGAATAAGGCTGTAACGTAACAAAATGTGGAAAAAGTCAAGGAGTCTGAAGACTTTAAAATATGCAAATGTGAACATTTCGGATTATTATTTGTAATAAATTTGCCAACATTTCTTAAAGACAGTTTTTGCTTTGTCTTTATCGGGTATTGTTTGTAGATTGATGAGGGGAAAAAACTATATAATCTATTTTAGAATAAGGCTTTTAAAGTCAAGTCAATACTTTCTGAATACACTGTACATATTACCTTGACTAACCCGTACTCCTGCACATTGACTCGGTACAGGTCCCCCTTG
The DNA here is from genome assembly GCF_016432855.1 of Salvelinus namaycush. Taxonomy (NCBI): domain Eukaryota; kingdom Metazoa; phylum Chordata; class Actinopteri; order Salmoniformes; family Salmonidae; genus Salvelinus; species Salvelinus namaycush. Next base: position 51,072,445 of record NC_052310.1, read on the forward strand.
TTTAAACTGTAGCCTCATTATTGTTATGTTATTGTGTTACTATTTTTCCTTTTGTTTATTTAGCAAATTGTCTTACTTACTTTTTAAAAAACCTGCATTGTTGGTTAATCGAATGTCGCACTGGTGCGTCAATCTAAGTTACATAACAAAAAATCCCCATCAAAATCCGTCAGTTTAAGATAGAGATGCCATATTGAGCCTGTAATCGAACCCACAAATGCTGATGCTCCAGATACTCAACTACTCTAAAGAAGGCCAGTTTTATTGCTTCTATAATCAGGACAACAGTTTTCAGCTGTGCTAACATAATTGCAAAAGGGTTTTCTAATGATCAATTAGCCTTTTAAAATGATAAACATGAATTAGCTAACACAACGTGCCATTGGAACACAGGAGTGATGGTCGCTGATAATGGGCCTCTGTATGCCTATGTAGATATTCCATAAAAAATCTGCCATTTCCAGCTACAATAGTCATTTACAACATGAACAATGTCTGTACTGTATTTTGGATCAATTTGATGTTATTTTTTTTTCTTTCAAAAACAAGGACATTTCTAAGTGACCCCAAACTTTTGAACGGTAGGGTATATTTCCAGATTTTTTTTTATATCTCCTTGATTTAATAGAGACACTTACAAACCTTGTTTCTGATTTTTTCACTGTACTTTTTGCCATTTATGAATGTGTTATTCAATGTGTTTCTATGAGCTTTAGTAGTAAAGGCCCAAATATATATACTGTACTGTATATATTTTTTATACGTAAAGGGGTCCTAAAATTCATCCAAAGTCTTAGATTCTAAAGAATTAAGGGCTAGTAAGTAAGCATTTCACGGTGAGGTCTACAGCTGTTGTATTCGGTTCATGTGACAGATAGCATTTGATTTGATTTGAATAATGAAGTGTAATGGATTTATTAAGAAGCATATCCATGTAAACAAGTGTACAAACAGGATTGTGAACTCACCTTTTTACATAGGGCCTTACAGGCCGAAGACAACAGTACCATATACTTAAACAAAATTAACAAATATAAAACAATATGAAATAATATGAAATGAAATAATGAAATGAAATAATATGAAAAAAATAACAGGCATGAAGTGTAATGAAATCTTGAAATTGCACGTCTCTTTTGAGTCTGATAGCTTATGCGTTAAGATGCGTCAAAACGTAAATGTGACAAATCATATCCAATCTGACATTTCTTAATTTGTATACTAGACTAATATTTAGAGGTAATAGCTTGAACAATAATGAAATGCTACTTACAGTATAATAACTAAGTGTAATGGCAATTGTGAAGTTGTAGAAAAAAGCCACATGATTCTTTTGATTCTGATATGGGCCACTGTTGCTAAATTAATGTAGAGTAAACACTGGTGAAATAAATACATAGTAGAAAACACCCTCACCTGCAGCACCAAAAAAAAATTAAACCCCATATCAGCAACTGTACAGTCATACAGCTCCACAACACATCAAGGCAACTGCTTCTCATCCACTCCAGTTTGCAATTTAGAAGCCTTGAGGGGGGAAAAAGTGTGTTCCATGAGTAAAGCAATGTTATAATACGATAAATAGCCCTTCTATTTGATCCCCCTTTACAAATCAAATCAAATTTTATTTGTCACATACACATGGTTAGCAGATGTTAATGCGAGTGTAGCGAAATGCTTGTGCTTCTAGTTCCGACCATGCAGTAATATCTAACAAGTAATCTAACCTAACAAATTCACAACAACTACCTTATACACACAAGTGTAAAGGAATGAATAAGAATATGTACATGAAAATATGAGTGAGTGATGGCCGAACGGCATAGGCAAGATGCAGTAGATGGTATAGAGTACAGTATATGCATATGAGATGAGTAATGTAGGGTATGTAAACATTATATAAAGTGGCATTGTTTAAAGTGGCTAGTGATACATTTATTACATCAAGATGGCAAGATGCAGTAGATGGTATAGAGTACAGTATTGTCACGCTCGTTGTACGAACTGGAAGTATACTCTGACCAACGTGCAGCGTGATCTAGGTTCCACATATTTATTTAGAGAAACGCTCAAAACAATAAAGCAAGAACGAAACGTGACGACAATGGAGTGCTGACATATAACTACCCATAAACAATATCCCACAAAACACAGGTGGAAAAAATGCTACTTAAATATGATCCCCAATTAGAGACAACGATTACCAACTGCCACTAATTGGGAATCATACAAATCACCCACATAGAAAAATAAAACTAGAACCTCACATAGAAAATATAAACTAGACTAACCCCCCCAGTCACGCCCTGACCTACTCCACCATAGAAAATAAGGACTCTCTATGGTCAGGACGTGACAAGTATATACATATGAGATGAGTAATGTAGGGTATGTAAACATTATATAAAGTGGCATTGTTTAAAGTGGCTAGTGATACATTTATTACATCAATTTTTCCATTATTAAAGTGGCTAGAGTTGAGGCAGTATGATGGCAGCAGCCACTCAATGTTAGTGATGGCTGTTTAACAGTCTGATGGCCTTGAGATAAGCTGTTTTTCAGTCTCTCGGTCCCCGCTTTGATGCACCTGTAATGACCTCACCTTCTGGATGATAGCGGGGTGAACAGACAGTGGGGCTTGGGTGATGGTGTCCTTGATGATCTTTTTCGCCTTCCTGTGACATCAGGTGGTGTAGGTGTCCTGGAGGGCAGGTAGTTTGCCCCCGGTGATGCGTTGTGCAGATCTCACTACCCTCCGGAGAGCCTTACGGTTGTGGGCGGAACAGTTGCCATACCAGGCGGTGATACAGCCCGACAGGATGCTCTCGATTGTGCATCTGTAAAAGTTTGTAAGTGTTTTTGGTGACAAGCCAAATTTCTTCAGCCTCCTGAGGTTGAAGAGGCGCTGCTGCGCCTTCTTCACCACGCTGTCTGTGTGGGTGGACCATTTCATTTTGTCCGTGATGTGTACGCCGAGGAACTTAAAACTTTCCACCCTCTCCACTACTGTCCCGTCAATGTGGATAGGGGGCTGCTCCCTCTGCTGTTTCCTGAAGTCCACGATCATCTCCTTTGTTTTGTTGACATTGAGTGTGAGGTTATTTTCCTGACATCACACTCCGAGGGCCCTCACCTCCTCCCTGTAGGCCGTCTCGTCGTTGTTGGTAATCAAGCCTACCACTGTAGTGTCGTCTGCAAACTTGATGATTGAGGTGGAGGCGTGCATGTCCACGCAGTCATGGGTGAACAGGGAGTACAGGAGAGGGCTGAGAACACACCCTTGTGGGGCCCCAGTGTTGAGAAACAGCGGGGTGGAGATGTTGTTACCTACCCTCACTACCTGGCGGCGGCCCGTCAGGAAGTCCAGGACCCAGTTGCACAGGGCGGGGTCGAGACCCAGGGTCTCGAGCTTAATGACAAATTTGGAGGGTACTATGGTGTTAAATGCTGAGCTGTAGTCGATGAACATCATTCTTACACAAGTTGGAAATCGCTAATTAAAAAATGTGTGGTTTGGAAGGAATTAGTGGCTAACTGCAAGTATTGTAAAGCAATCACTAGCCTGCTATTCAATGGAGTGGGTTTGTGGTTCCAAGTCTGGGTTTAAGGGTCTCTTTTCCAAGCTAAAAAGGATAAACATTCAACATTGGTCATACTGTCAATCCAGCATGACTTCTGCCACGCTCAAAACAACTGGAAACTCAGAACTCGTAAATCTGACTTCAGTGAGTTCAAGACAACTGGGAACTAAGGAAAAAACTAGCTCTGATTGGGAAAATACGTTTGAACTGTCAACCAACTCGGAATTGCAAGTCAGGAACACGAGCGTTTTTCTAGAGCTACGACCTGAAGATCCCTGATGTCATCATGATTCACCCTTATTTTTTTAGAGTTACCAGTTGTCTTGAAAGCACCATAAATCCAGAGAATGCAAGACTTGATGAAAAAATGTGCCCACGAAGGACCACCACACCACCTTCCTGTTCAAGCACAACAAGGTGAGTCCAAAATTGTATTTGAATTCTGCTGCATAATTGATGTGATATGCTAGGGAGATATGTATACTGTAGCTAAGAAAGTAATACTAAGTGTATGTGGGCAATACTCGGCCTTGTCTTAGGATGGTAAGTTGATGGTTGAAGTTATCCCTCTAGTGGTGTGGAGGCTGTGCTATGGCAAAGTGGGTGGGGTTATATCCTGCCTGTTTGTCCTACCCCCTATCATCGGATGGGGCCACAGTGTCTCCTGACCCCTCCTGTCTCAGCCTCCAGTTATTATGCTGCAGTAGTTTATGTGTCGGGGGGCTAGGGTCAGTCTGTTATATCTGGAGTACTTCTCCTGTCTTATCCGGTGTCCTGTGTGAATTTAAGTCTGCTCGCTCTAATTCCCTCTTTCTTTCTTTCTCTCTCTCTCTCTCGGAGGACCTGAGCCCTAGGACCATGCCTCAGGACTACCTGGCATGATGACTCCTTGCTGTCCCCAGTCCACCTGGCCGTGCTGCTGCTCCAGTTTCAACTGTTCTGCGGCTATGGAACCCTGACCTGTTCACCGGACATGCTACCTGTCCCAGACCTGCTGTTTCCAACTCTCTAGAGACAGCAGGAGCGGTAGAGATACTCTTAATGATCGGCTATGAAAAGCCAACTGACATTTACTCCTGAGGTGCTGACTTGTTGCACCCTCGACAACTACTGTGATTATTATTATTTGACCATGCTGGTCATTTATGAACATTTGAACATCTTGGCCATGTTCTGTTATAATCTCCACCCGGCACAGCCAGAAGAGGACTGGCTACCCCTCATAGCCTGGTTCCTCTCTAGGTTTCTTCCAAGGTTTTGGCCTTTCTAGGAAGTTTTTCCTAGCCACCGTGCTTCTACACCTGCATTGCTTGCTGTTTGGGGTTTTAGGCTGGGTTTCTGTACAGCACTTTGAGATATCAGTTGATGTAAGAAGGGCTATATAAATACATTTAAATTTGATTTGATGTTCTGCAGTAAACTGTTAGTCGCCCATGTGCCTCACCCTAATCGTTTTGTCCCTTTTCCCCCTCTTAATTTCGCCTACTGTTCTGACTTAGTGGTGCACATATAGCCTATAGCCTGTTTTAGAGTAATGTAATCATCTAATGTTGTAGGAGCTTTAATTGTCTGCTTATATGCCCCCTTTATTTATCCTACGGTTCTGACTTGGTGAACAGGGTGAATACTGTAAGAACGGCCCATGTTCTGAATTCTGTCGCTGTACATTTTAAAAGTGCTGAACAAATAGTTATATTGACTATGTCCGTCCTAGTTCGCTCATTAATGTCTTCATCGATATTACGGATTGTCTCTTATCCACTTTTCCCCTTATGCCATAGTTTGTACATCTCAATTTTCAGTAGAAACCACATTTGTTCAAGCAAGTCAGCCATATCAGCAATGTTTTTATTTAAATGCAATAAATGAGGCTGAATGAACTGTTTCGCTGCCAGACAAGGCTCCGCTGATAGCCAGGTGTAGCAGTGTTAAGGTGCTGTTGGGACTCTGCTGTTGGGACAACTTTATGTAGGCCTTAACAGTTTGGGGGCACCATTTGTCACTGTTATAGTGAAATTAATGTATTGTTTAGTGTTGTGTTGTGTAGTGGCTTTGCTGGCATGCATCTCAATAAAATTATAATTTGTTTGCCCTATCAAGATTTACATGCTTAAATCACCACTGACAATAGGTACAGCTAGACATGGACATCTCAACATTAGACTACTTCTTAGGTCTGAGAACATCTCACAAACTCACTTCAGTATCTGAGAATAACAAGTATGTAAAGTCTGTGTTTAGGCTATGGTAATGTCACTGATATAATGAGCTAAGTTGCTACATGAAGCAGAATTTGATGAAACATTCAATATGTGTATTTGCCACTATACAGGTTTGGTCTACCTGAAGCATCATCTTGATACAATGACAGAGGATCAGACAGAGCAACAGAGGCAGCATTCATCTGATAAAGATGATTTCTTCTCAACACTGATATCCAAAAGGTCACAAGGTACAGGGGAGCTGAACGGGTGTGACAGACAAGACTCGCTTCATTCCTTTCCATACATAAAGAAGCTGTCCTTCAAACTGAACACAGGCCTGCCCGTGGACATCTTTTTAGCTGTTCTGGACTACTCTTCACTGCAAAGCGAGCCAGGTTAGACTCGATTCACTTTGAAAGTCACCTCCTGCTGAAACTGAACAGCAAGTTCAGAGAAAAGTAACCTCGTCTTCAGGCTTGAATTTCTGGCGCATAGAACAAAGTGGAACTTGAAAGGGGTGTGTTTAAAATTGACGCAGGAGAGAGAGCGAGTCTGCTACAGCTGCTAAATTGTCAATCAATATAAATATTCTGTCACATTAACAATATTATTTTTGGGAAGCCCAAAAATATGCCTATTTCCAAGATTCATACTTTGATTTTCCGAAGTCACTTCCTTGTTTAAATCACTTGCGCTGCTCACACTTTTAAGTCCACAATGTAGGCGGGAGGTTCTAAGGGTTATGCTAGATGGTGATGGACTGAGAGATCAGCCAATTAAAACCAGAAGTTATTTCGTCCACTCCTGCCATAGACTTCCAGTCAAGTTCCATTCTGAGACGCTGTGAAACCAGACAGTTCAACAGATAGACAGCCGGCTGGTGGACGAGATTAATAGAATGAGTCATTAGAGGTTCTATATGTTTTTCCCATTGAGGACTACTTTTTTTGCATTACATAAATTAGAATAACTTAGTTCATAAATTATTTTTTTTTAATCATTATGTTAATTTCTTTTTTTCTATATATTGCATGGGAAAGATCTTGTTTAATTAACAACGTTCAGGTAATCATAGCGAAATTAGCTAATTATCAAAAGCAATGTTTTTATTTTAAATTAACTCAATTACTTTTACTCTGAGTACTTTTTAAATGAGCTACTTTTTACTTTAACTTGAGAAGTTTTTTACACCAGTAGTTTTACTTATACTTATACTTCATCAAAGTAACAGTGCTTCTACTTGAGTAGGATATTGCAGTACTCTTTCCACCCCTGGTTGCAGGGTAGGTACAGTAGGGGGGTTGGTGAGGACGATAAGTCTGAGTAATGCTGAACTTGTCCCTTCTTTTTCTCTAAAATTATGTATTCAAAGTGTGTGGGCTTCACTACCCTTATGTTTGTGCTAGATCTGTCACTCCTTGTGTCATCCATGATGGTTTCTGTGCTTGATAGCCTATATTCTTCCCCACACGCTGATTTGAAATAATTAGTCAGTCAGTCACAAAGTGTGCTGTTTTATCTCACACTCATACCTTCTTCAACTCCCACCCTACTCTCTCACTTCATGGTCTTTCTTTTCCTCCAACTCCCTTTGTGTCAAACTCCTACTGTTCAGAGACAGTAAATGGGATGCGGAGAATGTCTTGCAAATTAGCAACATGATAAATGATGGAATGGAGGCATAGTAACTAAGGACAGTCCTTCAGTTTCCATACCCCAGATCTATTTATCCCCATGGAGATTACATACAGTAGGAGATGTGTCTACAGATAAAACTGTGTTTTGTATTTTGTTAGGAGCCCAACTTCAAATGTAAACACAGTTTACATGATGTCTACCTGCTTATAGCTGCTTTCCTGGCCTGGCAGACTGGACACTTGGCTTTTCTCGTGATTTGGTTTTCTAACACGGAACCAGACCTGAAGCAGATTGAGAGGGGAAGACAAGGGTGAGTGCTATGAAAGACACAGGGAAGGGATTACTATGCTCAGAGGCATGCTTGCATACACACACACACACACACACACACACACACACACACACACAGAACGTTTCATTTTTATTTGATGGATTTCAGAGGAGGATGAAGCCATGCATTCCCCCGGTCAGGGATTTGAGTGATCAGAAAGTCAGAAAGGGCATTGGAAACAAGGGCTGTTTTATTCATTTTCTCCTTTGAGCTAGAGAGCGCTACATATAGATGGCAGAGATTCTCCCTAGAGCCTAATGTCAATACCCATAAAAAATTGAGCACAACACCATGGAGACGTGTACATTTTCTTGATACATTTAGCCGTGAAATGAAAACAGCCCTCACACAATGCTCTATATTAGTATATTCTATTAGAAATGTTGATGTCCTCTATCATTCCTCTGTTTTGGTTTAGATACTAAGCATTTTGGTTCGCAAAACACAATTGCTGTGACCAACAGACAATAAAGATATATAACCTAATCTAATGTAAATAGTTGCAGTGATTTGACAAGGCATGTTAGTTGAGAAACAGTGGTTTAGACACATCCTTGTACTTTTAGTCGGTATTGCTTCATAAAGAGGTGCAGTAAGAAGTTGTATCGTGTTCTGTACAATGGATGTCATGTACATGGATTTGGGACACATGAATCACATATGTGGCACAACTTGGATTTTGGCTGCGTTCACACCGATGTGGCAGAGCTTGTTGTAAATGCTAAGCATATGAACATGCGATTTTAAACTCTAAACATGCGATTTCAAACTCTACTCTAAGTTATACGTTAATTGAATTGGTGGAGAAGGTAAACACAAACAAAGTGAGTACATTGGGATTACCCTAGTGAGCTTCCATAGTTCTCATGCTTCACCGCTCTCCTCCCTCTTGATAATTGTGAATTCACCCATGTGTTCTCTGAACTCTGCTGGCTATAATCTGTGATTGATTACCAGACCAATAAGCAGATGAGCTGCATCTGTTTGGTGGTCTGGAGCTTCTGCGGACAGATGTTTTCAGGACGCAGGGCTATTGATGCTTTCCTAACCATTTCCTGTGCAGCTTCAAAGTCCCTGTTTCATCAGCCGAGCACCTTGTGTTCACTTAGATCTCACCTCCACTCTCTCCACTCAACCTCCATGGTAACCAGACCAGCAGGGGATATACTGTATGTGCGGTACATTACATACAGTATGGTTCTATATGGGAATGATAGCTAAACATACCATATTAAAATAATTTTGAGCAAAACATCTTCTTTTCAATGCTGGTTTCTGTTGAATAACCAAAGATGATCTTGCTATAGAAATATGTGAATTAGATTGACAGGTTGCTAATTTGTGTGGTGGTAAAGATGGGCAGCTTCTTACCCATTAAAATGCATAGGCAATATACACTGAACAAAAATGCAACATGTAAAGTGCTGGTTCCATGTTTCATGAGCTGAAATAAAAGATACCTGAAATGTTCCATACACACTTAAAGCTTATATCTCTCAAATGTTGTGCACACATTTGTTTACATAGCTGTCAGTTAGCATTTCTCCTTCGCTAAAATAATCCATCCACCTGACAGGTGTGTCATATCAAGAAGCTGATTAAACAATATGATAATTACACAGGAGCACCTTGTGCTGTTAACATTTTTGAGGGAGCGTGAAATTGGCATGCTGACTGCAAGAATTTCCACCAGAACTGTTGCCAGATAATTAAATGTTAATTTCTCTACCGTAAGCCGACTCAAACGTCATTTTAGAGCATTTGGCAGTACGTCCAACCGGCCTCACGACCGTAGACCACCTGTAACTATGCCATCCCAGGACCTCCACATTCGGCTTCTTCACCTATTGGATTGTCCGAGACCAGACACCCGGACAGCTGATGAAACTGTGGGTTAGCATAACCGAATATTTTATGCTGTCAGAAACTGTCAGAAATCCGTCTCAGGGAAGCTCATCTGCTTGCTCGCCGTCCTCACAAGGGTCTTAACTGCAGTTCGGCGTCGCAACCGACTTCAGTGGGCAAATGCTCACTTTCGATGGAGAAGTGTGCTCTTCACGGATGATACCCGGTTTCAATTGTACTGGGCAGATGGCAGACAGTGGGTATGGCGTTGTGTGGGCAAATGGTTTACTGATGGCAACGTTGTGAACAGAGTGCCTCATGGTGGCGGTGGGGTTATGGTATGGGCAGGCATAAGCTACGGACAACGAACACAATTTCATTTCATCGACGGCAATTTGAATGCACAGAGATACCGAGACAAGATCCTGAGGCCTATTGTCGTGCCATTCATCCGCCGCCAACCCCTCATGTTTCACCATGATAATGCATGGCCCCATGTCGCAAAGATCTCTACACAATCCCTTGAAGCTGAGAATGTCCCAGTTCTTTCATGGCCTGCATACTCACCAGACATGTCAGCCATTGAGCCGGTTTGGGAAACTCTTGATCGACGTGCACGGTAGCGTGTTCCAGTTCCCGCCAATATCCAGCAACTTCGCACAGCCATTGAAGAGGAGTGGGACAATATTCCGCAGGCCAAAATCAACAGCCTGGTGCAAAAGAGATGTGTCACACTGCATGAGTCAAATGGTGGTCACACCAGATACTGACTGGTTTTCTGATCGATGCTGCTACTTTTTTTTAAGTATCTGTGACCAACAGATGCATATCTGTATTCCCAGTCATGTGAAATACATAGATTAGGGCCTAATTAATTAATTTAAATTGATGATTTCCTTATATGAACTGTAAGTCAGTAACATCTTTGAAATTGTTGCATGTTGTGTTTATATTTTTGTTAAGTATAGTATTTCCCCCTGGAACAATCGCCATTACCTTGAACATTATTTTTTGTGACCACATTTTTATTTTGTTAAAGGTAAAATATTTGAATTCATATAATGTCATATTCTGTTCATATCATATTTTCCATTCATTATTTGATATATACTCTTGTTGTACGTGTGGGCTGCCACTCAGAAGAAGAAAATAAAACAGAAAAAAAGGTACAAAGTATTTATCATTTTGATCATATTACAGTTCAAGTAATAATAAATTCAGTATGTACAGGAAAAGCAAACAAAAAAGAAGTGGGCCTCCACCCCCAACCTCAAATCCTATTTCCCTAAACCCACCCAGCCAACATGTTTCCATCGAACTAAGTTTGCTTGTCAGGGTTGCTACAGAAATCTAGTCGTAGCAATGTATTCATTTTGACAATAAATATTCTGCCGGTTAACATTAGAACCACCTGGCCTTTCAGGCTAAAAGTACCCGCTAGAGAACGTTGCCAGGCGTCCGCTTTAGCATATGCATCAGATGCGTATCAACCCGCAAGGTCAGTTGTCCAACTGAATGTATTCAACTGAATTGCATGTAACCCAATGCCTCTGCATTTAACCCAACCCCTCTGAATCAGAGAGGTGCGGGGGGGCGCCTTAATCGACATCCACGTCTTCAGCACCCGGGATACAGTGGGTTAAGTAAGTGCCTTGCTCAGGGGCAGAACAACAGATTTTTACCTTGTCAGCTCGGGGATTCAATCCACCAACCTTTCAGTTACTGGCCCAATGCTCTAACCACTAGGCTACATAAGCACAAACGCTTGATAAATAGTGCATAAACTATTGTAAGGGATTAATCGCATGAAGAAATATTCATGGAAATATATACATTAAAAAAAATAACAATAGTTATTTGTTAACCTCTACTTCATCACCATCCCTGATCCGGGAGCATCCTCATCTGTAAAAAGCTGACTAGCATAGCGCCACAAGTAAATACTAGCATATAAATATCATGAAATCACAAGTCCAATACAGCAAATGAAAGATACACATCTTGTGAATCCAGCCATCATTTCCGATTTTTTAAATGTTTTACAGCGAAAACACAATATGTATTTCTATTAGCTAACCACAATAGCAAAAGACTCAACCGCATATTTTCACCATTTTTTTACCCCATAGTTAGCTATCACAAAACCGACCAAATAGAGATATAATTAGTCACTAACCAAGAAACAACTTCATCAGATGACAGTCTTATAACATGTTATACAATAAATCTATGTTTTGTTCGAAAATGTGCATATTTGAGGTATAAATCATAGTTTTACATTGCAGCTACAATCACAAATAGCACTGAAGCAGCCAGAATAATGAGAGCAACGTGAAATACCTAAATACTCATCATAAAACATTTATGAAAAATACATGGTGTACAGCAAATGAAAGATAAACATCTTGTGAATCCAGCCAATATTTCAGATTTTTTAAGTGTTTTACAGCGAAAACACAATATAGCTTTATATTAGTTTACCACAATAGTCAAACACACAACCGCATTTATTCACTGCATAGATAGCATTCGCAAAAACCAGCAAAAGATATAAAATTAATCACTAACCTTGACCAACTTCATCAGATGACAGTCTTATAACATCATGTTACACAATACACTTATGTTTTGTTCGAAAATGTGCATATTTTGAGCTGCAAACCGTGGTTATACGTTGTGAATATGTAGCATCGATTCACCAAATTATCCAGAGATATTTTGGACAGTCACCTAATCTGACCAAAGAACTCATCATAAACTTTACTAAAAAATACATGTTGGACAGCAAATAAAAGATACACTAGTTCTTAATGCAATCGCCGTGTTAGATTTGTAAAAAATAACTTTACCATAACAAACAGCTTACGTTATAGTGAGACAGCGCCCGCAATAAGGGCGGAAAATAGGACTAAACATTTTCCACAGAAATACGAAATAACATCATAAATGGTTCCTACTTTTGCTGAGCTTCCATCAGAATCTTGTACAAGGAGTCCTTTGTCCAGAATAAATCGTTGTTTGGTTTTAGAATGTCCTCTTCGCCTGTCGAATTAGCAACCATAGCTAGCCAAGTGGCGTGAAGATGTCCATCTTCTCTCGACGCAAAACTCCAAAACTCCCGATAAACGTTGAATAATCTGATAAAACTCGATTGAAAAAACATACTTTACGATGATACTATCACATGTATCAAATAAAATCAAAGCCGGAGATATTAGCCGTGTATACCGAAAGCTTTTCAGAAGGCAATCTGGGGTTCCTTCTCGTGCCTTCGAAGACAATGAAATTTCCAGACACGTCATTCCAAAAGCTCTTGTTCGACCTCAGATCAAGCTAGACACCCCATTCCACCTCCCACTGCCTGTTGACATCTAGTGGAAGGCGTATGAAGTGTATATATATCCATAGATTTCAGGCAATTGAATAGGAAGGCCCTGGAACAGAGCCTCGATTTCAGATTTTTCACTTCCTGTCAGGAAGTTTGCTGCAAAATGAGTTCTGTTTTACTCACAGATATAATTCAAACGGTTTTAGAAACTTGAGAGTGTTTTCTATCCAATAGTAATATTAATATGCATATTGTACGATCTAGAATAGAGTACGAGGCAGTTTAATTTGGGCACGATTTTTTACAAAGTGGAAACAGCGCCCCCATATTGACAAGAAGTTTAAGATAGATTTAAGGATATGATTTGTATAATGCTAAACTCCTAGAAAAAAAGTTGCCCCAGACACTGTATTGTGTATTATACCTGTGCCTTCAGTCATGAATCAATCTCGTCTTCTCTTTATGCTTCGGGTCCACAGTCAGCACACAGCTTTGGGGCTTTGTGTGAGCAAGCCCCATAAACTAATCAGTTGCACTGCACACAGTTTTCATGGGACTTGTTTCGTTTGCACCTGCCAACTTGACATTGTGGCTTCTTTTTCCCGAGTGGGAGCTGTGGTGCTTGAGGAAGAGGGAGAGCAGGACACGCTGCTGCCTTGGCGGACTGTTTGGCGGCCTACTTGGCAGCTGTAATTGCTTTCTTGGCATTCCTGTGGTTCTCACGAAGCTCACATGCCAGATCCATGATGAAATCTCTCCTGCTGACTGTCTTGTCAAGACAGTGCTTGTACAACACGTGCACGTTGATAGCAGCCATGTCGAGCACGTTGTAGAACACCGCAACGAATTACATAAAATAGAATAGAAAAGGTTAGAATTATATAGAATAATAATACTAATAATAATAACAATACTATTAATGTAATATTATTTTTTTAAATATATTATTATTAATGTAATAACATTAAAAGGAGGTAATATTTGGTGTTTGGCAGATGGAAAGGCTATCTGTATATACCAGAGCTATATACTTTTGTGTGATTGTCTGTACCGTCTCCGGTTTCTTCTTTTGGTCACTGCCGATGGCAACAGTGGGATGCATGGTGCTGAGGATGCAAACACTCATTTCTTTTACATCTTGACACCGTGAGTGTTGCTTTAACACTCTCCATCACTGATGTGGAGTACAGCTCAGCTGGTATGTTGTTTGGCGCAGAGGGGGGCAGCTCCCGTCTTTGTTTGTTCACTGTTCCGAGCCGGCTAGTCTGCCAGAGAAATTGATGTGAAGAAGTTGTCCATGGTCACATTTCTGCCTTTGCCCATGTAAGGCTCCACGAGTCTCAAAACCACAGTCTCAGACAATCACTGGCCTGGTTTCATCTTTCCCCAGATATGAAAAGCCTTTGAGCAAGTACTTGGTTTCGACATCGGCGGCTAACCAAAACTTAATTCCACATTTGGCTGGTATATTGGCCATGTATTGTGTAAAACGGCACCGAGCTTGTGTTGGGAACAGTTGCTCATTAACAGTTATGTTCTCTCCAAGCAATGCAATTCTTCACAAAACTTTTCCAGGTGTCTGAAACGGCAGCAAACTTGTCTGTCTGCACGCATATTGGTCTTGTCTCCTTCTCATCAAAATGCAAGTGTTGCATAATCTCTCTTGCATGGCATGTACTCTTGAAAAAAGTCCACACCATACCTATCAGACCACAATGACTCCACATCCATGCTCTTTCTGCCAAATGCCTCGCAGACATACAAGAGTGAAATAAATGCTTTGAGTTCATCCATAGACATGTCCCACATACTGTTTCCATTTCTGTGCGCATGAGCGACAGTACAATCGCTGATGTGCTGCAACATCTGCATGTCACATACTGTAAACAAAGAAAACTGTTGAGTGCACTAGCAATGTGTCTCTTTGAATGAGGTGTAGAGCCTACTCTCTCTCTGAGAATATTCTGGGAAGGCAAACATTCCTGTTGCGCTCTCATCATTCTTTTCTACCCAAACCGTGCCATCCCTCCCAGACTCTTGTCTCACCATGGCAGTTGGGATCACCATCTCAGTTGGCCCTGTTCTGTTTTTTTTCGTGGCGAGGCGCAGGCTCGAAGTCAACATCAGAATCAGATGAAGACTCGTCTATAGGCCAACTTATTATGAGTGAAATTAGTTTCAGTATAGTTTAGGTGTAGTTAAGTCGGGAATCTATGTAAAAAAAAAAAAAAACAGGTAAAATGGCTCTAAATACTTTTCTGACAAATTCGGACAAATTAGCAGTGTAAAATACAAACATTTAGGAAAAGTCAGGGAAGGAGGAGGACATTGCCTTTTTGGCAGATTTGTTTACTATGGCTGAAGGTTTCACGTATACTGTTTTATTCATGTTAATGAAATTGGAGACAATGCCTATATGTTCATAGACAGACCAAAGATATGACCATTCTAGTCTAACAAAAGTGTTTTCTGTGTTGAGAGATAAAACAGCTCAATGAGTTGTTGATTCTGTTGAAGCATTGAAGATATGTAATAGTCGACGGAGGTTATCCGAGGATAAACATCTTTTAACAAAACCGCTTTGGTCCGTGTGGACCAATTTGTGTATCTCAAGACTGGACAACAACATTTTTGAAAAAAGTTTAATAGCTGTGTTAATCAAAGATAGTCAGAACACTGGGTAGCATCCTTACCTTTAAAAAAAAAATAGCGAAATTTGTGCTGTATCCACATCTCTTCAAAATGAACCTTAGTGAATGGCTGTGTTAAACATTTAGAGCAGGGGTGGGCAACTCCAGTCCTCGAGGGCCTGATTGGTGTCACACGTTTTCTCCATCCATAGCAAACACAGCTGATTAATCAAATTGCATTCTAAACTGAAGATCATGATTAGGTGATTATTGGAGGCAGGTGTGTTAGCTGGGGCTGAGGCAAAACTGTGACACCAATCAGGCCCTTGAGGACTGGAATTGCCCACCCCTGCTCTAAATGATTAACATAGCCATTCACTAAGGTTCATTTTGAAGAGATGTGGATACAGCACAAATTTTGCTGATTCAGAGCAATAATTAACCTAATTGTTTCAAAATATTTAAACCTCAGGAGGAATACCGTCCCATCCAGGTGATTTGCCTTAATTCATAATTTCCAATGTCCTTTTGAGTTAATTGATAGAGATTTGGGCTCGCAGCGAGGCAGCTACCTCTGTTGAGAGAAGATAAGTTCTTAATTCGTTGAGAAAATACTTTGTCTGGCTTGGTGTAGATTTCCAATCAGGTGTACAGTTCTTTACAGAAGCAGGATAATCTTTGATTGATTAATTTGGGTTCTAATAGTAATTCCTCTGCTTCAGATTCAATAGGTGCTACAGTATATCAGCTAATTGATCATTACTGCGTGTTAGCCAGTTAAAGACTAGGGCGATTACCATGGAAATAATGGTTGAGTCTAACATCATGAATGGCAAATTCTGCTCTCTGTCTTATTAATAAATGAACTTCTGTCTTGACTTTGGAAAGAGTAATAGCTACTTGGTCTGAAAAGAGTGTTTGTTGAGAACGCTCTAACGTAGTTAACCACATTTCAAATTCTGACAGCTTCTTTAATTGTGATTTATTCAACATAGATACAAATACAGTTGCACCACTTTTTGTAAAACCTTTGGTGGCATCCCATAGAATCCGGGGTCATCAAATACATGTTTATTGATCATTATGAATGAATCTCGTTCCATTTCAAATTGATCACAAAATGTAGGTAGGATTTTGTGGTAATGACATGTTGAAATGCCATTTTATGTCTCTTTTAGGATATTCGGACATTTGTAGTTAGCAGCAGTAGGCCTGGTGATCAGACAAGCTCATTTGTTGAATTTCTATTTTCTTGATTAAAGAAAGGTGTAGGTAATGTTCTATGCCTGTTTGAGTAGAAAGTCTACTATTTTGCTTTAGGATTATGTGCTGGCCAGGCATCAATTAAATTGTAATCAGATTATATGGTGGAGAGCCTTGGTTGTGTGTGGATTGTAGTTGGTTTTATTAGATTTGTCCAGAATGTCCAAAATGGCATTCATGTCTGTCTTAATAACCAGATGAATCTCAGTTAAGTCTAACAATATGTCACGCCTTGATCTGTTTCACTTGTCCTTGTGCTTGTCTCCACCCCCTCCAGGTGTCGCCCATCTTCCCCACTTAACCCCTGGGTATTTATACCTGTGTTTTCTGTCTGTCTGTCTGTGCCAGTTCATCTTGTTTGTTCAAGTCAACCAGCGATTTCTCAGCTCCTGTTTTTCCCCAGTCTCTCTTTCACGTCCTCCTGGTTTTGACCCTTGCCTGTCCTGACTCTGAGCCCGCCTGCCTGACCACTCTGCCTGCCTAAACATTGTTACTTCTACATAGTCTGCACTTGGGTCTTACCTGAAACAATATGCTGTTCAGAGAATTAAAAAAGTATGATCATATGAATTTGGAGAACACGTTGATAAAGGACATTTTATTTCCTTCTTGGGCTTCGCCTTTCACCCAAGATGGTGATTTTCAGTTTCTTATGTATCATTATAATTAGGCCTTTCGTTTTGTTTGGAGCCGATGAAAAAGCAACAAGTTTGTACAAATGGTTCTGTATTATATGTGCGTACTTTTGGTGCGGGTGTGTTTCTTGGAGCATTGCTCAATTAATATGGTTTCTTGCTTGAATATCAAGACAGCTGGAAAGTTTGAAAGGCCTTTCAAATTCCAAGTGAGAATAGCTAGCATTGCCATTGTTAATAATGATGTAATTGTTATCTTTAGTGTTGATAAGCCCATGGATGGGAAACTCACCCGTTGGTTGTTCCCCATCCAGAAAACCACCTCTGTAAACCGTTCACCCCTTCCCTCCCTGCCCCTCTTCCCGAGCCAAGCCCCTTTTAAGTCCCCCCCCAGTTCCCCCCACCATGCACTATCATTACAGGGTTGCAGCATAATGGTGAGTGGCAGCCTTACTCATGGAATCTCTTAAGCACCATATTTATTTGGTCTTAAAGGATAATTTTCCTATTTCTGAAGTAAATCTCTCGAATCCCCGAGCTGACAAGGTAAAAATCTGTTGTTTCCAATGTTCCCTGGTAGGACGTCAATGTAAATAAGAATTTGTTCTTAACCTGTTTGGGCTGCAGGGGGAGTATTGAGTAGCCAGATAAAAGGTGCCCATTTCAAACGGCCTCGTACTCAATTCTTGCTCGTACAATATGCATATTATTATTACTATTGGATAGAAAACACTCTCTAGTTTCTAAAACCGTTTGAATTATATCTGTGAGTCAAACAGAACTCATTTGGCACAAACTTCCTGACCAGGAAGTAGAAAGTCTGAAATCGATGCTCTGTTCTACTTCCTGCCTATACATGGGCATGATACGTAAGAGTCTACGTGCACTTCATAGACCTTCCCCTGGATGTCAAGAGGCTGTGAGAGAAGAAATTTCGTGTTTATCTTGGTCTGAATTGGAATACAAGCTCTTTGTATGACGTGTCCCTCATTTCCGGTACTCTTGGCAGCGCGAGATGGACAGTGGGATTCTGTTTAGCTGCCGTTATGGACGACTACTATCTCCGGCTCTGATTTTATTTGATACATGTGACCATATCATCGTAAAGTATGTTTTTTCAATATAGTTTAATCAGATTATTGAAATTTTTTCGGGAGTTTTGCCGTGTTCCGTTCTCTGACTTTGTTGACGTTGGAGAGATCCGTTCCACTTGGCAAGTGCGCATGCTAAATGAAGAGGGAAAGTTGCCGTTCCAGATCCAAACAACGACTGTTCTGGACAAAGGACACCTTGTCCAACATTCTGACGGAAGATCACCAAAAGTAAGAAACATTTTATGATGCTATTTCATATATCTGTCGTGTATGTGAATTAGTCGTCGGCGCCCAAGTGTTTCTGGCTATTGTGGCTACGCTAATATAACGCTACATTTTGTTTTCGCTGTAAAACACTTAATAAATCGGAAATATTGTCTGGAATCACAAGATGCCTGTCTTTCATTTGCTGTACACTATGTATTTTTCAGAAATGTTTTATGATGAGTAATTAGGTATTTGACGTTGGTGTCTGTAAATATTATGGCTGCTTTCGGTGCAATTTCTGATTGTAGCTGCAATGTAAACTATGATTTATACCTGAAATATGCACATTTTTCGAACAAAACATATGCTATACAATAAATATGTTATCAGACTGTCATCTGATGAAGTTGTTTCTTGGTTAGTGGCTATTTATATCTTTATTTGGTCGAATTTGTGATAGCTACTGATGGAGTAAAAAACTGGTGGAGTAAAAAAAGTGGTGTCTTTTGCTAACGTGGTTAGCTAATAGATTTACATATTGTGTCTTCCCTGTAAAACATTTTAAAAATCGGACATGTTGGCTGGATTCACAAGATGTGTACCTTTCATATGCTGTATTGGACTTGTTAATGTGTGAAAGTTAAATATTTAAAAAAAATATCTTTTGAATTTCGCGCCCTGCACTTTGAGCTGGCTGTTGTCATAAGTGTACCGGCGTCGGGCTTGCAGCCAGAAGAAATTAACTGACTTGCCTAGTTAAATAAAGGTAAAAAAAAAAAAACTAATGACATCCTTGAAGGATATAGAACTAGTATTAAATGCAGAAGGCTTTCACTTCTCTTCACAAAGATTGAATGGTTATGGGTCTGAATAATTTACTGCTATAATCTACCGCCATCACATGTTCGCCCTTCTTTCAAACTAGCTGTGAGCTGGTTTTAACATTCAGCATACAACAGCTCGCGTCCCTCTTTGAAGAGTCTATTGGTATCAGAAATGCTAAAACAATTATGACCAGCAAGCTATTCTAGTCTATTCTAGTCCTGCATAGGAAACCAATAGCTAAGGAAAATGTTTTAAGGAGAGGGGCCAGCGGAGCACAGGTGGGTGCGTATTGCGCAAGAAACCAAGGTTATAAGTTAGAAGCTTATTATACATAACCCATCATGAATCAGCTAAATATAAGGCTAATACTGCATTGAATGTATTAACTTCTCATGGATACCTTCGCGCGCCAATCCCGTTAACGGGATTGATTTGACAACACCAAGTGAAATTGCAGCACGCCAAATTCAAAAACAGAAATACTCATAATAATAATTAATAAATCATACAAATGTTAAACATCGGTTTAAAGATGAACTTCTTGTTAATCCAACTGCAGTGTCAGATTTCAAAAAGGCTTTACGGCGAAAGCAAACCATGCGATTATCTGAGGACAGCGCCCAGCATACCAACACATGAAAATCAGATTTCAACCCGCCAGGCGCGACACAAAAGTCAGAAATAACGATATAATTCATGCCTTACCTTTGAAGATCTTCTTCTGTTGGCACTCCAATATGTCCATTAAACATCACAAATGGTCCTTTTGTTTGATAAATTCTGTCGTTACATTCCCAAAATGTCAATTTATTTGGCGTGTTTGATTCAGAAAATACACCTGTTCTAACTCGCCCAACATGACTACAAAGTATCGAATAAGTTCCCTGTAAACTTGATCCAAACATTTCAAACAACTTTCCTAATCCAACTTTAGGTATTTTAAAACGTAAATAATCGATAAAATTTAAGACGGAATAAACTGTGTTCAATAGCGGACAAAATGAAAGTGGAGCGAGCTCCAGGTCACGCGCCGCAAACAAAACAGTACACTTGGCTCTACTCCCAGAAAGGAAAGGGCTACTTCTTCATTTCTCAAAGGAAAAACATCAACCAATTTCTAAAGACTGTTGACATCTAGTGGAAGCCATAAGAACTGCAACCAGGTCCCTCAAATCTAGTTCCACATAGAAAACCAGTTGAAAAGACAGTGACCTCAAAAATATAAATTCCTGGATGGTTTGTCCTCGGGGTTTCGCCTGCCAAATAAGTTATGTTATACTCACAGACAATTTAACAGTTTTAGAAACTTTAGAGTGTTTTCTATCTAAATCTAACAATTATATACATATCCTAACTTCTGGGCCTGAGTAGAAGGCAGTTTACTTTGGGCACACTTTTCATCCGGACGTGTAAATAGTGCCCCCTAGCCTTAATAAGTTTTAACTGAAAGAGGTAAACTAGGACATCTATATATACAGCGCCTTCGGAAAGTATTCAGATCCCTTGACTTTTCCATAAAAATGCCTTATTCTAAAATGGATTAAATAAAAAAAATCCTCAGCAATCAACACATAATACCCCACAATGACATTAGTTTTCAGACCCTTTGCTATGAGACTCAAAATTGAGGTCAGGTGCATTCTGTTTCCATTGATCATCTTGATTGGAGTCCACCTGTGGTAAATTCAATTGATTTGACATGATTTGGAAAGGCACACACCTGTATATTTAAGGTCCCACAGTTGACAGTGCATGTCATAGCAAAAACCATGCCATGAGGTCAAAGGAATTGTCCCTAGAGCTCAGAAATAGGACTGTGTCGAGGTACAGATCTGGGGAAGGGTACCAAAAAAAATGTCTGCAGCATTGAAGGTTCCCAAGAACACAGAAGCCTCCATCATTCTTAAATGGAAGAAATGTTGACCCACCAAGACTGTTCCTAGAGCTGGTTGCCCGGCATACTGCAAGAATCAGTAAAAGTCATATGACAGCCCGTTTGGAGTTTGCCAAAATGCACCTAAATGACTCTCAGACCATGAGAAACAAGATTCTCTGGTCTGATGAAACCAAGATGGAACTCTTTGGCTTGAATACCAAACTTCACTTCTGGAGGAAACCTGGCACCATCCCTATGGGTAAGCATGGTGGTGGCAGCATCATGCTGTGGGGATGTTTTCAGTTGAAGGGACTGGGAGACTAGTCAGGATCAAGGGAAAGATGAACAGAGCAAAGTACAGAGAGATCCTTGATGAAAACCTACTTCAGAGCGCTCAGGACCTCGGACAACAACCCTAAGCACACAGCCAAGACAACGCAGGAGAAGCTTCGGGACAGGTTTCTGAATGTCCTTGTGGCCCAGCCAGAGCCCAGACTTGAATCTGATTGATGGTCTCTGGAGAGACCTTAAAATAGCTATGCAGCAACGCTCCCTATCCAACCTGACAGAGCTTGAGAGGATCTGCAAAGAAGAATGGGAGAAACTCCCCAAATACTGGTGTGCCAAGTTTGTGGTGTCATACCCAAGAAGACTCGAGGCTGTAATTGCTTCCAAAGGTGCTTCAACAAATAACTGCGTAAAGGGTATGAATACTTATGATATTTCAGTTTATTGCAAACATTTCTAAAAATCTGTTTTTGCATTGTCATTATCTTCTTATGGCTGCAGCCCGGCGTCGGTACACTTATGACAACAGCCAGCTCAAGTGCAGGGCGCGAAATTCAAAATATATTTTTTTTAAATATTTAACTTTCACACATTAACAAGTCCAATACAGCATATGAAAGGTACACATCTTGTGAATCCAGCCAACATGTCCGATTTTTTTAATGTTTTACAGGGAAGACACAATATGTAAATCTATTAGCTAACCACGTTAGCAAAAGACACCACTTTTTTTACTCCACCACTTTTTTACTCCATCAGTAGCTATCACAAATTCGACCAAATAAAGATATAAATAGCCACTAACCAAGAAACAACTTCATCAGATGACAGTCTGATAACATATTTATTGTATAGCATATGTTTTGTTAGAAAAATGTGCATATTTCAGGTATAAATCATAGTTTACATTGCAGCTACAATCAGAAATTGCACCGAAAGCAGCCATAAAACTTAGACACCAACGTCAAATACCTAATTACTCATCATAAAACATTTCTGAAAAATACATAGTGTACAGCAAATGAAAGACAGGCATCTTGTGATTCCAGCCAATATTTCCGATTTATTAAGTGTTTTACAGCGAAAACAAAATGTAGCGTTATATTAGCTTAGCACAATAGCCAGAAACACTTGGGCGCCGACGACCAGTTCACATCTACGACAGATATATGAAATAGCATCATAAAATGTTAATTACTTTTGCTGATCTTCCATCAGAATGTTGGACAAGGTGTCCTTTGTCCAGAACAGTCGTTGTTTGGATTTAGAACGGCAACTTTCCCTCTTCATTTAGCATGCACACTAGCCAAGTGGCACGACGCTGTCCATGTCAACAAACGGAAGAGAACGGAACACGGCAAAACTCCCGAAAAATTTTCAATAATCTGATGAAACTATATTGAAAAAACATACTTTACGATGATATGGTGACATGTATCAAATAAAATCAAAGCCGGAGATAATAGTCGCCTATAACGGCAGCTAAACAAAAGGCAATCCCACTGTCCACCTCGTGCTCTTCAGAGTACCGAAAATGGTGGACACGTCATTCCAAGATGATGTGTTCCATCTCAGACCAAGATAATCACCTCATTTCTTCTCTCACAGCCTCTTGACACCCAGGGGAAGGTGTATGACGTGCATGTATACTAATAGATCTCATGACCATTTATAGGCAGGAAGTAGAAGAGAGCCTCGGTTTCAGACTTTCCACTTCCTGGTCAGGAAGTGTGCTGCAGAATGACTTCTGTTTCACTCAGAGAAATAATTCAAACGGTTTTAGAAACTAGAGAGTGTTTTCTATCCAATAGTAATAATAATATGCATATTGTACGAGCAAGAATTGAGTACGAGGCCGTTTGAAATGGGCACCTTTTATCTGGCTACTCAATACTGCCCCTTGCAGCCCAAACAGGTTATGGGGTATTGTGTATGGATTGATTAGGGGGAAAAACTACTTAATCCATTTCTGTCACGCCCTAACCGTAGAGAGCTTTTTATGTCTCTATTTTGGTTTGGTCAGGGTGTGATTTGAGTGGGCATTCTATGTTCATTTTCTATGTTTTGTATTTCTTTGTGTTTGGCCGGGTGTGGTTCTCAGTCAGAGGCAGCAGTCTATCGTTGTCTCTGATTGAGAATCATACTTAGGTAGCCCTTTCCCACCTGTGTGTTGTGGGTAGTTGTTTTCTGTTTTGTGTTTCTGCACCTGACAGAACTGTTCGTTGTCGTTTTGCTCTTCGTTATTTTGTTCAAGTGTTTTTTATTTTTTATAAATCATGAACACTTACCACGCTGTGCTTTTGTCCACACCGTCTTCATCCGACGACCGTTACAATTTCAGAATAAGGCTGTAACGTAACACCACACTGTGTGCATACCATTCCAGTGCTACTGAGATAAGGTCTCACCTCGGATCCAGGGGATGGCCTATCAGGAAGAGCTTCAATCCCTGGTAGCTGGACTTTTTTACTCTCAGGCATTGGATTATACAGTTGATGTCGGAAGGTTACATACACCTTAGCCAAATATATTTAAACTCAGTTTTTCACAATTCCTGAAATTTTATCCTGGTAAAAAATGCCCTGTCTTAGGTCAGTTAGGATCACCACTTCATTTTAAGAATGTGAAATGTCAGAATAATAGTAGAGAGAAGGATTTACTTCAGCTTCACATTCCCAGTGGGTCAGAAGTTTACATACACTCAATTAGTATTTGGTAGCATTGCCTTTAAATTGTTTAACTTGGGTCAAACGTTTTGGGTAGCCTTCCACAACCTTCCCACAATAAGTTGGGTGAATTTGGCCCATTCTTCCTGACAGAGCTAGTGTAACTGAGTCAGGTTTGTAGGCCTCCTTGCTAGCACACGCTTTTTCAGTTCTGCCCACACATTGTCTATGGGATTGAGGTCAAGGCTTTGTGATGGCCACTCCAAAACCTTGACTTTGTTGTCCTTAAGCCATTTTGCCACAACTTTGGAATTATGCTTGGGGTCAATTTCTATTTGGAAGACCCATTTGCGACCAAGCTTTAACTTCCTGACTGATGTCTTGAGATGTTGCTTCAAAATATCCTCGTAATTTTCCATCCTCATGGTGCCATCTATTTTGTGAAGTGCACCAGTCCCTCCTGCAGCAAAGCACCCCCACAACATGATGCTGCCACCCCTGTGCTTCACGGTTGGGATGGTGTTCTTTGGCTTGCAAGCTTCCCCCTTTTTCCTCCAATCATAACGATGGTCATTATGGCCAAACAGTTCTATTTTTGTTTCATCAGACCAGAGGACTTTACTCCAAAAAGTACGATCTTTGTCCCCATGTGCAATTGCAAACCGTAGTCTGGCTTTTTGTATGGAGGTTTTGGAGCAGTGGCTTCTTCCTTGCTGAGCGGCCTTTCAGGTTGTGTCGATATAGGACTCGTTTTACTGTGGATACAGATACTTTTGTACCTGTTTCCTCCAGCATCTTCACAAGGTCCTTTGCTGTTGTTCTGGGATTGATAAGCACTTTTCGCACCAAAGTATGTTCATCTCTAGGAGACAGAACGTGTCTCCTTCCTGAGCGGTATGACGGCTGCGTGGTCCCATGGTGTATATACTTGCGTACAATTGTTTGTACAGATGAATGTGGTACCTTCAGGCGTTTGGAAATTGCTCCCAAGGATGAATTAGACTTGTGGAGGTCTACCATTTTTTCTGATGTCTTGGCTGGTTTCTTTAGATTTTCCCATGATGTCAAGCAAAGAGGCACTGAGTTTGAAGGTAGTCCTTGAAATACATCCACAGGTACAACTCCGATTGACTCAAATTATGTAAATTAGCGTATCAGAAGCTTCTAAAGCCATGACATAATTTTCTGGAATTTTCCAAGCTGTTTAAAGGCACAGAACTTAGTGTATGTAAACTTCTGACCCACTGGAATTGTGATACAGTGAATTATGAGTGAAATAATCTGTATAAACAATTGTTGGAAAAGTTACTTGTGTCATGCACAAAGTAGATGTCCTAACCGACTTGCCAAAACTATAGTTTGTTAACAATACATTTGTGGAGTGGTTGAAAAACGAGTTTTAATGACTCCAACCTAAGTGTGTGTAAACTTCTGACTTCAACTGTAGGTAGTGACATAGTGGCAGAAGTCATAACACATTTTTTTATATTCAATTAACACAGCAATGCCGATGTTGTGTCTTAGAGGTAACGCACCAGACATCAAGGTATATGCAATTAGCGCTACCCAAGGACCCAGGTTCGCCACCCTGTCACTCTTTTTGTGCTGTCTTGGTAATTGTTCTAAATCCAAATAAAAATGAGGTTAAACATTTCATTAAAACACTGCAAACATACATGTATTTAGAATGAACATAAACCATCAACACATTTCAATAGCTATATACTGTACATAACATTCGATCATTGTTGTGTTGCTTTGTCAGGACAAGCTACACTCCCTGCAGTCTTGACCTGGAAAACTCCATCTCTTTTCCACTGGAGGCATTTCTCATCCCATGATTCACTAATCTGGAACTTGCATCAAATATTTTGGGCTGATTACCTTGAGTACATACAGTACACGTTGTAACAGGGACCTTAACGAAAAGGCCTGTCATCATGTATTATGCGATACATTTGCAATGATAAACTTTATGTGCCACATAAACTGACTTTATCAGTTATTGTTAAGGAAAATAACGAACTATTTATATATTATCTAGGCTACACTTGCCATTATGATCAACTGAATATATTATTAAATGTGCCTACAAATGTGAGCCTGTAGGACTTGTGCAACACTGTTTTCAACCTATATGATAAGGCTTGGAAGAGCGTAATGATTAATACTGGGATAGTAAACAAACAAACAATCAAGCAAAAGTTTTCCTGTAGCTGCATGGCCTATTGCATTGACCAAACTTAGCTGTAGATAGCTATGTTGTTCAAAGGTAGAGCGCTTACTTTAACTATGCAGTGATCACTTTCGTTGTTTTCACCTACAGCCGATGATGCACCAAAAAAAAACGGTGCTTGTAGCAGTTAAATTCCTATATATGACGGGTGGTCATCTGTCGCTGGGGCTGGGTACCTGAATAGGCCTCTTCTCGCCGGACTCTCTGTGCTTTCCTGAACAGACACTATTTTAGTACTTCTGAGGGTAAAGACAGCTGTGGCACATCGTTTCGTTCTATCTCTAGAATTTGCTTGTTCCCTCGCAAAACACCCAATTCTTTCCACATCATTGGCACTTGTTTTATATTTCGCTAGAAGATTGTGACACGAGCCACATACTGCTTTTGAAACCCTATCACTAAGCGTGACAGGTTCGGTTATCTCTTCTGAAGCCAGTGCGTAGTCATCAACATATTTTGATGGGGTTTTAAACTGTGATTTCACGGCCTTCCTCACGCACTGTTGCACCTACGACACTAATCTAGTGAGCACCTTTTATGCTCCACCAAAGCAAGGCATTTTATTGTTTTGACGTGTTGCGAGCCATCACCGATTTACACCTGGTTCATACTCCCTTTTAGCTGATTTTGTGCCAAGGACTTCCCCAAGCTTCCCGTTAAGGGAAACCTGGTTCTCGACAAGGCTAACTCCCCATAAACACTGGGTTTAGTGGTCTGTCTTATCAATAGGCCCAGCTTTGCACGACGTCCCCGCTCTCCACCCATCTAAACAACCACACTTTCCACAGAGTGGTGGTGGTGTGGGGGTTGACAGCTCCAGACACTGTGCTGGGACAGCAATCAAGGAACATTAGAAGGGGAAAGGAACAGGTAATTGTTCTAGAGGTGCTTAGCAATTGTTTGGAGCTATTACACACAACTATTGTAGACTCTACAACCTGTGGCAGAGTCAAATAAGCAAGTTTTGAAATTATCTTTCTTTGATCAGGGAGTCATAATAAGATCAAGGTCTCTTTTAAAGATGAGCCTTGAATTATAGAAATACACCCATAATATAAATATATATATCAATACAAAATGCAAGCAGAAATAAAACACGGTCATAAAAAACAAATACATTCACCAACCTATTCTGAATCATGTTTACTTTCGCAGTCAAAAAGCAAGCCGAGATCTACAGCTCAGATTTGTTTTTTAAACATTACTTAAAAATGTAACATTAACCTAATAAAAACAGTTCTGTAGGAATTATGTTTCGGCAGTAGGCCTAATTAGGGCTCTTACAGTGACCCTATTACCGCCACACCGGTGGTCAAGAGTCATGACGGCAGTCAAATTCTACATAACCGTTTAGTCATGGTTATTAGGCTTCTCCAAGCTCTGATGCTACTGATGGTCATTAGTTGCCTACCAAACTTGCTAACTGCCTGGTACTCAGCCCTCGGTTGTCCCTTTAATCAATCTGACATCAATGCAAATGTAATCAAGAGCCCATGAGCTCATGTTGCCTAACATTTCTAAAGTCTATGGAATTGGGTGAGAAAACAGAGTTTTATGGCCTCTATTAAAAAGAGGAGGATCCAATCAGCTTTCTATAGGTTAGGCCTACTATATTTATTTATCAACTTTCCTAATATTAAGCACATTGCTTCGCTATACAACAGAAGTATAGCCTACCTGGCTGGCATTAAAATTAACCATGGTTAAAGCATCCATTAGCTATTTAAGTGCATATATTAAGTGCATTAAAGACAACATCATTTTAAGATTAGTCTGATGGGTGACAATATTAGCATATCACTTGTGAGTTATGTATTATCACTTTTTTGGGGCGACTTCTCAAATCATAGTCGCACACTTCATGTATCCTAGCCCATAGGCCTATATGTTTTGATGTTTGTATAACAACTAAAGTGGCCAAATGCCTTCTTAAAATTAAGCACATTAATCCGCTTTAGATCCGGTGTAGAGCATCACTGGCATACAGTGCATTCGGAAAGTATTAAGACCCCTTGACTTTTTCCACATTTTGTTACTTTACAGCCTTATTCTAAAATATTTTTTCCCCCTCATCAATCTACACACATTACCCCATAATGACAAAGCAAAAACAGGTTTTCAGAAATACCTTATTTACATAAGTTTTCAGAGCCGAAATTGAGCTCAGATGCATCCTGTTTCCATTGATCATCCTTGCGATGTTTCTACAACTTGATTGGAGTTCACCTGTTGTAAATTCAATTGATTGGACAACATTTGTTCAAGGCACACACTAGTGCATGTCAGAGCAAAAACCAAGCCATGAGGTCGAAGGAATTGTCCGTAGAGACAGGATTGTGTCGAGGCACAGATCTGGGGAAGAGTACCAAAACATTTCTGCAGCATTGAAGGTCCCCAAGAACACAGTGGCCCCATCATTCTTAAAGGGAAGAAGTTTGTAACCAAGACATTTCCTTGAATTGGCCAACCGGCAAAACTGAGCAATCGGGACGTGACCAAGAACCCATGGTCACTCTGAAAAAGTTCCTCTGTGGAGATGGGAGAACCTTCCAGAAGAACAACCATATCTGCAGCACTCCACCAAGCAGGCCTTTATGGTAGAGTGGCCAGACTGAAGCCACTCTTCAGTAAGAAGCATGACAGCCTGCTTGGAGTTTGCCAAAAGGCACCTAAATTACTCTCAGACCATGAGAAACAAGATTCTCTGGTCTGATGAAATCAAGATTGAACTCTTTGGCCTGAATGCCAAGCGTCAACTCTGGAGGAAACCTGGCACCCTCCCTACGGTGAAGCATGGTGGTGGCAGCATCATGCTGTGGGGATATTTTTCATCGGCAGGGACTGGGAGACTTGCCAAGATTGAGGGAAAGCTGAGTGGAGCAAAGTATACAGAGATCCTTGATGAAGACCTGCTCCTGAGCGCTCAGGAACTCAGACTGGGGCGAAGGTTCATCTTCCAACAGGACAACGACCCTAAGCACACAGCCAAGACAACACAGGAGTGGCTTCGGGACAAGTTTCTGAATGTCCTTGAGTGGCCCAGCCAGAGCCTGGACCTGAACCCGATCGAACATCTCTGGAGAGACCTGAAAATAGCTGTGCAGCGACGCTCCCCATCCAACCTGACAGAGCTTGAGAGGATCTGCAAAGAAGAATGGGAGAAACTCCTCAAATACAGGTGTACCAAGCTTGTAGCATCATACCCAAGAAGACTCAAGGCTGTAATCGATGGCAAAAGTGCAAAGTACTGAGTAAATGGTCTGAATACCTATGTAAATGTGATATTTTTTTTTTTTTTTTATAGATTAGCAAAAATGTCTAAAAAACTGTTTTTGGTTTGCCATTATGGGGTATTGTGTTTCGAGTGGAAAACAACTATTTAATCCATTTTAGAATAAGGCTGTAACGTAACATAATGTGGAAAAAGTCAAGGGGTCTGAATACTTTCCAAATGGCTGTGCCTGAGTTTCACATTTTGGGAAGATAATTTTCACCATAAAGCTACACCTTTATAATAAAGCATTAGATGCATAATCGCATTTGCCATCACTTTCTTGAACAGTTTTTTCCAACTAATTGATTGCATTTTGGAACATTCACTCTTATAGCCTACTGACATGTGTGCATTGCTGCACTCCTAATGTGAAAAAAATGGCTTAATAGTTTATCAACATTTTAAGCTAAACGATCAGCCTCATTGATTTTAAGAGTTTTTTTATGCGAGTGGTTGTATTAATTTGGGATCTATCGCATCCCACAACTGTCCCAGAGTATGCTTGGAATATTTATTTATTGCACAGAAGGACAAGTTGACCAATAGAATAAGTTAACTTTTGTACTATGGGGGATAGTAGATTGACATAGGCTAGGTCTTTTGTTGTTTGTTAGGCCTACTCATCTTGTTGGCTGATGAAAAGTAGGTTAATGTGGACTGTTCTAACATATTCAAAATGCGCCTTTAGAATTCGATAAGAGGGACGCTCGTTGTGTCCCTAATGTGTCTATCTTCATTCACTTGTAGCCTATTTCTTAGCTGAAATAACCTAGCTATATCTGAGAGAGCCATGTGAGTGAGAGGTGCATCGGAGCACGGCAGCCGGGTGAAAGGAATTATAATTAGCCTATTATATTCAGCCCAAGGGCAGAATGGCCACTTTGCCCGCAAAAGGCATGGATTTTTTAAGGTGCATTACGGCCACACAAGGGGGATGCCGAAATTTGAAGCCTGGTGAGAATATTATCAAGTGCTTGTCAAATTGTGAATGAGAGACTGATGAAGTGTGTGCAGCTTACGACTTATTTTTAAATCATCCTTCAAGTCCCATCATTCAGCCTTAGAATGTATTCAACATCAAAACCTATAGCCCAACGTTTGTTTCACAACTAAAGTTGCATTAATAACATTAAATTAAGCATATCGGAGGATACAGTTTCTTTGTTAACAGCTCAACACAGAATTGCTGCATGTGCGCACTTCGCTTGGAGAAAATATATTTTCTATTTCATTAAGCTATGTTCAATTGTATCCTTCATACTATAAAATAATAAAAAAGAATGCCATGGAATTCTGAGCAAATCTTGTCTGCTAAATGAACTAGTGTAACCCAAAGTCGCGTGGAATAGCCATATCAGGGCCTAACTAGGGCTGTGGCGGTCATTACATTTTGTCAGTCGGTGATTGTCAAGCAAATAACTGCCGGTCTCACAGTAATTGACCGTTAATTAACAGAAACACATTTAGCATCTCCTGGATTCCAAGCGTAGCCTACAAGCCACTGATGCAGACCTTTGAACATCTACATTTTAAAAAGTCTAAATCCATGTAATATAGCCTAAACCATAACAATGAATCCCATTATTTATTTTAGACAGGTCTAAAGAAACATTATGAAGAAAATGCAGTCTAATTCAGAAGAACAGAATAGTATGCTCTGATTTGTCCTTACGTTAGTCTCTGATCAGACTATACCTTATGGCTGTGGACAACACTAGTTCATTTAGCAGACAAGATTTGCTTAGAATTCCATGGCATTATTGTTCTCTTATTTGTGTCTGGAAGTAGCTCTCAAATTAGCCAACATTAGCCAGTTAGCTTGGGTGCTTGACTGCTGCTGTTAGGGCAGAACGCTCAGATCAACCCTACTCCTCGGCCAGAGCGTCCAGTGTGCGCTCCGAGAGCGAAACGCTCTAAATTTACGAACGGACAATCTGACAACGCTCTGAGTTTACGAACGCCCAGAGCACACTCTGGCACTCCAGATTAAATTTACGAACACACCTGTTGTATAAACCAGCCTTTAGTCCTGAAATCTTTGGTTGTTTAGTACATAGCATCACATGTGAATCCGTAAAGAGACGGGTGGGGCTAAAGCTTAAGAGAAAAATGCTGCATGGGTATAGTCAAAGAAGAGCTCTCCAGCAGGTACGAACATCATTCAAGTGCAATTTTCTCAAAAGGGAGGTTACAGGTTTATCAACTTTCAAAGCAGAATTACTTTTCCATTGTTCCTTAACTGTAGTGTATGATATACCATTTACTAGCTCTGAGTCTTTACTTTTATCCAATGTAAAAAAACACCATTTCAAATTTAGATACATAAGACTGATTCGAGCCAGTCGGTCACAAATGCTTAATTTAGAGTTATTTATGTAACTTTAGTTGTGATACGAATGTTGGGCTATATGTTTGGTTTTTAATGCATTCTAAGGCTGCATGATGCGATTCTAATGATGTTTTGAAAAAGTTGCACGAATGGCATTAGCTCTGCTTTGTTTTTTTGCGTAGGCTGTACACACTTCATCAATCTCTCATTCACAATTTCACAAGTGCTTTATAATGTCTTGAATTTCCCGGCTGCATCCCCTTTGTGTGGCCATAATGTCCCCTAAAAAAATTCTGAATATAATAATTATAATTCCCTTCTCCTGGCTGCATGCCGAAGCACCTCTCACTCGTGGCTTTTAGTCATGTGATCAGATCTTTCTCAAGGACTACAAGTGAAGACAGAAACATCGGGGACGTAACTGCGCGCATCCTTATCCAATTCCAAGACGCGCATTTAAGATATTGGAAGAACTGTCCACATTTACTTTTCATCAGCCAACAAGATGAGTAGGCATAACGAACAGCAAAAGACCTAGCCTATGTAAATGTACTATCCCCCATTGAACAAAAGTTGATCCATTCTATTCTGTGCGAGAAATAAATATTACAAACATAATCTGGGACAGTTGTGGGATGCCATAGATCTCAAATTAATACAATCACTAGCATCAAAAAAACTATTTTAAGCAATGAGCCAAACGTAACAGATAAACATTTAGCTTCAAATGTTGATATACTATTAGGCTATTTCTTCATATTATAAGAGCAGAAATGTGCACACGGCAGTAGGCTACAAGCACTTATGTTCCATTATCAGGAAATCACCATTCTCAAAAGTGACCACAAATGTGATTAGGCATGTAATGCTTCTATTATAAAGGTGCATTTTTAAGGTAAAAATGTTCTTCCCCAAACTTGAAATTTATGCGCTGCGTATCTATGCCAGTTAGAATCTACACTCCTTATAAAGCAGATTAAAGTGCTTCATTTTAAGAAGTTATTTGGCCATTTTAGTTGTGATACAAACCTTATCAAAACATATAGGCCTATGGGCTAGGCTACATGTGAGACTATGATTTGAAAAAGTTGCAAAAAAAGCATGCCCTGTTTGCCTTAAGCTGGGTATCATTCACAAGTGATAATATATCATTCACATGTGATAGGCTAATATTGTCACCCATCACAGTATTCTTTATTTCATCGTCTTTACACATACTAAATGATATATGTGTGAAATTTGTTTTGATTTATTATCATGCACCTGTCTCAAAACAGGGGCGGTGGAAGAACATACATGTCATCTATGCACTTAAATAGCGAATTGAGAACACTTTTCCCATGGTTCATTTTCATACCAGCCAGGTAGGCTATACTCCTGTTTTAAATAGAAGCAGTTGAGAATTAAATATAATAGGCCTAGCCTATAGAAATCTGATGGGTTCTTCCTCTTTCTAATAGAGGGCATCACTCTGTTTTCTCTCGCAATTGCATAGCCTATAGAAATGTTGCACAACATGAGCTCATGGGCTCTCATGAAGTGTTTGATTAGATTTTAGAATACATTTGCATCAGAGTGATTAGAGGGACAATAGAGTGCGGGATACCAGGCAGTTAGTAAATTTGTTGGGCTACTACTGACCATCAGCAGCATCAGAGCTTGGAGAAGCTTAATTACCGTGACTAAACGGAAGCCAGGAGATGCTAAATATGTTTATGCTAATTAATGAATCACTGGCTGACAAAATGTCATGACCGCCACAGCCCTAGGCCTAATACATTATCACAGCATACTGGCTATATGCCTGGTCTGCCAATATTGTTATTCTCAGACCATATTATGTTTCAAAATTCGAGCTTTGATTTAAAAAATGATTTGCTTTTTTATATTGCTGGACTTATTGTACCTGCATCTGATGGTCATGGTGCTTTCAAAACAACTGGGAACTCGAAAAAAAACGAGGTCAAATCATGACGTCAGTGATCTTCAGGTCGGAAAGTTGGAGCTCTCTATAGAAAGATGCCAGAGTTTCCGACTTGGAATTCCGATTTGGGTGACCGTTCAAAACTATTTTTTCCAGTCGAATCTCATTTTTTGTTGTTTTGAACACACCATTACTCTCAGCGGAGTGAGGGAGAGAGCAGCAGAGGGTCTTCCTCTCATGGTCCCTGCTCCCTCCTTCCTTTCCTCCGGTGAAACTGACCAGAAGGGACTGCTATTCCATCTGATGGCGAAAGTTGAGTAGCACTGCATCTTCCTCAGTCATGCACAAATTCATGTTTAGGTTAAATTTATTTGCACCAAAGAAAATAAGTGATAAACAACAAATAAATAAACACACGCCCTGACCTTAGTTCCTTGTTTATGTCTCTATTTTGGTTTGGTCAGGGCGTGAGTTGGGGTGGGCATTCTATGTTTTATTCTATGTTTTGCTTTTCTATGTGTTTGGCCTGGTGTGGTTCCCAATCAGAGGCAGCTGCCAATCGTTGTCTCTGATTGAGAACCATACTTAGGTAGCCTGTTCCCACCTGTGTTTGTGGGTAGTTGTTATCATTTTTTATTTTTTTTTCACCTTTCAGGACTGTTTCGGTTATTCCCTTTTGTTATTTTTGTATTTAGTGTTCAGTGTCAATAAACAACATGAACACGTGCTGCGCTTTGGTCCTCACCTTCTTCCACCAACAGCCGTTACACACGGTGTGCAGGTGTGGTTGAAAGCCCAAGGGCTTATATAAAACCCACACCACAAAAAACTATATACAATACTTAAGTACAAAAAAAATTGATTTGTTAAAACAGAAAACAAAACCCATTAATCAAAAATGTACAAATGAACCGATCAGCAATCACCCCAAAAAAATGAACAGTAAATGTTTATTTTAAATGTGTTTGTGCATGTGTGGAGATTACTGAGTGGTTTGGTTCATCAGGCTGACCCCCAGTCTTCGTTTGAAGTTATTGAGGGATGATGAGGTTTTGGCAATGTGAAGATAAGAATTCCAGAGTATGGTACCTCTGTATCTGTTAGAGAATTGACTATGTGAGGTGCGCCAGTGGGGAGGGTGAAGGTTATCGCAGTCTTATGTTATATAGATGGATTTCAGAGCGAACCTGGAAGAATCAATTGAAGGGTTTAGGTAAACTGTCTGGGAAGTATGAGTGTTTGTAGATGAAAAGGCATAATTGAAGTACATTAATGTTGTAAATAGTGAAGATATTGAGTTTCTTAAAAAAAGGTGCAGATATAGCCAAGTAATTATAGGTGGTTGCTAGTCTTGCACATTTATTTTGTATGATGAGTAATTTGTGTAGGTTGGAGGCATATGTACTGGCCCAGGCAATACTACAGTAAATGAGATATCGGTAAATGAAGCTATAGTAAAGAGTTAAGGAGCAAGCCTGATGAACCAAACCACTAATCTTTCTGATGATAACAACATATTTCATCACTTTGCTGCATACAAATAGAATATGATCTTCCAGGATAACTTTTCATTAACTAGAACTCAGAGGAATCTAATGGATGTGACTTGTCCCATTTAATTCCCACCAATTGAGTTTCTTTCTGTCCCTTGTTTTACAATATTTCTTATTCTTACTAGTGAATACAATAAAGTTAGATTTTTTTAAATGTAAAGATAATTTGTTTATCTGGAACCATTCAGAAAATTTGGCCAAGCCTGAGTTGGCTTCATGAATTAGTGAATCTAAATTATTGTGTGATAAGAATTTTGAGACTTGTTTTGGTAGTCAGTGGCTGTATTGGAGGGGGAGTGTTTGTCTCTTTTCTGACTGTACAGTATATAACCAGTTTCTCAGGCTCCATCTCATTGTGCTTCATTCTATAGCTAGGGGACTTTTGATATCTCCAGTATTGATAAGTATACTTTCTTGTGTCTTTATCTGTTGTGGTCTAGTACTGTCTTTTTGCTAGCTAGGGCCATCTACTTTAAGTGCTGCCTGTCTTCCCAGTGGCCTACTTGGTGTGTGAATTCCTGACTGCTCATAATTTGCAGAGAGTTGTTGACACATCAATCAGGATCAAAGGGCAGGGCAATTTGTGACTTGTTTTGGTAATCAGTGGCTGTATTGGAGGGGGAGTGGTTTCACCTCTCCTAGGCAATCAGCAATTAGTACAGGCAGGTGTGCTCTCCACCTCTGCTAGACAATTAGCAATTAGTGTTAGTTCTTCAGTCTCCCCTGGTTTCTCAGTGGCAGCCGTAGGTGGTGGTCGTGTCGCAAAACTAAGACCGTTCTGCTGAGTTGTTTGAGGAAGGAAAGCTCCACACAACTCTCTCACTTGAGTGTCTTACCTAGTTATTTACAGAATCTCATTATGCTCTTTTGTAGCTTTGTCAACTATGTGTCTGTTTTCTATACCTGTTGGCACCTCTCCCTGTAGTATTTGCGGATGCTCCCCACCACTTGACTGCAACCCGTCTAAGTTAGTCTACCCTGCGCGTACAACCATGTTGAATTCCGGGTCTCTGGCAGGGTTTGGAACTGTCAATCTGCAGTCAAGAACGTAGAGTTCATCTCAGCCTGTGAGGCCCTTCAGTCCCTTGACTTTTTGGCCCTGGCGGAGACATCGGTTAACACTGATACTCCAGCTGCTATTTCTTCATCTGACTTTTTTTTTTCATAGTATGAGAGCATCTGGTCAACGTGGTGGTGGCACAGGTCTACTAATTTCTGCTAAGGGGAGATTCTCTTTCCTCACCTATCCATCTCATTTGAATTCCATGCTGTCATTTGTCCACTCAAGCTTAACATTATTGTCTTCCATCGCCCACCAGGTGCCCATGAAGAGTTCCTCAATGAGCTTGAAACCTTGTAAAGCTCATTTCCTGAAGATGGCTTACCGCTCTACGTACTTGGCAACTTCAACATCCCGACATCTGCCTTCGATTAATTTCTTTACAACTCTTTCCATTCCTTGCCTTATTTGACCTCACCCTTTTCCAAGCCCCTCCAACTTACAAGGCAGGCAATACACTTTACCTCATCTTTACTAGAGGCTGCTCGCCTACTAATCTCACCGCAACCCCCCCCCCCCCCCCCCCTCCAGGTCTCTGATCTACTTTTACTTTTCTGTCTCCCTTTCCTCCACACTAACCACTCAGGCCATGACCATCTGGGTAGGGGCTGTTGCAATCTATGCTCTCTTTCCCACTACTCCCTTCTCTTCTATCATCTCTCCTTCTGCTAAATCCTTCTCCCTCCTGTCTTATGATTCTGCCTATTCGACTCTGCACCATTTCTGCAACCTACGGCTCGCACTGTCCCCTTTTCTCCCGCTACACTCCTGCTCTGTGACTGATTGCAAGCTTACAGAACAGGGCAGCTGATCGAAAATGGAGGAAAACTAAACTTTCGGAGGACCTATCATCCTTTCACTCCCTCCTCTCTACCTTCTCTTCCTGCTGCTAAAGCCACTGTCTACCACTGAGTCTCAAGACTCTGCCTCTAACCCTAGCAAACTCTTTCCACCATCTTAATCCTCCAACCCCTCCCTACTCCCTTTCTGTGGACGACTTTTGTCAACGACTTTGAAAGTTCACCACATTGCTACTCATTCATTCAACCTATTGAGTCCAATGGTCTCACTCACACAGAACTACCCTAAGCCTTGACCTTTCTCCTCTCTCTCTCCAGATGACATCCTGTGACTAGTGAGGTCTGACCGCCCAACAACTTGCCTGCTTGACCACACCCCCCCTTCTCCAGACGATCTCTGGAGACCTCCCATTCCTCATTTCCTCATCAACTCATCCCTGAGTACTGGCTGCGTCCCCTTTGACTTCAAAATGTCCCGAGCCTGCTGTCTAAACTTTCTCGTTATCTCTCTCAGAACGATCTTCTTGACCCTAACCAGTCAGGCTTCAAGACGGGTCACTCAACCGAGACTGCTTTTCTCTGTGTCAAGGAGGCTCTACGCACTGCCAAAGTTGACTCTCTCCTCTATTCCCATCCTCCTCTATTCCCATCCTCCTCGATCTATCCACTGCCTTCGACACCGTGAACCATCAGATCTTCCTCTCCATCCTCTCGGGGCTGGGGGTCTCAGGCTCTGCACACTCTTGGATTGCATCCTACCTGGCATGCCGCTCCTACCAGGTGACGTGGAGAGGATCTGTGTCTGCACCACGTACTCTCACTACTGGTGTCCCCCAGAACTCAGTTCTAGGCCCTCTTCTCTCTATACATGAAGTCACTCGGGTCTGTCATATCCTCACATGGCCTCTCCTATCATTGCTATGCAGATGACACTTAACTACTCAGGCCCCCCCCCCCCTGCCCGACAACTCCAGTGTCGCTCTCCCAGACTGCAAAGAATCTTAGCGTGACCTTGGACAACATCCTGTTCTTTGCAAACATCAAAGCAGTGACCCGCTCCTGCAGGTTCATGCTTTACAACATCAGTAGGGTACGACCCTATCGCACACAGGAAGCGGCGCATGTCCTAATCCAGGCGCTTATCCTCTTCCATCTGGACTACTGCAACTCGCTGTTGGCTGGGCTCCCCGCTTGTACCATCAAACCCCTGCAACTTATCCAGAACGCTGCAGGCCACCTGGTTTTCAACCTTCAAGTTCTCTCATGTCACCCCGCTCCTCCGCACACTCCAGTGGCTTCCAGTCGATGCTCACATCCAATAGAAGACCATGGTGCTTACCTATAGAATAGCAAGAGGAACTGCCCCTCCCTACCTTCAGGCTATTTTCAAACCCTACACCCCAACTCGGGTCTCTTGGCCCTCCACCGCTACAGGAGGGTAGCTACGGGAGGGCCGCTCCCACTCAGCCCAGTCCAAGCTCTTCTATGTCCTG
This sequence comes from Salvelinus namaycush, assembly GCF_016432855.1. Taxonomy (NCBI): domain Eukaryota; kingdom Metazoa; phylum Chordata; class Actinopteri; order Salmoniformes; family Salmonidae; genus Salvelinus; species Salvelinus namaycush. The sequence goes on from NC_052310.1 coordinate 51,111,525, forward strand.
GAACCAACTTCCCCTTGAAGCTAGGACAGGGTCCCTGCCCATCTTCTGAAACCTACCTCTTCAAACAGTATCTTAAATAATCCCCCCCCCATTTAAAAATAAAGTAACTTGCACTTGACCCTTCTAGCTCTGACTCTACTGATAGCTACAATATTGTAATGTACTTTCTATGCCTGTGATATGTGGTTATCCCACCTAGCTCTCTTAAATTGACGCACCAACTGTAAATCGCTCTGGATTAGATAGTCTACTAAAATGTCAAATCAAATTGGTATCATCAGCAAAGAATTCGAAGCTTGGACACAGCATCAAGGTCATTGTTATAGATTAGGAATAACAAAGGTCCAATTATCGAACCCTGTGGGGCGCCACAGGTTCTTGGCCCTGGTAGATGCACATCCATTTGCATAAACAAATTTTAAACACAACTATATAATCATGAACTGTAATAATGCATTTTAGAAATAAATATTTAATGATCAACTGTGTCAGCGTATTCATTGTTAAGGGCTATAAATATTTTATCCACAATCTGCAAAAGAGCCACGTGGTAGTTTTTACGAAAACACACATTGGTGCTCATATAGAATAGAGTTGATTTTAAATGTTTCAACATTCTCTTATACACCAATTTTTCTAGGATTTTAGAAAAACATGGTAGTACAGATACTGGGCGATTAATTTGTAAAGCTCTTGGATCCCCAGATGTATATAGGGTGATCACTTTGGCAAGCTTCACATTTTTAGGAACAATGAGTTTGCTTAGATTTGGTGAAGATATACAGTACGTTAGTCTCAGTGACCGAGGAAGACACTGATTTCACCAAAGAGGCGCAATCTCATCATGACCTGCTGCTGATATCTTTAAGTTACCAATTACCTCCATTACATCAGGAGGATCAAACTTGTTCGGTTCTGAACAGAGTAAAACTTACCCAAAACTAGAAAAAGGTCAAACCAAGTTTATTCACCCACTGGTTCATACAGCTGCAAAAGACCAAAAACATGAGAATACAAGAACATATATGTATACCCTCCTTCTAGGCAGTCAACTCCTTGGACATCTATACAGCCAATACATCTCTGCTAGTCAGGAACTTAATTGGCTCCTCTCACTGGTGTAGTCATGGCCCTGCCTGATGCTAGAAGCTTCGTGAGCATGGAAGTATATGTGTGTGTAATAGGACTGTTTCTTCTCACTTCATCTGACCTGACCTCAGGCCGATTCCTCCCTCCTCCCTGATCCACGGCTGTCCTACCTTATCAGTGTTTGAAACCAGACTGTTGCCCTTTGCCTCCCTCATTAGGAGCCATGATATTTAACTTCTTTGGGGTACCCCCCCTTCTTCTCAATTTCCGCCTAAAGACATACCCTAATCTAACTGCCTGTAGCTCAGGCCCAGAAGCAAGGATATGCATATTCTTGGTATCATTTGAAAGGAAACACTCTGAATTTTGAGGAAATGTGAATTGAATGTAGGAGAATATAACACAATAGATCTGGTAGAAGAAAATACAAGGAAATAAACATACGTTTTCTGTTTTTTATTGTTGCTGCATCATCTTTCAAATGACCAAGAACAGCCAAACATACAGATAGGATGCTGTGAATGATTTGAATGAAGAACATAAGATGGCAACAATGGCTGAGCAAAGTTTTAGACAGATAATAACAAAAATGAGCGAGCTACATGACATTGAGCATAAAGTCACCCAGGTGTCCCACACAAATGTACACAAGTGGCCGAATTGGTACAGTGATACATTTTGAAGGAAAGAACTATATACAAAATACATAAATGCTATTCTAACCCCCCCCCCCCAAAAAAGAAAATATATATATGAAGAAAATAAAAAAATAACAAAATTATAATAAACAAACAAATAACAAGGGTAACTATTTACACATTTTCTATTTACAATAGTATATATTTTATAAATAAATATAGATAAATATTGTGAAGACCCTCAGTCCTCTACACAATATTGTGCTGCTGGTGCCATGGCCCATGGCAGTCTCTTTCTGCTGTAAAGCAGATGCTTACTGAACAGGTGGTGCAGGTGATGGGGCATTTCCTGTGACAAAGGGCACAACGTCGCCTCCCCACTGTGCCCTTTTTGCCCTGAGGCACAGTCATGCCTGCAGAGATGAATCTGGGCAGGTTACCACTACTGGTTGACGGAGCAGAAGGTGCTGCAGTGGACTTGCTGTAGCTAGCAAGCTCCTGGATGAGCAGCTCCCTGAAGGCTAGCTGTGAGATGGGGGGCTGTCTCTATCAATTTCCTCTATAATTTGGGTTAAATCTGTATACCTAGACTTTGTTTTAGCTTTTCCTGATTTATTCGCCATAATTTAAATATATAAACTTGTTGAAAATGCTATTGAATATGTACTGCTATGCGTAACACTCGTGGCTCCGTCAAGTAGGATTTGCAATGGCGAATGAACCTCTTTTACGCCAAAGGCTGGTCTTCAAACGTATAACCATTACATATTGCTGTTTACCTCAGCTCATTGGCTATCTTCCAAGCTAGATTTCAAGATGATCAGTGGTCATTGGGCCAAAATACAGTCAATCAACGATAGACCGGTCCTACCATTGGTGCGGAATGAGGTCATTGATTGGTCTCTTCAAATCGGTTTGTTTCGGTCAATACGTCCCGGGAAAAGAGACATCATGTATGGTTGTGTTAGTAACAACCAGAGGATTGCAATGAAATCAACCATGACTGGATAAATGTTTGTTTAGTGTGTGTAATTACCACGAACGCTTCGTCCAAAGTTGAATGAGACGGAAATCACGACGCAACCGGTTTACAAATGTTTCGTGTTAGGCTATAAAAATTGATTTTATCAAACAAAACGAACATTCACTGTGTAGTTAGGACACTTGGCATTGCCACCAGAGGAAGATCTTCAATGGTCATTTTATTGTTATTTCTGACTTTCGTGACGCTAATGCTTGGTTGGAAAATGCTAGTAATACTTGTGTGTGTGGGGCGCCGTCCTCAGAAAATCGCATGTTTGCTTTTGCAGTAAACCTTTTTGAAATCTGACACATTGGCTGGATTAATAAGACATTCCTCTTTTAAATTATGTAAGATACATGTATTTACAAGAATGTTTAATACAACGAATGGTGTATTTAAAATGTTAGCTCTCTGCAGTTTCACAGGATGTTGGCCGGGTGGGACGTTAGCGTCTCACCTACCCTAGAGAAGTTATCAAATCGTATTTGTCACATACACATGGTTAGCAGATGTTAATGCGAGTGTAGCGAAATGTTTGTGCTTCTAGTTCCGACAATGCAGTAATAACCAACGAGTAATCTAACCTAACAATTCCACAACTACTACCTTATACACACACAAGTGTAAAGGGATAAAGAATATGTACATAAAGATATATGAATGAGTGATGGTACAGAACGGCATAGGCAAGATGCAGTAGATGGTATAGAGTACATTATATACATAAGAGCAGTAGCGTGCCGTGGGCCTGGGGCCTGGGCCTTCAGTGAGGTCCTACACAGTCCCACCCGAATTAATCCACCTCTTATTACCATCATTATGATGCCATGGCTCTAGACACTATACATTTAGACAGAAACGCAGTATAACCAGGCGTTGCGTCACCTTGAAATTGACATTTTTATTCAGAGAATTGCAGGGGAAGAGTACAATACAGTACAGTTCAACTAATAGGCAAGAACATAGTCGAGTGCAACATAGTTATATTAATATTCTACTTCTATCCATTTCTGGTCCACAAACTTTGAGCTTTAAGTCCCCCAAAAAATAAATACAGTGTGTTCACTAAACAGCGCATTGTCGCACCCAAAGCAGTTTCACCGTGATGATAAAGACACATAACTATTCACTGAAAATAAAAGAAAGAAAACAAATAATTTGCAACATAGGCTATTTGCCATTTTATTTTGCTAATATATAGGGTATTTAATATTAACGAAATAAAATGCGAAACATACATACACATTTAATAAAAAATAACATGCATTGTATGCCTACTCACCAAAGACTGATTATTTGAACACAAAATCCTTCCTCCTTTCTTTCCTCAAGAAGACTTCAATGACTCTGTTGTACAGTCTATCTGTGCGTTTTAGTTCCACCAATAAGTCCTTTTCTATCGACATGGAGGCTAAAGCTGAAAGCCGAGTCTGTCCAGTAGCATTTCTGGAATATGTTTTGATTCGCTTTAAGGCCGAGAATGACCGCTCGACAGAAGCCGTGGACACAGGGATAGTCACTGTCACATATGCCAATGTGTAAAGTTGCCCCATGTCCTCATTCAGATTTTTCTGCTTAAGGAAATCAAGGAGATCAGAGGGACTTTTCCCTTCAAAATCAGTCATAGCATACATTACAGTCAGTTCTGTTTTTAGCTTGGATAGGTCGAACAGTGTTCCGTGACTCTCTGTTAAGCTGGAGAAGGCTGTTTGCGGGAATTTTTTCCGGTAGGTCTGAAAGTGCCGGGGGTCCAGGAGGGAGAGAAACATTAATTTTTCGTGGTCTTGAAACCTGTTTCGTATCTGGCAAAGAATGTTGTCCAGAATATTGCTGTGGTGTTGTTGATAGTATGTGCGAGGGTCTCCTTGTGCTGGGCCTCTGCGTGCGCTGGGTGAACTTGAGATGCGTGCTGTGTCATCGTAGATTTGACTGAACCTGCACCTCTCTCACTCAATTGTGTCACAAAACTCGTTCACCCTTGTCAGGCAGAATTGTACATCCAAAGTTTGTTTCTGTAGAATTCCAAAAAGCACATCCGAATAATTAAAAATCCCATTGAATGTTTCAAGCAAAAAACAAAACTCAAAATCATCCAAACGTGCATTAAATCCATCAGCCATAAGCACAGTATCCCCGTCATGGTCATCATGATGTTCCAGTAAGTGGTTAAACAGCTCCTTTAGGGCAACTCTCTTTTCAAAGACTGCATTGACCAATCTAGATGTATATTGCCACCTCGTTGGTGCAACCTTAGGAAGACGACGCTTGCAGATGTCATCCAGCAGTTGCGTGCGCTTAGGGGATCATGAGAAAAATGCTGCAAGGCCATTGAGGTTGGCAAAGAAGACCTTGCATTCTTTAAGCTTTGAGGCTCCTTGAGTCAGTACTAAATTTAGTCGATGTGCATAGCAGTGAATGAATAAGGCCATCGGTGCCCTCTCCTTAACTTTAGCCTGCACCCCATTGAGTCCAGATGCCATGACTGCTGCGCCATCAAAACACTGTGCCACAACTTTATCCAGACTACATTCATTTTCCTCCAAGAAACGGAAAATAAGAGCGGCAATGTCATCAGCTCGCTTGCCGCTTGTCACATCTTCAAATCGGATAAATCGCTCCTTGACTCCTGTGTCCGTCACATAACGCAGGACGAGTGAGAGCTGTGCTGCATTTCCCACATCTGTTGTCTCGTCCACCATAACAGCAACAAAGGGAGCTTTTTTAATCTCCATTTTGATCTCTTCTCCCATCACTTCAGCAATAGCATAAATTAGGTCATTTTGTATTTTGCCTGACGTCCCAATGAACACTTTGTTAGTGGACAGGTGGTATTGTAAATCTGTGTTGCTTTCAGAAAGAAAAGAAAGAAGCTCCACGTAGTTCCCTTTGTTTGTGGAGTCAGCACTTTCATCGTGTCCCCTAAAAGAAAGTTCCTGTTTACCCAAAAACATGACACAATCAATGAGTCTTTTCAATATTTCCCTATTTTTCTTCACCTTTTCATTGTGCAGCTCCGTTGCCCTGCGCGATTGTTCGTTGAGCTGTAGATCCACTCGGGTGTCCCCAAAAGTTTTCAAAAGCACCATTGCTTGTAAGTGCCCAGCCGCACTTTGGTGTCTCGTTGCTGCCTTGGTTAGACAACTCAAGTTTGCAAAGCCAGTGTGGCTCCAAACACCAAATCGATCACTTGCAAATAATAGGCATTCCCAGCAGTACAGTTTGCAGTGCTTCTCGGAGCCTGTGAGCCATTGATAGCGCTCGTAGTTGGAACTTTGAAAGTGGCGAACGAACCCCTTTCCCGCCTGTGACAGGCTTTGTAGCGTCGGCGTCGGGCGACCTCTCCTTACAATGTCTAACTTTTCTTGAAAAGTTCGTCTTGAGAATGGCGTTATAATTATATCCTCGACCAAATCGATATCTTCTCCTCCTTCCGCCATTGTGGGTTGAAAAAACAGCTTAGTCGTACGCAAATTAATTCGTTTATCAAATTCAGTTTCCTAGTTCTGAGGATCTGCATAGACCTGCCCATAGGACCTGCTTCTCAATATTGGTAATCCAATCAAAAGACGTGCACGCACTACGCCTGCTAGCTGGCTCCTATGTAACACTGGAGCCAGCCAGCAGGCGTACAATAGCCAACTCTAAAGCTGATTGGTTGACACTAAATTTTCATTTCCATTCACTTTAAGCTACAAGCGCCCGCACTGTTGATTCTGAAGGCCTGAGGGCAGATTTTAGACCCCTGGCAACACATGATGGCTGAATATGATTGGATAAAAGATCTAACATAAAGACCAGCCCCCCAAATCTCAACCTGGGGCTGGAAGCAGTGCAACCAAGAGGAAAGCTATGAAATGAAGAGTATAATTCTTACTCTGGGGAATAATTTAATACATATTTGTGGGAAAATATATTTTAAAAAATATATATATTCTGATGATGTTTAGGCCAGCAGAGAAGGCCTTGCTGGCCCTGACGGCCCACCACTGCATATGAGATGAGTAATGTAGGGTATATAAACATAAAGTGGCATAGTTTAAAGTGGCTAGTTATACATGTATTACATAAAGATGGCAAGATGCAGTAAATGATATAGAGTACAGTATATACATATACATATGAGATGAGTAATGTAGGGCATGTAAACATTATATTAAGTGGCATTGTTTAAAGTGGCTAGTGATACATTTTTACATACATTTCCATCAATTCCCATTATTAAAGTGGCTGGAGTTGAGTCAGTATGTTGGCAGCAGCCACTAAATGTTAGTGGTGGCTGTTTAACAGTCTGATGGCCTTGAGATAGAAGCTGTTTTTCAGTCTCTCGGTCCCTGCTTTGATGCACCTGTACTGACCTCGCCTTCTGGATGATAGCGGGGTGAACAGGCAGTGGCTCGGGTGGTTGTTGTCCTTGATGATCTTTATGGCCTTCCTGTGACATCAGGTGGTGTAGGTGTCCTGGAGGGCAGGTAGTTTGCCCCCGGTGATGCGTTGTGCAGATCTCACTACCCTCTGGAGAGCCTTACGGTTGTGGGCGGAGCAGTTGCCGTACCAGGCGGTGATACAGCCCGACAGGATGCTCTCAATTGTGCATCTGTAGAAGTTTGTGAGTGCTTTGGTGACAAGACAAATTTCTTCAGCCTCCTGAGGTTGAAGAGGCGCTGCTGCGCCTTCTTCACAACGCTGACTGTGTGGGTGGACCAATTCAGTTTGTCCGTGATGTGTACGCCGAGGAACTTAAAACTTACTACCCTCTCCACTACTGTCCCGTTGATGTGGATAGGGGGGTGCTCCCTCTGCTGTTTCCTGAAGTCCACAATCATCTCCTTTGTTTTGTTGACGTTGAGTGTGAGGTTATTTTCCTGACACCACACTCCGAGGGCCCTCACCTCCTCCCTGTAGGCCGTCTCGTCGTTGTTGGTAATCAAGCCTACCACTGTAGTGTCATCCGCAAACTTGATGATTGAGTTGGAGGCGTGCATGTACACGCAGTCATGGGTGAACAGGGAGTACAGGAGAGGGCTGAGAACACACACTTGTGGGGCCCCAGTGTTGAGAAACAGTGGGGTGGAGATGTTGTTACCTACCCTCACCACCTGGGGGCGGCCCGTCAGGAAGTCCAGTACCCAGTTGCCCAGGGTCTCAAGCTTGATGACGAGTTTGGAGGGTACTATGGTGTTAAATGCTGAGCTGTAGTCGATGAACAGCATTTTCACATAGGTATTCCTCTTGTCCAGATGGGTTAGGGCAGTGTGCAGTGTGGTTGCGATTGCGTCGTCTGTGGACCTATTGGGTCAGTAAGCAAATTGGAGTGGGTCTAGGGTGTCAGGTAGGGTGGAGGTGATATGGTCCTTGACTAGTCTCTCAGCACTTCATGATGACGGAAGTGAGTGCTACGGGGCGGTAGTCGTTTAGCTCAGTTACCTTAGCTTTCTTGGGAACAGGAACAATGGTGGCCCTCTTGAAGCATGTGGGAACAGCAGACAGGGATAAGGATTGATTGAATATGTCCGTAAACACACCAGCCAGCCGGTCTGCGCATGCTCTGAGGATGCGGCTGGGAATGCCGTCTGGGCCTGCAGCCTTGCGAGGGTTAACACGTTTAAATGTTTTACTCACCTCGGCTGCAGTGAAGGGTAACATGTTTGACAGAATGTAAACTTTCTGCACTCCCCCTTGTCTCAGTCAGTAACTTTCCATACACCTAGGTTCTATCCACCTTCTATTGACCCCAATATATATACCTTCATTATACATGTAAAGTAATCAATACGTTCTAGTATGGTAACATGAAAAAGTATATTTCCAACTAGAACCCAACAGTCCCTCCTTTTTGAATAGTAACTCCATACTGTTAAACATGTTATATAAACGTTTAAATCATGTATACATGAACAGAAAATAAAACATGATTCATATTCTGTTGATTTGTATGTTTACACCTCAGACTTATGGCCTCTGACTTATCACACTATGCACACTCTTATTACCCCTCCTTCATAATGACATTTCAGATGGAGCTTTTGACTTTCTCCATTTAAGCTTCAGGTTCTTAAGAGAGTGATAGCAAAATAAATATGACAAGTATTAGTAATGCGTTAAGCCATGCATAATCATCTATGGCAAAAACCAAAGTTTGACAACATGATGATTCCCACTCTCCCTTAGCCTGACTCTATAACTTTGGGATACGCTTCTGCTGGGGTCGACAAAAATGAAGGCTCTAAACACCTCATGCTTTTATCCAGACTTCCTCATCCGGTTGCAGGTTACAAAAGGTGTTCCCACGCCATATCATCCTAACTTCACCCCCCCCCATCTCCCCCTTCTCCCTCCATGGCCACCCGATATACACGTGCGGTGGCCTTAATCAACTGTACCTCGAAAATTCAAGCCCCTTGGGTGATGCAATAGAGATACATTAAAAATGCCCATCCAAGAAGGCTCAAGGTCATTGGCCACAGATACAATGACATCAAATCTACAGTAGCTTTGATTGGATATCAACATCATACTTTCAAATGTTAGCTAGCAGTCATCATCATGAATAAAGTCGACAATCTATCGGCAAATCCTTTTTAATCCTTGTCATATGAAGAGAAATAATGAAGAGAAATTAAAGATAAAATGTATCAGTGCTCATCGGCCATTGGACATAAACATTACACAACAAGTAGGAAATCGCAAATTCAACAATGAGTGGTTTGGAAGGAATCAGCGGCTAACTGCAAGCATTGTAAAGCAATAACTATCCTGCTATTCAGTGGAGTGGGTGTGTGGTCCCAATTCTCGGTTTAAGACTCTCTTTTCCAAGCTTAAAATTAAACATTCAAAATTGGCAATTCTGTCAATCCAGCATGATTTCTGCCATGCTCAAAACAACTGTTAAATCTGACTTCAGTGAGCTCAAGACAACTGGGAACTCATGAAAAAATTTGCTCCGACTGGGAAAATAAGTTTTAAACGGTAATCCAACTCGGATTTGTAGGTCAGGAACTCGGGTCTCTTTTTAGAGCTACGACCTGAAGATCACTGATGCCATCATGATTCGACCTTGTTCCTAGTTGTCTTGAAAGCACCTTAAATCCTGTCACAAACCAGCTCGAAGTTCTTAACAAAAAGGGAGACAACGTGGAGATAAGGAATAACAAAATATATTTATTATCTGAAGAAAACTAAATACTATTTATCAATGGTGTGTGTAGTCAGTAATCAATAGTGTAACTGAGTGGTTGCGTGCATAAATGTGATAATGAGAGATGTTGAAAGGTGCCAACGGAAACAAACAAAAAGGCCACAAAAATGCCACAACCAAAATCTATCATTGTCTGAACGGAGAGAGTCTCCTCAATGAATGGGGAAGTGGTGCATTTTTCCTGGGACACACCCGAGCCCAGGTGTGTTCCATGTCGCTGACGACCCTCCCGACTCCGCCCGCCGACATCCTAATAAGGAAAACAAAAGCAAAGAGAAAGATTACGGCAGACAGAGTGGGAGGGTCTTCACAATCCAGAGAATGCCAGACTTTGATGACAAAGTTTGATGACAAAATTTGCCCACGAAGGACCAAGTGTTCAAGTGAGCACAGCACAACAAGGTGAGTCCAAAAATGTCTTGTATACTGCTGCAGAAATGATGTAATATGCCAGAGAGATATGTATACTGTTGCTAAGAAAGTAATACTAAGTGTATGTTGTGTAGTAAGCTGTTAGTAGCCCATGTGCCTCACCCTAATAAATTGGTCCATTTTCCCCTCTTAATTTCGCCTGCTGTTCTGACTTGGTGGTGCACATGTAGCCTATAACCTGTTTTAGAGAAATGTAATGTAAGAGCTTTCATTGTCTGCTTATATGCCCCCTTCATTTATCCTACTGTTCTAACGCGGTGTACAGGGAAAACACTGTAAGAACGGCCCATGTTCTGAATTCTGTTACTGTACATTTCAAAAGTGCTGAACAAATAGTTATATTGACTACTTCCGTCCTAGCTCGCTCATTGATGTCTTCATCGGTATTACGGATTGCTTCTTATGCGCTTGTCGTCCCATTTTGCTATAATTTGTACATTTCAATTGTCAGTAGAAACCACATTTGTTTAAGCAAGTCAAACATATCAGCTGAATTATCTGTTTCGCTGCCAGACAAGGCTCCGCTGATAGCCAGGTGTAGCAGTGGTAAGGTGTTGGTACTGCTGTTGAGACAGCTTTATGTAGGCCCTAACAGTTTGTGGGCAACGTTTGTCACTGTTATAGTGCAATTCATTTATTGTTGTGTTGTGTTGTAGCTTTTCTGGCATGCTTCTGAGGACGCGGCTGTGAATGCTGTCTGGGCCTGCAGCCTTGCGAGGGTTAACACGTTTAAATGTTTTACTCACCTCGGCTGCAGTGGAGAGCCCGCAGGTTTTGGTAGCGGGCCGTGTCAGTGGCACTGTATTGTCCTCAAAGCGAGCAAAAAAGTTATTTAGTCTGTCTGGGAGCAAGACATCCTGGTCCGCGACCGGGCTGGTTTTCTTTTTGTAATCCGTGATTGACTGTAGACCCTGTCACATACCTCTTGTGTCTGAGCTGTTGAATTGCGACTCTACTTTGTCTCTATACTGGCACTTAGCTTGTTTGATTGCCTTGCGGAGGGAATAGCTACACTGTCTGTATTCGGTCATGTTTCCGGTCACCTTGCCCTGGTTGAAAGCAGTGGTTTGCGCTTTCAGTTTCACGCGAATGCTGCCGTCAATCCACGGTTTCTGGTTTGGGAATGTTTTAATCGTTGCTGTGGGTATTACATCGCAGATGCACTTTCTAATGAACTCGCTCACCGAATCAGCGTATTCGTCAATGTTGTTGTTGGACGCAATGCGGAACATATCCCAATCCATGTGATCGAAGCAGTCTTGAAGCGTGGAATCAGATTGGTCGGACCAGCGTTGAACAGACCTGAGCGCTGGAGCTTCTTGTTTTAGTTTCTGTTTGTTTTAGTTTCCAGCCTGGAAGCAACAAACTTCTTGTTTTAGTTTCCAGCCTGGAAGCAACAAAATGGAGTCGTGGTCAGCTTTTCCGAAAGGAGGGCGAGGGAGGGCCTTATATGCGTCGCGGAAGTTAGAATAACAATGATCCAGGGTTTTACCAGCCCTGGTAGCACAATCGATATGCTGATAGAATTTAGGGAGTTTTGTTTTCAGATTAGCCTTGTTAAAATCCCCAGCTACGATGAATGCAGCCTCAGGGTGTGTGGTTTCCAGTTTACATAGAGTCAGATAAAGTTTGTTCAGGGCCATCGATGTGTCTGCTTGGGGGGGAATATATACGGCTGTGATTATAATCGAAGAGAATTCCCTTGGTAGATAATGCGGTCGACATTTGATTGTGAGGAATTCTAGATCAGGTGAACAGAATGACTTGAGTTCCTGTATGTTGTTATGATCACACCACGTCTCGTTAATCATAAGGCATACCCCCCCCCCCCCCCCCCACCCCTCTTCTTACCAGAAAGATGTTTGTTTCTGTCGGCGCGATGCGTGAAGAAACCAGCTGGCTGCACCGACTCCGTTAGCGTCTCTCGAGTGAGCCATGTTTCCGTGAAGCAAAGAACGTTACAGTCTCTGATGTCTCTCTGGAATGCTACCCTTGCTCGGATTTCATCAACCTTGTTGTCAAGAGACTGGACATTGGCGAGTAGTAGGCTAGGGAGTGGAGCGCGATGTGCCCGTCTCCGAAGCCTGACCAGAAGACCGCTTCCTTTGCCCCTTTTACGGCGTCGTTGTTTATGGTCGCCGGCTGGGATCAGATCCATTGTACTGGGTGGAAGGCAAAACACAGGATCCGCTTCGGGAGAGTCATATTCCTGGTCGTAATGATAGTGAGTTGACGTTGCTCTTATATTCAGTAGTTCCTCCCGACTGTATGTAATGAAACCTACGATTACCTGGGGTACCAATGTAAGAAATAACACGTAAAAAAACAAAATACTGCATAGTTTCCTAGGAACGCGAAGCGAGGCGGCCATCTCTGTCGGCGCCGGAAGTTAGTAATCACTAACCTTTGATGATCATCAGATGACACTCATAGGACATCATGTTACACAATACATTTATGTTTTGTTCGATAATGTGCATATTTATATCCACAAATCTCGGTTTACATTGGTGCCATGTTCAGAAATGTCTCCAAAATATCCGGAGAAATTGCAGAGAGCCACGTCAAATAACAGAAATACTCATCATAAACTTTGATGAACGATACATGTTTTACATATAATTAAAGATACACTTGTTCTTAATGCAACTGCTGTGTTAGATTTTTTTTAAAACTACGTAAAAAGCACACCATGCAATAATCTGAGACGGCGCTCAAACATAACAACATTTCTCCGCCATGTTGGAGTCAACAGAAATACGAAATTACATCATAAATATTCCCTTACCTTTGATCTTCATCAGAATGCACTCCCAGGAATCCTAGTTCCACAATAAATTGTTGTTTTGTTCGATAATGTCCATTACTTATGTCTAAGTAGGTACTTTTGCTAGCATGTTTAGTGCACATGTCCAAACGCTCGCGCAAATGCAGGCGAACTCGGACAAAAACTTCAAAAAGTTATATAACAGGTCGAATAAACTGGTCAAACTAAGTAGAGAATCAATCTTCAGGATGTTGTTATCATATATATCCAATAATGTTCCAACCGGAGCATTCCTTCATGTCTGTAGAAGTTATGGAACGCAAGGCGATATCATGAGGAAAGCGCTGGACCAGGAACTGGCAATCTGCCAGACCACTGACTCATTCCCCTCCCATCCGGCCCCACAACACAGCATAAGCTTCATTCCACGTTCTACAGACTGTTGACATCTAGTGGAAGGCGTAGGAAGTGCAAACTCATCCATATCTCGCTGTGATTTCAATAGGATCTTGGTTGAAAATCGATCAGCCTCAGAATTTCAACAGATCCAAATCTTACAGGGAATTGAATCGGTGATGAGTTGAACATTGACCAGTCTCAGAATTCTCACTTCCTGTTTGGATTTTTTGTCAGGTTTTTTTCTGCCATATGAGTTCTGTTATACTCACAGACATCATTCAAACAGTTTTAGAGACTTCAGAGTGTTTTATATACAATAGTAATAATAATATGCATATATTAGCATCTGGGACAGAGTAGGAGGCAGTTCACTATGGGCACGCAATTCATCCAAAAGCAAATATTGCCAATACAAAGGCTGGGATTGTAAGTCTGAAAGAATTGAAGCAATAAACCAACAATAAATAAATGTGGGAGTGGTTAAAACATGGCTGCCAAGTAGACAGGGGGTTTGTAGTATAATACTACCATTGGACGGCCCGTAGCACCAAGTGGGGTATATGTTACTCTCTGAAATGTATCATGGACCAACATATTGAATCGGCTGTGAACATTCTCAGTTCAAGACGACGTGTTGAGGAAAGGGGGTGTTAGGAACATTTCGGAACTGGTTTAACCTCTTTGGGCTCAAGGGGCAGTATTGAGTAGCCAGATAAAAGGTGCCCATTTCAAAAAGGCCTCGTACTCAATTCTTGCTCGTACAATATGCATATTATTATTACTATTGGATAGAAAACACTCTCTAGTTTCTAAAACCGTTTGAATTATATCTGTGGGTGAAACAGAACTCGACTTAGAGCAATTTTCCTATGTGTATGTCAGAATGCAGAATTTTGCTGGCTGTTCTGAGACCTGTGTATTAATTTGCCTGTCCTCTATTGGTTGAGATGCACTGCATATGCCTTCCACTGGGTGTCAGCGAATAGGGAGAGTTGAAATGGAGTTTCTACGTAGTTCCCAAAGGTTATAAATTGCTTGGAACCGAAATGTCCCATCTTTCCACTCTTCGCTCTGACGCAGGGAGGGTCTTGGCATGTCATGTTAGAAGCTCTTGTTTTAGCTCCTAGTTATATCCGGCTCTGTTTTTATTCGATATAGGTGTTAAAGACATCGTAATGTTGTTATTTTAAACCGAATTATATCAGTTTATGTCAGTATATTGCGATTTTCGGGTATTTATTTTCGTGACGTTGTAGGAAGTTGGGTATCTCTGGCCCACATGGCTATTGTTTACTGCTAATTGCAACGTTGAAGACGACGTTCTCCAACCTAGCAACGATTCTTTTGGACAAAGGACACCTTTCCCAAGATTCTGATGGGAGTTCATCCAAAAGTAAGAACTATTTATGCTGATAATTCATTGTTCTGTTGGAAAAAGTAAAATGCATAAGACGCCATTACTTGCAGTGTAGCCTTGCTTTATCGCACCCTGCATTGCGCAGTAACGTTAATTTAAAAAATGTAATTCAGCGATTGCATTAAGAACTAATTTGTCTTTCAATTGCTGTCCAACCTGTATTTTTTTAGTCAAGTTTATGAATAGTTTTCGATAAGAATAGGTGTCTTTCCAAGATGGCGCCGGACAGATTGCTTGAGTATTTGGACACTATTTTCATTGTATAAGCACGATTTGTGCCGCTAAATATGCACATTTTCGAACAAACTCTATATGCATTGTGTAATATGATGTTACAGGACTGTCATCTGAAGAATTCTGAGAAGGTTAGTGAAAATTAATATATTTTGGTGGTGAATACGTTATCGCTATGTTTGGCTGGAATCAATGCTGTTGTGTGGTTTGCTACTGTGCTAAGCTAATATAACGCTATATTGTGTTTTCGCTGTAAAACACTTAGAAAATCTGAAATATTGTCTGGATTCACAAGATCTGTGTCTTTCAATTGCTGTACGCTGTGTATTTTTAAGAAATGTTTTATGATGAGTAATTAGGTAATACACGTTGCTCTCTGTAGTTATTCTAGTCGAGTTGTGATGGTGGCTGCAATGGTAAACTATGATTTATACCTGAAATATGCACATTTTTCTAACAAAACATATGCTATACAATAAATATGTTATCAGACTGTCATCTGATGAATTTGTTTCTTGGTTAGTGGCTATTTATATCTTTATTTGGTCGAATTTGTGATAGCTACTGATGGAGTAAAAAACTGATGGAGTAAGAAAAGTGGTGTCTTTTGCTAACGTGGTTAGCTAATAGATTTACATATTGTGTCTTCCCTGTAAAACATTCTAAAAATCGGACATGTTGGCTTGATTCACAAGATGTGTACCTTTCATATGCTGTATTGGACTTGTTAATGTGTGAAAGTTAAATATTTAAAAAAAATATCTTTTGAATTTCGCGCCCTGCACTTTGAGCTGGCTGTTGTCATAAGTGTACCGACGTCGGGCTTGCACGCCAAACAGGTTAAAAGAAGTGTGATATGTGCACAGCACAATATTGCATCTACAATGCCTACTCCTGCCCGACAGCAACCCCTGCCAGATGGACTATTTACATTATCACAGATAGACTTTATTGGGCCACTCCCTCGAAGCAGTGGAAAGACTCATGCATTGGTAGTGTAGCGGTCTTCATATGTACCACAGGAGAACCGAGAAATGAAGAGCGACACCACGGCTGTCTTTTAGGCTTTTATGTTGATCTGCAATAGTATTGTGAAAAGACAGGACAGGAACACATCAGTCTCCAATGCACCATCTGACAAGCTGTTCTATAAGGGAGCATGAAGAAAGGTAAAACACATATCCTGTCTCACATCCCCAATACATTGCTAGGTGATTTCAGTGTTGACAGTGCAACACAAACACGTTATAACGTGAAATCGCCTCTATCCCATTCAGACCTTAGAGGGCCAAAACTACATCTCCCATAATGCAACGCCATCACCAGTCGACAGCCCAGCTAACTATCTGCATCACAGAAAGGCATGCTAGCTAGCAACAGCAGCACTTTTAGCACTCTGTAAACTATATTAATAACCACAATAAAACTCTGAAAGTTACATGTTTCAATAGTCTCACACTCCCTTATTTATTTCACGTTGTGGACTTCTACAAAGGAGTAATCTTCAACGCATACCTTTCCCTCTCAGTGTTTTCTCGGACTGAGGAGAACGGGAGCTACGAGTGGTACCAGGGTGTTAGTAGGTGACACAAACACCCAGATGAAATGAAATACTTTTAATGAAACACAACCCGAAGATGTTAACATCATTCAGCTACTGTAGCTGCCTACCTAACATCAACAGGCAGCACCAGTAGCGCAACAATTAAAAATAGACACCAAAAGTAAAGTTCCTGGCGATCATAGCGATCTGACTGCCCCTTCTGTCTGAACTTGGAATATTCCTGTTTGCGGCATTTGGCCACTGACCCTCAACCTGGTTGTTCTGTTCTGCGTTGTGTACTATTCTAATAATTTGATGGTTTGATGGAATAACCTTTTTAACTCTCCTATAGTAGTGGTGGACAGATTCTCCAGATGGACAGAAGTAATCGCAACTTCCTCAGCTTCAGCGAACTTTGTAGCACAAACGTTTTAAAGGGAAGTGATACCGAGATGGGGCTTATTCCGGACCCTAGACTCCGATCAAGGGACACATTTCACCTCCAAAGTGCTACAGGCTGTGTGTAAGGCTTTGGGAATCGAACAACCTTTTCATTGTCCATATAGGCCACAAGCGGCGGGGATTACAAGAGAGTCAGAAACGTTTTGATTAAGGAGAGATTGGCCAGAAGGGAAAGACTGGTTACGAATCTACTGTGCTGCTGTCAATGAGGGCGTCAACGAGACACTACCACAGGACTCACACCATTATTCACGTCACAAATTAGTGATCTGGCAATAATGGGAGAATCTATGTTTTCCTATTGTCAGAAAATGACCCACGTGTTGCAGTGTGTATATTTACAGGTGAAAGCAGCCTATAAGGAGCAGGCACCCAGAGATAACCGAGAGCACGAGCTGAATCCCGGAGACCGAGTATACATAAAGATCCACCAGGTGTGGGTGTCGGGACTGCGTTGGTTCGGACCACACACGGTACTCTTTACAGCACCTGCAGCTGTGAAGACCACAGCCTCTCCTCGGTGGATACACACTTCTCATGTGAAATGAGATCCAGCTACATAATGGGTGAGCTGAAGAGGAAGAGGAAGAGTAGATTCCACTGTAAACAAGCGCAGTTGGGTGGGGTCTGGGAGCTACTTTAACCACCATAGTTTTTATGTCAGTTGCTTTAATGGTTAATGCCCCATGAAAAAGGATAGATTGACAATTCACATAGTATTGACCAAATACTTGATAGCAAGACTAGTACATTGGACATAGGCTGTTAAGAACAAGGTGTAATTTTATTACAGACAGGAGAGTGAAAGGAACAAAACTAGATTTTGCCAGGGTTCTCGATCAGCTGAAGATAAGTTAATAACTTTCAGACTAGTGCTACCAGAACAAAAAATCTCAGAAGGTCAAAAACATTGACACAACCGTTGCTGACGATTGTGCAGCAAATTATGGTGTGGGGGAAGTGCTATCGAATAAGAGGATGTTCTATTTACCAGTGATGCCCTACAGTACTGAAACTAAGGGGGTGAAGTGGTCAGGCAAGGATTTAGACGCCAGCAGACCACGAGCCTGGTGAAAGATGGCTTGTTGGGGTAATTATACTCTGGACAATATCATGATGGGTGAATATTCTGACGGTCAAGCGTCAAGGGGAAGAAGAGGCATATGAGCAGATGATGGCATACTTACAGACTCATTTAGGGGCTGAACTAGTGATGGAGACAGATTCATCAGTGTAAATGGTATGATGAGGGAGTCATGGGTCAGTCCTACGTGGTGTTAGTTGCAGATTCTGGCATGACCGATATCAGGGCACTCTATAGAGTCCCTAAAACCAAGGCATTAACGTTACAGGGAATTGGGAAAGCGGAATTGAATATGACTGAGGCGGAGATCTGTGTGGCTCATTGATTAACTTCTTGTCAATAGGGGGGCGCTATTTTCACTTTGGAAAAAATCGTGCACAATTTAAACGGCCTCGTACTTTATTCTAGATCATACAATATGCATATTATTATTACTATTGGATAGAAAACACTCTGAAGTTTCTAAAACTGTTTGAATTATATCTGTGAGTAAAACAGAACTCATTTGGCAGCAAACTTCCAGATAGGAAGTGAAAATTCTGAAAATGGGGCTCTGTTTCAGGGCCTGCCTATTCAACTGGCTTATATTTATCGATATACATGCACTTCATACGCCTTCCACTAGATGCAACAGGCAGTGGAAGGTGGAATGGGGTGTCTAGCTTGATCTGAGGTCGAACAAGAGCTTTTGGAGTGGCAGGTCAGGAATTTCCTTTCTCTACCAAGGCGCGTGAAGCACCTCGATATTGTCTTCTGATAAGCGTTCGGTTTACACGGCGAATATCTCCGGCTCTGATTTTATTTGATACATGTGATGATAACATCGTAAAGTATGTTTTTTCAACCGAGTTTTATCAGATTATTCAACGTTTATTGGGACTTTTGGAGTTTTCCGTTCTTTGCGTAGAGAGAATATGGGAACGTTATCAAGCTTGGCTAGCATTGTGGCGCGAATTCGACATAAGAAAAGGACATTCTAAAACCAAACAACGATTTATTCTGGACCAAGGACTCCTTGTACAAGATTCTGATGGAAGCTCAGCAAAAGTAAGAACAATTTATGATGTTATTTCGTATTTCTGTGGAAAATGTTGATTCCTATTCTCTGCCGTTTTGGCGAGCGCTGTCTCGCAATAACGCAAGCTGTTTGTTATGGTAAAGTTATTTTTAAAAATCTAACACGGCGGTTGCATTAAAGGGATACTTCGAGATTTTGTAGATGAAGGAAGTTAGAAGTCGTTTTGCGAGCCAATGCTAACTAGCGTTACCGCAATGACTGGAAGTCTATGGTATCTTTTACTGGCTCAACATAAAGCTGTTTGATAGCTGCATGTCTAGTGTCACATGTTACCAACACATGAACTTTCTCCCTCGCACATCTTGTTTTTAAATTATTCTAAATAATGATATCCTCTTTGTAGTGAGTCCCTCAATTGCCCTCCATATTGAACCAAATACCATAGAGAAAAAAATATATATACATGGAGTGTTAATACAGAACATGTCCTGTGAATTGCGCTTTACAAATATGAAAACAATTGATTATTAATGTGATAGTGACTGGAAAGATTTGCCAGATGCATACATTCTGCAATCTTTAGC
Organism: Salvelinus namaycush; assembly: GCF_016432855.1. NCBI lineage: Eukaryota > Metazoa > Chordata > Actinopteri > Salmoniformes > Salmonidae > Salvelinus > Salvelinus namaycush. Next base: position 51,131,411 of record NC_052310.1, read on the forward strand.
ATATTCATTCAATCAATCAATCAAAAGTATTTATAAAGCCCTTTTTACATCAGCCAATGTCACAAAGTGCTGTACAGAAACCCAGCCTAAAACCCCAAACAGCAAGCAATGCATATGTAGAATGATGTGGTTAATTTGAAAAATAAATCATGAAGGTGAGGTTACCCATACAATATTGTCTTTCTAATCAGTGTGTGGAGAGAAAGGACACAGCTCTGTGTGTGATTATCTGGACTGTGCCCTACAGAGAGGCAACCTTGGACAAGACAGCCCAGTTGTCAGATAAGCTCCTAATCCCCCCTGCTCACCACACACACACACACAATCTTGTACAACTACCTTGTGAGGACACACAATTCAGTCCCATTCAAAATCCTATTTTCCCTAATCTGTACCCTAACCATAAATCAAGGTCCTAACCCTAATTCTAACCCTAAATCTTACCTTAAACCTAAACCCCCTAGAAATAGCACTTGACCTTGTAGGGACAAACAAAATGTACCTAGTTGGTCAAATTTTTGTTAGGTTATCTTTCTTGTGAGGACTTCTGGTCCCCACAAGTATAGTTAAACAGGTACCCCCACACACACACACACACACACACACACACACACACACACACCTCCGCTACCAGTTGTCAACTGCATCACAGCCTGTGAGTCTTGTCACATCCCTGTAGTATCACTACAAGTGTCAAGAGGTTGCCATGGAAGCTATGACCCTCATTTAGTGCTTCTGGTAATAAAAAAATCCTATCAGGGATCCTGCTATATATTTATTTATTTTTCAATTAACATTATAGAGTACCAGTCAAAAGTTTGGACACACCGACTCATTCAAGGGTTTTTCTTTATTTTTACTATTTTCTACATTGTAGAATAATAGCAAAGACATCAAAACTAAGACATAACACATATGGAATCATGTAGTATCCAAAAAAGTGTTAAACAAATCAAAATATATTTTGGATTCTTCAAAGTAGCCACCCTTGCTTTGATGACAGCTTTACACACTCAATATTTTAGTGTGCAAAGCTGTTGACAGTAGGTGCTCTTGCTTCAGAAGCCCTGCACACCAGGGAAGCACATTTTATTTGTCTGAAAAGATTAACTCCATCTAACTGGCGAATCAGGAGATCTGGCTACATCGAGTGAGCCTACTTCGCTAGCCAATTGGATAGCTCAAATCACCCTGCCTACAGAGCTTTCACGACCCCAGCCACAGCAAAGTTTGATACTATTACTAGCAGCTCGTCACATCTACTTTAATATAGAGGAATATTTCATTCTGTATGATTCCGAATGTGCATATCTCTTAGTTGGGCAGGATATCAACCCTGATAACATGATTTTTAACCCATTAGATATTAATGAAGCGAACGAGGTTCTGCAAAAGAAAAAACATCATTACACAAGCACAGTTGAAGTCGGAAGTTTACATACACTTAGGTTGGAGTCATTACAACTCGTTTTTCAACCACTCCACAAATTTCTTGTTAACAAACTATAGTTTTGGCAATTCGGTTAGGACATCTACTTTGTGCATGACACAAGTAATTGTTCCAACAATTGTTTACAGACAGATTATTTCAATTATAATTAACTGTATCACAATTCCTGTGGGTCAGAAGTTTACATACACTAAGTTGACTGTGCCTTTAAATAGCTTGGGAAATTCCAGAAAAATATGTCATGGCTTTAGAAGCTTCTGATAGGCTAATTGACATCATTTGAGTCAATTGGAGGCGTACATGTGGATGTATTTCAAGGCCAACCTTCAAACTCAGTGCCTCTTTGCTTGACATCATGGGAAAATCAAAAGAAATCAGCCAAGAACTCAGAAAAAAAAGGTAGACCTCCACAAGTCTGGTTCATCCTTGGGAGCAATTTCCAAACGCCTGAAGATACCACATTCATCTGTACAAACAATAATATGCAAGTATAAACACCAAGGGACCACGCAGCCGTCATACCGCTCAGGAAGGAGACGCGTTCTGTCTCCTAGAGATGAACATACTTTGGTGCGAAAAGTGCATATCAATCCCAGAACAACAGCAAAGGACCTTGTGAAGATGCTGGAGGAGACAGGTACAAAAGTATCTATATCCACAGTAGACTGAGTCCTATATTGACATAACCTGAAAGGCCGCTCACCAAGAAAGAAGCCATTGCTCCAAAACCGCCATAAAAAAAGCCAGACTATGGTTTGCGACTGCACATGGGGACAAAGATCGTACTTTTTGGAGAAATGTCCTCTGGTCTGATGAAACAAAAATAGAACTGTTTGGCCATAATGACCATCGTTTTGTTTGGAGGAAAAAGGGGGAGGCTTACAAGCCGAAGAACACCATCCCAACCGTGGAACACGTGGGTGGCAGCATCATGTTGTGGGGGTGCTTTGCTGCAGGAGGGACTGGTGCACTTCACAAAATAGATGGCATCATGAAGATGGAAATGTATGTGCATTTATTGAAGCAACATCTCAAGACATCAGTCAGGAAGTTAAAGCTTGGTCGCAAATGGGTCTTCCAAATGGACAATGACCCCAAGCATACTTCCAAAGTTGTGGCAAAATGGCTTAACTTCTCTAGGGTAGGGGGCATCATTGGGAATTTTGGATGAAATGCATACCTAAATTAAACTGCCTGCATCTCGGGCCCAGAATATATAATATGCATATAACTGGTATATTTGGATAGAAAACACTCTAAAGTTTCCAAAACTGTTAAAATAGTGTCTGTGAGTATAACAGAACTGATTTGGCAGGTGAAAACCTGAGAAAAATCCATTCAGGAAGTAGTTGTTTTTGTTGTTTTTGTAGTTTTCTATTCAATGCCAATACAGTATCCATTGACTTAGGACTCAGTTTCTATGCCTTCCACTAGATGTCAACAGTCTTCAGAAATGGTTTCAGGCTTGTATTCTGAAAAATGAAGAAGTAAGAGCAGTCTGAATGAGTGGACCCTGCCGTGTCACATAGCTTTTTCCTGCGCCAGACCGAGAGAGTGCCTTTCTTGTTAACCTTTTAAATTGACAACGTTATTGTCCGATTGAAATATTATCGATTATTGAGGATAAAAACAACTTGAGGTTTGAATATAAACATCGTTTGACATGTTTCTATGAACTTTACGGATACAATTTGGATTTTTTGGTCTGCCTGTTTTTACTGCGTTTGAGCCTGTGGATTACTGAAGAAAACGTGCGAACATAACGGAGGTTTTTGGGTATAAAGAGACTTCATCGAACAAAAGGAACATTTATTGAGTAAGTTAATGTCTGCTGAGTGCAACCATATGACGATCATCAAAGGTAAGGGATTCATTTTATCTCTATTTCTAAATTGTGTAACTATTCTACCTGGCTGGCTACTGTTTGTAATGATTTGTCTAGTGGGCTATGTTCTCAAATAATTGTAAGGTATGCTTTCGCCGTAAAGCATTTTTTAAATCTGACAGTGGTTGGATTCACAAGCAGTTAATCTTTAAACCTATGTAAAACATGTTTTGTTTTCTGAATTTTTATAATGAGTATTTCTTATTTGAATTTGGCACCCAGCAGTTTCACTGGCTGTTGAAGAGGTGGGACGCTACCGTCTCACTTGCCCAAGAGAGGTTATGGACAACAAAGTCAAGGTATTGGCTGGGCCATCACAAAGCCCTGACCTTAATCCTATAGAAAATGTGTGGTCAGAACTGAAAAAGCGTGTTGCGAGCAAGGAGGCCTACAAACCTGACTCAGTTACTCCAGCTCTGTCCGGAGGAAGGGGCCAAAATTCACCCACTGTCACGCCCTGGCCTTAGTTATCTTTGTTTTCTGTAATATTTTGGTTAGGTCAGGGTGTGACAGGGGGGATGTTTGTCTGCATTTATCTCGTCTTGGGTGGTTGTATGGTATAGGGGGTTTTGGTAGAGTATATGGGTTTGTGTTTGAGTGTAGGTGTCTAGGTATGTCTATGGTTGCCTGAATGGTTCTCAATCAGAGACAGCTGTCATTCATTGTCTCTGATTGGGAGCCATATTTAAGGCAGCCATAGGCATTAGGCTATGGTGGGTAATTGTCTATGTCTATGTGTAGTGTTTAGTGTCAGCACTATTTTGTTTGAATAGCTTCACGGTCGTCTGTTTGTTGTTTTTGTTCGTTTGTTCGTCTTCATAATAAAAAAAGATGTCTTTCTATCACGCTGCGCCTTGGTCCTCTATTCAAAGTTACGACGATCGTGACACCCAACGTATTGTGGGAAGCTTGTGGAAGGCTACCCAAAACGTTTGACCCAAGTTAAACAATTTAAAGGCAATGCTACCAAATGCTAATTGAGTGTCTGTAAACTTCTGACCCACTGGGAATGTGATGAAAGAAATAAAAGCTGAAAGAAATAATTATCTCTACTATTATTCTGACATTTCACATTCTTAACTGCTAATTTTTAACCATTTAACTAATAACTCATATTTATCCACCTTTTACAAATATAATCTACCTCTCCTCCACCATAGTTTCTCGCCTTCATTGTGAGGTTTACGGTAAAAACTCACTGCAGTCTGGTACAGTACAGTATGTCTAATTACGAGTACAGACCAAGGTAGAACTAATTTGTTTAGAATGGGAGAAAAACAAGGCGCTTCACAGCTGACTGGATCCTGATGTATTCCACTCTGACACCGCCATCCCTGGTCAGCTCCCTCTTCGCCACTGTTCATCACTACCAAGTATCGCCAACCCACTTTTTACAGCTGTTGGTTGAAGCGTTTCGGATCATTTTTATAGAGTGAACCCCACTGTCGCTCAGCGTTAATTAGCCCAAATGTCACTGTGCTTTGCTGAAATCAATGCCCGTAGGGGATGCGTTCTCTCTGACTGTTGTCTAGTGGCCCTCCTGGAAGAGCACTACAGGGACCACTGTGGCCAATCAGGAGACTGCAGGGGCAGTTGGCACGATGCAATCATCAACTACCACTCATCATATTGTTTGAGTCAACATACTGGTAGAAAGGCACTGTATAAATCCAATTCATTATTGTTGTTGTTGTCATTATTATTATTATGTATTCTGGAACTGAGTCATAATGTATTCCAAACCAGAGGAGTTTGAGTGCTGTGAATTTTATAGGTAATGCAAGTAGTATGGTACAGTAATAAGGGGCACGGTATTAAATTGTATATTCTACATCACTGGCTATCAAAATGTGTTAGGATGACTCATATTTCATAGTCCTGTTCCAATCAGCTGGACTAGTTTTTATAAGTGTCTAGATAGATTCTGGTCTAATCACAGTGCAGAGATACAGTGCAGGGCCCGAAGGACAATGGAGCAGATATAGGACAGGAAGTAGAAACATATAGGAGAGGATGGATAGATCCATAATGCACAGGGCCGGGAGGTTCTCCAATCAATTACAGCAAGGCACAGAGGTCACGGTCAAACAAACCCATTGAGACATAACTGAGGGATGTCAACCGTATTGATACTCCATGTATTAATGGCTGCTTCCTCCTTCCTGGTGCACTACTAAAGATGACAAAGGCCACAGGCTTGGAAGGGTAATCCACGTGATGGGGAGAGAGGGGTCTGTGTTTGGCACACTGGAGGAAGGTGATAACACACACAAATACACCCTGGAGAGAGAAACAAACAGCTTAATAACCAAGCCTGCAGCCCAAGGAAAGCACATATTTACCCTCGAAGTGCTGCTGGTGGGAAAGGTCAGGTAATGTAGAGTGTATTATCACTAATCTCTATCTTCTACCTCTGATCGCCTCTTCCAGCTTTGGATCACAGTGAATAAAATGGCCTTGTTGAGAAATAATACATTGAAGCACATTTGTATACAGTGCATACGGAAAGTATTCATACCCCTTGACTTTTTCAAATCAAATTATTATGTTATTTGTCACATGCACCGAATTCAACAGGTGTAGTAGACCTTACAGTGAAATGCTTACAAGCCCTTAACACGTTTTTGTTAACTTATTAAAGCATTGTTGGTTTAGTAAAAAATAGATAAGTTAGAGAAAATAGAAAATAAAAGTAACAAATAATTAAACAGCAGCAATAAAGTAACAATATCAATAGTTAGGCTATATACAAGGGGCACCAGTACAGAGTCAATGTGCAGGGGCACTGGTTAGTCCAGGTAATTGAGGTAATACAGTATGTACATGTTGGTAAAGTTAAAGGGACCATGCATAGATAATAAACAGAGTAGCAGCATCGTAAAAGAGGGGTCTGGGTAGCCCTTTGATTAGCTGTTCAGGAGTCTTATGGCTTGGGGGTAGAAGCTGTTAAGAAGCTTTTTGGATCTAGACTTGGCGCTCCGGTACCGCTTGCCATGTGGTAGCAGAGAGAACAGTCTATGACTAAAGTGGCTGGAGTCTTTGACAATTTTTATGGCCTTCCTCTGACACTGCCTGGTATAGAGGTCCTGGATGGTGGGAAGCTTGGCCCCAGTGATGTACTAGGCCATACGCACTACCCTCTATAGTGCCTTGCGGTCAGAGGCCAAGCAGTTGCCATACCAGGCAGTGATGCAACCAGTCAGGATGCTCTCGATGGTGCAGCTGTAGAAACTTTTGAGGATCTGAGGACCCATGCCAAAACTTTTCAGTCTCCTGAGGGGGAATACAGTGGTTTGTCTATAAAGTTGCAGCAAACTACAGCACAGCTTGCATGGTGCCGCAGAATTCTATGGCACGTTATTTAAGTGTCAGTCATTGTAACTAATAAAATGAGTTAGTGCTAGTTTGACCACAACAGGGCATCCTTGAGAACCTTTTTTGTAAAAACATAGTATATGGGACTGATTTTAAGAAATGTTGCTTAAAACTTCTTATGGCTGCAATCCCGTTAACGGGATCGATATGACAACAGCCAGTGAAAGTGCAGGGCGCCAAATTCAAACAACAGAAATCTCATAATTACAATTCCTCAAACATACATGTGTCTTATACCATTTTAAAGGTAATCTAGTTGTTAATCCCACCAAAGTGTCCGATTTCAAATAGGCTTTTCAGCAAAAGCACCACAAACGATTATGATAGGTCACCACCAACTCACAAAAAATTCAGCCATTTTTCCAGCCAAAGAGAGGAGTCACAAAAAGCACAAATATAGATAAAATGAATCACTAACCTTTGATGATCTTCATCAGGTGACACTCATAGGACTTCATGTTACACAATACATATATGTCTTGTTCGATTAAGTTCATATTTATATCCAAAAACCTCAGTATACATTGGCGCCATGTTCATAAATGCCTCCAAAATATCCAGAGAGCCACGTCAAATAACAGAAATACTCATCATAAACTTTGATGAAAGATACATGTTTTACATAGAATTAAAGATACACTTGTTCTTAATGCAACCGCTGTGTCAGATTTCCAAAAAGCTTTACGGCAAAACACAATATTCAATCATCTGAAAACAGCGTTCAGCCACAAAAGCAAGCCATACAGTTACCCGCCAAATTGTGGAGTCAACAAAAGTCATAAATAGCATTATAAATCTTCACTTACCTTTGCTGATCTTTGTCAGAATGCACTCGCAGGACTCCCACTTCCACAAGAAATGTTCGTTTTGTTCGGTAATGTCCATCATTTATGTCCAAATAGCTATTTTTGTAGCGTGTTTGGTAAACAAATCCAACGTCAGGAATCGCGTTCACTAAAAGCTGACAAAATGTCCAAAAGTTCCGTAACAGTCAGTAGAAACATGTCAAACGATGTATTGAATCAATCTTTAGAATGTTTTTAACATAAATCTTGAATAACGTTCCAACCGGAGAATTACATTGACTTCAGATGAGCGATGGAACAGAGCTCCCTCTCATGTGAACGCGCATTGTCAAAGAATGGTCAGGCCATGGCAGACCTGACTAATTCCCCTCTCATTCGGCCCCCGTTCACAGTAGAGGCATCAGACAAGGTTCTATAGACTGTTGACATCTAGTGGAAGCCGTAGGAAGTGCAAACTCATCCATATCTCGCTGTTATTTCAATAGGATCTTGGTTGAAAATCAACCAGCCTCAGAATTTCCACTCCCTGTTTGGATTTTTTCCCAGGTTTTTGCCTGCCATATGAGTTCTGTTATACTCACAGACATAATTCAAACAGTTTTAGAAACTTCAGAGTGTTTCCTATCCGATACTAATAATAATAATATGCATATATTAGGAACTATGACTGAGGAGCAGGCCGTTTACTCTGGGCACCTCTGTGCACCTTTCATCCAAGCTACTCAATACTGCCCCTGCAGCCATAAGAAGTTAATTTGCTTAATTTTATGGTGTTTCTTTCCCAAGAAAAACTAAAAACCCTCAGGGTTTCCGTTAGGATGGAACAGAAAATGTGGCGATGTACAACGTGACGGTTGGGAGTAGACTACAGTACTAAGAGCATAACATTTCCACACCCTAATTGTATAATTGTAGTCTAACCAATACCCAAACAGAGATTCAGTGAAAATAAAGATATCATTGATTCATCAAGACCATCATGCTTGTCTCAGAGCAGTGCGAAACAGTGATAAAATAGTTGACCACAGCGGGTAGGCTGTTGCTTAAAATCCTATTGCTTCTAACTTCAATATGCTCTTTAAATAAATAAGACTTACACCACTTTTAACAGCCCATTACTCAACATTAGTGAGACTCATGTTGCCTACAGTAGGCCTACAGTATATTGAACAAAAACATTTTCCCAAGAACTGAATGCCAATAATAACATATGGGTCTCTCGGTGGCGGCTGGCAAGGGTATCGAACCTGTATCTGTAGCAACTCATTTTTGCACTGTGATGCAGTGGCTTAGATCACTGCGCCAATCGGGAGGCCCCATCCACAAAGTATCAAAATACATAGAGGTGTTGGTAAAGCTATATTGTCCTGAACGGAATGTATGATGGGCCTATGGAGAACCTACCGCTGAACAGTAACATGCAATAAATGGACTTTGGGACAATATGTTTCGTCAGCCAAAATGGTAGTAATGACGATAGATGGAATATAAAAATGAATGTCGTTTTTGTTATGTTATTAAAAATTAAATGATGTTATAACGAAAACATTGTAACTTGAAGAGTTTTCACAAGATGTACCTGATGTTTGCATATTGTGCATTTTGTGGAAATTGTCCAGATCGAATAGAATGTTTTTGTAAAGATGACATGTGAAGTTAGTTGTCTAAATTGGAACTGAGTAAAATCCAGTCCTTGCCTTGCAACTAGTTATGCCGAGAGAACTTGCCCTAAAGGCGTAAAACGCCCATTTCTGACCCAAGGGTATAAAACATGTGAGTTAAGAATTGACATGATGACTAAGTGACCACGAGCTGCAGCCAAGGTCCGAATTAGTTGTAACCCAAAAAGGCAACACGAGGTCGAAGAAGACAAAGGAACCTCTTATTCTATGCTACGGATGAGTAGCTGTTTCTAAGAGGGTGAATTTAAGCAGTACCACCCGGTTATTCTTTCCAAGGAATCGTGTATCTACACTGCTTTCATTCCCACGCTGTAACAATCTACAAGGCTGATTAGCCGTCCTCAGAGGAACCCTTTTTCAGAACAAGGGTGAGGAAACAGACCACTAAGACAAAGGACACTGACATCGTGAGGACAATCAGAGTTACACCCGGTAACCAAAGAAGGGCTGTCATCAGAGGAGAAGTTGAACCCTGTCCACGAAGACACCCCATCGGAGACCTTCAACACGTTAATTACATCATTATATTCTGACCCATAAGAGCGGCAGTTCGGGGAAAGGTTATGGTTAAAATAAGAATAGTTTACAAATGTACCCATGTGTGCTTTTCTCTCGTGCACTCTCTCTTTCTCTCTCTTTTGAAATCCCCATTTTGTTTAACACGTGTCATATTGTGTTGGCCCGGTAGGGACCTGTTTCATTGTACTAAGTTCTAATCAATAGCCTAGACTGTGTGTTTGAGTATGTGTATCTTATATTATCATTTTAGCTTGTTAGTAAATAAATAATCAACTCAGTTGGTGTGGTACGGACTTATTTAGTGAGTCTCGGGTTTGTGCAGATTCCCAGATTGCGACTTTCAGGATGAGACTGTAGAGGAAATTATTTAATTAGACACTGTTGTAAAATTGGTATTCTTTTACTTAATTTGGGAGAAGAAAAAAAACTTTCCCATGGTGCCCTAGGTTACTGAGTTAATAATTACCTGATTCATTTAATCACGTAATTATAAACAGTTAATCATTCAATGAGCAGCAGTCGTCACAGTAATCAATACAACGTTACAACACTGGTGAGCAGTTGGTCAAGTTCTGTTGTCACAAGAATAATGGAAATGTCAGGGTGACCTGCTGAACCCGCCAGGTATGTTGACTTTGCCTGTCAGAGGTGGAGTTCCAGAGCTCACATGTGTGCCTGGCATGGACTCTGTCTCCATCTCGTTCCTCGCCCTCTTCAACGTGTCCTTTTCCGCCTGACTCTCCGCCAATGCCGCCTGGCTTTGGACCAATGTATCAGCTGTCGCCCGTATCTCTGCCCTCAGATAATGTTTCTCTTTCTGCTGGTCTGCCTTCAATGACTCGATCTCGGTCTTCAGTTTGAATCTGATCCGTGTGCACCTTCATCAGATGAGCAGAATGGTACCGCCCTGAGCCCCCATCCATTACAGTGGCCTATGATAGAAATGGTAGATCAATTAAGAATTAAAAGTGTCTCCAACACACAAATGCTGCGTACACATTTTAAGAATCTAGCAAAACTAACCGCTTCTTGACAACGATGTGTTTTTTCAGTGCAGCCCGTTGTCCAGCCCTTTGTCCACTGACCTCCACGGATGGTTATCGGCATGGTTGTATGCTCTGCAAAAACACATTCACATTTTAGTGAACAATAATTTAGTATTTTTTTTATTTAACCTTTATTTAATTTTCGATTTTATTACACAGTATGCTGACACATTGATGGGCTATATATATATATTTTTTAAAGAAAATGCACTGGAACCAAAATACTCTCTTCTCAGCTCTGGCTCATTTTCAAGTCCTCTCGTGGTTACGGTCCTAACTCTGGAACAGCAAGCGCCATGTTCTCTTTGGTCGCAATGTAATTTTTTAATTTTTTAATAATTATTTATTATTAAAAAAAAACAAGGAAGGGGTAACATTAAAGTATTCGAACATGAAGGACAAACACTACAGCATCAAGACACTATCAAACATGTATCAGTCTTTCCGAACAGAGCCATACTTATGTGTGAGGGTGCGTGTGCATGATAGTGATATAAAATATATGTCATAGTTTCCTTTTTCATGGTCACAATCATGTGAAACCCGAACCCTCCAAGATCCCCCCACAGTTCCCCAATAGCTGTCCCTCAACCATTCGAGACCCCTTCCACAGACCCCCCCCCCTCTGTATTTTTTTTTTTACAATTAATTCCATTCCCCACCCCCAAGAACCCCCCAATGCACCAACAACCAAGAGAATGAACTAAAGAGAAAAAAGACAGAAGAAAACAGAAGAAAAAGACAGCAAACAACAATGCAAAACAAATGTTAACTAAATAATACATTTCAAACAAAGGACATCAAGGACAACTGAAATCATAACAGCAATACCTACTTTATATGTTTATGTGCATGTCTGGCACTATTACATGTATGTGTGTGTTCTTGCATGTGTTTTTTTGAATGAGAGTGTGTGTATATGCATGTGTGCAAAAACCTGCATGGCATCAGCCTCAGGCAAAACGGCATTAGTTGTAAAAACACTGCCACTTAGTGCCATTCAAATGTACTTTTATTATGTTTATTTTGACTTTTTTTCCCTTTATCTTTTGACCTTCATTCTCTCTCTCACACAGCAACTCCACTCCCACTTGTCTCCAATTCCACATACTAACTCTCAGCTTCCCTCAGCCCATCCCATCTATCTCTGCTGGCCACCCACTTTGTGTTTCTATGCAACACTTATCTTTCAACTATGCTATGATGTTTAACGTACAATTTCAATCTATCTAATCGAATAGAATCTACAGATTGCATGTTGAAGATAAATACTTTTACTAAGAGTATTAGTATATTAGTAATTGACTGACCCGGTCTCTCCAGATCTCCTAACAATACTATTTCTAGGGTCAATTTTAGATCATTGCTATGCATTTTCAGCCATTCCTGAACCTGAGACCAGAAACAGGCTACCTGAGGGCAATACCAAAATAAATGGTCCATTGATTCTGTATCCTCACAACAAAATCTGCAGAGCTTCGATGATTTTATGCCCCAAATATTCAACATTTTGTTGGTGGCAAGAATTCTATATAATAATTTTAGCTGAAAAGCACAAAGTCTTGAATCTTGCATTACTCTAGAGACGGCTTCACTACAGTACAGATGTATTCCGTACAATATGTTATTATTCCCCAATGTCCCTATTCTGATATCTTCCCCTTGCTTGTTGTAAACATATATAAACTTGTAGACAAATACATAAAAAAGATAGACAAACAATAAACACATTCAATTATAAAAACAGTTCTCGACAATAGAGAGAGGGATATTCTGATATCTATTCTATTATCTTCCCCTTGCTTGTTGTAAACATATATAAACTTGTAGACAAATACATAAAAAAGATAGACAAACAATAAACACATTCAATTATAAAAACAGTTCTCGACAATAGAGAGAGGGAGAGAAGAGAAAAGAAAGAGAGAGTGAGAGAAGAGAGCGAGATCAGGTGTGTGTGTGTATGTATAAGTCCGTATGTGTAAGCAAGCATGTAGTTGAGTACGTGTGTGTTCACATCCACTTCATAATGTTCAGATATTTTAAACAGTTCCCATACCTTCTTTTATTTCGTAACCTGAAGTCCCTGTAGAATGTCATTTTTGTTAGATAAACAGCTTGTTTTTGAATGGTAACTGTGTTAAGGGTGTAGTTTGGGGCGGGGTGAGGAGTACTGGAAAGGTGTGACTTTCAGATTACAATAGGCCATAAGTATACAGCAGATCGCCAATTGTCCTCACTTTGATTATGCTGCTAATCGGGCTACAATTGTTTGAAAACCTGTTTTCAAAATGCCACCAGCTGTCCATCACTACTGTACATAAAAACACAGCATCTTGTTACATCTTGTTTACATTCTTTATTGCAACCACAACCACAGCGCCAAGTCTAGGTCCAAGAGGCTTCTGAACAGCTTCTACCCCCAAACCATAAGACTCCTGAACATCTAGTCAAATGGCTACACTGACTATTTGCAGAGACCCCCCCCCCCCTCCCCCTCTTTACACCACTGCTACTCTCTGTTGTCATCTACGCATAGTCACTTTAATAACTCTAACTACATGTACATAATACCTCAAATAACCAGTGAATTACTTGCTACTTTTATCTCTTACTCTTATCTGTATTTTTTTGAAACTGCATTGTTGGTTAGGGGCTTGTAAGTAAGCATTTCACTGTAAGGTCTACACCTGTTGTATTCGGCGCATATGACTAATAAACTTTGATTTGATTTAAACTCCTCCAAAAAGAAGCCAACCAGCTTGTGTTCATTTCATTCCATTTGATGTCACAAATCATTTGTATTTACCTTTACAATTACTTTTAGAGTTTAGGATTTGCAAATGTGTGCTTTTCATTTAATTTTTCATTAAATCCAGTTCGGATTTTAGGATAACTTTCGACTGACGCCTTCAGTGAGAGGCATAATGCTTTAATATTGAATACTATTGTCAGTTAGAGACACAGTAGCGCCTTGGGACCCAAAAGCATAATCAGTTCTCTAACTCCCCCTTGCGCTGGTCTGGATCAATGAAGTACTGACACAGGTCACCGTACTAAATAACAAATTACCTCTAAGTCCCACAGCAGAATCGCAAAACTTTAAGTGGAGCAACCACTGTAGGCTTTGTCGTGCCCTCTTCACGACTGTCTTAGTGTGTTTGGACCATGACAGTTTGTTGGTGATGTAGACACCAAGGAACTTGAAGTTCTCAACCTGCTCCACTACAGCCCAGTTGATGAGAATAGGGGCGTGCTCAGTCCTCCTTTTCCTGTAGTCCACAATCATCTCCTTTGTCTTGATCACGTTGACAGAGAAGTTGTTATCCTGGTACCACATACAGTTACGTTACAGCCTTATTCTAAAATTTATTAAATTGTTGTTGTTTTTCACTCATCAATCTACACACATTACCCCATAAGGACAAAGCAAAAATTGGTTTTTAGAAATGTTTGCAATTTTATTGCAAATAAAAAACAGAAATACCTTATTTAAATAAGTATTCAGTCCCTTTGCTCTGAGACTCAAAATTGACCTCAGGTGCATCCTGTTTTCATTGAGATGTTTCTACAACTTGATTGGAGTCCACCTGTGGTGAATTCAATTGATTGGACATAATTTGGGAAGGCACACACTTGTCTATTTAAGGTCCCTCAGTTGACAGTGTGTGTCAGAGCAAAAACCAAACCATGAGGTCGAAGGAATTGTCAGTAGAGCTCTGAGACAAGATCGTGTTGAAACACAGATCTGGGGAAGTGACCCAAAAAATTTCTGCAGTATTGAAGGTCCCCAAGAACATAGTGGCCTCCATCATTCATAAATGGAAGAAGTTTGGAACCACCAAGACTCTTCCTAGAGCTGAAAATAGCTGTGCAGCGACGCTCCCCAGCCAACCTGACAGAGCTTGAAAGGATCTGCAGAGGAGAATGGGAGGAACTTCCCAAATACAGGTGTGCCAAGCTTGTAGTGTCATACCCAGGAAGACTTGAGGCTGTAATCGCTGCCAAAGGTGCTTCAACAAAGTACTGAGTAAAGGGTCTGAATACATATGTAAATGGGATTTTTCTGTTTTTTATTTTTAACTTGTTTTTGCTTTGTCATTATAGGAAATTGTGTGTATATTGATAAGGGGTGAAAACAATTTAATACATTTTAGAATAAGGCTGTAACCTAACAAAAGGTGGAAAAGTGGTCTGAATATTTTCCGAATGCACTGTACGTATAGCCATTAGCATTTTTATGATGATGCATGCCTTCTCCCCCTCTGCACCTACAACTTTTACTCTACCTATTCCTATAGTACAATATTACCTCTAGAGTGTGTGTAGGCTATAGCTTTGGGCTGGAAGCAGTATGGGGTGGAGGGATAGGGTACTCCACTGATCAGGGTCAAAATCTAACCCTTGGCATCGTAAAATCAAAGGGCCTAATGAAACCACCCTGTGATTTATGCCGGCTCTTATTTTTGACAAGCGCGGGTCTCTGCAACAACACACGCCTCCTTCACTCTATCTCAATACTCTCATCAACTATAGATTTTTGGGCTCATGCATTTTTTTCTTTCCCTAAGCTGCTGAAATATATATAATTATAAAAATATATATTTTTCATATGTTTAAAAAATAAACTCTTTTAGTGTGGGTGAAAACAACCAGGTTCTATTTTGTATTAGTATTTTATTAGTACCACCCAATTGCATCTACAAACCCAAAGGCAGGAGGAACTGTCCTCCACTTTGGCTCTAGGCGACAGCAGTGGCTTAATATAGCATTGAAAGGGTAATGGTGTGGAATGGCTTTAGTGGCAGGGTTAGCATCTTTGGAGAAAGAGCCTGTGGCTGCAGCCAATGGATGTAATCCTACTCCATCAACATTGACAGGGCTATGAAGAGCTCCTCTTTCTCTCTCTTGAGAGGTGAATTACAAGCCTTTGGTCAAATGTATACATTTCTCATGACTCACTCCAATTGGAGTGAATTTACTTCAGAATCTCTGGCTGGATTTGTCTGACTCTTCTCTAAATCTAAATTGGCTTTAAAGGCTTTAAAGAAGGTTAATACATTTGGATGGCATGCAGTTAAACCATTACCTGGGCCAGTAACTTTTCGGTTACTGGCCCACTATGCTAAATGTTTTGAGTGACCAGTGTAATTTCTCACAAAAATATGCCGTTGGAAGACATTCAAGCAGTACCTGATGCTCCTTAAGGTCTCAAAATAGCATAGAACAGTGGTTTGTCATGACGTTGGCCTGTTGGGGGAGGTTGATGACCCCCATAAATACCTTTCCCCTTTTCTCTCTCCCTACTGTACAGAGTGACTCCTGGAAAGTCCTTTGTTAACATAACATTATAACATCAAAAGGGTGCGGAAAGGAACCATCTTTTGGTAATCCAACCAGCTGAAAATATGCGTATGTACTTAAAGAATGTCAGATCAGTTGTCATCTGAGACATTATTACTAATGAGAGGATGACATAAACTGTATCTTGGAAAGTCTACACATTATAGTTATCAGATTCAAATGGAATTGTTGTGCAAATTAAATGTTTAAATATGAAACTATTTGTGAAAAGATTAAATGTAATTTTAGCTTCTTAATGAGAGAACAGTTTGTCATAGAGTAAACTCTGCCAACTCAGTGGCCCCACCCATGTGAACAGACAGTGGTTGTAAACTATGAAACACGGCCCTCTCTCCCAACCCTATATAAGCCCCTTTACAAAAATGTAACTTCCTGTTCCAAGGACGTGAGGACTTACCATCATCACGTTGAAAGGACAAAGACCACCTACAGAACTAAGCCAATCTCAGCAAGAACCTAACGAAATGAGCATCAAATTTCAATGTGAAGGTGACGACCTACACCCCGAAAGGATGAATTTCGACTATAGCAGCCAGAATATAGCATGAGCTTAAAGTATGGCAACTTGGTATGAACTTTGAACTCTTATTCACTAAAGAAGTGATACCTCCTAGCCGTTGCGTTAGTGCAGCAACTGTAGACGTGGGCTAGGAGAGGACAGACAGAGTATCTGTTTCTACGACACGACGACGGTACTACCAAGTATCCATTCTACCACCAGACATTCTTCAAAGGACAACTCGGCCTCCCATCTACGGCCAACCGATCGAAGCGCAGCTCAGAGTAAATATTTATTGCATTTTCCTTTTCCAAATGTTATTTAGAATGTATAAGATTCTGAATTTACGATAGAGTAACTGCCTACGGCCCGAAAGAGACATAGCTTCTCCCTTTGTTCCTCAGTCTTCCCGCTCTTTCATTCAAAATCCAACCACCTTTCTTTGTGTAACCAGCCATCATATCTGTTCTGTCCGCTAGGGACGTTTTCCTTTATGACATAATTTGTAATCAATGTATGATACATTCTGTGTATATGTAATTCTGTGTGATTATTTAGGTATTTAGTAAATAAATAACTAAACCAAATTTTGTATTGCTGATTCAACTTGTTAGCCAGGGTTCGTGAAGATAACCATGAATTTTGAACTTTCAGATGAGACTAAATAAGGTGACAATTAAATATTGCCTACTACTGATGTAAAAGGTTACTAGGTCTTTAAGAGTTTATTCGGAAGGTAACAGCTCTATAAACATTATATCGTGGTGCCCCGACGTCCTAGTTAACTACATTTATCTGATTAGTGTAAAGGCTTTCTTCCAGGGGTGAAGGAGAGGACCAAAGTGCAGCGCGGCTAGTGTTAAACATGTTTAATACAAAAACAAGTGAAACACTACAAACATACAAAATAACAAATGTGTAAAACCGATACAGACCTATCTGGTGCAGAACACAAACACAGAGACAGGTAACAAACACCCACAAAATCCCAACACAAAACAAGCCTCCTATATATGAGTCTCAATCAGAGACAACGACTACCATCTGTCTCTGATTGAGAACCCACACTAGGCTGACATAGAAACAGACAAACTAGACACACAACATAGAATTCCCACCCAGCTCACGTCCTGACCAACTAAACACATACAAAACAACAGAAAACAGGTCAGGAACGTGACAATTAGCTTAATCAGGCAAATGTACGCTCTTTATAATGAGTGGACCAAGATGCAGTGTGGTATGGTTCCATCCTCTTTATTTGGAAATGAAACTCAAAGGAAACAATAAAGCGCAAAACGAAAACGTGAAACTAATATAGTGCTCACAGGCAACTATACATAGACAAGATCCCACAAAGCACAATGGGGAAATGGCTGCCTAAATATGATCCCCAATCAGAGACAACGAAAAACAGCTGCCTCTGATTGGGAACCATACCAGGCCAACATAGAAATATAATCACCTAGATAACCCACCCTAGTCACACCCCGACCTAACCAAAATAGAGAATAAAAAGCTCTCTATGGTCAGGGCGTGACAGTACCCCCCCCCCCCCCCCAAAGGTGCGGACTCCGACCGCAAAACCTGACTCAATAGGGTAGGGTCCGGGTGGGCATCTACCGTCGGGGGCGGCTCCGGTGCAGGGCGAAGTACCCACTCCGCTCGCGGATACGTCATCTTCAATGGCGGCTCTGGTCCATGGATCATCGCCGGAAGCTCCGGACGGTGGATCGTCGCCGGAGGAACCGGACCGTGGGTCGTCGCCGGGGACTCCGGACCATAGATCGTCGCTGGAGGCTCCGGACTGGGAACCCTTGCAGGAGGCTCTGGACTGCAGACTGTCGCTGGAGGCTCTGGACCGCAGACCATCGCTGGAGGCTCTGGACTGCCGACCTTCGCTGGTGGTTCCGGACCGTGGACCGTCTTTGGAGGTTCCGGACTGTGGACCGTCGTTGGAGGTTCCGGACTGTGGATCGTCGTTGGAGGTTCCGGACTGTGGACCGTCGCTGAAGGTTCCGGACTGTGAAACGTCGCCGGAAGCTCTGGACTGGGAACTGTCGCCGGAAGCTCTGGACTGGGAACTGTCGCGGGATGCTCTGGACTGGAACCTGTCGCCGGATGCTCTGGATTGGGAACTGTCGCCGGAAGCTCTGGCCTGGGAACTGTCGCCGGAAGCTCTGGACTGGGAACTGTCGCCGGAAGCTCTGGACTGGGAACTGTCGCCGGAAGCTCTGGACTGGGGATCGTTGTCGGAAGCCTGGTACGTGGGACCGGCACTGGGGGTACCGGGCTGGTGACACGCACCTCAGGGCGAGCACGAGGAGCAGGCACAGGACGTACTGGACTGGGGAGGCGCACTGGAGGCCTGATGCGTGGGGTGGCACCGGGCTGGTGACACGCACCTCAGGGCGAGTGCGGGGAGGAGGCAGAGGATGTACTGGACTGTGGAGGCGCACTGGAGGTCTGGAGCGTAGAGCTGGTACAACGCGTCCTGGATAAATGACCACCATCTATTTAATTCCGAATGAAGTTGATCAATCTTCATTAGGAATTTTTTAATATTCAGGGATTTCAACACCATTAAAATGTTTGCTCTCCCTTTCTTTACCTGTCCTTCGGAAACCATTTTAATACTTTCAAAACATTTCATCCTCTTCTCTGTAACCATCATAGCACATAAAAAAATGTAGTTTGTTTTAGATTTGGTAACCCCAATGCTAATTCCTTGTGACCCCTCCACCCTTTCATCCATTCTAGAATCCCATTCCAGAATAAGACGACATCAAATGTAAATGTATTTTTTTTAAAACCCACATCAAATATCTAATGATTTAAACAAACCCTAAGGCCTTCTGCATTTGCGAGGAGTGTTTGGCCATATAATTTAAATGTGTTACCATTAGAATCCATTCCCCTGGCATTTCGCCTAGACTCTTCAACGCAAAATATGTTTTCCTGTTGCAAATTTAGCCAATGTCTCATCGTGAGGAATCCGCAATATTTACACGTGGTTCTATTCCACTTACTCTCACCAAGACAGCCGCCTGTACCGCCCTAAGGCACGATGGCATTCCTTTTGCCACCGAGTCTAGCGATTTACTCCAGTACACTACTGGTCTCTCTCTACCCCCATGATGTTGTGTAACCACTGCGCTACAATGTCCCTCTTGTTCATGAACTAACATTTTAAGAAGTCATTTTAGGTTTAGCAATCCCAATGCTGCCGCTTGACACAATTGCTTCTTTAACTCGACAAACGCTTCCTCACACTCTTGATTCCACTCTATCGTCTCATTGGGACCCTTCCCCCCTTTCGTTAACTCTGTAAGTGGCTCAGCAATTTCAGATAATAACGAAATAAAATGTCTAACAAAATTGAAAACTTCTCAAGTTTTCCTGAGCGTGTGAGGAGTGTTTGGCTGTGCCAAAGAACGCATTGTTTCTACCTGATCCCGGGTAATGTGTATCTTGCCCTTAGAAATCAAAACCCCAAAATATGTTACCTTTTACTTTGTAGTTGTGCTTTCACATACGATGCTATATGACCCTTTTCCGCCAAATAGTCTACCAATGTGGTGAGGTGTCGCATATAAGTTTCTTCGTCTTTCAACGCTAATAACAAATCATTGACGTATTGTACCAACACAGGACCTACAATTTAAACCCTTTTAACGATTGTTTCAGTGCAAAATGATACCACGTGGGACTATTTGTAAATCCCATCGGTACTCTACTAAAAGTTAGGTAAAACGTGATCTAATACGTCTTCCATCACATAGAAACTGTAATCTCTATGAACCACTTACCGATCGAACAGAAACTATACACCACTAGTTGAAAGTTCCATTCTTGCTAACCTCAAAACGATTAGTTGTTGCTCTTTTGAAAAAGATGCAAACTCTTGTATAGCTGCATTTCACATCTAAAACAAGGAGCTGTCTCCTTACGCTTTGATGTTTTTTCGCTACATTTCTTAGTTTTATCCTGGCCATTGAAACTATAGTTAGTGTTTTTCTCTATGGCCCTCTTAACCCCGCGCACGTCTGCGAGGTGAGCGGAGTCATATTCCACTCTCAAAACATTGTCTTGAATTAAATCTACTACCCCCGCAATTACCGTTTTGATCACAGGGTTCAACCCCGTCATCAAAGCAGAAGCGCACATTTTACAGTGCTTCTGTAGTAACGTGCTGGTGTTACATTTTCTGGGTTTATCGTTATGCATTTCCTGTTGATAGAATGCTGACATCAAAACACGGGTATATTGAGCTTTTGATTCTGGTTTTATATCCTTGTGCCAAGTCATAATTGCCTCCCTGAATTCTTTATTTGATTTGAATTCTCCGTCAGCAGGAAAATGTTGTCGAATTTTATCTAATTTGCTCAATTTTTTCCATATTCCAGACGAATTGGTAGAATGCTCGTGCGCTTCTTTTAGCGCCTCCAAGGCTTTATTAAATTCCGCTATCTCTATATTACAGGGAGAAACGGGTCCGTTTGTCGCCATATCACTAATTATTATTCCCTAAACACTCCCGACGGTGTTCAGGGTGTTTTAGATTTCTTCAATCCCGTCTATAATACACACCTTCTATTAACTATTTTCTAAGATAGCACTACACACTTCCTCAGATAATAATTAATTGGTCATGGGCACTTAATACTTTGTATTAGAACCAATACCATAGCGTCTGCAAATGTATTACTGGAGAATACGGACAGAACTTTATGTCCTTTTCCAATACTTCCTCAAATATCCCTATTATTGATAACCCACATCATCTCTCACCGCGCCCTCTCCCCATAGGGCATAAACCAACCTCTTTCACACACTCACTGTGCTCTCACGGCCACTTCTACTGGGGCGTTTGCCCTTCTTCCGGGTCTATATACCGTTACACGATTGTTTTACCTTCCACAGGATTACCCTGTTCAGGACTTCCCCTCTCTCTATTAGATTTTACCCTCCACAGGACCTATCCTGCTCGGGATTTATGAGACTTACCCTCCACAGATCTATTCTGCTCGGGACTTACTCTTGAAATTTTACCCTCCACAGGAACTATCCTGATCGGGAGTTACTATATACTTATATGGTACTAGCATATTACACAAAGCTACGACCGGTCATCACACAATGGGCTCTCCAGGTCCGTATCCCATAAATAGTTCAGCCAACGATTCTCATCTCCACAAGATGTCAAAATTAGTGGAAACAGATATAGGAACTTAGCATACCTTTTGTTGCCACCTCTGCTCCACTGATCTGGACTCTTTGGTTTGACTACAAATCGTGGTGAACTCCTGGCTAGCTCGCCATCTGTTAGGTTCTTATTTTTCAGAGTAAATAACCCACGGACACTAGAGAAGCTTTAACCAAGTTTAATTCTTCCCAAAGGTTCTGTACAACTGTAATCAGACAAAACAACATTTGTCCCATCCAGATATTTATATCGCACTTAAGACACTCCCTCTCTCCAATCCTTACAGTTTATGCCCAACAGTAATAAGGTAACCAGATAATAAACCCCGATTACTCCCTTAAGGGGAACTGACCTCACCCCTCATTTGCTGACCTCAACCCCTACTTCACCTAATCCACAGATATCAATCTGTCTTCCCTATATCAACACGTTGCTCTCCTCTCCTCCATCAAACACATTCCAAAGCCTTCTGGCTTTCTACAGAGAACCTCTCTCTCTTGGGTACGTGAGACGTTAGCGTCCCACCTCTTCAACAGCCAGTGAAACTGCTGGGCGCCAAATTCAAATACAGAAATACTCAATATAAAAATTCAGAAAACAAAACATATATTACATAGCTTTAAAGATTAACTTCTTGTGAATCCAACCACGGTGTCAGATTTAAAAAATGCTTTATGGCGAAAGCATACCTTACGATTATTTGAGAACATAGCCTAGCAGACAAATCATTACAAACAGTAACCAGCCAAGTAGAAGAGGTACACAAGTCTGAAATAGAGATAAAATGAATCCCTTACCTTTGATGATCTTCATATGGTTGCACTCAGCAGACATTCATTTACTCAATAAATGTTCCTTTTGTTCGATAAAGTCTCTTTATATCCAAAAACCTCCGTTTTGTTCGCACGTTTTCTTCAGTAATCCACAGGCTAAAACGCAGTCAAAACAGGCAGACAAAAAAATCTAAATTGTATCCGTAAAGTTCATAGAAACATGTCAAACGATGTTTATAATTCAATCCTCAGGTTGTTTTTAGCCGAAATAATCGATAATATTTCAACTGGACAATAACGTTGTCAATATAAAAGGTAAACAAGAAAGGCACTCGCTCGGTCGCCCGGATGAAAAAGCTCTGTGACACTTTAGGGTCCACTCATTCAGACTGCTCTTACTTCCTCATTTTTCAGAATACAAGCCTGAAACAATTTCTAAAGACTGTTGCCATCTAGTGGAAGGCTTAGGAACTGCAATTTCAGTCCTAAGACAATGGATACTGTAATGGCATTGAATAGAAAACTAGAAAACCAACAAAAAAAACGACTTCCCGAATGGATTTTTCTCAGGTTTTCGACTACCAAATTAGTTATGTTATACTCCCCGACACTATTTTAACAGTTTTGGAAACTTTAGAGTGTTTTCTATCCAAATCTACCAGTTATATGCATATAATGTCTTTTGGGCCCGAGAAGCAGGCAGTGTAATTTGGGCATGCTTTTCATCCAAAATTCCGAATGCTGCCCCCTACCCTAGAGAAGTTAACTTTCTCCTTTGAGTCTATGCTTCTTCTCTATCATTTATTTAATATCTCAATGTTCAAAATATCGAACCCAACAAAAGGATGCACATAACTCTGCATTGTTGGGTTGAATTGGAGAGAGTCTCATTCTTAAATCATTTTCCACACACAGTCTGTGCCTGTATTTAGTTTTCATGCTAGTGAGGGCCGAGAATCCACTCTCACATAGGTGCGTGGTTGCAGAGGGCATCAGTGTCTTAACAGCGCGATTTTCCCAAGGCAGGATACTCTGAGCGCAGCCCAATCCAAAAATCTGTCAGTGGCTTCTGATTAAATTCAATTTTCATAGAACCGCTTGTTGCAATTTCAATGAGGCTCTCATTTTCAGATATCGGTAAGTCAAATCAAATCAAATGTATTTATATAGCCCTTCTTACATCAGCTGATATCTCAAAGTGCTGTACAGAAACCCAGCCTAAAACCCCAAACAGCAAGCAGGTGTAGGTGTAGAAGCACGGTGGCTAGGAAAAACTCCATAGAAAGGCCAAAACCTAGAGAGGAACCAGGCTATGAGGGGTGGCCAGTCCTCTTCTGGCTCTGTCGGGTGGAGATTATAACAGAACATGGCCAAGATGTTCAAATGTTCATAAATTACCAGCATGGTCAAATAATAATAATCACAGTAGTTGTCGAGGGTGCAGCAAGTCAGCGCCTCAGGAGTAAATGTCAGTTGGCTTTTCATAGCCGATCATTAAGAGTATCTCTACCGCTCCTGTGGTCTCTAGAGAGTTGAAAAAAGCAGGTCTGGGACAGGTAGCACGTCTGGTGAACAGGTCAGGGTTCCATAGCCGCAGGCAGAACAGTTGAAACTGGAGCAGCAGCACAGCCAGGTGGACTGGGGACAGCAAGGAGTCATCATGCCAGGTAGTCCTGAGGCATGGTCCTAGGGCTCATGTCTCCTGAGAGAGAGAAAGAAAGAAAGAAAGAAAGTAAGAAAGAGAGAAAGAGAGAATTAGAGCGAGCATACTTAAATTCACACAGGACACTGGAGAAATACTCCAGATATAACAGACTGACCCTAGCCCCCCCGACACAAACTACTGCAGCATAAATACTGGAGGCTGAGACAGGAGGGGTCAGGAGACACTGTGGCCCCATTCGATGATACCCCCGGACAGGGCCAAACAGGCAGTATATAACCCCACCCACTTTGCCAAAGCACAGCCCCCACACCACTAGAGGGATACCTTTAACCACCAACTTACCATCCTGAGACCAGGCTGAGTATTGCCCACAAAGATCTCCGCCACGGCACAACCCAAGGGGGGGGGCGCCAACCCAGACAGGAAGAACACGTCAGTGACTCAACCCACTCAAGTGAGGCACCCCTCCTAGGGACGGCATGGAAGAGCACCAGTAAGCCAGTGACTCGGCCCCTGTAATAGGGTTAGAGGCAGAGAATCCCAGTGGAGTGAGGGGAACCGGCTAGGCAGAGACAGCAAGGGTGGTTCGTTGCTCCAGTGCCTTTCCGTTCACCTTACCACTCCTGGGCCAGACTACACTCAATCATATGACCTACCGAAGAGATGAGTCTTCAATAAAGACTTAAAGGGGTCAGAATTTTTTTTTTTTTAAATAACGTTCCCAAGGTAAACAGACTATTTCTCAGGTTCAGATCGTAGAATATGCATATCATTTACAGCTTAGGATAGAAAACACTCCAAAGTTTCCAAAACTGTCCAAGAATTGTCTGTGAGTATAACAAAACTGATTCTGCAGGTCGAAAACCTGAAAAAATCTAACCCGGAAGTTATTTTTTTCTTTTTTTATCTGTGTTTCCTGGACAGTCTTTCTTCCATTTTTAAAGGGGTATCAACCAGATTCATTTTCCAATGGCTTCCTCAGGCTGTGACCAGGCTTTAGACATAGTTTCAGGCTTTTATTTTGAAAAATTAGCGAGAATTTTCAAAACTAGTCAGGTGTCCTCTGATTAGTTCCTTCGCGCGAGAGGGGTAGCTCTCCATTTTCTTTCTCTCTTGTATTGAATAGGTTACGGTCCGGTTGAAATATTATCGATTATGTTTGTTAACCTGTCTCGCCCCCCCGTTCCGCTAGCGGAACTCCTCCCACATTCCACTGAAAAGGCAGAGCGCGAAATTCAAAAAATATTTTTTTAGAAATATTTAACTTCCACACATTAACAAGTCCAATACAGCTAATGAAAGATACACATCTTGTGAATCCAGCCAACATGTCCGATTTTTTAAATGTTTTACAGGGAAAACACAATATATATTTATGTTAGCTCACCAACAAATAGAAAAAAGCACAGATGTTTTTCACAGCACAGGTAGCAAAATCAAAATCAACCAAACTAACCTAGAACAAACCAAAGAAACCAAGAAACAACTTAATCAGATGACAGTCTTATAACATGTTATACAATAAATCATGTTATACAATAAATATTTATGTTAGCTCACCACCAAATACAAAAGACAGACAGACATTTTTCACAGCACCGGTAGCATGCAGGTAGCATGCACAAAGCCAACCTAACTAACCTAGAAACAACTCCCTCAGATGACAGTCCTATAACATGTTACACAATAAATCTATGTTTTGTTCAAAAAATTTGCATATTTGAGCTATAAATCAGTTTTACATTACTGCTACCATCATAGCTACAGTCAGAAATAGCACGGGAGTAGCCAGAGTAAATACAGACACCAACGTCAACTACCTAATTACTCATAAAACATTTCAGAGAAATATATGGTGGATAGCAAATGAAAGACAAAGATCTTGTGAATACAGCCAAAATTTCCGATTTTTGAAGTGTTTTACAGCGAAAACACAATATATCGTTATATTAGCTTACTACAATAGCTATCACACAACAGCATTGATTCAAGGCAAACGGTAGCGATAGCACAGTTCGACAGATATATGAAATAGCATCCCAAATTGGGTCCTTATCTTTGTTGATCTTCCATCAGAATGTTGTACAAGGGGTCCTTTGTTCAGAACCGTCTTTGTTTGGATCCAGAACGAACTATTTCCCTCTTGAATTAGCAAGCACACTGGCCGTGCGGCGCTAACCTCTCCTTCTTGAACAAATTCCTCCAACGCATCACGTCTAAAGTCCCGAATAAATTTCAATAATATAATTAAACTATATTGAAAAAACATACTTTAGGATGATATTGTGACATGTATCAAATAAAATCGAAGCCGGAGATCATATTCACCTATAACGACGGTTTTCCAGGAGGCGATTCCAGGTCCAACTTCGCGCCTTCCAAAAAAAAATAATGGCGGACCTCTCACTCCAAGAGGTTGTATTCAATCCCAGAACGAGATAATCAAGTCATTTCTGCTCTCACTTCCGCATGACACCCAGGGGAAGGTGTATGACGTGTTTCTACAGTCATAAGTGACATGCCCTTTTATAGACAAGCTCTTGAAGAGAGACCTCGCTTTTGGAAATCTCACTTCCGGATAGGAAATGGGCTGTAAAAAGAGTTCTGTTTCACTTAGAGAAATAATTAGAACGGTTTTAGAAACTAGAGAGTGTTTTCTATCCAATATTAATAATAATATGCATATTGTACGAGCAAGAATTGAGTACGAGGCCATTTAAATTGGATACGATTTTCCCCAAAAGTGAAAACAGCACCCCCTGTCCTTAAGAAGTTAACCTCTACTCAATAGGGGGAGCTGTTAGCACTTTTTTTTTCTGGACGTTGCCAAATTAAACTGCCCAGTACTCAATTCTTGCTCGTACAATATGCATATTATTATTATTATTGGATAGAAAACACTCTCTAGTTTCTATAACCGTTGGAATTATGTCTCTGAGTGGAACAGAACTCATTCTACAGCACTTTTCCTGAAAGGGAGTGAGATTTCAGAAATCTTGGCCCCTGTTCCCAGGTCAGTTTTAAGGTCCCTGTGAATGCTATGGGGATACAAACACTGCCTACGCCTTCCTCTAGATGTCAGTAAGTGGTGACAATTTGAATGGAGTCGATTGCGCAATCTGGGACTTTATAAAAGACCAAAGAACGGAAGTACCTTTCTTTTGTTCCCTGCGCTTGACGCACGATGGACGTCGGACTGGCCTCCTTCCAAGCTTTGGTTTAGCCACTTCTATATCCCCGGTCATATTTTTATTCGTTATAGGTGTTAAAGACATCATAAGGTAGTTAATTTAAACCGTTTTATAGCAATTTATATCCGTTTAGTGCGATTTTCTGGCATTTCTTTGTGACGCACTTCCAAGAGCTGGGCACTTTTCCAGTACATGCCGAACGTTAGTGGCCATTTCGACAGGACAAGAGGACATCTTTCGACCAAAAGACGATTAGACCGGAGAAAGGATACATTGCCCAAGATTCTGATGGAAGATCAGCTCATAGTAAGAACTATTTATGATGATAAATCGTTGTTCTGTTGAAAAATGTTAAACGCATATATCGCCATTTTTTTTTGTGTAGCTTCGCTTTGGCGCACCCTGTATTGCACAGTAAGGATAATTTTAGAAATGTAATTCAGCGATTGCATTAAGAACTAATTTGTCTTTCAATTGCTGTCCAACTTGTATTTTTTTAGTCAAGTTTATGAATAGTTTTCGATAAAAATAGGTGTCTTTCCAAGATGGCGCCGGGCAGATTGCTTGAGTAGTTGGACAGTATTTCCATTGTGTAAGCACGATTTAAGCCGCTAAATATGCACATTTTCGATCAAACTCTATATGGATTGTGTAATATGATGTTACAGGAGTGTCATCGGAAGAATTCTGAGAAGGTTAGTGAAAAAATTAATATATTTTGGTGATGATAACGCTATCGCTCTTTTTGCCTTGAATCAATGCTCGGGTAACGTTTGCACATGTGGTATGCTAATATAACGATTTATTGTGTTTTCGCTGTAAAACACTTAGAAAATCTGAAATATTGTCTGAATTCACAAGATCTGTGTCTTTCCATTGCTGTGAGCTGTATATTTTTATGAAATGTTTTATGATGAGTAAATTGGTAATACACGTTGCTCTCTGTATTTATTCTAGTCGAGTTGTGATGGTGGGTGCAATTGTAAACTATGATTTCTACCTGAAATATGCACATTTTTCTAACAAAACCTATCCTATACAATAAATATGTTATCAGACTGTCATCTGATGAGGTTTTTTCTTGGTTAGTGGCTATCAATATCTTTATTTGGCCGAATTGGTGATAGCTACTGGTGGAGAGAAAAAATGGTGGACAAAGAAAAATGGTGTCTTTTGCTAACGTGGTTAGCTAATAGATTTACATATTGTGTCTTCCCTGTAAAACATTTTACAAATCAGAAATGATTGCTGGATTCACAAGAAGTGGATCTTTCATCTGGTGTCTTGGACTTGTGATTGAATGATATTTAGATGCTAGTATTTACTTGTGACGCTATGCTAGCTATGCTATTCAGCTTTTTTACTGGTGGGGGTGGTGGGGGGTGCTCCCGGATCCGGGTTTCTGAGGCGGTAGAAGTTAAAAACAACCTGAGGATTGATTATAAAAAACATTTGACATGTTTCTACGAACATTACGGATACTTTTTGGAATTTTCGTCGAACGGAACGAGGCTTTGGTTTTCTCAACATAACGCGCAACCCAAATGTTGTTTTTTTTGTTATAAAAGTAATATTTATCGAACAAAAATAACATTTGTTGTGTAACTGGGAGTCTCGTGAGTGCAAATATCCGAAGATTATCAAAGGTAAGCGATTCATTTTATTGCTTTTCTGACTTTCGTGACCATGCTAATTTGGGACTAGCTGTTGTAGCATTGATTGATACACTCACAAAAGCTTGGATTGCTTTCGCTGCAAAGCATATTTTTCAAAATCTGACACGATAGGTGGATTAACACCAAGCTAAGCTGTGTTTTGGTATATTTCACTTGTGATTGCATGATTATAAATATTGTTAGTAATATTTTGCGCCCTGCAATTCAGCGGTTGTTTAGGAAAATGATCCCGCTAAAGGCATCCGTAGCGCAGAGAAGTTAATGCAACCGCTGTGTCAGATTTCAAAAAAACTTTACGTAAAAAGCACACCATGCAATAATCTGAGAACGTGCTCAGATAAAAACAACATTTCTCCGCCATGTTGGAGTCAACAGAAATACGGAATTACATCATAAATATTCCCTTACCTTTTATGATCTTCATCAGAAAGCACTCCCAGGAATCCTAGTTACACAATACATCGTTGTTTTCTTCGATAATGTCCATTACTTATGTCAAAGTATCTACTTTTGCTAGCAGGTTTAGTGCACATGTCCAAAAGCTCGCGCAGATTTAGGCGAACTCGTACGAAAACTTCAAAAAGTTATATAACAGGTCGAATAAACTGGTCAAACTAAGTAGAAAATCAATCTTCAGGATGTTGTTATCATATATATCCAATAACGTTCCAACCGGAGCATTCTTTTCAGTCTCTATAAGTAATGGAAAACATGACGATATCATGAGGAAAGTGCGTGACCAAGAACTGGCACTCTGCCAGACCACTGACTCAAACACCTCCCATCCGGTCCCACAACACAGCATAAGCTTCATTCCACGTTCTACTGACTGTTGACATCTAGTGGAAGAAGTAGGAAGTGCAAACAGATCCATATATTACAGGGAATTGAATAGGCGATGACTTTAACATCGACCACTCTCAGAAGTCTCACTTCCTGTTTGGATTTTTTCTCAGGTTTTTGCCTGCCATATGAGTTATGTTATACTCACAGACATCATTCAAACAGTTTTATAAACTTCAGAGTTTTTTCTCTCCAATAGTAATAATAATATGCATATATTAGCATCTGGGACAGAGTAGGAGGCAGTTCACTATGGGCACGCAATTCATCCAAAAGTGAAAATGCTGCCCCCTATATCAAAGAAGTTAACTAGGCAAGTCAGTTAAGAACAAATTCTTATTTACAATGATGGCCTACCAAAAGGCAAAAGGACTTCTTGGGGACGGGGGCTGGGATTCAAAATTTAAAATAATCACGACAAAAGAGACAACACCACATAAAGAGACACCTAAGACAACAACATAGCATGGCAGCAACACATGACAACACAGCATGGTAGCAACACAACACGACAACAACATGCCAGCAGCACAACATGATAGCAGCACAAAACATGGTACAAACATTATTAGGGACAGACAACAGCACAAAGGGAAAGAAGATAGAGATAACAATACATCACACAAAGCAGCCATAACTGTCAGTAAGAGTGTCCATGATTGAGTCTTTGAATGAAGAGATTGAGATAAAATTGTCCAGTTTGAGTGTTGCAGCTCGTTCCAGTCACTAGTTGCAGCGAACTGAAAAGACGAGCAACCCAGGGATGTGTGCGCTATGAGGACCTTTAACAGAATGTGACTGATGATAAGCCTATTGCAAACCAACAGCAAAGAACATGGATAAGAAAAAACATTGCTTAGATTGAGTTGACAGACGTGTGTTAAGATCAAAATCCAATTGTGTTTAAAATGTGAAAGGGAATGTATTGTGTGATGTGCTGCAAAGTTATCTTTATAATCTGCGATTCCTCCTGTAGCTAGCTAGCTAATTTAGCTAGCTCTACCTAACAGTGGGGCTGCTCGTGCTCATGTCGTGGCCTTATAGGTGAATGAATGTCGTGGCCTTACGGGGGAAATACTTTGTTTGAAATGAGTAGAGCATGGCTTTCCAACCCTGTTCCAAGAGAGCTACATGTTACAATTACTTAGTGAGCTGACATCTTAGCATTTGACCGAGCCCACCTGTCCCCAGGGCAATCGGCAAGTGGGGCGGGGACAACTTTAAAAGCATAGTTCCACCCTTGCTGCGTCATTGTCCCTCCAAGTACTATTCAGCCCCCAATCCTCAGAAGGCTGCATCTCACCAGGGCCTAAGAAACAGGGCGCCAGAGAAGAAGGCTGATGTTTTACACGTCCCTAACCAATTGTGTTTTTTTGTTAATTTCATTGTGTTGTTTGTAACTTATTTTTTTACTTTTCTACATAATGTTGCCGCTACCGTCTCTTATGACCGGAAATAACTTCTGGACATCAGGACTGCGTTTACTCACCACAGACTAGCAGAATCCTTTTTTTCTTTTAATGAGTCTGATGAGCCAAACGTGAATGATATACTGCTCTCCCAGGAACAGGCCCAGATCCCCATGATTTGCATGAAGAGAAGGCGGACAAAAAGGGGCCAAAGGGCGGGCTGCCTTCTGAGAATTCGTAGGTGATCAAATAAACCCCCAAACGTGCAATCTTCGGAGAATAAAATAGACGACCTACGCGGAACATTAAACTACCAACGGGACATTCAAAACTGTAATATCTTATGCTTCACAGAGTCGTGGCAACTGCTCGGCCTCTGACCGCAAGTCACTACAGAGGGTAGTGCTTAAGGCCCAGTACATCACTGGGGCCAGGCTTCCTGCCATCCAGGACCTCTATACCAGGTGGTGTCAGAGGAAGGCCCTAAAAATTGTCAAAGACTCTAGCCACCCTAGTCATAGACTGTTCTCTCTGCTACCACAAGGCAAGCGGTACCGGAGTGCCAAGTTTAGGTCCAAGAGGCCTCTAAACAGCTTATACCCCCATGCCATAAGACTCCTGAACATCTAATCAATTGGCTGTTGAGACTATTTGCATTGACCCCCCCCCCCCCCTCTCTTTTACACCACTGCTACTCTCTATTGTTATCATCGATGCATATTCACTTTAATAACTCTACCTACATGTAGATATTACCTCAACTAACCGGTGCCCCCCCACATTGACTCTGTGCCGGTACCCCCCTGTATAGTCTTGCTATTGTTATTTTACTGCTGCTCTTTAATTACTTGTTACTTGTATTTATTATTCTTTTCCGTATTTTAAAAACTGCATTGTTGGTTAGGGGATCGTAAGTAAGCACTTCACTGTAAGATCTACACCTGTTGTATTCGGCGCATGTGACTAATAACATTTGATTTGATTTGAAATCCCTCCCTAAGGTCAGTGAGCAACTTATCTGCAGTCTCTGCCTAGATACCAGTACGAGCAACCCATCCAGACTTCATGGACCTCTATGCCCAAGCCTGGACATGGTCTGCACCCGACACTGCAGTGGGACCTACCTAGGACAGTCACTGCTCAGCAAGTGCCCTTTCAGGGGAAACTTCTTCACCACCCTGCCCCAGCTTCTGGCTACTCAGCTATTCCCCCATTGCCAATCTACCCGGAACTGGCTACTGGCTACTCAGCTCCAGCTTACTGGACTCCAGGTTACCCAGTCCCAGATTTTTTGTCTCATGAGTATTAACAGCCCTCAAGGTACTACTCAGGGCCGGACTCATGGGTATACTCTTACCACCCGGACGCAGCCGCTGTGGCCTCCACGTACCCATATCAGCAGTCAGTATAGCCCCTGAGCCAGTAGCTACCCCGGCAGAGACGGCCAGCACAGCCCCCGAGCCATCAGCTGTATCCAGGTGCCGCCATGTACACGTACCTTCCCCAGCCTCAGCCCTGGTCAGGGCCTCGGCAGTATATGCCACGGGACGGTGCCTTCATGCACCTAGAGAAAATGTTGCTCCCTGACTTCACCGAAGACGACAGTTGGGAGTTTGCTCTCCTCAAGATGGCCTTCAATAACCTGTTGTCCCCGACAGGGATGAAACGGTAAACTTTCCCCACTTACTTGACCACCTCAAGCTGCCAGATGCCCTTCTTATGGCCATGTCACACCACCATGACCCAACGCCATACACCACAGCCATGGTAGACCTCGAGCAGCAATGGGGCCATCTGCATAACCTTGCCCTGGAGGAGATCTCCGCCATCATGGAGTTGCAAGACATCCCGCCAAGGCACACACAAGGCTTCTGTCTGTTCTCTCTTCACATCAATACCTTAGTAAGCTTGCTCTGGTCATTCAGGGGCCCAGGGATAATTGAGCTGTCCTGCGGCTTCCACGTTGAGCGTCTCCTATGAAAGCTCCCCTCCGAGTACAGGGCCAACTTTAAAGCCATGTGTACACTACATACCCACAAGCTCCTCACACCCTTCTGTACCTAGTACAATGTCTAATACCTCAGCAGGTGTGAGAGATTCACCTCAATGACTGTCGTGCGGAAGCTCAAGTGGCTGAAGGATAAGAGAAACTGTCAATAGTGTGGCTGAGCTCACCCTGAGGCCCAGTGCAACCTCAGGAGACTGTGCAACAGGTGAGACCACCCTACAAGGCTCAACTGTCAGCTTCAGGCTCCAACCCTTGGAGAGACCCAAGAAGGCCTTCTCCAGGCCCTTCTCCATCAGAAGCAGCTTACCTGCAAAGGATTTAAGCGAGGCCAGCCAGTCCTGACCTGCTGAGGTACTGCAAAGGCAACACCGCAACCTCAGGGGACTGCCACTCCAGACCCCATAGGTCTGCCTTTGCAGGACCCTGCCCCTCACCAGTGTCTGCTCACCAGACTCCAAAGACAGATGATTACATCCACCAGACAGGGATATCTCATAGCAGATGCAGCACACCATACTGCCCTCTCACGGGGCAGCTAGCCAGGCAATGGGCACCAGGCTATGGTAACCCCGATCACACGGAATGTTGCAGCGCTTCCAGAGACAGAGTCAAGTAACATTGTCGGATTTCATGCATTAGAAAGGAAAAATGTGGGGCGGCTCTAGAAAATCCTCATTCTAGTCAGGGCTTGTTTATTATTTTGGGGTGCCAATGCCTGTTAGAGGGTGGGGGGCTGCTCCAAGAACATGTTCGGGTCCGTATGTCTCCCCAGTGATCCCTTACTGAAACCTTTGATCTGTCCATCACCACGTTTGACCCAGCCCACCTGGCCTCAGGACAATCGGTAAGGACAACTATAAAAGCATAGTTCCACCGTTACCGGTCC
Organism: Salvelinus namaycush; assembly: GCF_016432855.1. NCBI lineage: Eukaryota > Metazoa > Chordata > Actinopteri > Salmoniformes > Salmonidae > Salvelinus > Salvelinus namaycush. Next base: position 51,165,695 of record NC_052310.1, read on the forward strand.
ATTGTGCAGAGTTCTTCCAAGAGTCATGTGGATACTTACAGTGCAATCCACTTAACTGAATCTGAAAAGTGTATACTGGACTGCAAACTTTGGACTCTTTTTCCCAAAAATGGTGTGGTGCTAGTGCGTCAATGCAATGTAAGTGGCCTGTTGAACCATCCAGCCAACCATTGTTGAAGTGTTTATACATGTGAAATTAGCCTAATACTATGCCATTTACTGCACTTTATATGCGTCTTTCTTTTTCCCAAAGCCACGACACCGTTATTCAGAGGGGCATTCTACTACGCTCCCATTGGCTAGCTAGCATTGTCTCACTCACAGGCGATCAACGCCGAGACAGTGACCTTCCAAGGTAAGATGGAAAGTGTAATTTAACAATTAGCTGCCTACTGTAATGCAGGCCTATTATTATCATGTTTGGTAACATTTGCCCATGTATAGTTTCAATGAGTTTTAAAAATGTCTGAGAACTGAATTCCCTCAATTGAAGGTCAACTAACTTAACCTAGGCTATTTAATGTTACTAGCTCGGTATTTCAAGTTGTTATATTATCATTAGTTGTCTTTAATCAGGTAAAGAAAATGCCTATTATTCATGATTTCTCAAATATTTATTAGCTAATCATTCAGTCGAATACGCTATGCTACAGCCATTGAATCTGTCTTTGAGTGTTAACAGACGATAATGGCTAGCTCGGTCCATGACATTATGTTATTATATTTTTCAATCTTGAAATAAAAGGGCAAATGTTATTAATCAGTGACTGAAATTTCACGCTACTTATTCACTTCCGGACTTGGAGACTTGGAGAGTGCTCAAAGCATTGTAGAACGCCCCTCTGAATAACGGGGTGTGGTTTTGGCTTAACTGCGCTGGGAAAAAGAAAGACGTGCCATTTATACCATATTTAATATTATTTATATACTAGTTACTGCTGATATTGCACTGCTAATTCCATTGCTGATGTAGATATCTGTACCCACTGATTAGGCTATGCTATTAGCTAATTAGCCATTTACTATTGCTGCGATGTTCCATTTCACTTCTCCTGCTAGCACCTTATGTACATCACTGCTAATACATTAGCATAGTAGCATTCATTGCTATTGTATATTAATAACTTTAATTACAGCCTGTGTTTTTTTCTGTGTCTTATCCATAGAAAACCACTATCACTACCACTATCACTATCACTTCCACCATTCCACTTCCACACCGTGTATGTGTGCTTATGGCAATAAAAGAGTAACTCGAGTATGTCTCCTGCTGCGTCATTGTCCCTCTGACCAGGGATTGTCTCTAGTTTAAACCGACACTTCTCAGAGTTCACCGACCATCAGATGCCGCTCTTTTTCAGCTGTTATAAAGACTATGAATGTATGAATAAAGACACCTACATTAAAGGTACCTAAACTATTGTTTATAAATGTGTGAATAACTAGGTTACTAACACTTACAAATGTGGGAGTAATGATTAATACATTATGAATAAACTATTTACTAATTCATTATAAATGCTTTATAACGTGGAGTTATTATAAAGCGCTACCGGAAATTACCTTATGGCCTTATGGGGGGGATTTAAAGAACATGCCACAATTTACCAGACATGGAACGAGTTTAATCACACACACACACACACACACACACATGCACACACCACACACAATTTGGTTGAACTAATAAATCCAGATCCAGGTTCACACCACACAGCAGCAACCATCCCTGTGGCCCTGATAGAGCTCAGCAATGCCTGAGTTTGAGCCATGGTGCAGTAGCTGTAAGCCTTGCACAGACTACTGCGTATATGCACCCACCCTACTGTTAGTGCTAGACCCCTCCATGGCTTCAGTCCCTATGTCACTCATACAAATTCCCCTAATGAGGCTAGATTAGCGTAAATAGCCCTCTCTCTCGTCACACACATTACTGTCATCTAAAGCTGGGCACCTAAAAATATAACAAACATGAGTGGATGTAAATGGGGTGTTTTCGCTAGCAAGATATGTAAGAAAGCATATTTACATGTAGTTTCAATATAGCCTGTGTACACCTCTGTTATCTTGTACATGAATGCACCATTATGTGTGATTGGAAATAGAGTCCTCATGAATTCTTCTATAAGTATAGGTTTCAGTTTGAACATTCATGGTATACTATAGTCCCTACAGTATGTTTTGTTATTATATTGATGGAAATATGTTTGGAAATAACATTAAATGTTCATATACAGGCGGCAGGTAGTTAGTGGTTAGAGCGTTGGGCCAGAAACCGAAAGGTTGCTGGATCGAATCCCCGAGCTGACAAGATAAAAATCTGTTGTTCTGCCCCTGAGTAAGGCAGATAACTCACTGTTCCCCAGGCGCCAAAGATGTGGATGTCAATTATGGCAGCCCCCCGCACCTCTCTGATTCAGAGGGATAAATGCGGAAGACACATTTCAGTTGAATACATTCAGTTGTACAACTGACTAGGTATCCTACATAAATCAAATATTATTTGTCACATACTCATATTTAGCAGATGTTATTGCAGGTGTAGCGAAATGGTTGTGTTCCTTGCTCCAACAGTATCTAACAATTCACAACAATACATCAATCTAAAAGTAAAGTAATTTAATATATGTAAATATTAGGATGAGCAATGTCGGAGTGGCATTGACAAAAATACAGTAGAATAGAATACAGTATATACATATAAGATGAGTAAAGCTGTATGTAAACATTATTAAAGTGACTAGTGTTCCATTATTAAAGTGGCCTGTGATTCCATGTCTATGTATATAGGGCAGCAGTCTATAAGGTGCAGGGTTGAGTAGCAGGGTGGTAGTCGGTTAGTGATGGCTATTTAACAGTATGATGGCCTTGAGATAGAAACTGTTTTTCAGTCTCTCGGTCCCAGCTTTGATGCACCTGTACTGACCTCGCCTTCTGGATGATAGCAGGGTGAACAGGCCGTGGCTCAGGTGGTTGATGTCCTTGATGATATTTTTGGCCATCCTGTGACATCAGGTGCTGTTGGTGTCATGGAGGGCAGGCAGTGTGCCCCCAGTGATGCTTTGGGCAGACTGCACCACCCTCTGGAGAGCTCTGTGGTTTCGGGCGGTGCAGTTGCCGTACCAGGCGGTGATACAGCCCGTACCAGACGGTGATACAGTGCATCTGTAAAAGGGTCTTAGGGGCCAAGCCGAATTTCTTCAGCCACCTGAAGTTGAAGAGGTGCTGTTGCACCTTCTTCACCACACTGTGTGGGTGGACCATTTCAGATTGTCAGTGACGTGTACTTCTCCACTGCGGTCCCGTTGATGTGGATAGGGATGTGCTTCTTCTGCTGACATTGAGGGAAAGGTTATTCTCCTGGCACCACTACGCCAGGGTCCTCACCTCCTCCCTGTAGGCTGTCTCGTCATTGTTGGTAATCAGGTCTACTACTGTTGTGTTGTGCTTAAACTTGATGATTGAGTTGGAGGCATGCATGGCCATGCAGTTATTCATGTGAATAAACTATAGTTTTGGCAAGTCGGTTAGGACATCTACTTTGTGCATGACACAAGTAATTGTTCCAACAATTGTTTACAGACAGATTATTTCACTTATAATTCACTGTATCACAATTCCAGTGGGTCAGAAGTTTACATACACTAAGTTGACTGTGCCTTCAAACAGCTTGGAAAAATCCAGAAAATTATGTCATGGCTTTAGAAGCTTCTGTTAGGCTAATTGACATAATTTCAGTCAATTGGAGGTGTACCTGTGGATGTATTTCAAGGTATACCTTCAACGTCAATGCCTCTTTGCTTGACATCATGGGAATATCAAAAGAAATCAGCCAAGACCTCAGAAAGAAAATTGTAGGCCTCCACAAGTTTGGTTCATCCTTGGGAGCAATTTCCAAATGCCTGAACGTAACACATCTGTACAAACAATAGTACGCAAGTATAAACACCATGGGACCACGCAGCCATTATACCGCTCAGGAAGGAGATGCATTCTGTTTCCTAGAAATGAACGTACTTTGCTGCGAAAAGTGCAAACCAATCCCAGAACAATAGCAAAGGACCTTGTGAAGATGCTGGAGGAGACAGGTACAAAAGTATCTATATCCACAGTATATCCACACAAGTCCTATATCGACATAACCTGAAAGGCCGCTCAGCAAGGAAGAAGCCACTGCTCCAAAACCATCATAAAAAAGCCATAGTACAGTTTGCAATTGCACATGGGGACAAATATCGTACTTTTTGGAGAAATGTCCTCTGGTCTGAGGAAACAGAAATATAACTGTTTGGCCATAATGACCATCGTTATGTTTTGAGGAAAAAGGGGGAGGATTGCAAGCCGAAGAACACCATCCCAAACGTGGAACATGAGGGTGGCAGCATCATATTGTGGAGGTGCTTGCTGCAGGAGGGTCTGGAGCACTTCACAAAATAGATGGCATCATGAGGATGGAAAATTATGTGGATATATTGAAGCAACATCTCAAGACATCAGTCAGGAATTTAAAGCTTGGTCGCAAATGGGTCTTCCAAATGGACAATGACCCCAAGCATACTTCCAAAGTTGTGGCAAAATGGCTTAAGGACAACAAAGTCAAGGCATTGGAGTGGCCATCACAAAGCCCTGACCTCAATCCCATAGAAAATGTGTGGGCAGAACTGAAAAAGCGTGTGCGAGCAAGGAGGCCTACAAACCTGACTCAGTTACACCAGCTCTGTCAGGACGAATGGGCCCATATTCATACAACTTATTGTGGGAAGCTTGTGGAAGGGTACCCGAAACGTTTGACCCAAGTTAAAGAATTTAAAGGCAATGCTACCAAATACTAATTGAGTGTATGTAAACTTCTGACCCACTGGGAATGCGATGAAATAAATAAATAATTCTCTACTATTATTCTGACATTTCACATTCTTAAAATAAAGTGGTGATCCTAACTGACCTAAGACAGGGAATTTTTATAAGGATTATATGTCAGGAATTGTGAAAAACTGAGTTTAACCTGTTTGGGCTGCAGGGGCAGTATTGAGTAGCCGGATAAAAGGTGCCCATTTCAAACGGCCTCGTACTCAATTCTTGCTCGTACAATATGCATATTATTATTACTATTGGATAGAAATCACTCTCTAGTTTCTAAAACCGTTTGAATTATATCTGTGAGTAAAACAGAACTCCTTTTGCAGCAAACTTCCTGACAGGAAGTGGAAAATCTGAAATCGATGCACTCTTCTAGGGGCTGCCTATTAAAGTCCTTGATATTTATTAGTTTAGATGCACTTCATACGTCTTCCACTAGATGTCGACAAGCAATTGAGTGTGTAACTTGATCTGGGCTCGAATAATAGCTCTTGGCATGACGTGTCACCAGTTTCCTGTTTTCTGGAGAGCGCGAGAAGGGACCTGGATTTGCCTTCTGATAAGCTGTCGTTATGGACGACTAATATCTCCGGCTTTGATTTTATTTGATACATGTGACAATATCATCGTAAAGTATGTTTTTTCAATATAGTTTAATCAGATTATTGAAATTTTTTCGGGAGTTTTGCCGTGTTCCGTTCTCTGAGTTTGTTGACGATGGAGAGATTCGCGCCACTTGGCAAGTGTGCTTGCTAAATCGAGAGGGAAAAAGGCCGTGTTAAAACCAAACAACGATTGTTCCCGACAAAGGACCCCTTGTACAACATTCTGATGGAAGATCAGCAAAAGTAGGACCCATTTTATGATGCTATTTCATATATCTGTCGAACATGTTGTACTAGTCGTTTGCGCCCAGCTTTTGGGTACTCTCTCGCTATACCTAAGCTGGATGTCGTAATGAAGTTATTTTTAGAATTCTAACACGGCGATTGCATTAAGAACTAGTGTATCTATCATTTCCTATACAACATGTATTTTTTAGTTATGTTTATGAATAGTTATTTGGTCAGAATATGTGTGTCAGAAAAATATCCCTGTGGGGTGGCATTTCTTTGTGGGGCCGCACAGCCCTCGCCAGAGGTAGCCTGACTGCCATTAGGTACCGAGATGAGATCCTCAGACCCCTTGTGAGACCATTTGCTGACACATGCACATTTGTGGCCTGCTGGAGGTCATTTTGCAGGGCTCTGGCAGTGCTCCTCCTTGCACAAAGGCGGAGGTAGCGGTCCTGCTGCTGGGTTGTTGCCCTCCTACGGCCTCCTCCACGTCTCCTGATGTACTGGCCTGTTTCCTGGTAGCACCTCCATGCTCTGGACACTACGCTGACAGACACAGCAAACCTTCTTGCCACAGCTTGCATTGATGTGCCATCCTGGATGAGCTGCACTACCTGAGCCACTTGTGTGGGTTGTAGACTCCGTCTCATGCTACCACTAGAGTGAAAGCACCGCCAGCATTCAAAAGTGACCAAAACATCAGCCAGGAAGCATAGGAACTGAGAAGTGGTCTGTGGTCACCACCTGCAGAACCACTCCTTTATTGGGGGTGTCTTGCTAATTGCCTATAATTTCCACCTTTTGTCTATTCCATTTGCACAACAGCATGTGAAATTTATTGTCAATCAGTGTTGCTTCCTAAGTGGACAGTTTGATTTCACAGAAGTGTGATTGACTTGGAGTTACATTGTGTTGTTTAAGTGTTCCCTTTATTTTTTTGAGCAGTGTATTTAACATGGACACATACCACGCTGCATTTTGGTCCGATCCTTCCTATTCCTCATCAGACGAGGACGAAGATCGTTACAGCTTGCTTTTCTGAGAGGTGACTTTGTTCATGTTACCCTCTAATCAAACATTCCCCCACGAAGGGGAACACTTATTCTAAATAGACCGTTTTCTCTTCTCGCTTGTCATGTAGTTGCCATTTCAGTGCGTTTAATTCCCATCGATATATCAACATTGATAAACACGTGGGTTAAAACGTTTAGGCCCCATGTCTATGATTCCCGACGATATCCCCATTCTTTTGAGGGATCATTTCACTTTTTTCCCCGAAAAAAAAAGGTGTTTTGCACATGTCAGTTTCTATTTTGAAAGCAATCAGTGAAGTGGCAATTAGTTGACAAATGGATTATCCACTTCTCAAATACAGCCAAATGATGGCAAAGAGGGGGTTATTCTCAGATGGTCGTGGCTTGACCTTGCTAATGTCAAAGCTTAACAGGTGATTGAGGTTTCTCACTTGCATGCATGTGCATGCGTTAGAGTGCATAGCTATGTGTACAGTGTATGTGGCCTCACCACATCTCTTCCTGTCTGCCAGCTTTCCTATATGCGTGTGTGTGACTGTGTATTACGCTGCTGCTACAATAATAAATGGTTGTTATCCAGACTGCAGGCTGGTTCTCTAATTGAGACACAAATCCCCCCTCCTCTCATCCTGCACACGCCTTTGGCTCTGGCCCCATAATGTGGTGTGGGACATAAATAAGTGTCACTCATGTTTGTGAACACTGGCTGTCAGGCTGTAATTAGTGACATCAACACATCCAGGTGACAAAGCAGCTCCAGGACCAGACACACCCCACTTTGTCTCTGTGTTTATGCGACACACCTCAACAGGGCATGCAATGGTGAGATAACCACATATTGACTGAACCTGTTCAAGACACACACACACACACAGGCAAACGCACATATATGCGCACCCACACACACACACACACAAACTGCCTTATCTGAATGCAGATTCACTCTCATAAGCAGGCAGTAATGAGACATTGTCTGAAAAGTTTCCTGAAAGTTCTTTGATAACTTTACTCCATGCTGCAGATTTAATTTCATCTTACATTTGATCTTCTTACTATCAGATATCTTATCTCCAGACTCCATTTATTAAAGCGCTTTTGGAAGTAAATATGTGAGATATCACCTAAACCTCACTTATATAATCAAATAAATTTGAATTATACGCACAGATGTATAGGCGCAGACATGCATGCAAACAAACATGAAGAGGCACACACAAACACAAATGAAAACCAATACCCGTCAACAGTGGGCGAGGACTACAGTGATGGATCTATCAATATTAGACTGTATCTCTCTCCCTAGTCATTGTGTAGGCTCCCACCAACACACTCCACTATTCTATTTATTGAGCAGATGGCCTTTAGTGCGAGAGGAGAGATGCTAGTTAATTCCTCCATCGTTTATTTTAATATTGATATCCTCTAAATCATAGAAGGAAATTGGAAGAAATTACCACATAACAAAAACTCCACATCTGACAGCCAGGTATCATTATGAACAAGATGGAATAGAGAAATAAGGGCCCAGGGTGAGACTGCTGCTTATCAATAGCCTACTTATGGCTTCATATTTACCAAACGTAACACTGTCCAGACATATTAACTAAAGATAGGAGTTTTATCTATGTTAGAGATATTTCATAATGACAATATCTTATAATGAAAAAGTAACATATTACCTTTGATTTCTCTCAGTGAGTGGATGAGTGTTGATGAATACGAGCCCATTTCTCATCATCGGGACAAAACCAAATTGAGAGATTCTAACATGATTTATCAGGTTAATTTGACGTAACCGATTTAGAGTGTCAGAGCGGAGATATGATTTATAGGGCCATCTTGACAACCCTGGAAAATTGTGAAATACACATATCGTCCATCTCTAGAGCAGTGACAGCTAGCTCTTCCGCTGCCCGTAGCCCCATCTGACCAGACCCGTAGCACTCACATCCATAGCCATGAAGTGCTTTGAAAGGCTTGTAATGGCTCACATCAACACCATAATCCCAGAAACCCTAGACCCACTCCAATTTGCATACCACCAAAAACAGATCCACAGATGATGCAATCTCTATTGCACTCCACACTTCCCTTTCCCACCAGGAATAAAGGAACACATATGTCAGAAAGTTATTCATTGACTACAGCTCAGCATTCAACACCATAGTACCCTCAAAGCTCATCACTAAGCTAAGAATCCTGGGACTAAACACCTCCCTCTGCAACTGGATCCTGGACTTCCTGACGGGCCGCACCCAGGTGTTGAGGGTAGGAAACAACACATCTGCCACGCTGATCCTCAACACTGGAGCCTCCCAGGGGTGTGTGCTCAGTCCCCTCCTGTACTCCCTGTTCACCCACAACTGCATGGCCAGGCACAACTCCAACACCATCATTAAGTTTGCAGACGACACAACAGTGTTAGGCCTGATCACCGACAACGACGAGACAGCCTATAGGGAGGAGGTCAGAGACCTGGCCGGGTGGTGCCAAAATAACAACCTATCCCTCAACATAACCAAGACTAAGGAGATGATTGTGGACTGCAGGAAAAGGAGGACCGAGCACGCCCCCATTATTATCGACGGGGCTGTAGTGGAGCAGGTTGAGAGCTTCAAGTTTCTTGGTGTCCACATCACTAACAAACTAAAATGGTCCAAACACACCAAGACGGTCGTGAAGAGGGCACAACAAAGCCTATTCCCCCTCAGGAAACTAAAAATATTTGGCATGGGCCCTGAGATCCTCAAAAGGTTCTACAGCTGCAACATCGAGAGCATCCTGACTGGTTGCATCACTGCCTGGTACGGCAATTGCTCAGCCTCCATACGCAAGGCACTACAGAGGGTAGTCAATACGGCCCAGTACATCACTGGGGCTAAGCTGCCCGCCATCCAGGACCTCTACACCAGGTGGTGTCAGAGGAAGGTCCTAAAAATTGTCAAAGACCCCAGCCACCCCAGTCATAGACTGTTCTCTCTACTATCGCATGGCAAGCGGTACCCGAGTGCCAAGTCTAGGACAAAAAGGCTTCTCAACAGTTTTTACCCCCAAGCCATCAGACTCCTGAACAGGTAATCAAAGGGCTAGCCGCACTATTTGCATTGTGTCCCCCCCCAGACCCTTTTTTATGCTGCTGCTACTCTCTGTTTGTCAAATATGCATAGTCACTTTAACTATACATTCATGTACATACTACCTCAATTGGCCCGACCAACCAGTGCTCCCGCACATTGGCTAACCGGGCTATCTGCATTGTGTCCCGCCACCCGCCACCCACCAACCACCAACCCCTCTTTTACGCTACTGCTACTCTCTGTCCATCATATATGCATAGTCACTTTAACCATATCGACATGTACATACTACCTCAATCAGCCTGACTAACCGGTGTCTGTATGTAGCCCCGCTACGTTTATAGCCTCGCTACTGTTATTTTTCACTGTATTTTTATTTCTTTACTTACCTATTGTTCACCGAATACCTTTTTTTGCACTATTAGTTAGAGCCTGTAAGTAAGCATTTCACTGTAAGGTCTACACATGTTGTATTCGGCGGAACGTGACAAATCAACTTTGATTTGAACTCCTCCAAAAAGAAGCCAACAAGCTTGTGTTCAGTTTATTTCTGTATTCAAATGGCCTTAAAATGACTGTGCGAGTGTTGACCGTCAATTTGGCAAGCTTGGGTGCTGGTACCTAATTGATATCAAATTACCATATTGAGCACATCTGTGTAACAAATGCCCTTTTCCCAGAGTGAATAATGGCATAAAAACAACTAATGAGACAAGCCTATCAAACCGTTTCCAATAGAGAGACAACTGTAGAGAAGTGTCCAAGCTGCCAATCGATCTATCCACCACACTTTAATTATCTCCTCTATTCAACAGACTCATTACCCAGCTAGCACATTTGGTTCTTTAGAAGTTGTGTGGAACGTATGTTTTTGGTTTCACATTGGTTGTGGGACTGAAGCCATAGGTTCCTGACCAGTAAAACTAAACGTTTTTTCAACGTTCTGAGAACAGAATTGAACCTTTTGCTTGTTCTCTGAAGGTTTATTTTTAGGTTGCATGGAGGTTCTGAAAACATTTGACTTTGGTTCCTTGAAAGTTTTCCTAGGAAGATTTATTAATGCTATGAGAATGGACATTTTTATCTATTCAAACAGACCCCATTCAAAAGGTAACAAGCACTCATTAAGATCAGGTGTGGCCAATTAGTTGGCACAGCCAACACGCTTATCAAGAGAGGATAGAGAGAGTTTTGTTGATGCTGAAATTGGAATGTATATGTTTTTAAATAATAGTCTTAAATATTTTCTTGTGGTTTTTATGGAACGTTTTCTTGATTTGACAACATGACTTTAAATAGAACCATAAGGAAACATTATGCTGAAATACCTAAATTTCCATAGAAGAATGTTGTTTCTTAACATTCTTCAAACAATTTGAGATGCTGACTTTGAATTGGACCATGAGTAAACCTGTAGGAAATGTTATGCTGAAGTACTGAAATTCCCACAGAAGAATGTTGTTCCATAAGAGTTCTTTGATCTATTTGAGAACATTCCCAATGTCAAACCAGTTGGAGAACATTCCTAGAACATTGCCAACATGGCAGACGGAGACCACATTCTCATGGCAGACAGGCCGAAAGAACTCTGTGTATGTGAGAGTCCATGTCAGACTGATCCTTGTCTAACTGCTGTGTGGGAGTTGTTTAAGGGAAAGTGTCACAGAGGAAACCAAAAAACAGCTTCTACTGTAAGGTTCCGAAATAGCAGGGATGCATTTTTAATGACATCTAGTCGCTTCTCTGGGGGTTCACACTGCATGGCCTTCAGTGCGACTGAGCTCCTGACAGTGACGCCCCTGGGAAAGCTATGTGAAATCGGACAGCAGGGTCTAATAGCTCTAGCTTCATGAAGGTAGTCATCAAGGTGATGATTTTTACTCTGTGTCCTGAAGGGCTGCAGACCTGCCAACAATGGCACTGGGAACATCTCTTTTCAAAGGCTTAAGACAGGCTAAGCAATTCATTAAGGCAATTAACTCAATAACTGATTCAATTAAGCAGGTTGTGAGATTGAGCTGAGTGGGTTACAAATGGTCTCCGGGGCCAATGCCACCACAGAATCAGAAGAGACACTGTACCTTTTCTCCCATTCTGACAGAGGCAAACATTAATTACCACTCACCTGCTACCTGCTTTTGTGATTACTCCATCAACAGTCCGATTTATTCCGCCCATTAAAGACGCTCTCTGGGGACCTCTCTTTCTCTATGCTCTTCTGAACACGCTCTTGTGCCATAGTATTTTTTGGTGGCATTGTGGTGGGTGAGACAACCAAATCTCTCCCCCTTGTGATGGAGGTAGAGTTAACGTCTTAAAATACCCTCCGATTCCGTGACTGGAGGGACAGTTAGCAGAGTTAATAGATCTGTCTTTGACTAAACTGAGAATTAGAGGAATTATACTACTGTTGCAGCAGCTGGCTTACCAGAGTTTTTAAATATGGCTTCCCAGACTGGCGTGCTCGCACACACACACTCACGGGAAGGCACACATACACGACGGGCCACACACGACTTTCCAGGTTTTGTCTCTCTCTCCCTCTCTCTGTCTCCAAGTGGGAAATGTATTTTATTTTAATATATTACAAGTATACTAAAGTAAACTTAAATATACACAAACATCTAAAAATATACTAAAAATACAATATGTACTTTTCTAGTATATATTAAGTATATTATAAATACAGTGCATTTGGAAAGTATTCAGACCCCTTCACTCTTTCGACATTTTGTTACGTTACAGCCTTATTCTAAAATGGATTGAATAGTTTATCCCCCTAATCAATCTACACACAATACCCCAAAATGACAAAGCAAAAACAGGTTTTTAGAATTTTTTTAAAGCTCTGTCAGGTTGGATGGGGAGCATCACTGCACAGCTATTTTCAGGTCTCTCCGGAGATCGGGTTCAAGTCCGGGCTCTGGCTGGGCCACTCAAAGACATTCAAAGACTTGTCCCGAAGCCACTCCTGCATTGTCTTGGCTGTGTGCTTACGGTTGTTGTCCAGCTCTAGGAAGTGTTTTGGTGGTTCCAAACATTTTCCATTTAAGAATGATGGAGGCCACTGTGTTCTTGGGGACCTTCAATGCTGCAGACATTTTTTGGTACCCTTCCCCAGAACTGTGCCTCGATACAATCCTATCTCGGTACTCTATGGACAATTCCTTAGACCTCATGGCTTATTTTTTGCTCTGACATGCTGTGGGACCTTATATAGACAGCGGTGTGCCTTTCCAAATCATGTCCAATCAATTGAATTCACCACAGGTGGACTCCAATCAAGTTGTAGAAACATCTCAATGAAAACAGGATGCACCCGAGCTCAAGTTTCATAGCAAAGGGTCTTAATACTTATGTAAATAAGGTATTTTTAAATTTTTTATACATTTGGAAAAATTTCTACAAACCTGTTTTTAGTTTGTCATTATGGAGTATAGTGTGTAGATTGATGAGGATTTTTTTTATTTAAACCATTTTAGAATAAGGCTGTAACGTAACACAATTTGGAAAAAGTAGAGTGGTCTGAATACTTTCCGAATGCACTGTATACTACCATTACTCTTCAACACACTTATTAAAAGTGTACTTTATATTCATAGTTTTTTCAGTCTTTCAGTATACTATAAATCATCAACCTTCAATACTCTTTTTAAAATTGTACTTTCAATTCATTGTTTTTCAGTCTTTAAGTGTCAGATCAAACAGCAGATTTCTTTGTTTCTTGGGACCTAGAACTAGCATCTCTGTTTTGTCCGAGTTTAAAAATAATACATTTGCCGCCATCCACTTCCTTATGTCAGAAACACAGACTTCCAGGGTAAGCAATTTGGAGGCTTCACCATGTTTCATCGAAAAGTGCAGTCTCAGTAAAAGTACAGTATCAGTACTATGATGGGGTCTAAAACCAGACTGGATCAATTAGTATATATTATTTGTCTTTAGGAAGGCAGTGAGTTGCTGCGCAAAAGCTTTATCTAACATTGTTGAGAGAAATGGGAGATTCTATATAGACCGATATTTTTTACAATTTTCCGGGTCAAGGTTTGACTTTTTCAGGAGAGGCTCTATTACTCTCACTTCTAGTGAGTTTGGTACACATCCAGAGAATAGGTAGCCATTTATTATGTTCAACATATGAGGGCTAAGCACAGGAAGTAGCACTTCAGTAGTTTACTTGGAATAGGGTCTAGTAGGCAGCTGGACGGTTTAGAGGCCATGAATATTTTCAAGAATGTGTTGAGAAATACAGGATTCAAAAACTTGAGCGCCTCCATTGATCTTAGCTCCTGGCAGTTCTGTGCAGACTCAGGACAACTGAGTTTTGGAGAAATACGCAGATTCAAAAAGGAGTCCATAATTTGCTTTCTAATGATCATGATCTTTTCGCCGAAGAAGTTCATTTATCACTGCTGAAGTGAAGGCCATCCTCTCTTGGGGAATGCTGCTTTTTAGTTAGCTTTGCGACAGTGTCAAAAATAAATGTTTGACTGTTTTTATTCTCCTCAATTAGGTTGGAAAAGTAGGCTGATCGAGCAGCAGTGAGGGCTTTACGATATTGCACAATACTGTCTTTCCAAGCTATGCGGAAGACTTCCAGTTTGTTGGAGCACAATTTCAGTTCCAATTTTCTGGAAGCTTGCTTCAGGGCTCAAGTATTTTTTGTATACAAGGGAGTCAATTTCTTGTGACAAAAGTTTTTTTGTTTTTAGACCCAGGGTATTACTGTTTTAATGCGTATGTCCGGAGAAACGTTGGACTGAGTCGATGATGGCCAAGAAAGCCTTTTGGAGTGTGTTTGTGGACTTTTCCATGAGAATATCACAAAAAATGTGAATATTATCTCTAATGACTACAATGTTCGATATGAATTCAGGGAACTCAGTGAGGAACGCTGTATATGGCCAAGGAGGCCAGTAAACAGTAGCTATAAAAAGTGATTGAGTAGGCTGCATAGATTTTACGACTAGAAGCTCAAAAGACAGAAACGCAGTCTTTTTTTCTTCAGGACTGAAGGAGGTCTTTTTTCCAGTGAGATTGCTAAGGCAAACACCGTAATTTTGAGTTTTGCCCGAACTAGATTGAGGCACAGCCATGGTTTCAATGGGGAAAGCTGAGCTGACTACACTGACTGTGTTAGTGGCAGACTCCACTAAGAGGGCAGGCTGACTAACAGCCTACTGCCTGGCCTGTACCCTACCTCATTGGCCCACATATATCCTGTGTGCCTGGCTGCTGTAGTTGCTGCTACCCTATCTCATTGGCCCACATATCCTTCCTGCCCGGCTGCTGCTGTTGCTGCTAACCCTGGGGAAACACCTCCCACCTGGGTTCTGGCAGTGTGGTAGTGTGGATGAGGATGCTTATCAACAGGGGCTAGCGGGGCACACTCCACTTCCTTTTCATCCCTGAGAGAAAGACATGAGAGGAAGAGGACCAGCTGTCTTGGCCACTGTGTGTCTGACCACTGAGTGGGATCTCCTCCTCAATTGGCCATGTTTAGCCAATATGATCATAGAGCTAAACAGAATACCATGTTGCTATTCCAGAGACAGAGTTCTAATGAGAATATTGCAAGAGAGATGACTTATCCAAACCCTTTACCACCAAATATAGGAAACTAATGTTCTAACAACCAGTGTCATACATGTCTCATTGCTAGAGACCCAGGTGAAGCAGACTGCACGTCATAGCGATTATCCAAAAATACTTAATGATTCATCCTGCATTCAGAAGTTTCCTTGTCAAATCCCTTACTATATTCAACAATTTAAGTGCCATTGAAAGTAACATAAAAATTATGCTAGACTACTCGGCTTTGATGGCCCTGATGATGGATCAGTCCTGGATGACGAAGCGCAGTAAAATTTAAATATCTATTATCTGTATTTGCAAGGTCTGTTGGCTTCCAAGAAAGGGGAGGAAGGGTTTTCATATATAGCCTTGCAGTATATTGAGGGAAATTGGCACCAACAGTAACAAAAATGATTTTCTACTTAACAGTGAATATAACAGTGTGTGTAAGTAGCCTGGTCTCACAGACTAGACGTAACATGGTAAACATAAATCCGGGACACTCAAATTAGTATGATACGTTACGTCTAGTATGGGTATATAAGTGAGAACGTTATTTAACCCTTTAACCTAACCCCTAGCCTAGCTAACGTTAACGTTAGCCACAGCAAATTGAAATTCGTAACATATCATGCGTTTTGCAAATTCATAACATTTTGTATGAATTAAATGCGTAAAATATCATACAAATTGTAATTTGTAACTTAACATACTAAATGGATGATGGATATCCACAAATTAAAACATACCATAGGAAACATATAATTCTTATTGGAATGTGCTGGATTTACTTTTACTATGTTACGTCTATCCGAGTCCAGATTTGCATAAGAGAGATACTTTTGTGTATATATAGTGTATGTGGACACCCCTTAAAATTAGTGTATTCAGCTATTTCATGCACACCCGTTGCTGACAGGTGCATAAAATCAAGCACACAGCCATGCAATCTCCAATCTCCATGCAATCTCCACATTGCTTCCATCGGGAACTTAATGAAATGGGTTTCCATGGCAGAGCAGCCACACTGAAGCCTATTTAAAATGTATTACGTTCGATTTTTTGGGGTCACTGGCCTACACAAAATACCCCATAATGTCAAAGTAGAATTATGTTTTTTCTAAATGTTTACAAAATGAAAAGCGGAAATGTATTCAGTCAATAAGTATTCAACCCCTTTGTTATGGAAATCCTAAATAAGTTCAGGGGTAAAATGTTGCTTAACAACTCACATAATAAGTCGCATGGACTCACAAAACATGCATCCTGTTTGCAACACGGCACTAAAATAATACTGCAAAAAAAATGTGGCAAAGCAATTCACTTTTTGTCCTGAATACAAAGTTTTATGTTTGGAACAAATCCAATACAACAAATTACTGAGTATCACTCCATATTTCCAAGCACAGTGCTGGCTGCATCATGTTATGGGTATCGCTTGTAATCGTTAAGGTCTTGGCAGTTTTCAGGATAAAAAAGAAGCAGAATCGAGGTAAGCACAGGCAAAATCCTAGAGGAAAATCTGGTTCAGTCTGCTTTCCACCAGACAGTGGGAGATGATTTCACCGTTCAGCAGGAAAATAACCTACAACACAAGAGTTGCTTACCAAGAAGAGAATGAATGTTCTTGAGTGGCTGAGTTAAAGTTCTGACTTAAATCTGCTTGAAAATCTATGGCAAGACTTGAAAATGGTTGTCTAGCAAAGATCAACAACCAATTTGAGCTTGAAGAATTTTGAAAATAATAAAGGGGCAAATATTGTACAATCCAGGTGTGGAAAGCTCTTAGAGACATTCATAGAAAGAGTCACAGCTGTAATCTATGCCAAAGGTGATTCTAACATTTATTGACTCAGGGCTGTGAATTCTTATGTAAATTAGATATTTCTTTATTTCATTTTCAATACATTTGCAAATGTTTCTTAAAAGATGTCTTCACTTTGTCGTTATGGGGTATTGTGTGTAGATGGCTGAGAAAAACAAATCAGTTTAATCCATTTTGAATTCAGGCTGTGACACAACAAAATGTGCAATAAGTCAAGGAGAATGAATACTTCTGAAGGCACTGTACTTTGGGAAGAGATCAGAGGGATGATGAGGAATTGTTGAACGGTACAGATGTGTTTAGCACGCGTCTGGAGGACTCTGTGTGTGTGTGTGTGTGTGTGTGTGCGTGCATTCTGATCACACTCCTGTTCTGTTCTGCAGCAGGCGGCAGCAAGGTGATGTTTCTATCAAGTAATTTTCTTTCATAATTTAATTCCATTCTTGAATTTGTAAGAGCAAGAAACTGTAAAAACGCTCTAAGCCAGGTGTGCTCAAAAATGTTGGCTGGAGGGCCACATCAGGATTTGAAAATTCAGTGGAGGGCCACACATAGGAGGGCCACACACAAAGCAATTTGTAGGCCAGAAAAAGGGCAGTTATTTGAAAACCTATAGGTTAATAATAATTTCTACATACTTTCTATTTAGTTTAAGATGTTCAAGAGTGGCCTTTTTTTTTACTCAAACCTCCCTCGAGCCAGATAAAATGGGCTTCTATATTGCCCACCTCGGTTCTAAGGGGGGTTTCTACTAAGCTAACATATGGAATTGTTTTAAGATGGTCCTACCATGGATAATTTTGCTCTTTGAATTTAAGGGCCTCTGTAGGTATCCCCCCAAAATATTTGTATGTAACATTTAATTTGGCCTTTCTGATTTTAGCCCATAGAAACGCATTGAATAACAGATGTGTTTAGCACGCGCCTGGAGGGCTCTGTGTGTGTGTGTGTGTGTGTGTGTGTGTGTGTGTGTGTGTGTGTGTGTGTGTGTGTGTGTGTGTGTGTGTGTGTGTGTGTGTGTGTGTGTGTGTGTGTGTGTGTGTGTGTGTGAACACATTCAAAACAGATAAACACATCAAATGGAAGTATGTTTTGACAAACCCTGCATTAGCTATGCCACCTTCCACTGCAAATGCAAAATGCCGACATCCGCAGATGCTGTGGATTGAGACGCAGTCCATGCCCAAAAAAAGATACTCTAGCTTAAAAAGACGGATTTTGATGGGGATTTTTGTATTATGCTAATTCGCTTTTGGTGCGGCTGCGGGCATGAACATCGACTCTAAGGAATTTGAAGGCAGTGGTGCTGAAAACTAGAAACACACATTAGTCGTTACCATTGGAAAATGCATTTATAATCAGTCTGTGGTTCATTTGTGAAGCTTGAGGAATTATCTTTTTTTTTCTGGTGTGAAGATTCAGCCCCAGTGTGTGTGTGTGTGTGTGTGTATGTTTGCATACCGTTATGCGTTTGAGGGGGATTCCAAATAAAGTATTTAAAATGTGTTTGATCAGGATAGGGCAATTAGAGGAGAAAACAGAATGTGTTGTTTAACATTTACGTGCCAATGTCCACTCTAAATGATATAAAAGATGCTATAATACTCCAACATCATTGTCTCTCTCTTTTCTCTGCTCTCATTCCCATGTCTCTATATCTCGCTGCCTCTCTTGCTCGAACTGACACAATGGAGAGGTAAATTGAAATGTTCCAGTGATGACAGGGCTTTTGTATTGATGTGGTACTCTACTGCCATCCGTCACAGCGCCCACATGGGAATGCCAAACAAATCCCAGATGGAGCCCAGATCTGCCCAGACCCAACCATTCTACAGCCTCACTGACAAATTGCATAACGATGATGGACCACTGCACTACAGAAGGCCACTGTGTTAGACTAAAGAATCCTTTGTGAAACACCTCGAAAATACACACCATCGAATAGTTCCAAAGTCAGTTTTCCGACCTCCAGTTTGCAAAATGTAGGACAAGATAGATTGTTGTTGTTGTCTTACTGGGAAGGACTGCTTAGACGCAGTTGAACAAAAATGTAAGAATGAACAGCTTTCTTTCTATTCTTTTTTTGTAAATACATTTTTCTTTAAGTTAATTCCTTTCTTTTCTTAATATGTAACCCTCTAGTGACTAGTCTAAGCCTTGGGGGGTTCTACTAAGCTAACATGTGGAATTGTTTTAAGATTGTCATATCAAGGATCATTTAGCTATTTGATTTTGCATTTTAGGACCCCTTTACATAAAAAAAATGTGTTTTTATGAAATATTGAGTTTGGCCTCACTGCTATTAGCCCATAGAAACATTCATTAACAGATTCATACATGGATGTGAGAGACTTCAGAAAGATCAGAAAACATACATTTTTTTACACATATTTAACCCCTTTTTTTAGGCACTAAACTACTTCCATATATGTGACTCACCACCTGGATTCGGTCTTATGTAGCAAAATGTGAAATGGTGTTTTGTTGGCAACAATTTTATTACGCTTTTCTTTACTGACACCGGCCATATTCAATGGGTGTTGTACACAACAAGTTCATTGTTAAACAACAATGAACAAAGTGCCAACACTGCCTAACATTAGGCTCTAACTAGAAAAGCAAACAGCTCTGGGAAACAAAAAATAACATCAGCTAGGGAGCCAGCCAGCAAACGTTAACTAGCTAGCTAACAGTACACTTTAGCTTGAAATGAAACCACTTTCTGTCAAAATTAGAAATGTGTCATATTTGAAAATGTAGCTAGCTATCTTACCTGTATACATAAACATAAATCATGGACGCGTCTCCCTGTCAGGAATGCCATACCATGGTTGCCCTTAGTTTAAAGATGCAATCCGGAGACAGGTGTTTTCTCCATCTCTTTAGCTATCATACTCTAATTCCACTGATTTCAAAACTTGATCCAGAAAATGGAGAGCAACGCTTATTTACTGACTAAATAATAACACAGAATACGCATACACACTTACATGAGACAAAAGTATCTAGTGGACTGACAAGATATGACAGCGTGTTACACATATGGAGAGGGGGGGTAGATAAAGAGAGGAAGAGACTAAGAGTCAAAGTTATCTTACATTTGGAAAACTACCCTCAAAGTAAAATTAATACTTTGCTCACAAACTACCGCCGGTTTGGGGTAAGGAATGTCATGTATTTATCTGTACATGTTGTTGTCCTTTGTCTCTCTGAAACCAATCGATCCTTCTATGGGAAGTGGCTCGATGGGTGTAAGGCTCTGGATGTCCACCAGAGGTCACAATGTCCTTCTTAGTTGTTCCAGCTTGTAGTGGATGTTTCTTCAGATGCACCAACGACTGTCTGAGATAGGATCTTCTCCTTCCTTTTTCAGGTAGACAGTCAAGTTCTAGATCCCTTTACATAAACAGCTGCAGACTGTCAAATGTTCTGGTCTGGTCTTTATCTTCTTCATTCGTGTTGAGAGTTTCAGAGCTTCTAATCATTTCAAAGTGTGGTCAACGCTCCACGCTTTTCTGGTCTGATAGGTGAAGTTATCTTCCCACCTCTTGGTGAGTTTTAGAGTTTAAACCATTCGTAATGTTCAGCTCATGCTGTCCATCAGCTGTTCTCATATGTTAATTCATATTTTTTATTTGCTATTTGACTTGTTTTAAGGTGTGGATCAACTTTAACATTGCGGGAGGATTGTTGCTTCCATCTGCATCATTTCCAATCCCCGATGCATTTTTGGGGTAAATATATACAGTTGAAGTCGGAAGTTTACATACACACAAACTCAGTTTTTCACAAATCCTGACATTTAATCCAAGTAAGAATTCCCTGTCTTAGGTCAATTAGGATTACCACTTTATTTTAAGAATGTGAAATGTCAGAATAATAGCAGCGAGTATGATTTATTTCAGCTTTTATTTCTTTCATCACATTCCCAGTGGGTCAGAAGTTTACATACACTCAATTAGTATTTGGTAGCATTGCCTTTAAATTGTTTAACTTGGGTCAAACGTTTTGGGTAGCCTTCCACAAGCTTCCCACAATAAGTTGGATGAATTTTGGGCCATTCCTCCTGACAGAGCTGGTGTAACTGAGTCAGGTTGGTAGGCCTCCTTGCTCGCACACGCTTTTTCAGTTCTGCCCACAAATGTTCTATAGCATTGAGGTCAGGGCTTTGTGATGGACACTCCAATACCTTGACTTTGTTGTCCTTAAGCCATTTTGCCACAACATTGGAAGTATGCTTGGGGTCATTGTCCATTTGGAAGACCCATTTGCGACCAAGCTTTAACTTCCTGACTGATGTCTTGAGATGTTGCTTCAATATATCCACATAATTTTCCATCCTCATGATGCCATATATTACGTGAAGTGCACCAGTCCCTCCTGCAGCAAAGCACCACCACAACATGATTCTACCACCCCCGTGCTTCACTCTTGGGATGGTGTTCTTCGGCTTGCAAGCCTCCCCCTTTTTCCTCCAAACATAATGATGGTCATTATGGCCAAACAGTTCTATTTTTGTTTCATCAGACTAGAGGACATTTCTCCAAAAAGTACAATCTTTGTCCCCATGTGCAGTTGCAAAGCATAGTCTGGCTTTTTGATGGCGATTTTGGAACACTGGCTTCTTCCTTGCTGAGCGGCCTTTCTGGTTATGTTGATATAGGACTCGTTTTACTGTGAATATAGATACTTTTGTACCTGTTTCCTCCAGCATCTTCTCAAGGTCCTTTGCTGTTGTTCTGGGATTGATTTGTACTTTTCGCACCAAAGTATGTTCATCTCTAGGAGACAGAACGCATCTCCTTCCTGAGCGGTATGACGGCTGCGTGGTCCCATGGTGTTTATACTTGCATACTATTGTTTGTACAGATGAACGTGGTACCTTCAGGCATTTGGAAATTGCTCCCAAGGATGAACCAGACTTGTGGAGGTCTACCATTTTTTTCTGAGGTCTTGGCTGATTTCTTTTGATTTTCCCATGATTTGTAAGGTAGGCCTTGAAATACATCCACAGGTACACTTTCAATTGACTGAAATTATGTAAATTAGCCTATCAGAAGCTTCTAAAGCCATTGCATAATTTTCTGGAATTTCCTAAGCTGTTTAAAGGCACAGTCAACTTAGTGTATATAAACGTCTGACCCACTGGAATTGTGAATTATGAGTGAAATAATATGTCTGTCATGCACAGAGTAGATGTTCTAACCGACTTGCCAAAACTATAGTTTGTTTGAAAAACAAGTTTTAATGATTCCAACCTAAGCGTATGTAAACTTCCGACTTCAACTGTATATTTTACAGATCCCGTATGTTTTATATTGGTTCTCTTGTTATTAGTCCCACCCTTCAGCTCCGTTCAACCCCTCCCATCTATCTCTTAACACAATCCATTTTGGATTTCTATTTGCCATAGATTTTCCAACTGTGCTGTGATGCTTCACAAAAGTACTGAACCGTTCTATTCTTATAGCTTCTACAGATTGTAAATTAAAGATAAAAAATGTTGCTAAAATAATGATTATATTATTGATAGCAATACTGGGTGATTTTGAAAAGTTATTCTATCTGCAGCGTTAGTTCTAGGCAAATGTTGCCATTTTTCAGCTATTCCTGGACCTGTGACAAAAACGAGCTACATATGGACTGTACAAAAAAAAATGATCTAATGACTATGCCTCCTCACAGCAAAATCTTCAGAGCTGGGATGATTGTATCCCTCATATAGATATAGCATTCTATTGGTTGCAAGAATTTTCTATGATAATTTATATTGAAAAATTAGAAGTTTTGAATCCGCCGTTGTTTTGTATGTCAATTCATAAACCATGCTCCATGAAATGGGTACATCGAAAATCTCTTCCCAACTATTTTGCAATATATATGGCACAGCTGTCAATTGTTTGGTCCTTAAATTAAATTGTTATATGTTTTTATTTATCACAATTTTCTTTAACCATTTATGGCCTTTAATGCAGGGCCGACAGACAAGTTCATTACTTTTTCCCCTTTTACTTGCCTCTTCCATTTTTGTGGTAATGCTGAAATTAGTCGGTTGTAAATTTGGGTAGAGCAGACATTTCCATATGTCTGTGTTAGCTGCATGTGTGACATAACTCAACCAGTCCTATTTATGATATAATTTACAAAGATTATACCTTTTTTAGATATTGTAGCAATTTATTTAAAAAAAATTATCAATTAGTATATTTGAGTTTAACCACAATATTTGTTGTATTATTTGTTCTGTCTTTTCAGGTGGATTAAACTGAAATTAGAACTAACTTTCTAAGGCTTCTTTAAAAAAATAACGATATTTTGGAGATTATGTAGTTTTCAAACAACCGAAAATGAGGAGTTGTAATCTGAATAAAAGGAAAAAGGCCATTCTTGAACATGGGTTGAGACATTCCTACCAATTTACTAGAGAACCATTTCTGATTTAAGTATAACTTTTGTATGACTGATGCCTTCAGTGAGAGGTCTAGTGCTTTAATTTTTAATAATTTATGCCCTCGGAATTCATATTAATTATATAAATAGGCCCTTTTAATTTTGTCTGCCTTGCCATTCCAAATTAAATGGAATATTTTTTGTTCATATAATTTAAAAAGCAGGTCACTAGGTGTAGGCAAAACCATAAGTAAATAGGTTATCTTCTTATGGCTGAAGGGGCAGTATTGAGTAGCTTGGATGAAAGGTGCCCATTGTAAACGGCCAGCTCCTCAGTCTCAGTTATTAATATATGCATATTATTATTAGTATTGGATAGAAAACACTCTAAAGTTTCTAAAACTGTTTGAATTAAGTCTGTGAGATTAACAGAACTCATATGGCAGGCAAAAACCTGAGAAGTTCCACTTCCTGTTTGGATTTTTTCTGGGGGTGCCATATTTTCAACCAAGCTCTCATTGAATATAAAGAGAGATATGGATGGGTTTTCACTTCCTACGGCTTCCACTAGATGTCAACAGTCAATAGAACTTAGTCTGATGACTCTAATTTGAAGGGGATTCGAAGGAGACAGGAATGAGTAATCACTGCCATGAGGTGCCGACGCATTGAACTGGCGCGTTCACGTGAGAGTGAGCTCCGTTCCTTCTCTCAATTGAAGTCGATTTAATTCTCCGGTTGGAACGTTATTCAAGATGTATGTTAACAACATTCTAAAGATTGATTCAGTACATCGTTTGACATGTTTCTACTGACTGTAACGGAACGTTTGGACATTTCGTCACGTTATAGTGGTCGCGCTTTGAGACTTTGGTTAGGGTATTTGGTAAACAATTCGAAAGTAGCTAATTTGACATAAATAACGGACATGAACGAACAAATCAAGCATTTATTGTGGACCTGGGATTCCTAGGACTGCATTCTGATGAATTTATCAAAGGTAAGGAAACATTTATCATGTATTTTCTGGTTTCTGTTGAGTCCAACATGGTGGCTAATTTGGCTAATCATCTGAGCTCCGTCTCAGATTATTGCATGGTTTATATTTCCGTAAAGTTTTTTTGAAATCTGACACAGCGGTTGCATTAAGGAGAGGTATATCTATAATTCTATGTGTATTACTTGTATTATCATTTATATTTATGTTGAGTATTTCTGTTGAAACGATGTGGCTATGCAAAGTCACTTGATGTTTTTGCAACTAGTGAATCTAACGCCTCAATGTAAACTCTGATTTTTTTTTATATAAATATGAACTTAATCAAACAAAACATGCATGTATTGTGTAACATGAAGTCCTATGAGTGTCATCTGATGAAAATAATCGAAGGTTAGTGATTCATTTTATCTCTATTCTGGTTTTTGTGAAAGCTATCTTTAGCTGGAAAAAATGGCTGTGGTTATTGTGGTTTTGTGGTGACCTAACATAATCGTTTGTAGTGCTTTCGCTGAAAAGCCTATTTGAAATCGGACACTTTGGTGGGATTAACAACAAGATTACCTTTAAAATGATATAAGACACATGAATGTCTGAGGAATTTTAATTATGAGATTTCTGTTTTTTGAATTTGGCGCCCTGCACTTCGACTGGCTGTTGTCATATCGATCCCGTTAACGGGACTGCAGCCATTTAACAGTGATATGACTAAAGAGTTAACCTAAATCCAATGACATGATTTTTTTTGTTGATTTCACTTTGAATTCACAGAGGTTGACAACTCAACAAAACCATTACATTATATAGCTTTGTTATTGAAGCCCTTGATATGGAGCCATTTGTCGGCGCCATTTGCAAGATGGCGCCGACGGAGATGGTTGCCTCACTTCGAGTTCTTAGGAAACTATGCAGTATTTCATTTTTTTATGTATTATTTTTTACATTGATACCCCAGGAAATCTTAAGTCTTATTACATACAGCCGGAAAGAACTATTGGATATAAGAGCTATGTCAACTTACCAACATTACAACCAGGAATACGACTTTCCCGAAGCGGATCCTCTGTTCAGTCCACCACCCAGGACAATGGATCTAATCCCAGTAGCCGACCCAAAACAACGGTACCGCAGAAGGGGTAGACGGAGTGGCCTCCTGGTCAGGCTCCGTAGACATGCACATCACCCACCGCTCCCGAGTATACTACTCGCCAATATCCAGTCTCTCGACAACAAGGTAGACGAAATTCGAGCAAGGGTTGCATTCCAGAGAGACATCAGAGATTGTAATATTCTCTGTTTCACGGAAATATGGCTCTCGGGATATGTTGTCGGAATCGGTTCAGCCACCGGGCTTCTCCATGCATCACGCCGACAGAGATAAACACCTCTCTGGGAAGAGGAAGGGTGGGGGTGTGTGCTTTATGATTAACGACTCATAACAACATACAGGAACTCAAGTCCTTCTGCTTAACCGACCTAGAATTCCTTACAATCAAATGCCGGCCATTTTACCTACCAAGATAATTCTTGTCAGTTATAGTCACAGCTGTGTACATTCCCCCTCAAGCAGACACTAAGATGGCCCTCAAGGAACTTGGACTCTATGTAAACTGGAAACCATATATCCTGAGGCTGCATTTATTTTAGCTGGGGGATTTTAACTTCTCTGGGATATGTGGGACGCTAACGTCGCACTTGGCCAAAAGCCAGTAAAAATGCAGAGCGCCAAATTCAAATATATTACTATAAAAATCAAAATTTCGTGAAATCACACGCTACCGTCCCACATATCCCAGAGAAGTTAAGATGGCTACCATTGTTCCTGTACCCAAGAAGGCAAAGATAACTGAACTAAATGACTACCGCCCCATAGCACTCACTTATGTCATCATGAAGTGCTTTGAGAGGCTAGTCAAGGATCATATCACCTCCACCTTACCGGCCACCCTAGACCCACTTCAGTTTGCATACCGCCCCAACAGGTCCACAGATTATGCAATCGACATCATACTGCACATTGCCCTATCCCGCCTGGACAAAAATAATACCTACAGTATGTAAGAATGCTGTTTATTGACTTCTGATCAGCATTCAACACCATAGTACCCTCCAAGCTCATCATCAAGCTGGAGGCCCTGGGTTTCAAACCCGCCCTGTGCAATTGGGTCCTGGATTTTCTGACAGGCCGCCCCCAGGTGGTGAAGGTAGGAAACAACATCTCCACTTCGCTGACCCTCAACACTGGGGCACCACAGGGGTGTGTGCTCAGCCCTCTCCTGTACTCCCTGTTCACCAACGACTGTGTGGCCATGCACGCCTCCAACTCAATCATCAAGTTTGCAGACGACACAACAGTAGTGGGCTTGATTACCAACAACGACGAGACAGCCTACAGGGAGGAGGCGAGGGCCCTCGGAGTGTGGTGTTAGTAAAACAACCTATCACTCAACGTCAACAAAACAAAAGAGCTGATCGTGGACTTCAGGAAACAGCAGAGGGAGCACCCCCCTATCCATATTGAAGGGATAGCAGTGGAGGAAGTGGAAAGTTTTAAGTTCCTCGGCGTACACATCACAGACAAACTGAAATGGTCCACCCACATAGACAGTGTGGTGAAGAAGGCGCAACAGCGCCTCTTCAACCTCAGGAGGCTGAATAAATTTGTCTTCTCACCCAAAACCCTGACGAACTTTTTCAGATGCACAATCGAGAGCATCCTGTCAGGCTGTATCACAGCCTGATACGGCAACTGCACTGCCCTCAACAGCAAGGCTCTCCAGAGGGTGGTGCGGTCTGCACAACGCATCACCGGGGGCAAACTACCTGCCCTCCAGGAGACCTACAGCACCCGATGTCACAGGAAGGCCAAAAAGATCATCAAGGACAACAATCACCCGAGCCACTGCCTGTTCACACCTCTATCATCCAGAAGGCGAGGTCAGTACAGGTGCATCAAAGCTGAGACCGAGAGATTGAAAAACAGCTTCTATCTCAAGGCCATCAGACTGTTAAACAGCAATCACTCAGAGAGGCTGCTATCTACATTGAGACCCAATCACTGGCCACTTTAATAAATGAGACCCAATCACTGGTCACTTTAAATAATGCCACATTACTCATATCACATGTATATGCTGTATTTTATACCATCTATTGCACCTTGCCTATGCCGTTCGGCCATCGCTCATCCATATACTTATATGTACATATTCTCATTCACCCCTTTAGATTTGTGTGTATTAGGTAGTTGTTGGGGAATTGTTAGATTACTTGTTCGATATTACTGCACTGTCAGAACTAGAAGCACAAGCATTTCGCTACACTCACATTAAAGCTACACTTGTTGTGAATCCAGCCAACGTGTCATATTTCAAAAATGCTTTACCCCGAAAGCAAACAATGCTATTATCTGAGGATAGCACCCCAGCAAACAATCACAGACCATCATATTTCAACACTCCCGGCGTGACACAAAACGCAGAAATAAAGATAGAATTCTTGCCTTACCTTTGACGAGCTTCTTCTGTTGGCACTCCAATATGTCCCATAAACATCACAAATGGTCCTTTTGTTCGATTAATTCCGTCGATATATATCCAAAATGTCCATTTATTTGGCGCGTTTGATCCAGAAAAACACCGGTTCCAACTCGTGAAACACGACTACAAAAGTTACCTGTAAGCTTTGTCCAAACATTTCAAACTACTTTTGTAATACAACTTTAGGTATTTTTTTACGTCAATAATCGATAAAATTGAAGACGGGATGATCTGTGCTCAATATCGGAGGAAAACAATGTGTAGCATGCTTTCTGGTCACGCGCCTCTAACAAACAGTACACTTCACTGGAGCCTCATTCTGAACATGGCTACTTCTTCATTTCTCAAAGGAAAAACCTCAACCAATTTCTAAAGACTGTTGACATCCAGTGGAAGCGATAGGACCTGCAGGAAGGTCCCTTAGAAATCTGGATTCCCAATGAAATCTCATTGAAAAGAAAGTGACCTCAAAAAAAAACATTTGAATGGTTTGTCCTCTGGGTTTTGCCTGCCAAATAAGTTTGGTTATAGTCACAGACATGATTCAAACAGTTGTAAAAACTTCCGAGTGTTTTCTATCCAATACTAATAATAATATGCATGTATTAGTATCTGGGACTGAGTAGGAGGCAGTTTACTCTGGGCACGCTTTTCATCCAAACGTGAAAATGCTGCCCCCTAAGAAGTTTTAACATCTGCTAACCATTTGTATGTGACCAATAACATTTCATTTGATTTGATGTGGCTAGTAGCTCTGCACAACACCTTGCCTTTGTCTGACCGGACACAAAAGACCAAAGCTGTTGAGCCACTCAGATGGAAAGATGACAGGGAACACCGTAGGCTGGGAATCTCAGGTACTAGATGGGGAATATCTGGATCTGGGAGGAAAGGACTCATCACGCCCAGCAGGCATGCAACTCCTCCTCACACAAAAAGGGCACACACTGCATTCTTTCCATAGTGCTGGGAATAAAATGAAAAGGATATAGTCTACATACAGTGTATCTCTATGGTTATTTCACTGTTTCAGGCAAATGCACACTTTAGTGTACGGATGCAGCTGTCTCTTGTGTCCACCTCACATATTATCCACAAATCCTCTCCTTATCTTGCACGCCACACACAAAAATACAAACATACAAACATACATGCACACACACACACACACACACACAACTACACACACACACACAACTAAACACAAAACAGAAAATCTGCCAAATTCAAGGGTCCACAGATGATCAGCAGGTTGAGCTGGGCTGAGATGTAAAGTCGGAGCACAATGATTGCTCTATTGAGCATGTAGCAGTGTGATGAGGACAAGGGCTTTCGGCTGGTTAAGGAAGAGCTAGCATTGGGAACAGAGCAAAAGAACCAGATATCATAAAATGAAGTAGGAATAGGCTGCATGGGAATGCCAGATGATATTTGCAGCTTTCTTTCCAGCCTGCAAATATCAAAAATATTGTCCTTATGCAAATGGTGACTGGTATTTAGAATTCAGTCAATCATATGTATTTATGAAGCCCTTTTTACATCAGCCGATGTTACAAAGTGACCCCAAACCCCAAACAGCAAGCAATGCAGATGTAGAAGCACGGTGGCTAGGAAAAACTCCATAGAGAGGCCGAAACATAGGAAGAAACCTAGAGAGGAACCAGGCTCTGAGAGGTGGCCAGTCCTCTTCTGGCTGTGCCGGGTGGAGATTATAACAGAACATGGCAAAGATGTTCAAACGTTCATAGATGACCAGCAGGGTCAGATAATAATAATCACAGTGGTTGTAGAGGGTGCAACAGGTCACCTCAGGAGTAAATTTCAGTTGGCTTTTCATAGCCGATCATTCAGAGTTAGAGACAGCAGGTGCGGTAGAGAGGGAGTCCAAAACAGCAGGTCCGGGACAAGTTAGCACGTCCAGTGAACAGGTCAGGGTTCCATGGCCGCAGGCAGAACAGTTGAAACTGGAGCAGCAGCATGACCAGGTGGACTGAGGACAGCAAGGAGTCATCAGGCCAGGTAGTCCTGAAGCATGGTCCTAGGGCTCAGGCCCCCCAAGAGAAAGAGAGAGAGAAAAAGAGAGAATTAGAGGGAGCATACTTAAATTCACCCAGGACACCAGATAAGACAGGAGAAATACTCCAGATATAACAGACTGACCCTAGCCCGCGACACAAACTATTGCAGCATAAATACTGGAGGCTGAGATAGGAGGGATCGGGAGACACTGTGGCCCTGTCCGACGATACCCCCGGACAGGGCCAAACAGACAAGATATAACCCCACCCACTTTTCCAAAGCACAGTCCTCACACCACTAGAGGGATATCTTCAACCACCAACCTACTACCCTGAGACAAGGGTCAGCGAATCAACCCACTCAAGTGATGCACCCCTCCTAGGAACGGCATGGAAGAGCACCAGTAAGACAGTGACTCAGCCCCCGTAATAGTGTTAGAGGCAGAGAATCCCAGTGGACAGAGAGGAACCGGCCAGGCAGAGACAGCAAGGGCGGTGCGTCGCTCCAGTGCCTTTCCATTCACCTTCACACTCCTGGGGCAGACTACACTCAATCATAGGACCTACTGAAGAGATTAGTCTTCGATAAAGACTTAAAGGTCGAGACCGAGTCTGTGTTTCTCACATGGATAGGCAGACCATTCCATAAAAACGGAGCTCTATAGGACAAAGCCCTGCCTCCAGCTGTTTGCTTTGAAATTCTAGGGACAGTAAGGAGGCCTTTGTGTTGTGACCATAGCGTACGTGTAGGTTTGTACGGCAGGACCAAATCGGAAAGATAGGTAGGAGCAAGCCCATGTAATGCTGTGTAGGTTAGCAGTAAAACCTTGAAATCAGCCCTAGCCTTAACAGGAAGCCAGTGTAGAGAGGCTAGCACTGGAGTAAAATTATCAATTTTTTGGGTTCTAGTCAAGATTCTAGCAGCTGTGTTTAGCACTAACTGAAGTTTATTTAGTGCTTTATCTGGGTAGCCAGAAAGTAGAGCATTGCAGTAGTCTAATCTAGAAGTGACAAAGGCATGGATACATTTTTCTGCATAATTTTTGGACAGATCATTTTTGATTTTTGCAATGTTACGAAGATGGAAAAAAGCTGTCCTTGAAATATTCTTCATTTGTTCGTCCAAAGAGAAATCAGGTCCTTCACAGTTTTATTTGAGATTATCAAAATTAATTGTCAGATCCAACAGAAGATCTCTTTGTTTCTTGGGACCTAGAACTAGCATCTTAATTGCCTTCAGCTGCCAAACACTTAAAACACTATTTCAATAACAGGTTTTAGATTTATATGAAATTCATTGAATTGCGGTCTGAGTGGGTGCTTGCTTTTCCTAAGTGTGGGTGTCTGTATCTGCTTTTTCAACACTGTGACTCAGCCAGTTTGAACAGTGATGTATTAGGAATAACACACTTGTTAGAAAGTAATGGTTATTTGTGTGTAAATACATGCAGCTACTTTGTTTAAACCACTGACGGTGCAGCCTCCCCTCTTCTGCTAATGAACAAGTGATTCATGCCTGTAAAACAGCACATTTCTCT
Source organism: Salvelinus namaycush (assembly GCF_016432855.1). Classification (NCBI taxonomy): domain Eukaryota; kingdom Metazoa; phylum Chordata; class Actinopteri; order Salmoniformes; family Salmonidae; genus Salvelinus; species Salvelinus namaycush. Next base: position 51,197,383 of record NC_052310.1, read on the forward strand.
GCATCTGGTGTGACAATAATATGTAGGACAGGGTTCCCCAACTGGCGTCCCATGGGCCAAATTTGGCCTGCAGGTGGTTTTATTTGTCCCCTCCCCCAAGTTTTCTGAGCAAAAAAATTAATATATTTTCTTTGTCACATTTTCATTGTTGGACATAAAAAACTGTAAAAACACCAGGAAATCAGCTCCAACTGATTTTAATTTGGGAAATCTGTTGCCAAGTATATCCACACATAATAGAGAAACACGTGATCCTATACAAATGTAAGCAAGGTTTAAAATTATACTGAACAATAATATAAATGCAACATGCAACATTTTCAGTTCGTATACAGAGTTACAGTTCATATAAGGAAATTAGTCAATTTTAATAAATTCATTGGACCCTAATCTATGGATTTCACATGGCTAGGAACATTATGCATCTGTTGGTCACAGATACCTTAAAACAAGTAAGGGTGTGGAACAGAAAACCAGTCAGTATCTGGTGTGATCATCATTTGGCTCATGCAGCGCGACACATCTCCTTCATATAGAGTTGATCAGGCTGTTGATTGTGGCCTGTGGAATGTTGACCCACTCCTCTTCAATGGCTGTGCAAAGTTGCTGGATATTGGCGGGAACTGGAACAAGCTGTTGTACACGTCGATCCAGAGCAGCCATGAAAAAATGGGACATTTTCAGCTTCCAGGAATTGTGTAGAGATCCTTAAGACATGGGGCCGTTCATTATCATAAAACATGAGGTGATGGCGGCGGATGAATGACACAACAATGGGCCTCAGGATCTCGTCACGGTATTTATGTGCATTCAAATTGCCACCAAATTTTTTTAGAGGATGAATGTCGCTGCACAGCTATTTTCAGATCTCCCCAGAGATGTTCGATTGGGTTCAAGTTCGCGCTCTGTAGAGGCCACTCAAAGACATTCAGAGACTTATCCCGAAGCCACTCCTGAGTTGTCTTGGCTGAGTGCTTAGGGTCATTGCCCTGTTGGAAGGTTCGCCCCAGTCTGAGGTCCTGAGCGCTCTGGAGCAGGTTTTCATCAAAGATCTCTCTGTACTTTGCTCTGTTCATCTTTCCCTCAGTCCTGACCAGTCTCCCAGCCCAGCCACTGAAAAATATCCCCACAGCATGACGCTGCTGCCACCACCATGCTTCACCGTAGAGATGGTGGCTGGGTTTGGCATTCAGGCCAAATAGTTCAATCTTGGTTTCATCAAACCAGAGGTTCTTGTTTCTCGTTGTCTGTTAGTCCTTTAGGTGGCTTTTGGCAAACTCCAAGCAGACTGTCATGTGCCTTTTACTGAGGAGTGGCTTCCATCTGGACACTCTACCATGAAGGCCTGATTGGTGGAGTGCTGCAGAGATGGTTGTCCTTCTGGAAGGTTGTCCCATTCCACAGAGGAACTCTGGAGCTCTGTCAGAGTGGTGATTGGGTTCTTGGTCACCTTCCCCCGATCTGTGCCTCAACACAATCCTGTCTCGGAGCTCTACGAATTCCTTCGACCTCATGACTTGGTTTTTGCTCTGACATGCACCTTTCCTAATCACATCCAATCAATTTAATTTTACCACAGGTGGACTGCAATCAAGTTGTAGAAACATCTCAAGGATGATCAATGGAAACAGTTTTGGCTCTGTGGCCAAGAAGACGGTCTCTAAAATTGTAGCTAAAATGTTCAGTCGGGGACCACGCCACTGGCCAAGCCCACGACGAGTAAGTAGCCATTTGCCCTTCAATGTCATATTTTAAGTATGTAATCAACTCAGGAGTAATTGAATACGTGGTGAGCATACCGAGGGGAGGGAGAGAAAATGGAGATGTAAGTGATAATGCACATCTGAAGCTATACCCCGGCCTTTGTTATAATGAAGAGAAGCAGATTCTGTCCGTTTTCAAAACTCGAGGACTGTTTCATTGCCAATTGTTAATTTAAACAACATTATGTGCCCCACACACAGCCTCACTGACACACACACAGGAACATGCTAATGGTACGGTAAACAGTGCTTGCGCCAGCTTCTATCATAATTACGGCTATCGATAATGATGAGCGCGGAGGTGTTCCTTGCGGGGGTGATGCTCACCATCTTCTTAAAGACGGAGGCAGAAACACAGGTAATTATCGTATAGTTTGCAGTACAAACAAATTGCCTTTCCTCTCCTACACTGCCGTATACTATAGCAGAGTGGAAGCTACTCTACCGGAAAAGTGAAACACTATCGATGTCAGGCTAGTGGAACACTTCCGATTCTGTGTCAGCCTAGTAGAACATTATCCATGCTTTAGAAGACTGGTAGAATTAACAATGCAGATGGTCTTCCAGGCGAAAGAACCCAGTACCAACTGGGCACTTACGGGTTGAATCAACGTTGTTTCCACATCATTTTAATGAAATTACGCTGAACCAATACGGAATAGATGTTAAATTGACATCTGTGCCCAGTGGCTACCCATGCTCTTCTAGACAGGTGACGATTTACCGTACCCATGCTCTTCTAGGCAAGTGAATCACACTACCCTATCGGTTTGATATGCAGAGGGTGATACATGACCAAGATAAGCCCACTAACTCTTATCACTACCGTGTGAGCACTACTGTTTGTACGTATTCTGTAATTTGAGGACCTCTCCATCTTCAGCTTGTTCAGCTATGATTCATTAACCTGGCTGTTAATGTAGAGGGATGAACTAGAACAAGCTTCACTCAATGAACAAAGTAAAACCCACAAGAGCCATTATGCTCACCGACAGGTTTTACAGTGCTTTTCAGTTATCAATTTCTCAATGATGTTATGAAGAGTGAAGGTAAACAGCAAGGTCTGGTTGAAGAGCAGCAAGAGGGCTGGGATTCTGAAGAGGTTGGCTCAATGCCATAGCTATACTCTTCCTGACCAGAGGAGCTGTCTGTACCACCACCCCCATCTACTGGACAAGCACTGCAATGTCCGCTTTGGCCAAAGCCTTGCTTGTATAACTGAACCAGCAGCATTGCAAATAAACAGAGAAAGTCTTGTACGCATTCTGAAATGATGCATCCTCGCAGCCATCACACCCCAATGGGACAGCAGAGTTTGTCCGTCTTGTGGTGTGATTTACATGTGACCCATATTGATGTGCTAGTTCTCTACCATAGTGAGCAAATTTTTTAGGCTGACACCCACAACCCCACCCCCGCCCTGTCAAGCCCCCAGCCTCTCATCCATTAAAAGGGGATAAATTCAAGAGATTCTGTCAGAGAAAATATTTATTTTCTGCTAAAATGTATTTGCAGGAAATGTGGCTTTCTTTCTTCCTCTCTCCCTATCCCTATCTCTCTCTCAGTCTCTCCCTCCCAGCTTCCTGTGAGCACAGGGCAGGTTTTTCAGCATGGCTCATAATGGCTTGGTCGATACACACTAATGAAAGCTGTTTTTATGAATATGTCAGCTGTTTCCCAGGGAGAGCGGGCAGCTTTAATTCGAAGTAATGGCTATTGGCTGGCGGATTGATTTATTGGTCGGGTGATTGGTGCATTGTATCAGCACAATAATGGAAGGAAGGCGACCTGTGGCAGGGCATGGTGTTAAAACAACCACCCCCATCCTACACATGTAATGTCTGCCCTTAACAAAAGCATTGGAATTCACTATTACCACTAAACCACTGTATCTGCATATACAGTACCTGCTTCATGATAGTGATTAAACACAAACGGTGGGTTGTTACAGAGGTGTAGGTCACAGGCAGCCTGTGGCACCTTCATTGGGGAAGACGAGGCTCATAATAATGGCTGGAATGGAAAAAATGGAATGGTATCGAACACATCAAACACATGATTTCCATGTGTTTGATACCATTCCATTCACTCCATTTCAGCCATTATTATGAGCCGTCCTCCCCTCAGCAGCCTCCTGTGGTGTATGTTAAGTAAGCATGGTGCAAAAGGAGGCTCTGCAGCCCTGGTAAAGGAGGAGTGGTTATGAGCTGAGCTCCTGACTGGGTGTATCTCTACCAGTGAAGCGAGGTATGCCGTTATACCCGATCTTGAGGCTCCATCAAGTACATACTGTATCTATCTGATCCTAGGGACGTAAGTCTGGCTCCAGCTGTGGGACAGTGAGTGGGCACTGGATCAAAGTGTGTGGTGGTGGCAGCACCAGCCCCAGCCAGCTGTGACCATATGTCTGCTCATTGTCACCTCTCATCAACGCCATGTCCCCGGCCATTCTCTGCTAATCCAATGAAATGCAAACTGATAGTCATTAGACACAGTGGATAGCATACGGGAAGAGATAGCCCGAGCCATCTAAACGAGAGAGGAAACTAATTGAAATGTGGATTGGCTGCTGATGAAGGGGTGGGGGGGAGTGCTGGTGTTCCAATGTGCTTTTGTGAGAAGTTATGATGTGCTTGACATAGTGCCTATGAGTGAGTGAATTTGAAGAATGCATTTTGAGTATACATTATCATTTTAGTCCACAGGAGATATACTATCAGAATAATAACATTTACACGAAAAGCTATTGATATGTGGGGGATGAGGGTGTTGGGGAAGTGCTCAAGGTGACAAGCAGGTTGACGTTTATTGTCATGAATCTTGCCCTGGGGGCAGAGCTGGGCGATTTCCCCTAGATGAGCCAGCTAGTAACCACTCTGCAGAGCTGCCTTCAGAACAAGATTCATGATGAAAACACTAACCTGCTCATTACAATGCATATGAATCTCCTTTGGCAGCGTGGAATATCTTTTGTTTCTGTCCACAGACACTGCCACGGTTCAGGAACTGTGCTGATCATATCTCCTCTCTAAAGTTTCTGCCAACTTCACCACCAGCTACTGGAGCAACTGGAGGGAAATGAAACTCTGTTTTGGCTCATCAACTCACTGAATAATATAGCCTACTCTATGCATTTTACTCTATCTACAGTAATAACAAAGAATGGTATTATATCAATGATACAGCTGAAAGAATCCATGATTGGAAAGACTGACTGAAGGAGTATAACGCTATGTGATGGTAAAATAATAGCCCTACCCATATCCCAGAAGATATGCATTTTATACTAGTCAGCTGCTTTACATACACATCAATATTAATCAGTTATAGGGCTATTCCCTACAAGATGCCCTCCCATCTCACTGATCAACTGTATCATAATCTGTCCTATCAATCTGGCTATAAACAAGATTAGCAAGAGACATGAAATAGAATTAAGAATGTATTATAAAACAGCATGTATGCACTTATTTGTACAAGTCCATTACTGAGTATTATCATACAGTTGTTTACACTCTTCATCTTGTGAATGCCAATAGTTCTATAAAATATGGAAATATAGATATGCAAAATCATTATGAATAATGTTCAGTGCCTTGAATACAACAACGCTCTGAGAGCGGCACAGTTATTGTCTCTCTTTGTTCAATCCCAACTGCAGAGAAATGTAATAGCCCAGATAAGATTGGATGAAAGAAGGAAGTAAGAGGGCCACTTTCAGTCCTGGGCTGTCCCACTGGTTACACAAATTGACTTGCTGAGACAGTGGATCACAGGCTGATAGGGGTCACTAATTCATTATTAAAAAGTCTAATCATAAGCAGAGACAAGAAGGTATTATGAGGAGAGTTGGGGACATCCTTGATGAAAAGTTGATTATAAAGACACGAAAGGTGAAATTGCTGGGAAGCTTCTGAAATAGGGCTAATAAACTGCAATAAACTACACTTATAGGCTTAGGCTAGACATTAAACTGGGTTTGAAAACTGTGGAGCATACTATAGGCTCCACACCGAGTTGAATGAAAAAAAGAAAGGCACAACTGTACAAACATGCACTACAATAGATTCAATACCTGTACTTAAGATCTCAGACCCACTTCCGCTTCTTCTGAGCACAAACATTATACACTCCACATGGGTTACACAATGCAGTCCCTTTGATTCAATACATTCTCTGGGGACTGATGCTGCATAACATCCTATCCTCAAAGCCCATCTCCAGTCTATTTGATATGACCACACCATAGAGAGGCTACAGCTCCCTCTTGTGCTGGAGCATACCAGTTAATCCAAGACAATCTGTTATGTTCCCTCTTGGCGACAGCACAGCAACACTCTCCCCCACCTCTGTCTCACACTGTAGCTGCATAGCCATTTTTATCCTCTCATTCCAACTGTGAAATGGCTTACTTCAGGACTTCAAAATCACAAATCCTTTCTCTCACCCTCTCCCTCTCTGCTGTAGTGAATCAGACATGGCTGGACAGACAGAAGGACCTCACATGGCGTCAGGATATCAGGTTCCCTTTTGAGTTTAGGATGTTCAGTTCCACAGTACAGATGTTACACAAGCGTTTTCCTTTCCCCTCGGCAACTAAAGCTGCTAGATACAGTCTGACCATCTGCCCACATGTTTGGCCAGATGTTCCACAGGGTGCCTATCTTTAACATGTGCCCAGGCTATCAAACAGAGCAAAGGGTCAGAATCGCTGAGCTCCTCCCTTAAATGATTTACACTCACATACAATACATCACATACAGTGTATTGGTGTAAATGGTCAGTCACGCAGACACACACACAAGTATATGTAAGTAAAGACAAATATTGAATAATTATTCAATAGCCCACAGACAAATTCAGTCATTAGGCTCTCTATTCAAATTACTTTGATAAAGACATACTTAGAAGAACATTAATAATAGTTAAGAGAATAATATACAGTATCAAGTACAATTTATTTGCACCCACAAAGAAATCATACATTCCCATTAACAATCATCTCTTTCTCTTTAAAAGTGACAGCTGTAATTTGTTCCGTTACATTTCAAAGAAGCCCCACTGAGCACTTAATTGAGACACAAACGTAATTTATAATGGCACACTGCTCATCTGCATGCCTGGGTATTTGGCAGTGGATACCCACTACTAGTACAATCAAATTAGAGTTGAGTGCACCACACATCCAAACTGTTGTCATCCTCTTTTAAGTGTGTTGGAGTGGCCTAAATATAGTGCATGGAAATGCTAGATTAACATGTGCTGTGTTCTCATCAAGAGGTTGGCTCTAGTCCTAATACTGTACTGGCTCATTTGTCTGGAGCAGCTCCAACAGTCATGACACCTCAGAGTCCCATTCTAAACTGTCAGTGTTCAATAAGCAATTTAAGAGATACAGAACTGGTTTAATATTTAAATGGATAGTCACATAGGGCATCCAGAGACTATTGATCATAATAGCCTAACATACCTGTGCATGTACAGCATAAGCTACATGCCTCCATGCAACTGCCGTCAACACTTCAGTACCGAGTGTCAACGAACGAACGCTGTTATTACCACCTCAGACAAATTGAGGCAGGTGGCAGGTTCTTATCAAACATACATAAATATTACTTGTTAAAGAATGGAAGTGGCAGTGTGCTAGTGTGACAATATGCTGCTGATAAGGCTCTGTACACGTTCCATACAAAGTTATGAAGAAATTCCCAAGATAATCTTGGAGAAGTTGAGAGAGAGATGTAAAGCCCTTTCTGTTTGTGTCCTGAGGCGGTGGCATTTCTGGTGACCAGGGTGTAAAAACCACAGGGGACAACAGTGACACAACATCCCATCCTCAAAGCCCATCTCTAGTCTATCTGTTATGACCACATCACAGAGAGGCTGCAGCTCCCTCTTGTGCTGGAACACACCAGCTAATCCAAGACAATCTGTTCTGTTCCCTTCTGGCATCCCCTTGCTTCCTGACAACAGCACAGCAACCATATAAATACGAATGAATAGAACAGGCTTGGAAACTCTAAACCTGGCAATTTGACTGGTAAACTCATGGGTACACTCGCAATGGCGGACCTGGTATTGTGACGCAGGATTATATAACACCAGGGCGGCAGGTAGCCTAGTGGTTAGAGCGTTGGACTAGTAACTGAAAGGTTGCAAGACTGAATCCCCGAGCTGACAAAGTAAAAAAATCTGTTGTTCTGACCCTGAAAAACAGAATTTGTTCTTAACTGACTTGCCTAGTTAAATAAAGGTTAAAAAAAAGAGGGAAAAAAGGATTTCCATAGTTACCAGGCTTTGGCTACCTCCAGGCATCTGAGTCTTGGACGACATGAGAGTCAGAATGAGCTCGCTAATGTTTGAATGAATGAGTTGATAAAGTTGAAAAAAAGAATGTCTTCCAACATGTTATTGGGTCTACTCTTCTTTGCGTTTTGCTAAAATGGACCGATGATTTAAAAAATTGTTGAAGTCATTTAAGAAGCTAAACACAAAAAAACATAGATAGCTGAGCAGGTAGCAGGTCATGCAATCTATAAATCTTTACTCACCGTAACAACATTAGCTACCTAGCTAAACTTGCTAACGGAAATGTTCGTCAGTCTTTTTCACTGACAAAAGAATGGCATTGATTATAGCAGGCCTTCAGCAATGTAATGCCAGATGCATGCAATTAATGAATAACTATTAATCAAATAGTGATTTATTATACATCATTTTTTTAATAAAGATAGCAATAATAAAGGCTGAAGTAATGTCACAAATTAACCAGAGGAGTGGAGGAAAACTCAATAATTACCTTTCATAGGTATAAAATGTATAATTAGTGTTCATTAGTTATAACATCAGAGAACTAGAGTGAGATGTAATTTATATGAGTAATACATACTTTTCTAATCAAAACTGAAGGTGCATTCAAATGAAATAAAATATGTTTATTATGAAACATATGTTTTAAGTTCCCAAATGATCCTACTAGGAATGAGAAATGGCAGTCTACTTATGCAGCAGGCATTTCAAATTGTAAAGAATCAGACACTAACACTTAGGGGAAGATGCATTCCCTACAGAATTTGAGGTATGGAGTTACATATTACATAGAAGAACAGATTTGCTATAGAGAGGAGTATGCAGGATGATCTTTTTTTATGAACATGTTGCTTTGTTAACAGGGGGACCATGACTATGCTAGTATGAGTCCTAGCAAAAGTTCAGTGACACTCATTCGCAGCCTGGAAAATGACTTGCAAAACCTTATCCATGAGCTGAAAGACCCTATACATGACTTGCAAGACCCTATTCCAAGTCCTACACCATCAACTCCCTAAGGAACTGCATACCATGGAAGCATTCCATAGCTACCCATTACACATACTAAAATTAAGATTTGTAGAGAGCTATTTCAGCAGGGTGTTGACACTGTGGAGCATAGGACATACAGTAGTAGGAAATTAGGAAAGGAAATGTTCCAGTTATTGTCACGACTTCCGCCGAAGTCGGTTCCTCTCCTTGTTTGGGCGGCGTTCGGCGGTCGACGTCACCGGTCTTCTAGCCATCGCCGATCCACCTTTCATTTTCCATTTGTTTTGTCTTGTTTTCCCACACACCTGGTTTACATTTCCCTCATTACTTGTCGTGTATTTAACCCTCTGTTCCCCCCCATGTCTGTGTGTGAAATTGTTCGTTATGTTTATTGTGTGACACGTCAGGCTGGTTTTTTCCGGGTATTGTTTTGAACCCGTGGTATTGTATTGTTGTACGTTATTTTGTGTGACTAGGGCGCTATTCGCTTTTGCCTTTGACTGGAGTGTTGTGACGCTGTTGCGTCCGACTGTTTTGCTTCCGCCAATTAAAGTGTGCCTGTTCACTCATCTCTGCTCTCCTGCACCTGACTCTAGTTGACCAGTTGAACCCCACATAGAAATAATAAACTAGACTAAAACCCCTAGTCACGCCCTGACCTACTCTACCATAGAAAATACAGGCTTTCTCTGGTCAGGACGTGACATAATGTCTCAGATGACAACTGAACTGACATCATATTCATTAAGTACCAACGCATATTTTCAACTGATTCTATTACCGAAATATGGTTCCTTTCCCCCACTTGTTTGATGTTCCCAGACTCTTTATGTTTAACAAAGGCTATTCAAGAGTCCTTCAGTAGAGTCAGAGAGAGGGGGAAGGGAGACAGGTATTTATGGGGGGGGTCATAATCCTTACCCACAGGCCAACGTCATGACACTGTACTACATGATTGTAGCGGGTTTACTAACACATTAGTTCTAGTAGCTATGTTAACTTGACCCTAGCTAATATGGTGACAACAATGTAGGCTGTGTGTAACAGTTAGGGGTTATCATATGAAGGTTTGGCTTGTAAAGTCGTTTTTGCCTGGTCACATATAGCTGATGCGTTGTGCACTGGTCCACAAGTGAAGGGAAGCTATCTAACATTGAACATGGTTGGTTAGCTCCCAGCACTGTGGCATTGTTGGCACTGTTCATTGTTGTTTAACTAGCTAATGTTAGCTGGCTGGCTCATTAGCTAACATTATGTGACGTATGTGAACTTACACTTTGTTTACCTAGCTAGGTACATTGTTTACCTAGCTAGCAAGCTATATGTCTTAAGCTAAAGTGTAATGTTAGCTGGCTGGCTCCCTAGCTGACATTATTATTTGTTTCCCAGAGCCATGTGCTGTTCTAGTTAGAGCCTAATGTTAGCTAGCTAACATTGAACATGGTTGGTTAGCTCCCAGCACTGTGGCACTGTTGGCACTGTTTATTGTTTAACTAGCTAAAGTTGGCTGGCTGGCTTGTTAGCTAATGTTACGTGACCTGTGTACAACAACCGTTGAATATGGCTGGTGTCAGGAAACATCTGCAAAACGGCGTAATGAAATTGTTGCCAGCAGAGCTGGTAAGGCTGTTTTCATGTTATCCAGAGGTAAACAAATAATCGGCCAGAGCGTCAAGTGTGCTCTTCGAGAGCGAAATGAGATGAGTGGGTTTTAAAGCTTAGGGTGAGGGTGTGAACGCCGTTGAATTGGTGTAGACAAAGAAGAGCTCTTCACTAGATAGCAAAACATTCAAAGGGGATTTTCTCAAAAGTGAGTTTACAAGTTGATCAACTTTCAAAGCAGAATTACTTTCCCATTGTTCCTCAAATGCAGTGTATGACATATCATTTTGTAGCTCTGAGTCTCTACTTTTATATTATGTAAAAAACACCATTTCAAATTTTGCTACAGAAGACCAAATCCAGGTGGTGGTCACATTTTGTTGTGTTACAGCCTGAATTCAAAATTGATTAAATATATATGTGTCTCACTAATCTACACACAATACACAAGAATGACAAAGTGAAAACATGTTTTTAGAAATTCCTGCACATTTTTTGAAAATAAAATACAGAAATATCTCATTTACATAAGTATTCAAACCCTTGAGCCAAAACTTTCTAGAAGCAGCTTTGGCAGCGATTACAGCTGTGAGTCTTTCTGGGTAGGTCTCTAAGAGCTTTCCAGATTGTGCAACATTTGCCCATTATTCTTAAAATAATTGTTCAAGCTCTGTCAAATTTGTTGATGATTATTGCAAGACAACCATTTTCAGGTCTTGCCATACATTTTCAAGTAGATTTAATTCAAAACTGTAACTCAGCCACAAAGGAACAATCAATCACTTCTTGGTAAGTGTAGATTTGGCCTTGTTTTTTAGGTTATTGTCCTGCTGAAAGGTAAATTCATCTGGTGGAAAGCAGACTGAACCAGGATTTTCTCTAGAATTTTGCCTGTGCTTAGTTGATTTTTTATCCTAAAAAACTCCCCAGGCCTTAAGCATATCATAACATGATGCAGCCACCACTATGTTTAAAAATATGTGACCCATTTCAGGATACTAGGCATATGTTGCGTTCAGGATACTATGCGTATGTCGCGGGTCACTACTTCACACGAGAGCCATTTTTTGGCAGAAATGCCTTCTGGAACATTCATGTACCTTAATAAACAAATTAGGCACATTTGGGCAGTCTTGATTTTTTTTTTTTTATGAACAGAAATGCAATGGTTCATTGGATAAGTCTAAAACTTTAGACATACACTGATGCCATCTAGTGGCCAAAATCTAAATTGCACCTGGGCTGGAATAATACATTATGGCCTTTCTCTTGCATTTTAAAGATGATTGTACAAAAAATACAAAAGAACGGTTGGTTTTTTGTTTGTATTATCTTTTACCAGATCTATTGTGTTATATTCTACTACATTCCTTTCACATTTCCATAAACGTCAAAGTGTTTCCTTTGAAATGGTACCAAGAATATACATATCCTTGCTTCAGGGCCTGAGCTACAGGTAGTTAGATTTTAGGTCATTTTAGGCGAAAATTTAAAAAAAGGGGCAGATCCTTAATAACAAATTTGTATGCCATCTGTAAATACGAATGAAATTGTTAAATTACGAGCCTAGTTGGTTTAGCCACAGAAAAAGACAGCAACTTTCCCATGAGCCATGATTGGTTGAGATCATGAGTGAGCTGGACATGGCGAGAGATGAGTTCGGATTGGTCTGCCATATAGCTCGCTTCTGACTATTTGAGCTGGTTAGTATGTGTAGATAATCATGTCCAACGCGTTTAAATATATAAATATATATATATTGCTTAATAGAACTGCATAAGTGTTGCTCACCACTTTCTGAAGGACCGAGTTTGAAATCAGTGGAATTAGAGTATGATAGCTAAGGAGATAGAGAAAACACCTGTCTCTTGATTACATCTTCAAACTCAGGGCAACCATGGCATCCGTGACAGGGAGAAGCATCCAACCATGATGTATACGGATAAGATAGTCTAGCTAGCTACATTTTCAAATATTACACGTTTCTAATTTTTTTAAATCTACTGTTAGCTAGCTAGCTAATGTTAGCTGGCTGGCTCGCTAGCTAATGTTACATGTATGATCTATTATTCATATCTCAGAGCCATTTGATTGTCTAGTAATATCCTAATTTTAGATAGAGGATGAACTGTCACTGTTTTAACTTCAGCATTGGTCTCATGGTGAAATCCCTGAGTGGTTTCCTTCCGCTCTGGCAAGTGAGTTAGGAAGGACGCCAGTATCTTTGTAGTGACTGTGTGTATTGATACACCATCAGAAGTGTAATTAATAACGTCACCATGCCTCATAGGAATTTTCAGTGTCTGCTTTTTTATTTTTGCCAATCTACCAACTTATTGACTCGAGACATTTGGGGTATTTTAAAATAAAATCTAAATTGAATCACTTTTAAATAAAGGCTGTAACACAACTAAATGTGCAAAAATTAAAGGGGTATGAATACTTTCTGAAGGCACTGTAAATGATCAGTCATCCACATGTGCACACACACGCAAACACACACTCACCAGAGCCACCACCGACACTAGACACCCCCCCTAACCCTCCCTTTTTGTTTCAGGTTTTGCGGTCGGAGTCTGCATAGAAAGCCTTTATTTTCTATGGTAGAGTAGGTCAGGGCGTGACTAGGGGGGTTAGTCTAGTTTATATTTTCTATGTGGGGTTCTAGGTTGTTTTTTCTATGTTGGGATTTTGGTATAATTCCCAATTAGAGGCAGCTGGCTATCGTTGTCTCTAATTGGGGATCATACTTAAGTAGCACTTTTTCCACCTGTGGGTTATGGGATATTGTTTATGTTTAGTGGCCTGTTAGCACTGCATTGTCGTCACGGTTCGTTTATTGTTTTTGGTTTTCTAAGTTTCACTTTCTAATAAAATATGTGGAACTCTACGTACGCTGCGCCTTGGTCCGACCATTATTACGAACAACGTGACATGAGTATAATTCAGTAAAGACAATACCTGTTATTCATGACAAATGTAATTATTATGTTGTTTATTCAAATTACTTTAGAGATATTTTGATATAGACATACTTTAGAAGAACATTAACAATAGTTAGGCGAATAAAATATTAAGCACAATTGATTAGCGCCCACACAAAAAAACACATACATTCCCATTAACAATCATCTCTTTCTCTTTAAAGGTGCAATATGCAGAAATTGTGCCGCCATTTCCTGGTTGGGGAAATTCAAATAGTTTACCTAATTTCAGTTAACCTTTCAGTGATACCCATCCCGGATCCGGGAGCAGCCTCATCAAAAAAGCTGACTAGCATAGCCTAGCCTAACGCGACAGGGATATCATATAATATAATTTTCATGAAATCACAAGTCCAATACAACAAATGAAAGATAAACAGCTTGTGAATCCAGCCATCATTTCCGATATTTAAAATGTTTTACAGCAAAAACACAATATGTATTTCTATTAGCTAACCACAATAGCAAAAGACTCAACCGCATATTTTCACAATTTTTCTACCGCATAGGCAGCTATCACAAAACCGACCAAATAGAGATATAATTAGTCACTAACCAAGAAACAACTTCATCAGATGACAGTCTTATAACATGTTATACAATAAATTTATGTTTTGTTCGAAAAAATGTGCATATTTGAGGTATAAATCATAGTTTTACATTGCAGCTACCATCAAAAATATCACCAAAGCAGCCAGAATAATTACAGAGAGCAACGTGAAATACCTAAATAGTCATCATAAAACATTTATAAAAAAATACATGGTGTACAGCAAATGAAAGATAAACATCTTGTGAATCCAGCCAATATTTCCTATTTTTTTAAGTGTTTTACAGCGAAAACACAATCATAAACTTTACTAAAAAATACATGTTGGACAGCAAATGAAAGATACACTGGTTCTTAATGCAACCGCCGTGTTAGATTTTTAAAAATAACTTTACCATAACAAACAGCTTACGTTATAGCGAGACAGCGCCCGCCAAAACGGCGGATAATAGGACTCAACATTTTACACAGAAATATGAAATAACATCATAAATTGTTCTTACTTTTGCTGAGCTTCCATCAGAATCTTGTACAAGGAGTCCTTGGTCAAGAATAAATCGTTGTTTGGTTTTAAAATGTCCTTCTCTCCTGTCGAATTCGCTCCACAAGGCTAGCCAATGTTGATGACGTTCCCAATTTCTCTCGACGCAGAGAACGGAAAACTCCAAAAGTCCCATTAAACGTTGAATAAACTGATGAAACTCGGTTGAAAATACCTACTTTATGATGTTTTTCTGATATGTATCAAATAAAACAGAGCCGGAGATATTAGCCGTGTATACCGAACGCTTATCATAAGACAATATGGAGGTGCTTCCCGCGCTAGGTAGAGAAAGGAAATTCTGGACACGTCATTCCAAGAGCTCTTGTTCGACCTCAGATCAAGCTAGACACCCCATTCCACCTTCCACTGCCTGTTGACATCTAGTGGAAGGCGTATGAAGTGCATGCATATCGATAAATATTAGGCAATTGAATAGGCAGGCCCTGGAACAGAGCATCGTTTTCAGATTTTTCACTTCCTATCTGGAAGTTTGCTGCAAAATGAGTTCTGTTTTACTCACAGATATAATTCAAACAGTTTTAGAAACTTGAGAGTGTTTTCTATCCAATAGTAATAATAAAATGCATATTGTACGATCTAGAATAGAGTACGAGGCAGTTTAATTTGGGCACGATTTTTTCCAAAGTGGAAACAGCGCCCCCATATTGACAATAAGTTTTAATGTGAGAAAACAAGCCATGTATAGAGTAGAGAATCATTGTACAATCTAATCCGCTGTAAAATATATTTTCAATAACCAACAATCTTGTATTTTCAGCTGTTTGAAGCTGGTGTACAAAACCAAAAGAAAAGGAAGCAAAAAAAAAACATAAGAATGGGGAGCATGGAAATAAGGCACATACAGTTGAAGTCAGAAGTTTACATACACATTAGCCAAATACATTTAAACTCAGTTTTTCACAATTCCTGACATTTAATCCTAGTAAAAATTATCTGTCAGTTAGAATCACCACTTATTTTAAGAATGTGAAATGTCAGAATAATAGTAGAGAGAATGATTTATTTCAGCTTTTATTTCTTTCATCACGTTCCCAGTGGGTCAGAAGTTTACATACACTCAATTAGTATTTGGTAGTATTGCCTTTAAATTGTTTAACTTGGGTCAAACGTTTCGGGTTGCCTTCCACAAGCTTCCCACAATAAGTTGGGTGAATATTGGCCCATTCCTCCTGACAGAGCTGGTGTACCTGAGTCAGGTTTGTAGGCCTCCTTGCTCGCAAACACTTTTTCAGTTCTACCCACACATTTTCTATGGGATTGAGGTCAGGGCTTTGTGATGGCCACTCCAATACCTTGACCTTGTTGTCCTTAATCCATTTTGCCACAACTTTGGAAGTATGCTTGGGGTCATTGTCCATTTGGAAGACCCATTTGCGACCAAGCTTTAACTTCCTGACTGATGTCTTGAGATGTTGCTTCAATATATACACATCATTTTCTTTCCTCATGATGCCATCTATTTTGTGAAGTGCACCAGTCCCTCCTGCAGCAAAGCACCCCCACAGCATGATGCTGCAACCCCCGTGCTTCACGGTTGGGATGGTGTTCTTCAGCTTTTTCCTCAAAACATAACGATGGTCATTATGGCCAAAAAGTTCTATATTTGTTTCATCAGACCAGAGGACATTTCTCCAAAAAGTACGATCTTTGTCCCCATGTGCAGTTGCAAACCATAGTCTCGCTTTTTTATGGAGGTTTTGGAGCAGGTTCTTCCTTGCTGAGCGGCCTTTCAGGTTATGCCGATATAGGACTTATTTTACTGTGGATATAGATACTTTTGTACATGTTTCCTCAAGCATCTATACAAGGTCCTTTGCTGTTGTTCTGAGATTGATTTGAACGTTTCGCACCAAAGTTTGTTCATCTCTAGGAGACAGAACGCGTCTCCTTCCTGAGCGGTATGACGGTTGTGTGGTACCATTGTGTTTATACTTGCGCACTATTGTTTGTACAGATGAACGTGGTACCTTCAGGCATTTGGAAATTGATCCCAAGGATGAACCAGACTTGTGGAGGTCTACAATTGTTTTTCTGAGGTCGTGGCTGATTTATTTTGATTTTCCCATGATGTCAAGCAAAGAGGCACTGAGTTTGAAGGTAGACCTTGAAATACATCCACAGGTAAACCTCAAATTGACTCAAATTATGTCAATTAGGCTATCAGAAGCTACTAAAGCCATGACATAATTTTCTTGAATTTTCCAAGCTGTTTAAAGCCACAGTCAACTTAGTGAATGTAAACTTCTGACCCACTGGAATTGTGATACAGTGAATTATGAGTGAAATAATCTGTCTGTTAAAACTTCTTGTCAATAGGGGGAGCTGTTAGCACTATGTTTTCTTGACGTTCCCAAATTAAACTGCCTCGTACTCAATTCTTGCTCGTACAATATGCATATTATTATTACTATTGGATAGAAAACACTCTCTAGTTTCTAAAACCGTTTGAATTATGTCTGTGCGTGAAACAGAACTGGACTTAGAGCAACTTCCCTATGTGGAGTTGAGAATGCAGAATTTTCCAACCTGTTCTCAGACCTGTGTATAACTCTGCCTGTCTTCTATTGGTTGAGATGCACTGCATACGCCTTCCCCTGGGTGTCAGCTAATAGAGGGCCTTGAAATGGAGTCTCTAGGCAGATCCGAAAGTCTATAAATTGATTGGAATCAAAGGGTCCCCTCTTTTGATTCTTCGCTCTGACGCAAGGAGGACCTTGGCATGTCGTTTTAGAAGCTCCTGTTTTAGCTCCTAGATATATCCGGCTCTGTTTTTATTCGATATAGGCTTTAAAGACATCATAATCTTGTTATTTTAAACCGAGTTATATCAGTTTATGTCAGTATATTGCGATTTTCGGGTATTTCATTTTCTGGCGTTGTAGGAAGTTGGGTATCTCTCTCTCGCATGCTATTGTTTACTGCTAATTGCAACGTGGAAGATGACTTTCTCCAACCCAGCAACGATTCTTTTGGACAAAGGACACCTATCCCAAGATTCTGATGAGAGGTCATCAAAAAGTAAGAACTATTTATGCTGATAATTAATTGTTCTGTTGAAAAAAGTCAAATGCATAAGACGCCATTACTTGCAGTGTAGCCTTGCTTTATCGCACGCTGTATTGCGCAGTGACGTTAATTTTAAAAATGTAATTCAGCGATTGCATTAAGAACTAATTTGTCTTTCAATTGCTGTCCAACCTGTATTTTTTTAGTCAAGTTTATGAATAGTTTTCGATAAGAATAGGTGCCTTTCCAAGATGGCGCCGGACAGATTGCTTGAGGATTTGGACACTATTCTCATTGTATAAGCACGATTTGTGCCGCTAAATATGCACATTTTCGAACAAACTCTATATGCATTGTGTAATATGATGTTACAGGACTGTCAACTGAAGAATTCTGAGAAGGTTAGTGAAAAAATTAATATATTTTGCTGGTTTTTGCGATCGCTACCTTTTGCTGCTAATAAATGCATTTGTGTGTTTGGCTATTGTGGTAAGCTAATATAATGCTATATTGTGTTTTCGCTGTAAAACACTTAGAAAATCTGAAATATTGTCTGGATTCACAAGATCTGTGTCTTTCAATTGCTGTACGCTGTGTATGTTTAAGAAATGTTTTATGGTGAGTAATTAGGTAATACACGTTGCTCTCTGTAGTTATTCTAGTCGCTTTGGTGAGAGTTGTAATGGTGGCTGCAATGGTAAACTATGATTTATACCTGAAATATGCACATTTTTCTAACAAAACATATGCTATACAATAAATATGTTATCAGACTGTCATCTGATGAAGTTGTTTCTTGGTTAGTGGCTATTTATATCTTTATTTGGTCGAATTTGTGATAGCTACTGATGGAGTAAAAAACTGGTGGAGTAAAAACGTGGTTAGCTAATAGATTTACATATTGTGTCTTCCCTGTAAAACATTTTAAAAATCAGAAATGATGTCTGGATTCACAAGATGTGTATCTTTCATCTGGTGTCTTGGACTTGTGAATTAATGATATTTAGATGCTAGTATTTACTTGTGACGCTATGCTAGGCTATGCTAGTAGCTTTTCTACTGATGGGGGTGCTCCCGGATCCGGGTTTGGGAGGTGTTAGAGGTTTTAACAATTGTTGGAAAAATGACTTGTGTCATGCACAAAGTAGATGTCCTAACCGACTTGCCAAAACTATAATTTGTTCACAAGAAATTTGTGGAGTGGTTGAAAAACAAGTTTTAATGACTCCAACATAAGTGTATGTAAACGTCTGACTTCAACTGTAGCAAGCCACAGCCACGTTACTCACTGTCTGTAAGAGCGATCAATTTTCGTGAACGGGGTTGTGTACCTAATAAACTTTATCGTGTTAGATGTTGATTTTGTCTAAATATATGGGTATGTAGTGCAGAGCTTATTTATTTATTGTGGTATCATACATGTTTAATGTAAATGCTGATGTAAACATGAAGTGACCTCATGTCTAAATAAAGAAAATGCTATATTGGATGTGTAGGGTTTTTCCTTTAAATAATTGTACATAAACACAGTAAGATATAGCGTGGACCTTCTCATGACCTAACCCTACATTAAGTAAAAGATCTAAAAACAAATATGTATCTTTCTGAGCATAAAGAAGACAACCTCTGATGTTTATTTATGCTCTACTTGTCACAGTGGATCACTTAAGCTGCTTCATCTTCTCTCATGATTCTGAGTTGGATTCTAATATTGAAGAGACCTTAACAAGATTCTCTAGCCTGGCACTTTCATGAGGCGTTGTGGTTTATTCAAATGAGTTCATTTACAGCAATATAAAAATTTGAATTAAACCGATAACTCACACACCCCCGTGGAGGTAAAACACAGTACTTGGGGTATTTATAGGGATTTGTTTAATCATCACAGGCTTTTCACTTGACTACCCTGCTGCACAAGACTCAATGATAACATGGGCAAAATGTTGGTACATATTAAAACAAAACTATACATTTTCTATCTCTCATTATCAGTCAACTGATACACATTAAATACACACACTGTGGGAGGACAAAATGGCGCCGTAGAGAGAACACTGTGTTTCAGCGAGCTCCCGTGGCATTCGTAAATTTATATTTTTACATTAATCTCCTAGCTTGAAAAAGTGGTAGAATTGGCTAAATAAGTTATCCTACAATGAGTCTTGACGGCTATTTCTCAAAAATCTCCGACAACATGCCCAACGGAACTACTAAGAACTCGACCAAAACCACCATCCTTGTAGATGTGCAGGAGGAGCTAGCTAACGTTAACGAAGCTAACACCATTGCGGATCCAGGCACAATGGACCTGGTGATTCAAAAGATGACGGATAACATTACTAAAGTGATCGATGTTAAGATAAGAACGGTCTTGGAAGCAATAGCAGGCCATTCAGCTGAACTACAGAGGGTTGTCAAACGTGTTGATGAGGCGGAAGGAAGAATTGCTACAGTGGAAACTTCCACTACATCTATGAACACTAAAATAAAAGCACTTGAGAAACAGGTGCGCGAAATGGCGGAGCACATTGACGACTTGGATAGTCAAGGACGCAGATGCAATATTCGTGTTGTGGGACTCCTGGAAAATTCTGAAGGGACACGTTCTGTAAAAAAATATGAGGAATGGATCCCTGACTACCTGCAAATGGACGCTAAGGCTGGTCGTGTGAAGCTGGACAGAGCCCATCGCTCTCAAGCACCGATACCCGGTCCCAACCAGCGCCCACGGCCAGTGGTTATAAAGTTCCACAACTTCACCGACAAGCAGCGCGTCATGGATGCGGCTAGAAACATCGGTTCTGACGTTAGTCAATGTAAAGGTCCAAAGGTCTCATTCTTCAATGATTATTCCACAGCGGTTGTACGAAGACGCAAGAGTTTGATGAGGCGAAGGCTCGACTCAAGAGAATGAAGATGGACTAAGCACTGCTGTATCCGGCCACATTGAAGATTATGGTCAACG
Source organism: Salvelinus namaycush (assembly GCF_016432855.1). Taxonomy (NCBI): domain Eukaryota; kingdom Metazoa; phylum Chordata; class Actinopteri; order Salmoniformes; family Salmonidae; genus Salvelinus; species Salvelinus namaycush. The sequence goes on from NC_052310.1 coordinate 51,218,120, forward strand.
GATCGCCTAAAAAACTCTACACACCTGAAGAGGCTGCTGCGTTTATTGACTCTCTCGGGTAATTAACTCCACCTCCGCGGCATTGGATAAAAAAAAAATGTTTGAATCTGATCATGAAACAGTGGTGTGAGTTCTCACGTGCTCCGGGTTCAGTAATATTCGTATCTTTATTATTTTTCTTGCTAAAGTAACTGCCGCTATAGCTCAGGCTGAGATATGTGTGAATCTATATTGGTGCCCAGGCTTGGTTTTAGAAGAGCCTCAATCTTCTTCTATTGATTTTCATTTCCATATATATAAAGGATGAGGCTATTGAGTGGCAATGCAGATTTAAGAGTCTACATTGGAAAGTTGAAATCCCCTGCATGTTAGCTAGTGGGAAAACCCCCTTTTGGATCTTTACATGTTTAATTTTTGGGTTTAGTATAGTTCGAGTTCAGGGTTCATATCGTTTGTTTATGCTCGGTGAGATAGAAGAGTTCAACACATGGAAAAAGGTACCACCCCACTTTTACAGTAGGATTCAGTCTGGATATTGAATGGTCAATGGCAGGTAACAGACTGTGTGTATGTACATGGAACATTAGAGGGAGCCATAACCCCATTAAAAGGAAGAAGGTACTGTCTTTTTTGAAAAAAGAAAATATTGATATTGCCCTGTTGCAAGAAACTCATTTGGATGATAAGGAGCATCTGAAATTACAACAAGGGGGGTTTGGTCAAGTGTTTTTCTCATCATTTACATCCAGAAGTAGAGGTATAGCAATTCTTGTGAAAAAGAACTTACCACTTAAGGTCTTGAATTGTGTGAAATAAATTTGGTCGCTTTGTTATAATTAATTGTACTTTACAAGGGCAGAACATTTCCATAATGAATATTTACTTCCCCCCCTGTTTTCCTCACTAAGGTATTTCTAGACTTTTCAGAATTAAACTCAGACACTGCAGTGGTTGGAGGAGATTGTTTGTTGAACCCCCTTATTGATACGTTTCCCAGCGGTATAGCTTCACTCTCTCCTCGAGCTAAGTCACTTAACTTCTTCGGGGTAGGGGGCAGCATTTTCACTTTTGGATAAATAGCGTGCCCAATTTCAACTTCCTTCTACTCATCCCCAGATTATAAGATATGCATATTATTAGATTTGGATAGGAAACACTCTGAAGTTTCTAAAACTGTTTGAATCATGTCTGTGAGCATAACAGAACTTATGTAGCAGGCAAAACCCCGAGGACAAACCATTCAGAATTTGTATTTTTTTGAGGTCACTGTTTTTTCAATGAGGTTTCATTGGGACATCAGATTTCTAAGGGACTTGTTTGCAGTTCCTACCGCTTCCACTGGATGTCACCAGTCTTTGGAAATTGGTTGAGGTTATTCCTTTGTGTAATGAAGAAGTACGGCCATCGGAAAGGAGGGTCACTTAAAGTAAATTGTTTGAGAGAGGCACATTACCAAAAAAGTTGCGTCAGTTTGTTTTCTTTTTGTATTGAACACAGATCATCCCGTCTTCAAATTGATCGATTAGTAACGTTTAAAAATACCTAATATTGTATTACAAAAGTAGTTTGAAATGTTTTGGTAAAGTTTACATGTAACTTTTGATATACAGTGGGGCAAAAAAGTATTTAGTCAGCCACCAATTGTGTAAGTTCTCCCACTTAAAAAGATGAGAGAGGCCTGTAATTTTCATCATAGGTACACTTGACAGACAAAATGAGGAAAAAAATCCAGAAAATCACATTGTAGGTTTTTTAATGAATTTATTTGCAAATTATGGTGGAAAATATGTATTTGTTCACCTACAAACAAGCAAGATTTCTGGCTCTCACAGACCTGTAACTTCTTCTTTAAGAGGCTCCTCTGTCCTCCACTCGTTACCTGTATTAATGGCACCTGTTTGAACTTGTTATCAGTATAAAAGACACCTGTCCACAACCTCAAACAGTCACACTCCAAACTCCACTATGGCCAAGACCAAAGAGCTGTCAAAGGACACCAGAAACAAAATTGTAGACCTGCACCAGGCTGGGAAGACTGAATCTGCAACAGGTAAGCAGCTTGGTTTGAAGAAATCAACTGTGGGAGCAATTATTAGGAAATGGAAGACATACAAGACCACTGATAATCTCCCTCGATCTGGGGCTCCACGCAAGATCTCACCCCGTGGGGTCAAAATGATCACAAGAACGGTGAGCAAAAATCCCAGAACCACACGGGGGGACCTAGTGAATGACCTGCAGAGAGCTGGGACCAAAGTAACAAAGCCTACCATCAGTAACACACTACGCCGCCAGGGACTCAAATCCTGCAGTGCCAGACGTGTCCCCCTGCTTAAGCCAGTACATGTCCAGGCCCGTCTGAAGTTTGCTAGAGAGCATTTGGATGATCCAGAAGAAGATTGGGAGAATGTCATATGGTCAGATGAAACCAAAATATAACTTTTTGGTAAAAACTCAACTCGTCGTGTTTGGAGGACAAAGAATGCTGAGTTGCATCCAAAGAACACCATAACTACTGTGAAGCATGGGGGTGGAAACATCATGCTTTGGGGCTGTTTTTCTGCAAAGGGACCAGGACGACTGATCCGTGTAAAGGAAAGAATGAATGGGGCCATGTATCGTGAGATTTTGAGTGAAAACCTCCTTCCATCAGCAAGGGCATTGAAGATGAAACGTGGCTGGGTCTTTCAGCATGACAATGATCCCAAACACACCGCCCGGGCAACGAAGGAGTGGCTTCGTAAGAAGCATTTCAAGGTCCTGGAGTGGCCTAGCCAGTCTCCAGATCTCAACCCCATAGAAAATCTTTGGGGGGAGTTGAAAGTCCGTGTTGCCCAGCAACAGCCCCAAAACATCACTGCTCTAGAGGAGATCTGCATGGAGGAATGGGCCAAAATACCAGCAACAGTGTGTGAAAACCTTGTGAAGACTTACAGAAAACGTTTGACCTCTGTCATTGTCAACAAAGGGTATATAACAAAGTATTGAGAAACTTTTGTTATTGACCAAATACTTATTTTCCACCATAATTTGCAAATACATTCATTAAAAAGGATTTTTTTTCTCATTTTGTCTGTCATAGTTGAAGTGTACCTATGATGAAAATTACAGGCCTCTCTCATCTTTTTAAGTGGGAGAACTTGCACAATTGGTGGCTGACTAAATACTTTTTTGCCCCACTGTATTTTGTAGTGACGTTGCGCAAGTTGGAAGCTGTATTTTTCTGGATGAAACGCGCCAAATAAATTGACATTTTGGATATATATCGACGGAATTAATCGAACAAAAGGACCATTTATGATGTTTATGGGACATATTGGAGTGCCAACAAAATAATTTAGTCAAAGGTAAGGCATGAATTATATTTTTATTTCTGCGTTTTGTGTCGTGCCTGCAGTGTTGAAATGTTACTCTCTTTGTTTACTGTTGTGCTATCATCAGATAATAGCATCTTATGCTTTCGCCGAAAAGCCTTTTTGAAATCTGACATGTTGGCTGGATTCACAACGAGTGTAGCTTTAATTTTGTATCTTACATGTGTGATTTAATGAAAGTTTGATTTTTATATAATTTTATTTGAATCTGGCGCTCTGTATTTTCCCTGGCTATTGGCCAGGTGGGACAATTGCGTCCCACCTACCCCAGAGAGGTTAAAGCTATTTGTGATGATCTGGGGTGTGCTGATGTTTGTAGAACTTTTCACCCCTCCAACAGAGAGTTCAGAGATTACTTTTTTATGCCCAGGACGTCTTTGCAGTCTGTTTTATCCGTAAGGATAGGAAGCATAGTCATATCTGATCATGCGGAGGTGATCCTGGACATAAAATTCAACGGAGCATTCAATCTGTCAAGACATTGGAGGTTGAATACAACCATCCTTAAAGACCATACATTTACATCATATTTTATTACAGAATTTAAAGCATTTTTCTCTATTAACTTTTAATCAACAGATAACCCCTCGCTCCTTTGGGAAACCTGTAAAGCGTACGCCAGGGGTCTGATTAATTAATCGAACAAAAGGACCATTTGTGATGTTGATGGGACATATTGGAGTGCCAACAACAGAAGCTCGTCAAAGGTAAGGCATGAATTATATTTTTATTTCTGCGTTTTGTGTCGCGCCTGCAGGGTTGAAATGTTTTCTCTCTTTTGTTTACTATGGTGCTATGCTCAGATAATAGCATCGTATGCTTTCGCTGAAAAGCCTATTTGAATTCTGACATGTTGGCTGGATTCAAAACCAGTGTAGCTTTAATTTGGTATCTTTCATGTGTGATTTAATGAAAGTTTGATTTTATAGTAATTTTCATAGTAATTAATTTTAATTTGGCGCTCTGCATTTTTTCAGGCTTTTTGCCAAGTGATACAGTAGCGTCTTGTCTAAACTCAGATCTTTGGATATAAATATGAACTTTACCGAACAAAAAATACATGTATTGTGTAACATGAAGTCCTATGAGTGTCATCTGATGAAGATTATCAAAGGTTAGTGATTCATTTTATCTCTATTTCTGCTTTTTGTTACTGCTCTCTTTAGCTGGAAAAATGGCTGTCTTTTTCTGTGACTTGGCTCATACCTAACATAATCGTTTGGTGTGCTTTCGTCGTAAAACCTTTTTGAAATCGGACACATTGGCTGGATTTGCAACAAGTGTAGCTGTAAAATGGTGTAAAATACTTGTATGTTTGAGGAATTTAAATTATGGGATTTCTGTTGTTTTGAATTTGGCGCCCTGCAGTTTCACTGGCTGTTGACGAGGTGGGACGTTAACGTCCCACATACCCAAGAGAAGTTAATGTAATTCAAGCCTACCAACAAAGTGCTATGGATGGTCTTGTGCTCTCCCTAGATGCTGAGAAGGCATTTGATCATGTGGAGTGGTCTTACCTATTCTTTGCTCTAAATACATTTGGTCTAGGGGACAACTTTATAAAATGGGTGAAAGTTTTATATGATGATCCTCAGGCTGCTGTCCTTACTAATGGGCTAAGGTCAAATAGCTTCTCTATATACAGAGGTACCAGACAGGGCTGTCCTTTGTCCCCTCTCCGATTTGCACTCGTTATGGAACCACTGGCCGAGGCCATCAGGGTAACGCCTGCTATACAGGGGCTGCTCATTGGTGATGTTCACCATAACATAAGCTTGTATGCTGATAATGTCCTGATATTCATCTCTAGTCCCGAGACTTCAACTACATCTCTTATTAATATTATTGAATTATTCAGCGAATTCTCAGGCTACAAGATTAACTTAACTAAATCAGAGGCTATGCCACTTGGTAACCTTCCCTCTGTACCTAATACTTCTCCCCCCTTCCCTTTTAAATGGTCTCCCTCAGGTTTTACGTATCTGGGTATATTTGTAACTCCTAAATTCCAGAAAATGTACAAAGCCAATTTTGTTCCCTTGTTTGATACAATAAGACAGGATCTGGAGCGCTGGAACTCTCTCCCGATTTCTTGGTTGGGTAGAATATCCCTCTTGAAAATGAACATTTTACCAAGACTACTTAACCCAATCCAAATGATCCCAGTATTACTCTCCAATAAGGTAATAAAGGATGTAAATGGATGGCTAAGTTCCTTTATATGGATTAAACGCAAGCCAAGACTTAAGATGGCAATATTGCAGCTGCCACGTTCTATGGGTGGCTTGGATCTGCCCAATATCAGGTTCTATCAGTGGTGTGCCCACCTATGTTATATTTCTGACTGGATCACAAACGATGACAACTCTATTTGGTTAGACATTTAGACTTATCTTTCAAAATACCCCTTACAGGATCTTTTATTTTTCAGAAGTTTCAAGTCTGTAGAAGATCACTGCAATAATCCTATTACACTTAACACACTCAAAGTATGGAGGTCAGTTCAACGCTTCCTGGGAAAGTCCAAACTAACCTCTGCTCTTACCCCAATTCTTAACAACCCAGATTTTGGTCCAGGATTGCTGGATGCTGGCTTTAACTTTTGGCTTAATAAGGGCATACGCAGACTAAAGGACTTATTTGCTGATAAGATTTTATTGTCATTTGAGCAGATGGTCGAGAAATATTGACTCCCAAAGCAGGACTTTTTCCGCTTCCTACAAGTAAGACATTATATTGTGAAGAGCACCACCTTAATTGGTAACCCTGGTATGTCTGTGATTGAAAGAATGCTTTTTTTCCCACAAAGGAAAATGTCTGTAAGTCTGTTTTATGATTCTTTAAGGTCCTTTTCTGATGTCGACACACAGAGGGTGAAACAAGTGTGGGAGAAAGAATTGTCTGTTACTATTGACGAAGAGATGTGGGAGGACATTTGGAGATATGCAAAAACAATATCTATATGTAATCGTACTAGAGCAATCCAATTAAGAATAATACACAGATTGCATATATCCCCAAATCGCAGACATGCTTTTAGCCCCTCTTCCTCTTCTCCTCAGTGTCTTAAATGCAAAACTGATACAGGCACCCTAACACATTGTTTATGGTCATGTACCAAAATTCAAAGATACTGGTCTGGTGTTCTGCCCAGAAGGGATCAGCCCAGAACTACACGGCAGGACCTGGTCAATGACCTGAAGAGAGCTGGGACCACAGTCTGAAAGAAAACCATTAGTAACACACTACGCCGTCATGGATTAAAATCCTGCAGCGCACGCAAGGTCCCCCTGCTCAAGCCATCGCATGTCCAGGCCCGTCTGAAGTTTGCCAATGACCATCTGGATGATCCAGAGGAGGAATGGGAGAAAGTCATGTGGTCTGAAAATAGAGCTTTGTGGTCTAAACTCCACTCGCCGTGTTTGGAGGAAGAAGAAGGATGAGTACAACCCCAAGAACACCATCCCAACCGTGAAGCATGGAGGTGGAAACATCATTCTTTGGGGATGCTTTTCTGCAAAGGGGACAGGACGACTGCACCGTATTGAGGGGATGATGGATGGGGCCATGTATCGCGAGATCTTGGCCAACAACCTCCTTCCCTCAGTAAGAGCATTGAAGATGGGTCGTGGCTGGGTCTTTCAGCATGACAACGACCCGAAACACACAGCCAGGGCAACTAAGGAGTGGTTCCGTAAGAATCATCTCAAGGTCCTGGAGTGGCCTAGCCAGTCTCCAGACCTGAACCCAATAGAAAATCTTTGGAGGGAGCTGAAAGTCCGTATTGCCCAGCGACAGCCCCGAAACCTGAAGGATCTGGAGAAGGTCTGTATGGAGGAGTGGGCCAAAATTCCTGCTGCAGTGTGTGCAAACCTGATCAAATATTAAGTTCTGCTTTTCTGATATATCAAATACTTATGTCATGCAATAAAACGCAAATTCATTACTTAAAAATCATACAATGTGATTTTCTGGATTTTTGTTTTAGATTCCGTCTCTCAGAGTTGAAGTGTACCTATGATAAAAATTACAGACCTCTACATGCTTTGTAAGTAGGAAAACCTGCAAAATCGGCAGTGTATCAAATACTTCTTCTCCCCTCTGTATGTATGTATGTGTATGTATATATATATACACTCAGGTATGTGTAAGTGAGTGCTGTTTTTTTGCTTTGTCTCTGTTGTTGTATGTCTTAATATGGGTGAAAATTGTGAAATTCCAATAAAAATACTGTTACAAAATACACACACTGTAATGTACACTGATACAGTGATTTGAAATCTTCAACATCAACTTGAACTGCAATTGGCGTTAACTTTGTATGTTTTCCTTTCAGCTAAAATAAATACTACTAAAGCCAACTTTTAGGACTAGTGGACTAGTGGTAGCCTCGAGCCACAGTAGCTATATAAACCTACTTTGTCCCTCATTAGCATCAATATTCTCATGGCTATTAGCCAATTAAATCCTCATATTGCACTGAGATGATAGAAGTACAATGATCATGAGCCTGTAGATGCTTGGCGATCCCCAAGACCAGGTAAAAAAGGCCAGACAACACTTTGGGTCAATCCACAAACTACTCATCTGGAACATATTGCACGAAAGACAATGTCTTGCCACGCAAAAACACACATGATGTGAAGACATACTGTGCAATGAAATGTCTATACTAAGCTTGAATTATGGCAGCCACACTAGCTATATTATGCCATTCAATTTCTGCTGGAGAAAACAATGAACTCATCCCCCATTTTTTTTTAATTGGCAATGACATACTCTGTGTAATGTCAATTCTCCACAGTAAGTAGTTGATATGCAGACAATCGATGTGGGTTCAATGTGAACAGCTATGGCAGAAGACACCTGTCAGTCTGGCCTCGATGAATAGCTGTGCCTGCCAGTGTTCTAGGAACACTGATTCACACTGAATAATAGAGATCTTTCCTTTTGTCTGTGCTTTCTTTCTTTGCTCCCAGGACTGTAATATGTATCTGGTTAGCAACAGCAAGCACATGACTCTAGAGACTAGCAGGGGAAAATGTTTTATTCTGATTTACATCTTATACATATTTGAGAAATAAATTGATGTTTCCTCGGCATGTGGATTTGAGTGCTTGTACATTTCTAAGTGCATGTTTCCAAGGTGTTTACTAATCTTCTGCATACTGGTGTCTGCCTGTATGTGCGGAGTGTTTTCTGAGAGAAAGCTGAAGTCAAGGCTCTTCTTAAAATGTGTTGTTTTCCCTTCACCTTAACCCAATCAGTCCTGAGACCCCAGCAAAAATCAGTTGTTTATTTATCTGACTTTCATTTATGTCCAGCCCTTATATAGTTATAGTATTATAGACACTATGGTTGGTACCAACGGACGCAGAAGACATCGGCAAATCCAATGGTACAACCTATAAGTCTGTTTCAAAGGGGTTAGAAGTCCTAAATCACGTCGGCGTGACAGTGGGACTCATAAGGTTAAGTGGATTCTGTGATCTTAATTTGTCAAAACAGAACACAAAACAACTGCGCAAAGCTCAGAGTAACTACCCTGCTGGGCCTTAGATACTTAATCATTCACAGTCTCAAAGTTGCATTTGAAAAGATCTCTGAGAAAACTCTCTCAAAAGCATGGTCAGACAATTTTCCCCACTCCTCCTTCCAGACACATACAGAGAGGCTTTTATTAAAGGGTAATCCATTTTCCGGACATGATAGATAGACAATAGATATTTATGTACTGTATCCTTTGGGTATGAAACAGAACACTGTGACTTTTAACTGTGTGGAAGTAATCAATCTTAAAACAAAACGAATTAGCAATTAACAGGATTATTAATTATTTAAGCAATAATCCCCTCGAACCCGGGATTTATCGTGTGACAACTCCCGACAAGGGCTGCTCTGAGGCCCAAGGCGAAGCCAAGGACCAGGATACTGCCCTTGGAGGGAGTTGTCAAAAGATCATTCCCAGGTTCGATGGCATTATTGCTTTTATGAAATGGTTTTCAACATATTTATACAAATATTAATTAAATGTTTTCATTCAAAACATTATTTTAACAAGAAAATGTGTTTTTGCAGTCTGAAGTTGCTACACAGGCGGGCTGGTCTTTGTAATTATTTTCTACTGTTTAGACCCAGTCGTTAGTTCTAATCGTTCAATTCATTTGGCGTTGCTATCCTATTCAAAACATTGACCTGTAGTTAGAGATTCAATGATGATGAGAAACAAGAACTTTAATAAATGAAGTGAATAAAGATCCAAAAAGCCTACATAGGCAACAACTATGTTTGGCGAGTCATAGCTAACCAACCGTCAGAATTAGACGTTCAACGATGTTCATCAAACGTCAAATTTCAAAGTGTTTAAGGTTAAGTTTAGGCATTAACTCCAAATTCTTAAGGTTAGGCATTAACTCCGAATGGTTGGGTTAAGGTTTGGGATGGCTTAAAACAAAAATGTTGTTATTACCACTCACTGTTGCCCCTAGTAGCCGGTTTACAGTTCATCTCCCGATGTCCTCAGACATGGATGGATGTCGAAAACTGACTTTTATCATGGGTGACCTGCCAGGATGGCACACGAGTGGAAGAACTTTCCATGGTCCTGGCATTGGTTGGTGACAGCCAATGTTTTCCTCTTCTTTGCTGGCACGGGAGAGATTATATTTGTAAAATGATACACTGTTGCACAGGTTGTAAAGGCAGACAGGTAGGTTTATACAACCCCCAAATGTTGTAAACCAAAAAGTAGCATGTAAAAATAATGTGAAGACACTTTTTCCCAAGGGAGACATTATGACACAACTCCCTAAATATCAACCAATCAGCATCCATGATCCAAACAATTTGTTTTATAATATTGAATAATGTGTTGCCGTGTTTGAACTTTCCCTTGAGGCGCTAGTCCAGACAACGCATAATCTCCACCATAGGTGTCAGCAGCTTGAATATCAATTAGCTCATTCTCGGAAACTAGAATTAATCCATGTGAGTCATTTGACAACTGAGCTGCCTTTTCTGACACTTCGGTCATTTAATAGAATGACGATGAAGGAGTGGTAGAATCCTGGGAGAATGTCATTGATATTTGAAAAAGGTTCAACAGAAAAAAGGGACCCTGTTTTCTCCAACCATTCATCACAGTACTGACACCGGTCACAGGGGCATATCAGTGTGTGCAATGGATGATCAGATTTTTATGACAATTACCATTTTCTGATGTCTATTCAGCCTGCATCTATTCATAGAAAGGGGCAAACTTATCATTTGAATTATAATTATATGTGTGCTACATTCACTGTCTGCAGTGATTTACAGTTTATTGTTGCGTTTTTTGTCATAAATGTGGTATACACTATTCTGATTGCAATTTTCAAGACAACAAAAGTATGCCATGAAAAAAAATATGAATGTATTGCGTTGCCAGTAAATGCAGTAAATATACCGTCAAATAGTCAATGATGTCAAAAGTTGACAGCTTTTGTGACAAAATGAAAGCTTGTAAATTGTATGGGGGCGGCAGCGTAGAAGTGGTTAGAGCATTGGACTAGTAACCTAAAGGTTGTAAGATCAAATCCCTGAGCTGACAAGGTAGAAATCTGTCGTTCTGCCCCTGAACAAGGTAGTTAACCCACTGTTCCTAGGCCGTCATTGAAAATAAGAATTTGTTCTTTACTGACTTGCATAGTTAAATGATGGAAAAAAATACATTTGAATTACTTCGATTTTTGATTAAATCCAACAAAACCCACTTTCTGTCTTAATGAGCTCAATTTTATTTCCAAAACTCTAAATAATGAATGTTTCCCTGATCATCTCCATACACAATGAATGTTTCCCTGATCATCTCAATGTGTAATGAATGTTTCCCTGATCATATCCATGCATAATGAATGTTTCCCTGATCATCTCCATGCCTATTGAATGTTTCCCTGATCATCTCCATGCATAATGAATGTTTCCCTGATCATCTCCATGCGTAATGAATGTTTCCCTGATCATCTCCATGCCTATTGAATGTTTCCCTGATCATCTCCATGCGTAATGAATGTTTCCCTGATCATCTCCATGCGTAATGAATGTTTCCCTGATCATCTCCATGCGTAATGAATGTTTCCCTGATCATCTCCATGCGTAATGAATGTTTCCCTGATCATCTCCATGCATAATGAATGTTTCCCTGATCATCCCCATGCGTAATGAATGTTTCTCTGATCATCTCCATGCGTAATGAATGTTTCCCTGATCATCTCCATGCATAATGAATGTTTCCCTGATCATCTCCATGCATAATGAATGTTTCCCTGATCATCTCCATGCATAATGAATGTTTCCCTGATCATCTCCATGCATAATGAATGTTTCTCTGATCATCTCCATGCGTAATGAATGTTTCCCTGATCATCTCCATGCATAATGAATGTTTCTCTGATCATCTCCATGCGTAATGAATGTTTCCCTGATCATCTCCATGCATAATGAATGTTTCCCTGATCATCTCCATGCGTAATGAATGTTTCCCTGATCATCTCCATGCATAATGAATGTTTCCCTGATCATCTCCATGCGTAATGAATGTTTCCCTGATCATCTCCATGCGTAATGAATGTTTCCCTGATCATCTCCATGCATAATGAATGTTTCCCTGATCATCTCCATGCATAATGAATGTTTCTCTGATCATCTCCATGCGTAATGAATGTTTCTCTGATCATCTCCATGCATAATGAATGTTTCCCTGATCATCTCCATGCATAATGAATGTTTCCCTGATCATCTCCATGCATAATGAATGTTTCTCTGATCATCTTCATGCGTAATGAATGTTTCCCTGATCATCTCCATGCGTAATGAATGTTTCCCTGATCATCTCCATGCATAATGAATGTTTCTCTGATCATCTCCATGCGTAATGAATGTTTCTCTGATCATCTCCATGCATAATGAATGTTTCCCTGATCATCTCCATGCATAATGAATGTTTCCCTGATCATCTCCATGCATAATGAATGTTTCTCTGATCATCTTCATGCGTAATGAATGTTTCCCTGATCATCTCCATGCGTAATGAATGTTTCCCTGATCATCTCCATGCATAATGAATGTTTCCCTGATCATCTCCATGCATAATGAATGTTTCTCTGATCATCTCCATGCGTAATGAATGTTTCCCTGATCATCTCCATGCATAATGAATGTTTCCCTGATCATCTCCATGCATAATGAATGTTTCTCTGATCATCTCCATGCATAATGAATGTTTCTCTGATCATCTCCATGCATAATGAATGTTTCTCTGATCATCTCCATGCGTAATGAATGTTTCTCTGATCATCTCCATGCATAATGAATGTTTCCCTGATCATCTCCATGCATAATGAATGTTTCCCTGATCATCTCCATGCATAATGAATGTTTCTCTGATCATCTCCATGCGTAATGAATGTTTCCCTGATCATCTCCATGCATAATGAATGTTTCCCTGATCATCTCCATGCATAATGAATGTTTCTCTGATCATCTCCATGCGTAATGAATGTTTCCCTGATCATCTCCATGCGTAATGAATGTTTCCCTGATCATCTCCATGCATAATGAATGTTTCCCTGATCATCTCCATGCATAATGAATGTTTCTCTGATCATCTCCATGCATAATGAATGTTTCCCTGATCATCTCCATGCATAATGAATGTTTCTCTGATCATCTCCATACATAATGAATGTTTCCCTGATCATCTCCATGCATAATGAATGTTTTCCTGATCATCTCCATGCATAATGAATGTTTCTCTGATCATCTCCATGCGTAATGAATGTTTCTCTGATCATCTCCATGCGTAATGAATGTTTCCCTGATCATCTCCATGCATAATGAATGTTTCCCTGATCATCTCCATGCGTAATGAATGTTTCCCTGATCATCTCCATGCATAATGAATGTTTCTCTGATCATCTCCATGCATAATGAATGTTTCTCTGATCATCTCCATGCATAATGAATGTTTCTCTGATCATCTCCATGCATAATGAATGTTTCTCTGATCATCTCCATGCGTAATGAATGTTTCTCTGATCATCTCCATGCATAATGAATGTTTCCCTGATCATCTCCATGCATAATGAATGTTTCCCTGATCATCTCCATGCGTAATGAATGTTTCCCTGATCATCTCCATGCATAATGAATGTTTCTCTGATCATCTCCATGCGTAATGAATGTTTCCCTGATCATCTCCATGCGTAATGAATGTTTCTCTGATCATCTCCATGCGTAATGAATGTTTCCCTGATCATCTTCATGCGTAATGAATGTTTCCCTGATCATCTCCATGCATAATGAATGTTTCCCTGATCATCTCCATGCGTAATGAATGTTTCCCTGATCATCTCCATGCGTAATGAATGTTTCCCTGATCATCTCCATGCATAATGAATGTTTCCCTGATCATCTCCATGCATAATGAATGTTTCTCTGATCATCTCCATGCGTAATGAATGTTTCTCTGATCATCTCCATGCATAATGAATGTTTCCCTGATCATCTCCATGCATAATGAATGTTTCCCTGATCATCTCCATGCATAATGAATGTTTCCCTGATCATCTCCATGCATAATGAATGTTTCTCTGATCATCTCCATGCGTAATGAATGTTTCCCTGATCATCTCCATGCATAATGAATGTTTCTCTGATCATCTCCATGCGTAATGAATGTTTCCCTGATCATCTCCATGCATAATGAATGTTTCCCTGATCATCTCCATGCGTAATGAATGTTTCCCTGATCATCTCCATGCATAATGAATGTTTCCCTGATCATCTCCATGCGTAATGAATGTTTCCCTGATCATCTCCATGCGTAATGAATGTTTCCCTGATCATCTCCATGCATAATGAATGTTTCCCTGATCATCTCCATGCATAATGAATGTTTCTCTGATCATCTCCATGCGTAATGAATGTTTCTCTGATCATCTCCATGCATAATGAATGTTTCCCTGATCATCTCCATGCATAATGAATGTTTCCCTGATCATCTCCATGCATAATGAATGTTTCTCTGATCATCTTCATGCGTAATGAATGTTTCCCTGATCATCTCCATGCGTAATGAATGTTTCCCTGATCATCTCCATGCATAATGAATGTTTCTCTGATCATCTCCATGCGTAATGAATGTTTCTCTGATCATCTCCATGCATAATGAATGTTTCCCTGATCATCTCCATGCATAATGAATGTTTCCCTGATCATCTCCATGCATAATGAATGTTTCTCTGATCATCTTCATGCGTAATGAATGTTTCCCTGATCATCTCCATGCGTAATGAATGTTTCCCTGATCATCTCCATGCATAATGAATGTTTCCCTGATCATCTCCATGCATAATGAATGTTTCTCTGATCATCTCCATGCGTAATGAATGTTTCCCTGATCATCTCCATGCATAATGAATGTTTCCCTGATCATCTCCATGCATAATGAATGTTTCTCTGATCATCTCCATGCATAATGAATGTTTCTCTGATCATCTCCATGCATAATGAATGTTTCTCTGATCATCTCCATGCGTAATGAATGTTTCTCTGATCATCTCCATGCATAATGAATGTTTCCCTGATCATCTCCATGCATAATGAATGTTTCCCTGATCATCTCCATGCATAATGAATGTTTCTCTGATCATCTCCATGCGTAATGAATGTTTCCCTGATCATCTCCATGCATAATGAATGTTTCCCTGATCATCTCCATGCATAATGAATGTTTCTCTGATCATCTCCATGCGTAATGAATGTTTCCCTGATCATCTCCATGCGTAATGAATGTTTCCCTGATCATCTCCATGCATAATGAATGTTTCCCTGATCATCTCCATGCATAATGAATGTTTCTCTGATCATCTCCATGCATAATGAATGTTTCCCTGATCATCTCCATGCATAATGAATGTTTCTCTGATCATCTCCATACATAATGAATGTTTCCCTGATCATCTCCATGCATAATGAATGTTTTCCTGATCATCTCCATGCATAATGAATGTTTCTCTGATCATCTCCATGCGTAATGAATGTTTCTCTGATCATCTCCATGCGTAATGAATGTTTCCCTGATCATCTCCATGCATAATGAATGTTTCCCTGATCATCTCCATGCGTAATGAATGTTTCCCTGATCATCTCCATGCATAATGAATGTTTCTCTGATCATCTCCATGCATAATGAATGTTTCTCTGATCATCTCCATGCATAATGAATGTTTCTCTGATCATCTCCATGCATAATGAATGTTTCTCTGATCATCTCCATGCGTAATGAATGTTTCTCTGATCATCTCCATGCATAATGAATGTTTCCCTGATCATCTCCATGCATAATGAATGTTTCCCTGATCATCTCCATGCGTAATGAATGTTTCCCTGATCATCTCCATGCATAATGAATGTTTCTCTGATCATCTCCATGCGTAATGAATGTTTCCCTGATCATCTCCATGCGTAATGAATGTTTCTCTGATCATCTCCATGCGTAATGAATGTTTCCCTGATCATCTTCATGCGTAATGAATGTTTCCCTGATCATCTCCATGCATAATGAATGTTTCCCTGATCATCTCCATGCGTAATGAATGTTTCCCTGATCATCTCCATGCGTAATGAATGTTTCCCTGATCATCTCCATGCATAATGAATGTTTCCCTGATCATCTCCATGCATAATGAATGTTTCTCTGATCATCTCCATGCGTAATGAATGTTTCTCTGATCATCTCCATGCATAATGAATGTTTCTCTGTTCATCTCCATGCATAATGAATGCCACCCATACTTATTAGTCAATCAGTCATGCTTTTTGACTCAACCAGTCCCTTTGGCCACTGTGTAGGATGGTCACATTATGCATCACTGAGTGATCTCACAGGTCCATGTGCAGACAGGGACACAAATGGGTCTTTGAAATCTTACAGCAACATTCACTCAACTGAAACAAAATAACTAGAGGGTGAATGTATTTTCTGAAAAGAATGAAGCATTATCATAACTTTAAAATAACAACTGCCTGCATCAACAAATGTAAAGTGATCCGTTGACAATGTGAAGAAAAAAAACATGCAGTAACAGTGCCCCCATCAGCTCAGTTAAGGAATTCACTCAAACATGTACAGTGTAAATTGAATATAACTCATGGCCTGTTAATATAATGCTGACAAAAACATAATCCAGAACAAGCAATGTCATCTCTGTGAGAAATGAAGAAATTTGCTGAATTGTACAACATTTCTGAACAATTGCGAAATCTGTGAATTCCCGAAAGTCCACAGTCTGGCCCATGACTGGGAAACTGGTCAGTAGCAACAAACTTTGTACCCTCCCCAAATTCCAGTCAGTGGTTAAATACACCAACGGTGGTTACAACTTAGACTGAGGGAAGAAACAACATTGACAACATGACACAAACTACAACAAGAAGAGTTCTACTTTGCTTTTGCTCACTGACAGGTAAGAAGGCAAGCCATGATGGGGTAGAAACTTAATTGAGCCTCCATATTCATTATATGTGTTTGAGTTTATGGTAACAATGTATTTAAACACAGTAGGCCTACATGCCAAGTATCAACCTGTCACATCATGGCACTAATTCTTCAATCAGCAGAACAACTATGCATTGGCAGAGACAAGGTTGAGACTGTTGTGTAATTCGGAATGTTTTTGTGTCTGCCAGCTGTCCTCTCATATGCTGTTGCTCAGGAGGAAGATGTTGGGAACAATAGCTGCTCCTCAACCACCTTGATGTTTAAACAGCTCTCTACTCAGCTTGCAGTATGGATAACTTCATCACTGAATTTAGTCTAAAAACTGTTTAATCTGTGGTCAACTTTTACCAATAATGCAATGCTGATTAGTTGCTCTTGGTAAATCTAACTTGAAGTTGACATGTTTTGGTACTTCGATTTCAAACAGATGTATGACATCTCTTTCAACTATCTGTCAACAGGAGGCAACACGATGTGCTGAAAACATTACTAGCGAGTGGAGCGATGACCAGACTGCTCTTGTGATTAACTCCCTACAAACACTGACAGTCATTCTACAGAAACATCAAAAAACAGGTAAGAGTCCTGAGCAAAACACAGATCTGTGTACAATAAGAGTTTGTTGCTGACAAATACTTTATTGGCCTCAAATAAGCTATGGCAGAGCAAAGGGTCTCTTTTAGTGTAACCCATAATTACATTGGCTTTACTTTTTTCTTTCTAAATGTATTACCTAAGTAATTATTGTGTTTCTGTGTGTTTTCCTTGTATAGTTTGCCAGGACGTTGAGCCCAAACAGTGTCCAGCTGCAGTAGCCCAGAGTAAAGGAGGACTTGTGTGTGTCACCATCAACAAGAGGCGTTACTGTAAACCCATGTGCAATGAGGTACTCTTTCCTGCAACATCACAGGCCTATGAGCTAAAAGCCTCTTATAATCACATTGTATGGTGGCACAAAGATTAAATATGCAGTATTCTACAATAGGCTATTCCTTTATATGAAACACAAACAGTTTCTGCAACAAAAAAAAGAATTTCTACAGAAAATGGGGGAAAGTAAAATAAATAAATAAATGTTTGGTCCTTAAAGGGATACTTCAGGATTTTGGCAACGAGGCCCTTTATCTACTTCCCCATGAAATCGTGGATACAATTTGTATGTCTCTGTGTCCAGTTTGAAGGAAGTTAGAGTTGGTTTTACGAGCCAATGATAACTAGGGCTAGCACAATGGCTGGAAGTCTATTGGTATCTGCTAGCATTCTAGCAAATTATTAATTATTTGCCATATTTGCCTCATTAATAGTAATGTATTCACTACACAGGGCTATGACTTTGCGTTCTTGAGGAACAGTCGTCTGTATGAGGAATGCAGTGCAGACACCAGATTCAAATGGACAACCCATTACATTGGAGGGAACAAGCTGGCCGTTTGCAACAGTAAGTCCCCTCTGTAAATCATCTGTAAAGTCTCTCTGTACCTCCACAGAAAGGCCATGGTGGACAGCTTGTAGAGCTGTAATATGTAATACTGTAACTAAAACATCCTCTCATTCTGTTGTAAAGTATTAAGTCATATTGAAATATTGATGACATTTTCCAAAGTCAATGCTGTTCAAAAGTGGTAAGAATGTGTGTCCCTTTTTAAATGCAGAATCCTCGAGATCTATTGCAGGAGCTAAAACAGCCTACTTTCCCAAGAACCAGGACTGCCTGACTACCAAGAGTTACAATGATCTTGAGGCTCAGCTCATTGAGCAGTTCGAAAATGAGCTGAAGGACATCGAGGGAAAAACAGAATACTCCTGTCTCGTCTGTGGATAACCATAACAGAGAGGAGTGAGACTAGAAGGGAAAGCTATAAGTGGAAATGAATGTGTACAGTTTGCAACAAACCCACCCAATCTGTGTGACACCTAAACCTGAAGTGCTGGTTATTAATATAAATATCGTCACACAAAGTAATGTTGCTACAGAAACATGACATGTATTACAAAGACAATCCACAAGTCAGAAAAAGAAAGTGACGATGACAAAAGAAAAATAAGCACATTTGACATTAAACCATTTCTTCCATACTTCTGTTCTGCTGAGCACAAAGATATCAATCGTCTTCATTATTCTCCTCATTAATGTTGAGAGTTTTAGCAGCTAGTAAGAGTGCAAGGATTATCGTAGCAGAGTAAAATAAATCGTATCTCTGTCAACTTGAACGACATATGAGGTTTAAGATCCTACTAGCTCTGAAGCGGTAGACACCAAACGTTCTTCATGCAGGTTGCATATTTCTTATTTGATGTCCTTCAAATTCAAATACAAAACGCAGTTGTTAAATGATCAGACTACTATAATCTCAAAGGATATATAATAAGCATTCTAAAATCCCAAGTGATGTGAGGATTAGCATAATACTGACAGTTCAAAAGCTGCAAACCACTTTGTAAAATGGCCTGATTTGAATGAATCCGGGTCATAATCTGAAATCAAGGTCAGCATAGCAAAGACTCAAACGGGATTTGAACTCATTAACTATTATATCATAAATCAATCAATTAATGGTCAATCAAATTCAGGGATGACATGGAAATGATCTATAGAAGATATACACTAGACACAAAAGTATGTGGACACCCCTTCAAATTAATGGATTCGGCTATTTCAGCCACACCCGTTACTGACAGGTGTATAAAAACAAGCACACAGCGATGCAATCTCCATAGAAAAGCATTGGTGGTAGAATGGCCCTACTATAGAGTTCAGTGACTTTCAACGTGGCACCGTCATAGGATGCTACCATTCCAACAAGTCAGTTTGTAAAATGTCTGCCCTGATAGAGCTGCCCCCGTCAACTTTATGTGCTGTTATTGTGATGTGGAAACATCTAGCAGCAACAACGGCTCTGTCACGCCCTGACCGTAGAGAGCTTTTTATGTCTCTATTTTGGTTTGGTCAGGGTGTGATTTGGGTGGGCAATCTATGTTCATTTTCTATGTTTTGTATTTCTTTGTGTTTGGCCGGGTGGCAGCTGTCAGAGGCAGCTGTCTATTGTTGTCTCTGATTGAGAATCATACTTAGGCAGCTTTTTCCCACCTGTGTTTTGTGGGTAGTTGTTTTCTGTTTAGTGTTTTGCTCCTGACAGGACTGTTTCGGTTTCGGTTATTTTTGTTTAGTGTTCAGTTTAAATAAAAAGTCATGAACACTTACAACGCTGCGCTTTGGTCCGATTCCTCTTCATCTGACGACGACACCCGTTACAGAACTACCCACCACCAACGGACCAAGAAGCGTGGTATGGAGGAGCAGAGGGTTCAGGACTCCTGGACATGGGAGGAGATATTGGACGGAAATGGACCCTGGAGACAGGCTGGGGAATATCGCCGCCCAAAAATGGAGCTGGAGGCAGCTAAAGCTGAGAGGCGGCGATATGAGGCAAGGCAGCGCAGCAGGCATGAGAGGCAGCCCGCCCAAAAATGGGGGGGGGGGGCACATAGGGAGATTGGCGGAGTCAGGCGATAGACCTGAGCCAACTCCCCGTGCTTACCGGAAGCAGCGTTTTACTGGTCAGGCACCGTGTTATGCGGTAAAGCGCACGGTGTCTCCAGTGCGCGCTCATAGCCCGGAGCGCTATATGCCAGCCCCCCGCAAGTGCCATGTGAGAGTGGGCATCCAGCCAGGGCGGATTGTGGAAGCTCAGCGCGCTTGGTCTCCGGTGCGCCGTTTCGACCCAGGGTATCCTGCGCCGGCTCTGCGTACTGTGTCTCCGGGGCGCTGGGACTGCTCAGTTCGTCCTATGCCTGCGCTCTGCCCGTGCCGGGCTAAAGTGGGCATTGAGCCAAGTGGAGAGGTGCGAGTGGTAAGCACCAGATCTCCAGTGCTCCCCCACAGCCCGGTTCGACCTGTGCCTGCACTCTGGAGGGGCCGGGCTAAAGTGGGCATTCAGCCTGGAGGAGTGGTGCCAAGACTGCGCACCAGAGCTCTAGTGCACCCCCACAGCCCGGTTCATCCGGTGCCTCCTCTACGCACAAGGCCTCCTGTAGGTCTCCCCAGCCTGGTGGGCCCTGTGGCAGCCCCACGCACCACTCCTCCAGGCTGAATGCCCACTTTAGCCCGGCCGCTACGAGGGTTCCCAGTCCGGGGCCCGCTACGAGGGTGCGCTTTGGTCCGATTCCTCTTCATCCGACGACGCCACCCGTTACAGGCTCAGCCGCAAAGTGGTAGGCCACACAAGCTCACAGAATGGGACCGCCGAGTTCTGAAGCGCGTAGCATGTAAAAATCGTCTGTCCTCGGCTGCAACACTCACTACCGAGTTCCAAACTGCCTCTGGAAGCAATGTCAGCACAAGAGCTGTTTGACGATAGCTTCATGAAATGGGTTTCCATGGCCGAGCAGCTGCACACAAGCTTAAGATCACCAAGCGCAATGCCAAGCATCGGCTGGAGTGGTGTAAAGCTCGCCACCATTGGACTCTGGAGTAGTGGAAGCGCGTTCTCTGTAGTGATGAATTACGCTTCCGTATCTGGCAGTCTGACGGACTAATCTGGGTTTGGTGGATGCCAGGAGGATGCTACCTGCCCCAATATATATAGTGCCAACTGTAAAGTTTGGTGGAGGAGGAATAATAGTATGGGGCTGTTTTTCATTGTTCGGGCTAGGCCCCTTAGTTCCAGTGGAGGGAAATCTTAACGCTACAGCACACAATAATACTCTAGATGATTCTGTGCATCCAACTTTGTGGCAACAGTTTAGCGAAGGCCCTTTCCTGTTTCAGCATGACAATGCCCCCGTGCACAAAGCGAGGTCCATACAGAAATGGTTTGTCGAGATCGGTGTTGAAGAACTTGACTGGCCTGCACAGAGACCTGACCTCAACCCCAATGAAAACCTTAGGGATGAATTGGAACACCGACTGCCAGGCCTAATCACCCAACATCAGTGCCCGACCTCGCTAATGCTCTTGTGGCTGAATGGAAGCAAGTCTCTGCAGCAATGTTCCAACATCTAGTGGAAAGCCTTCCCAGAAGAGTGGAGGATGTTATAGCAGCAAAGGGGGGACCAACTCCATATTAATGCCCATGATTTTGGAATGAGATGTTTGACGAGCAGGTATCCACATACTTGTAGTGTATGTTGGATCCCATAATCGTCAATTATATAAATGAGTCATTGTGTTGGTACTACAGTACTATACTGAACAAAAAAAGCAATGGAACATGTTTTCATGGGCTGAAATTAAAGATCTCAGAAATGTTCCATACACATAAAAAAAAAATGTATTTCTCTAAAATGTTGTGTACAATTTTTTTTTTTTAATAATTTTATTGGGAAGATCAACTTTAATATTGCGGATATATTGTGGCTTCCATCAATGTAATTGTCTTCATCATTTCCAATCCCCCATACATTTTTTTCTTAAACATATACTGTATATAAAATATAGATTTTTGAATATATTTTCCTTTATTATTTTCCCCTAACTCTACCACCCCTCCCCTAATTGGAGTGAACTACTGGACAACAATTCTTACTGTAGGCTTCTACTTCCAGCTTATACATACTATATACCTTTTACGGACACAGTCTATTTTACAATAGTTGTCTTTAGTTTGTTTTTAGTCCCATTCTTCAGCTACCCTCAACCCCTCCCATCTATCTCTGAAGACCATCCAATTTTGATTTCTGTTTGCCATATCCGGCTTCTTTACCTGTGGGATCGTCTGATATCAGTCACCCAGAGAGCTGATGAAACTGAGGAGAATTTTTGTCTGTATTAAAGCCCTTTTGTGGGGAAAAATTGATTGGCTTGGCCTGTGTCCTCAGTAAGTGGGCCTGGCTCCCAAGTGGTTAGGTATATACCCTCTCAAGCCCAACCATGGCTGCGCCCCTGCCCAGTCATGTGAAATCCATAGATGAAGGCCTAATTTATTTATTTAAATTGACTGTTCCATGTTGCGTTTATATTTTTGTTCAGTATAGTTGAACAAGAGCATCCTTGTCTGTTTTGACACAATGTGTGGTGTCAAATGGCCTCTAGAGGGCAGCAAAGAATACAACTAGCAATCTCTGCAAACATTTTACAGTTTTAATGGACTTCTCTCTTTAGGGACATTTATGACCATTTAATACAATTATAGCCAGGGATCATGTTGGGATTTTGTAGGTGTAAAAGTAACTCCTACTATTTTTCCTAGAAATTCAAAATACGAAACCTCAAGGAATATCACTGACATTAGTAATTCATTCCTCTGATCTGGCTACTTTGAAGTTGAATACTACTTCTTCAACTGGAAACAGAGACCATTGACCAACATCAAATCAAAAACATATACATGTACACTCAGTGTTGGGGAGTAGTGAACTACATCTAGTTCAACTAGTAGTTTAACTACATTTTGCAGTAGCTTGGTGGTAATTGAACTAAAGTCAAACCTAGGATTTGTTTTTAGTAGTTAATTACTTTTTTTGCCATGTAGCGGTGTAGCTAACCACTGGAACCTACACCCAATTTTTTTTTGCACAAATAAAATATATGTGAAGTAGGCAAGAATTGCCTTTCTTTTTTGGCATCAGACCTGCCTAATTCTCACTTGAAGCATAGTTTTAGGCTAAATTACACATTCTGTTAACATCTGACTCCAGAGTGATCTGTTTTGGCAATTTTTTGTCTATGACATTTCAGATTTGGATATGATAATTTAACACAAAGTAGTTTGAATGTGGTGAACTGCTTTTTCAAAGTAACTTTAGTTAAGAAAACAATATTTGTCTTAAGGCAATCTTTAGTGTAGCTTAACTTCTTCCAGTAATTGTTAGCTTGGTAAACTGTATTTTCAGAGTAGCTTCCATAATTTAGGCCTAGACAGTCATCTGATTAATTTGTATTTTCATGGAAAAACAAACATAAAAGTCCACATTACAGTGGAGTACAGTAACTCTACTGAATATGTTTTGGTTATTCCTGTTCTCTGATTCTAACTGATATGTTGCTTCTATATCATTCTTTTCATAGTGCATATAAAGATATTTAATGTACAGCCCAGTTCAATCAGATTTACTGTACAATATGATACTGCAACTACAATAGTTTCCACTAGAGGTCAGTCTCCAATCATTTTCAGGGGTAAAGAGTTAACATGGGTTGGTAAAACAAATGCATGGGATTTGCTCTTGTTCTCTCTATCACACAAAAAATAGCATCCCGTCTCAATAC
This sequence comes from Salvelinus namaycush, assembly GCF_016432855.1. Lineage (NCBI taxonomy): Eukaryota > Metazoa > Chordata > Actinopteri > Salmoniformes > Salmonidae > Salvelinus > Salvelinus namaycush. Next base: position 51,242,241 of record NC_052310.1, read on the forward strand.
CTAATATATGGCTAAAATCCTATCATGTCTTGGTAACAACATGTTTAGTGGGTAAAGCAAAAACCTTCAATGAGCTGACAGTAAAACACAAAATAAGTACTGTGACGAGAACTGTGAAGTACTGTGAATATTTTCAAATAGAAAAATAGTAAAATACACAAGCATTATGTTTTTTTGTTTGGTCTAAGGGTTTGTAACGCTTTGCTGGTATTTGGACACTGTGTGAAATTCCATGAGAATTGGGGATTCTTCTGAGACAGTGTCTGCGATAAAAATGGCCTGTTACAATGAAAGCAATTGACTTAATTTGAGGCTCATAGATTTGAATATCTCAGACGTGATTACCGATTGCAGGAGCAGGATTCAAAGCATAGGGCTTCTCACAGCAGCTTCAGCTCTCCTTCTTTGTGCATCTCCAGATCCTTTTTTAGTCTAGGACACATTTGGAATGTTAAGCCTATGAAAAGCTAGTTTCTCATTACACACGTACATTAAATTTAACATAAAAAATTGTCTGACAGATACTACAACCAAATGTTGACCGCGCCAGCATATTGGAAATAGAGATTGGCTTGCACACCTACACTTTTAAAAGACAGCACTCATTAAAATGACATGCATTCAATTTCAAACAATCAATAGGTGAGTAAAAACTCAGTTTGGGTCAGCGTTTGAAGAATGATTAATGAACACCCCCAGGAGGAATTATCATAACAGTGAGTGCAGCTACCCCAAAACCCCCATCCTCAGCACATCCTGTGGACTAATCAGGCCGTCAGTAATGAAGGAGATTTGTGGGGACAGAGGAACAGAACATGCTTCCCCCACGTATGATTTAAAAGCAGGGGGAGGCAAACAATGCCTCCCTGGGACAGATTCTGTAGCGATCCATCCTTTTCATTAAGCTCTTCACATGTGAATCGGAGCTTGTTCTTCTTTTGACCGAATAATACGGGCAACACATCAAAGTCTTAATTAATGGGATTGGAGTAATGCTGCTTTATTTACACATCCTGGTCTGAAGAGTGCCCGAGAGGCAGGTTGGGTGCACGTTCATTCAACGCTTCTCAAACAGAACCATTAACAGAATGAGACAGGAAGACAATAAATGTGCAACAATTTATGACTCACACACCAAATACCCAGAGCCTTGCTGTTCTGTCAGCATTGCTGATATGATCCTGGGTATATCTGTAAAACAGTCCTCACATATATATTGTATATGCTTCCAAGCACATTTGTGATCTAAGTTCTGACTCCATACACACCCCAGGATAAGCCTTGATTTAGCAGTAATGGACCACTCTCCTCACGCAAACGCTATACACGCAATGTGTAGTCAGTGAGGTTCCAAGCAAGGCACTGGAGTCTTCAGGCATCTTTACATGTCTCTCATGGGTGCAGCTGGCCAGTTTTGATGTGCAATTGATTACCTTAAGCAAGTGCTTTCTGTGAGGGGCTTCTGGCTGACCATCAGAATCTCTGCTCTCAGTGACTCTGTCATTGATTTAGACTTATTCAGCTGGCTCTCCAGGTCTAAAATAAACAATGATTAATAACATTACACATACCTGTCATACCTGTCAGCATTGTGCCCGGGCCCGCCACAGAAGTCGCTAGAGCGCGATGGGACAAGAACAACACGGCCGGCCAAACCTTCCCCTATCCCGGACGAAGCTGGGCCAATTGTACGCCACTTCATGGGTCTCCCGGTCGCGGCCGGCTGCGACACAGCCTGGGATCGAACCGTCTGCACATGTTCTACAGTACGTTGTCTTTCACATTGTTTGTTTTATCTGGTGGATTGGCCTTCAAACATTTACCTGACAACAGACCTGGATCAAATATGTACCTCTCATAATGTGTTCCAGTCCTTGTCACTCCAAATGGAGACCTCTCTTTTCTTCTTGCATGGACTCCATCTCTAAGACAGGAAGGAAAATACATTTCAAGGGGTCACTATAAAGCCTCAGGGTTGGCCAGAACAGTGCATGGTTAGTGTAGCATCAGGTTATATAATGTAAATAAATGATTAATTCATAAGCTAGCCATACCCAATGGAAAATACAATTACCAAACTTCACATTTTAACAGAAACAGTGGCTCATTTACCTTTGTTTAAAGAGTTAACCTCCTCTAAGTTAAGAATCTCAGATTGGGTTTGGCTCTCAAACACAGTCTCCCGTGAAAGGCAAATGGTACCATTCAGGTAATTACATACTACCTGGCTTCAAATGATGTAAGAAATTATGAAGGTTAATTGTGCTTGTGGAAAGCATTAAAAATGACTGTCTAAAAGGCATGGCATTCAGGACAATTGGTTCCTATGAGTGTTAAAAAAGTCAAAAGATAAAAATAAAGCATTTAACCTTTGTGAGGGGAACTGTTAAAGAGAGCTTGAAAGTACTGTGGTAGTGTCCGAATACCCATACTAGCGTACTACATAACCTGTTATGGCTGCAAGGGGCAGTATTGAGTAGCCAGTTAAATAGTGCCCATTTCAAACGGCCTCGTACTCAATTCTTGCTCGTACAATATGCATATTATTATTACTATTGGATAGAAAACACTCTCTAGTTTCTAAAACCGTTTGAATTATTTCTCTGAGTGAAACAGAACTCATTCTGCAGCACTTTTCCTGACCAGGAAGTGGAATGTCAGAAATATATGCTCTGTTCAACTTCCTGCCTATACATGGTCATGATACGTAAGAGTCTACGTACACTTCATACGCCTTCCTCTGGGTGTCAAGAGGCTGTGAGAGAAGAAATTTTGTGTTTATCTTCATCTGAATTGGAATACAAACTCTTTGTATGACGTGACCGTCATTTCCGGTACTCTGAAGCACGCGACTTGGACAGTGGGATTGCCTTCTGTTTTGCTGCCGTTATGGACGACAACTATCTCCGGCTCGGATTTTATTTGATACATGTGACCATATCATCGTAACGTATGTTTTTTCAATATAGTTTAATCAGATTATTGAAATTTTTTCGGGAGTTTTGCCGTGTTCCGTTCTCTGACTTTGTTGACGTTGGAGAGATCCGTGCCACTTGGCAAGTGCCCATGCTAAATCAAGAGGGAAATTTGCCGTTCCAGATCAAAACAACGACTGTTCTGGACAAAGGACACCTTGTCCAACATTCTGACGGAAGATCACCAAAAGTAAGAAACATTTTATGATGCTATTTCTAATATCTGTCGTGCATGTGAACTGGTCGTGGGCGCCCAAGTGTTTCTGGCTATTGTGGCTACGCTAATATAGCGCTACATTTTGTTTTCGCTGTAAAACATTTAATAAATCGGAAATATTGTCTGGAATCACAAGATGCCTGTCTTTCAATTGCTGTACACTATGTATTTTTCAGAAATGTTTTATGATGAGTAATTAGGTATTTGACGTTGGTGTCTGTAAATATTATGGCTGCTTTCGGTGCAATTTCTGATTGTAGCTGAAATGTAAACTATGATTTATACCTGAAATATGCAAATTTTTCGAAAAAACATATGCTATACAATAAATATGTTATCAGACTGTCATCTGATGAAGTTGTTTCTTGGTTAGTGGCTATTTATATCTTTATTTGGTCGAATTTGTGATAGCTACTGATGGAGTAAAAACTGATGGAGTAAGAATAGTGGTGTCTTTTGCTAACGTGGTTAGCTAATAGATTTACATATTGTGTCTTCCCTGTAAAACATTTAAAAAATCGGACATGTTGGCTTGATTCACAAGATGTGTACCTTTCATCTGGTGTCTTGGACTTGTTAATGTGTGAAAGTTAAATATTTTTAAAAAATATCTTTTGAATTTCGCGCCCTGCACTTGAGCTGGATGTTGTCATAAGTGTACCGGTGTCGGGCTGCAGCCATAAAAAGTTTTAAACTGCATACTATGTACTCATCGTCGCATACTATTTAGCACGTATCGTTTAGTAAAAAGTATGCAGTATGCCACGGTCGCAAAGCAGTGGCTCCTGACTGGCTGGGTAGGTGGGGCGGGGCCGAGTTCGGATGGATTTTTCAAAATTCAAAAGACGCATCGCATTAATCAGCCTGATAATAGCTAATTTCCAATTTCTCTAAACTCTGAATAGAATAGGAATGGAGTTATAGGCCTACCCAGGCTGGTTATAGGCAGACTATTACATAAGCACAATACCGTTGCCCATATAGCCCATCGACCACATTTAAAAAGGACTAAAGACAGAAACAAATAATTTCATTTCAACATACTGTTTTCAGACCCCTTCCCTTTTTCCACATTTTGTTACGTTACAGCCCTATCTTTTTAGGGATAGGGGGTAGCATTTTCACTTTGGATGAATAGCGTGCCCAGAGTGAACTGCCACCTACTCTGTCCCAGATGCTAATATATACATAGTATTATTACTATTGGATATAAAACACTCTGAAGTTTCTAAAACTGTTTGAATGATGTCTGTGAGTATAACAAAACTCATATGGCAGGCAAAAACCTGAGAAAAAATCCAAACAGGAAGTGAGAATTCTGAGGCTGGTCGATTTTCAACTCATCGCCTATTCAAATCCCAGTGGGATATGGATCTGTTTGCACTTCCTATGCATTCCACTAGATGTCAACAGTCTGTAGAACATTGAATGAAGCTTCTACTGTGATGTGGGGCCGTATGGGAGCTGTTTGAGTCAGTGGTCTGGCAGAGTGCCAGGTCCTGGTCATGCGCATTCCAAATGATATTGACTTGCGTTCCATTACTTCTATAGACACAAAGGAATTCTCCGGTTGGAATGTTATTGAATATTTATGATAACAACATCCTAAAGATTGATTCTCTACTTAGTTTGACAAGTTTATTCGACCTGTAATATAACTTTTTGAAGTTTTCGTCCGACGTTCGCCTGGATCTGCGCGAGCGTTTGGATATGTGCACTAAACGTGCTAACGAAAGTAGCTACTTGGACATAAATAATGGACATTATCGAACAAAACAACAATTTCTTGTGGAACTAGGATTCCTGGGAGTGCATTCTGATGAAGATCATCAAAGGTAAGGGAATATTTATGTCATTTCGTATTTCTGTTGACTCCAACATGGCGGAGAAATTTTATTTCTATCTGAGCGCCGGCTCAGATTATTGCATGGTGTGCTTTTTCCGTAAAGTTTTTTTGAAATCTGACACAGCGGTTGCATTAAGAACAAGTGTATCTTTAATTCTATGTGAAACATGTATCTTTCATCAAAGTTTATGATGAGTATTTATGTTATTTGATGTGGCTCTCTGCAATTTCTCTGGATATTTTGGAGGCATTTCTGAACATGGCGCCAATGTAAACTGAGATTTTTTTATATAAATATGCACATTATCGAACAAAACATACATGTATTGTGTAACATGATGTCCTATGAGTGTCATCTGATGAAGATCATCAAAGGTTAGTGATTAATTTTATCTCTATATCTGCTTTTTGTGACTCCTATCTTTGGCTGGGAAAATGGCTGTGTGTTTTCTGGACTTGGCGGTGATCTAATATGTTGTGTTTTCGCTGTAAAACATTTTTTAAATCGGACACGATGGGTAGATTAACAAGATGTTTATCTTTCATTTGCTGTATTGGACTTGTTAATGTGTGAAAGTTACATATTTCAAAAAAAATATTTTTGAATTTCCCGCGCTGCCTTTTCAGCGGAATGTTGTCAGGGGTTCCGCTACCGGAACGTGTGTCCTAGAAAGGTTATTCTAAATTTGATTAAATAAAAACAGTACCTCATCAATCTATTAAAATATAAAATATAAAAAACAGAAAAACCTTATTTACATAAGAATTCAGACCCTTTACTTATGAGACTCGAAATTGAGCTCAGATGCATCCTGTTTCCATTGTTCATCCTTGAGATGTTTCTACAACTTGATTGGACAAGTGGTAAATTTACCTGTGGTAAATTAAATTGAATGGACATGATTTGGAAAGGCACACATCTGTCTATATAAGGTCCCACAGTTGACAGTGCATGTCAGAGCAAAAAACAGGCCATGAGGTCAAAATAATTGTCCGTAAAGCTACGAGACAGGATTGTGTCAAGGCACAGATCTGGGGAAGGGTACCAAAAAATGTCTGCAGCATTGAAGGTTGCTAAGAACACAGGGGCCTCCATAATTTTTTTATTAAAGAAGTTTGGAACCACCAACACTTTTCCAAGAGCTGGCCGCCCGGCCAAATTGAGCAATAGGGGGAGAAGGGCCTTGGTCAGGGAGGTGACCAAGAACCCGATGCTCACGCTGACAGAGCTCCAGAGTTCCTCGGTGGAGATGGGAGAAACTTCCAGAAGGACAACCATCTCTGCAGCACTCCACCAATCAGGCCTTTATGGAAAAGCGGCCAGACGGGAGCCACTCCTCAGTAAAAGGCACATGACAACCCGCTTGGAGTTTGCCAAAAGGCACCTAAAGGACTCTCAGACCATGAGAAACAAGACTTTCTGGATTAATGAAGCCAAGATTGATGAAACCAAGATTGAACTATTTGGCCTGAATGCCAAGCGTCGTGTCTGGAGGAAACCTGGCACCATCCCTACAGTCAAGCATGGTGATGGCAGCATAATGCTGTTGGGATGTTTTTCGGCGGCAGGGACTGGGAGACTAGTCAGGATTGAGGAAAGATGAACGGAGCAAAGTACAGAGAGATCATTGATGAAAACCTGCTCTAGAGCGCTCAGGACCTCATATTGGGGTGAAGGTTCACCTTCCAACAGGACAATGGCCCTAAGCACGCAGCCAAGTTAATGCAGGAGTGGAGAAAAAAAAACTACTTAGCATACATTTGAACATCACTGCAGAAGCATCACTATTCGGCATGTTCCTCATTAAATAGTCTAGTTTTGTTGTTTGGCTACCTGAAGAGAACTAGGGCCTATCACTCCCAGCCCACCTCTTCCAATGCATTGTGGAAAAGTTTGCATCAAATTTTACTACATGAAGGGTCGAGTAAAATATCAGTCAGTAAAATATTCTGGAATTTAAACCATAATAGATTTTAGAAAATTCACATTCTATAAAAGTTTCTATTTGCGTTGTTTCCCGCTATTTGTTGATTTCGGTAGCACATCCCCATATCTAATTGATCAGCTGTTGTCAAAGCCGAAATTAGTATGACATCCGGGCATTTAATGAAAGTATAATTGATTTTCAAAATGTTGCATACTATTAAAACGTCCCTTTTTTCCCATCATACTCAAACAACCTACTATTTAGGACGCAAGCATGTGTATTCAGACAGGGTCACTGTCTGGATGACAACAAATGGATGATTGGGAAAGGCAAGTGTAAAAAAGGCAATGCCTGTGCACGTGACTTTCCCCAGAGTCCAATTAGGGTGATTTCTCCCCTTCTCAGTTGTCTATCACAGACTCCTGGTTTCAGCCAATCGGTGTGCAAAAGTGGACGTTTGGACTTAGGCCCCTCCCGCTCAAGCTCAGAGTGGTTATCCTCTTCAGCCAATGAGGACGTAAAGTTTAGTTGGGGACCGTTTTTTAGACTGTACTAGAACTTTCAACCACGAAGGCTCCATCTGCCTTCCCGCTCCTGGCCTGGAGCCCAAGCCAGCAGTGGATTCTTCGCCTGCTCCTAGGATGAAGCCACAGCCTGTAGCTACTGCAGATGTCAAGTGCAGCCAGGACGTAGGGGACTCTCAAAGCCCACCTGCCAGCACCGTGCTAGTTCCAGCCCGAGGGTGCTGCTACCTCCAGACCTCGCCTCATGGTACCGGCCAGACATGTCACCGGTGACCCTCCAGGAGTCACCACTGATGTTCCCCCTTCCTTAATTAATTAAATGTTTTCATTCAAAACATTATTTTAACAAGAAAATGTGTTTTTGCAGTCTGAAGTTGCTACACAAGCGGGCTGGTCTTTTTAGTTATTTTCTACTGTTTTGACCCAGTCGTTAGTTCTAATCGTTCAATTCATTTGGCTAAACAAATCATTGACCTGTAGTTAGAGATTCAATGATGATGAGAAACAAGAACTTTCATAAATAATGAGTGAATAAATATCCAATAGGCCTACATAGGCAACAACTATGTTTGGCGAGTCATAGCTAACCAACCGTCAGAATTAGACGTTCAACGATGTTCATCAAACGTCAAATTTCAAAGTGTTTAAGGTTAAGTTTAGGCATTAACTCCGAATTCTTAAGGTTAGGCATTAACTCCGAATGGTTAAGTTAAGGGTTAAGGTTTGGGATGGCTTAAAACAAAAATAAAAAAACAACTTTCCATTATTGGATTCAAACCTTTAGAATCAGAGGCATATGCATTCAGTCATCCGCTGTCCCCAATGCCCTAGAAAAACTGAAACCTACTTGAAGGTATTAGCACTCACTGTTGCCCCTAGTAGCCGGTTTACAGTTCATCTCCCGATGTCCTCAGACATGGATGGATGTCGAAAACTGACTTTTATCATGGGTGAACTGCCTGGATGGCACACGAGTGGAAGAACTGTCCATGGTCCTGGCATTGGTTGGTGACAGCCAATGTTTTCCTCTTCTTTGCTGGCACGGGAGAAATTATATTTGTAAAATGATACACTGTTGCACAGGTTGTAAAGGCAGACAGGTAGGTTTATACAACCCCCAAATGTTGTAAACCAAAAAGTAGCATGTAAAAATAATGTGAAGACACTTTTTCCCAAGGGAGATTAAGTTTATGAATTTCCTGCCTGGGCTGCAGACAGTGGAATTTTGACATTATGACACAACTCCCTAAATATCAACCAATCAGCATCCATGATCCAAACAATTTGTTTTATAATATTGAATAATGTGTTGCCGTGTTTGAACTTTCCCTTGAGGCGCTAGTCCAGACAACGCATAATCTCCACCATAGGTGTCAGCAGCTTGAATATCAATTAGCTCATTCTCGGAAACTAGAATTGTTCCATGTGAGTCATTTGACAACTGAGCTGCCTTTTCTGACACTTCGGTAATTTAATAGAATGACGATGAAGGAGTGGTAGAATCCTGGGAGAATATCATTGATATTTGAAAAAGGTTCAACTGAAAAAAGGGACCCTGTTTTCTCCAACCATTCATCACAGTACTGACACCGGTCACAGGGGCATATCAGTGTGTGCAATGGATGATCAGATTTTTATGACAATTACCATTTTCTGATGTCTATTCAGCCTGCATCTATTCATAGAAAGGGCAAACTTATAATTTGAATTATAATTATTAGTGTGTTACATTCACTGTCCGCAGTGATTTACAGTTTATTGTTGCATTTTTTGTCATAAATGTGGTATACACTATACTGATTGCAATTTAAAAGACAACAAAAGTATGCCATGAAAAAAATATGAATGTATTGCGTTGCCAGTAAATGCAGTAAATATACCGTCAAATAGTCAACGATGTCAAAAGTTGACAGCTTGTGTGACAAAGATGAAAGCTTGTAAATTGTATTTGAATAACTTCGATTTTTGATCAAATCCAACAAAACTCACTTTCCGTCTTAATGAGCTCAATTTTATTTCCAAAACTTTAAATAATGAATGTTTCCCTGATCTTCTCCATGCATAATGAATGTTTCATTGATCATCTCCATGCACAATGAATATTTCCCTGATCATCCCCATGCATAATGAATGTTTCCCTGATCATCTCCATGCACAATGAATGTTTCCCTGATCATCTCCATACACAATGAATGTTTCCCTGATCATCCCCATGCGTAATGAATGTTTCTCTGATCATCTCCATACACAATAAATGTTTCCCTGATCATCTCCATGCGTAATGAATGTTTCCCTGATCATCTCCATACACAATGAATGTTTCCCTGATCATCCCCATGCGTAATGAATGTTTCTCTGATCATCTCCATACACAATGAATGTTTCCCTGATCATCTCCATGCGTAATGAATGTTTCCCTGATCATCTCCATGCATAATGAATGTTTCCCTGATCATCTCCATGCATAATGAATGTTTCCCTGATCATCCCCATGCATAATGAATGTTTCCCTGATCATCTCCATACACAATAAATGTTTCCCTGATCATCTCCATACACAATGAATGTTTCCCTGATCATCTCCATGCGTAATGAATGTTTCCCTGATCATCCCCATGCATAATGAATGTTTCCCTGATCATCCCCATACATAATGAATGTTTCCCTGATCATCTCCATACACAATGAATGTTTCCCTGATCATCTCCATACACAATAAATGTTTCCCTGATCATCTCCATACACAATGAATGTTTCCCTGATCATCTCCATGCGTAATGAATGTTTCTCTGATCATCTCCATACATAATGAATGTTTCCCTGATCATCTCCATGCATAATGAATGTTTCCCTGATCATCTCCATGCGTAATGAATGTTTCTCTGATCATCTCCATACATAATGAATGTTTCCCTGATCATCTCCATGCATAATGAATGTTTCCCTGATCATCTCCATGCATAATGAATGTTTCCCTGATCATCTCCATGCATAATGAATGTTTCCCTGATCATCTCCATGCATAATGAATGTTTCTCTGTTCATCTCCATCCATAATGAATGTTTCCCTGATCATCTCCATGCATAATGAATGTTTCTCTGTTCATCTCCATCCATAATGAATGTTTCCCTGATCATCTCCATGCATAATGAATGTTTCTCTGTTCATCTCCATCCATAATGAATGTTTCCCTGATCATCTCCATGCATAATGAATGTTTCTCTGTTCATCTCCATCCATAATGAATGCCACCCATACTTATTAGTCAATCAGTCATGCTTTTTGACTCAACCTGTCCCTTTGGCCACTGTGTAGGATGGTCACATTATGCATCACTGAGTGATCTCACAGATCCATGTGCAGACAGCGACACAAATGGGTCTTTGAAATCTTACAGCAACATTCACTCAACTGAAACAAAATAACTAGAGGGTGAATGTATTTTCTGAAAAGAATGAAGCATTATCATAACTTTAAAATAACAACTGCCTGCATCAACAAATGTAAAGTGATCCGTTGACAATGTGAAGAAAAAAAAACATGCAGTAACAGTGCCCCCATCAGCTCAGTTAAGGAATTCACTCAAACATGTACAGTGTAAATTGAATATAACTCATGGCCTGTTAATATAATGCTGACAAAAACATAATCCAGAACAAGCAATGTCATCTCTGTGAGAAATGAAGAAATTTGCTGAATTGTACAACATTTCTGAACAATTGCGAAATCTGTGAATTCCCGAAAGTCCACAGTCTGGCCCATGACTGGGAAACTGGTCAGTAGCAACAAACTTTGTACCCTCCCCAAATTCCAGTCAGTGGTTAAATACACCAACGGTGGTTACAACTTAGACTGAGGGAAGAAACAACATTGACAACATGACACAAACTACAACAAGAAGAGTTCTACTTTGCTTTTGCTCACTGACAGATAAGAAGGCAAGCCATGATGGGGTAGAAACTTAATTGAGCCTTCATATTCATTATATGTGTTTGAGTTTATGGTAACAATGTATTTAAACACAGTAGGCCTACATGCCAAGTATCAACCTGTCACATCATGGCACTAATTCTTCAATCAGCAGAACAACTATGCATTGGCAGAGACAAGGTTGAGACTGTTGTGTAATTCGGAATGTTTTTGTGTCTGCCAGCTGTCCTCTCATATGCTGTTGCTCAGGAGGAAGATGTTGGGAACAATAGCTGCTCCTCAACCACCTTGATGTTTAAACAGCTCTCTACTCAGCTTGCAGTATGGATAACTTCATCCCTGAATTTAGTCTAAAAACCATTAAATATTTTGGTCAACTTTTACCAATAATGCAATTCTGATCAGTTACTCTTGGTAAATCTAACTTGAAGTTGACATGTTTTGGTACTCGGATTTCAAACAGATGTATGACATCTCTTTCCACTATCTGTCAACAGGAGGCAGCACGATGTGCTGAAAACATTACTAGCCAGTGGAGCGATGACCAGACTGCTGCTTTTAGTGTAACCCATAATTTTACTTTGTGCCTTTCTAAATGTATTACTTAAGTAATTATTGTGTTTCTGTGTGTTTCTGTTTCTGTCTATTTCTCTAAAATGTTGTGCACAATTTGTTTTTAAATATTATTATTTTTTATTATTGGGAAGATCAACTTTAATATTGTGGATATATTGTGGCTTCCATCAATGTAATTGTCTTCATCATTTCCAATCCCCAATACATTTTTTTCTTAAACATATACTGTATATAAAATATATATTTTAAAATATATTTTCCTTAATTATTTTCCCCTAACCCTACCACCCCTCCCCTAATTGGAGTAAACTACTGGACAACAACACTTACTGTAGGCTTCTACTTCCAGCTTATACATACTGTCATGACCTGACTAGATCATAAAGGAACAATTGTCCAGAAAGAGGCTTGAGTTTATGAATTGATGGTTTATTAACCCAACATTACACAGGCTAATGTTTGGCCGTAGCCCACGCCAAATAAATGAAAGATACCCCACAAGCCAACCGTGACCTTCTCTTGTGAAGCCCAGACGTAAGAGAAAGAACAATGGCTAAACCTGGTCTTAACTTCCAATGCTCCATCCTCCTGCCCAACCCCCCTCCACGCCACTCCGCCAAACACCAGGATGCCCAGCATCAGAATATTCCAGGCATTCCCGTGATTGGCAGATAGCAGGTTGATTGGCATGTCGGACCCCGCGAACACTGGTAAGTACAACACAACCCACTAATAGCCTAACACACAACACACCGCTGTCTGTGCGGGTCGCTACAACATTTTACGGACACAGTCTATTTTACAATAGTTGTCTTTAGTTTGTTTTTAGTCCCATTCTTCAGCTACCCTCAACCCCTCCCATCTATCTCTGAAGACCATCCAATGTTGATTTCTTTTTGCCATATCCGGCTTCTTTACCTGTGGGATTGTCTGAAATTAGTCACCCAGACAACTGATGAGACTGAGGAGAATTTTTGTCTGTAATAAAGCCCTTTTGTGGGGAAAAAGTCATTCTGATTGGCTTAGCCTGTGTCCTCAGTGTGTGGGCCTGGCTCCCAAGTGGTTGGGTCTATACCCTCTCAAGCCCACCCATGGCTGCGCCCCTGCCCAGTCATGTGAAATCCATAGATGAAGCTCTAATTGATTTATTTAAATTGACTGTTCCATGTTGCGTTTATATTTTTGTTCAGTATAGTTGAACAAGAGCATCCTTGTCTGTTTTGACACAATGTGTGGTGTCAAATGGCCTCTAGAGGGCAGAAAAGAATACAACTAGCAATCTCTACAAACATTTTACACTTTTAATGGACTTCGCTCTTTATGGACATTTATGACCATTTAATACAATTATAGCCAGGGATCATGTTGGGATTTTGTAGGTGTAAAAGTAACTCCTAATATTTTTCCTAGAAATTCAAAATACGAAACCTCAAGGAATATCACTGACATTAGTAATTCATTCCTCTGATCTGGCTACTTTGAAGTTGAATACTACTTCTTCAACTGGAAACAGAGACCATTGACCAACATCAAATCAAAAACATATACATGTACACTCAGTGTTGGGGAGTAGTGAACTACATGTAGTTCAACTAGTAGTTTAACTACATTTTGCAGTAGCTTGGTGGTAGTTGAGCTAAATTCAAACCTAGGATTTGTTTTCAGTAGTTAATTACATGTTTTGCCATGTAGCGGAACCTACACCCTACTTTTTTTGCAAAGATAAAATGTATGTGAAGTAGGCAAGAATTGCCTTTCTTTTTTGGCATCAGACCTGCCTAATTCTCACTTGAAGCATAGTTTTTGTGTTTAAAAGGCTAAATTACACATTCTGTTAACATCTGACTCCAGAGTGATCTGTTCCTGTAATTTGGTCTATGACATTCCAGATTTAGATTTGATAATTTATCACAAAGTAGTTTGAATGTAGTGAACTGCTTTTTCAAAGTAACTTTAGTTAAGTAAACTATATTTGTCTTAAGGCTATCTTTAGTGTAGCTTAACTTCTTCCAGTAAGTGGTAGCTTGGTAAACTATACTTTCAGAGTAGCGTCCATAATTTAGGCCTAGACAGTCATCTGATTAATTTGTATTTTCATGGAAAAACAAACATAAAAGTCCACATTACAGTGGAGTACAGTAACTCTACTGAATATGTTTTGGTTATTCCTGTTCTCTGATTCTAACTGATATGTTGCTTCTATATCATTCTTTTCATAGTGCATATAAAGATATTTAATGTACAGCCCAGTTCAATCAGATTTACTGTACAATATGATACTGCAACTACAATAGTTTCCACTAGAGGTCAGTCTCCAATCATTTTCAGGGGTAAAGAGTTAACATGGGTTGGTAAAACAAATGCATGGGATTTGCTCTTGTTCTCTCTATCACACAAAAAATATCATCCCGTCTCAATATCTAATATATGGCTAAAATCCTATCATGTCTTGGTAACAACATGTTTAGTGGGTAAAGCCAAGACCTTCAATGAGCTGACAGTAAACACAAAATAAGTACTTTGACGAGAACTGTGAAATACTGTGAATATTTTCTTTGTCTAAAGGTTTGTAAGAATTTGCTGATATTTGGACACTATGTTAAATTCCATGAGTATTGGGGATTCTTCTGAGACAGTTTATGCAATAAAAAATGGCCTGTTACAATGAAAGCAATTGACTTAATTTGAGGCTCATAGATTTGAATATCTCAGACGTGATTACCGATTGCAGGAGCAGGATTCAAAGCATAGGGCTTCTCACAGCAGCTTCAGCTCTCCTTCTTTGTGCATCTCCAGATCCTTTTTTAGTCTAGGACACATTTGGAATGTTAAGCCTATGAAAAGCTAGTTTCTCATTACACACGCACATTAAATTTAACATAAAACATTGTCTGACAGATACTACAACCAAATGTTGACCGCGCCAGCATACTGGAAAAAGAGATTGGCTTGCACACCTACACTTTTAAAAGACAGCACTCATTTAAATGACATGCATTCAATTTCAAACATTCAATAGGTGAGTAAAAACTCAGTTTGGGTCAGCGTTTGAAGAATGATTAATGAACACCCCCAGGAGGAATTATCATAACAGTGAGTGTAGCTTCCCCAAAAACCCCATCCTCAGCACATCCTGTGGACTAATCAGGCCGTCAGTAATGAAGGAGATTTGTGGGGACAGAGGAACAGAACATGCTTCCCCCACGTATGATTTAAAAGCAGGGGGAGGCAAACACTGCCTCCCTGGGACAGATTCTGTAGCGATCCATCCTTTTCATTAAGCTCTTCACATGTGAATCGGAGCTTGTTCTTCTTTTGACCGAATAATACGGGCAACACATCAAAGTCTTAATTAATGGGATTGGAGTAATGCTGCTTTATTTACACATCCTGGTCTGAAGAGTGCCCGAGAGGCAGGTTGGGTGCACGTTCATTCAACGCTTCTCAAACAGAACCATTAACAGAATGAGACAGGAAGACAATAAATGTGCAACAATTTATGACTCACACACCAAATACCCAGAGCCTTGCTGTTCTGTCAGCATTGCTGATATGATCCTGGGTATATCTGTAAAACAGTCCTCACATATATATTGTATATGCTTCCAAGCATATTTGTGATCTAAGTTCTGACTCCATACACACCCCAGGATAAGCCTTGATTTAGCAGTAATGGACCACTCTCCTCACGCAAACGCTATACACGCAATGTGTAGTCAGTGAGGTTCCAAGCAAGGCACTGGAGTCTTCAGGCATCTTTACATGTCTCTCATGGGTGCAGCTGGCCAGTTTTGATGTGCAGTTGATTACCTTAAGCAAGCGCTTTCTGTGAGGGGCTTCTGGCTGACCATCAGAATCTCTGCTCTCAGTGACTCTGTCATTGATTTAGCCTTATTCAGCTGGCTCTCCAGGTCTAAAATAAACAATGATTAACAACATTACACATACCTGTCAGTGTGTCCCTTACGAAAGGGGATAGATTCAATTCAGTCTGCATTTTATTTATTTTTATGATTTTTTACCCCCTTTTCTCCCCATTTTCGTGATATCCAATTTGTAGTTACAGTCTTGTCCCATCGCAGGCAACTCACGTACGGACTCGAGAGAGGCGAAGGTCGAGAGCCATGCGTCCCCCGAAACACGAACCCGCCAAGCAGCACTGCTTCTGGACACAATGCTCGCTTAACCCGGAAGCCAGCCTCACCAATGTGTCGAAGGAAAAACCGTTCACCTGGCGACCGTGTCAGCGTGCATTGTGCCCGGGCCCGCCACAGTAGTCGCTAGAGCACGATGGGACAAGAACAACACGGCCGGCCAAACCCTCCCCTAACCCAGACGACGCTGGGCCAATTGTGCGCCACCTCATGGGTCTCCCGGTTGCGGCCGGCTGCGACACAGCCTGGGATCGAACCGTCTGCACATGTTCTACAGTACGTTGTCTTTCACATTGTTTGTTTTATCTGATGGATTGGCCTTCAAACATTTACCTGACAACAGACCTGGATCAAATATGTACCTCTCATAATGTGTTACAGTCCTTGTCATTCCAAATGGAGACCTCTTTTCTTCTTGCATGGACTCCATCTCTAAGACAGGAAGGAAAATACATTTCAAGGGGTCACTATAAAGCCTCGGGGTTGGCCAGAACAGTGCATGGTTAGTGTAGCATCAGGTTATTTAATGTAAATAAATTATTAATTCATAAGCTAGCCATACCCAAATGAAAATACAATTACCAAACTTCACATTTTAACAGAAACAGTGGCTCATTTACCTTTATTTAAAGAGTTAACCTCTAAGTTAAGTATCTCAGATTGGGTTTGGATCTCAAACACAGTCTCCCATGAAAGGCAAATGGTACCATTCAGGTAATTACATACTACCTGGCTTCAAATGATATAAGAAATTATGAAGGTTAATTGTGCTTGTGGAAAGCATAAAAAAATTACTGTCTAAAAGGCATGGCATTCAGGACAATTGGTTCCTATGAGTGTTAAAAAAGTCAAAAGATAAAAATAAAGCATTTAACCTTTGTGAGGGGAACAGTTAAAGAGAGCTTGAAAGTACTATGGAAGTGTCCGAATACCCATACTAGCGTACTACATACTTAAACTGCATACTATGTACTCATCGTCGCATACTATTTAGCACGTATAGTTTAGTAAAAAGTATGCAGTATGCCACGGTCGCAACGCAGTAGTGGCTCCTGACTGGCTGGGTAGGTGGGGCGGGGCCGAGTTCGGATGGATTTTTCAAAATTCAAAAGACGCATCGCGTTAATCAGCCTGATAATAGCTCATTTCCAATTTCTCTAAACTCTGAATGGAATAGGAATGGAGTTATAGGCCTACCCAGGCTGGTTATAGGCAGACTATTACATAAGCACAATACCGTTGCCCATATAGCCCATCGACCACATTTACAAAGGACTAAAGACAGAAACACATCGTTTCATTTCAACATACTGTATTCAGACCCCTTCCCTTTCTCCACATTTTGTTACGTTACATCCTAATTCTAAATTTGATTAAATAAAAACAGTTCCTCATCAATCTACACACAATACCCCACAGGTTTATTGAACATTTTGCAAATGTATTAAATATAAAAACAGAAATACCTTATTTGCATGAGTATTCAGACCCTTTACTATGAGACTCGAAATTGAGCTCAGATGCATCCTGTTTCCATTGTTCATCCTTGAGACATTTCTACAACTTGACTGGAGTCCACCTGTGGTAAATTAAATTGATTGGACATGATTTGGAAAGGCACACATCTGTCTATATAAGGTCCTACAGTTGACAGTGCATGTCAGAGCAAAAACCAAGCCATGAGGTCGAACGAATTGTCTGTAGAGCTACGAGACAGGATTGTGTCAAGGAACAGATCTGGGGAAGGGTATCAAAAAGTTTCTGCAGCATTGAAGGTTGCCAATTTTTTTATTAAAGAAGTTTGGAACCACCAACACTTTTCCAAGAGCTGGCCGCCCGGACAAACTGAGCAATCGGGGGAAAAGGGCCTTGGTCAGGGAGGTGACCAAGAACCCGATGGTCACTCTGACAGAGCTCCAGAGTTCCTCTGTGGAGATGGAAGAAACCTCCAGAAGGACAACCATCTCTGCAGCACTCCACCAATCAGGCCTTTATGGAAGAGCGGCTAGAATGAAGCCACTCCTCAGTAAAAGACACATGACAACCCGCTTGGAGTTTGCCAAAAGGCACCTAAAGGACTCTCAGACCATGAGAAACAAGACTTTCTGGATTGATGAAAGCAAGATTGAACTATTTGGCCTGAATGCCAAGCGTTGCATCTGGAGGAAAACTGGCACCATCCCTACGGTGAAGCATGGTGGTGGCAGCATCATGCTGTGGGGATGTTTTTTCAGCTGCAGGGACTGGGAGACTAGTCAGGATTGAAGAAAGATGAACGGAGCAAAGTACAGAGAGATCCTTGATGAAAACCTGCTCTAGAGCGCTCAGGACTTCAGATTGGGGTGAAGGTTCACATTCCAACAGGACAATGGCCCTACGCACACAGCCAAGATAATGCAGGAGTGGCTTCGGCACAAGTCTCAATGTCCTTGAGTGGCCCAGCCAGAGCCTGGATTTGAACCAAAACATCTCTGGAGAGACCTGAAAATAGCTGTGCAGTGACACTCCTCATCTAACCTGACAGAGCTTGAGAGGATCTGCAGAGAAGAATGGGAGAAACTTCCCAAATACAGATGTGCCAAGCTTGTAGCGTCATATAGTACCCAAGAAGACTCGAGGCTATAATCGCTGCTAAAGGTGCTTCGACAAAGTACTGAGTAAAGGGTCTGAATACTTATGTACAGTTGAAGTCGGAAGTTTACATAGAGCTTAGCCAAATACATTTAAACTCAGTTTTTCACTATTCCTGACATTTAATCCTAGTAAAAAATCCCTGTCTTGGGTCAGTTAGGATCACCACTTTATTTTAAGAATGTGATATGTCAGAATAATAGTAGAGAGAATGATTAATTTCAGCTTTTATTTCTTTCATCACGTTCTCAGTGGGTCAGACGTTTACATACACTCAATTAGTATTTGGTAGCATTGCCTTTAAATTGTTTAACTTGGGTCAAACGTTTCGGGTAGCCTTCCACAAGCTTCCCACAATAAGTTTAATTTTGGCCCATTCCTCCTGACAGAGCTGGAGTAACTGAGTCAGGTTTGTAGGCCTGCTTGCTCGCACATGCTTTTTCCGTTTTCAATCTTCTATAAGATTGAGGTCAGGGCTTTGTGATGGCCACTCCAATACCTTGACTTTGTTGTCCTTAAGGCAATTTGCCACAACTTTGGAAGTATGCTTGGGGTCATTGTCCATTTGGAAGACTCATTTGCGACCAAGCTTTAACTTCCTGACTGATGTCTTGAGATGTTGCTACAATATATCCACATAATTTTCCTTCTTCATGATGCCATCTATTTTGTAATGTGCACCAGTCCCTCCTGCAGCAAAGCACCCCCACAACATGATGCTGCCACCCTCGTTCTTCACGGTAGGGATGGTGTTCTTTGGCCTGCAAGCCTCCCCCTTTTTCCTCCAAACATGACAAAGGTCATTATGGCCAAACAGTTCTATTTTTGTTTCATCAGACCAGAGGACATTTCTCCAAAAAGTACGATCTTTGTCCCCATGTGCAGTTGCAAACCATAGTCTGGCTGTTTTATGGCGGTTTTGGAGCAGTGGCTTCTTCCTTGCTGAGCATCCTTTCACGTTATGTCGATATAGGACTCGTTTTACTGTGGATATAGATACTTTTGTACCTGTTTCTTCCAGCATCTTCACAAGATCTATTGCTGTTGTTCTGGGATTGATTTGAACTTTTCGCACCAAAATATGTTCATCTCTAGGAGACAGAATGCATCTCCTTCCTGAGCGGTATGACGGCTGCTTGGTCCCATGGTGTTTATACTTGCGTACTATTGTTTGTACAGATGAACGTGGTACCTTCAGGCATTTGGAAATTGCAACAATTCTTTTCTGAGGTCTTGGCTGATTTCTTTTGATTTCCCATGATGTCAAGCAAAGAGGCACTGAGTTTGAAGATAGGCCTTGAAATACATCCACAGGTACACCTCCAATTGACTCAAATTATGTCAATTAGCCTATCAGAAGCTTCTAAAGCCATTTTCTGGAATTTTCCAAGCTGTTTAAAGGCACAGTCAATGTAGTGTATGTAAACTTCTGTCCCACTGGAATTGTGATACAGTGAATTATAAGTGAAATAATCTGTCTGTAAACAATTGTTGGAAAAATGACTTGTGTCATGCACAAAGTAGATGTCATAACCGACTTGCCAAAACTATAGTTTGTTATCAAGAAATTTGTGGAGTGGTTGAAAAATGAGTTTTAATGACTCCAACCTAAGTGCATGTAAACTTCTGACAACTAAATGTGATATTTCTTTATATATACATTTGCAAAAAATTCTAAAAACCTTTTTTTGATTTGTCATTATGTGGTATTGTGTGTGGATTGAAGAGGAAAAAAACTATTTAATCCATTTTAGAATAAGGCTGTAACATATTTTTTGGGGCGAAAAAGTCAAGGGGTCTGAATACTTTCTGAATACACCGTAAATAATTAAATAGGTAGCCTAGCCTACAAAACTAAAACATACCTACAAAACTTAACATGATCCAAGTCGCCGGTGCCGCCACATTCATAAATCAAAAGATAGTTTAGCATTTAGTTTAAAAGCTCTAACGAAGTGTTTTCAATGAGAAAACAGAAATCCACTTTTAAAGTTGTAGCCTATAATGCAAGGAGAAAAAAACGACTTAACCTACATTTGAATATCACTGCAGAAGCATCACTATTCGGCATGTTCCTAATTAAGTAGTCTAGTTTTGTTGTTTGGCTACCTGAAGAGAACTAGGGCCTATCACTCCCAGCCCACCTCTTCCGATGCATTGTTGAAAAATTTGCATAAAATTTTACTACATGAAGGACCGAAAAAATAGTACTCTTGATTTGTGCTGTGGGACAATACCAAATGCGTTCTCCGCCACCATCAGACATCTCCAGGGGACATCAGACCACAATGTGGTCTACCTCAGGCCAACCTACTGTTGGTTTCTGGAGAGGGAGAAACCCACAGTTAAAACTGTCCAGATCTGGAATGACAACAGTATCACTTGTCACCAGGGGTGTTTTGACTGTACTATGTGGGAGGTATTTGAGAACAGCAGCTCTGATGAACTCACAGATGTTATTTCAGACTATGTAAACTTCTGTGTTGAGTCAGTTGTGCCTACTAAAACCTGTAAAATCTTCCCTAACAATAAGCCTTGGGTATCAAAACATCTAAAATCACTACTTGATAGGAAGAAGGCAGTTTATGCTGAGGGTAATATACAGGTTTTAAGAGATGTACAACGTGATATCAAAAGACAGATACTGGTGGACAAGGAGGCATACAAGCAAAGGGTGGAGAGGACCCTCTCCTCGGCTAGTGCCCCCCACATAGGCAGGGGAAAAACCAGTGCTGACCTTGGGAGATATGAGGGCCAGAACATGGCTAATGAACTGAATGTTTTCTTCTCAAGATTTGAATCAAACAACTTTGTGTCAGAGGTAAAACAAATGGAAGCATCATTACAAATGTTTGAGAGAGTTGTTGTTAAAACTCTACCGATTCACCCTCCCGGATCCGGGATCCTCCTCATCAGAAACGCTGACTAGCATAGCCTAGCCTTGCGCCACAGGGATATCATATAATATAATTTCATGAAATCACAAGTCCAATACAGCAAATGAAAGATAAACATCTTGTGAATCCAGCCAACATGTCCGATTTTTAAAATGTTTTACAGCGAAAACACAATATATATTTATGTTAGCTCACCACAATAGCCAAACACACAACGCCATGTTTTCACCGCAAACATAGCTTTCACAAAACCCACAAATAGAGATAAAATTAATCACTAAACTTTGAACAACTTCATCAGATGACAGTCTTCTAACATCATGTTATACAATACATTTATGTTTTGTTCGAAAATGTGCATATTTATAGCTACAAGTCCTGGTTTTACATTGGTGCCATGATCATAAATGGCACCAAATCAGCCAGAATAATTACAGAGAGCAACGTGAAATACATAAATACTCATCATAAAACATTTATGAAAAATACATGTTGTACAGCAAATGAAAGATAAACATCTTGTGAATCCAGACAATATTTCCGATTTTTTTAAGTGTTTTACAGCGAAAACACAATATATATTTATGTTAGCTCACCACAATAGCCAAACACACAACGCCATTTTTTCACCGCTAACATAGCTTTCACAAAACCCACAAATAGAGATAAAATTAATCACTAACCTTTGAACAACTTCATCAGATGACAGTCTTATAACATCATGTTATACAATACATTTATGTTTTGTTCGAAAATGTGCATATTTATAGCTACAAATCGTGGTTTTACATTGTGAATACGGCGCCAAAATGCACCAAATTGTCCGGAGATATTTTGGACAGTCACGTAATCTAACCAAAAAACTCATCATAAACTTTGCTAAAAAATACATGTTGTACAGCAAATGAAAGATACACTGGTTCTTAATGCAACCGCTGTGTTAGATTTAAAAAAATAACTTTAGTACAAAGTACAGCATGCAATATTCTGAGACAGCGCCCAGCCATTCTCCGCCATGTTGGAGCCAACATATTCCACAAAAATACGAAATAACATCATAAATATTCTTTTACCTTTGATGATCTTCCATCAGAATGTAGTGCAAGGAGTCCTAGTTCCACAATAAATCGTTGTTTTGTTTTAGAATGTCCATTTCTTCTATCGAATTAGCAACTTTGGCTAGCATTGTGGAGCGCACATGTCCATCAACTCTTGGCGCATGGAACGAAAAATTCCAAAAGTCACAATAAATGTTGAATAAACTGGTCAAACTCAGTTGAAAATCCATCTTTGATGTTTTTCTCATATGTATCCAATAAAGTCCAAGACGGAGCATTTCGTCGTGTATACCTAACGCATTTCAGAAAACAATGTGGTGTTCCCTGGTGCGCAGCTAAATACTGCCAATAGGGCGGACCTGTCACTCCAAAAGCTCTCATTCGGTCTCACATCAAGCTAGACACCCCATTCAACATTAATTCATGCCTGTTGACATCTAGTGGAAGGCGTATGAAGTGCATACAGATCCATAAATATAAGGCAATTGAATAGGCAAGGCCTTACACAGAGCCCCATTTTCAGAATTTTCACTTCCTGTTTGGAAGTTTGCTGCCAAATGAGTTCTGTTTTACTCACAGATATAATTCAAACAGTTTTAGAAACTTCAGAGTGTTTTCTATCCAATAGTAATAATAATATGCATATCGTATGATCTAGAACAGAGTACGAGGCCGTTTAATTTGGGCACGATTTTTTCCCAAAGTGAAAACAGTGCCCCCTATTAAGACAGTCTGATGTTTTAAAGTTGTTCTGGGGATGTAACGCATACAAAAGCCCAGGCCCAGACAAAATAAGTGGACATGTGTTAAAGCACTGTGCTGAACAATTGGCTGGTGTTTTTACAGACATTTTCCAATCCTCACTCGACCAGCAACACGTGCCAGTATTGTGGAAAAACTCAATAATTATACCAATTCCTAAAGCATCTAATCCCTCTGTGCTGAATGACTACCGCCCTGTCGTCTTGACATCCTTAGTAATGAAATGCCCTGAGAAAATTGTGAAAAGTCATATTCTCAGTGTCACCCAGAAGCTTCTCAACCCATTTCAGTTTGCCTATCAGCCTAGCAGAGGAGTTGATGATGCCATTCTTACCCTCCTTAACATGGTCTATAGACATCTAGGGTGCAAAATCCCATGTCAGGGTTCTGTTTGTTGACTTTTCTTCTGCCTTCAACACAATCCAGCCTTACATTCTGGCACAGAGACTCATTCGGGACTTCTCCTTAGATGGGGGGCTGGTTTTGTGGCTGTTGGACTTCCTGAGCCAACGCTCACAGCGTGTCAAAATAGGTCCCCACGTGTCGAATATACACAATATCAACACAGGTTCTCCTCAGTGGTGTGTTTTGTCCCCATTCCTGTACATCTTGTACACTAATAGTTGTACTAGTTCCCATACTAACAGACACCTCGTTAAGTTTGCTGATGACACCGCCTTGATCAGCCTGTTGCATGATGACGAGCAACACCATGGCCCGGTCCTAGATGACTTTGTAGAGTGGTGTGAGGAATCACACTTGGTCCTCAATACCAACAAGACCAAAGAGATGTGCATAGACTTCAGGAAGCATACAACACCTACCTCTGCAACATCTATCCGAGGTCAGAATATAGAAATTGTAGAGGAATACAAATATCTGTGTGTCCTTTTGGACAATAAGCTTCAGTGGAGTAAATGTACAGACCTGATCTACAAAAGGAGTAAACAGAGACTGTACTTTCTCAAAAAGCTGAGATCTTTTAATGTAGACTGTACTATATTGACTCTGTTTTACAAGTCCTTTATTGAGAGTATTTTAACTTTTTGTATTCTCTGTTGGTTTGGCAATGCCACTGTCAGCCAGAGAAATATGTTGAGAAGGATTATTACCACAGCAAGCAAGGTACTTGGAGTTAAACAGTCAGGCCTGGATGAGATCTTTAAGGTCAGGGCCCTCCGTAAGGCTCACAAAATCATTTTAGACCCAAGCCACCCCGTGTACCTGGACTTTGAACTACTCCCCTCAGTGCGCAGGTACAGGGCGCCCGTCAGCAGGAAAAACAGAACTAGACAATCATTTGTGCAAGGTGCTAAATAGCTCAGGCTAATGTTCCTATCGACTCCGTAAGGCCAGCAGGCTAGTCTTTTTTTTAAAAGTTTTATTTCTTTATTTATTATAATTTGTTTTATTGTTTTATTGGTATGTTCCCTTCCCTCCCGGTACTGTCAGAGCTCCCTTCCTTCCTGGTAGGGTCAGAGTTCTCTAGGGTTAGAGTTTCAGTTTCCTGCCTACTTGGCAGGTGTAAAGTGTCCAGTCTTAGGGCCTAGCAGGGCAGGGGGCTCTAAGTTAGCCACCATGTTTAAAGGTCTGTAGTCTGCTGCCCTGCTGAGTTCACACCCTGCCTTAGTCGGTAGGCAGTTGCCTAGCATGCCAGGTTTAGAGCCTCCTGCCCTACTAAGCCCAAAATTAGCTGAACAAGGCTTTCTGTCTCCAGACCTATTCAGCATGCAGCTCCCTAGCCCACCAGACTTTCAGCCTCCTGCCAAACTACTTGCGATAGGCCCTCAGTCCATAGGACCAGATCTTCAGCCCACAGCTGTACTAGGTCTGCATTCTCCAGCCCTAGTCGGCCCTCAATCCCTAGCCCATGTGGGTTATCGGACTCCTGCTCCGCTAGGCTCAGAGTTACCTATTCCTGCAGTAGGCTCAGAGCTCTACCGCTATCCTAGCTCTCATTCGTTCTCCCTGGCAGGTCCAGAGTCAGCCCCCAGCCTCACATGGCACCCTGTCGCCTGATAGCTTCTGATAGGCTTCTGCTCAGCAAGGAAGAAGCCACTGCTCCAAAACCACCATAAAAAATACAGACTACGGCTTGCAACTGCACATGGGGACAAATATCGTACTTTTTGGAGAAATGTCCTCTGGTCTGATGAAACAAAAACAGAACTGTTTGGCCATAATGATCACCGTTATGTTTGAAAAAGGGGGAGGATTGCA
Source organism: Salvelinus namaycush (assembly GCF_016432855.1). Lineage (NCBI taxonomy): Eukaryota > Metazoa > Chordata > Actinopteri > Salmoniformes > Salmonidae > Salvelinus > Salvelinus namaycush. The sequence goes on from NC_052310.1 coordinate 51,267,960, forward strand.
AGCCGAAGAACACCATCCCAACCGTGAAGCACGGGGGTGGCAGCATCATGTTGTGGGGGTGCTTTGCTGCAGGAGGGACTGGTGCACTTCACAAAATAGATGGCATCATGAGGAAAGAAAATGATGTGGATATATTGAAGCAACATCTCAAGACATGTCAGGAAGTTAAAGCTTGGTCGCAAATGGGTCTTCCAAATGGACAATGACCCCAAGCACACTTCCAAAGTTGTTGCAAAATGGCTTAAGGACAACAAAGTCAAGGTATTGGAGAGGCCGTCACAAAGCCCTGACCTCAAACTTAGAGAAATTTGTGGGCAGAACTGAAAAAGCGTGTGCGAGCAAGGAGGCCTACATCCTGACTCAGTTACACCAGCTCTGTCAGGAGGAATGGGCCAAAATTCACCCAACTTATTGTGGGAAGCTTGTGGAAGGCTACCTGAAACGTTTGACACAAGTTAAGCAATTTAAAGGCAATGCTACCAAATACTAATTGACTATATGTAAACTTCTGACCCACTGGGAATGCAATGAAATAAATAAAAACTGAAATAAATCATTCTCTCTGCTATTATTCTGACATTTCACATTCTTAAATTAAAGTGGTGATCCTAACTGACCTAAAACAGGGAATATTTAGTAGGATTAAATGTCAGGAATTGTGAAAAACTGAGTTTAAATGTATTTGGCTAATGTGTATGTAAACTTCCGACTTCAACGGTATATATTTACAAAGAAGCTTGGATCATCATTATTTGGACCGTATAGGTTAATAAGCTATGTCTGTTTATTGTCCAATAATATATTTAAAGTAATCCATCTACCTTGATGATCTGTTTGGACAATTTGCACACTTGAATCAAAATTACTGTTAATTAACCCCTTTTGAATTTCTTCGCCCCCCCCAGTCCTTTTTCCACAAAATTTCATCTAAAATTGTTGAATGAGTTTCCTGTAAACAATAGATATTATATTCCTTCTCTTTTAGCCAGGTAAATACTGATCGTCTTTTCTTATTATCTGCTAGGCCATTACAATTATAACTGGCTATACTTATTTCACCACTTACCATAATGAAACAGAACTTTCAATTCTATTTATCAAAATATATGTTTGTAAACATACTATTAAAAAGTAATATGATGATTGAGTCTCATTTTAGCTGTGCCATGATATTTGCATTAACACGATCGTCGAAAGGAGCGGACCAAAGCGCAGAGTGCGTATAGTTCCACGTACTTTATTTCAAAGTGAAACTTAACAAAAACAACAAAGAATAAACGAACGTCCAGTAGAGCGCACTTAGGCACTAACTGAAAACAATATCCCACAACACAGGTGGGAACAATGGGCAACGTAAGTATGATCCCCAATTAGAGACAACGATAATCAACTGCCTCTAGTTGGGAACCATACAAATACCAACATAGAAATAGAAACGCTAGAAACCCCCCTAGTCACGCTATGACCTATACACCATAGGGTTAGGGCGTGACATGCATTGCTACCTCCTCATACCGAGTTGGGTTGTCATCCCAATGCCTGGCAGACTTCCCCCGACCCCCCGGATCCCATAGCCCTGAAGAGACTGGGATCCATCCTTTCGATAAGAGCACACAGTGCCACTCACAGAACAGAAGTAGATCAACCGCCAAATGCATTTCCATCGCCCTCACCTCGATTTGTATTATATATAACCATTAAAAAAATAATAATAATTTAAATCCTGTTTATCTTATTTTCCATAATTAGCTATTAATATTTGTAGTAATGTTAGCAATTTATGCAAAATACTTTTAGCTCTCACCAGTCTCCGCATACCAAAATTACATTATTGCAAGCAAGTATTATATTAGCAAACAATTATTGTGAATCATCCTATATTGTCCCTAACATATCCCTCGCAACAGGTGTGGGACACACACATACACCCACACACTCATGCACACTCATACACACTCAACCCTTTCCCCCACACAACCATAGGCTCACATTCTCAACAGTTGCACCATCCCAGAGCCCAACTCAAGAAAGGTCTTGATTTAGGAATGCATATACAGTTGCAGCTGTATGAGTAGGCCTACAAAACTATGTGAAAAAAACAACTGAAACCTTGCTAGTGTTGGTTATCTTGTTGCATATGTACATTTGTTCTATCGCCAGCTGGTTGTTTACCTGTTTAACTAATGCATATCATCTAAGTACAGAATTGCCAGTTAATGTGACAAATTTATAGTTTTTTTATTATTCTGTGTATGAGGTTAATTTTAGGCACAACAAAGGCACAACATTTGAGCTGTTTCATTATGATAGTGCGCTGAAAACACTTTGTCATACCTGAAAAATCATGCACATAGTTTTAGCCAGCTCCACAATAGAACATGATTTCCAGTGGAAGTGTATCTCCCAGAAACAAACTTGCAGTGAAAGGTCACAAACTAGAATGCAGTCTGAAATGCATCTTGCCCTTATCATTGCATTTGTTGACATGATAAAGCAGGTTGCTATCTAGTGAAAAAATGTATGCTATTACAGCTGCTCAATTTAGCATAATCATAAAAAAATATGGAGCATATTGACTCAAGGTATATGTGATATTCAGCAGCAGCCTATAATTCAGCTCTTATTCATTTTAACTCAATGAATGACCCTTTGAATTTGACCCCTGTAATTGCCATTCTTGTTATGTTCCTTTTTGACATGTACAGGAAGAGCTCAACATTATAAAAGGCTGATGAATCTATCTTCCGCATATAATTCAAGCGTGTTAAAAGGTTTCTTACAATAATACTAATGTAATCCGGCGGAAACTAGGAATTGATTTTGTAGCGCCACTTGCAATTGATCCATTCAGTCTCTGATGAAGCCCCTCTACTAGATTAAGGGTTTTAATCATACAACAGATCCCCTCTTAAAAGTGAGTCAATACGGCACTTCATCTGCCAACACACTGTAATTCATGTAGCTATTTGACTATTCACTGTACAACTCTGTGCATTCACTGCTCAACGAAGTGTCTGTTATTATCTCTGTCACTTTAACAATATTGTCACACCCTGCTTTAAGAGACACATTTCAATATTTCTGTCAATGACTTAATCTTGTTTTGACATCTGGCAATAGCCACCTTGATGGAAACAATATTGAAACAGTGAACTTCAGGACAGACCCAACCAGTCACGCTCTTTAGGCATCCCAATTCCCCAAAACAGTCAATTGAAAATGAAAAATAAACTAATTTAGCTAAAATTGCACAAATAACAGCTAGCTAACTTGAGATTGTGGTGTTTTCTCTGATATTTGCTGTTTGGTACATAGAATTTGTTTTAAAAGAGTATCCAAACTCATATCTTTATTGGAAGAAATTAATATTTATATGACCTTTTAAATGATTTATTAAACATGAGGTTAGCCAGGACAGCAGTAAAAAATATGATGATTGTGTTGAGAATCCCATCAGAATTCCCGCCAACAAATGTGCATGTGTTATATAGCGTGCAAGTGCATTTGGCAGGACTCACTCTGATCAACGTTGTCCAGGCTGGTAGCACTTTGTTGGCTTGAAGTCAGTGTACTTTTAACAGAAAGCATACTAATATAGTGGAAAATGTCAAATTCAGTATGTCCCCACCCAAACATGGCCTACAGAAATGTTTTGTACATGGGGTAGTCTAGGGGGTAGCCTATAGGCCTACCACCATGAAGACATTCTGTAATCATGGTCAGAAATGTTCCAGTGCAGCCATTCTCTCTAGACCTCTTCATTCATCAGAGCTCATTCCATTAACTATTAGTTCTCATTATTGTTTGACATTTGTAAGTACAGTCAGCAATCAACTTTAATTCAGTGCTTTTTGCTTCTTCAAGATTTGTCAAATACCAGTAGGCTTATAGAGGCTAATACTTTACTTTAACCAATTTCCTCCTGAGCACTGCTGGAACGAATGGTTTTAGCCGGTGCCATGAAGAAGCACATTAATTAAGTGAACGCCTGCTCGTTTATATGACCAGGACTAGCCTATATCATTCTGACATTCATTTGCTAAATTAATAGTAAATATTAATTGAGGCAATTCATAAATCCCAGATTGATGTTGCTCACCTTCATAAGGTTGGTAATTTCCCCTTTGAGATTAAAATAACAAAGTCATTAACCTTTAAACAGTTGATGTCGGAAGTTTACATACACTTAGGTTGGAGTCATTAAAACTCGTTTTTCAACCACTCCACAAATTTCTTGATAACAAACTATAGTTTTGGCAAGTCGGTTATGACATCTACTTTGTGCATGACACAAGTCATTTTTCCAACAATTGTTTACAGACAGATTATTTCACTTATAATTCACTGTATCACAATTCCAGTGGGTCAGAAGTTTACATACACTACATTGACTATGCCTTTAAACAGCTTGGAAAATTCCTGAAAATGATGTCATGGCTTTAGAAGCTTCTGATGGGCTAATTGCCATCATTTGAGTCAATTGGAGGTGTACCTGTGGATGTATTTCAAGGCCTACCTTGAATCTCAGTGCTTGACATCATGGGAAAATCAAAACAAATCAGCCAAGACCTCAGAAAAAAAATTGGGGACCTCCACAAGTCTGGTTCAGCAATTTCCAAACGCCTGAAGGTACTACATTAATCTGTACAAACAATAGTACGCAAGTATAAACACCATGGGACCACGCAGACGTCATACCGCTCAGGAAGGAGAAGCGTTCTGATGAATGTACTTTGAATGTACTTTGGTGCGATGAATGTACTTTGGTGCGAAAAGTATCTATATCTACAGTAAAACGAGTCCTATATCAACATAACCTGAAAGGCCGCTCAGCAAGGAAGAAGCCACTGCTCCAAAACCACCATAAAAAAGCCAGACTACGGTTTGCAACTGCACATGGGGACAAAGATTGTACTTTTTGGAGAAATGTCCTCTGGTCTAATGAAACAAAAATTTAACTGTTTGGCCATAATGACCATTGTTATGTTTGGAGGAAAAGGGGGAGGCTTGCAAGCCAAAGAACACCATCCCAACCGTGAAGCAGCATCATGTTTGTTGGTGCTTCGCTGCAGGAGGGACTGGTGCACTTCACAAAATAGATGGCATCATGAGGCAGGAACATTATGTGGATATATTGAAGCAACATCTCAAGACATCAGTCAGGAAGTTAAAGCTTGGTCGCAAATGGGTCTTCCAAATGGACAATGACCCCAAGCATACTTCCAAAGTTGTGGCAAAATGGCTTAAAGACTTCTTATGGCTGCAATCCCGCTAACGGGATGATATGACAACAGCCAGTGAAAGGGCAGGGCGCAAATTCCAAAAACAGAAATCTCATAATTAAAATTCCTCAGACATACATGTGTCTTATACCATTTTAAAGGTAATCTTGTTGTTAATCCCACCAAAGTGTCCAATTTCAAATATGCTTTTCAGCGAAAGCACTACAAACGATTATGTTAGGTCACACCAAACCACAATAAGCACAGCCATTTTTCCAGCGAAAGATAGCAGTCACAAAAAGCAGAAATATAGCTAAAATTAATCACTAACCTTTGATGATCTTCATCAGATGACACTCATAGGACTTCATGTTACACAATACATATTTATATTAAAAACATCTGAGTTTACATTGGCGCGTTACATTCACTAGTTCCAAAAACATCCAGTGATAGTGCATAGCCACATCGTTTCAACAGAAATACTCATCATAAATGTAGATGAAAATACAAGTTATACACATGGAATTATAGATATACCTCTCCTTAATGCAACCGCTGTGTCAGATTTAAAAAAAACTTTAAGGAAAAAGCAAACCATGCAATAATCTGAGACGGACCTCAGAACAATAGTAAAATTAGCCGCCATGTTGGAGTCAACAGAAACCAGAAAATACATGATAAATGTTTCCTTGCCTTTGATGAACTTCATCAGAATGCAGTCCTAGGAATCCCAGGTCCACAATAAATGCTTGATTTGTTCGATAATGTCCGTTATTTATGTCCAATTAGCTACTTTGGTTAGCGCGTTTGGTAAACAATTCCAAAGTCACAAAGTGCGTCCACTATAACGTGACGAAATGTCCTAAAGTTCTGTAAAAGTCAGTAGAAACATGTCAAACGATGTATTGAATGAATCTTTAGAATGTTGTTAACATACATCTTGAATAACGTTCCAACCGGAGAATTACATTGACTTCAGTTGAGCGATGGAACGGAGCTGCCTCTCACGTGAAAGCGCGTGTTCAATGCGTGGTCACCTCATGGCAGTGGTGAATCATTCCTGTCTCCTTCGGCCCCCCCTTCCCATTAGAGTCATCAGACAAAGTTCTATTGACTGTTGACATCTAGTGAAAACTCATCCATATCTCGCTGTAATTTCAATGGGATCTTGGTTGAAAATCTACCAGCCTCAGAAAAAATCCAAACAGGAAGTGGAAGTTCTCAGGTTTTTGCCCGCCATATGAGTTCTGTTATACTCACAGACATAATTCAAACAGTTTTAGAAACTTCAGAGTGTTCTCTATCCAATACCAATAATAATATGCATATATTAGCAACTATGACTGAGGAGCAGGCCGTTTACTCTGGGCACCTCTGTGCACCTTTCATCCAAGCTACTCAATACTGCCCCTGCAGCCATAAGAAGTTAAGGACAACAAAGTCAAGCTATTGGAGTGGCCATCACAAAGCCCTGACCTCAATCCCATAGAAGATTTGTGGGCAGAACTGAAAAAGAGTGTGAGGAAGGAGGCCTACAAACCTGACTCAGTTACACCAGCTCTGTCAGGAGGAATGGGCCAAAATTAAACTTATTGTTGGAAGCTTGTGAAAGGCTACGCGAAACGTTTGACCCAAGTTAATCAATTTAAAGGTAATGCTACCAAATACTAATTGTGTGTATGTAAACTTCTGACCCACTGGGAATGTGATGAAGGAAATAAAAGCTGAAATAAATCATTTTCTCTACTATTATTCTGACACTTCACTGACCTAAATCAGGGAATTTTTCTAGGATTAAATGTCAGGAATTGTGAAAAACTGAGTTTAAATGTATTTGGCTGAGGTGTATGTAAACTTCCGACTTCAACTGTGGGTTACCCAGACAATACACACTATATTTTTTACTCTCTCAACGTGCTTTTCAGCTAGCACATTTCGTTCTAATATCCATATGTTTATTAGCGCTTGGTGAGAGCGTTGTTGTCCTGTGTTTATTTTGCATACAATGATATTTGCTTTGCTTTGGAACATTCTCAGCAGATTTAAGGAACTTCACAAAAAAACGTAATTTTCTTGGTATTTCATTACTTTAGCAGAACGTTTCCTAAAAGTTCAAACATTGTTACATTTAGTTAACATGTTGGTAATGTCATAGGAACGTTCTCCAACTGGTTTGACATTGGGAATGTTCTCAAATTGCGGGGTAGAGAAATTCCCATGGGCAAAGAAATTCAAAAGGGGTGATGATATTCATTGACAATAATCCAAATGTGCAAACTTTTCAAACAGAGGTAGATGGATTATTTTAAATATACTATTGGACAATAAACAGATTTGGCTCTGTAATGTATACGGTCCAAATAATGATTATCCACGCTTCTTTGAAAATATATATAATAATTTATCAAGCCTACAAGCAATACAAGACTCTATTATTATGGTGGGAGATTATAATATGGTTTTAAATACCTCAATGGACCGTAAAGGAAATCACACTACAAACTATCACCCTTATGCACTTAAGGAAATCACAAATATCATGGGTATAATGGAACTAGTGGATATATGGAGGCTTAGATATCCTGACCTAGTGAGATAATCATGGCAGAGCTTCAATCAAGCTAGTCATCTTGACTACTTCCTTATCTCATTCTCTGTGGCACCAAAAGTTTTTTTTAAAGTGTTGATAGGGGACAGAATGTGGTCGGACGATCAAATAATTGGCATCTACATGAGTCTTACAGAATTTCCACGTGGGTGAGGATATTGGAAATTGAATCAAAGCCTATTGGATGACAACTTGTTTATATTTTTTATAATAAAAAAAACTAATTACCCCCTTTTTCTCCCCAATTTCGATCTTGTCTCATCGCTCTCCCCAACGGGCTCGGGAGGCGAAAGTTGAGTCATGCGTCCTCCGAAACATGACCCGCCAAACTGTGTCGGAGGAAACACAGTTAAACTGACATCCGAAGTCAGCCTGCAGGCTCGGAGGACGTTGGGCCAATTGTGCGCCACCCTATGGGACTCCCGATCATGACCGGTTGTGATAAGGCTCAGGATCAATCCTTAGAACGCTGCGCCACTTGGGAGGCCGGGCAACTTGTTTTTAACCAGGACAGAAGAATGTATAACAGATATAGCAGATCCCCTTAGTGTATGGGACACTTTAAAATGTGCCTTTAGAGGTCGTGCAATTCAATACTCATCTTTAAAACAAAAGCAATTTAAGTAAAAACTATCCATATTAAAAAACCTCTCTGGGATAGGCGGGACGCTTGCGTCCCACTTGGCCAATAGCCAGGGAAAATGTAGAGCGCCAAATTCAAAATAATGATATAAAATCAAACTTTCATTAAATCACACATATAAGATACCAAATTAAAGCTACACTCGTTGTGAATCCAGCCAACATGTCAGATTTCAAAAAGGCTTTTCGGCGAAAGCATAAGATGGTATTATCTGAGTACAACAGTAAACAAAGAGAGTGTAGCATATTTCAACCCTGCAGGCGCAACACAAAACGCAGAAATAAAATATAAATCATGCCTTACCTTTGACGAATTTCTTTTGTTGGCACTCCAATATGTCCCATAAACATCACAAATGGTCCTTTTGTTCGATTAATTCCGTCCATATATGTCCAAAATGTCAATTTATTTGGCGCGTTTGATCCAGAAAAAAACAGCTTCCAATTTGCGCAACGTCACTACAAAATATCTCAAAAATTACCTCTAAACTTTGCCAAAACATTTCAAACTACTTTTGTAATACAACTTAAGGTATTTGTAAACGTTAATAATCGATCAAATTGAAGACGGGTCTATCTGTTTTCAATACAGGAGGTCAACAAACTAACGCTACTTTTCTAGTCTTGCCCAACTCTCAAACAGTACACATAACGTTACACTGATTCCAGATGGCCGTTCTTCTTCATTGCACAAAGGAATAACCTCAACCTATTTCTAAAGACTGGTGACATCCAGTGGAAGCGGTAGGAACTGCAAACAGGTTGATTAGAAATCTAGTATCCCAATGAAATTTCATTGAACAGACGGTGACCTCAAAAAAAAAAATTCTGAATGGTTAGTCCTCGGGGTTTTGCCTGCTACATAAGTTCTGTGATACTCACAGACATGATTCAAACAGTTTTAGAAACGTTAGAGTGTTTTCTATCCAAATCTACTAATAATATGCATATCTTATATTCTGGGGATGAGTAGAAGGAAGTTGAAATTGGGCACGCTATTTATCCAAAAGTTAAAATGCTGCCCCCTATCCTAGAGAAGTTTTAAGAAAGGAAATAGAGGGACTAGTAGTACAGATAGGTAGCAATAATAAAACAGTACCATAGAGGCACAGAAAACATTAAACGAAAAACAAAAATAACTTATTCAAGAAAGATCAAGTGTAATATATTATAAAAATATAGCAAACTGGATGGAATATGGGGTAAAAATGTACCAACATTTTGTTTAATCTTCAACATAGAAATGCTACCAATTTTTTTTTACTGAAACTTACAAATGACTAGTCATTCATGATTCACCAAAATATATTTTGAAAAAGGAAGCAAAGTACTTTAAGCATATGTTTAAGTTTCAGTCTCCTCCATCTCCACCAACCGAAGTTAATTATAAGTATTTTTTTCTATTAATAAAATTAACAGCTATAAAGCAAGACTCATGTGAAGGCCAAATACAGAGGAGGAAGTTATTGATGCAATTAAGGCTTTTAAGTCCGGGAAAACTCAAGGGCTGGATGGCATACCAGTTGAGGTATACCAAACCTTTTTTCATGTACTCAAAGGGCCGCAATTAGCATGTTTTAACCACTCTTGTAAAAAATTGTAGATTATCAGATACCCAACAAGGTCTGATTTCATTATTACTGAAACAGGACCCAAGTGGTAAATATAAAGATCCAGCCCATTCAAAAAACTTTAGGCCCCTCTTCAATGTTGTGTTACAAAAAATCTAGCAAAATGCATAGCGCATAGAATTAAAAAGGTATTGTTTGATATTATTCATCCTTTTACATCGATGATACATTGGACATAATATAAGGCAAGTACTCAAAATAATAGAACACTGGGAAAAATCTGGGAAACCAGGCCTGGTTTTGTCACACCCTGATATGTTTCACCTGTCTTTGTGATATATCTCCACTCCCCTCCAGGTGTCGCCAATCTTCCCCAATATCCCCTGTGTATTTATACCTGTGTTCTCTGTTTGTCTGTTACCAGTTCGTCTTGTTTGTCAAGTCAACCAGAGTTTTTCCTCTTAGCTCCTGCTTCTCCCCAGTCTCTCTTTTTCTCGCCGTCCTGGTTTTGACCTTTGCCTGTCCCGTCTCTGAGCCCGCCTGCCTTACCACTCTGCCTGCCCCTGAGCCTACCTGCCATCCTGTGCCTTTGCCCCACCTCTGGATTACCAACCTCTGCCTGACGCGACCCTGAGCCTGCCTGCCATCCTGTACCTTCCCCCCACTACTCTGGTTATCGACCCCTGCCTGCCTTGTCCTAACCTTTGCCTGCCCTGTTGCCGTAATAAACATTGTTACTCCAACACAGTCTGCATCTGGGTCTTACCTTCAAACCTGATAGGTATTCATAGATTACTTTGAAAAGGCTTGACTTTAATTTATATATAAAAGCCCGGAATATTTCAATTTTGGAGAATCTCTTATACAATGGGTTAAAGTTCTGTATAGTAACCCTAAGTGTAAAATAGTAAACAACGTCTAATTCTCAGAAAGTATTAAACTGTCAAGACGAGTAAAACAAGATTCTCCACTATCAGCATATCTATTTATTATGGCCATCGAAATGTTAGCTATTAAAATCAGATGCAACAATAATATCAAAGGCCTAGAAATCCAGGGCTTAAAAACAAAGGGGTCACTGTATGCTGATGATTCATGTTTTCTTTTAAATCCACAATTTGGATCCCTCTACAGCCTCATAGATGATCTAGATATTTTTTCTAACCTCTCTGGATTACAACCAAATTATGATAAGTGTACTATATAATTTATTGGATCACAAAAAAAATACAACTTTTACATTACAGTGTAGTTTACCAATAAAATGGTCTGATGGTGAAGTGGACATGCTCAGTAATCATATCCTGAAAGATAGAAAGGATCTCATTACAATACCTTTGTATAGAAAGTTTGCAAATATTTCGATAAAATTTTGCTACTGTGGAATGAAAAATACCTGTCCATTTGTTGAAAAATCACCCTGATTAACTCTATAATCATATCCCAGTTGACCTATTTGCTTATGGCCTTGCCTACACCTAGCGACTTGTTTTTTAAATTTCATAAGCAAAAAATATTCAATTTTATTTGGAACAGCAAGCCAGACAAAATTAAACGGGCCTATTAATATAATCAATATGAATTCGGAGGGTAGAAATTATTCAATATTAAAAGCATTAGACCTCTCACTAAAAGCTTCAGTCATACAACAGTTATACTTAAATCCGAACTGGCTCTCTAGCAGATTAGTAAGAATGTCTCACCCCATGTTCAAGAATGTCCTTTTTCCCTTTATTCAGATTACAACCTCTCACTTTCGGTTATTTGAAAATGAAATCTTCCCTAAAATATTTATATTTTTAACAAGCCATAGAAAGTTGATTGCAATTTCAGTTGAAGTACTCTTTTATTTTCACATTTTTACTTATCTATTTTTTACTTAACACTTATTTGTATTGTTTTTCTTAACTTCTTAAAGCATTGTTGGTTAAGTGCTTGTAAGTAAGCATTTCACTGTAAGTTCTACACCTATTGTATTGGGCGCATATGACAAATACAATTTGATTTGAATTTAATTGCAATATTTACATTGAGCTAACACTGCAAATAGCACTGCTGGGTGATTTAAAAAGTCATAGTCAATCAATCAATAATATAATCATACTCTTAGAAAAAATATTGATCTTTAATTTACAATATGTAGAATCTATGAGAATAGAAAGGTTCAGAACTTTTGTGAAACATCACAGTACAGCTGAAAAATATATGGCAAAAAGAAACTGAATGGTGTTAGATGGGAGATAGATGGAGATAGATGGGAGGGGTTGAGTGAAGGAGATAGAAGGAGATAGATGGGAGGGGTTGAGTGAAGCTGAAGGATGGGACTAAATACAAAGAAAAGATAACTATAGTAAAATGGGAGATTGGAAATGATGCAGACAATGACATTGAAGCCACAAACTATCTGCAATATTAAAGTGAATCTACCTCCCCACCAAAAAAGAAACACCATTCTTCTGTGAGAATTTCAGTACTTCAGCTTAACGTTTCCAAAAGGTTTCTTCATAGTTCTATTTAAAGTAATGTTCCCAAATTGTCTAAGAACGTGAAGAAACAACGTTCTTCTGTGGGAAAATCAGTACTTAAGCATAACGTTTCCTATAGGTTTCCTCATGGTTCTATTTAAAGTCATGTTCTTAAATTGTTATGAGGACGTTAAGAAAACTTTCCATAAAAAACAAGAACACTTGTAATGTTCTAAGAATGCTCTAAGAGTGATATTTAAATACACGTACATTGCGTTTTTCTGAATCAACAAAACTATCTTCTTCTATGAGGTTCAACGGCGGTTGGCATCCAATTTGTTGCATTACCACCACTTACTAGACTGGAGTACAAATCCCTTATACTTTACTTGAAAAATAAAAACATACTAAATAAATACCATACCATCTAACACTATACTCACTAATCTCAAAATTATATAAAATAAAATGAACACCCCCCTACTCCACTAATTAAATGTATTTATTCCTACCTCATGCCATCTACAAAACTATCTCTATCCTCTATCTTGCTAAGTGTGTTCAGGTGTGTTGGCCATGCCCACTAATTGGCCGCACCTGATCTTAATGAGTGCTTGTTTCCTTTGAAATAGGGTCTGTTTGGATAGACTAAAAAGAACAGCTTTGTATGAGTAAAAAAAAAACATGGCACGCTAGCTCCATCATGGTAGCGCAGTGGACTCATTCTCTGGATAGAGAACAGAATATCATAGGTTTGAATCTCGATGATGCCGAGCCACAATAAAAAATAAATGTGTTTGCATGATTAGTGCTTAAGCAATGTGTCTTATCTGTGCTTGTAGTTCAAAACACTTAACCTAAGATGGCAGTCTTATTGAAACATGTTCTCAGAATGCTATTTACTTACCTTCAAACGTTAATAAAACCTCCCAGGAAAACTTTTAGGGAACCATAGTAAAACGTTCTCAGTACCTCCCTGCAACCTAAAAATGAACGTTCCCAGAACAGACGAACTTATGACTTCAGTTCTCAGAACGTTTAAAAAAACGTTCCGTTTTACTGGTCAGGAAACACATGGTCAGGAAACGTATGTTCCCAAAACTTCGAAGGAACCAAATGTGCTAGCTGGGTTGTAATTTGCTCAAGGAGGACACATATTATCTTTTATCTGAACAAACTTTAGGCCTAATTTGAAAGCTCCCATTGAAAAAGACAATTAATTTGACTTTCATTGACCTTTGCGGTTTTGCGCCTACGAAAGTTCCCCTTTATGCATTCGCCAAATTGATGTTGCTATTGTGCTGTAGAATTACCCTAGTAGCCTATTTGTTACAAAATCCCCAATGTCACTTTGTATGTAATAGGCCTACAAGAAGATAGGCATATGCGCACTTAGTTTGCTTCTGTGTTTGTTAAACCGTCATCTAAGCCTAGCCTACTCTCAGACAATCATTTGGTTTATGAAACTTTTTTCAGCAGTTTACATGGTCAGTTAATAGTTATGCATGTTGTACTTTAGGTCCTAAGGGTAGGCAACGCACCTGACTGGTGCCCATTAAAGCCCAGTTTGGAGGCGCCAATTTTGGCTCAGTGGTTTAGTTTCTCCCTATTCGTTTTAGGGACATAATTTAGTTGACATCAAAGGGAAAGGGGGATAACCAGTCAGTTGTACAACTGAATGCATTCAACTGAAATGTGTCTTCCGCATTTAACCCAACCCCTCATCAATCAGTCAATCAGTCTCTGTGCCATTAGAGTTGATTAAGCCATTTTTTTCTATGCTTAATTTATTAATGTAATTTCATATTAGTGTATCAGATCTAGGCTTTTCTTATTTTCTTATTTTACTGGATCCATTTTTAGGCCTATATATTAGAGTCAACTGCTGAACTTTATTACCTTGCTGTAAAAACATATGGCATGGATTATATCTCACTTATTAATGGAATACCTATCTCTGTGTTATTCAATGCCCACAGTTAAAAATATCTAATATGGAAAAGTATGTAAAATGAACCTAATAGGCCTAATGAAATGTTAACATTTTAATGATCATAAACCAGTCAATTTGAATGATTTGAATAGCCTTCAAATTAATTCAGATAGTTTCATTTTACATTAGCCACGTCTAGGGCTAGGCATACAGTGATTGTATTATTTATAATCAGGTGTATATTGAGGCTTTTTTTTTAAACCAACAGATGGCGATATTCACCCATGCTCACCATTTTATAGGCTACTCGATGTCAACAGTGGATTGACTGGCTGCACTGACGGCTCTACACTCTGTTCTCCAATTATGGAATGCCTAGTGTATGGTTTGCACTGTGAGCAGCACAGCATATAGACATTTTTCTTTCCACGCTCCATATGGGTGGCGAACGCGCATCATACATGCGCATACGGCAGCATTGATACGAGACGATCTGATTAGATTTTAAATGTGGAAAAGGGAACAAACACAGGCTTTCATCAAATTGGTTAGAAAATGCACACGTCCACCAAGAAATGCAATATTGTAGAGCATATAGCTATTCTTTGTTCGCATGGGGTTGTCTTTCGCAAAAAAAAATGAGTGTGGCGTTTTGATCGGCGATAGCAGCTTTGGTTTTGACTTGGATATTACCATAAAATATTTTTAACGTTTACATGTTGAACCCATGAACTCTGTGACCCCAAGAATAATGGAATATTGAAGATGGTAGTGGAGAAGTCTAGTCCTAAAACATGAATCAAGACACTAGGTTATTTTTGGTTAAATTGAACGCAGAATCAACAATAAAAAATATTGCAAATAGTGTCATAGCCTATGTTTTAGGATAGAGTGTACAAAAAAAGTATACAGTTCGTGTAATGTGTGCAATTCACTTATTGCGCACAGACAATAGCCTTCGCGCATTTATTTATCCACACATCAACACTGTATGCCAACTGCAGAAAGAAAATGTGCCTGAAAAAGTTTAATAACAAAATGTATCTAATTGTCATCACCAAAATCCACGTTGAAATGCAGAAGTTCCTCTGCCTTGCTGCTGCTGCTTCTGCCTGGCTGTGGTCACTGCACTATTGAGCACAGCATCATCGCGCGCTCAGACACACGCGAGTTCCGAGAGCACTCTGGCCGGTTCGTTTTGTCTCCTTATGATACCTTATCCTTGTCTTTTGTTTAGTTTTTACACGGAAAGAAAATCATTCTGTGGTTGATGGTTTCGGTTGCCTGCCGCAAAATTGGAGTACTTTTGGGTTGGAATGTTTTACGCATGAAGTCAGCTGGACGTGTTCCGAATGTCGGACCTCATGCCCCGATGTTTTCAATGGATTTGAATAGAGTGGAATAAAAGCACGAAGTTTTTCTAGACGTTCTATCAATTCCATTGTAACAAGGCATCACACGGATAGATACGCAATGATCTTCGTCACTCTTTATGTCGTTCTGCCTCTTTTAGGTAAGTTTTAGTTTCAAGGCCTATGACTAATATACATTGCAAATGCCTAGTGTACACATACAGTATATAATCTACATTTCTAAATGGACAATGATAATCAGTCAGAGGCCAGCTGAGATAAGTAAATAGCAAAATTGGTGGTCGTTATGGAGCGAAATGGGCCAACCAAATGCGTGTCATGCCCAAAGACTAGTGAAAAGTCAATTACGAGCTCATGTATACTAATCGAAGTGAATTGAGTTCTGATTCTGAACTAGACACAACTAAAGACCGTGCCAATTCATTATCATAACCTATACAGGCCTACCCTTGTTATAGCCGACGTTGCAAAAGCATGTACGTCATATTTAATAACTTTACTTATCCTTTATTTATAAAAAAAAAAATGCACAAATTGATAGGCTATGAAATGCATTGAACGCTAGTATTTGACTAGTAGTCTATGAGATGTTTGTGTTGTCGTTATTGTCACCTTAATTGTATGGAGTTGCGCAATAAAATACAATACATTTTTTAATATCTAAAACTGCTTTTAGTTTAATCTCTGAATATTTATTGTGACTAAATCGCGTATTGTCTCCAATATTTAACATATACACGACAGAAACATTATTATTATTATTAGGCCTATAATTATTTATTCTCTCCACAGATGTTTTGTATGCCCAGGAGAATGCTCTTTCTGGTCCCAACCGTCTCGATTGTGTCAAGGCGAGTGAGCAGTGTATGAAGGAGCAAGGATGCAGTACCAAGTATCGGACAATGAGACAGTGCGTTGCTGGAGGGAAGGAGAGAAACTTTAGCATGGTGGCCGGACTGGAGGCGCAGGACGAATGTCGGAGTGCCATAGACGCAGTCAAGCAGAGCCCCCTGTACAACTGCAGGTGTAAAAGGGGCATGAAGAAAGAGAAGAACTGCCTTCGCATCTATTGGGGAATCTATCAGACTTTGCAGGGTATGCACTATCATTACAGTTGGCTACAACACCAGCAAGCACACAATAATTGTCAGAAGTCTATACATTAATGTATATTTTTTAAATCCCAGACCTGCTGTATGATTAGGCCTAATGTATTAATGGACCATGTAAACTGCTAAAGTAAAAACCGATTCAGTAAGAAAACACCACATTATTAGGTACGTAAACTTTCCCGCCAGTGCATACTGGGAAAGGTAATATCCTTAAGACATCTCTTGGAATGAATCGAGTGTAAAATAACTTTGCACTCATTATCTTGGAGTTGATCATACACAAAAAGTGTACTGCTTAATCCCAGTGGCCAGTGGGGCAGAATGGGATCTCAGTTGTGCAACTGACCACTATACCTAATCAACTGTTGGCTAATGAGTTGTTGGGCAGCATGGACATTGACTGACCCAGATACCCATCCCATGTGTATTTGCATGGCTGTTTTAGGCTGTTTACACAGGCAGACCAATTCTGATCTTTTTTCACTAATTGGTCCTTATACCAATCAGTTCTGAAGAATATCTGATGTTAAAAGATCTGATGTGATTGGTCAAAATACCAATTAGTGGAAAAAATATCAGAATTTGGCTGTCTGTGTAAAGGTAGCTGTTAGACAGGCAGCCCAATTCTGATATTTTTTTCACCAACTGGTCTTTTGATCAATCAGATCAGATCTTTTCACATCATATCTTTTTCAGAGCTGATCTGATAGGTCAAAACACAGCCCATGGTAGCTCACAAACACTTAGTGAAAACAATAACCCATGTGCATGCTCTTTAAATTAAATCTTTCTATCTAGCTATACTGAACAAAAATATAAATGCAACATGCAACAATTTCAAAGATTTTACTGAGTTACAATTCATATAAGGAAATCAGTCAATTGAAATACATTCATTAGGCCCTAAGCTATAGATTTCACATAACTGGGAATAGTAGGGATGTGGATCAGACAACCAGTCAGTATCTGGTGTGCCCACCATTTGCCTCATGCAGCGCGACCGATCTCCTTCGATTGAGTTGATCAGGCTGTTGATTGTGGCCTGTGGAATGTTGTCCCACTCCTCTTCAATGGCTGTGCGAAGTTGCTGGATATTGGCGGGAACTGGAACACTCATGTTGATTCAGAGCATCCCAAACATGCTCAATGGGTGATATGTCCGGTCAGTATGCAGGCCATGGAAGAACAGGAACATTTTCAGCTTTGTTTCAGAATATTAAATTATCTGTCAACAGCTCTGGTGGACATTCCTGCAGTCAGCATGCCAATTAGATGGTCCCTCAAAACTTGAGACATCTGTGGTAATGTGTTGTGTGACAAAACTGCACATTTTAGAATAGCCTTTTATTGTCCCCAGCACAAGGTGCACCTGTGTAATGATCATGCTGTTTAATGGATGCATTATATTGGCAAAGGAAAATTGCTCACTAACAGGGATGTAAACAAATGTGTGCACAAAATTTGAGAGAAAACACTTTACATGTTGTGTTTTTTTCTCAGTGTATCTGGTTGTCTGCAACATTTACATGCCTATTAAGACTGCAAGAGTATGTTAAAAATCCCATTGTATTTCATTTTTCCTTTCAGGGAACGATTTCCTGGAGGACTCTCCTTACGAGACCATGAATAGCCGGCTGTCTGACATGTTCCGACTGGCCCCCATTATTTCAGGTAAGGACATGGATTTATTAAGAGTTTACGATTGTACCACTTATTGCGAAGTTCATGGATGGACGCCTGGCTTCTTTGTGAAAGTATACAGATTAAATGCTGGCTGTGCATGTTCTTAGTGGAATTGTGTTTAAACATTTTTACAATCCTCACACTTTCCCTATTTCGCCCCAATGAAATGCATGCCCATTGTAAGTGATCTTGCATGGAGATCTATAGTTCTGAGTGTCCAATGAGAGCTCAACACAGTGTGGTGGTGTGGAGTTGGTAAAATGACAAAAATGCGTCACGTTGGAGCATAGTTTATTGGGCTGTGTTTAAATCGTACATCCTGTGTTTAAATTGCACATCGTTGTCAACAATTCGATCTACGCATTGGTAGTTTATGAGCCGCCTCTAGATGGCAATATTCTCCCTTATTTTCGATCACATAGGCGCAATCCATTGATGCTATAGTGGCCTTTCTGACTTTGCCTTGGTCTTTGTTATGAGGAACTCCCATCCAGTGCGCGTGAGGTGGCATATTGTGTGGCTAGTGATGGAGAATACGAGAGTCTGAGATTAGTTAAATAAGCACATTTGAAATGGGACAATTTTGTCATCAATGGTGATCGAGACATAAACAGCAGAAACTTGAAGAGTCCTTGGGCAAATAAGAGATATCCAAATAACGTTTCCAGAACAATGACTCCAATTTCAGAAAAGTGGGAAATGGCTCATAAGCCATTATATATGTTAGTTAGAATACAGCCAAACATCAATGCTCCATTTGTCGCTTAGGAGCATAGTTCATATTAAGGCATATAACAGCCCCAGACATTTTCCGCTCTGAGCTACCAGAACCTGAGAGATTTATGAGAAAGCTCTCAGAATCTGAAGGTGCTTCTTATTCCCTTTTGAAAAGCTCTTTATGTTGATTGACGGTTGCACATTTCTTTCTTAGCGACAGGTCTCACAGATCATCCATTCCACCTCATCGTGAGAGATTTATGGGCCAGGCAGGGTGAGAAGGAGACAATAAGGGTGAGAGGGGAGACAGGATGGGTGTCAGAGAGGTTTAGGTCAACACAGTGCCTCTCACAACCCCTACTCCCAGGCAGCCCTATAACACGGCTGTCTCAGTAAGGCTTAGAGGACTCATAGATCAGCTGACTGATTCATAGTAAGGAACAAAGGGAGGCATTGTGAGATGTAATGAATCTGTAATTGGCCCCTGCTTGGGACCTGAGCCTAATAATCTCCAGTGACACTCTGGGCATTCTCCTATGCACCCTCCTGATTATAGTGAGGTTTATTCCTGATCTTTCCTACACACCCCCAGGCCCTACAGTCCTTATTCCCACCTCTACTCTGGGTACTGTAGGCCTCCGAAGGACTAAACCAGACATAAAGCTGGAACAATATCAGTGAAGCTTATAAAGGTACACAGCTGCCTTAAAGCACACTGGGTGTCCTTAATTGTTATTAAGAGAAAATAATAGAATAGTATTAGAACAGCAGCTGAAATGTGTGAGGAGGATGTGGAGAGCACTGAGCGTGATTGCATGAACATACACACACACACACTTGTGCACACATAAAAACACACACACACACATGTTTGTGCACAGCACACAGTTCTAAGTTAATTTAATTATTTTCAAATATTTTCTCCAGGCAGATAGAATGCTTTTAGCCGTACGATGAGTCAGGGTGAGTCACTTTGAAGTATGAGTAAGTCAGTCTCTTAATGTGGTGGAAGTTGCCACATGAGAAACTTCAGTAGAGTGTACATCCCAGGAACAGAACATATCATCTCATTTTGATTTGATCTATATTTGCCATTTAATTCACATTGAGAATACTATGAGTGCAAAAAAAAGTTACAAAATCTTGAAACACGAATGAAATCTGCAGATTGCAAATGTATCACATCAGTGACCACAACATGCTTCTTTGCTGGAGCTGAGTTTTGTATTTTTCTACTTTTTCTTTTAATACAAGCGGTGCATCTTGTTTCTTTCCCCCTCTATTTCCTCATAGAAACCCTACGTCTCTTTCAGTGGGAACTACCTGTATTGATGTCTGTTTTACTCTATTAAATGGCTCATTGAATACTTCTGGGCTTCTGCTGTCTGCAGAGCTCATTGCTTCTCATTCTCAAGAAGTGCCATGCTGTTGTCTGTGCGCCAGGCTAGGGTATTGGTGAAACATACTAAGTTTGGAGTAGTTCCTGTATCAATGGTCACAAAAGCCACAACTGCTGTCATAAGACAGACATGGTGAGTCATCTCGTTCAAGGGATGTGCCCTTCTTTAAATATGTTTGAAAGTAAATGGTTTACTCACACAGTCACACATCGTTCAATTACATGCAGAGTTCACCACAGTGCACCTGCTCATGGATGAAGTACCAGATCATTGAATTCATTTTGTGCATTCCTTTGTGTGCGTTTGCATGTGTGTGCTCGTAAGCAAGAACGCAATGGAGAAATAGAGGAAGAGAATTCAATAAAATTGTTCCTTTTCCGCCCACCAGTTTGCCATCTTGTGATGCACTGATGCATAGAGAAGGCAGTGAGAGCCCATTTCTCCTAGATTCAAGTGGACTTGCATTACTCACAGACCATTTGCCCCTGCTGAAGAGGCAAGCAGTGGAGGAAATGGATGAATACACAGCACAGTTTCATATTACCGTAGTCATGAACACTCACTGGTCTGGAGCCTCTCATACTGACCAATGTAAATATTCCCCCCCGATTTTTAGAACTAGAATAATAAAATGCTTGTTTGCTGTATGCGTGGAATAACATTGGAGGTTGACTCTTCAAAGTCTAAACCAAAAAGAGTTGTTGATGTACTGTAGATTTAAACTGAGGAAATTGGTGAAAATTACAAAATGGTCTGGCTTATCGCCACAGAGATATAGCTATGGTACAATCACTCTGTAGATAAAGCCCCTTTTAAATGTCAGCCAATTGTCATTTACTGTTCAGTGCGCCAATAAGAAAAATGAAACCCGTGGAAAAATGTGACACAAAATGTAAAACAGTCTTCTGTGCAGCATGGGCTGGCTGGACTGAAATTGCCTATATGATGAGGTAGCGGGGGAAAAAGGATAAGGACATAAAAAAAGCTGGGAAGTACTACTATGAATAAAGATGAGTTTCTATATCACTCCATTATTTTCTAAGACCTGTAGATGACCTTTCCCCATGATGTTTTTGTGGTTTAAGCTGATGATAGATCATGATGATGATTATGAGGTCAGCACATAAACATGCAAAAGTGGCATTTAAAGCATTTAAAGGATTCTCTCTGAAGTCTTTGAGCTGTGTATGTGTGAAAACCCATGTAGTCCCACCCTTGCCGATGGACCACACAGCACCTTAAATCCCCATACTGACACGATGCTGAGAGCCTGTCAACACAGCTCACTGCTGTTGGAATGCCACTCTTATAATGAACTCAGAGTCCAGCGGTGTATGAGGACAGACTGCCACTTGGGTTCTTATAGAGTGAGAGGAGGGAGAGGAATGGGAGAGAACAGTATTTGTGTTGTTTGGACTCAAGAGTACCTCTGCACTTGATGATGTGTTGGGAGAAGAATTATGACAGCTCCAACCCTAGATTCCACCAACCAACCAAAACCACTCTCAATGTTATTGCTTTGGTGTTTGACTCTCTGTACTTTCCCCAACTGAAAATGTTTGTGTGAGAGAAAGAGAATATAAAAAGGAGATGTCTTTGATGGTAGCATTTCCATATCAATATTCCCTGTGCCACCTGACAAACAAATGTCATTAAAATGGCTACTTTGATAAAGCAGCTCCATTTCCACCGTCTGGCTGTTTGTGTCAGGATGTGTCAATCACAGGCCAAGCCTGGGCTTTTGATGTCGGGGTACAGCTGTACTCTATCTGTCAGAGTTGTGGCCTCAGCCTCCTCAGTGAGCACTGACTGAGATAGGAGTTCTATGTTAACGTTCCCTTGCTCCCTCCTTCCTACCTTACAAGGGTTTTTTGTTCCGCTAAAGACTCCCAAATCCACCTAGAGTGTGATGTCATAGGGAGACTTCTCATCTGAAAGCTAATCAATAGCCAGACATGTTAAAATAGAAACCTGAGGCTGTGAGTACAAAAAACTATTGATTTGTTTTTTCGCCCGAGCTCTTCTGTTGGACTGGATCAAAGGATAATCCCTATGTTGCTGGAGCTCAGGTATACGGTTCCACAATGCACATCGGTCTGGAGGAGTCGGGAAGCTCCACAGGGTTGTCTTGACTCCTCCATTCTCAATGGCCATCTTAGAAGATGTAGGGCAGGGGTTCCCAAAAATGTTTGCACCATGACCCCACCATGTAAAGAATGTGATGTAATCAAAAGCCAATGTTTACTTATTTAATTGGGGCTATGACAGTCTATTACAAATCAGTCTGACAGCATTTTTGGACAATATTTCAATCTTAAAGAAGTATGTGTTGAAGTGACTGAAATGTATCAGAAAGGTATTGGGAAGTTCAAAAGATACTCAGGCAATAATTTTGTGTGACCTTCTGTGTAGAAAAGAACATCATCATTGATAATGTTCCTTTCCCCCCAGTCTGATTAAGTGCCTGGTCTTGCCCACTCTGTTCTAATGAGTCCTTGTGGGCATTGTAGAGGGAAACACAAGACATGGATGTGATCCTCAGAGTCTTATCTTTCAGTAGATGAAACTGTTAAAAAGCCACATTTGTAGGAAGACAACAGAAACCGCTCAGTTTTTTACAATTGCATCTAGTGGCTACCGGAAGTTATGGACTTAACGATTCGATTCTATGAACCAAGGACAAGTTTCTCTTGCGACCCCATTTCCAAATCAGGCGAATCCTAGTTTGGGGAACGCTGCTGTAGGGATTGATTATAATATTAGATCTCAATGAAGGTTTTTAATACTCCTTCAAATACCACATAACTTCCTGGATGTCTGTTGTTGTCTGTCTGTTTGACTTTCATCCAAAAGTCCATAGCTGTCCTTCCAAGTCACACGGAGGATTTAGCCACAGGTCGAGGGGCTTTAGCTGCTTAATACACAGACACCGTTCCAGACATTACTCTCACAGCTGCAGCTTAATGGCAGAATAATGCTAACAGCAGCATCAGGTTGCAGCCTTGTCCCTGCCGCTAGCTCTATGCAGCCAAAAAATAATTTAGTTAAAGGTGACCAGAATGGAGTCCTCCTGGGAGGTTTCTGATTGGATATAAAGTGGGAGAGTGATTCATCACAGTTAATCAACGCTCCTGACAGCTCGAATCAGCAGGGGCGCCACATGTGCCAACTACATCTATTGCTTTTCTGCCCAGATGCATGCCAATTATCCATACCACAAACAGTGAGGTGTCAGTATAAAGTCAGATAGATGTCGTGAGTAACCATGTTTGATGAAATATTCACTGGCTTCATACAAAAAAGGTCTATTGTAGTTGTTTGGTACAATATTTTTTTTTTCATTGGTTAGGGTTCAATTGATTATTATGCAAAGGCGTACATACTGTATCATAGGATACCTTTCTTGGATCGGCAAGACCTTTAAGTACATACAGTACATGACTAAAAGTATGTGGACACCTGCTCGTCGAATATCTCATTCCAAAATCACGGGCATTAATATGGAGTTGGTCCCCCTTTGCTGCTATAACAGCCTCCACTCTTCTGGGAAGGCTTTCCACTAGATGTTGGAACATTTCTGCAGGGGCTTGCTTCCATTCAACCACAAGAACATTAGTGTGGTCGGGCACCGATGTTGGGCGATTAGGCCTGGCTCGCAGTCTGCATTCCAATTCATCCCAAAGGAGTTCGATGGGGTTGAGGTCAGTCAAGTTCTTCCACACGGATCTCGACAAACCATTTCTGTATGGACCTCGCTTTGTGCACAGGGGCATTGTCATGCTGAAACAGGAAAGGGCCTTCCCCAAACTGTTGCCACAAGGTTGGAAGCACAGAATAGTCTACAATGTCATTATATGCTATAGCGTTAAGATTTCCCTTCACTGGAACTAAGGGGCCTAGCCTGAACTATGAAAAACAGCCCCAGGCCATTATTCCTCCTCCACCAAACTTCACAGTTGGCACTATGCATTCGGCAGGTAGCATTCTCCTGTCATCCACCAAACCCAGATCCATTCGTCGGACTGCCAGATGGGGAAGCGTGATTCATCACTCCAGAGAACGTGTTTCCACCACTCCAGCCAGCACTTGGCATTGTGCATGATCTTAAGCTTCTGTGCGGCTGGAAACCATTTCATGAATCTTTCGGCTAACAGTTCTTGTGCTGACATTGCTTCCAGAGGCAGTTTGGAACTCGGTAGTGAGTGTTGCAACCGAGGACAGACGATATCAACGCGCTACACTCTTCAACACTCGGCGGTCTCGTTCTGTGAGTTTGTGTGGCTTACCACTTGGCAGCTGAGCCGTTGTTGCTTCTAGACGTTTCCACTTCACAATAACAGCAATTACAGTTTACCAGGGCAGCTCTAGCAGGGCAGAAATTTGACGAACTGACTTATTGGAAAGGTAGCATCCTATGACTGTGCCACGTTGAAAGTCACTGAACTATTCAGTAAGGCCATTCTACTGCCAATGTTTTTCTATGAAGATGTCATGGCTGTGTGCTCAATTTTATACACCTGTGTGGCTGAAATAGCCAAATCCACTAATTTGAAGGGGTGTCTACATACTTTTGTATATATAGTGTACATGTAGATGTTTAACCCTTTTTAAGGGTGCAGCTCCGAGAGGGAGGTACTGGTTTGTCTGTGTGTCTGTGACTCTTCTAATCATGATTTAATGTTTTGTTTTTAGTGGTAGATCAGCTTTAATTTTGGAGAAAGATTGTGAGTTCTATCAATTTAATTGTTTGCATCAATTCTAAACCCCTTATTTTATATTTATAAATTAAAGTCAACCCTACCACCCCTCTCCTGATTGGAGAAAAGTAACGGACAACAATACTTTGACTGCTACTTAGAACTATTTTCGCTCACATGTACGGTACAGGTAGTTAAATAATTATACATGTAGTCCTAATTTACTCTTTCTGCAAGTGCTGGATTTTCATCCACATTAACCCAACTTTCCCAGTATAATGCCGTTTTGCAATTTCCTTTTGCAATACATCCCTTCATTTTAATGTGATGTCTTACGAGGATCTTGAACCTCCCTATTTGTAATATTTCGACCGATATTGCCCTAAAAAGAATTACATTACCCATGAGTATAATGATATTTCCCATTGACTGATTGTGTTTTTTCCGATCCCCTAACAATACAGTTATGGCTGGTAATATTAGTAGTCTTTTGACTGTACACGGCGTTTGTGCTGCAGCACTAGTCTCGAGAGAACCCCCCCACTTTTAATAACAGTTTTAGTCAAGAAACTTTCCTGGAAAACGTCCATGAAAATATACATCTCTCCAGTATCCAGCTGTTTTTGGCTTTGTGCCATTCTTGATCTCAAGGATGTTAAATGAGGACATTGATACATAGATTAGAATTTTTCACATTCTAATTTCCAAATCAAATGTTATTTGTTACAACAGGCATAGACATTACCATGGAATGCTTACTTATAAGCCCTTAACGAACAATGCAGTTCAAGAAATATAATTAATAAAATATTTACTAAATAAACTAAAGTAAAAAAATCGAATCAATCAAAAAGTAACACAATAAATTTACATGACAATAACAAGGTTACATACAGAGGATACCGAGTCAATGTCAGTGTCAATGTGCGGGGGTACAGGTTATTCAAGGTCATTTGTAAAGTGACTATGCATAGATAATAAACAGCGAGTAGCAGCAGTGTAAAAACAAAGGGGGATGGCCATTTGATTAGTTTAGTTGTTCAGCAGTCTTATGGCTTTGGGGTAGAGCCCGTTAAGGAGCCTTTTTGTTCTAGACTTGGCGCGCCGGTACCGCATGCCGTGCGGTAGCAGAGAGAACAGTCTACGACTTGGGTGACTGGATTCTTTGACAATTTTTTGGGCCTTCCTCTGACACCTTCTAGTATACAGGTCCTAGATGGCAGGATGCTTGGCCCCAGTGATGTACTGGGCCCTACACACTACTCTCTGTAGCGCCTTACTGTCAGATGCCGACCAGTTGTTATACCAGGCGGTGATGCAACCAGTCAGGATGCTCTCAATGTTGAAGCTGTATAACTTTTAGAGGACCTGGGGACCCATGCCTAATCTTTTCAGTCTCCTGAGGGGGAAAAGGTGTTGTCGTGCCCTCTTCACAACTGTCTTGTTTGGACCATGATAGTTTGTTGTGTGGACACCGAGGAACTTGAAACTCTCGACCCGCTCCACTTAAGTCCCGTCGATGTTAATGGGGGCCTGTTCAGCCCTCCTTTTACTATAGTCCACGATCAGCTCCTTTGTCTTGCTCACATTGAGCGAGAGGTTGTTTTCCTGGCACCACACTGCCAGGTCTCTGACCTCCTCCTTATAGGCTGTCTCATCTTCTATCATGTTTAAGGTATGACCCAGATGCAGACAGTGTCAAAGAAACAAACGTTTATTCCTTAAACAGGGGCAGGCAAACGACAGGTCAAAGGCAGGCAGGGGTCAATAACCCAGAGAGGGTGCAAAGGGTTCAGAACAGCAGGCAGTATCAGGGTCAGGGCAGGCAGGGGTCAATAATCCAGTAAGGTAGGGTAAGGTACAGGACGGCAGGCAGGCTCAGGGTCAGGGCAGGCAGAATGGTCAAAACCGGGAAGGACTAGGAAACAGGAGCAAGAAACAGGCAGGAGCAGGGGAACAAATGCTGGTAGATTTCACGAACAAAACGAACAGAGAACACAGGTATAAATACATAGGGGATAATGGGGAAGATGGGCGACACCTGGAGGGGCGGGGAGACAAACACAAAGACAGATGAAACAGATCAGGGTGTGACATCTTCAGATCTTCCATTTGGGTTTAGTTAGTGTAATTCCATCAATTGAATGTATACTTACCAAATTACCAGACAATCGTGAGCTGGCATTTGTAGGCTAAATAATGTGGATGTTATCCATACATGTCTTACTTTTGTTGAAAGTATAAATTACAGTAAACCCCCTGACCTCCTGAGTCCTATACTACAAATCAGGTTCGAGGAGTTTGCGAGGTAACTTTGGTCAACTCTGAGTTCAACTTGGGATAACCGGTCACACAAATGTGGCTCACCTTTTAGCCAGGTACATTTCTATGGCAATGAATCCCTCAGTACTAACCTGCTCTGGGTCAGGCTAACTCAGGGGTAACTCCACTTATCCTGAATGAAGTGTCTGAGCCGTGAGTTGAGGACCAATGAAATCATATTCCCTCCCTCTTGAAAAGATCCCTTACATCACTGATTAAATATTCTATTACTTGCTTTTTTGTGTTGAAAATAGTCACCTTAAAATAACTACAGTGCCTTCAGAAAGTATTCATACCCCTTGACTTATTCCATATTTGGGTATTTTACAGCCTGAATTTAAATTGGATTAAATATTTTGCTCACCCATCTACACACAAAACCCTATAATGAAAAAATGAAAACATGTTTTTATACATTTTTGCTAACTTATAAAAAATTAAATACAGAAATATTTTACATAAGTATTCCTGAGTCAATAGATGACGTTTGGCAGCGATTACAGCTGTGAGTCTTTAGAGGGTAAGTCTCTAAGAGGTTGGCACACCTGGATTGTACAATATTTGCACATTATTCTTCAAATAATTATTCAAGCTCTGTCAAGTTGGTGGTTGATAATTTCTAGACAGCCATTTTCAAGTCTTGCCATAGATTTTCAAGCCGATTTATGTCAAAACTGTAACTGCTACTCAGGAACATTCTATGTCGTCTTGGTATGCAAATCCAGTGTATATTTGGCCTTGTGTTTTAGGTTATTGTCGTGCTGAAAGGTGAATTGGTCTCCCAGTGTCTGTTGGAAAGCAAACTGAACCAGGTTTTCCTCTAGGATTTTGCCTTTGCTTAGCTCTACGTTTCTTTTTATCCCCCAAAAACTTCCTAGGCCTTGCCGATGACAAGCATACCCATAACATGATGCAGCCACAACTATGCTTGAAGGTATGAAGATTGGTACTCAGTAATGTGTTGTGTTAGATTTACCCCAAACATAACACCTTCTATTCAGGACATAAAGTGCATTTTTTTGCCACATTCTTTGCAGTATTACTTTAGTGCCTTATTGCAAACAATATGTTTTGGGAATATTTTTATTCTGTACAGGACTCCTTGTTTTCCCTCTGTCATTTAGGTTAGTATTGTGAAGTAACTACAATGTTGTTGACCTATCCTCAGTTTTCTCCTATCACATCCATTAAACTCTGTAACTGTTTCAAAGTCACCATTGGCCTCATGGTGAAATCCCTGAGCGGTTTCCTTCCTCTCTGGGTTAGGAAGGACGCCTGTATCTTTGTAGTGTTTGGGTGTACTGATATCCCATCCAAAGTGTAATTAATAACTTCATCATGCTCAAAGGGATATTCAATGTCTGCCTTTTTTTGTTGTTGCCCTTTTTCTCCCAATTTCGTGGTATCCAATTGGTAGTTACAGTCTTGTCCCATCGCTGCAATTCCCATATGGACTCGGGAGAGGCGAAGGTCGAGAGCAGTGCGTCCTCCGAAACACAACCCAGCCTAGCCGCACTGCTTCTTGACACAATGCCCGCCACACCATTGTGTCGGAGAAAACACCGTACACCTGGCAACCGTGTCAGCGTGCATTGCACCCGGCCCGCCACAGGAGTCACTAGTGCGCAATGGGACAAGAACATCCCTGCGGGCCAAACCCTCCCCTAACCCGGACGATGCTGGGCCAATTGAGCGCCGCCCCATGGGTCTCCCGGTCATGGCCGGCTGCGACAGAGCCTGGACTCGAACCAGGATCTCTAGTGGCACAGCTAGCACTGCGATGCAGTGCCTTAGACCACTTTTTTTAGGTGCCCTTCTTTGCGAGGCATTGCAAAACCTCCCTGGTCTTTTTGGTGGAATCTTTTCTTTTTTTTTTTTACAATATATTTATTCAATTTTTTTTTACAATCAGCAAAATATGACACAGATAATGCCCCGTAATTCCTTCCACCTACCTAAAACACCATGCTACATGGGAGCACATCGTGCAAAACCCATCCCTCCCCTCTACTGGTATTAGCTTCAATGATTATCCGCACCACATGACCTTCACATTCAATGCTAGAAAATTAATTATTCAACGCAAAAACAAATAATAATAATAGTAATACATTAATGAAGAAAGTAATAAAGGGGCAGCTAAGGTGATGACTCTAGAAACTGCTGAAAGTCACTCCAGACATCAGTAAATTCAAAGGGTTTATTATGTAAATTGTATGTTATTTTTTCAGATGGGAATATAGGAAGTTAGTTCTTTTAGCCACATCTGCTTGCTTGGCAGAGTGTCACTCTTCCATATAATAGCTATGCATTTATTGGCTGCATTGACTGCCAATTTTATGAATCTGGTTCTGCTACCAATATTAACTGGTAGAAGAGAGTCATCTCCAAGAAGAATAAGGGAAGGTTCTAGTGGTACCATCATATTAGGGACCTGTGATAAGATCTGAATAATGTCTTCCAATAATTTCTTAGTTCAGGGCAGGACAAAAACATATGCATACGTGTGCCCACCCCCATTTTACACCTTGGGCAACATTTGTAATATTTAGAATTGATCTTATACAGTCTCTCTAGTGTAAAGTAGACCTTTTGTAAAATATTGAATTGCATCAACTTCTGCCTTCTGTTAAATGAAAGGCGCTGAGCATCTACAAAGAGATTTCCCCATTTCTCATCCTCAAAAATGAGACCAAGGTCATTATGCCATTTCAAGCAAGTCTTCAGAGCTTCATCGTTCCCCAAAAGAGCTTGAAGGCTAGAGTACATGTAAGAAATGAAACCTTTCACCCCTTTACCCCTCTCCAGCCACAGTTTATCAGTTATAGGTTTACTCATGGGCTGAATCCTACCTCCCTGATGGGTGGCAATATAGTGCCTAACCTGTAGGTACTTGAAGAAATGAGTTTGAGGTAACTGAAAATGAGATGCCAGTTGTTGAAAGGATAGTAGTTCACTTTCTCTATACAGATTACCAAATGTTTTAATTCCTTTGTTAAACCAAGACAATGCAATACATTCTCTAGGGCTTTGGGTAAGATATTATGATAGAATGGTGTTTGTTGATGTATAAACTCAGAAAAAAAAGAAACTGCCCTTTTTCAGGACCTTGTCTTTCAAAGATAATTCGTAAAAATCCAAATAACTTCACATATCTTCATTGTAAATGGTTTGAACACTGTTTCCCATGCTTGTTCAATGAACCATGAACAATTAATGAACATGCACCCGTGGAACGGTTGTTAAGACACTAACAGCTTACAGACGGTAGGCAATTAAGGTCACAGTTATGAAAACTTAGGACACTAAAGAGGCCTTTCTACTGACTCTGAAAAACACCAAAAGAAAGATGCCCAGCGTCCCTGCTCATCTGCGTGAACGTGCCTTAGGCATGCTGCAAGGAGGCATGAGGACTGCAGATGTGGCCAGGGCAATAAATTGCAATGTCCGTACTGTGAGACGCCTAAGACATCGCTACAGAGAGACAGGATGGACAGCTGATCGTCCTCGCAGTGGCAGACCATGTGTAACAACACCTGCACAGGATTGGTACATCCGAACATCAAACCTGCGGGACAGGTACAGGATGGCAACAACAACTGCCCAAGTTACACCAGGAACGCACAATCCCTCCATCAGTGCTCAGACTGTACGCAATAGGCTGAGAGAGGCTGAACTGAGGGCTTGTAGGCCTGTTGTAAGGCAGGTCCTCACCAGACATCACTGGCAACAACGTCGCCTATGGGCACGAACCCACTATCGCTGGACCAGACAGGACTGGCAAAAAGTGCTCTACACTGACGAGTCACGGTTTGTCTCACCAGGGGTGATGGTTGGATTCGCATTTATCGTCGATGGAATGAGCGTTACACTGAGGCCTGTACTCTGGAGCGGGATCAATTTGGAGGTGGAGGGTCCGTCATGGTCTGGGGCGGTGTATCACAGCATCATCGGACTGAGCTTGTTGTCATTGCAGTCAATCTCTAAGCTGTGCGTTACAGGGAAGACATCCTCCTCCCTCATGTGGTACCCTTCCTGCAGGCTCATCCTGACATGACCCTCCAGCATGACAATGCCACCTGCCATAGTGCTCATTCTGTGCGTGATTTCCTGCAAGACAGGAATGTCAGGGCGAGCGAAGAGCCCGCATCACAATCCCATTGAGCACGTCTGGGACCTGTTGGATCGGAGAGTGAGGGCTAGGGCCATTCTCCCCAGAAATGTCCGGGAACTTGCAGGAGCCTTGGTATAAGAGTGGTGTAACATCTCACAGCAAGAACTGGCAAATCTGGAGCAGTCCATGAGGAGGAGATGCACTGCAGTACTTAATGCAGCTGGTGGCCACACCAGATACTGACTTTTACTTTTGATTTTGACCCCCCCATCTTTGTTCAGGGACATTTCTGTTAGTCACATGTCTGTGGAACTTGTTCAGTTTATGTCTCAGTTGTTGAATGTTGTTATGTTCATGCAAATATTTACACATGTTAAGTTTGCTGAAAATAAACGCAGTTGACAGTGAGAGGACATTTCTTATTTTGCTGGGTTTAGACCTATGCCCTTCTGTTTGGTTACAGACTTCAATCCATATATTTAAAGTGTTTTTTATGAAAGGGTTGTTTATGAGACCTAGCAAAGCTTTAGGTGGGTGAATATAAGGTATAGATGCCAATATAGCAAGGGTCAGACACTTCCCCTATCTGTCTCCAAGAGGGTGAACTTGTTGTATTTTGCCATATCCACTCAGCCTTTAACTGAGATGCCCAGTAAACTGGAATTCAGGAAAAGTAAGTCCTCACAGTATGGTATGGATAAAGTTGTGAGTTTCACTCTGGGGGGTTTCCCTTTCAACAGAAATTAAGAAACGTTCATATGAAGTTGACTGAAAAAAACTTTGGGAATAGGAAACTGCAAGGTTTGATATATTCATCTTTACACAATTGACCCAACCAGTAAGAGAATTTGCTCAATTCTGCCATCTATCCAATTTTTCACAACCTTTTTGAGAAGTGGAGTATAGTTCAGTTGATATGTCTTAATAATTTCAGAAGAAATTTGCAATCCAAGATATGTCATTTTCTGAGGTCTCCAAGAAAACAGCTTGTCTAATATTGGGTTCTGCATAGTTGCCCTGTTAAAAGGCAGAATTTAACTATTCGATAGGTTTACTTTATATCCTGAAAAGGTCCCATATTCTTTCAGGATGTCAACTAATGATCGGAGTGAAATTTCTGATTTAGTGAGGTAAAGCAAAATGTCATCAGCATATAGGGAGACCAGATGTTCATGCCCACCTATACGAACACCATGGATGAATGGATGAGATATAAAAGCTTCTGCCAGTGGCTCTATAGCCAAAGAAAAAAGGAGAGGACTAGCGGGACAACCCTGTCTTGTGCCACGTGATAGAGAGAACTGTGAGGAACATTTCCATTAGTCAGGATCTGAGCTACTGGATATTTGTACAGTAATCTAATCAGACCTACATACTTAGGGCCAATATTCATCCTCTGTAAAACTTCAAACATGTAGCCCCATTCAATGCGGTCAAAAGCTTTTTCCACATCTAATGAAGCCGCCACTACAGGTTCTTGGTCATTTTCTACATAAATATTAAATAATCTTCTGATATTATCAGCAGATGAGCGGTTCTTACAAAGCCTGGTTGGTCCATATCAACCAAGTCAAGAAGAACCTTATCTAGTCTAAGAGCTATGAGTTTTGCAAGAATCTTATATGAAGTGTTTAATAAAGATATTGGTCTATACGACCCACAAAGCAGAGGATCTTTCCCAGGTTTTAACAAAACTGTGATCAGTGCCTGTTCAATTGTGTCTGGGAGCAATCCTGTCTCTATGGCGTAATTAAACATATTGCAAAGAGGCTCAATTAGTTTGGGTAAAAAGGATCAATAGAATTCAATAGGGAATCTGTCTAACCCTGGTGATTTTCCCCCAGCAATATTGAAAATGGATTCCATAATTTCCTCGGATGTAATCTCTTTCTCCAAGTGCTCTCAATCCTCATCAGTTAAAATTTGTAAATTGAGTTTGTTCAAAAACTCATGCATTGTGGCAGGGGCATCACCTTCAGACTTATACAATGTTTCTTAAAACTCCCTACAGACTAGATTAATTTCCTCAGGACTGTGAACAACTGTGTTATTGGGCAGCTTAATAGAGCCAATAGCTCTACTAGCTTCCTTCGCCTTATTTGCCAAGCAAGCAACTTTCCTGCTTTATCTCCATGTTCATAGTAGTTTTGCTTTGTTCTCCTAAGAGAGTTTTCTGCTTTGTGGGTCATCAGGGTGTTATATTCCAATCGCTTTGAGTCACATTTTTGTGGAGTTGAGTCATCAAATGTTATACTATGTTCATTTTCCAGATCTCTAATTTCTTTCTCCAACGAATCTACTTGAGCCTTATACATCTTACGAGCACCTGAACTAAAGGGTATTTTTTGCCCCCTCAGATATGCAAGGAGAGCTTCCTATAAAATTAGGGGGAGGCAGAGTTGTTATTGGTGCTAAAAAAATATGTTGATATGAGTGTTACATTTGACAAATGTGGGATTATTTACAGTGCCTTGCAAAAGTGTTCATCCTCCTTGGCGTTTTTCCTATTCGGTTGCATTACAACCTATAATTTCGATGGATTTTTATTTGGATTTCATGTAATGGACATACACAAAATAGTCCATATTGGTGAAGTGAAATGAAAAAAATTACTTTTTTCAAAAATTCAACAAAAGAAAACCGGAAAAGTGGTGCGTGCATATGTATTATCCCCCTTTGCTATGAAGCCCCTAAGTACGATCTGGTGAAACCATTTACCTTCAGAAGTCACATAATCAGTTAAATAAAGTCCACCTGTGTGCAATCTCAGTGTCACATAATCTGTCACATGATCTCAGTATACAGTTGTCGGAAGTTTACATACACCTTAGCCAACTACATTTATACTCAGTTTTTCACAATTCCTGACATTTAATCCTAGTAAAAATTCCCTGTCTTAGATCAAATAGGATCACCACTTTATTTTAAGAATGTGAAATGTCAGAATAATAGTAGAGAGAATTATTTATTTCAGCTTTTATTTCTTTCATCACATTCGCAGTGGGTCAGAAGTTTACATACACTCAATTAGTATTTGGTAGCATTGCCTTTAAATTGTTTCACTTGGGTCAAACGTTTCGGGGAGCCTTCCACAAGCTTCCCACAATAAGTTGGGTGAATTTCGGCCCATTCCTCATGACAGAGCTGATGTAACTGAGTCAGGTTTGCAGGCCTCCTTGCTTAAGCCATTTTGCCACAATTTTGGAAGTTTTCTTGGGGTCATTGTCCATTTGGAAGACCCATTTGCGACCAAGCTTTAACTTCCTGACTGATGTCTTGAGATGTTGCTTAAATATATCCACATAATTTCCCTACCTCATGATGCCATCTATTTTGTGAAGTGCACTAGTCCCTCCTGCAGCAAAGCACCCCCACAACATGATGCTGCCACCCCCGTGCTTCATGGTTGGGATGTGGTTCTTCGGCTTGCAAGCCTCCCCTTTCTCCTCCAAACATAACGATGGTCATTATGGCCAAAGATTTCTATTTTTGTTTCATCAGACCAGAGGACATTTCTCCAAAAAGTACAATCTTTGTCCCCATGTGCAGTTGCAAACGGTAGTCTGGCTTTTTATGGCGGTTTTGGAGCAGTGGCTTCTTCCTTGCTGAGCGGCCTTTCAGGTTATGTCGATATAGGACTCGTTTTACTGTGGATATAGATACTTTTGTTCCTGTTTCCTCCAGCATCTTTACAAGGTCCTTTGCTATTGTTCTGGAATTGATTTGCACTTTTCGCACCAAAGTACGTTCATCTCCAGGAGACAGAACGCGTCTCCTTCCTGAGCGTTATGACAGCTGCGTGGTCCCATGGTGTTTATACTTGCATGCTATTGTTTGTACAGATGAATGTGGTACCTTCTGGCGTTTGTAAATTGCTCCCAAGGATGAACCAGACTTGTGGAGGTCTACAAGTCTTGGCTGATTTCTTTTGATTTTCCCATGATGTCAAGCAAAGTGGCACTGAGTGAAGGTAGGCTTTGAAATACATCCACAGGTACATCTCCAATTGACTCAAATTATGTCAATTAGCCTATCAAAAGCTTCTAAAGCCATGACATCATTTTCTGGAATTTTCCAAGCTGTTTAAAGGCACAGTCAACTTAGTGTATGTAAACTTCTGACCCACTGGAATTGTGATACAGTGAATTATAAGTGAAATAATCTGTCTGTAAACAATTGTTGGAAAAATGACTTGTGTCATGCACAAAGTAGATGTCATAACCGACTTGCCAAACTGACTTGCAACCTTTCGGTTATAAGTCCAACACTCTAACCACTAGGCTACCTGCCGCCCCACCTTCTTGAGGGTGGTTGTGTTTTACTGACTGGTACTGAAGCCAGCAGAGCAGAATGATCTGATATACATCTTAGTAAATACTTACACCCAGTAGTTGAACTTCCCTTGGCTGCAGGAATAAGAAATATGTCAGTTCTAGAGTAACTATTTTGGACAGGGGAGTAAAATTAGTTTTCCTTAACCTTTTGTTTGTGAAATCTCCATAATTCTACAAGTCCAAAATCTTTAATTTCTGCTTTTAACATTTTAGCTGCCTGTGTGAGGTTGGTACTACTAGAGGAAGATCTATCACTGGAAGGGTCCAGTACCAAGTTAAAATCCCCTGCCATTATTATCTCTGATGATGGGCACGTTAACTTCAAAAAGATGTCTTGGTAAAATGTAGGAACATCATGGTTAGGCCCATACACATTCACAATGGTAATGGGCTCAGTGTTAACGAAACTTTGAATGATCACAAACCTACCCCCTGTGTCTTTATTCTGAGATTGTATCTGAAAGGGGCTAATTAATGAGTATGGCCACCGCTCTTGCCCGAGAGGTGAAAGATGAATAGTACACTTGACCCACCCACTCTCTCTTCAGTTTATCATGCTCAAAGTCAGTCAGGTGTATCTCCTGAAGAAGACCTATATCAACCTTAAGCTGCCTTAAATCATTCAGAATGCATTTGCGCTTGACTAGGCATATAGTACTCCTAATGTGAAGTGTCATAAATATATAGGTATTAGGTGCCGACATCTTTAAAGAAAATAAGAAATAGGGAAAAAGATGGAAACAAAATTGCATTGAGTGTATACAACTTGTCCAAAATGAAATTATGAAAGTATAAAGTAGTAAACCTCTCGTGAGCTAATTCCCTGACCCTACCACAAACCCACCAAACCCCCTCCCCAACTGAGGGAGTTAAAGAACCCATATCCTTAGACGCTAGTCTTTAAGCTAGATGTACCTGCTATGCTAGCATCGCTCGAATTAGGTTCATTCTAAATTACAGTGGCGTGCCGTGGGCCTGGGGCCTGGGCCTTCAGTGAGGTACTACACAGTCCCACCCGAATTAATCCACCTCTTATTACCATCATTATGATGCCATGGCTCTAGACACTATACATTTAGACAGAAACGCAGTATAACCAGGCGTTGCGTCACCTTGAAATTGACAAATTGACATTTTTGGGTAAACAGTGTTTACCCAAAAACATGACACAATCAATGAGTCTTTTCAATATTTCCCTTCACCTTTTCATTGTGCAGCTCCGTTGCCCTGCGCGCTTGTTCTTTGAGCTGTAGATCCACTCCGGTGTCCCCAAAAGTTTTCAAAAGCACCATTGCTTGTAAGTGCCCAGCCGTACTTTGGTGTCTCGTTGCTGCCTTGGTTAGACAACTCAAGTTTGCAAAGCCAGTGTGGCTCCAAACACCAAATCGATCACTTGCAAATAATAGGCATTCCCAGCAGTACAGTTTGCAGTGCTTCTCGGAGCCTGTGAGCCATTGACAGCGCTCGTAGTTGAAACTTTGAAAGTGGCGAGCGAACGAAAGTCTTTCCCGCCTGTGACAGGCTTTGTGGCGTCGGGCGACCTCTCCTTACAATGTCTAACTTTTCTTGAAAAAGTTCGTCTTGAGAATGGCGTTATAATTATATCCTCGACCAAATCGATATCTTCTCCTCCTTCCGCCATTGTGGGTTGAAAAAACAGCTTAGTAGTACGCGAATTCATTCATTTATCAAATTCAGTTTCCTAGATCTGCAAAGACCTGCCCATAGGACCTGCCTCTCAATATTGGTAATCCAATCAAAAGACGTGCACGCACTACGCCTGCTAGCTGGCTCCTGTGTAACACTGGAGCCAGCCAGCAGGCGTACAATAGCCAACTCTAAAGCGGATTGGTTGACACAAAATTTTCATTTTCATTCATTCATTTCCATTCACTATACAAGCGCCCGCACTGTTGATTCTGAAGGCCTGAGGGCAGATTTTAGACCCCTGGCAACACATGATGGCTGAATATGATTGGATAAAAGATCTAACATAAAGACCAGCCCTCCAAATCTCAACCTGGGGCTGGAAGCAGTGCAACCAAGAGGAAAGCTATGAAATGAAGAGTATAACTCTTACTCTGGGGAATAATTTAATACATATTTGTGGGAAAATATATTTTAAAAAAAATTATATTCTGATGATGTTTAGGCCAGCAGAGAAGGCCTTGCAGGCCCTGACGGCCCACCACTGCTAAATTATATGTATATGGCATTAGAAGTGCATTGACTGTTCCTTGTAACATGAAAATATTGTTAGTCGAGGAACAAAATACAATTTGAATCAAAGCGACAAACATTGGCAACAATAATGACCGAACTATTTAGCCCCACTTGAGCATATCTCAACAACAACAACAACAACAACAAAAACAGAGGAAGCATTCATAGTCACCAACAGAGCCTACCCGCACACCCATATGTCAGCCAATCGGCATTCCCCAATGCGCCCTGAAACCTGTGCCACGCCGCGACAAAAGCGGTGACCACAAACGCACCCAAGCAGCACAGGAAAAAAGACATCAAGCTATGATGAATAAATGAAAACCTTTACCAGACGATAACTATCATCTCTCAAATATCAAATAGGGATAAGTAGTTAAACAATCACCATCCTCCTGAGTTCATCCTCCCCTCAAAAATATTATATATACACATGTACGCACATACACAACTGTAAAGCGATCAGCTAGCTGGCAGTTAGGCGGCCAGCCAGTGAGTAGTTTATCCCTGCTACGGTATCACTAATGCTAGCATACATCTCTAACAATAAACAAGTCAGCAAACGTAATAGTAGCTAAAATTCCCTGAAGTAATGTAAACAACATAGTTAGGCTTGAAACCCAGTCAAAAGCCACATAACTATTTAACCAAACCTGACTGGACCTCTATGCTCAAATAAAAGTATACAGCAAAAATGTAACTACCTGGCATAGTGTGGCTGTAGCTATAGTTATACCCTTGTAAACTTAGCAAGCTAGTTAAATAGCACAGCCAACATTAGCAATGATCCAACTATACCGAGCCAGTCATTATCGCGCTAGCCAGTCAATCATATGAGTCATTTCGTGGTTTCCTCATGTTCTAGCAGTTCACTATCCACTGTATCCAAGTTCAAAAGACAGTTCCTCGTGATATAGTAGACGTGAACAAGTCAGGGAGTTCTTTCCTCATGTATGTTTCAGCCGTCTTCACAGAGTCAAATGTGTGCTCACCATTCTTGGTTTCGATCCACAAAGTTGCCGGGTAGCGCATGCCGTATGCCAAGCCAGCCTGACACAGAAGTCTCTTCAGTAGGTAGAAAGCCATCCTCCTCTTGTGTAGTGTGGGAGAGAGATCCGGAAAGATCATGATTCTGGCATCTCCGTACTTGAGCTCTCCCTTTGCACGGGCAGCAGAGAGGATGCGAACAGTGTCCTGGTACCGTAGAAATGTCATGACAAATGCCCTGGGTGCAACCTGGCCAGGCAGCCGCCTGGGCCCTCTCGTTTTCCCGTGGGTGCGCAGAAGGGGGTAGATCCAGAATTTTGGGAATCCATTCCCGTAGAAAGGAGATGGCGTCTCTTCCCTCCACGGCCTCCGGGAAACCTTGAAGTCTCAAATTTGAGCGCCTTTGGAAATGTTCATAATAATCAAATTCATCCTCGAGTTTAGAGATGGCGTCTTTCAACTTCTTGTATTTTTGGGACCATGTCCTCGCGGACGTCCAGGATGGCAGCCTGGTGGTCAGCTTGGTCTTTTTCTAACTTTGTTACTCGTCCCTTTGTGACTTTCTGGTCTTCGTGGAGTTTATCCACCAGCACATCAATTTTGCTGAGGTGTTCAGAAAGTGTCTCTTGGATCTTTGTTAAACCCTTGTCCATCTCCATTCTGAACCATGCTGGTGCTTCTTCAGAGCTAGCATCCACCGAAGAAGGGCTGTCACAGGGAGTCCTTTTTCCATGCCTCGTCTGAGGCTTTGACATATTGGGCATCTTGTGACACTGACTCGCCAAC
The DNA here is from genome assembly GCF_016432855.1 of Salvelinus namaycush. NCBI lineage: Eukaryota > Metazoa > Chordata > Actinopteri > Salmoniformes > Salmonidae > Salvelinus > Salvelinus namaycush. The sequence goes on from NC_052310.1 coordinate 51,308,152, forward strand.
GATTGATGTCTCAGCATTGTCTCAATGAAGAGTTCAGCATTCAACTAGCCGCTCGCAGTTACAATCCTGCAAGAGTTAGCAGCCGGCGGACGAGCAATATCCACAGTCATAATACGGATGAAGCCTGAGCTGGAATGTGAAAATAACTGAAGCTGCCTAGCTTTAGAAAACCCAAAGTAGATCTAGCTAGCATTGTAGTATTACCACTCTTTACTTTGCCACCAGGTACCGTATATCAACAACTTATGAGTGGGATATGAGTGGGAGTATTGTGAGTGGGTATTGTTGTGAGAGTTCAAAATATAAATAGAAATTGCAAAGATGCTACATATACCTGTGTAGTCGCCATAGACCTATATCTCATGTTATGTAACATAATTAATAGAGCAGTACCCTGGGCATAGCATCTTTCCTTGTGTTTGGTGCTACCAGCTTAACCAGAAACAGTCTGTTGTCAACCAGCTATCTTTAAGAACTATACTCCCTGAGCAAAATTCTGCCCATTGCAAAACCTCCCCTCTTCTCCTTTGTACTGTTTCAAACCTTCCACTAACCTAAGCAAGCTGTATTCCTCGTTAACTCCTTTCCCTTTGCCCGCCCAGTGACTTTCCTCTCTCTGACATGTCCTTTTTACCCTCTGAGTGTGGCTTGTCCCCTCTCCCCTGGTCCACTGAACTGTGAGCTCTATTCACCCTTTGGTCCTGAATGTAGCGCGTCTCTTGCAGAGGAAGGGGTCACCAGCAACCCCTGGAGCGGCCCCGTCACCGTGCCCACAGGGAGGGAGCCCCAGGGCAGGGGCCGAGCACTGAAGGACCCCAGTAGAAACAGGAGAGCTCATCCCAATTGGGCAATTCTGGGTAATTAACCTCAAGACATACAGGATGCACGTGACGAAGTTTGTGTGTAAAGGTGTGTGTGTATTCGTGTGCGTGTGTGAATGCATGTGTGTGTGTGTCAGTGTGAGAGACAGAGAGAGAGAAAGAGAGACGTAGAAAGAAAGAGAGAGAGGTGGGTGGGTTAGTGGGTGGGTGGGTGGTTAAGAAGGCTTATCAGGAGTTAATGAGATATGTTGTGATATTGTGTTTTTGCATTTGTTTGTGGTTGATTTGTAGACTGCTTTGGGATGAAACCGTTCTATCCTTTTTTATAATAGGGTTTTGTAACAAATATCAATAAGATTATAACACAAAGTTACAGTATGTCGACTTTATTCCATATTATCCAGCCCGAAGATAAATAGTTTTCTGGGTGTAGCAGGATTGTAGCATCCTTGGAAAATAGTTTTAGAGCAGATGCGGTCTATGCTCAAGCCCTGGAGAGCAGAGAGAGAGGATGGGGAGATGTCATGCTTTACTACCCTGGACCATTTTACATACCCATAGTATTAGAAAGATTACCAGTGTAAATATTTGATGTGGTTTTCTCAATGGCTGTGTGTGGATAAGGCCAGTGGTGTGTGCATGCAAAATATAGGGAGCATTAGATTCACCTTAAACGTCAATCAGCAATTACCCACCTATTTTTTTACCACACACACACATACACGCACGCACACACAGACACGCGTGCACACCAAACACCAATACCCACACCCGGTGTCGTGTTTGCTCTCTGTGTTGCTGAAGGGGTGATCACATCAGTGAAGCTGAGAGGCTGAATCAGACTGAGCGTTCAGGGGGACCTGGGGGTCATAACTCGCTTCCACTCACTGTATGAAGTGCCAAAACACTGGTTCATTCTCACACTGAGCAATTGGAATACATACAATTTATAAACCCTCATGAAGGCAAATCTGCAACAAATGCATCACATGCTCACAAACAAATGCATCACAATGTACCGGCTGGGGGAGGGGGCGTTGTATGTGGCTAAGAATGTTGTGCTCTTTAGATCAAAGCATTCCACCTAACTTATTCACTCTCCCACAAACAAACCTCAGTCTAAAACTAAACACCTTAATCAGGGTAATGCAATGAAGTGTTTGGTTGTATCATGACTCTGCTACTCGCTATGAATGAATACCCACATGAAAAATATTACAGTTGACTATAGAATACTACAGTACTTACTATAGAATTCTATAGTAAACTGTAGTATCCTATAGAATACTATACTATGCACTGTAGTATCCCTCGATCATGTGTAGTACTTACTATAGATTGTTGTAGTATACTGTAGAATACTACAGTAAATACAACAGTATTATCAGCAAAAAAAACACTGTAGTAAATACTACAGTAATGTCCACAAAAACACTACATTCTGCAAAAACATGACACTTTTTTAACTAAAGTAAATACTACAGCATTTAATTTGCATATACACTGCCCATTCCTTCCCCCCAATAACGCATATATTACGTTCACTACAGGTTATATAAAAGAGCAGAATCTCTGAACTATCCGTTCAGACCCCAGTCCTACCTACCTACAGGTTATGGAACATTTGCTATTTTAGTATTTCTCCAGTAGGTTTCCTGTAGGACAAATCCTCCACTTCTATGTCAAAGATAATAAAAACAAAAACATTACACTAAATACTACAGTAATGTCTGCAAAAACACTACAGTAAATACTACATTATACTACATTCCGCAAAAACACTTTAGTAAATACTACAGTATACTACAATCCGCAAACACTACATTATTAACTATAGTATATACTCAAAAACGCTACAATGAATACTATAGTCTTTTTTCATATGGGATTTTACTAATCTCACTCAGCAGACAATAAATGAACCACAGTCATGAGAGGGAGGGAGCATTTCCATAATGATCTACAAAAGTGACAAGAGCTATCCAATAAAAGCAGTTTCACGCCAGTGTTTGTTGTCTTATACTGGAACATTGTGGGTGTGAAGACAGTGTTGTTCCGTTTGATTTAATGGGATTAAGAGGCAAAACATGTCACACTTTACTAGTTAAATGTAAACAGAGACAGTGATAATATAACCAGGGATTATAACCGTCTGACAGGGTATTGAAGGTGCAGTAGCCCTGCTAAATGTGCTACAGCCTTATCATTTTGTTTTGATAGGTGTTGGATTCAGCAGGGAGTGTGTAAAGTTATCTCCACTTCGCAGTGGCTTACAGTGGCGCTGTCTTAATAACTCTGCTAAGTGTGTGAGCGAGCGAGAGCCAGGGCCCTCAGGGAGTCACATTCAGATTAATTAAAAACTCAAATCCCCAGAATGTTGTTAGTCATTGTTGAAGTTAATATGAATGAGGCTGTGGGCTTCCCGTAAAGAGAGTTTTGGAAATATTAATCACATTATTAAAACATATTTATTGTTTTGGGTAATTAGTCATTTAAAGCATCACATCCTGTTGGGTTCGCAACAGGGTACATGTACTTTTTGTGTGGAAGTTTTGTAGCATATCCTGATGAGGTTGTTGCTTTTTTAACCATGATAAAGGGATATTATATCAAAATGGATGGTAAATCATAGTTAACTTTGATATGATTTTGTAATCCTCATATACAGATCATCTAGGGAAATGCTTTGGAAATCAGACCTGTGTTTCTTTCAACACTATTTTAAATGCCATTCCATTAATTTGTGTTTTAGACTATCCTTAATAAAGAAAATATTGCTCACCCAGATTCCAGACTGAGTGTAAATATAGTTATTTGATAGTGTTCATATTTATACTTTTGTAGTGTACATATTGTACTTTGTCAGGGAAATGAAATTCACCCTATTAGCTAGGGGTGTAACGGTTCAACAAACCCACAGTTCGGTATGTATGGCAATTTTGGGGTCACGGTTCGGTTTGGTTTTGGTACAGCTGGAAAATATAATACCATTCACAATGGCATTAATTGCCAACAAGCTCTGTCAACCATAACTAAAAGGTAAGCTATCATGCTTGTAAACAAATTATAGAGTTAAAAAATACATAAATAGATAGCTTTTTATAAATGTTTTGTTGCTGCATTTATCTGGCGAAAATGCTGTTATAGAGGCCATTTCCTTAGTAGGTGTCATCAGAGGTCACCATGTGGGAGAGGTGGGTGCTCAGAATGCTAGACGAATTTCCCACTAGTAATTACCAGTTTGAGGGCCGTTGAAGTGGATTTTTCCCAGTCATGTGGTCAATTCCCAATTCCTACTTAGTTACGAATGCATCATAACACTGCCTCCTTCAGTACCAGATGCTCACTTGTGACTCTCATAAAAGGGGCGTGTCTGTAGCAAGGTACATATCCCACTCCGGGTAATGTGATGGGGCTGTTACTGTTAAGTAAGCGCATTGAAAACTTTGGCTTTGGTTTGCTTATATAGATTGGGTAGGCCTACTAGAGGGAAGTTCGTAACGTTGCTCAAGTACTTTCAAGAGGTGCTGAAACCACTTATTCTCAACCACAGAGAATGAGTGCATTTCCGCAACTATAAACAAAAGGACCGAACCGAGGTCCCTGTACCAAACAGTTCGGTACAAATAGATGTACTGTTGCACCCCTACTATTGGCATAAAATAAAGCCAGGGCCCTAGCTCCAAAGAGAGACTCAGGTCCTGTATGAATATTCAAAGTGGTTTATACCGGTGGGTTTGTTTGCTGTTAGGCCTTCCACTCCGCTCCCCACTCTTTCATGTACTGTTTATTTCATTGCCAGCCATTTGCGATCGGTACATGAAGACAGATTGAAAGAACTAAACAGGTCACAGAACCTTCCAAAAAAGCCTGGAGGACTTGGTGGCACAAACATGCATGATTTTTGCCTCCCCACAGGTGACTGAAAAAAAGAAGAGAAAAAAGAAGATTTCAGTAGACCTTGAAATAATGTTCCAGATTTAGAGCATTAAGAGAATTCAGGCTTGGAATTGCGACCAACATTCCTGAGGGGTAAGAGACAGCCTGGTCGCATAGACTAGACGCAACATAGTAAATGTAAATCCAGGACATTCAAATTAGGATGATATGTCACGTTTTGTATGGTATAAGACAGAAGGTTACTTAAGGCAAAAAGGAAAATAGGGTGGAAGGTTAGGGTGGATGGGTATGTGTATATCATGAATGTTTAGCAACCCGAAGGTTGCGTGTTCGAATCTCATCAAGGAGAACTTTTGCTAATTAGCAACATAGGAACTACTTACTACTTTTTAACTACTTTGCAACTACTTAGCATGTTAGCTAACCCTTCCCCTAACCCTAACCCTAACCTTAAACCTTTAACCTAACTCCTAACCTTAATCCTAACCCCTAACTCTAACCCCTAGCTAATGTTAGCCACCTAGCTAGCGTTAGCCACCTAGCCACCTAACTAATGTTAGCCGCAACAAATTGGAGTTCGTAACATATGGTACAAATTGCAATTCGTAACATATTGCACGATTGCAATTCGTAACATATCATACGAAATGGATAATGGACATTCACAAATTAATACAATACATACCCTACGAAACTTAACACATCATACTAATTGGAGTGTCTCGGATTTACTTTTACTATGTTACATCTACCCCTGAGTCCAGGTTGAAAGGGTAGTGAAGTTATGTTTTTATATGGTGGTTTTTCACATAACTACCATTGTAAGGACATGGTCAAGTTTGATGGAAAACTGCAGGTTTTCACCTGGAACAAGTTGATATTCATTGAAGATATGTACTCTGTGTCCAACATGAATCAGCATAACACCATAAATCATAAAGGGCTGTACTTAAATATCAGTATAGCATCAGTCTAGAATACTGAATCCAAAAATAGTTTGATCATGGAACACCTATGTCTACAGTCAGTGGTCTATAGGAGCAATGTGACAAAGGTAGGCCTACCAAAAGACAGCAGTTCTGTATGCAGACTGTGTTTTCAGTCTATTTGAACGCATCAAAGTAAAGTTTAAATCTTCATCTGGCGGGGCTGTGGCTGGGCAGGCCTTTAAAGCTTGTACTTCATACATTATTCACACACTCTTGAATCACAGAGTAAGAGGGGTGAGGGAGAGAAATGAAGGGGCATTGTTTGTGTGTGTGTGTGTGTGTGTGTTTGTGTGTGTGTGTGTGTGTGTGTGTGTGTGTGTGTGTGTGTGTGTGTGTGTGTGTGTGTGTGTGTGTGTGTGTGTGTGTGTGTGTGTGTGTGTGTGTGTGTGTGTGTGTGTGTGCAGTTGTGTGCAGTATGAAGCTTTGGCCCTGTCCCAGACATTATGGAATAGTGTGTGAGGCTCACAGTGAGCGTGGTGCCTTATTCCTGAGCTGTGGACTGCCCCGGATGGCTCCTGCCTGCTTGCCTGTGGAGCTCTTCTATTTAAATCATTGATGACGACGGGCGCGCACACTACCTCAATAGACTGCCAGCCCTGGCTTCCCATCGCTGCATCGCTGTGCCTTTCTGCTGACTGAATGATAGGCAAAGCAATATCCCCCAAATGGCTCCCAGTGGGCAGTGATTGCGGCGTGTCTGGTGCGTTGGCTTTTAGCTGCGTCCCCGACGGCTGCAGTTTGGCAAGGCACCACAGTGATATTTGTGCTGCTACAACTCTCATGCAGATCTATTAACTTTCAAGCACCTCGTCAGAGAAGTGACCTGTTGAGAAGGCAGTGAATGAGAATGGAGAGAAGTGGCCATCTGCCTACTTGTGCGTTTGTTATTCATTCTTACATGGGAGTGACTCATTTTGAGGTGACCTGTATAGCAGGGAAATACAGGCTGGCAAGTTGGAGTCGGATTTGCTCTGGCGCTTTGGGAAATATGTGTGGGCTGCATGCTTAACTTTTAGATTTACATGCAAAGTACTGGTGCTAGGTCTTAACTGGGGAAGTCAAGTTTGAAATGTACTTGTCGCAAATGCGCTTAGGACTTTGGTACCAAAGAATCCAATTTCGTTACATGTGGAAATGTGGGTAATATCTTTCTACAGTATAGTCACTCACACTCACTTTGAGATTGTTAGTCTTTTTGTATGGAATTAATTCACATCAACAGCTGATGCATAATCAGATTAATTCATTTATTAAAATATCCGTAATGTTATTTTATGACCTAAATATAGTTATTCCATAACTGAACTGGTCTCCCTACATATGCATATATGAAATTCATATGATTATGAGTTAAATGTGTCCCTGGGAGTCATGATATGCTCAATACCAGTGGGAGTTGACCAACTGATGCAATGGCATCTCCAATGATGAAGCGCACGACACAGTCCACAACACTACATTGGATTTGAATGTGTTTACCGGAGAGGAGACGAGCATTTTCACCCCTGCAGAAGCACACTATCCCAGACTACCCCATACACATCCAACCGACGATAAGGTGAAAGAAATAGGGAGGGATATTTTTTCACCCAGCATTAGGACTTAATTTCAATAAAGGTAAACGGGGGAGGGTAACACATGGGATTTGTTTTCAAATACAATTCCATTTAATTGACTTACGAGGCATTGACAAATTGAGTTGTATTCACAAAGCTCCAATAGCTTCTCATGTGACAGTGCTTAGGGGCATATAGGTTGGTTGAGTTAATTGGAGAAGTCCGGCGTGAAGAGCAACAGCAGGGTCTGTTGTCTGAATGTGTCAGCGGGAATGAGAGAGAGACATGGCGAGTTCTATTGGAGGGAAATCAGAGCATGCACCTGTTCCTGCTCTCAGCTCTCAGACAATCCTGCTGGATGATGTTGGTCATCTGTCTGAGGAACCATCTGGTGGTAGATTAACTTGTTGGTAACCTATCTCAGTTGGTAGCACATGGTACTTGTGACATCAGGATAGTGGGTTTGATTCCCGGGACCACCCAAATGTAAAATATATGCCCGCATGACTGTAAGTCGCTTTGGATAAAAGTGTCTGCTAAATGGCATATATTATATATATTACCTACACATACCAACATGACTGCTTAAATTTGCCCTGTGAAATCTCCCGGTTTAGAAACCCTGTGTGTTATACTGGAAGGTGAAATGTGGTATCAAGGAATTCAAAGGTATACACCATAAAATCTAGACATTCTACACTTGTGCACACACACCAATTGCCTTTTACTTCAAAGTGTCACTTACTGCAGTAATTTCACAGAGTTGCCTTAGATGCTTACTCTGTAAGGTAAATACAGTATCTATTATACATAACATTTTGCTACATAAAAGTGATACATAATATGGCTTTGAGCAGGGATGGGCAAAGTAGTTGGCTTGATTTGTTAATCAAAAAAAAAAATCTGCCCAGAAAATGGCAGTTATTTGAACATAGGTCCATTATAATTTCTTCACACTTTATATCAAGGTTTAGTTGATCAAGTGTGGCCTGGAGTGGTTTTTAAACCCCCAAAAATATTATTTTGTGGCCAACCTCTATTTTGTAAGAAAAAGAGGAGAGACGGGGTATGCACTGTTTAAATACAGCGTGTACAAGAGTGAGGAAGGAGGCATGGCTCTGTGAACAACCCTGATATGTCTGCACTTGCGTTTCACTACAGCGAGCAGCAAACAATCAAACAAAGCTTGGGATCGAAGCACAGCAGCGCTAGCCTAGCGGAACTGACAGACTGAGTACATAATCCTCCAGCAGCACAGCGTAGAGCGAGGGCAGAGCGGCGTCCAGGCAGGCAGCCGACAGGTCAACAGGCATCACGCAGCTGCAGACACCAAATGAAGGGAGTAAATGCATAGGTACTCCTCTTGCCCCAGAGGGCCTTCTCTCCATTATGACTGTTACGATTGGTCCTGACGCGAAAACATCCAATTGGATTTACTTTGGGGAGCTTTGATGTGATGTCAGAAGTGTTAGCATTATTTTGGGGTAAAGAATAAGTTGATATTAGATGCGGGCATTTTAGGAATATATTAAAATGTAATGGAAGTTATGAAAATAGATTATTTAAAAAGTATTACACTGTGAATCAGTCGGATTAAATGCTGACAATTTGTCCACTGAAAGCCATTGGCTTTTAACAGGTTCTCAGATAGGAGTTAGAGGAATAGATATGCATCCTTCCACTGTAGTATAACAAAAACAATCCCCCACATATACACAACCTCTCTCTCTGTCTCTCCTCCCCCCTCCCCTTCTCTAGGGGAATTGACTTTAGGAAACATGCCGTCCTATAGCTGGTCTTTACTTTAACATCAGATGAGTCAAGTTTTCTCCCTCTTACACTACTCTCTCAAGCCTCAGGTAGAACGGCAAATAAAGTTACCTTTGAACCGTATTTATTTATGAGGAACATGCATTTGTTCACATGCAGTTTCTAACATGCAGGTTATTCCGACATTGTTTGGTAGTTCAGGTAATTCTTTATATTTGTTGTAACTATACTGTAGGTTTGCATTACCCTCCAAGATACAGTACCATAGAGGGTTATGGGTTATAAAGGATGTCACGTACGCATACGTTATAATTTGGAATATGTCGTTTCGGGGAAATGGTCGGGGTGCCTATAACCTTGTGATAACTGATAGTTGGGAGAATGATTAATAGCATATCATTACCTAAAGACAGATAGTTCCTATTTATTAAAACTTTTCCCTACATTACTCCCAGATAGTGGTCTGGGTCATCAATCATTCATAAAGTCTACTGTAAGACCATGCCAGAATTTCCATTTGATCTTATAGTACGTTTTTCTTCCCTTTATGGTCTGAAAGACAAATGTCATGGTCATTAAGGTCTCAGTAGTTATAGCTGTTTTTCCTGTGGTGGAGAGGAGAAATGATGAGTGCATAATGGGGAAATGTTTGAGGCTGACAGCCACACGAGGCTTACTTTTAGGACCTCTTGGTTTTTGGCCACAGTAGTGGACGAGAAGCAAGTCAGTGAAAGTTTAGCGTAGGGGTGGGTCTGTATTTTATCAGAATTATCTTTGGAGGTATATGTTTAGAAGTACAATATGTGTAATAATCATTTTTGTAAATCCTTTTTTTACCCACATTTTCTCCCCAATTTCAATATTGTCTCATCGCTGAAACTCCTCAACAGGCTTGGGAGGCGAAGGTCAAGTCATGCGTCCTCCAAAACATGACCCACGCTTCTTAACACCCACCCGCACCAATGTGTCGGAGGAAACACTGTTCACCTGACGACAGAGGTCAGCCTGCAGGCGTCCGGCCCGCCACAAGGAGTCGCTAGAGTGCGATGAGCCAAGTAAAGCCCTCCCCCGCTAAACCCTCCCCTAACCCGGACAACGCTGGGGTGGTATACAGAAGAATGCCCTATTTGGTAAAAGACCAAGTCCATATTATTGCAAGAACAGCTCAAATAGGCAAAGAGAAATGACAGTCCATCATTACTTTAAGACATAAAGGTCAGTCAATCTGGAAAATGTCAAGAACCCTGAAAGTTTCTTCAAGTACAGTCGCAAAAACCATCAATGATGAAACTGGCTCTCATGAAGACCGCCACAGGAAAGGAAGACCCAGAGTTACCTCTGCTGCAGAGGATATGTTCATTAGAGTTAACTGCACCTCAGATTGCATCCCAAATAAATGCTTCAGAGTTCAAGAAACAGACACATCTCAACATCAACTGTTCAGAGGAGACTGCGTGAATCAGGCCTTCATGGTCAAATTTCTGCAAAAAAACACTACTAAAGGACACCAATAAGAAGAAGAGACTTGCTTGGGTCAAGAAACACGAGCAATGGACATTAGACCGGTGGAAATCTGTCCTTTGGTTCGACGAGTACCAATTTTTGGTTCCAACCACTGTGTCATTGTGAGAAGCGGAGTAGGTGAACGGATGATCTCTGCATGTGTGGTTCCCACCATGACGCATGGAGGAGGAGGCGTGATGGTGTGGGGGTGCTTTTCTGGTGACACTGTCTGTGATTTATTTAGAACTCAAGGCACACTTAACCGGCATGGCTATCACAGCATTCTGTAGCGATACGCCATCCCACCTGGTTTGCACTTAGTGGGACTATCATTTGTTTTTCAACAGGGCAATGACCCAACACACCTCCAGGCTGTGTAAGGGCTATTTGACCAAGAAGGATAGTGATGGAGTGCTGCATCAGATGACCTAGCCTCTACAATCACCCGACCTCAACCCAATTGAGATGGTTTGTAAAAAGTTGGACCGCAGAGTGAAGGAAAAGCAGCCAACAAGCTCAGCATATGTGGGAACTCCTTCAAGACTGTTGGAAAAACATTACAGGTGAAGCTGGTTGAGAGAATACCACCTGTGTGCAAAGCTGTCATCAAGGCAAAGGGTGGAATCTAAAATCTAAAACATATTTGGATTTGTTTAACACTTTTTTGGTTACTACATGATTCCATATGTGTTATTTCATAGTTTTGATGTCTTCACTATTATTCTACAACGCAGAAAATATTAAAGATAAAGAAAAACCCTTGAAGGAGTAGGTGTGTCCCAACTTTTGACTGGTACTGTAAGTATTCAGACCCTTTACTCAGTACTTTGTTGAAGCACCTTTGGCAGCGATTACAGCATTTAGTCTTCTTAGGTATGACTCTCAAGCTTGGCACACCTGTATTTGGGGAGTTTCTCCCATTCTTCTCTGCAGATCCTCTCAAACTCAGTCCGGTTGGATACTATTTTCAAGTTTCTCCAGAGATGTTCGATCGGGTTCAAAACCGGGCTCTGGCTTGGCCATTCAAGGACATTCAGAGACACTCCTGCGTTGTCTTGGCTGTGTGCTTAGGGTCGTTGTCCTGTTGGAAGTTGAACCTTCGCCCCAGTCTGAGGTCCTGAGCTCTCTGGAGCAGGTTTTGATCAAGGATCTCTCTGTATTCTGCTCCGTTCATCTTTGCCTCGATCCTAACTAGTCTCCCAGTCCCTGCCTCTGAAAAACATCCCCACAGCATGATGCTGCCACCACCATGCTTCACCGTAGGGATGGTGCCAGGTTTCCTCCAGATGTGACGCTTGGCATTCAAGCCAAGGAGTTCAATCTTGGTTTCATCAGACCAAGGAAGTTTCCCCCATATCCACAGAGGAACTCTAGAGCTCTGTCAGAGTGTCCATAGGGTTCTTGATCATTTGCAAAAATGTCAAAAAACTGTTTTCGCTTTGTCGTTATTGGGTGTTGTGGTGTAGATTGCTGAGAATTTGTATTCATTTAATCAATTGTAGAATAAGGCAGTAACGTAACAAAATGTGGAAAAAGTCAAGGGGTCAGAATACTTTCCGATAGAACTGTATATGCCAAGTGGAGCAGTTGGATTTGGTTAATAGGCTTGGCAGAGACTATCTCTCAGATTTGTATGCCTCAGAGGTATTTGTCATGTTTTTTCATAGATTCTTTCATCACTCCATCTCTCTCATTCATATACACAGAGCAATATTTAAATAAAAATGGGCATGCACATACATATTCAGAGGAATGTGTACATAACCCCCCCCCCCCCACTCCTCCTCTCTCTCTCCCTCTCTCCCATCTCTCCCAGACACACACGCAAAAAATGTCTCCTCCACTCTCTTACACACCGGGCCAGATGCAGACATAGATTTTTCAGAGTGCTCCCTGAGTTGTCAAGGCAATGGAGAAGTGCTTTTGGCAGGGAGAAGTTATGTATGTAATTAGAAAGACTGCCCGGTAAAGGAGGGTTCTGAGAATCGGAGGAGGGATAATACTTTTTCCAGCATGGGAACCTGATGGATTTAATATCACGCCTGGTAGAGATCAGCCCACTGGCAATAAGAACGTATATGCATTTATAAGAGCTGGCTGATAATAATTGAGCGTCGTCTCTCTGAAGACGAAGTGCTTTTGGTCCTGGCGCTGGTGTGTATGTAGCAGGAAGATGAAGACTCCTAAGCCCTGGAAGCATTCATCCCTGTGCCTCTAAGCCCCAGCATTCATTCAGCAGTGTTTAAACCACAGCAGGCCAAGCCTTCACTATTCACTATGGGGGCTTAGCCCAGGAAGTCCCATCCATCTAGCACAGGGCTGAGTAGGGCTCCCACGCCAATGATGAAGTGACATAGCTACAGGTGCTAGCAGGCACATGTACGCTTGAACAGGAGAGGATGCATGGACTGTGTACAGTAGGTAGACACATTCTAGATTGATACACACTTGAACAGGCAGGCATGACTTAACACACATATGCACTTTGATACGTGAAGACACATACTGTGAAATCACATGTAACCACTGTCAGAATACCTATGAGGTTGGCAATACATCTGTCTAGGCTATGTGAGGATTTTGCTTCACTCTTAGATCATGCCTCCTGTGACCCAGTTGAACAGACGATTCGCCTCATTTGATTCTTTCCCACTAATCATGTGTCTTTTATATTGGTTGAGATATTTTTTTTTACTGCTAATGAGGCGAATTGAAAGCCTAGACCCCAAGGGTGCATTACTAAGCTGCTGGCGATGGTAAAACAGAAAATGTACATTTTCATAGGTTATTAAGCATTGATTTCCCTTGAATTAAGATGCATTGTAAAACTAAGCGGCATGAATGTGTCCTGTCATGCTGTTATCAGCTTAGTGGACAGGCCTAATGGCAGCATTATTTATGTGCACACACACATACTGTACGTACATCCTAGTGTTGTGTCCACCCTACACCCCAGAATCATAGTATGCTTTTTGACACTGGCATTTTTACAACAAACAGGTATTTTTTATTTAACTTGCAAGTCATTACGAACCAATTGTTATTTACAACGACAACCTACCCCGGCCAAACCCGGATGATACTGGGCCAATTGTGCGCCGCCCTATGGGATTTCCAATCAGGGCCAGATGTGATACAGCCTGGATTCAAACCAGGGACTATAGTGACACCTCTAACACTGAGATGCAGTGCCTTAGACCGCTGCACCAGTCGGGAGCCCGCACAAATGAGGACGCATTCTCTTACACATACATTTTCTCTCCCTTTTATTACACACAGACGCACGCGCACATACACAGACACACACACACACACACACAAATAATCAGTACATGAGCAACTTCCCCAATTAGCCACCCTTCATTTTCCCACGCAGTCAGATAAAACGGAACTGAGCGGAATCAAATATCCTTAGGTCCAAAATATTTAACATATCCACTTAGGAAGGCAGAGAGAAATAAGTTGGAAATTAAACAGAAATATTTCCATTAGGAACACACTGTTTGCACCTGGAGCTATCGCAGTACTTTAGCAAAGAGGACTGGACTCTCAAGGTCAGAACATGCCTAACACGTTAGTCATCCAATAGCATGTGAAATGCCCTAGTCACTTTCACCCGCGGATAAACACATCCATGGTAAACACATCCAATTGCATGTGAGAGACACTACAGTAGTAGGATCTTAATTTGACCCGTATTGTCCCGGCAAAATAATCCTGCAGCAACAGGATTTGAACGTTTAGTCCATAATGTTGCTTGATCAGTGGTTAGGCTATAAGCAGTCCAAAATTAGACTACATGAAAAGTGCAATACTGTTAATATAACCGTGTGTTAGTGTGGGTTTTCAGTGAATTTATGTAAATCACAAAGCTCATTTGCATTTCTTGCAGTGCAGGAAAATTCTCAGCAACAAAAAAGTGATCACATTAAGATCCTACATCTGTAAGTGAAATCATGTATGTGAAACACAAAGGACAGATCAATGTGAAATTATCCAAATTTTTCTGATGACTACCGTTGCTTCAGTTCTGTGCCCGTTGATGTTGCTGGATATGAAAATCTGTGTTGTGTAAAAGTGTTGTTACCTAACAACACGGATTCACATCTTAAAGTGGCAATCAGCAGTAGAAACAATAACAAAGTGTCCTTCTCGCCCCTGTTTCCGTAAAAATCTGAGTGATGGGGTGGGAGAAATGTAACTAGTGTCAAATTCATAGACAGAGCTATGGATGCAAGGACTGATCATGCATGTTATCAAAATTATAGTTTTGAGGCTATATGGTGTTTGTCTACATTTACGTTGTTTACAAACATTGGAGTAAAACAAGCTTATAGGGTTCTCATTGGGTACGACAGTTAAACTAAATTCATTAGGAATTTCTAAGTTATATTCTTCAAAAATCAATGGGTACATATCATTCATTTAGAAGTCCAGAAATGGATGTAGCAACTGCTGATTGCCCTTTTAAGAGTGTTATTGTCTTAGAGCAAAATGGATTCCACTGAAAGAGGAAAGGGTCTAATAAGTAATGTAGCAACTATTGCAAATTACAAAGAAATAGTAGGATAGGTGTGCTCTAATACCATCTGCACCATTGAAAGGATTTTGAGATGAAAAGGCTGATTAAAAAGTAACATCACTTCCTGGAATTCTCCATGATCTAGAGTAGTTGTTTCCAATCAGGGGTACAAGCACCCCTCTGGGTTTTTGGCCTATCCACAGGGGGTACTTGAGAAGACCCATGAGACCATAGTTCTACTGGTAAAATGCACATGAGGGGGTACTTCAGGTTGGTGGTACAGTAACCGAAAAAGTGTGTGTGTGTGTGTGTGAGTGAGAAGAGGTACACACATGCATGTGCACACATACATACACACAGTACACAGCACAGCACAACACAGCTGAGATACCAATTTATACTCTGGTTATTCTATAGCATTTCCCTAGTAAATATGTTCCCTGATCTGCCACTACAATATTAACATCAGTGAATAATACATGTCATTCTCTTAGATATGCCCCAGGTTAATAGACAGCTGATGGTTGTCTAAACATATCAGTGTCAGAGAATTTTTGTTTTTGCATCAAGTTAGGGAGGGGATTCAGCTGTTTAATATTTTTTTAGGCCAATGAATGAATTCTATTGTGTGCTAATATTGCAGTTGTGTGTGGTTGCTTTGCATTTAATTAATGCACAAGGGCTTTAAATATTTATGTCTATGGACTAATAATGCGTTGGCAATGCTTAAAAGTGAATAATTCACTCACTGTTCCATTATTGTCATTTTCAATTGAATTAATAAAGCTGTGCTTGCTCAAATAAAGTAATATTCTAATAATAATGTAGAGCCAATCTAAAAGATGAAAGGTATGATGCACAATGAACCATGATGGAGAAAGACATGTTATTTCACTTAATATAGATGTGTCTTAATAACATTCCACACATATTAGTATGCTCTGCTTTACTATACATTTACATCATATTCTACTTTTCAGGAATCTCCACTTATCCACACATATCGATACAACAAACCGATACAAACCGATACAACTCTAATGTGCGTATGAGTGTAAATGTATTTTGTAAAAAATAAATGTGTGTGTGCGCTTCGCGTGCATGCATGGGTGTTTGTGTGTGTGTGTGCACACAAATGGATGTATTTACTCTCCCCTCCTGGTTGTGTTCAATGTCCACCCCTACCCACACTTGCCCATCTCCCACCTGCCAGTGCTGATGAATGGCCTAGTCCATTTCACCCCAGCTCACCTGTAAGTGTTTCTAGAAAGAGAGGGACTCATTCTTCCCCTTCACACAGATGCTCACATACATCAATAGCTCAGCAGGTGCTTGCCCTGCATGGGAACCCTACAGAGCTGACATTTCAGTCTCCATCACAGCTTTCTATATGTCTATCTGTCTTTCCAAGAAAACTCAAATCTGCAGAGCAAGGAGACTATATATTATGTTTCACAGCCGAAGGTTATATGAGAAAGTTAGTATCTAGAAAATATTATTTTTTTTACCCCTTTTTTGTGGTATCCAATTGGTAGTTACAGTCTTGTCCCATCACTGCAACTCCCATACAGACTCAGGAGAGGCGAAGGTTGAGAGCCGTGCGTCCTCTGAAACACAACCCAGCCAAGCTGCACTGCTTCGTGACACAATGCCTGGTAAACCAGGAAGGTTGTGTCAGAGGAAACACTGTACACCTGGCAACCATGTCAGCATGCACTGTGCCCAGCCTGCCACAGGAGTCACTATAGTGCACAATGGGACAAGAACATCCCTGTTGGCCAAACCCTCCCCTAACCCAGATGACACTGGGCCAATTGTGCACCCCCCTTGGGTCTCCCGGTCGCGGCCGGCTGCGACAGAGCCTGGACTCGAACCAGGATCTTTAATGGCACAGCTAGCACTGCGACGCAGTGCCTTAGACCACGATGCAGTGCCAAAGACCACTGCGCCACTCGGGAGGCCCTCTGGAAAACATGGGAAGGGACAGTTTAATAGATGTCCAAAGGCCAATTATTATTTAAGTGCTTCTCAGCACTGGAGAAGTGAAAAGATGAGTCACAAATGGAAGCATATTTCTTATCAATCAACGTTCATTTGAGATGTGATGGCCAGCAATCTCCACCAATATTGTATCCTTAATAACGGCGATGAGAATATAGCCTATTAAATGGCATAACAAGCACAGCAGTATGTTGTTCTGAGTTTTCCCTGACCACGTGACATGACCTGTAAAACCTCTGGGCCCTACTGTGGACCAATGCTGTGGTTCACATGCACACCCATGCATGGAGCTCTTATCCTTCATCATAACAGCAGCATGTTGGGGTTGAGAACACCTTCCTTCAGGGTGAGGAATTTGGAACTTCTGGACTGTGTCTCAGTGACAGTCCACACCGGTCTTCTCTCACCTCTCTCTGGGGTCACAGGGATCACGCCAGGGTAACACAATGAAGTCATTTCCCGAGCTCCTCCATCATAGCCAATCCACAGGTTCCGTCGGGAGACAGGACAGTGTTATTTTATTAGTGTCAGAGATGGAGCTCTGTTATTGGGTGTGATGGATGGGCCTGGGCTTTTTACTGACTGAGATGTTCTGTGTGTATGTTCACATTTTAAACAGATAAGGATCTATATTGTAAAACAAAATGGTTTTACCTTCACGGTGAAGTCTGTGCAACGTCAGCCACTACTTCGGGACATCAGTGTTCATAACAATAAGTCTGCTAATGCATAAAAGCTATTACTCACATCAAATCAAATCAAATTGTTTTTGTCACATGCACCAAATACAACAGGTGTAGTAGACCTTACAGTGAAATGCTTACTTACAAGTCCTTAACCAACAATGCTTTAAGAAGTTTTTAAAAAGTTTAAAAAAATACAGAAGTAAAAAATAGAAAATACTGCAGAAAATAAAAGTAACAAATAAATTTAAACAGCAGCAGTAAAATAACAAGTGAGGCTAGATACAGAGGGTAACGTTACAGAGTCAATGTACGGGGGCACCGGTTAGTCGAGGTAATTGAGGTAATATGTACATGTAGGTAGAGTTAAAGCGACTATGCATAGATTATAAACAGCGTAAAAGAGGGGTCTGGGTAGCCCTTTGATTAGCTGTTCAGGAGTCTTATGGCTTGGGGGTAGAAGCTGTTAAGAAGCCTTTTGGACCTAGACTTGACGCTCTAGTACCACTTTCCGTGCGGTAGCAGAGAGAACAGTCTATGACTAGGGTGGCTGGAATCTTTGATAATTTTTAGGGTCTTTCTCTGACACCGCCTGGTATAGAGATCCTGGATGGCAGGAAGCTTGGCCCCAGTGATGTACTGGGCCGTACACACTACCCTCTGTAGTGCCTTGCGGTCGGAGGCCGAGCAGTTGTCATACCAGGCAGTGATGCAGCCAGTCAGGATGCTCTCGATGGTGCGGCTGTAGAACCTTTTGAGGATCTGAGGACCATGCCAAATCTTTTCAGTCTCCTGAATAGGCTTTGTTGTGCCCTCTTCACGACTGTCTTAGTGTGTTTGGACCATGATAGTTTGTTGGTGATGTGGACACCAAGGAACTTGAAGCTCTCAACCTGTTCCACTACAGCCCCATTGATGAGAATGGGGGCGTGCTCAGTCCTCCTTTTCCTGTAGTCCACAATCATCTCATTTGTCTTGATCACATTGAGGGAGAAGTTGTTGTCCTGGCACCACCCGGCCAGATCTCTGACCTCCTCCCTATAGGCTGTCTCATCATTGTCGGTGATCAGGCCTACCACTGTTGTGTCATCGGCAAACTCGATGATGGTGTTGGAGTCGTGGTGGTCTGCTTGAAACATGTTGGTATTACAGACTCAGTCAGGGACTGGTTGAAAATGTCCGTGAAGACACCGGCCAGTTGGTGAGCGCATGCTCGGAGTACACGTCCGGGTAATCCATCTGGCCCTGCGGCCTTGTGAATGTTGACCTGTTTAAAGGTCTTACTCACATTGGCTACGGAGAGCGTGATCACACATTCGTCCGGAACAGCTGGTGCTCTCATGCATGTTTCAGTGTTACTTGCCTCGAAGCGAGCATAGAAGTAATTTAGCTTGTCTGGTAGGTTCATGTCACTGGGCAGCTCGCGGCTGAGCTTCCCTTTGTAGTCTGTAATAGTTTGCAAGCCCTGCCACATCCAACAAGCGTCAGAGCCGGTGTAGTACGATTCAATCTTAGTCCTGTATTGACACTTTGCCTGTTTGATAGTTTGTAGGAGGGTATAGCAGGATTTCTTATAAGCTTCCGGGTTAGAGTCCCACACCTTGAAAGCGGCAGCTCTACCCTTTAGCTCAGTGCGGATGTTGCCTGTAATCCATGGCCTCTGGTTGGGGTATGTAAGTACAGTCACTGTGGGGACGACGTCATCGATGTACTAATTGATGAAGCCCTTGTCTGATGTGGTGTACTCCTCAATGCCATCGGAAGAATCCCGGAACATGTTCCAGTCTGTGCTAGCAAAACAGTCCTGTAGCTTAGCATCTGCTTCATCCGACCACTTTCTAATTGACCAAGTCACTGTTGCTTCCTGCTTTAGTTTTTGCTTGTAAGCAGAAATCAGGAGGATAGAATTATGGTCAGATTTGTCAAATGGAGGGCAAGGGAGAGCTTTGTGTGTGGAGTCAAGGTGGTCAATAGTTTTTTCCCTCTGTTGCACATTTAACATGCGGGTAGAGATTAGGTAAAACGGATTTGAGTTTGCCTTCATTAAAGTCCCCGGCCACTAGGAGCGCCGCCTCTGGAGAAGCGTTTCCCTGTTTTCTTATGGCCGTATACAGCTCATTGAGCGCGGTCTTGGTGCCAGCATTGGTCTGCGGTGGTGCAGTTGAAGTCGGAAGTTTGCATACACCTAAGCCAAATACATTTAAGCTCAGTTTTTCACAATTCCTTGCATCCATACATCCACAGGTACACTCCAGTCAGCGCCGGAAGAAATGACAGCAGTTTTACTTGCGCCCAACCATTTGTGCTAAAAAGAGCTTCTGGATATCAGGACAGCAATCACTCACCTCGGATTAGACAAATATTTTTTCTACAACAAGGACATTCTCCAAACCCCCCACAGGACCGACATCACCGTTATTTGCAAGAGGAAGCGACGCAGGTACAGAGGACAAAGAGCCGGATGCCTGGTCAGGACCCGGAGAAGGCTACTGGGAAAGCTGCCGTTACCGTCAATACTACTCGCCAACGTGCAATCATTGGACAATAAATTAGACGAGTTACGATCACGAATATCCTACCAACGGGACATGAAAAAATGTAATACCCTATGTTTCACGGAATCGTGGCTGAATGACGACATGGATTTTCAGATAGTGGGATATACGCTGCACCGGCAAGATAGAACAGCACACTCCGGTAAGACGAGGGGGGCGGCCTGTGCATGTTTGTAAACAACAGCTGGTGCACGAAATCGAAGGAAATTTTTGCTCGCCTGAAGTAGAGTATATTGTGATAAATTGCAGGACACACTACTTGCCTAGAGAGTTTTCAGCTATACTTTTCGTGGCTGTTTATTTACCACCACAGACAGATGCTGGCACTAAGACCACACTCAGTCGGCTGTATAAGGAAATAAGCAAACAGGAAACCCCTCACGCTCCTAGTGGCCGGAGACTTTAATGAAGGGAAACTTAAATCAGTTCTACCAAATTTCTATCAACATGTTAAATGTGCAACCAGAGAGAAAATAATTCTAGATCACCTGTACTCCACACACAGAAACGCGTACAAAGCTCTCCCTCGCCCTCCATTTGGTAAATCCGACCACAATCCTATCCTCCTGATTCCTGCTTACAAGCAAAAATTAAAGCAGGAAGCACCAGTGACTCGGTCTTTAAAAAAGTGGTCAGATGAAGCAGATGCTAAACTACAGGACTGTTTTGCTATCACAGACTGGAACATGTTCCGGGAATCTTCCGATGGCATTAAGGAGTACACCACATCAGTCACTGGCTTTATCAATTAGTGCATCGAGGACGTCGTCCCCACAGTGACTGTACGTACATACCCCAACCAGAAGACATGGATTACAGTCAACATTCGCACTGAACTAAAGGGTAGAGCTGACGCTTTCAAAGTGCGGGACTCTAACCCGGAATCTTACAAGAAATCCTGCTATGCCCTGCGACGAACCATCAAACAGGCAAAGCGTCAATACAGGGCTGATTGAATCATACTACACCAGCTCCGACGCTCGTCTCATGTGGCAGTGCTTGCAAACTATTACAGACTACAACGGGAAGCACAGCCGCGAGCTGCCCAGTGACACTAGCCTACCAGACGAGCTAAATCACTTCTATGCTCGCTTCGAGGTAAGCAACACTGAGGCATGCATGAGAGCATCAGCTGTTCCGGACGAATGTCGGATAAAGTAATCCTTCTAACCCCCCCCCCCCCTTAAAAGATTTAGATGCACTATTGTAAAGTGGTTGTTCCACTGGATATCATAAGGTGAATGCACCAATTTGTAAGTCGCTCTGGATAAGAGCGTCTGCTAAATGACTTAAATGTAAATGTAAATGTGTGATCACACTCTCCATAGCCGACGTGAGTAAAACGTTTAAACAGGTCAACATACACAAGGCTGCGGGGCCAGACGGATTACCAGGACGGGTGCTCCGGGCATGTGCTGACCAACTGGCAGGTGTCTTCACTGACATTTTCAACATGTCCCTGGTTGAGTCTGTAATACCAACATGTTTCAAGCAGACCACCATAGTCCCTGTGCCCAAGAACACTAAGGCAACCTGTCTAATTGACTACAGACCCTTTAGCACTCACATCCGTAGCCATGAAGTGCTTTGAAAGGTTGGTAATGGCTCACATTAACACCATTATCCCAGAAACCCTAGACCCACTCCAATTTGCATACCGCCCAAACAGATCCACAGATGCTGCAATCTCTATTGCACTCCACACTTCCCTTTCCCACCTGGACAAAAGGAACACTTATGTCAGAATGCTATTTATTGACTACAGCTCAGCGTTCAACACCATAGTACCCTCAAAGCTCATCACTAAGCTAAGGATCCTGGGACTGAACACCTCCCTCTGCAACTGGATCCTGGACTTCCTGACGGGCCGCCCCCAGGTGGTGAGGGTAGGTAGCACCACATCTGCCACGCTGATCCTCAACACTGGAGCTCCACAGGGGTGCGTGCTCAGTCCCCTTCTGTACTCCCTGTTCACCCACGACTGCATGGCCAGGCACGACTCCAACACCATCAATACGTTTGCAGACGACACAACAGTGATAGGCCTGATCACCGACAACGACGAGACAGCCTATAGGGAGGAGGTCAGAGACCTGGCAGGGTGGTGCCAGAATAACAACCTATCCCTCAACGTAACCAAGACTAAGGAGATGATTGTGGACTACAGGAAAAGGAGGACTGAGCACGCCCCCATTCTCATCAACGGGGCTGTGGTGGAACAGGTTGAGAGCTTCAAGTTCCTTGGTGTCCACATCACCAACAAACTATCATGGTCCAAACACACCAAGACAGTTGTGAAGAGGGCACAACAACGCCTATTCCCCCTCAGGGACTAAAAACTGCAGCAACAGTAGCCTACTTACCTGAGCTCAAGTGGTGGATGGATTCAAGAACTGGGGATTCTGGCTGAAGTAGATGTCCTTTGTGTTAGTTGTGTTTCTAATGTCTTCAGTGGTAGTGCTGGCACAATTATCGTATAATTGTGTATCTGACAATTATTGACAATAACCGTGAACAAAGAAAATAATATTCGTAATCTTCTTGAAGTAACTGTCCAGTGAAAATCTCACTTTTTAAAAGTTAATATCCTGTTAACTCATACCCAAATAATGTTGTTGACTCATCCTGTACTCGTATTTATGGCCAAAGCATAAATAACAAAATTAAAAAACACTTTTAAAAAAACACCTCAAACTTGTATGTCAAACAGATGCTTGCTATTTCCTCATAGAGGATGATGGCTGGCCAATCAGCAGTTTACTCACATTAATATGTTTAATGACCGGTATATGCCCACATCATTCTGTTGTTGGCGTACATCCACACCATTCCAACACAGAAAAGCTGCTTTTTAACATACTTAATTATCATTACCAAAAACAATTTCACTCATATTGTAATTAATTATAGGTCATATTTCATAGAAACCTGCAAACACTGGACACTTACTTTAACTCATACATTTTTGGTGAAAGGGGAATTTAACCTTATGTTCAAGTAGATATACATTACCCAATAGTTTTGACATTAATTGGGTAAAGTTGGAAATCATTTTAAGCGCAAAACGGCACGGTTGGGAATAGAAGTGGCATTTTTGAGGCAGGGGCGTCACCAAAGCTGTGTTGTATTCATTAGGTATTTCTTAACACATTTTCAAAGATGCATTACAAGCTTAATAACATTTTTACAAATGTTTTGCATGACAATTCATCTTTACCAAAATTCCATAATCGTCAAAGCATTATTTGGTGGTTTGGTTTTCCCAGTCGGTTGGTTACAGTGTATATACAACCATTCATAGCCTGTTTTAAAGAGCAAGTGAGACTTTACGCTGCCTACTGAGTCTCTCCACTCATGTACCTAACCATGCCTGAACAACACACACTGCAAAGTGGACCAAGTCAAGCGAGGCCCCTGTCTGTTTGATGTTGTGTTCAAAAGGCAGAGGTGATGAAAGACAGGAGTGGTTTGAACAGAACTAAGAGTAGGAGATCTGGGATGGTTCCGGCCTTCAGCCACAGCAGCGGGATTTCCCCTCCAACCCACAGGGAATCATGTCAGCTCACCTAATGGTCCCAGCAGGAACACTGCAGGAACACCGATCAAAAGAAGCTCTCCATCATTGTACTTCAACAATCAGTGAAGAAACCATACTGTAGCTGAGCAAACCTCAAATAAACTCTGTGTGAAGTAAACACATTGAAGAGGGTGTTCATAGTTTTTAAGTTTGGTGTTTGGCCTTTAAGGAGGGGAGCTTAGAGAACTTTCATCAGAAGTGTTAAACGTACCGGGCCGAATCCGACCCGCGAGGAGTCCAATACGGTCCGTGGGTGGTTTGAAACATACTTTAAAATGACTAAAACCAAATCGAAACTGTGTAGAAATTATAATGGACATATATTCATACAGTTTCTTGACTGTCCAGCTGGCTAATAATCACTGAAATGAAAGGAACGGTCAGGGAGAATCGGAAAGTCCCCAAAATGTGGATAGAGGACTATTTTTGCAAATTTTGAGAGCTAGAGAATATAACCAATTTTCAGTGTGGCCCACCGGACCTTGTTGAGACCAAATGTGGCCCCCGGGGCAAAATTAATTTGACAGCCTTGGCTTAGGTTTCATAATGTGCTTTATAATACCACCGTTTAAAATCCTCTGTCTGAATGATCTCAAACTAGAGCCACATCTTGACCTTTCACCCCTGTGGTGGAAGTGGAGTCATACTTCAACAGCATTGGATGAATGTAAAACCACCGAGGCACCATAAAACAGCACAATGACTTTGTCATCGGTACAGCTCTTGACTATCCAGGGTCATTTCCTTTGAGTCCAATATGAGGTTCTTCATCATAGTGGCTGTAGGTAAAGGCTCAGCAACTCTCAATCAAGACACACAACGAAGACAAATGCTGCCATGTTGCTATTACTGTTGGAAAGGCCTGCAGACATGAGAAGTGTGCAGACACACACACACCTGCATTTACACACACAGATGCACATTCACACATGCATGCACTCACGCACACACACATGCGCAGAAAAACACCTGCATGCTCACACAAACACACACACAAACCGGCCTTTACGGCCACTCTATCTCACACCTGGCTCAGTGACAGCTCATTCCAAATCAATAATGTGAGACAGAGCCGGGACGAAGCGTGCTTTCCCCCACAATCAACCCAAGAGTGAGGGAATCAATTATTAATCGTCCTTGTAATGGGGCTACAGCCCCTCAGCACCTAAAACACATTGATATCCCCAGATCTCACAGCTAGGCTGTTCAGGAAGGGAGAATTTAGAGAGTTTAACCCTTATATTGCGCTGGTAATTTCAACAAATTTTGAAAATGGAGTGGCTGAAATGTTTAATAATCTCCAGCACTGCTTACAAATCAGTGTGGGAATCGACTCTTTAAAGGGTGTATAATGTTCAATGTTGCAACTCTAGTAGTGGCTTGAGTGAGTGAACATATTGACCAGGTAATTGTTTCAGGTTTGTTTCAGGTTGTGTTGTTGCATTCACATCCTGCATGATAACACTCTCTGGTCCATTCAATTCATCCACCCCTCTCTATTATAGAACACCTACTTTCTACAAAGCTAAATAGAATAGACACACACACAAACATGCATATTAAAGGAGGATAGATTCTTTCAACTTTGAGATAGTTTTATGAAATAGCATATGGGTGTTTAAATATACATCACTTAGCTCTTAGTATAAATCAAAGCCCCTTAGTTGTGTGGAGTTGCTCTGTGGACTCTCTCTAGCCCTCTCTCTCTCTCCCTCTCTCAAATCAAATCAAATGTATTTATAAAGCCCTTTTTACATCAGCAGATGTCACAAAGTGCTTGTACAGAAACCGAGCCTAAAACTCCAAAGAACAAGCAATGCAGAACTGCATCGATGAACTCAACAAAGAGACCGTTCTTTTTGCTTTTAATCTTGTCCTGTCTCTCTTGTTCTCTTCTCTTTTGAACACACAAGGCCAAGAAGAGCTGTCAATAGGAGCAAATGATTCCACCAAGCAAAACCAAGTCTCACGTTGCCACACTTCCAAGATACATGTTAACTTTCAGAATGACCATGTGAAAGCCGGAAATCGATGTTCAAGTATGGGTGAATTCTCACTGAGTTTGTTTTGTTGATTTCCTTTGTACAATAACAATAACAGGTTCTCTTCAGCAACCTCGCAAACAAGATATGATACTTCCTGCTGGTCAAATCAGGGGCTTCACTTTTGCCCTAAATCTTACAGCTGTGCAATTGTCACAGTTGTGAATTCAACCCCCGTAGTCTAAGGTTGTTATTCCGTAGCACTATTTGCTGTTCCCTCGTCAAGTTAGCACATAACCTCCCCCTTCCTCCATCTCTCTTTTTCCTTCTCTGTCCTCACATTACACTTTCCCATGGAGAATAGCAGGCTATTCATCTCTACTGAGCCTTAGTAGTTCACCCCTCATCCCTTCCTCCCCCTCTCCTCCTCTGAAGGATAGCGTCCTTGGAGAGCTCCAGCCATGATGAGGTGGCCACTGCTGCAGTTATATCATGGTACCTTACATTATTGCACTGTGGGACGGCTCGTCCCAAAGGCCCACACAGCTAGGGCCGAAGTTCCACACTGATGAACAGACATGTCTTACAGTTCAAATTTACTCTGAAAATGAGAGACATTATTATTTTGCTGGACACTTTTCCTGTACTCATTATTGTAGGGGTACTGTGGAGTATTATGGATGTTTGAATCACACTTCACACAGACCAAATAGGTGGACTTGGGTCAATGTTAGGTTTTACTGGCTGCATTGTAACCAGCTAGTGATATGTAATCATTATGTAATGTTGCTCAATGTTATTGATTTACTGAAGAATATTTCATCAATTCACCTTCCAGTGGGACATTGTGATGGGATCACCTACGTACAAAACTCTGTGTGGTCTGATCTCTCAAAATCACCTTAAATTATATTATGGGAATTTTTAAGACCGTTCTGTCGATTAACTCATCTGTCAATCATTACATTTGACTGAATTACTCCCAAACATAGCTTCATAATCAATTCCCCCGCCACTGAAATTGTGATTTGCCAACTCTTTATGGTTCAAATATCTTGAGACAAGTAGATATACAGTTGAAGTCGGATGTTTACATACACCTTAGCCAAATTTAAACATTTAAACTCAGTTTTTTACAATTCCGGACATTTAATCCAAGTAAAAATTCCCTGTCTTAGGTCAGTTAGGATCACCACTTTATTTTAAGAATGTGAAATGTCAGAATAATAGTAGAGAGAATGATTTATTTCAGCTTTTATTTCTTTCATCACATTCCCAGTGGGTCAGAAGTTTACATACACTCAATTAGTATTTGGTAGCATTGCCTTTAAATTGTTTAACTTGGGTCAAACATTTCAGGTAGCCTTCCACAAGCTTCCCACAATAAGTTGGGTGAAGTTTGGCCCATTCCTCCTGACAGAGCTGGAGTAACTGAGTCAGGTTTGTAGGCCTCCTTGCTCGCACATGCTTTTTCAGTTCTGCCCACAAATTTTCTACAGGATATAGGTCAGGGCTTTGTGATGGCCACTCCAATACCTTGACTTTGTTGTCCTTAAGCCATTTTGCCACAACTTTGGAAGTATGCTTGGGGTCATTGTCCATTTGGAAGACCCATTTGCGACCAAGCTTTAACTTCCTGACTGATGTCTTGAGATGTTGCTTCAATATATCCACATAATTTTCCTCCCTCATGCCATCTATTTTGTGAAGTGCACCAGTCCCTCCTGCAGCAAAGCACCCCCACAACATGATGCTGCCACCCCGGTGCTTCACGGTTTGGACGGTGTTCTTCGGCTTGCAAGCCTCCCCCTTTTTCCTCCAAACATAACGATGGTCATTATGGCCAAACAGTTCTATTTTTGTTGCATCAGACCAGAGGACATTTATCCAAAAAGTACAATCTTTGTTCCCATGTGCAGTTGCAAACCGTAGTCTGGCTTTTTTATGGCGGTTTTGGAGCAGTGGCTTCTTCCTTGCTGAGCAGCCTTTCAGGTTATGTCGATATAGGACTCGTTTTACTGTGGATATAGATACTTGTGTACCTGTT